>NC_086265.1:0-1290000 GCF_021018805.1 Prinia subflava | reverse complement strand
ATACAGGAAAAATGAGCTGAGTGCCATGAGTGCCATGAGCTAAACGCCATGGATTTTATATAGAAAAAATGAGCTGAGTGCCACGAGTGCCATGAGCTGAGTGCCATGGATTTTATACAGAAAAAATGAACTGAGTGCCATGGATTTTATACAGGAAAAATGAGCTGAGTGCCATGAGTGCCATGAGCTGAATGCCATGGATTTTATACAGAAAAAATGAACTGAGTGCCATGGATTTTATATAGAAAAGATGAGCTGTGTGCCATGGATTTTATACAGATGAAATAAACTGAGTGCCACGGGTGCCCTGAGCTGAGTGCCACGGATTTCAAACAGTTGGAGTGAATTTTAAACAAGCAGGTGACACGAGCTTTCATTGCAGCCCCTCAGGGTGGAGCAGAGGATTCTTCCTGGGGAATCGCTGACCCCGGGCTCTGGCTAACAGCTCCTGCTCAGTTTGGATAAGCTGCTGAGCTCCTGTTGGTGCATTAAATGCACTCCATGGCCCAGGCTGCACCAGCCCAGCCCAAGGGGAAGCTGGCAGTGATGTCTGGGCTCTGTCTCACAGCATTTCTGAGGTCCTGCTGGAATTCCGAGTTGCTGCCTCACGAGCTCTGTGTGCTCAGGGTAAAGCAGGTTGGTGACACAGATTTGGGAAACCTCTGCCTCCAGCTGAGCCACAAAGCTCCCCAGTTCCTTCTACAGCTGCAATTTGTGCCAGGCTGCAGCCGCTTCACCAAGGGCAAAATCAGTCCCAAGTGTACAGAAAACAAGGTGTGTGTTCATATTGCTGGGAACTGCAACGACTCCTGAATATATCACTTTAAATGCCATACTTCCACTAGCCTTCTCACAGCCTGCAAGCATCTGATGGCAGATATTAAGTTCTGTATCAGAATAATTCTTATATGAGTGAGAAATACCTTTAGCATAATTTATGAAGGTTGCTTAGCTGGTATTTACAGCAGCTGCAGTAAATCCAAGATGCAGCTTCAAACACAACTCGCAGCATCTCCCTAAGATGTAACCTAATACTGTCAGGAAGAGTCAGCTTTAAACAAATAACTCAACACAACGCTGCACTAAATAAAGATTATGACAATCCAATGCTGATCTTCAAACTGGAGATGTTTAGACACAGCAGAATTGATTTTTTTCTTTTTTAAAAGAAGAAAGTCAGGCATAAGAACAGTATTCCAGAGGTCAATCGTCCTCAGCCCTCAAGCTGTATTTTGCTACATTTGAAATTTCACTCCAGAGAAAACATTATGACCATTTATCTTGTCCTGCCGAGAGGGGAATGGGAAAGATGATGCAGCATCTAAGTTCTGGTGAAACAAACACCAGCACTTTCACTGCTGGTTCAAAATAATCCCCCAAAATCACAAAGTCACACTGGGTTAATTTAATGATAAAACCCACAATCATTGCATTGTCTTTTACTGCATCCAACAAAACCATTTATCTCTTTTTTTTGGTGAAATCATCTCCTGTGCTCTATTTTCACACACTATCAGTGTTACAGCAACAACCACAACCCCAAAACCCCTCAGTTCCACCTTTCCCCAGTAGCCAAAAAGGGCTAAAGGAGGGATAATGGGAAAAAGGGATAATCCAGAGTCCCAAAGCAGCTTGGAACCAAAGCAGGCCCTGGAGGCAGAAAATGCCGCAGGGATGATCCCCGGCCGTGGGGCTGAGCACCCCAGGGACAGTGACAGCCCCAGCCCTCCCCTCCTGGCAGAGCTGTCCTGGTCACGGCAGGGATGTGCTCCGAGAGATTGCTGCCCTTGGAGATCCACTGGAGGAGGGGAGGAAAGGGGCCAGCAGTCCCCTGAGGAGTGTGGGTCTGGAAAAGAACGTGAAAATTCCTAACGAGAGGACCTGAGAAATATTTGCTATCTGGAAAAAAAAAACACCAAACAACCAAAAACAACCCAACAAAGTAAATCCACCCCCCAAAAGAGCAGGTTTTAATGCCTTGATAGCAATCCAATTCTAGTTCAGTGTAATGACAGCACTGCTTTTCAAAGCAAGGTCCCCTCTTTTCTCCCACCTCTCTTTAACTCCATCCATCAATATTTCCACTGCCAAGACTTGAGAAAGGCCTTTTTGCCATTTTAAATGCGTGTACCTGGAAAGTCCAAACACAGTTTGTTTCAAAGGGAAGGTAACAGGCGCCCCTCACTGCACAGCTCTGAGGATTTCACAGGAGTGACCACGGGAGGTTTGTTTGGGAATATTCCTGCCTGCACAGTCCCTGAAATGTCAGCCAAGGTTTGTTTGAGTGAACAAACCCCTCACTGCCATCCCTGCCTGCCCAGGCACCACACACCCAGAGCAGGGCAGTCCCAAAATTCACTTTTGCCTGCTCCGATTTCACTGTTTGAGCCAACGCCTTCACCAAGACACACATCAGCCCCTCAGAGGTGAAACCTCCACAGAACACATGAAAAAAGGAGGTTTTCTCCTGCAGAACAGCTGTTCTCCTTTACCTGTGCCTCCAGGAACGGGGATGTTTTAGAAATAGTTTTCAGTTCAGCAATTCAGCAAGATGTCGTACCAGCCAGCAAATGTTTCAGCAGCCTGTGTGATTGCTTTAATGGGGTTCAAACACTCTTTATGCCACTGCTTTTCTCCACCAACCTGGAATTACATCCCTGTTTCTTCATGCTAAGTGCAAATCTCATTTTCTGGCTTGTCCCATCTCCCCTCTGATATCAGATTTCTCCCCTTTTGTCCCTGCTGTGCAAGGCTGTGATAGCGACTCCAGACTTCACTTTAAAAGCTGGCCCTGGAAGATGTTTTTTCAGAGAGGAGGAAGTCTAATAAATTGTGAAGTGCATTACTCTGAGGCAAGGAGCAGGTAAATAATTAGAGTGGTAAATAATTAGTGTTTTGCCCTCTGCCACGCCAAGGTGGGAATCAGAGCTGAGTTGTGACACCACAGCCAAAACCAGCTGCTCGAGCACAGCGTGGACATCCATGGGGGACAGGTTTGTTTTTTATTCTCCTGGCTGTGCAGAACAGGAATTGTGATATTCCAGCTGACTGGAAGCCCTGATGGAATGCAGTGGGTCACAACAAGTGCATCAGCCGAGCTGGTATCTCCCAGCGCTGGGAAATATAAAAAGGGCTGCTGGTGCAAAAAGCAGCAAGGTGAGATCCTTGTCCCAGGAGCTGGGCAGGACCTGGGGCTCAGGACAAGGGCTCTGGGATGGTTCAGTGCCTCCACTCCCAGGCAGGAACAAAAATCTGCAATTTCTGCAGTGCTGGTGTGCTGCAGAGGTGCTGGCAGGGTGCAGAGCATCGCTGCCAGCACCAAACACAGTCAGAACCTTTCTTCAGAGGAACACTAGTTAATTTTAAAACTGAATTTTCATGTCTTTCCTTTAAAAAAAGAAAAATAAAGAGAAAAGCAAATGCTGCAGAGGTCTTGGTCCTTCTGAACTGGCAGGAACACCTTCAGAGAGCAAAACTTTGAACCTCCAGTGCTCTGGAAATAAAGAGACTAGACTTGTAACTATTTATAATTATTTAATTGGGACTCTTCAGTTAATGCTGCATTAACACTTTGCATAATCTAATCTCTGCCTAACAGAAGTGCTATTTTAAGTTCTAAAATTTCATGTCGCAATTTTCAGGATAAAGAATTTTGATTGTAATGATAGAGCAGAGGCTGGTTGTGAAAAGTGGCATGAGACAAGAATGCAAAGCTGATTTCCCTCCCTGGCCACAGCTTTTCTCTTGCACTGTGCTCCACAGAATTAGGAACCTGCAATTAGATTAATCCTACAATTGATTCCAAAAGGTTCAATGATTAAAAAGAACTGTACAGAACCAACATTTAGAAAAAGAATCAAACACAATTTATGCACCAGTAGCTTTGTTAAAAACAGGGAAAAAACCCCACTCAAGCCAGAGGAACAAGCCCAAGGTTTAATTTATATAAATTGCAGCCACCTGCTCATTCCATTTCCAAAAGAAAGATTTTCCTGCATGCTCCAAATCAATTTTTCTCTAGCTAAAGGAATTTCTGGGAGTCTCACCCATTTAATCTTCCATCTGAGGCTGCCAGCCTTTCCCTAAAGCTGCAGATATGATGAGTAAATCAGGAGGTGATCACCCTCACCCAACCAGCCTGTCTGCAGACAAGAGTCACATCCCGTGCAACAACACAGAAAAAATGGGTAAAGACAGGAATCTCAGTGCTCCAGTAAAGTGTTGATTGTCAGTGCAGGGAACTGCATTATTTCAACAAAATTATTAATGCATTAATGCAACAAAATCCTGACCCACAGCCCGGGGAGCTGCTGGGACCCTCAGCCTGTCAGCATCTCCCAGCTGTACCTTTGAACCAAAGCAAGACCATCACCTTAAAGATAAAAACATTTAGGTTTTTATCACCATTTAGAATTTTGAGCTGACACTTCCTCCAAATACTTTTACAAACAATTTTGTGCCAGTTTCTGCCTCTTTTAAATTTTTTTTTTAAATTTTCCAAGTGTTGGGATCAAATCTTAACAAGAATTTAGTGAGTTTCTTCTGATTTCTCCACCAATCCTTTATAGTTCTATTTCCCCCTTGTATAAAATCTTCAGCATTTCCAGCTCCAACAAAACCAGGCAGAAATTTGGAGGGCTCTGCTGTAAATATGCAAGTTGAATTCCCTTAAGCACAAGGCAGTGTAACTTGGATACTGCTGTTCCACTCCAGTGATCATCTCATTTGCAGCCCAGGCCACGACTCGGGATGATTTTTTTTTAAAGAGCAAAATGACAAATAATTGCAGGTAATGCCACGCAACCCACCATGAAATCAATACAGCAAAATGAGGCAGGAATATTAAAAGCAAGAGTGTTTCCCTGTAGCACACAGCAGACATGTTTAAGGAATATAAACATTTGAGTGGATTATCAGACATTTGCTTTTGGTCTTTGAGGATGTGGTGCCAGGGCTCCAGCTCCATCAGGAGACATTACATCCTCGTGTTCCAGCCCTCTGCTCTCAGGGCTTTCATGTTGGGCTGCTGAATTGGAAAAGACTTGACCATAATCTCTGCTAACTATAAATACCAGCGCAGTGCAGGAGACGGAGCAAAAGGACACGCGGTGAAATAAAGAACAGCACGTTGAGGAGCATGCAGCTGCTGGAAAGGGCAAACCCCAGCTGGTGCAGGGATGAAAATGTTCCATTTCTTTCAGGATTTGCTTTACCTTCATCATGACCAAGCCTCTGATTGGTTTTCAGGGGCTTTTGGACCTGGAGCACCCAAATATTGCAGCCAAAATATTTATCACTGAGGACACTGATTCCAGCTGGAGCAGAATCTAATCTTTATGTCAGCCAACAGCAGGGAATAATGTCTGCAACCCCAAAAACTCTTCCACTGGAAAGGTCAGGGCTGCCTGGGAACGTGACCTGCCAGAGGATGGATAAAAATGCCCCAAACCCTTGTGCTGAAGCAGGAAAAGCACTTTGAGGGGCTCCCAGTGCTGCTGGAGCTCAGGCAGCTCTATTGCAGAGCTGGGCAGAGCTGCAGTGCTCCTACACCCCACGGAATCTGCGGGTGGAAGCACAAATAATCAGGGGCAGAATTAAGTTTAATTGTGTTTGGAAATCCCAGTTTTTGTGGACAGAAGGTGTTGGAGAAAAAATAACGATTGGTTTTAAATTCATACAATTTTGATTTTTGTTTGTAGCAGTTATTCTGCAGAAGAGCAGAGTGCAGAGAGGTTTGGGCAGCACCAAGGACAATGGGACAAGTGTTCAGCCCAAAAGCACAAACAAGGGTGGCTGAAGGGAGGAACAAGAAAGATGGGACTGCATCACCTGGAGCTGGAATTGGACAATTAAACCCCAATTTGCAAATGGACCAAAAGTCATAAAAGTGTGGGACCTTGTGATTGTCCATTTTGTGCCCATTTTGGGTCCATTTTGTGTCCATTTTGGGTCCATTTTGTGCCCATTTTGGGTCCATTTTGTGACCATTTTGGGTCCATTTTGTGACCATTTTGGGTCCATTTTGTGACCATTTTGGCCCCACCTCGGGTGCAGCTCTGGCCAGGCTCTTGTCCTGCCCAAGGTGTATCCTAAAGGCCTTTTAATAAATCTCTGCTTTATTCCCAGCTCTGCCCAGTCTGTTCCAGCTCAGCCCTCCCCAGGACCAGCCCTGCAGGAGATGACACCCTCTTCTCCCAGAGCTGGGAGCTCCCAACCCTTCCCGGGAGCCCTGGGAGAGGGAGCAGGGCGAGGGGGATGGACAGGATGTCCCTGCAGGGTGGGACAGAGCTCAGCCTGTTCCAGAGGCAGGGCTGATTAATGGAGTACGAGCAGAGGAGACACGAGTGAACTTTAACAAACTCTGCGGCGAGCTGAGGGATGTGATTTGTGAGCTGTGTCCTCCCCGCGGGCCTCTCCCATCCCTGCGCCATAAATATGCACAAAATGAGACAGAGGATTCTGCCTTCAGAATCCCTGCTCCTCCTCCCTGTTCATCCTGCCTGTCTGGGAGTGCCTGGCCCTCTCCTCGGGTGATTTATGGCTGAGTTCTCACAAGCCCAGCTGCAGGAGGGAGCAGGAGAACTCCTGGGAGCTGCAGGACCCACTGTCCCTGTCACATCTGCTCCTGCCAGGGGCCACCAGGGCACGTTTGACATCTCATGCAGTTCATGGCAGCCCTGAGGGCCACCTCAGGGATCCAGTGATACCTCAGGTCCTGAGGTATTTTCCATTTTTAAAGATTTTTTTCCATTTTTACATCATCCCAGAGGACCCAGCAGGCTGCCCTGAGGGCCACATCAGGTATCCAGTGATGCCTCAGCCTGTTGTTCCTTGGGTTTATTGCCATTTTTAAAGTTTTTTTCCCTTTTTACATTTTCCCCTGAGGAAGGAGCAGTTTATGGCAGCCCTGAGGGGCACATCAGGGATCCAGTGATGCCTCAGCCTCTTGTTCCTCAGGGTTTTTGCCATTTTTTTCCCTTTTTACATCTTCCCCAAAGAAGGAGCAGTTTGTAGCTGTCCCAAGGGCCACATCAGGGATCCTCAGCCTCTTGTTCCTCCGGGATTTTTCCCTTTTTACATCTTCCCCCAGGAAGGAGCAGTTTATGGCTGCCCTGAGGGCCACGTCAGGTATCCAGTGATGCCTCAGCCTCTTGTTCCTCAGGGTTTTTTGCCATTTTAGGGGTTTTTTTCCCTTTTTACATCTCCCCTGAGGAAGGAGCAGTTTGTGGCTGCCCTGAGGGCCACGTCAGGTATCCAGTGATGCCTCAGCCTCTTGTTCCTCATTTTTCCCCTTGGAGCAGCTGACCTCTCCTGCCTGCAGCCACCTGAGCCGGCTGCAGCAGGGACAGAGGCCAAGCTCTGCACCCTCCGTCCCCTCCTGTGTGCTCCCGCAGCACTCATTACCCCCAGCACCATCCTGGCACTACGGAACAAATCAGAAATCAAAAACTATTTAATGTCAACACATGGGAACGCAGCAGAGGTTTGCACTGGATTATTAGAAAGCAATTCTTTACTTCAGAAATGCACCTTGCATCAGATTTCAGCCTTAGCTCAGCTCTGGAAAGCACCAGGACAGCGAATGCCAACTTTGGTTCCACTGAGAACATTTCAGTTCTTGGATTTCAGCCTCCTCAGAGACCTGGGGCGCCCTCAAGGGCACTTGGCACCCAAATAAAGAAATTCTGTCACAGCTGTGCTTTCCTTGCCTTCACACTTTCCAGGCATCCAAAGTACGGGCAGGCCACAGGTTTGAGCTGCAGCCCACTGAAGTTTCCAGTTGGTTCCTGCTCTTTCCCTCCCATTCCAGAGCCATTTCTTGGCATTAATGATTGGTCAGGCAATAAAAACCCAAAGTTGTAAATCTCATGTTACCCCCCTCAGGCCAGTGAGTGGCACTGGCACAGTGCACAATAAAATCCATTTAAATTCAATTCCAGAGTCACCAATATTTTGGCCATTGGAACCTCCCCTGCCCAGCACTTGCCCACAGAGTGCAACACAACGTGGGCTAGGTGAGATTTTTCTAATTCTAATTCAATAATTTTTCTAATTCAATATTTTCCCACAGGGACACGTTTGTGTGTGACCAACTTTTGCCAAGGAAGGAGCTGGGACAGGGAGCCAAATAAAAAGAGCTGTGGTGCATAAGGACTCGTGTCTTCCTTTCCAGCTGGCTGGAAGTGTCCTGTTCTTTTTGAAGTGCGTGAGGAAGTTTTGGACTCTATTTAAATGTGAAGGTCTTCAGCTCTCCCTGAAGAAAAGTGGGTAACTTTGGGGTTTTTTTTTAAAGACAAAGATCTCTGAATAACAGGAAAATCAGTTTGTTTCTAACCTAAGAGCTCCCAGTTTCTCCCAGCAGAGGCTGTGGGCTGCACACCACTCCTGGCAGGCACCTCCCTGCAGTGACCCCAGAACCAGCTGGGACCTTCACCCCAGGGCAGACCTGCTGCCCCCGAGATGGAACATGGAATGTGGAATGTGGAATATGGAATATGGAATGTGGAATGTGGAATGTGGAATGTGGAATATGGAATATGGAATGTGGAATGTGGAATGTGGAATGTGGAATGTGGAATGTGGAATATGGAATATGGAATGTGGAATGTGGAATGTGGAATGTGGAATGTGGAATATGGAATATGGAATGTGGAATATGGAATATGGAACATGGAATATGGAATATGGAATATGGAATATGGAATATGGAACATGGAATATGGAATGTGTAATGTGGAATGTGGAATATGGAATGTGGAATATGGAATGTGGAATATGGAATATGGAATGTGTAATATGGAATATGGAATATGGAATACGGAATATGGAATATGGAATATGGAATGTGGAATACGGAATACGGAATACGGAATGTGGAATGTGGAATATGGAATATGGAATGTGGAATGTGGAATGTGGAATGTGGAATGTGGAATACGGAATATGGAATATGGAATATGTGCTCAGACAGGAGTTCTCAGCCTGCACCAGGGCTCCAAGGCCGTTTTATTTCCCTGACTTTGGTGCTTTCCTCTCAGGGGTGTGCCCTGTGCAGCACCCGCAGCTGTGCTGAAAGCGCTTTGGTTCCACACGGGCACTCTTTGTTCTCAGCTTTGTTTCAAGCCTGAAAGTGAGTTCTGGGTTGGTAAAATACACCCAGCATATCAAAAGATGGCAATTATTTGAAAACAGCAGTTGGCAGATAACATTTGTACAGCACAGAATTAACTCCTTGGCTGTTCCTGACATCAGACCATGTTCTGGAGGCTTTGCAGTGATGGTTTTTGAACCAAGGGTGATTCTGCCTCGCTGAGCCCCAAGCCTGGGGCAGGACAGGCTGTGCTGGGGCAGAGGGCAGCAGTTACAATCTGATTTCCTGGGGTTCCCATTCCACCTCCAGCGTGGTGGTCCTGATCTCTGCAGATGCCAGAGCACAGCATTTCATCCCAGGGGTCCCAAAGGTGCCTGACTCCTCCCCAGAACACAACGAAATTACATCACAGGGGAACAGGCACAGCGAGACAGCAAACCCTCCTGCAATAGCACTGAAATGTGTGTCAGAAAAGAAAACAGAGATTAGCTTCACGTTTTGGAGAAGTCAGTGAGTAACAGTGAAAAATGGGGCCATGCCCCACAAATTCATCTGAAAATCCTCATTGCATTAAACTCTTGGGTTGGAGGAGAGTCCTTGTAACCTTTCTGTCCTTCAGCATCCTCCCCTCAGCCCCAGGGCAGCCAGGGCAGCCAGCCCAAGGCAGGCAGCACAAACACAAACTGGGGCTTTTCTCCTCTGGGCTTTAATTGAAACCCCTGAGAAATATTTTCAATAATGCCTGACCTCCAGAAGGTCAGAAATGGTAAAATCTACATGAAAATCTTCCTTCAACACCTTTAGCTATGTGGGTGCTCTGGGAAATTTTTCTTAAGGTAATTAATTAATCAGCATCAGCAATTCATTCCAATTATTATCTTTTCAGAATGGAGGCCCTCCACAGATTTTCTAGGAAACAAAAAAGCAGATTTTTTTTGTCTTTGTGTGTGTGCACTACGCCAGGTTTTGCACAACTTGGCAGCTTGAGCAGACTGATATTATTGCAGCAATTTTTTAAGTTTTGCACTTCAAATTCTACCCCTTTTTGCTTTAAAAAAAAAAAAAAAAAAGCAAGCATCTTCTGTCATTAATTTTCTCACTTTTTTTCCCAAAATGTGATAGCTTTTTAGCACTCCTCTTTTGTTGTCATATCCCAAGACTAATTGATGTTTCTGCCAGGCCTGGGGGGCATGGACACAACTGTTCTCAGGCTCAGCCCTCCCCTACCAATGGTGTCAGCTCACACACAGCCAAGACAAGATCATAAAAATTGAATTGAACGGATTCAATTCCAATTCCAATTCAAAACCACTCAAATCTTGCTTCATCATCCTCTGAGATCAATGAGCATCTTTTGATTGGGTTCAGCAGGGTTCAGGTCATGCCCACAGAGCTCCTGGATGGGTGCCCGGTGTCTCCCGCCCGTAACCAGAACATCAGGAGCTGACAGAAAATCCCACTGGGGTTTTTTTGGTGCAGGTCACTCAGCTGCTGCTGTATCCTTTCACTTTTCCACCTCTCATGTCCTCTGATGCCTGGAGACTGCCCCAGAGGACTTGTTCAACGGGAGAATCAGACTAGAACCAGACTAGTTTATTTCTATTCTATTCTATTCTATTCTATTCTATTCTATTCTATTCTATTCTATTCTATTCTATTCTATTCTATTCTATTCTATTCTATTCTATTCTATTCTATTCTATTCTATTCTATTCTATTCTATTCTATCCCAGGCTGTGTCGGCCCCCTCCCCTTTCCCCCACGCTGATCCTGCTCTCACCCTGCATTAGCAGAAGTGCCACCACTCATCTCTGCCATGATGCAGCAAATGAAGGGTGAGCTCAGAGGAAACAAACACCTCCAAAAGTGCCACTCGTGTTCGTGCTGCAGGAACAGAGGAACCACGCTCACCTGAGATGAGCTGGGTCAAACACCTCGGGCTCAGAGCTCTGCAGATGTGTGAAATATGAATGTGCTGGCCTTGCAGAGGATGTTCCAGCAGCTAAATCAGGGTTCACTTCACCTCCAGCACTGTGTGGTTGGTGGGATTCCCCTGCCGTGCATTCCTGAGCACAGGAGTGTTGGAATAAAGGGAAGCTCCTTTTCTGAGGGATGTTTTCAGCACAGGGAGCATCCCCTGTCTGCTGTTTGTGCAGCTTTTACTTCAGCTGACCCAGCCACGGGGGTTACACCAAATCAGGTTATCCTGGTGAGAGCCTGACACAGGCACAGCTCCAGCTGCCTTTGGGGTTTCACTCTCTGAGTGAGTGGGAAAACCTGTGAGCGGCTGTATCAGAGCCCTCCAGAGAGAGCATTCCCTGAAAGAAAACCCAGAGGATTCAGCACAAACAGCCCTCTGGAACCCAACTTAATTATTGCTTTGACAAGCCTGTACAGCTCCCATCTCATGGCAGACTTAGTGAGAAATTCTGTGATGTTTCCTGTCCCCTGCAAATATTTAAACACATGCACTATTCCATTATTACTTTCCTCTATCTCTCTCTTTTTTTAACATTTTCCTGCACAAGATATGTGCCCCAAAGGGATCAAAACAGAACAAGGGTAAATGATAGCTTATTAAAAGAGGAATGGGAAATATTCCTCTGATTACTTCTTCGCTTCTCTGTCCACGGTTATACCCTGCTTTCATGGCTCTTAATGACCAATTTTGCCATGAACTGCAAGGCACTTGGATGACATTGTTGACCTAATTTTGATCAATGCTGTGCTGCAGAGGCTCCCAGCCTCATAAGAGAAAAGCCTTTTCCAGTTGATATGGGCTGGGTATAATGGGCTGGACGTGGGCCAGCCTAAATGGGAATTCTGTCAGCAGACAAAGCACTGGAGACTGAATGGACTGGAAGGGACAGAGGGAGGTGAAGCATCATTAAATATGCAGGAGCTATTTTTGAACCTACTGAAATGAAGACAGTTGAAAGGAAAAGAGGCAGGAGAGATGAAGTCGTGGCAGAGATGGACAGGAGGAGCTGGGGATGGAGGGATGGACCCGTGTGTTGGGATTTGGGGAGATGCCAGGAGCTTGCAGCACCACAGACTGGCCTGACCAAGGGAGAGATGGGCTTAGCAAAGGTGGGGGCAGCTGCAAATGGACCCAGAGCCACCACAGCTTCAGAAAGCAGAGTGAGTTAGGGAATAAGCACGAGGTCCTGGGGAAAAGGAACAACAAAACACTCACAGCATGGAGAGATCACTGTCTGCAGCTGCATTCTGCAGGTCTCTGGGTAACTCTGGTGATACGCTGGGAGAGGAGGAGGGAAGGCACTTCCTGAGGGTTCTCCCTGTTTTTAGGGACCTCCCCTTGGTTCTTGAAGGAGGCTGGGGGATGTGCACAGGGTATTTTGGGATGGCTGAGGTTAGAGGAGTCACCATCCCTGATTTGGCACCAGCCTCTCTCCTGTGCACAGGGACAGCCCTGGGGTCACTGCAGGCCCTGCACAATCAGTGCTGAGCGAGAGGACAAACTCCTGCCAAGAAACCAAAGGCAGTGTGCAGTGTCCAAATGAACCCTTACAAATTGTGCCCTATGACTCAGTCTTTTTGTACTTTCTGGATTACTTTTTTTCTACTTTTCCATCCATAATTTGATGGAAACTCAGTGAGTACAACTTGCAAAAGCAAAGAATTACAGGCTAAAGATCTTCAAAGTCATTTTCTGGAGCTTTCAGTTTGGGGTACTGGTGGAACTAAACACAGGAAATTAGGAACTGTTGTTTAGTTATTTTTTATTCAAAGAGGATCTTCATCAATTAAACCTCTTATAGATATTTGGATGAACAATGAAGTTTGTAGAGTTTATTCCAGATCATAAAAATAGATAAAGGAAGAAAACCTATAAAATCAACTATCCTAGGGAGGATAAGTAAAAATGGCAAGCACTTAAATTTTCTTTTAATAAACTATTTAGCAATATTTATTTAATGACTGCCCAATTCAGCTGCTGTAACACTCTTTAATAACTCATAAAGCATATTTTACAGCAGCCATGAGATTTAATGTCATCACAGTGGAAGGAAAATCTATCTTGACATGAAGCTTCTGAAAGCAATGGGAAAACATGAAGCTGAGGTTTTCGGATGGGAAAAATACTTTTTTATTGAGGCAAATGCTTTCTATCACCTTCTTTGTCTGTGTACTGTAGCCAGGCAGCTATTATATGCAATTTGAGTCTGACACTTGAAGGGTGTGATGCATATTAGAGTGGGTAAAAGTAGTTGTGAGCAAGTTAAATTTAGCCCTTATTACCTGCATTATGTTAATGCCTCTGGGTGCTAACAGCTTGAAAGCCGTGGTGATAGACACTGCACAAGCACGGAGCAAGACAGGAGTCACTCAGGGCATGGCTGAATCAAAATAGACAAGACAGGAAAAGGGTAGGAGGCTTGGAGATGAAAGCAGAGGGAAATAAAGAGCGGCACAGCCAAGGGAAGAAACGGCTTAGGATTTCTTTTCCTTTTTCTTTTTTTTTTTTTTTTTTCTTTTTTTGGCAAAAATATATTTCATCTATAAGTGAACATTTGTCAAAGCCATAAAATGTTTTTAGGTGCGATATTCTTCTCTGGGCATGTGAAAGAGAGAGCAGCTGGTGCAGACCCGGGTTCAGATCTCTCCTTCCAGGATTAAAGATTTGGGTCTTTGGTCTCCTAAAGAGTGACCTAACGGCCAGGCTGCTGTGGCTCCTCAGAGGTGTTTTCAAGAAGACCAAACAGTGAGGTTTTTCCAGATGTCACAGGGTTTCATGGCATGGGAAAAGGCTTTTCAAGCCATCCCTCACCAGGAACACCAGCCAGGGGCTGCCCCTCCCCAGGAGCCCCAGCCCAACACTGTTTATCTTTTTCTGTTTTTGTCCTGATCTTTCCCAGCCAGTAGAACAACTGCTCCCCTTGCAGCTCAGCCTCTATTCTGACCTTGTTAAGCAAATGGCTGCAACTCTGTGAACTTCTCTGAGTGCAGGCACAGGGAATCTGTTTTTGTGAAGGGTTGGAACCACAGGTGAAGCAGCTCAGGGACAGCTCCGTCCTGAGTTTAGCTCAATCTGCCAGGGACAGCTTGGAGAGGAGTTTTACACAGCACCTCAATCCAAACCAAAATTACCTGGTAGGTCACCCAGGTTTTTAACACCATCACTGAGCTCTGAAGGGCTCCAGTGATAACTTGGAGCTGTGAGAAGGGATGGAGGGAGGAGAAAACTGCTACTGGTCTATTGATTATGGCCACACACTGCTTTATTTAACAGCTAAATTCCTGCACAGAATGATTTAACACGAGCAGACACACAACATGAATGTGTGTGGATATCAGATTAGCAGCTGACAAACTCTATCATACTGTGGCTTTGGTTCTTTGGCTGTCCCAAAATTCCCATTTTGATGTCCTCTCAGGTGACTGCTGCGTGGTGACAGGCAACGAGAGCGTCCCCACGTTTGAGGGACTGGAGTGGCTGTCAGCACTCAGTGGTTTGAGGCTTCTCTCCAGCCTGGCATTGTGAGGATGTTAAAAATGCTCCCTCAGGAGCAGCCTTGTCCCTCAGTGCAGCAGCAAACAAAGTGCTGTCACTTTGGTGAGTTCTGTTCTGAAGCTTCTACAAGAGCTGATGGCTCGCCTGAAGGAAGGGAATATCTCGGAACTGTCTGTGTTTCCACAGAACTCCCACATTTCAGAGGAAGAAAAATTGAGACTCCTTTCCCTGTCCCCTTTCCAATTGTGTCTGTGCTCCCTGGCTGCCTGCGGGGCTGTCTGATGTCACCGCAGGGTAAGTGATAAAATCGGGTGCATCAGGAACATTTTCCTCTGGCAGCTTCATTTTAACAGTGTTTGCAGCTTTACTGAGCTTACAGAGGCAGGGGAAGCCTGATGGGTACAGCACTGGGATCTGTGCCCTGGATCCACCCACGGAATGCACTTGCTGCAGCCTTGGAGTACAAGGATGGGTTAAAAGCGATATTACTCGAGTATTAACGCTTAAACTCTGATATTTTGTCACTTTTCTCCACCTTGTCCCATGCTGTTGGAAGCCATCTGTAGAAAATCAGCTTCACTGCATTCCCAGCAGCTCTGCCCCTCCCTGTGGGGCTGCACCTTGCTGCCACCCTGCACAGAAACGTGGCAGCAAGAAAAGCCAATTGCAGCCTGGTCCCCAGAGCACAATGAGACATCAAACTGGGGATTTTAAAAATAATCTCCTTTTTCTCTCTCGCTGTGGGGCAGATGGAGGTTTCTGTGGTTTTCTGAGTGTGGAGCTGCCCTCACTCAGCTGAGCTTGGCTTTGCTCCCTGGCTTGTCCCCAGCCCTGCAGAGCCCGGTGTCCTCACCCACCAAAGCTCCCTCTGCTCCCAGCCTGGGTGTCTGGGGACAGCACAGGAGGGACAATTCCAGTGCCCTGCCAGTTCTGTGCAGAAATCATTCCCTGGAATTAATTATCAATTACAAAGAAAGAAGCCTTAGCCTGGCTGGTACCTTGTCTTCATTGTCAATTCACCTTCCTAAGCAGTTCCTTAATTTTCCTAAATTTATAAGAACTGGATTAACAAAAGTAAAGGGGTCTAATGAAATGGTTGGATCAACCCCACGGACATTGAAATGAAAACAATCCTGAGAGCAAAGTGTCTGAAACTGTCTCAGTTTGGAGCTGAATTTGTGCCAGCAACGAACAAGTTACACAGCCAAGGTGAGTACCAAGAACATTGCTTGGCAATTTTCTCTAGCAGGTTATATGGCCCCTACTCATATAGAGCCTCCAAGGCTTGAATTTATTTGTCCTCACAACATATTACACTGGGGAGAGTGAAGAAATATTTCCCATTCATTAGTCAGAGAGGATCTGGGAGACCAGAGCAGCACAGAAAATATGCAGCCACTTACTTCCCATTGCAATGGCATTAAGGGCCAACCAGAACGAGTTACGTGCTCACATAATTTATTTACCTATATTGCTATTACCAAGAAGACTCAACAAAAACACACCAGGCAAACACAATCGGAGCATCTTCTGCAACAGGAGGGCTCAGCAAAAATAAATCAGGGTAGGTACCAAACACCCTCTTTCATCTGGCCTGTCCCTGACCCTCCGTGTTTCCTAGTGACTGATTAATAGTTATGCAAACCACCACTTCAATTAGGAACCTGGCGGGATTAATTGGATGGAGAACTACTGGCAAAGCAGCACACAAAGGAAAAAAAGAATAATCAAAGGCAGCTTTTCTCTCTTTTGTCTGCTGCCACCAAAATACTGCAAGCGATTCCAGGTTGGGCGCAGGGAGGGACCCCCAAAGTGTATCAAACTCTGAAGTGTTTCAAACCCCGAAGTGTTTCAAACCCCAAAGTGTTTCAAATCCTGAAGTGTTTCAAACCCCAAAGTGTTTCAAACCCTGAAGTGTTTCAAACCCTGAAGTGTTTCAAACCCCAAAGTGTTTCAAACCCCAAAGTGTTTCAAACCCTGAAGTGTTTCAAACCCTGAAGGGTTTCAAACCCCAAAGTGTTTCAAACCCCGAAGTGTTTCAAACCCTGAAGTGTCTCAAACCAATAACCTTTGGGACGGGTTGGTGGCCCTGGAGGGCAGCAGGGACACACGAGGTCTGGCTGAAGCTGAGCCCTGGCTCACTGCCCATTGAGCAGAGAGCTCCACAGCTAAATTTTGCCCACCCTCACCAAGTGGAAAAAAAGGGAGAGCTCGTTTGCTGTGGGTTTTAGTTTTAGGCTGTATTTAGACAATGGCTTAACAACATTTCAATTGCAAGACAGTTGTGAAGAAAGTACTTCCATAACATACAGGCTCGCTAGCAGTTGGTCTTACCTAGAAAGAAAATTCTCCCTGGGCTCATACCCATGAAAATAGAGATGCAGTACGATTTCTGCAATTCCAGATAACATTGTAAACAGATATTCCCGTTTTCTTTGCGAGTTTTTCATTGCTATCTCCAGCCATGCATCACCTAAGCCAAGAACTGAGCCATGCACTGTAATATTTACTACTGAGCCCTGCAATATTTACTGCTGAGCCCTGGGCTGCTCTCGTTTGCATCCAGGAGGCCTCAGGTCACAGCCAGTGCCAAAAGCTGTGGGATGAATATACAGAGTCATCAGTTTAAGGGCAAGCAGAGCCAAGAATTAACACATATTGTTAATCATGATGGCTCATCCTATCGGGGTGGCCAAAGCCAGCCCCAGCCTGGCTGTAAGGTCACACCAAGGTGACAGCCCATCCAAGAAGGGATGTTTACTGAGTGAAATAGGATGAAATATGGAACAAAACAGGAATTTCTGTACTGTTTTCCATCCAAACCCCCTCTACCTCCATCACACATGAGTGTAGGATTTGGTAATTTTCCCGTAATACTCCAAATAACTGCCTACACCTCTCATTTGTGTTTGGGCCAGGATTTTACCTGCCCAGAGCAATGTCCTGAGAACCTGTTTTATTTCTCATTCTCTAAATGTAGCCCTCCCCAGACACAATGAACCCAGACCTTTCATCACTTCTCCCACAAGTTTAATCCTGTTCTCTCAGAGAAACTTTCTGACCACCTTCTGACCAGAAGTAGGCCCTAACCCTCTTCTACATGCCTGAGCTTCCCAGTCAGATTCACAGATCAATATGTAAAGATCAGAGATTTCTTGTCAGAAATCAAGTTCCTTTCTTCCCCACGTTGTTAAAACAGTGGGCCAGTAGCTTGAGAAATGGATATATCTCTCCTCTCTCCTTTTTCTTGCCAATGGATCATGTTTTTCCTCAAATCCTGGCTTCAAATACCACCACAGTAGTTGCAAAAAACATGAATAAATCAGGCCTTCTAAACAAAACAAAATATGAAACTTATAAATGGAAAACTCAGCTCCACTCTGCTATCCTTAAAAACAGTTACTGTGGGTGACAGAAATAACTGTTTGTCAAAGAAAACAAAAAATGGGGCCTTTTTATTTCAGCCTAAATTATTCAGCTGATGTTTATTACCTCTGCAAAACGGAATAAGGAGCCGTGCCCCAGCTAAAGCAATTTTGCTGCTGCACCTCCAGGAGCAGTGGTGTGAAATGTGTCCCTCAAGACAGCTCTCAGAATTTCACATTCTCTGAGAGAGAACCGCTCGCACGGTGGGTTTGAAGAGCCTGATTAGGCTCTGGCGCTCGCTGCTTTTTCACTTTTGGCAGGCGGCGCGGAGCTGTCGGCGCCAGCTCGGGGCTTGATTTGCTGCTGGTTTTGAGCAGCTCCTCGCTGCCTTTCGGAGGTGTTTTCTGCTTTGATGGACAAGATGCTGGGTGTGCGTTTCCTTCTCCCGGCAGATCCCTCAGCCTCCTTGGCAGGCCGAGCGGGACGCGCTAATCCTGGCAGCCCTCGCGCTCGGCAGAAGGAAGGTGGGATGCCTTTGGCTGGGTGCCCTCGGCAGCCCCTAAAAAAGGCACCTTGTCAGTGGTTAGAGTGCTGCCAGGGCGGGGGTTTGGCTCTCTGCTCCCGCTGGGGGGGCTGCATTGGAGTGGTTGGTTTGTGGAGGGGTTTTCTACCTGAATCCCGCTCGGCGGGAGCTGGTGCAGCTCCAACGAGGTCAGGGAAAATCCCTGCACGCTTTTTGTGTTTGCTGCTCATTCCAGAACCCCCCGGGCTGGATCTCTGCAGTTCCTCTCCTGCACTGCCCTCGCTGCTGCTCCTTTCCCGTTGTGGGGCACGGGGTGAAGCTGCCGTGCTGCCACACGGGTTCCTCTGAGGAGCTGGGACTGCAGCTCCCCCGAGGCACAGGAATTCCCTTCCCACCTCCACGGCTGCCTGCTGCTGGGACAGCTCAGTGTGGGGAGGGAGAGCTCTGCCACGGCCCGAAATCCCCCACAGACAGACAGACAGACACAGCCCGAAATCCCCCACAGACAAAAAGCCCATACAGACACAGCCTGAAATCCCCCACAGACATCCCATACAGACACAGCCCGAAATCCCACACAGACAGACAGACACAGCCCGAAATCCCCCACAGACATCCCATACAGACACAGCCTGAAATCCCTCACAGACAGACAGACACAGCCCGAAATCCCTCACAGACAGACAGACACAGCCCAAAATCCCCCACAGACAAAAATCCCATACAGACACAGCCCGAAATCCCCCACAGACAGAAATCCCCCAGACACTGCTGTTTTCTCCTTGGCTGCCCACCCCAAGGAGCTGAGCTTGCCCAGGTGCCCTCCCTTCTCATGAGACTGGAAATGGAATAAAATCTTAAAAACTCCTCTGAGGAGCCCGTCTGTGGGTCAGAAAAAAGGTTTGTCTGACAAATGTGCTGCGATGTGAGGACAGGGAGGGAGCCTGGGGTGTCCATGGTTGGGGTGTCCATGGTTGGGGTGTCCGTGGTTTGGGGTGTCCGTGGTTTGGGGTCTCCATGGTTTGGGGTGTCCGTGGTTGGGGTGTCCATGGTTTGGGGTGTCCATGGTTCGGGGTGTCCATGGTTTGGGGTGTCCGTGGTTGGGGTGTCCATGGTTTGGGGTGTCCATGGTTCGGGGTGTCCATGGTTTGGGGTCTCCATGGTTGGGGTGTCCATGGTTGGGGTGTCCATGGTTTGGGGTGTCCGTGGTTGGGGTGTCCATGGTTTGGGGTGTCCATGGTTCGGGGTGTCCATGGTTTGGGGTGTCCGTGGTTGGGGTGTCCATGGTTTGGGGTGTCCATGGTTCGGGGTGTCCATGGTTTGGGGTCTCCATGGTTGGGGTGTCCATGGTTCGGGGTGTCCATGGTTTGGGGTGTCCATGGTTGGGGTGTCCATGGTTTGGGGTGTCCATGGTTAGGGGTGTCCATGGTTGAGGTGTCCATGGTTTGGGGTGTCCGTGGTTGGGGTGTCCGTGGTTGGGGTGTCCGTGGTTTGGGGTGTCCATGGTTCAGGGTGTCCATGGTTTGGGGTGTCCATGGTTGGGGTGTCCATGGTTTGGGGTGTCCATGGTTGGGGTGTCCATGGTTGGGGTGTCCGTGGTTGGGGTGTCCATGGTTTGGGGTGTCCATGGTTGGGGTGTCCATGGTTGGGGTGTCCGTGGTTGGGGTGTCCATGGTTTGGGATGTCCATGGTTTGGGGTGTCCGTGATTTGGGGTGTCTGTGGTTTGGGGTATCCATGGTTCAGGGTGTCCATGGTTCAGGGTGTCCATGGTTTGGGGTGTCTGTGGTTTGGGGTGTGCACGGTTGGGGTGTCCATGGTTTGGGGTGTCCATGGTTGGGGTGTCCATGGTTGGGGTGTCCGTGGTTGGGGTGTCCATGGTTGGGGTGTCCATGGTTGGGGTGTCCGTGGTTCGGGTGTCCATGGTTGGGGTGTCCGTGGTTGGGGTGTCCATGGTTTGGGGTGTCCGTGGTTTGGGGTGTCCATGGTTGGGGTGTCCGTGGTTGGGGTGTCCATGGTTTGGGGTGTCCGTGGTTTGGGGTGTCCATGGTTTGGGGTGTCCGTGGTTGGGGTGTCCGTGGTTTGGGGTGTCTGTGGTTTGGGGTGTCCATGGTTTGGGGTGTCCATGGTTGGGGTGTCTGTGGTTTGGGGTGTCCGTGATTTGGGGTGTCCGTGGTTTGGGGTGTCCGTGGTTTGGGGTGTTCGTGGTTGGGGTGTCCATGGTTTGGGGTGTCCATGGTTGGGGTGTCCGTGGTTGGGGTATCCGTGATTTGGGGTGTCCATGGTTCAGGGTGTCCATGGTTTGGGGTGTCCATGGTTGGGGTGTCCATGGTTGGGGTGTCCATGGTTTGGGGTGTCTGTGGTTTGGGGTGTCCGTGGTTTGGGGTGTCCATGGTTGAGGTGTCCATGGTTTAGGGTGTCCGTGGTTGGGGTGTCCGTGGTTTGGGGTGTCCATGGTTTGGGGTGTCCGTGGTTGGGGTGTCCATGGTTTGGGGTGTCCGTGGTTTGGGATGTCCATGGTTTGGGGTGTCCGTGGTTTGGGGTGTCTGTGGTTTGGGGTGTCCATGGTTCAGGGTGTCCATGGTTTGGGGTGTCCATGGTTGGGGTGTCTGTGGTTTGGGGTGTGCACGGTTGGGGTGTCCATGGTTTGGGGTGTCCGTGGTTTGGGGTGTCTGTGGTTTGGGGTGTCCGTGGTTTGGGGTGTCCATGGTTGGGGTGTCCGTGGTTGGGGTGTCCGTGGTTGGGGTGTCTGTGGTTTGGGGTGTCCATGGTTGGGGTGTCCATGGTTGGGGTGTCCGTGGTTGGGGTGTCCATGGTTGGGGTGTCCATGGTTTGGGGTGTCCGTGGTTTGGGGTGTCCGTGTTTGGGGTGTCCATGGTTGGGGTGTCCGTGGTTTGGGGTGTCCGTGGTTTGGGGTGTCCGTGGTTGGGGTGTCTGTTGTTTGGGGTGTCTGTGGTTTGGGGTGTCCGTGGTTGGGGTGTCCATGGTTTGGGGTGTCCGTGGTTGGGGTGTCCATGGTTTGTGGTGTCCATGGTTTGGGGTGTCCATGGTTGGGGTGTCCATGGTTTGGGGTGTCCGTGGTTTGGGGTGTCCATGGTTGGGGTGTCCATGGTTCGGGGTGTCCATGGTTTGGGGTGTCCGTGGTTTGGGGTGTCCATGGTTTGGGGTGTCCGTGGTTTGGGGTGTCCGTGGTTGGGGTGTCTGTGGTTTGGGGTGTCCGTGGTTTGGGGTGTCCGTGTTTGGGGTGTCCATGGTTTGGGGTGTCTATGGTTTGGGGTGTCCATGGTTTGGGGTGTCTATGGTTTGGGGTGTGCATGGTTGGGGTGTCCATGGTTGGGGTGTCCATGGTTTGGGTGTCCATGGTTTGGGGTGTCTGTGGTTTGGGGTGTCCATGGTTTGGGGTGTCCGTGGTTTGGGGTGTCCATGGTTTGGGGTGTCCGTGGTTTGGGGTGTCCGTGGTTTGGGGTGTCCGTGGTTTGGGTGTCCATGGTTTGGGGTGTCTGTGGTTTGGGGTGTCCATGGTTGGGGTGTCTGTGGTTTGGGGTGTCCATGGTTGGGGTGTCTGTGGTTTGGGGTGTCTGTGGTTTGGGGTGTCCGTGGTTTGGGGTGTCCATGGTTTGGGGTGTCCATGGTTTGGGGTGTCCATGGTTTGGGGTGTCCGTGGTTGGGGTGTCCATGGTTGGGGTGTCCGTGGTTGCAGTGTCCGTGGTTGGGGTGTCCGTGGTTGGGGTGTCCGTGGTTTGGGGTGTCTGTGGTTTGGGGTGTCCCTGCATTCCTCTGTCACATTCCTGCGGGGAAGGGCAGCCCTGGAGGCAGCAGTGAGGACCCAGCCCCAGCCAGGAGCAGGACCCGCGGTGTTAATGTCCCCAACACCGCTCCCACGGCTGCCTCCCTCCTCCTCCGTGCCCCGGCGGTGAATTTGAATAAATTATCGGTGCTGACCTGACAAGGGAGCATTAATGGGCCATTTACCACCTGAGAAGTGCATTAACGGGTCATTAATGCCTGCCCCGCGGTGTTCCGCTGCTAGGACTCACCAGATAGTTCATATTTTTTAAAAAGTTTGTCCTTTTATGTTTTTTTAAGCAACCAAGTTTTTTTATTTCCCTTCCTCTGAATAATTTTGGGTTGTAGGGGAATACCAACCCACGGAAAGAGAATGCAAAGGAATTATTCTGACAGCGACAATGACAGTGACAGCAGGAGGAACGTGCCAGTCCTGCCACCTCCTCTCTCCCCTCAGAGTTTCACAGAAGCCTCCGCCGAGATATTTAATGTCCTTAATTAAGGAGATTGACCCCAAGAGAAGTTGAAATCAGTCAAGGGCTCTCCCATTTATCACATGGAGCATTAAGGATTCTTAGCACTTCATACAAGCAGTCCAAGATATCAAAAATTACTCAAGAATTTCTGTCGGGATTTGTCTTTGTGTGGAGCAGAAACTGGATGGAAAGTCCTTCCCAGTCCTGCACTGTATTAAAATGTTGCTTTTCAAACGTGAGGCACTGCTGGCTTTTTCAGTGCTTGGACCTACAAGAGGAATCAAGAACTGAGAAAAAGTTATTACTGAAATATTAGAGATGACATCATTTTCCTCTTCCCTCTTGTCTGTACAAGTTAGGGAATGAAAAAAAACCAGGGGTTTAATGCCATGGGAGAATTTGCTGTTCTATCAGAAACGTGTCTTTTGCCAAATGAATGCAGATGTTCATGCCAGGACAGGAGCACTTTGTAATTGGAAAATAGCTGAAAATAGGAAAAAAAAATAAAAAAAAGAGGAAGTGCATTCCTACCATGCTTTAAATTGCCTGTAATCCTTGAAACAAAACCAATTGTATTCAGCTACAATGAAGTTTTTTGCTGGATTACTTTTCAGTCTGCCAGCAATAGCTGGGAATTTCTACAAAGGGAGTAATGCTTTTCTAAAGGTAATTAGTCCACTTTGATGTTAGAGAGTTTTTAGAAGAGGAGAGTACCTGTCGGGTTTTTATACATTCACTGAGCCCAAGAACAAAGAGGAAATAAAAGATACCAGAAACTTTCAGGGTGCGTTTGACACCGGGATCTGCTCAGCAAAGAAATTCCGCTGAGGCTGCGGTGTTTTCCTCTCTGGGACTCTCCCTTTATGATCGCCTGTGAGCCTTATTTCTCAGAAACTGATGGAAACGTTGTAAATCACAGGGAAAGCCCGTGGAAATTGGGTTTTTCAGCTGCTGAGAGCGATGCCACGGCCTCGATGGCTGCTGCAAATGTCCCTGTGTGTGACAGCAGCTCACTGAACACCAGGTCATGAAGAAAACCAAGGGCAGAAGGGCATGAAACCTGAATTTCAACAAGTTCCAATTTCACCTGTTGTTCCCAGCAGTCTGAGGCATAGGAAGCGTTATAAATACATAATATAATATTGGCTTTTCGTAAATATTAAAATGGGTGCTGTGTGTATAATGTTAAAGTCACTTTGCTATAAAGATTTTAGGGTTTTATTTCTGCTATTAACTAAACTTAGACATAGCAGTGAAATAGTTGATGCTTATAATTGGCTATAATAGCATCCAGTGAACCCGTGGTGCAGACCCTGCTCTGGTGTGCTGCTGTCAGCACCTGCAGGGGAAAGGAGGGACCAAACCCAGGCTGGAGGTGCTGCTAAGAACAGACTGAAATCACAACCAAGAGATGCTCTAGAAAGGCACACCCGAGGAGGAGCCACGCTGAACAGCTCTTGGAACATGCAAACTAGTTTGGGGAAAGTTAAATATGCATAATTGTTTATGAATATGCAATCGGCTGATGCAGTAGTAAAGGTATCTAAGGGTGTCTGAAATAGCCGGTGTGCTCTTGGCTGAATGCCAAGCACCCAGCCCTTAAAATTGGCTTTATTATCTTTGTCTCCTATTGTCCTTTATTAAACTCTGGATTTTACCGGGAGGGTGAGCCTCGTTTTTCACAGGACGCGACTCCTCAGTGGCAGTGCCAATGAACTGAGCCCAGCCTGGAGCTCTGTGGCATTCCCACACTGCCAGCTCCCAGCCAAACAAGGGCTCAGGTTCTCTTTCCAAGGATTCCCGTGGCTCTGTTCTTCTGGCAGAAGGAGCCAGACTCTGATGTAAATTGAAGTAAGGTCTTCCTGAGATCTTATCTCGATTTAATAACCCCAATGGAAGCAGCTCCTGTGTGCCACTCCCTCTGTAAGGCATCACTGTTGAGCCTGGAGTCAAGCACTGTTTATTATTTCTCCAGTTTTCAGTCTCTTCCAGCACAGCAGCCTCCCAATGAGTCTGGCCTGCAGAATATGTGACTGTCCCCAGAAATAAAAAGCTCTGGTAATGCAGGGAGAGGAGCAAGGCACGGGCTGTGCATTTCCAAGGGGGAATGGTGATTGAACTGACCAAGGAACAGCTTTTAGGCTGAGCTGAGGGAAATGGATGTGGCAATAATCCCATGCTACCTATTGAATGGTAATTTGGGAGACATTCTTTGCTGACTGTTTGAAAGGACAAAATTTGAATTCTAATTTCCAGACAAGGCAAAGGCATTTATAACAATTGCCTTTGTGCAATTGCTGCAGCCAGGCTCTGTGGAGGGGCACAGGACAATGCATCTCGTAAGGAGTCACAGATAAATGGAATAATCTGAGATCTACAACTCTAATTATGTACATCTCTCTATCCTAAAGGGGTTTATTTGGCTATAGTTGCTTTTAGAGCCATTAACGAAATGTTGCATTATATCTCTGTTAGTGTGGGGGCATGGGCAAAGGCTGCATTTATGCCTGAAGCCTATTTTTACATCGAATGAGCCCTAAAATGGAATTCAAACTCAGTTTGTTTCCATTATAGTGCTGTGATCGTTACAAGTTATTATTTTTAAAAAATACCGATAATCACGTTTCTGCATTAAAAGGGTGTGTAAGAAAGGAATAGAATCCACATTAAAAAATATGAGTTAGGAAATATTTACAAAGGAAAGAGCAAAGAATAAATCTGCCACAAATGCATTATCCTCTTAGCAACACAAACCTCAGCCCAAGCTTTCTCTTCAAGCCCTGTGGGCTGCAAACCCAAAATTCCCTCTGCTCCCACACTGGGACTGGGGCCTGACCTCTCCGTGCTGGTGCAAAGGTGTCGGGACTGGCTGTCGGGACTGGCTGTCGGGACTGGCTGTCGGGACTGGCTGCAGGGCTGGGTGAGGGATACAGGACACTGCAGGAGGCTGCTGAGCTGCCTGGTGTCAGGAGGGATTGGGAAATGCCATCCCTGCCCTGCAGCTGGAGCAGCCAGAGGCATTCAGAGAGCTGTGCAAAGCCTGCTGGTGAGGTGGTGTCCCCCTCCTGCAGGCAGAGCTCACACATGGAATCAGGATTCAGGAATCAGGTCCTGAATCTCAGAAGTGCTGCCTCTGTCCAGACCCTGGGCTTGCACCAGGGTGGAATTCCAGGACAAGGATTCTTTTGAGGGCAAGTTTGATTTAGAGCAGCATGGCCAGGAGATTTATCTTCTAAATCAACACTTTGCCTCAGCATTGTTAAACTGTCCAGGAGAGCACTTGCTCAGTCCCACCCTGAATCAAATGTTTCGGTGTGGAAAAAGTCGTAGGAAAATTTTAACAAAACAGTTTGTGTTCTAAGTACGAGTGAATCCTGTTGACCATCAGGGGTGAATGTTTGTCCTGCTGTCACCCAGCACTGCAAGAGGCCACAGCCATGCAGTTCTGAGCATCCAGAACTCCAAATGTCTCACATTTTGATATAAAAGCAGCACGGCTTGGGCCTGCACCATTTGACTGCTCTCAGCCTACATCTGCACACCCCGTTTTAATGGCAAGATTCACACTGACAAAAGAAGAGAAAAGGCTTTGACTAGAGACAGAAGTGCAGGCTAAAAGAAGAAGAAGATGCAAACCAGATCTAAAGCCCTTTACTCAACAAGTTTTCAGGACAAATCAGAGATTCGGAGCGAGTTACAAACAAGGTTGGTTCTACCAAAGATGTTCTGGCTGCTCAGGAGATCAGCTGTGCACAGCCTGTGTTTGACCAGGAGATCTGAACACAGCCACAAACAGCATTTACTGTCTGCAAGCCCAGGGGCTCGGAACGGGTCACATCGAGCTGCAAGGGAATTACCGAGAACAGCAATCAACACACACCCTTTGTTCTCTTAATCCTCGGCCTAACTCTGTGTTCTCTGAGCTGCTTGGCCCTTCAAAGCAGGAGAGGTAATTGAATTTCAATCATATCATGGTCTGACTCAAAATAACCCATAATGGCACTCATTTCAATATTGCACTACGCTGATTCTTATTCTGGGTGTAGTGCCTGTTCTTTGCTGTAGAAATTTCCATATGCTCCTTGCCCTGAATTTCAAAGAATAACTTTGTCTAATGAAGCTGAGTATTGAGGTTTTCCCCTCCCATGACTTATGGGTGCAATTTGAAAGGGGGGAATAAAAGTAACCGAGTAAATGAAAAGCAGGTCCAACACTGTGATGATAAACAGCCCTCGCAATTTGCTTAGCCAGAGCTTGTTCCTCATTCCCAGAGGCACCAGTCACTTTTATTACGAGATGACAGTTGAGGTTTATTCTCAGGATTGTGCACATTTCTCACCTGACCAGCTCATGGCTGCGTATTTCAGGCCAGAGAGCAGCACAAGCTGGGCTCTATTTCCCCCTCATGGCTGTCCTCCCCTGCCGTTCTTTGTGTGGATTTCCATTTCTCAGTCCCACCCATCCCTTCCTTTTTCTCCATTTATTCATTTGTCCCTCCAAGAACCATCCCCCAGGCAGGAATCCCTGCCTGCCCCAGACCCCGTGTCCCTGAGCTGGCTGTGGATCACAGAGCTCTGCTCCTCCTCCTTCCCCCACCAAATTCACCTTCACAGGGGAGTCACATTCCCAGCTCTGCCCTGAGCAGGGAATTTGCTGCAGGGTGAGAGTCACTGGAGCATCGTTAGTGCCATTTATCAGTAAATTTCTGTAACTCAAAGGGCCGAGCGCTGCCTGCAGTTCAGAGTTCAGTTACCAGCCCTGCTGTGGTCTCAGAGTCACCGAGGGTTTCTGGCTGCCATCTGCAGTTTTCATTTTCCACCTGTAGATGGGCAAATCTGGCTGCTCTGTGAAATCCTTACAGCCCATGGATCTTGTGTACCTAGACAGGAGTCTCTACTATTTTTAAATTTATAAACACCTGGCAGGGAGATATTCTGTCAGTTCAGTAGAAGAGGATCCATTTCTGAGTCCCTGGCTTTGAAGCATCATCTCCACAGCACTGCTGAGCAACTTTTAATTGATTGTTGCAGGACAGGAATGATGGTGAGAACAGACTTGAAATTTGTTCTACCAACCTCCTTTTCCAGGGCTATCAAACCAACATTGCTCCCCTCCACTGCTCTTGCTTAGGAAAATAAATCTGAATTAGGTGCACAGCCCACATCTGCACTGACAGGTCAGAAACTCAGAACACTTGGATAAACACCAGCCAAGCCAGATGGAACATTTAGTTAGCAAGGAGACTGCATTGTAAGAGCTGGATTAAAGCTCAAATCACCAGGGCTGTTTTCAGGGTTGATAAAATCATCCTCAAGCTTTGCTGCTGCATTTGGCTGTGTCAGTTACTGTCAGCACTGGCTTCAGAAACTTCTCGGTCCCAAAAGGACCTGAAGAGTAAATTGAATCCTCTCCAGAAATTTTGCTTCGCTGATTAAAATCTCTGCAAGCTTTCCCCACAGCTCATACTGAGAACATCCATGCCTTTGAAATCATCTTCATCCAGGAATGGCCATTATTTAGGTAATTTCAGCAATAAAGTCCAGACTCCATGTTACACTTGCAATGCCACTTGTGAGACTTGAGACCATCTCTACATCCTACAGGCCCAGGATCCAGTTTAGGAATGAAAAACCTCTCAAATCTGAGCATTCCCATTAGATATTTTACTTTGTCAGATGAGAATATGGGTTTCACATTACACAAGGCACTGGGTATATTTATTCATTCATTCCTCAAAATCTTCCTTTTGTACCCTTACCACGAGTAAATTTTATTTTGCCTTCTCAAGTTTACCTCAGAAACAAAGGGGCAGTTAGCAGGAAACAAAGAAACAATTTTATAAAATAATGGAACAGCTTTCAAAACCCCCTCCAGCTGGACTGGAATTGAGGTCAAGCCCTGAGGACCATCCCGTGGTCTTGACTGCTGAAGGGGGAAGGATGAGGTGAATCCCCCTGCAGAAAGAGGTTTTGACACCCTAAGTCATCAGCTGGGAGGAAGCTCAGCACATTTTCTTACAGATTTGTACTTGCACCAATGTGATAAACTCATGGATGTGCAACGACTTCATTGGAATGTCTTAAACTTTTCACAAGTCCTTCAATTCTCCTTACGAAGAAATGGCACTCAAGCAAGGACAGGTTAATAAAGAATCCCAATTGTGCATGGAATACTGGTGTGGTGTTTGATAGGGGTAACAAAGCTGAGTTTTCTCAACATCTTTTCAGCTTTTTGCAAGCCCACGTTCTCAGTTAATCACAGAGGGACTGGACACTTCCCCGCTGAACAAATAAAACTTGAAGCTGCAGGTGCCTGGTAATATTTCCTCTCTCAGCTTCCTCCTTGCTCTATTTTCCCCCCGAACAACAGAAAAGCAAACCCTGGGCTCCTTTAATCCATTTGAGCAGCACTGCTCTCATCTGTGGAGGCAGCTGCTCGCCCACCCCTCAGTCTGCAGGAGAGATAAATACAGAGGCTCAACTGAATTTCTCCTTTTTCCAGTGCTCTTGGCCTACTTAATCAAAATCCACCCTTGCTGCCAACTGTCAGCAGAGTCAGGGTTTGAAATGTAGTTCAGCACACACTAATGCTGTGTGTTGTCTTAAAATAATTACAACTTTCGTCTCCACCAAAATTGAGATTTTTTTTCTGTGTGTGTGAGGAGCACGCTTGCTAATGTTCAGTTTTAGTTGAGTTTTGTAACAGTCTGGCTGTTTGAGCTGGGGGTTGAGCATTTGTATTTTGTGTGAAGGTGTTGGAGAATGAATCTATTGAATGTTCCCTGATCTTATCCCGAGATTCAGAAAACTTGAGCAGCTCCTCACATTCTGCAGCAGTGTTTTTTCACAGAGGTGGGGAGTGTAAACAGCAATGCAATAGAAAAGATACAAAAGCAGGTTGTCAGGGGTTGTCAGGAAGCCTTTTACTGGAAAAAATCCTTATAATCCAAGCTCAGCCTCCCTCAGATGTGAAACTGCTGCGTGCAAACAACTTAAAATATATATATTTAACTTGAAGTATCACAGAAAGGAAAAAAGAAAATGAAAATATAATCAGAAAGAAATCTTCTAAACAAGACAAGAAAATTCGTTCCCCCCTTTCAGCAGCCCTCTGAGATTCACATGCAGCATTTCAGAGGCAAAAATGCATTTTTGTGAGCAAACCCTTGGTCACCGTGGGTCCACAAAAACCTGGGCCATGGGAGGTGTGGGTGCACCTGAGAGGGAAATCCTTCAGCTCCTGTCCAGCATCAGAACTGTCTGGAAGTGCTCCCAGCAGAGGGAGGGTGGGCATGGCCCCATGAACATCTCCTGTGGGAGAGTTGGGATGTCCCACAAACAGCTCCTGTGGGAAGGTTGGGATGACCCCACAAACAGCTCCTGTAGGAGGATTGGGGTGATTCCTGCAGAAGGAAGCGTGCTCTCATTGTTACTAACTCCAGGAGAAATGATCCAGCCACTTCCCAGGGAATGAGAACACAAAAAACCCCAGCGGAGAGCAAAACTGGCACCCAGATCCTGGGGATGGAGGCTCACATTCCTGTATGTGCAGGTGGAGACAAAAAGTTCTGTTCTGAAGGAGAAAAAGCAAAACTCTTGGAACAAACAACTGGAAAAAGTGTAACTCAAGTGCTTCTTGCAATTACCAGCAGAGAATATCAGAATGGCAGGGAGTCAAAAGCAGGGCTGCCCATCCTAAAGGAGGATTCACTCCAGCAGCCCTTTCATCTGCTCTTCATTTTTCTGGAGGGTTTGGACACTTTTAAAACTGACAGGATAATTTCATCTTATTTTGTTTTTAGTAAAACTGGAATCTGTGCTCTGGAACGAGTCATCAGCTGTCCATTAGCACGAGGCAGGAGTCAGAGGGGGTGATGCAGGTTGGGATAATGCATCCTGAAATCTCCCTGCAGGGCCACCCCAGAGGTCACCTTCAGCCTGGCAAGGGCACACCAGGGGAGCTCAGATCAGGAAATTAAACACCAAAGTCTTGGTTGCAAAAGTTTCAAGTCCTTAGGCTGATTTTGCAAGTATTTCACAGAGGGTTAATGTGGAATTTTGAACTGAAGTTTAAGGAGGCAGGAAAGCCTCAGTTTGTCACAGCCTGGAAGTGAACTCCCCATATTCAGACCAAAATGTCATGGAAAAATACCTTGTCTGCTTTCAGGATGAACTTTTGTAAATCAGAACAGAATTGAAGACACATGACGTGTCCAGCTGTGGGTAACAGCTGGAGAAAACTGCACAGCAGCTGCCAATATCAATAATTTATTATTAATTGGCTCCACAGCCATTTCAGTCATGCCAAGGAGCTGCACAACAGGATCAGCGTTACAGGGCAGGGGAAGGGTGGACACTTCTGTGCTGCTGGCCCAGAACTCCCCCAAATATTTGTGTGTGCAGCTGCTCTCGAGACACAAAACACAACCAAACAACCCCAAAAGCAGCAAGAGGACAAACAAATCCCCAAAAGCAGCAAGAGGAGAAACAAATCCAGGAGTTTGTGTCCTCCACAAGGCAGGGGGACAGAAATGGAGGGCAATGCATGCTGACCATAAATCCTTTGCAGCAATTGTACAAATGGATGCAGTTTGTCATCACAATGAAAAGGGGCTTTGGAAACCTCTCTGCTCAAAGTTGTGGGGGATAAATCCACTTCTGTTTTGATATTTTGTTATCAATTAATTTGACTGAACTTCCTGGGCAAGTTATTAAGTCCCCATGCCACTTCCTTATCATCTGTAAAATAGGGCTAACAGTATCAGCCCCAGTACTTTACAGAGGAGATCAAGGATTATATGGAACTGCGAATAATTCCCAAATCCTGCTTGAAAATTGCATGCCAACTTTTCCCTCTTATCTGGAAACCTCCAACCTCCCTTCGGCGTCATTAAAAGGAGACTTATTCCAACACATTATTTTATAAAAACAAATCAGACAGTAAGCATTTCAGATAAATTTGCCTCCAATCCTAGCTCCACTGCCGTTCTCCCCGTTTCCTAAAAGGAGTCTGGGTTTGAAGGTGACCTGCATTACCGCAGTGTTAATAAAAATGCACTCTGTGTAATCAGTTATTATTTTATCTCGGAGCATATTCAGTGCCTCAAAATGTGGAAGCATTCCCGAGGGGAGCATCGTGCCAGGAGGAGAAGGCTCCTCCTCAGCAGAAAAGGGGGTCAAATCCTCCCCCAAAGTACAAAGTCCCTGCTGATAGTGATCTATTGAAACACTGCCTAATACATTTTGTATTTACATTGTCATAATATCTTGGACTGTGTCACGTATTTCATGTTCTGCCACAAGAATAAAACTCATTTTCCTGTTGCTGTCAATGCAGGTGCTCCTGAGATCCCGCTGGCCACAGTACAGGTGAAAATCCTGCTCGTGAAAGAGAATTTCTGTAAAATAATGCTGAGCTGCCGAGAAACCATTGAAATTTTCGAGCCAAACTGCCCTGTGCTGTGAATCCTTCACTTTGCTTTCAGTCACACACTCCTGCTTCCCAGAAAACTTGAGATTTGTAAACAAAAGCATCTCATTTTTCTAATGCTTGGTCTGAAAAGCACAGTTTATGTGGAGGATCCAAGGGCTACCGGGAGGACAAACCCTCTGATTTCCAGTAATTCCCAGGAGCAATTTCCTGATGGAACCTGAGTAGCTATGGAAACAATCTCTTTTGTTTCTTGCACAATGGTCTCGGTTCTGAAAGCTTCCCCTCCAGAGAAGGACAGCCCTCCCTCACAGTGACAATTCCTCTTCCCACTGAGCCGGGGCAGGATGGGTCCAGCTGCCTCACCCTGGGCAGCTGGGACAGGGAATTCCACCCTGGAGCAGCGCTTGGACCAGCATCTGATCACTCTGGGGGTGTCCATCCACGGGGGACAGCACAAACCCCGCTCTGCACTCACCCACCCCTCACCAGCTGCTGCTCTCACACAGAGATTTACAGAAAATTAAACCTGCCCACAGGAGATGAGGGTCTGGTGTGGGCTGGGAAAATCGGGATACTCCTTCTGCCTCCACAGAGATCTCCAAGGTCACCTTGGCAGAAGCCATCCCGACTCCCCTGCCTCAGTTTCCTTCCCCACGAGAACAGGGCGATGCCATCCACCCCCTCCAAGTGTCCTAAAATCTTCTGATGGAAACTGCAAAATGAGAGTGGCAAATATCTTTATCAGCAGAGAGGGAAATAATCCTGCTACTGTCTGCACACATTTTGAAGAATGGGTCAATAGATTTTCTTCATCTGATTTGTTCCCACCCCAGCAGATTTTATTCTTATCTAAAAACTTACTCTTGAAAATCCCATTTAGTTTTATAACATGCTTGGGAATCCTTTGGAACAGCATATACTTTATAAATGCAAGATAATCCCCACTGTTTCCAGCCTCCTGCCTCTAACTAACACTCATCCAAAAACTGTAAACAGGTTGGAAATTTTGCCATAAATGCTCCATTTGCTTCCCCAGCCTCCCATAACCCTGGAGAGGGGGAGCAGGAGGAGTGGTCTGCTGCATGTGTGGGTGGGTTCCACAGAGCTCATGAAACCCTCAGCAGGGGCTGGGTGCCAAACAAGGCCCTGCCAAATTAACTCCCAACCCAGGGGATGTCCTCATGCACACACACACACACATATATATATATATATTTGAGTTTGAATCAGAACAAGAGCTTTATTCTTAAGCTCTGATGACAGCCCAGTGTCCAAAGTCCTGTTTTGGCACCACTGATGCAATCCTGGCCCTTTTCCCCTGCTTCCCTCTGTGCAGCTTCCTCACCCAGTGAAATTTAGGATGGGAGGAATCTAAGCAGGGATAAGACATCAAAACACTACAAAACACTAAAAGAAAATGCCTTTGTTTCCTCTTTCTTCAAGCAGTTAGTCCACAGCAAAAGTCTTTCTCTCAGCCCATGGCAGCTCAGTTATTTTGAAAGTTTTTCTGATGAATCTTACCTGGAAGATTTTGGAAATCCATCTAATGCAGCAGAAACCAGATCACCCTTCCCATATTTATTGATTCTATCCAAAAACTCTGATGGGTTTGGGAGAGAGGACTTCCCCCTACAAAAACAATGCTGTCTCTTTCCCAGGGTGTTTATCTGGGGGTCTATCAAGTCTGTTTGTTACACTTTTCTACCATTACATCCAGGAGAAAAGTCAGAGCTGCAGCTCTGCACTTTCTCAAGTTCTTCCCACACAACTTAAAAGGAAAAATATCTTTATTGTGGCTTTGTCTGTCCCACTTTCCCTTCCTTACAACCACGCCAGGGTTCATTTCAGTTCTCTGCAAACCCTCAGTGCAGAATTTTGGTTGCTTTGTCGGGGCAGATGCAGGAGAAGGAATAACAGCATCTCCTTCTCTGTCACAACAATTTGTGACGAGTCTGGCACTAACAGAATTTCTTTTTTTTTTATAAATTTTGCTAATAGAATAGTTGGAATTTTGGCTGAAAACTCACTTTTTCTCCCCCAGCATTGCAGAGGAGGGGATGTTCTTGCTGGTTCCTGCAAGCAAGGAGAAGAAATGGAACGTGGCACTGCTCTCTCACTTTGCAGAGGAAATCTAGAAAAGGGCAAGTTGGATCATTTACTGGGATTCAAAATAATATCTCAGGGTTCGGCTCCAGCTATGACAGGAGTGACTTCCTTTACAGAGTAAATTTATACTGATTCCCCACTGGAAGGCAGAAGTGCTGGGAAAATGGGAATCTGAGAGTTTTGTGACAATGATGATGATGATGGTGAAGCACATCAGCAGCTCTGACCACACGCAGATCCTCCGTGCCTGAAGGTTTTTCCCTCAGCCTCCAACAAGTGGAGACTTGTTCTGTTATTTGCTGGTGTTTAGGCACAGGAATAAAGCAAATGAGCTGTAGGACAGAATCTGCCACGTTAAGGTTGCTGCAGATTAGGATTGCTATTTGTTCTGAAGCAGAATTACAGCCTATTAATAAAGAAATAAACAGTTTAAAACTACTGAAATTTTTAAGTGGTATAAAATGTTTTAGATGAGCCCTTTTTTCCATGACATAAATCTGATTATGTGCTCCATAAGAGAACAGATTATGCAGGTTCTAAGGAATGAACTTTGCTGTGGAATCCTGGTTCCTATTTTCTTGTTTATGATTGAGCCAGGAGAACTGTGAGACACCACTGTTGGTTATTATTTATATATCACTAAAGCAAACCATAAAGGGCATCTGTGCTGTCCATTTTGATGAAAGCTGAGTCAAAACTCATTCCTTGGTGCAGTTTGGATGTCCTTGTCTGCCCAAGGGACAGGGCTCATTTCCAGCAGGTGGGAAGAGGAGAATTCCAGCCCTGGCAGTGTCGGGCACCCGGGGTTTCCATGGGGGATCAGGCCCAGGAGGTGTCAGAGGTGTGGGATAACCACCAGGGCAGAAGGAGAGGGCTGGGGGAAGTGGGAACGGATTAAAGCCAGGTTAAATTCCAGTGATTGCACAGCAGGAACAGCAGCCAGGAGCATTAGCAGGGCTACCTCAATAAACCACACGGCCCCATAAGGGACAGGGATGTGAAACAGTGCCCACCGCTCCTGGCCCTGGCAGGATTTCACCCACATCATCCTTCTCACTGCTGTGCTATCGACCCCAGGGAAATTGGAATTAACTGCAGCAATGCCCAGCACGGCCTCAGAGCCCTGGGACTCTGTGCCTGCCCTCCCTGCTCCTCCAGACACATCTCTCACCCGTGCCAAAGCCTCCTGCACGGCACAGTCACATCAAACACCCTGCGAGGTCACCGGAGCACCCAGGGGAGAGGTGGCACAGTCACATCAAACACCCTGCGAGGTCACCGGAGCACAGTCACATCAAACACCCTGCGAGGTCACCGGAGCACCCAGGGGAGAGGTGGCTCTGCCCCTGCACACCCCACTGGGGTGATCTGCAGGTGCTGGGTGTCGTTTTTAGGAGTAAAATAACTGAAATATGGGGGGAAATGGAAGCAGATCTCCTAGCCCTGGTTCTGCCCCCAGCGTTTCCATCCCTGCATGCCAGCCCTGTGCTGAGCCTTCCTGGCTAACACCTGTTTGTGAGGCAGGGATGTGCAGCATTTTTACAGCTCTTGCTCTGCAGAGCCATTTCCAAACCCACAGCTCTTAAACACGAAAGCAAAGACAGAAGTTGCTCTGTGAGGCCTGAGATGGGAGCCAAACCCACTCCAGCGTCACCAGCAGAGCCAGCCCTGCTCCCACATTTGTTTCTCTGCTTTTGGTGATGCTCAAATTAACCCCAAAAGGTCACAGGGAAAGGACCAGCAAGGACTGGAGCTGCACCAAACACTCCCATAAAAATAAAAAGAACAAAATCAGGACTTTTGCCTGGTTGAGAGCTGGAGGAGCAATGAGTGCTGATGTGCTTCAGGACAGGGAGAAGGTGTGAGCCAAGGCACACGAGCTGTGTGGGAGTGCTCGGAACCATTTCCATACTCCAGAGGTTGGAATAGGCTGTGGATTTATGTTGTTGGTTGCTATGGTAATTTGTATTGTCGAAGTTTTAATAACCTCATCAAAAACACGCACTCAAGAGCAATATGGCACCTCGACGTAATTTAACAGCAATCCATTCATGGCTGGTGCTACCGTTTGAAACACTGCACAAGGAAATTAAAAACAAATAGAAATAAATCACCAACATACCCAAACCAATAAATATTTAGGCTGAAAAGGTGAGCAGTCGGTGGAAAGAAAAAGATATCTTCAGAGAAAGGATGGAAGGCTCTCAGACGATTATTCTCCTCCCAGCAGCAGAAGCAGGGTTAGCCCACATCAGCCGTAATTAGCTGAGAACGATGGGCTCCTCTGCCTTTGTGCATGAAAAGCCATTTTAAGCAACAGCTTTTCAAAATTCAGATTTGTTAGCCCTGAAGTACAAAGTACACGCGTTGCTAATGTTTAATTAGGGCAGGTTAAAAACGATGGGCTGAACCCCAGAGAATATTAGGACTCCTCTTCACAACAAACCCTTCTGGAGTTCAGTTTTAATGATGTTGGTGCTGGTTCATCTCAGTTGCTTTGGCCCTGTCTCTAAATCTCCTCAGTGTCCTCACACACCATCGAATTACTCGAATCATTTGTTTGGTAGCTTTACATGCTGCTTGTGCATCATTTGCAGGAAGAGATAATTACGTTTCAGCTCTTTAGTTTGTTTTTCTGCTTGAACTTTATTGCCTTTTAATAGTTTTTCTAGCTCTCTCTAGTGTCTAAATAAGAGAAGGAGAAGGGACTTTAATAAATAATTTTTCTTTTGTTGTCACTGTTATGGTTCAATATGTGGAAAATGGCAACACCTTGGACTTCCTTAAGTTTTTAAACTGTACTCAAAGAGCTTGAATTACACAAGGCCAAATAATAAACACCAAGTATTAACTTAACTGAAGCCAAACAAGAATCCATGCTGTGTGAAACTGAATTAACTGCAATTCCTGACAGAGGCACAAACTGTTACAACCCCCAGTTCCCCTCTGAATGCCTGATTTTCCTCTGGGCAGTTTTATTTTCCTCTGGACCCATTCTTGCCTCTCCTCCCAAGGTGGATTCCTGCCTTTTTCCAGCCACAGTCACATCCCAGCTTTTATTTAGTGTATTGACATGGCTTCAGTCCTATTGAAAGCCAGACAACAAATATTTATTCACTGTGGCTTCCACTTGAAAGGAGTAAATATAAAAGTGCTCCTGATCCTCCTGGCTTTGTGCTGCTGCTGGATAAGAGGGAAGAGCTGAGGAGGAAAGTGCTCCAAGGCAGGAGCAGCATTGGCATTTCCATGGAAAGGACGACAGTTCCAGAGGATTTACAGAAATCCTTGTAAACACAGAGCTCCAAAGGGACTGGCAAAAAATCCTGGGGGAATCAGATTGCTTTTAGTGCCGTGGTCTTGGGGTTCACAGCGAGGCCAAACCTAGAAATTCCAGAGTGGGTGAAATCTCCTTCGTCACCAGAAGTGTCCCCTTGAGCAAGGGGTGCCCCAGTGGCCAAAACATTTCTCCCTCAGGACAAGGAGAAGTTCCCAACCTGAAATGCCTCACAAAGGAACTCCTGGATTTGGGATGTGCCTCACCATTTAAGCCACACCGCCCTCCTAAGCAAGCCAGGCCTGTGCCATGGCAGCAGAGTCACATTTACTGCTGCAGCCCACGAGGAGCTGAAAGCCCCCCTGGCTGCAGAGGCACTCGCACTGTGAATATTTTAATAGCCTTGAATACCTCAGGCAGTAATCAGAGCTTCCCCAGGTGCACAATTCCAAATGAGTCCCATACTGAGCTTTTATTTTTAGAGAATTATAATGACCAGAATCCAGAATAGCCCCATTACAGCTGTCACTTCATTTCCAGGGACTTCAGAAAGAAACAGACTAAAAATGTTTAAGGTTAATTAAGGAAAACAAAAAGATTTATACTGTAAAAGGTGTGAATAACAAGTGATCAAGTTCCTTTGATGGCCTTGTGATGTGAGTGAGGGTGGGAAGGCAGAAATACACAGAGAAAGGAGGAAAGGTTTGTGCTGGGTGAAGCCTGGCAGGAAAGTCCCATTTCTGTCACCAGTGTCATCCCCTGTGGAAGAGGAAGCAGGATTTGAATATCATGGGAGGATGCAGAGGAATTAAAGGTAATTCCATCAGCTCTTCTGCTTGGCAGAGCAGGATGTGCTGAGCGTTGCTCCATCAGCTCTGGATCAGCAGGAGCTGCTGAGATATCCTCGATGTTCCAGCTCGCAGACCTTTCTTTTCCAGCTCCATGGCTGTGCCTACACGTGTTAAAGCACCACTGCTGTTGCAGCCACAGAATTATTTCTCCCTGCTCTCAATTTCCAGGCTGCATTCAATACCAGCAGCAATATTCTATTTGTTTTCTTCGCTCTCCTTTCAGCTCCTGCAGCCTGCAGAAGGGACAAAGGCTCCTCCTGCTCCTGTCCACAGCAGATAATCTCTTGCTGGTGGCAGAGGAGACTGCCAGAATCCCTGCAAGAATTCCAGGAGCTGCAATGCGGGGTGTCCCTGCATCAAAGCCAGCACCAACAGAGCAATCCCAACCCAGCTCCTCTTTAAAACCCTGGGTTTTTCTTTGCTCCACCTCTTTTCAGAGCCTAAGCAAGATTTTTTTTCAGATGTGTGTAGTGGTTTGTGGTGTGTTTGAAAACCAGGGGCTGGGCAGTGATGGGCTCTGGGTGATGATCCCGTCCTGGGCTTTGAGAAATTCCTTCTCCCTGGTGACCTCAGGAAACTCCAGCCTGTCCCTGAGACCTCCCACGGGAGGGAGGCAGGACCTGCCTGTCCTGCAGAGGTTCTCTGGTTCATTTTCGAGGATGCTCCACTCAGAAACAAGGCCAGGCTTCTCTGAAGACAACGCAGCCCTCTGAACAGCTCCGGCCAATTATTGACGAAATTCTTTGAAAACTTTGCTTACAGACATGAAAGGGAAGTGTGGCTTTCAGAAAATCGCGTTTGGGGTGAACAATGAACTCTGCTTTCACAGTGAAATGTCACTGGCGTTTTCCACAGGGGCTATCACAGCAAGCACAGCAATTCCCTCAGTATTCCAGGGGCTGCCAAGGCAGGGTTGGTGATAACACGACCAGAGTGCAGTTCAGTTTGGTTCTGCTCTTTCCATTTTTTAATTAAATCTCGATAGTTGCAGGATAGGACTTTCCTGTGAACAAGCTAAACTCAGGTGCTCCTTGAGGCCTTTTCCTCCCCTGGTTGCTCCCAGGACTGATCTCAGAGGCACAGATGCTGCACTGGGTGAGGAAAGGGAACCTCTGGTACAAAGTGATTCCTGTGGGAGCTGCCCTAATTCCCTGTATCACCTCCCAAAGATTGCAGGAGCTGATCAATGAGGTCCCACAACCTGCTTAAAGTCAAAATGAGTTTTCAAACAACGCAAAGGGCAGTGCTGATTTCCTCTCCAGCAATGAAGTGATCGTGCCATCAGCCACGGTAACTGAAGAACGTTTTCTCTGAAGCTGGCCCAAAATAAGTTGAAGCAGTTTTGACAGGGAAAAAAAAATCATCTTTCTACTAAAACTCATCTTCTAGAAACTTTAATTTGAAATGCTGAACTTTCTTGAAGTTAATTTGGAAACAAAGTATTTCAACAAGCAACAGAAGTTTGGTGTTGTGTTCTAGAAGCATCTTTCCAACAGCTCGATATTTTAAGTCTGTGAAAATCTTCAAAATTGCCTGCAACAAATTTATCACTTTGTCCATTGGAATAGTCACCAAACAAAAATATTCAAGAAGGCTGTTGAAAGGTGTCATGGGCTCATTAAATTGTTTTTGCAAAAGTGAAGCATAATAATTAGATCAGTGCAGAGTTTAAATACACACACACATCGTGTTGCACTGACATTCATCCTTGCACTGACACCTGCCTCACTGCAACGCCTGCAGGACCAAAATTATAAAAGAATAAAGACTAAAACGTGCTCCAGTTGTGCTAAGCACTGACATTCATCCTTGCACTGACACCTGCCTCACTGCAACGCCTGCAGGACCAAAATTATAAAAGAACAAAGACTAAAAAGTGCTCCAGTTGTGCTAAGCACTGACATTCATCCTTGCACTGACACCTGCCTCACTGCAACGCCTGCAGGACCAAAATTATAAAAGAACAAAGACCAAAACGTGCTCCAGTTGTGCTAAGCTTTAGTACAAGACAGGGTCAGAGAAACAAGGAGCTTAATTGATTTTATTCCAGGAAACAAAGGCTGCATGCAAAGACTCAGCTGCTCTGCTAGCAGTGGGAGCAGTCATTAAAAGCTGATTAGTGGGAGAGGTCCAGCACAGACACGGAGCCTTGGAGGGAAGGAAGTTTTCCCAGCAAGAGCAGCGTGGTTTGATTTTCCTCCTCGAAGTTTCTTCTGGACTCTGGGCACAGGAACTGGGAATGTTCAGGTTCCAGTCCCTCCCTGGGCTGTGGGAGTGAGGTTTGGACACTGGCAGAAGTTTTTCAAGTCCCACTGTGGAACTCTGTGCAGCACCCTGCAGGAACCATCCAAAACACTTCTCACACTCCAAGTGCCTGCCACGAGCCCAGGAGACACACGATGAACGCTCACTGCCTTTGCACAATAAATATAAATATAAATAAGAGTCTAAACAGACACAGCAGCTCTGTGTGAGAGTCTGAGGAGGGTTAAGGATCAGGAGCTGATCTACATGCTGAGTGTGGAAAAGGAAATATGGATATTCATCTAGAAAAGTGACTCCTGAGATCTGATAACTTTTAATTTTGTATGAGATTTATTCTGCTCCTGTGGGCTTTCAGGAGAGGGTTTGTTCCCTGTGCTCAGTGTTTGGCTGAGGGAAATCCAAGTCTGGACTCCTTGGAGAGCAGGAAAGGAAGGCAGCGTTTCTGCAGGAGGTGAAACCCTCCTGGTGACCAGGTACGAAGAGCAGACAAGTGGCATTTAGTCAGATAGTGCCTAAAATTAATCTGTATCAGCAGAGGCAGTGCCTGTGGTGAGGCCAGCAGAGCTCTTTGTTTAGGAAGTGCTCAGTGTTTAATATTTCCCTGAGGGCACAGCAGCGTGCCAGGAGCTCACAGCCACTGCTGCTGCTCTCCCTGTGCCAGGGGCCTCCCTTCCATCCTGGCTGTGACACCAGAGGCAGAGAGGACAGTGATGGGTGGCAGAATCCCCGCGGAATTTGAAAAATGTGGATTTTAAAACAGTACATTTAGATTAGACAAATTGCTTTTGCCATCTGAAAATTTTGAGTAACCTATTTCAGCTGAAAATTTTGTATAAAAGTGTTTCAAACACAGGTTTTGTGGAATATTCTAGTCTGTGTGAAACTCTAGCATTTCTGCAGCTTCTTCTGCAGAAAAAAAATTGGAAGTATAGGAAAACCCTGGTTTATGAATTCTGTTTTTGTAACAGTTAGAATTTACTAAAATCAAAAGAAAAACTTCAGCATCTTCAGTGAATTCAGGTTTGGTCTCGTTCTCTTTCTCCCCTTCCCACACCTTGACATATTTTCCTACCTAGAATATTTTCTCTCTTCTGCAGAGTGAGAAAACCTAAATCTGGCAGGATCTTCACTCTCCTATTTTCAGTCTGAACTTAAATCTGGTATCAGATTGATATCTGATCAAAAAGAGATACAGAAAATGCGAATATTCCCCATTTTGACTGGAGATTTGATCGGATCTCATTCAGCTGCTGCCAAGACAAGGAGCCCAGGGATGCTCCTGCTCCTGTGCAGAGGATTTTATAGCAAGAGCAGCTCCATGGAGATCTCACCCAGCCCCGAGGGGCTGAGGGTTTGAGGGAGGTGAAAGAATCCGAGTCTGAATCAGTGGGAAGAGAGAGAGATCAAAATTATCTCCCCTGAAATAAAACAGCATTTGAGCACAATGAGGTCTGCTTGGGGAGTGTAAAGACTCCCCATATTTTAGTTTATTATGGAGCCAGGGAATAAGGATGCTGTGTCTTTCTGCATGCAAACAGCCTCACGTGCCCAGACACCTGCAGATATAAAGACAACCAGCAGACAGATATAGTGGGTGAAATGTTCTCAGAAAGAAAAAGAAACCACAAATAAGACTCCAGAAAAACACCCCAAACCCCTTTGTGAATGGTGTCACAATAAAATTCCTGTGCTCCCCGTGGTTGGGATGCTGATGTCTCCATCAATAATGTAAATAACAGGATTTTTAACGCCTTCAGAAAAACGCACAGCCAAACACAAATGTGTTTTTAATAACTGGTATTGAAGAAAACTTGGCCCAATCTGCATGCAAATTGTGAGATCTGATTCTCTCTGCTTGTTAAAGAAACCTGCTGTGGAAAATTTATGTGTGTTTTTTACTTCAGAAGCTTCCAAAGTATTTCACCAAAATGACACCACACTTTTGAAATATGGTTACCTTGAAAGCAGCAGCTGACAGTGGAAACAGAGGAAATACTACAGGCTGTGATCAAATGAAAGATGTGTTGTTCCACAAACACTCCACACAGGCCACGGAAGCCTTCCCATACAAATTATTGTCCAGAATCCTTTATCAGCTGAAGCAAGTGTGTATTGACACAAAAAGAACCCAAAACAAACCCTCTTGTTAAACTTATGGATAGTGAGAAAGGGAGGAATGAAAAGAAGATGGGACCTCAAACAAGGAACTCCTGAACTCTCTCATCCTGCACTGGCACTGATTTTTCCCTGGCCACAGCACATCCCAGCCCCCTCATCCTCCCCTCAGGGACCAGATTTACTCACTCAGGTCCCGATGCAGTGCAAGTGATGTTTTACTCAATTGATTTCACTGACTCAGGGAACCAAGGGCATAATCTGGTAAGAAAGATCTGAACCAAAACTTGCTGTGGAATCTCTGAAATCGATTCCCTGTGTGCTGAGCCTTGTGCTGAAGTGGATGTAAATCCATTTCTGTGGGTGTAGATCTCTGTGCAGGCAGAGAGGGTGGATTGTGTGGTTGGATTCAACAAGGAATCCTGTTTGCAGAGAACTCCAGACATCAGGAGCTGCAGCTCCAAAGAAACACCCTGAGGCTCCCGAGGCTGCAGCCCAGCAGATGAAGGAGTTTTCCTTCATTTGTGGCCCTGCAGATGCCCAGCAGCACCACTGGAAGCTGATGGGACAGGTAAGGCCCCTTCCATGGGCAGGGGATTGAGCCGTAAATCCAAGCACCATCAATCTAAAATGATGCACATGAAATTGCTGCTTCTCTCCTCTCTGCACCGCACTGTGTTGGGTCATTAGTTTTTATTAAAATGTGACAATGCTGTTGAGCCTGCTCCATACTGGTTTGTAGCAGGGAAAGGAAGAGAGACAGAAGAGCATAAACTAATCCTGCAGAATGTGATCTGGTCATAAATACGAGTCTGTGTCCCTTGCCTTTCTGCTCTGTGCAGCTGGGGAAGAGGGAGCTGGAAATCACATCCAAACAACCCCAGAAAAATTTGGAATTAGTACCTGATGCAGCAAGAAGGCAACTGAGAAGGGAAGTGTAGGAAATCCCCAGATCTGAGAGAGAGGAGAGCTGGGAAAGAGGGTATTTTTGATGCTGCACTGGGTTTTATGAGGAGTCAGAAGGAAAGGTTCAGTTTCAGCCAGAAAGCCTTAGTCAAAAAGGACTCATGTAATCAACAAATATTTCTTTCATTTTGTTGGTGCTCAGACCCTTAACAGGTGGGTGACCAACTCATTATTTCACGCAGGCTTTTTACCTTCCTTTGTTTGTGAAGGCAGGAAAAACCCCTTTATTGCTACATGTTTTCTGGTGATACAGCAGCTGCTGTTTATGGTAATTCCTGCTTACTTGCAAATAGACCTGTGTTTATTTTGTGCCACGCCAGCTGTCAGCAAAGACATTTGAAGAATAATTTCCATGCTCAAAGGAAAGGCTCTGCTCCCCCTTCCTACTGCTCATTTCTTTCTTCTGCATTTCAGATCCAAGGGGTGCTGAAGTGGAGAAGTGTCTGATGGGGAATTATGGGATGAGCTGAACCTGAAATCCCTGCTGCTCCCACAGGGATCCCTCTCTCACCCTGGGCCCTCCTTGTCCTGCCCAAGGTGTGTCCTAAAGGCTTTTTAATAAATCTCTGCTTTATTCTGCAGCTCTGTCCAGTCTGTTCCAGCTCAGCCCTCCCCAGGCATCAGCCGTGGTGTGACCCTGCCATCACCCAGGAAAGCTCCCCTTCATCTCCTGCAGTGCCTCTGTGGCTCCCCTGGCTGCCACCCCCAGGCATTTCTCCCGTGGTGTGGGTGAATGTTCTCCTCTGTCCTGGAGGAGATTCCAGCTCCAGGCTGGGGCTGCTCCATCCCTCCCCCACGTCCCTGTGCCTCCTGCAGCCCCCCCAGAGCATCCCCACAGCTCCTGTCTGCCCAGGGCAATAAATAATAAATGGTTTATCCTCACTCAGCCACCCCTGGCCAGGCAGCAGCTGGGCTGAGAGCACTGAGAGCACTGAGTTTGTTCTAATAATCCCCAAACCACCTTAAATTGGTTCCTCCTGTGCCACAGCAGGCCAGAGAACTTCTGGGGAGCGCAGCAATTCCCTTGTTTTGGAACGGGTTCACAGCAGCTCCCGGTGGCCAAGTGACACAAGAGGATGTTGTCACCAGCCCATCTCATTCAGGAATAGCTGCCTGCAGTCAGCACTCGCTCCCTGCCAAGCCTTTGCTGCCCGTGGACGCCTACACTTCTAAATCCAAGCAGGCAGGAGAACATGCCAGGACAAGTTGGTGATTTCTTCTTTTTGTGCTACGGTTGCTTCCCAGCCAGCAGACACCGAGAGCAGCGCTGAATCTATTCTCACTCGGTGCTCTCCATATGTTCCCAGGACTCAGCCTCGGATGATGCCAGCAGGAACAGAGTTACACTGCTGAGAGAGGCTTCATCCCATGGTGGCTGTCTAAGAGTCACTTATCCAGGTTCAGTTAAAGAAACGTTCCCCTAAAAGGCAGGAAATCCTGTCACAAGGGGTTAATTAACAATAGGGAGTTGGATTCTACCTGCAGCTTTTGAGGTAGCAAAGATTTTCCTGTGCTTCCTTTTAAGAGCAAGCATGTTTATAACAACATTGAAATATTTATAACATCATTGAAATCTTTGTAATATCATCTAAATATTATAATATCATTGAAATATTTCTAATACCATTGAAATCCTTATAATACCATTGAAATGTTTCTACAATCATTGAAATCTTTGTAATACCATTGAAACCTTTATCTTTTCTTGTGAAAGATACCTGGTGAATTTTCAGCATTTTCTTGTAAAACAGTAGATGTTTCCTCAGAAAATGTTTCATGAAGGATACATTTGTTTCTGGCCAGCTCCTTTTCCCTGAGAACCTCTACAAAGCAATTCAGTGAGAATGAGGGCTCTGCCCTGGGAGAAAGGGAAGGTGCAGCGCTGAAGGGGATTTCATTTAACAGGTTTGAATTTTTGGAAGGAGCTCCTATATGCTATTAACTGTATTCCCCCATCTGCAAATGAAGTAATGAATAAATTATCATGAATAAACACAAACACCCAAAGTCAGCAACAGCAAGAAAGCAAAAATAATGAAACTATGAAGGAAACATTGCCTTTTTTGGAAAAGGTATTCCTAACAAGTTGTCAGGGTGGGAATCAGTCCATCAGGACAGAAAAGTTTAGATACTTTTGCTAAAAGTTCTCCTAAAAACTGGTCTAATGGTAAGTAAGCTCCAAATTCCTCAGCACAAGCTGTTTACATGGCTCCTGCAGGCACCACACTTGCACAGATTGGCACAATATAGGCAGGCAGATAAGTGTGGAGGCATTCACATGGATTCAGTATCCTGAGAAAAATCTTGACAGGCCTCACAGACACCAATCGACAGCCCTGGAAAGGCAGGAGCCAAGCTGCACAGCTCTGAATTATGCGACTGGTATTTCTTCCTCCTGCAGCCATCAGACTCAATAAAATTTTAAGGTCCTATAAATCCCCCTCGAGGTACTCCATCTAGTCCGTGCTGTCAGCCAGGGATGGATGTGCTGGAGGGGTGGAATCCATGGATCCCGGTGATTTCAGGGCAGCCCCGTGCAGAAGGCAGAGCTGGGCACTGCTGGGCACGGAGGGTCGGGCTGACAGGATAAATGAAACCCTTGGAAGGTTCTGGAGCTGGGGGGACCCGGCAGAGGGGATGAAACACCACAAAAACAATCCCAAAAAAGGATTTTTGTCACAGAACCCTTCCCAGCAAAGCCCAGGAGGCGGAGGGGAGCAGGCACACAGACACAGAGGTGTTCAGGCAATGCAGATTCTGTTTGGGGGCTGGATTTGGACACCAGAGCTGCCCAGAGCTGCACCAGAACCGGGCTCCTCTCCCCGGGAGCTCCCTGGGGCTCCATCGGGGCCCAAACAGCTCCTGGGAGAGGGGAAGCACCGTGAGGCTGAACCCTCTGCTGCTCTGGGGAGAGGATCAGGAAAGAGCCCCCAGCAGAACATCTGCAGTGTGGACAGGCAGATGTGTGCACCTGCAGCTCTGTGCCTCTGCTTTTCCCAGGAATTCACATAAACTCGTGGAATTTCTCTTCCCTTGCTGGTGGAGAAGAGGTAATTCCCCCCCACAGCAGTTCTGTTTCCTGCTCTGCTGTAAAAGGGGAGGTGGGTGACATTTATTTGTTAAACATTGCCATAAATATTCCGCAGAGCAGGGCTCAGTTGAGAAGAGGACATCTAAACAGATTGCTGGTGAGCTAACCCTTGGAGATTTTCCAGATTTCTCTCTCTATCTCCCTTTTTTTTACCTTTTTTTTTTTTTTCCCTTTACGAAGCAACTAAATAAACGTTTGAAAGGAGAAGCACGACTGGAACAAAACCCCCATAAATAATTCAAAAGAAAATTAATAGGATTCAAGATACACTTTCTGATTATCAGCACGGATGCTACACTCTATTTTACTTTTTACAGTAGCAACCAGCTGGTACAGTGCATCATGCAAATCAGGGAGTGTCTTCCACATTCCTGAAACTCCTTGGAAACATCTCCCTCCATCAAACGGCTTTGAAGTTCAATTTTAATTTAGATGCAAACTATCCCAAAAGTACTGATAGTCTAAAAAGCGCCTCTGGCAGTCCATAATTAGGAGGCGATGGAGCTGTCAGCTTTGATTAGGGGGTGGCTGCAGTCACTCAGGCCCCTCCTGATCATTTAAATAATCAATAATTTATTCATTCGTTAAACAAATACTCCGTGCTCACCCAGCACCGGGCGTGTGGGGGTATTTTGATTTATTCCCTGTTTTTCAATCACCTCCAGAGCAGCACAGTGATGAAGCTGTGCAGGAGAGCATCCTCCAGGCCCACCTGGATGTCCCTGCTGCAGCTTTTCACCTGCGAGGGACTCACAGCACAGCCTGAGAACGACCTGCTGCTCTTAGGGATTCGTAAAAAACAATATTGTGCCACAGTGTCAGGGTGTGAGGAGCATCACTGAGGCTGAACACAGCAATTCCCACCAAAATCAATAATATTAGGAGGACAGGAATTGTTCTTTTGAGCAGAATCTCTGTGCTCCTGAACCCATCATGTATCCACGTTCAGCTGAGTTCAGCGGGGTTACCTGGGGTGGGGAACTGCACCAGGAAATGGAATTGATGTTTGATATTTGGTATTTGCTGTTCCTGCTGCTTTCAGTACACACCATGCACAGGGAAAACACAGGGTGTGAGTGCAGAAAGCACAGGCAGCTTCAGCAGCCCATCTGAGTCCAGATATTCCAAACACCACCCTGCTGGAACCCATCAGAGTTCAGATATTCCAAATACCACCCTGCTGGAACCCACCTGAGTCCAGATATTCAAACACCACCCTGCTGGAACCCACCTGAGTCCAGATATTCCAAATTCCACCCTGCCTGAACCCATCTGAATCCAGATATTCCAAATACCACCCTGCTGGAGCCCATCTGAGTCCAGATATTCCAAATACCACCCTGCTGGAACCCATCTGAATCCAGATATTCCAAATTCCACCCTGTTGGAGCCCATCTGAGTCCAGATATTCCAAATACCACCCTGCTGGAGCCCTGAGGAATTCAGATATTCCAAACACCACCCTGCTGGAGCCCATCTGAGTCCAGATATTCCAAATTCCACCCTACTGGAACCCATCTGAGTCCAGATATTCCAAATACCACCCTGCTGGAGCCCATCTGAGTCCAGATATTCCAAATTCCACCCTGTTGGAGCCCTGGGTGCTGAGGATTTCAGATTTCTGTGCTGGCAGGCACTGACCCCAAGCAAACTCTGCACTGACCTGAGGCCGTGGAAAAGGCTCCAAAATTGAAGCACTGAGATTGTGGGTGTGGAGTTTGGATAGAAGTGGGTGGAAATCAGAGGGTGGAAAACTCAGAGTTTAAGGCTTTAGAATACAGTAATATATCTACAAAGCAAGATGGAGGTTTTAGAGCCTAGGCTAAGTCCTTCTTTTTCACCTTCTCCATGGGTCTGGTGGTGTTTTGTAATTGGGTAGAAAAATCTGCATTGCATCCATGGGTGTTTGGTTATTGGGTTAAAAGTAAAAAAACCTTAGGTGTTATTTCATAATTGGAGAGTTTATCCTTAAAAGGCCTTGTAGAGAGGGAGATGGGGCTCCACTGTTGGTTTGCTGGCCTGAAGTGCTGCAGCACTCATGGTGTGTGAGCCCAGAGACGAGGGACAGCAGTTTCCCCTCCGTGGGGTTTATTCCCTGTCTCTCTCTCTGCTGCGGGCCCAGCAGCTGCCTCCCCTCTCCCCCTGTGTGATTGATTTTATCCCCAATTCTCAGAATTCCCTGTCTCAAACACACACTGCCTCCACAGCCTGGAGAGACAGAGAGAGAGGAGTCTAAAATCCTGGGAAATGCTTTTCCTTCAGCTGCATTGGCTCACTTGCTTAAAGAGGTGGAGACAATATGACAATAACTGGGATTTAGAATAATGGCCAGCCCTTTGTGACTCTGTCTCTTCTAGATACTTTTCATAAGCAAAGGCAAAAAAATAATAGTTACATTTCTGAGGGTTCTTTCTTCAGCCCAAGTGCTCTGAATGCCACCTAAGCCCTCCCCACACAAGCTTCTCCTCCTGCCCACCCATGAAATAAGATCTGGTTCTGCTCTGAAGCTCTCATTCCCAGCCAGATCTGAAGGTCACAGCAGCAGCCCCCACAAAACGTTTGAGTTCCCATCCCTCAAACACGGTGAGAGCACCTCGGGTCTCCTCGGGGTCACACTGAAAAATCAGCCTGGCAATACAGAAGGGTTTCAATATATTTGAAGAGCTCATTCAGCAGAGTTTGCATCTCTTGTGCAGGCTTCACTGGAGCCAGCCTCCCTCGCTCTGCATTCAGCCACTCTCAATATCAGTCAGGGCACTTCACTCAGCCAGAAAAGAACTGCAGGCAGAGATGAATCTCATCCTTTCTTCTTCCAGACAGCCCAGGAAGCCACCAAGCTCCCTGCTTCAGCCTAACTACAGAAGACAACTTTAATGAGGCTCAGGGAAGACGACCTTGAACGTTAGCCAGGAGCCCACTGCCACGAGAGGAGCTCCTGGCATGGAAATCTGCGTAGCCCTTGAATAAATCTCTTTGATTCTGCTTTCAGCGAGGCTGTGCTCATTCCTGCCCCCTCAGCTGTCAGGGTGGGACTGTGGATGTGTGCAGGAAAGACAAGGGAGTCGTGCTGGAATCTTGGTTGTAATCATTAATTTAAAGAAATTACAGCAAGCAGGGAAGGAAGAAGGGTTTAGAGAAGCACCTTTCATTCATTTCTGTCTGTAAAGAGACAGACAAGAGAAACGGGAAGCTCTGTACGTGTGCACACACACTCAGCTTCTGCTGGCTTGGGAACCTCCCCGTGTTTGCCTGCACTCCCAAATATTCACCTCCACCCTGCCTCAGCCTGGGAAACAGGAGGAGATGAGGAGCAGAGAAAAGCGACACCACTGCAAGAAAATGTGTCCTCACATAGGCAGGGAATAGAGCAAGATTCCTCTTCCCCTGATAGCAGATGAAGAGAGCAGAAAATGAATTCTTCAAAAGCTACAGCTAATGCTGACCTTAAAGTGGCCCAGAAATAATTCTAGAGGTTTTAGCCTGATTGTTTAAACACACCATCAGCATTTCCTGCCTGCCCTCATCAGACTTTTATGACTAATAAATCCTTATCTCCCAAACATTCACCTGTAAACCAGTCATTATAATTAGCCAGGGAGGTGCTTTGGCCACTGCTGAAAATGTGGAGCACAAAAGGCTCCTCTCCCCTTGAATCCTCTCCTCCTGCAGTGCTTGCTGCCCTTCCACGTGCAGAAGCTGTTCCAGACAGAGGGAAATCTTTCCTGTTGAGTCCTTGCAGAGCCCCCAGCACTCTGGGGTGCAGCTGGCACCACAACAAAACTCTGCTCTCATTCCATTAACTGGTTTTGATATGAAAATCACAACATAAAGGAGAAGTGCAACTGTGGAGGAGTTTGCACCAGAACAAAAATAAACTGGTTTTATTCTTTTTTCTTAACAAATCATGCAAATGTTCTCATTTCCCTCATGGATTAAGAATGTACTGAGTCAGGGGAAAACATCTGTCCAAGCGGTGAGGAAGGAGGGAGAGCCATATGCCTGAGTGAACTGCTGCTCAGGAGTGAGGAGAGCAAATCCGGAGGGCTGGCTTGGGATTTAGCTCTCTGGAGGGGAAAAAAGGCAAAAATTCTCTGCAATCTGTTCATGTAGGAGAGAGGGACAGAGGCGAAGCTGGGAGGGCATCACGATAGCAACATCTGCAGGAGGGATATTGGTGAATAGCAAGCAGCACGCCCTGGTTCAGGACAAACGTCTGTGCAAGGGGAACGTCCACGCTGGTGTGAGCACTCAATGATTACTGCACACCAAACCCCCAAATCCTGAGTTTCTAGGACTCCAGCAGCTCAGGAAAGGTGGGGAGGACACACAGACTGGAGGCAGCTGAGGGACAGCTGAGGGACAGCTGAGGGACAGCTGAGGGACAGCTGAGGGACAGCTCCATTGAGTGGCACCACGTTTCCTCAGAGGCACTAAGAGAGGCAGGCAAATCTCCTGGCAGGTGCCAGGGCTGCTGAGGAAGATCCCAAGGGCCAGAGATTCCAAGGGTAAACAGCAATGGAGCAGCTGTGGGTGCAGAGTGGGTGGGAGAGCCGGGCACAGGGGCAGCTCCTCTCTCAGCCTGCACACACAGGTCCTGGCAGGGTGAACACCCCCAGGGTTACAGCACAGGGATCCCAGGGACACCCCAGGATCAGTGGCTGCGGGTGTGCACTGCAATGCAGGAGGAGAGTGCTGGGATCAGGGAATTGCTCGGGTTGGGAAGCGCCTTTGGGATATCAAACCCAACTTTTCACAGCAGGCTGTTACCAGTGCTGCTCCCCAGGGCTGACTGTGCTGGCAAAGCAGGGAAAGTAAACTCAAAATCCAACCAAGTGGTCAAATTAAAGCACTCCAGCACAGGGTTTAGAGCCTTATCCCCAAACCACAGTCCTGGACACCTCACTGGAATTGTGCAGGTCCCTTTGGCTCCCACACCACTCTCTCAACTCCGGTGTTTGTTGCCCAGGCTACCTCCACAAGACAGATGATACCTCTAGAAATAAGTAGAATAAATCATCCCCTGAGAGTCTCCCTTTCTATTTACTGAATGTAGAGGGAGTCTGGTTTATTTAGAGCAGAAATCTATTCTTCATACGTCCAGAGTTACGTGACATCAGCCTCACCATTTTTTTCTACCCTTTTTCTGAACTCTGTCAGCAAACTGGGAAAAACCTCTGCAGTGGCACTGTTGATCACCCATTCCTGTTTCACAGCAGTCACATGCAATCCTACCAACAACAGCTCTCTAAGAACATAAACAGATTTTTGAAAGGCAGAGGGTGTTTTTTTTAATTATTATTATTTATTTGTGCGCTAGGTTTCAACACTAGCTTGTTATTTTTCCCATCAGAAATTAAAGAATCCTGTGAACTGCAGCTCTAAAGGGAGCTCTAGACATTATCAAAGGCAATCCTACAAAGCTACGATTTTATTTGGCTGTTTTTGAAATAAAGAAAGGGAGAGGATTTTGATCTGCATTCCAATGGTCTCAGTTCTGTGAAGTTTGACAGGGGTAGCCTTATACACTCTTATCAGTCAAGGTCCATTTCTGTACTGGGCAGATGAAAAAGTCTGCAGCTTCACAGAGCTGACTGCTCTTCTAAATGTCTGAAAACACAGATTTGACAGAATTGAAGCCCTTCACAAACAGATATTGATCTCTCCAAGACTGTAGATAAAAATCTGTTGAATAAGGTTGAAACATTTGTTTGCCTTGAAGCACGAACTGAATGTTTTAGGTAGCTCTGATTTTTAGATTATATGCTGAATGATACCTGTCAAAAAGATACGGCTGGAATAATACAGAAAAACCAAAATTAAATATTTCAGCAAAGCTAATGATAAGATCTCTGAGACGTCAAAGAAATTGCAGCTCGGTTTGGTTTTTCCTGCATTTGGAAGGAACCCAGAGTGAGAGATGGCAGATCCTCAGGGAGCTCAGCCCCACTGCAGGGTGTCAGTACAAGCAGGAAAAGCTGTTTGCTGTCAGTCCTACAAGGGCCACGTCCTGGAGAGCAGCGGAGTGAAGACATTACAACATTCCAGAGGTTTGTTCCTTGTCTTGCTCATCTAATTTGCCATTCAATTGCTTTGTGGGTATGAGTAGGACACAGCACAGGGAAGCCATTGAGCCACGGTGTTGATTTGAAGCTGTCTAAGCTTTTGAGTCACCCAGATTTCCAGGGAATTATTGGTTATTTCACTCCTGAAAACTATGATAATATCATGCAAGCAGTTCTTAGTGCTTCTTTTCCACATTAAATCCAGCAGTTCTCAGGAGGGCTCGGCCACCAGGTGCTATTTTGATTTAAAATGTACACTGGAGAGATTAAAATGAGTCGAGTACATTATCTCTGCACGCATTTGTCGCTGACAAAACGCATTAATTGCACATGGAAATCAATGCAGAGCAGTGTAGCTTTCAACCACGCTACAGAATTAAATACAGGGCCTATCAAAGCTGATAATCCCTTATTGAATCAAACACATGGCCAAGGTCACCCAAAGTAAGCAGCCTGTGAAATGGATCAGGTAAATCAGAGTACAGCCTGAGCAGCACCTGTCATTGGATACCCACAGCTGATACCAGGGTAACAAGAAATGTTTTCCCTTGGAAATGGGCAGCCTTGAGGAGGGAGGGAGGGAGTCCCATGTGGGACTCGTGGAATTAAAGCTCAGTTCTTGGCTTGGTATTACAGTTTGTGCCGATTACCTGATGTCTGTGTGCCTCGGCTCTGTGGCTGGAGCTGACCCTGAATCCCAACCTTTCCTCCTCCGTGGGGAACTCCAAGGCTGGATGTCAGGGGCTAGGTGACATCTGTCACAAAGGGGCTGGCCCAGCAGTCAGGCTGTCAGGGACTGACGGTGGGGACAGATTTTGAGCAGAGAGCTCTGGCCCATTACAGAAACCACCAGGCTGCTCCAGCCGAGCATCATTTCACATTTCAGCGTGTGACACTGCCGGGGTCACTGCCTGCTCCTGCACCACTCCTCACTCAGTATTCCCTTTGCTCCTTCCTGCAGCATCCTCCCTCTTCTCTGCTCGGGAGTTCCTTCCCCTTCCTACCTGGAGCACAAGGGCTGGAACTGCTCGATGCCCCCAGCCCGGAGTGAAAAGGGATTCCTGTGTTCATCAGCTCCTGCTGCTCTTCTCCCCACGCCTCATCCACCCTGCCTCTGCATTTTGGGTCAGGGATTGGTTTTGGCTCTCTGGGCTGGGGGAATGAGGAGCTGTTTGCTGATCCTCAGTCATTCCCACAAGAACTGCGCATTAGAGCTCATCAGTAGCTGATTATCAAGTCCACACCACACTTAAAACAATGCCCAAATGTATCACTTTTAAAACAATGCACAGCTATTCCTCCAGTAATTCTGGCTGTTGCATTCTCAAGTGTTCCTTTGATTTATGAGCCCGGTGTGTTATTAAAATAATGAATTATGTGTTGGTACATTGCATTTAACGCAGCATACACAGGGGCAAGTACATCTGCTACCTATTAATCAAATATCCACTAACAAAGGTTGATTAACAGCATTTTACATATTTACAGTGAGAGTGAAAAGCATAATAGAGCTGCACTGAAGATAAACGATAATAAATTATTAAAATGCATTTATCTGTGCACTGATTAGTGCGTGGGACAGACAGAGCTGCAGGTAAGGTTGTGTTCATCACACAATGCCAGTTTCCTATTGAAGGAGACGTTTATTTAACACCTTATTTTCAACTTTTCTGGGTGAAAACAAAGCCCCACCCAAACCCTGTAGAGCTGTGCACATTCCCAACCCAATCCAAATTGGATTTTTGTGGAATTTCCATGTCCAGCAATCCCCTGCTTTGAGCTTTCTCATCACTTTTTGGGGGGATGTGCAGCTGACATCCCAAGGGCAGCTCTGAGGTGGCTCTGGGTGATTCCCTCCCCCCCTCCAGCCTTCAGGACCCTCTGGAATTTGCCAAGAAAGCACCAACAAAACCCAAGGCCTCCTAAATGGATATTTCACAACTTCCTTCTGCTAGGAGCTGAAATTACAAAATCATATTTTTATATTTCATGTGTGGAGAAAAGGAGCATTTTCCTTTTGCTGGAGCTGAGTTGATTTGCACAGAGCTGAGCCGGGTTTTCCTGCCTAGGCCCAGCTCTGACAATGGATTAAAGGTCTGGAGCCCATGGACCCCCCGAAATCTGCTGAAATCAGGCAGCAATCCCAGGGCTTCCAGGCAGCAGGGTTGTTCTCCGTGTTAATTATTGGCACCGCCAGACTTCAGAGAAAATTCCTAAATTGCCTTTTTATTGATTTTCGACATAACAGTATCCCAGCCAGCAGACATGGACTATAAATGAGGGCTCAAACATGCAGTGCACATAGTGTGGAACAGGGGAGAAAAATGCAGTATGTTAATGAACCCAGCTTAAAGAATGCAAACCAGAAAGTAAATAAACAGATGCAGGAATTACAGGAGTTCAGAATTCGAGTTCAGGGAGAAGAAATTAGGGTTTGCATTAAGAAAAAATTACGGTACAAGGAAAAATTACAGTATAAGGAAAAATATTATGGGGAAAATATTTGCAGCCGGTGTAAATCAGTCCTGGCTCTTCATTTACTCCAGCTGAGAATCTGGTCCCTGCATCCTCATGGCAGTACAGAGAAAAACAACCTGATTTGTTCTCTGTGGAAAATAATTCCACATGAAAAAACTCAACTTCTTCCTCGTCATTTATCTAAGAGCTCGCTTGTAAACCATTCTACTGAGAGTAAATCGCTTATCAATCTTTTCCCTGAAACAAAGGCAGGGAGAGAGGCCCGGGTTTAATCTGCTGTGAGTGGCACCGCGTGGCCAAGAAAGCAATTTAGAAGCAGTGCAATTAAAATGACCTTCAAAGTTTTGCAGTGGAGTGGAGAAAGTTAACCAGAGGAGCCACCCCTGTGTGTCAGGCGGGATTTACCTGCACGGTTTGTCCTGCAATAATATTTTTGTAACGTGCTCAGCCCAGCTGAGCGACTGCAGCTCAGCAACCATTTTGCAGCGGCTGTCAAGCTCCCAAAGCCACTGCCTGTGATTTGTACACGGAATTACTGTGCCTCATCCCTTCAAACCACACACACAGGGAACTCGGGCTTGTCAAGAGCCCTGCCTGGGATCCACCCTCGGTGCAGCTCGGTAGGAATCCAGTGGAGCTCGTGTGAGAGATGGATTTGTCCCCTGTCTCTTGATTGCCGATGGATTGGGATCAAAGCCTTGCCAGGATCCCACTGTGTCTGAAATGGTTGCATTTGTCAGTGTTGAGGCATCCAGCAAAATACTCCCCGTGTTTCCTCCCTTCCAGAAAGAAACAAATGTATTCAGAAATGAAAATCTGGACGGAACAGAAGGAACTGCAAATACAGAGAACGGGGCTTGATCACCACCTGGAATGGGTGAGAATCTGACAGAACCTTTCTGAATGGATTGCTCTGCTGATAATAAGGAATTTATTGCGTTTGCCTTGCATGAAGCTAGACTGGGATACTCCAAAGCCATTCTTTAGCCTTCTGAGTAAAATATAAAAATGATCAGTATTCCCTCCAGTGGGCTCCTAACCACGCAGGGAACAGAGGCTTCTGCTGGCTGGTCAATAATTAATTTTCCAAGGTCAGGTTCCATCTGCTGTGAGTGACACAGCACCAGCGGTGTCAGTGTTTTCTGAACACTGGACATCCCCAGGACTTCTGTGGTCAGAATCAAATTGCAGCATTTCCCTGAATTCCAGTTCCACCAGTGCCTTTTACCTTGTTTAACATTGGCAAAGGTTACTTGGGTTGTTATTTTTTCCTGTAACAGTCCTCTCAAAGCAAGCAAAAAGCCCAGAGAAGGTCAAGAACGCGCTTGTGTTTCCTTGCCCACACCAACAAAACCTTCTGAGGAGCTGTGGAACATTGATGCTGCCCTGCCAGCACTCAGAGCATCACAAACTCCAGCAACGCTGGCACTCACACATGCACATTAAAAATTAAAATGGTCAAAATGAAATGGGTTAAAATTATACCTAAAGTGGGCATTGATTTGTCTTTTTGTTCTGCAGAGCAGCGAGTTGAACACAGCTGGCACAAGGTCCCTGACTCTCAACACTCGTACCAGGAGACATGTGGCCAAAGTGGAATTTCTCCTTTCAAAAAGAGAATTTTCTTCTTGGGTTTCATCGAAGAAAAAAGAACTTTTTAGCCATATGTCTCCTCTGTGTATGTATTGGAGCTGGAGCTGTGTGGAAGCTCACACGAGAAGGAGACATATGTTAAAAGCTGTTCTCTTTTCTCTGTTCTGGAAAATAAAAAGAAATAGCAGTTGCTCCAACAGACACTGAAGTCAGAGGAATACCTCACGCTGATTGCAGCAGTAACCACGTCAGAGCTGTGCCATTCCTCACAGGGATTATTGGCTTCTTTTCCCAAAATGAGGTGGGGTGGCTGAGACTGTCCTGGAATTTCACAGGCCAGGACCTGGAATTTCACAGGACAGGACACAGAGATGAGGGAAGGGGATGCAGCAGAAGCAAACAGGATGAAATGGAGGGAAACAATCATTATAAAAGTAATATCAATGATTTAAACAACTTCAAAATATCTGTAAAAACCCACGGTGCTGTGGATTAAACCAAAATTACAGATTGGAAAAAGAAAAAAGCCATTAAAGGGTGTTTTGAATGAACCTGTCACTCGTGGTGACACGACTATAATTTCCCAGACACTTCCCATTTGCTGTTCCCCTGTGCAGCACGCACGCTGCAGTGACAGTAAGAGCTGTGTCCCTGGGTTAGTGCTGGGTGTTATTTTGGGAGCCCCACTGTCTGAATCAGGCTGCAGGCAGTGTAATTAAGCAGCCTGGGAAAGGATTAGCAATCCCTAATTGCGCTTTGCTCGCAGGGAAGGACAGACCTGGCCCAGCCCAGCCCTTCCTCAGGAGACCATTCCAGGGCTGGCAGTGGCCACAGGGGCTCTGGGACTGTCTGAATTCCTTCCTGTGGGAATTCCAGGCACAGAAAATTCCCCAAACCTCGTGCGTGCAGGCCCAAACACAGAAATGAGTACAGGGCTCCACCTGAGACCTTGGGAAAGGCTCCCAGATCTGGAGACCATGGGCAAGGACGTGGGCTTGGAGTTCAGACAGAAACATCTGAAGCTGGGTAGTGGAAAGTTTTGAAGTTTTAAAGTTTGGATATAAAAGTAGTTACAGAAATAGTCAAAGGTTTTAAAGTGTAGCAGTAGGTTTGTGTGTCATTATATGATTGGTTAAGAAAGTCCACATTGCAGTAAAAATGTGTAAGATAAATTAATTAGGGCTTGGTGTGAAAGTAGGAACAATCTTTGTGGCAGGAGCTGATTGGCTAATTAACCTTTAAAAGCCCTTGAACCTACAGATCCTGTGACCACTGACCACTGATCTCTACTTATGTGAAGAATTCCTCACTCCTTCGTGAGGCTGTAGAAGACAAGAGCAATAAATCATATTTTAAAACATCTCTCAGTGCTCCTGTCTCTCCTGCCTGATCCCCACACCTTCCTTTCAGAAAGCGCTGATGTTTCAGAGGGAAATTGTTTTTCACCTCAAACCCACCATTTCTTCAAAAGAGGAGAAGTCAGCAATAACCTCAGTTTGCTTCCAGGTACAGCCCTGTCACCCCTGCACCGTGATCCTCTTGGGAAACATTCAAATCCTCCAGGAAAACTTTCCTTTTCCCACACCAAACAACTCTCATTTTTCAATTTGAAAAATCAGAATGGAAAGAATTTCGATTTGCCACATGGGTCTCAAAGTTAAACACTCTCCCTCCACTTTTTTTTTTTTACTTAAATAATGGACAGAAATACCAAATAAATACCCAAAAGGCAGGGGTACATTTTGCAAATTCCCACAGAAAAACAGATTGGTTCTGTGGTCACCCAGCTCTGAAGGCCTGCATTCATCTTGCTTTCACTCAAAATTGTGCATTTGTCCAGGGCCAAGGCACATTCTGACCTCTGGAACAGCCCCCATCACTCCTGCCTGGCAGTGCTCAACTGGCAAGTCCTGCAGGTGATTTTTTTTAATCTTCTAGCTACTGAAATATTTAATTTAAGGTATAACTTTTCCATTAGTGAAATCAAAGGGGCTTGGTGGAAATATTCTGGAGACTTTTTATCATTAGGCCATTTAAAGAAAGTAGTGAGAGGAAAATCAAAACTCTGTGATGTCTGGAGGGGGAAAGTAAGTGAGGAATAATTCAGAGAGAAGATGATATGAAGGGAAAATAAAGGAGGAAATGTAAATTTTATTCTGGTTTGCTTTCACAGCTCCTAAGTAATTTCTCCCGCTTGTGCCCCAAATTATATTGTCTATGCCCTTAAAAAGCAAATTAACATTTCCAGAGTTCTTTTCTCTGGATGTAATAATTTATATCCCTTTTCATAACTGGCTCTGTCAGTCCAGCAACAAAAAAATAGCAAAACTGTGTCATGCACAGCTTCCTCTGCCATTTCCCACTGCCCATGCCAAGTCCCCATCACCCACGTTGAGAAAAAGCTTCTGACACCAGGAGATGCCAAAACAGCTTCAAATGGCTGTGAAATGGGAAATCAGCATAATGGAGGTGGGCTTTTTCTAGCATATTTTATTAAAAATGAAAATCCTTGAGATGAAAGCCCTCGCCCCAAGCTTTTCTGGCAGGTGGCTGGACAGGGAATGTCACCCTCTCCCCAGAACTGGGGGCACAGAAGGCTCCAGACACCAGCCAGGGCTGAATAAAGCCTGTGTTGGATAAGGAATGGAGCAAGGTAAGGGGCCAGTTCCTGGCAAATAATGAGGGAGAGCCCCAGAGTTAATTCTAATTTTTCACTGGGGTCCTAAGCTGCTCTATATTCTGTTACATATTTAGTGAGATGGCATGGTCGAGTGTGTCTTGAAAAAGCAAAAGTTTTAATAAAAGAAGAAAAGAATAAGAAAAAAAAGGATAAAGCCTTGCACAGTGTAAGGACAGTGAAGGGACAGATCCCACACAGCTGCTACAACACCCCAAAGATGCACAGAGGAGCCTCAGTGCCCTCCCTTAAATGTTGAATAATTTGGGTGGGGTTTTGGCAAACAGCCCAGCAGGGAATAGCTGAACTTCTGCGGACAGGTGGAAACACCTCTCAGTGTTTTTGTCCTGGCACTGAGCCAATCACTGCCAGGACAGCAAAGACACTCCTGGAGTTTTTCCCTTGCAGGTCCCAAGGTGACAGCGGAGCCCTTTTCCCTGTGCAGAGAACATCCCCTGTGCAGAGAACATCCCCTGTGCAGAGAACATCCCCTGTACAGAGAACATCCCCTGTACAGAGAACATCCCCGGTGCAGAGAACATCCCCTGTGCAGAGAACATCCCCTGTGCAGAGAACATCCCCTGTACAGAGAACATCCCCGGTGCAGAGAACATCCCCTGTGCAGAGGACATCCCCTGTGCAGAGAACATCCCCTGTGCAGAGGACATCCCCTGTGCAGAGAACATCCCCTGTGCAGAGAACATCCCCGGTGCAGAGAACATCCCCGGTGCAGAGAACATTCCCTGTGCAGAGAACATCCCCTGTGCAGAGAACATCCCCGGTGCAGAGAACATTCCCTGTGCAGAGAACATCCCCTGTGCAGAGAACATCCCCGGTGCAGAGAACATCCCCGGTGCAGAGAACATCCCCGGTGCAGAGAACATCCCCTGTACAGAGAACATCCCCTGTGCAGAGAACATCCCCGGTGCAGAGAACATCCTCTGTGCAGAGAACATCCCCTGTACAGAGAACATCCCCTGTGCAGAGAACATCCCCGGTGCAGAGAACATCCTCTGTGCAGAGAACATCCCCTGTACAGAGAACATTCCCTGTGCAGAGAACATCCCCGGTGCAGAGAACATCCCCGGTGCAGAGAACATTCCCTGTGCAGAGAACATCCCCTGTGCAGAGAACATCCCCGGTGCAGAGAACATTCCCTGTGCAGAGAACATCCCCTGTGCAGAGAACATCCCCAGTGCAGAGAACATCCCCGGTGCAGAGAACATCCCCGGTGCAGAGAACATCCCCGGTGCAGAGAACATCCTCTGTGCAGAGAACATTCCCTGTGCAGAGAACATCCCCGGTGCAGAGAACATTCCCTGTGCAGAGAACATCCCCTGTGCAGAGAACATCCTCTGTGCAGAGAACATCCCCGGTGCAGAGAACATCCCCTGTGCAGAGAACATCCTCTGTGCAGAGAACATCCTCTGTGCAGAGAACACCCCCTGTGCAGAGAACATTCCCTGTGCAGAGAACATCCCCTGTACAGAGAACATCCCCTGTACAGAGAACATCCTCTGTGCAGAGAACATCCCCGGTGCAGAGAACATCCCCTGTGCAGAGAACATCCCCGGTGCAGAGAACATCCCCGGTGCAGAGAACATCCCCGGTGCAGAGAACATCCCCTGTGCAGAGAACATCCTCTGTGCAGAGAACATCCCCTGTGCAGAGAACATCCCCTGTGCAGAGAACATCCTCTGTGCAGAGAACACCCCCTGTGCAGAGAACACTCCCTGTGCAGAGAACATCCCCGGTGCAGAGAACATTCCCTGTGCAGAGAACATCCCCTGTGCAGAGAACATCCCCTGTACAGAGAACATCCCCTGTGCAGAGAACATCCCCTGTACAGAGCCCTTTTCCCTGTGCAGAGAACATCCCCTGTGCAGAGAACATCCCCTGTGCAGAGAACATCCCCTGTGCAGAGAACATCCCCTGTACAGAGCCCTTTTCCCTGTGCAGAGAACATCCCCTGTGCAGAGAACATCCCCGTACAGAGAACATCCCCGGTGCAGAGAACATCCCCTGTGCAGAGAACATCCCCGGTGCAGGGAACATCCCCGGTGCAGGGAACATCCATCCCCTGTGCAGAGAACATCCATCCCCTGTGCAGAGAACATCCCCTGTGCAGATGCAGAGAACATCCCCGGTGCAGAGAACATCCCCTGTGCAGAGAACATCCCCGGTGCAGAGAACATCCCCTGTGCAGAGAACATCCCCGGTGCAGAGAACATCCCCTGTGCAGAGAACATCCCCTGTGCAGAGAACATCCATCCCCGGTGCAGAGAACATCCCCTGTGCAGAGAACATCCATCCCCGGTGCAGAGAACATCCCCTGTGCAGAGAACATCCATCCCCGGTGCAGAGAACATCCCCTGTGCAGAGAACATCCCCGGTGCAGAGAACATCCCCGGTGCAGTCAGGGAGCCGCAGCCCAGCCCATCCTCACCTGCCCCAGCCTCCCGCGGGGCTGCTCCTGCCCGCCTTCCCCTCCTGCTGTCCCTCAGGGCACACAGCACCGTCCCCGGGCCTTCTCCAAAGGCAGGGCAAGCAGAAGGGCTGGGGATCCTCCCAGCACAGCTGATTTGGGGACAGACACAGTGAAAGTGGGACACGTCACACACCCTCGCTCTGTGAGGTGATACCTGTTCATGTCTGCTTTGAAACAGAGCCCTCCTGACAACTTCCAACAAACTATTTTTCTATTGTTGAGGCACAAAACAGAATAAATACATATTCAAAAGCAGTAATGAGCTCATGGGCAGAGTTCTTTAGAAGGCATCTCTTGTTTTTTGTGGTGACACCGTGTCTGCAAGGGGGTGTTCTCTGCAAACCAGCGTGGCAGAAACAGCCCAGGCAGCAGGTCAGACCCATCCTCCTTGGAATCTGCTGGAATAATGGGATTGCCAGCCCTGGACCCAGACACGGGCACCTCACAGCCTGTCAGGCAGCCTCTGCCATTTGCTCAGTTTTGTCATTTGTGAGTGAGGGGCAGCAACCCCCACATCACCCCCTGGACACCCTGCCCTGCCCTGGGAAGCGTTATTGCACAGCCATGTGCTACCTGCAGGAGAGGAGCTGAGGGGTCAGGCTGAGCTCAATCACCCTCCAGGACTTTTCCAGCCTAAAGGATTCTGTGAAAAGGAAGGAGCAGAAGCTTTTCCCTGTCCTCTGCCACTGTGGCTTGCCACAAAAGGAGCATACGAGGTGCTGTCAATGCCTTGGCACAACCTCTTCTTCCTCCAAACCCTCCTGAAGGGATTCATCATTTACCTGAGGCTGGAGCTGGCAGCAGGAAGAGAAACAGCAGCTGAGTTGCTCTTACAGCACTCCCAGAAAAAGCCAGGAGCAGACAGGCAGGGAAGGAAATCAATCTCTGCCTGCTCCTCTCCATCCACTGCAAACAGGGCAGGACAGGATTCACCTCTGCTGGTGACAACTGGATAAAAGTGCTCTTGGAGCAGGGGGAGGTTTGAAACAGGTTCCTGCATTTGTTGGTAAGCACTCTGCAGAATGATTTTAACGGGATCCATGACAAATTCTGGAACAGGAGAGCAGGAGACAGAACTTGTCCTTCACCCTGGACCTCCCTTGGGGAGCAGGACAGTCCCTGGTGTGCTGGGACACTCCTGTGGGAAGGGCTCTCAAGGCTCCCATCAGAAAGGAGGAGACAATTAACATAGAAGTTCTTCATTTACCTGACTTCTTCCATTCAACACCATTAACAGCCTCAGAAATAATTTGCAACAAAGACTCCCAGTGTGTCTGAGGAGAGAGATAAAGCACCAAGGACATGACAGATGAGGGGAGTGCCGTGAAGGACCACTGTGATTTCAGCTTTCAATGATTTCAGATTTTTTTTCTCTGGGAGACCTAGATATAAATGAACCCACACTGCTGAAGGATGGAATTGATGGATTTAGTTAGGTTGCTTCTACTTAGTTAATGGTGAGACAAGGCAGGTTTCATTTAGCTAATTAAGCTCAAGCATAGGAGAGAAATATCAGAAAATCTATTTATTGCCATGCTCAGAGAAGACAATGACCAGTCAGACAATTAACAACTTCATCCCAGGCAAAGTGAGCAGTTCCTGTGTCTCGTTTGTCATCCCTGCCAGTGATGGTGTGGATCAGGTCACTCCTGGTGCAGATCTGTCCCTGCCAGTGCCAGGCACTGCTCACCTGAGGCACTGAGCAGAACCTCACTGCTGCTGATGCCTTAGAAGTTTTCTCTTCCCTGTATTGGCTCTGCGCTGCCCAGGGTGCAGCTCTGAGCTCACACTCAGGGTCACTCAGCTCTGCACACAGCAGGGACACAAAACAAATCCTTCTCCTGCTGCACACCAGGGACAGCTGGGACAAGTGTTCAGGCCCAAAAGCACAAACAGGGGTGGCTGAAGGGAGGAACAAGAAGGATGAGACCTTATAACCTCAAACTGTAATTGGACAATTAAACCCCAATTTGCAAATGGACCAAAACTCATAAAAGTGTGAGAGCTCGTGACCATTTGTCCATTTTGTGTCCATTCTGGGCCCATCTTGGGTGTAGCCCTGGCCAGGCTCTTGTCCTGCCCAAGGTGTATCCTAAAGGCCTTTTAATAAATCCCTACTTTATTCTCAGCTATGCCCAGTCTGTTCCAGCTCAGCCTTCCCGAGGCATCACTGGCAGCCCCAGGAGCTCCCAAAACCTCCCTGACTCTGAGTGATTCTGCCACAGAGCTGCTGCTTCTGCAGCCCAGCACAAACCAAGCAAAGCTGCAGCCCATTAGAAATGATTTCCAGGCAGCAGGGCCCAGGGGACAGGGGACAGGGGACAGGGGAGCCCCAGGACAGCACTCCAGGCTGTCCTTGCAAGGAGAGAGCAGCGGCTGCACTGGCGCTGTTGTCATGGAAGTTTTTTCCCATTCTGAACTAGCCCAACCAAAAATAAATTTTCAGCAGCTTTACATAGTCGCAATAATCAATATTTAAAGGGTTGTGGAAGGTTGTAACAAAGGGGTTTGATTTTAGTCTCTGACATCTAGAGAGGTAACTTGATTTAATAAGGGAATGCAGCAGCAACCACGCTTCTGAGCCATTATGGCTGATTCTAAAGACCCCATAGTGATAAAAGAACAATAATGACTGAGGACTAATAAAAACAAAATCAGTGAGGGTTTAATCATCAGCAGAAGGACATGAATTGAGTGTTAGAAAACATCTCCTGTTTAGAGAGTTAAGCTGTTATGCACACTGAAGCATAATTTGCTGTCACTCTTTTATTGTCATGCAATATACATTGTAGAGTAATCGTTTTAATCTGCATGCAGATTATTAATTAGGGAAATAATAATTTAGCCCAGAGTGAAAGCACAGGCAGGATGAGGAAGCAGCTGGTTATTTCCCCGACCTTTTCCATTTCAAAAGCTGCTCCATAATGACCCAGCTGCTGTTTGGGGACAGCTTTTATGTTAACTTTGTTGTAAAAAACCTGTGTTACTGTAAGGCTTCGTTACAAATACATCCTTACAAAGACTTATCTATTCTTCGTGCCAGGCTGATCAACTGCACCTCACCACTCACCCCAGGGGACGTTTCCTGCTGAAAAGTCTCCTTCTCTCACCAAACCTCCTGGCAGGTCAGGCCTGGGGGAGCAGGGTGTGCCAGGGCCTGCTGGCAAGAAACCGCGACAGGAAGATGCTCTAGTTCACAAAACTGAGAGCAAAATACCCATGGAACTTCACCTGCCTCCTCCCACTCGAGCTCAAACCTAAACCAGAGCCCCAGAACAAAAGGCAGGAGCAGCAGCTCCTCCCCTCCCTGCTTTTCTGTTGGGAAAGATGAAATGGGAAAGCCTCATAAATACGATTGCTTGGCAAAAGGTTTTGAGGATATGAAACCTGTAAGTGAAATAGAAATGAAGGCGAGCTTTGAGATGTAGGATACCGAGCTGAGAGTTACTGAACAACCAGAAAACAGTGGTTTGGCCAGCTGAAGGAGAATCCCTCTGGAGTGAACCATACCCTTGGCAAATTAAGGGATGCCAAGGCTCCAAAGGCTGGGGGGACCCTGCCAGTGTGGCAGGGAAAAGAAAAGGGGTCTGGGGAGCAGCTTTTAGGGTTTAAAATGTAACACAGTGTGGTATGTAACAGTTCTAATAGGCTGGATGTAGACTCTATAGGATTTGTGTCTTATATTGGTTGGATGCTGTAAATTAGCATATTCAGTACGGAAAAAGATATAACGGATTGGAACCAGAACTCAGGGGTCTCTCAGGCTGGAGCTGGCAGCTTTTAGGCTGGGCTCTGTCTCACCCACGACCCTGGGCAGCTGTACCACCATCTCTGCAATAAACTGCTTTTAAACAGCTTTTAAACAGCTTTTAAACAGCTTTTTGGAGCACTGCTCTCACCTGGGCTGCTCTCACACCTTTCCTTGGGGGAGTTGTGGCTCATGGGGACACTCAGAGCATGAAACACCCATTTCCAGCAGGAGCCCAAATGCAGGTGGGCTCAGAACAAGGCAATGTTTCCTGGCAGCTCCTTCTGTGGATAAAGGCAGCTCAGCTCCTCTGGAAGTTTCTTCCTCAGCCCCACCTGAGGGAATTCCTGTGTTTGGAGGTGACACTGCCTGGCCAAACCTGTCCTGTGCCACCCCAGCGCGCTCCTGAGCAGACCTGAGCCCTTCAAAGCAGGGCAGGCAGCTGTGGGCAGCTACAGGCAGCAGAGTAATTAAAGGATTTGCTGACTTGAGTGAAAGCAAAACGAAATGAAAGCCGAATATGAATATATGTGGGAAAATCAATGCACGATGTGCAGGGGGGCTTAAAAAGGCTTAAAGGAAGGATTCCCAAAGCTTGTGGTGTCTCAGAAAGCTTTCATGTTCACCCCAGTCAATACTGTAACACATTTTGAGAGGGAGAAAAGAGTGATCCCGGAGATTGTTGCTGTATCTCAGCCTGAGATTTCTGAGGAATGGATTTTGCCTTCCAAGCCTCCAGTCTGTTCTGTGGCTGGGCATTGTGCCTGGCCCGTGCTCAGCACTGAGATCTCCTTTAATCTGCGTGTTCCAGAGGAGACAAGATTTGTACAAGGCTTAGGTGAAAAAAATACCCGCTTTCTTGAGGCCTCCTGCATTGTACATTTTGTGAATATGCCTTCCCTCAAAGGCTTTTTTTCTTCTCCACCCAAGTAGGCTGAGATTATGAGGGCTCTGGATATCTTTGAGAACTGCAGCGCACACCCACGCTCAGCCAGCACTTTTCTAATTATATCAGCAGGTCTTTGAATTATTGCTGGTTAAACTCTGTATAAACACCTCTGAATAGAGGTGAGCGGGGATTGTGCTCCACCCTCATTAGACAACCTGCACAAAGCAGCCAATTTTTGATGGTCTAAAAATAAAAGCCTTCCTTTCCTTAGTGAAGGACTTATTAAGAGACTACAGAGCTCTGCTGCTTCGGGGCAGAGCAGCAGCAATTGAGGGGGAGAAGGACTCCAAGCTGTTAACATCAGAAGTTTGGTTTTAATATCTATGGAAAAATCAGGTGGGTTCACACCACTGCCTACAGTGGTAAGTGTCCAGGAAAACAAGATACCTTGGGAGTTGCTCTTTTTTTTTTTTTTTCAGAGTAAAGCAAAGATTTTCATAATTGAGGCCCCAAAATCTTATTCACAGGACTGTCATTAATTCAAAGCAGAGTCTTTTCAATGGACAAGGAAATAATCTAAAAATAAAAGTAAACCCATGTCAGAGTGTGTCGTGTTCTTTTCAACCTCCTAATTTATGGAAGTTTGGGGAAGCCAAAGGCTCATTAAACTCCTTTATGTGTGGAAATGAGCCCAGCATTGTCAGAGAATGCCACTGGACTCAAGACATTTGTGTTAGGACAGGTATCAGCAGCTCTCCTTTTAGAAAAGTGACACCTGACACAGCTGAGCTCTGCCCAGGAGATGCCCCAGGATGACATCAGGAATCAGAGGCTCGGGAATGCCCCTGTTTCCAAACCCTGATCACAGAGAAGGGAATCTTTGCTCTGATCCCCTCTGCTCAGGGCTGTCTCTGCCAGCCCTGCTCCTTCCAACCCCAGCACACTCCTCGCTGGGATTTGTGCCTCCCCAGCTGTGTGCCCACCCTCCCTGCAGGCTTTAACTCATCTGAGTTCGGTGATTTTCACCCTGCCCTTCCCTGAAGGCTTTAACACATCTGAGTTTGGTGATTTTTGCCCTGCCCCTCCCTGCAGGCTTTAACTCATCTGAGTTCAGTGATTTCCACCCTGCCGTGGTGCATCCCTGCAGGGGATGCTGGCTGAGCTGCTCACCTGCCCAGGTGAGCCTGGCAGGGAGTGCTGGCCAGGAGGGGCACGGATGCACATCCCCAAATTCCCCAGGGGGATCCCCCTGCAGCTCTGCTCTGCCACCAGCTCGGGGAAGCTGCTGGCTGCCAGCTCCTCAGAAGGGCCATAAGTCACTCTGAACCCACAGACTGAAAATTTATGGACAAAACAGTTCGTGTAAGTGCCACACTTAAAAATTAGCAAAACTCCATTAATGTTCCCTTAACTTAAGGGGGAAGCTGACAGAATATCCGAGCCCATCTGAGAATGTGACAGCTCGGTGCTATAGATCAGAAATGCACCTTGCTGAGCCACACATAAATTCCCCCAGTGTTTCAAACAAGAAGATAAATAAGCTATACCCTCAGATTTTTTTTTTGGCAATTCTCCTTGCCTGGGATGATATGTAGACAGAGCTTCTTCATCTCTAGAATTTTAAGGAGGATTTCAAACAAATGACCACAACTCTTCATGCTGAGCTTCTGGCAGCTTCTTTCTGAGTTGCAGCACATTGTTGCTGCTGTATTGTGATGGTTAAATAAAATTTGGGGGGATCACGGAGCAGCACCTTCAATCAGGTGAGAATTTGGTTTTCTGGATAGCTATAGAAGGTATAGAAATGTCATTCACTGCTGAAATGTACCCACACATGAAAAGGAACATCCAAATACTGCTAGAAGTTAGCTCAAACAAGAGCAGACTCTCCAAAGGCACCATCAGACGTTCATTTCTGGCTTTGCTTCCAGGCCATGGGACACTGCTCAGCTCCCTGGTGGCTGCAGGAGCAGAGGAGCTTTGCATCCCGCAGCCTGGAGCACCTGAAGCTCTCTCTCCCCTGAAACAAGCTGCAGTTTGCATTCACTAATCACCTGCAGAAAGGGGGTGAAGGATTGGAAGGAATGGCTCACAAGGAGGAGTGTTAATTGTGCAAAAAGGTGATTAACAGGAAAATTAACCTAGAGAGGTTTCAGTGGCCCAGGAAAGGACCTTGGCCACTGGATGAGCGAATGCAGGGACAGCTCCTCTTGCCTGGACACACACCCAGATGTGAGGCACAGCAAATCCTCCCCGCTGGGTCTGTCACATCCCTGTGCCCTTCACAGGGACACGGAGCCAAAGGTCTCCACTGCCTCATATCCCTCTAAACAAATCCCACCTCAGGATTGTGCCCAGGAGCTGGATTAAAGCAGGGCTGGGATGGAGGCAGGGAACAAAAGAACAATCAGCCACGGAGAGTGACTGATTTAAGTGTTCAGCTCACATCCCATTCCCCGCCTCTGGGACAAACCAGGTGGAGCAACCCAGCCCCACAGGTGGGACCAGAATCCTCCTGAGACAGCAGGGCCTGGAAGCTTCCTGGAACAGGAGAAATTGGCATTTTCCCCTTTTCCCCTGCACTCTTTGTGCTTTCAGCAGAATTGCTCTTTGGCTCTTCATTCCACACATCAGTGCGTGCAGGAGCAGCCTGCCAGGGCTGCCCTCCCAGGCAACTGCAGTGCTGGAAAGCTCCGAGTTTCCCTCAAAACCACTTCCCAGACTGCTGCTGTGAGAGCTGCAGAGGAGAACCCGGCTCGGGAGGCTGGAAAGGCACAGACTGCTGAGAAAATGAGGAGCCAAGCTGATACAGAGATTGAGGGGCTATTGTTTTTAATCCCTCTGCCTCTCTCCAATAAATGCTTCTTCCTACACAGAGTTGCCATAGTTTCAGATTTCTGTGGTTCCCTGGCTGCTGGTTACCAGGACATTTTTATAAGGCCTGATGATTTTATGATGTGTGCAGAGTTGATTTGGTTTTGCTCTCTACATGGCATCGCACCTTACATATTAAACCAGCTGTAATTATTCTCTGCTCTTAAAATAATCTCTTTTCAGTGTCCTTTTGCAACTTGAAACCTAAAAAAAGGAGCTCCAATTCCTTTTTTTAGTTCAAAACCTAGCTTTCAAAAATCTCTTTGAAAACTGTGGCCTGAAGAAAGAAGTAATTAAGTTAATATTATCAGAGTTTTCTCCAATGCTGAATGCTAGAGCGAGCCAGTAGTTAATACTAATACAGACACTCCTGTGTTCTCAGTGGGAAAAAACCGACTGGGAGCTCTGGAATAAAACTTCTTTTCCTGTTATGAATCCACAGAGATGCTCAATTATTGGGGGTTTTTATCCTTTTTACAGATAACCTGGCTATTACAGGCATGAAACTAATACCAGGTATTTATGGTTTGTTTGATTTTCAGCAATTCAGCTTCCACTCCTGTAGGTGTTAAAACGCGGGGTTTGAAAAGTCCCTGCAACCTTGGCACTGTTCAGCCTCTTCCACGTCTGGACTGGCACTCTGAGCTGGGTTCTGTTACAGAACATTTGCTTCTGTCTCTCCTGTCCCCTGCTCTGTGTCTCTGCACAATCATCCTGCATCTTCATTCAGAGGATTCTGTCCAAGCCTCTTTTTCCAGGTCTCCAGGCCTCCTTCCTTTGTGCCTGGTCTTGGCAAGTTCTCTCTGTGCCTCTCTCCCAGCAAGGCCAGGTCTGAGCTTTCTCTCTGCCTCATTTGTTTCGCAGCTGCTTTGTTCTCCTGCCCAGGCTATTTAGCAACACGTCCTGTGGAAATGCAGAAATCCCCCCCAGCAGCCCCACATCTCATCCTGTAATGTGTCTGAGTCAAAGCTGCTGCTTCAGTCAGATTTCCAGGCATTTGCACGCATTTATTCCATCCCCCCTAAGAGAAAACCAACCAAACCAGGAAGCCCTGGCCACTTTGGACTGGGAGCACTGGGATTTGGAGAGCCCAGCACCATTCCTGCCATTCCAGAGGCTGCAGAGAGCAGCCACTGCTGCCAGAAGCAGGATGGGCTCCTCTGCAAAATGTTTATTGCTAATCTTGCTTTTCCTGCTGGATGTTTTTCCTGCCTGCGGGTTGATGTTTTCCACCAGCCACTCTCTCTTGCAGAGCCCTGCCCTGATAGAAGATTTGGAGACAGCACGGTGAGGAGGCAGCTCTGCCCTTCCACTGGATCCTTTCTGTGCCATCCACCCTCAGTCCCCCTGCCACAGCCCAGAGACGGGGACCTGGATCCAGAAATGGGGACATGGATCCAGGGATGGGGACATGGATCCAGAGACAGGGACATGGATCCAGGGATGGGGACATGGATCAGGTCAGGCTGCAGGGGATGCTCCAGCAGAGCCCAGAGATAGGGACATGGATCCAGAGAGAAGGGCATGGATCCAGGGATGGGGACATAGATCCAGAGAGAAGGGCATGGATCCAGGGATGGGGACATGGATCCAGAGACAGGGACATGGATCCAGGGATGGGGACATGGATCCAGAGACAGGGACATGGATCCAGAGACAGGGACATGGATCCAGGGATGGGGACATGGATCCAGAGATGGGGACATGGATCCAGGGATGGGGACATGGATCCAGAGACAGGGACATGGATCCAGGGATGGGGACATGGATCCAGAGACGGGGACATTGATCCAGGGATGGGGACATGGATCCAGAGACGGGGACATGGATCCAGGGATGGGGACATGGATCCAGGGATGGGGACGTGGATCAGGTCAGGCTGCAGGGGATGCTCCTCCAGCAGAGCCCAGAGACGGGGACATGAATCCAGAGACAGGGACCTGGATTCAGGGATGGAGACCTGGATCCAGAGACAAGGATTCAGAGATGGGGACCTGGATCCAGAGATGGGGACCTGGATCCAGAGAGAGGGACATGGATCCACGGATGCAGACCTGGATCCAGAGATGGGGACATGGATCAGGTCAGGCTGCAGGAGGGTGCTCCTCTGCTGGCTTTGCTGCTGGGAGTGGACTGCTCAAACCCCCCGGGGCAGTGTGACACTCCCAGGGCAATGTGACACCCCCAGGGCACTGTGACACCCCCAGGGCACTGTGACACCCCCCCGGGCACTGTGACACCCCCCGGGGCAGTTTGACACTCCCAGGGCAGTGTGACACCCCCAGGGCACTGTGACACCCCTAGGGCAGTGTGACACCCCCGGGGCACTGTGACACTCCCAGGGCACTGTGACACTCCCAGGGCAGTGTGACACCCCTAGGGCAGTGTGACACCCCCCGGGGCAGTGTGACACCCCCAGGGCACTGTGACACCCCCAGGGCACTGTGACACCCCCCAGGGCACTGTGACACCCCCAGGGCAGTGTGACACCCCCCCGGGCACTGTGACACCCCCGGGGCAGTGTGACACCCCTAGGGCAGTGTGACACCCCCGGGGCAGTGTGACACCCCCAGGGCACTGTGACACCCCCAGGGCACTGTGACACCCCTAGGGCAGTGTGACACCCCCAGGGCACTGTGACACCCCCAGGGCAGTGTGACACCCCCAGGGCAGTGTGACACCCCCCAGGGCACTGTGACACCCCCGGGGCAGTGTGACACCCCCAGGGCAGTGTGACACCCCCAGGGCACTGTGACACCCCCGGGGCAGTGTGACACCCCCAGGGCACTGTGACACCCCCAGGGCAGTGTGACACCCCTAGGGCAGTGTGACACCCCTAGGGCAGTGTGACACCCCCAGGGCACTGTGACACCCCCGGGGCAGTGTGACACCCCCAGGGCACTGTGACACCCCCAGGGCACTGTGACACCCCCAGGGCAGTGTGACACCCCCAGGGCAGTGTGACACCCCCAGGGCACTGTGACACCCCCAGGGCAGTGTGACACCCCCCAGGGCACTGTGACACCCCCGGGGCAGTGTGACACCCCCAGGGCAGTGTGACACCCCCAGGGCACTGTGACACCCCCGGGGCAGTGTGACACCCCCAGGGCAGGGTTTTTTGCCCGGCTGGCCCAGGAGCAGGAGCAGCTGCTCAGTGCCCCCAGTGCTGCTGTTGTTTCCCCGTGGCTTGGTGGGCTGGGTTTATTCTGACCCTTATTTTGACTCTGGCTGCCCAGAGGAATGCTGATCCTTCCAGCTGTTCCAGCTGTTCCTGCAGGGACAGGACTGCCGGGCATTGCTGGGTGCACACTGCATCTTTCTGTACCCGGGCTGGCGCTGGCAGGGAGCTCCTGAGGGCACTGCCCAGGGGATGGGGATAAATCACCTCAGCCCAGCAGCAGAGTGAATGCCACCCTTTCTGCAGCTTCCCCCTCAATTGTGTGACTGAGGCTCCGCGAGGGAAGGAGACCACAGGAGGGTAAAGGAAGGCATTGTATGCTCATAAAGACTGATTTTACTCCAGAGATAAATCTGCAGTGCATCACTGTCTTATTATATCCCTTCCTTACAAATGGAAATTATTGCATTTCTTTTGCCTCATTTAATTCTTTTTAATCCCTTTTCTCTCTCTTTTCTTTTTTTTTTGCCTTCTGGTGATGGCTTTTGCTTACTAATTGTCCAAGGCTGACACCCAACGGGAAGCATCATGCTCTGATGCTCACAGAGCCACATCCACTTCCCCAGAGCTGCTGGGGAGGAAACCTCAATTATGGAAGAGAATTTTCTTTTCTCCTTCTGTGCTGCTGACAGGCCTGGGGCATCAGCTGGGTTTATTTTAGGGGAGTGAAGTGGGATTAAGATTTGCTTGCTTTCAGCTGTTTGCAGAATTTTGGGATGGGCAGGTGCTCACTCCAGCCCCCCACAAAAGAACTCTGAGTGTGAATCTGGAGGTCTGACCCCACACAGAACCCTCAGCTCCCAGGAATTCCCCTTCACCCAGCCACAAACACACCTGTACCAAGAGTCACTGGTGGAATGGGAATTTCCACCTCTGTCCCAGGGTAATTCTGACTCAGGCTGAACTGAGTGAGCTGCAAAACCCAAACTTGCATTACAGGGGCCAGGGGAGCAGAGAAGCCCACTCAGAAAATATGTGGGTTATTATCATCTGAAAATCCCAGCAGGGCATTATGCAGCAGACTCCGTGGCAAAGCCTGAGTGTGAGATAAAGTACAGGAACCTAAAAGATGTTATTAATGCAATTAATTAGTTTTTGTTTCTTTGTGCAGCGTTTGAAAAAAATAAAAAAAGGCAGACAGAACTTTAATATAAAAGAGATCCTCCAGGAGACAAATTAATCAGCATTATGATACACCAAGTGATTAGGATAAAACACAGGGAGGCATAATGAGAATGTCAGAATTAGTGGAGCCAAAATTTCTCACCCCACCTCACAGTGTTATTAGAAATGTTAAAATACATTACAGTATTTTATTTCAAGGACTTACAGTCCACATCTAAATATATTAAAAAATTAGGTTTTCTTTTCCCACTTGTGTTGTTTATTTCAAAATATTTTCCTGAGTTCAGAAGAGCAGAGAATGAAGGTCTGATAGACGCCCTTTGAAGTGAAAAGGCAGATTATCTCTGGCTTCTGAGCTGCTTTATCAGATGGCAAAAGCTGCATTCCAAAAACCCATTAAAAAAAAAGAACCACAAAAAATTCAAATATGTCACTACTCCATTGGTAGGAACTGTGCTAAGTCAGGGAGCAAAGCACTAAAAAGCCAAAATCTGTGCCCAGTTCTGCCCTGGAGCTGAGGGCAGAGGTAGAGCTGCACTCAGGCAGCTCCAGCCAGGGAGAGCATCAATAAAGCAGGGAGGGACAGGAGCAGGGCTGGGACAGGGACAGGGGCTGGGAATGGGAATGGGAATGGGACAGGGACAGGGACAGGGACAGGGACAGGAACAGGGCTGGGAATGGGACAGGGACAGGGACAGGGACAGGGACAGGGACAGGGACAGGGACAGGGACAGGGACAGGAACAGGAACAGGAACAGGGACAGGGCTGGAAATGGGAATGGGACAGGAGCAGGGCTGGGACAGGGACAGGGACAGGGACAGGGCTGGGAATGGGAATGGGACAGGGACAGGAGCAGGGCTGGGAATGGGACAGGGACAGGGACAGGGACAGGGACAGGGCTGGGAATGGGACAGGGACAGGGACAGGGACAGGGCTGGGAATGGGAATGGGACAGGAGCAGGGCTGGGAATGGGACAGGGACAGGGACAGGGCTGGGAATGGGACAGGGACAGGGACAGGGACAGGGACAGGGACAGGGACAGGGACAGGGACAGGGACAGGAACAGGGCTGGGACAGGGACAGAGACAGGGACAGGGCTGGGAATGGGACAGGGACAGGGACAGGGCTGGGAATGGGACAGGGACAGGGACAGGGACAGGGACAGGGACAGGGACAGGGACAGGGCTGGGGGTGCCCAGAGAGCTCCTTGCCCTGAGCACAGCCAGAGGGACAGGCACAGCCCTGCCCAGGCACCCAGAACTCCCCATGCCCTCAGATATTTCTCTTCATTGTGCCAAAGCACACACTCAGCAAGTTTTTAGAAAGCTAAAATGGGGAGATAGATAAGTATCGAAGCAGATAATGTTATTTTAATGGAGAGCAAGAGGGGAACAAAAAAAAAGCTCCTCTCCACACTTAGGCTGAGCCTTGCAGACGTTGATTTTCATTAAAGCCCCTGGATGTTATCGATGTTCCCCCCCAAACAACACCAAAGCTTTGGCTCCTGCAGAAATGGCAGAACCTGCAGCAGATGAAACACGAGGCTATTCCCTGCCTTTGGAAAATTGCCACATAATAACAAAGGAGAAAAGAGCTCTGCAGCCGCCTTTAAGGGCCTGATAACAGAGGAGGACTCCTCATAAAACATCTTTTTGACCTGAACACCCAGGTGGGAGAACTGCCGTGTGATCCCACTCTGACCTTTGCTGCCAAATGTGAATGATCTCCACAGAGCACTGATCTGTGCACTGCACTTATTGCTTTTTATTTTTTAACAAATCACTTTGTGGGTTTGGTGGGGTTTTTTTAGTTATTAGTGCTTTACTCTTTTATCTGTTGCCTCTGAAAATTTGTCTTTGTGTTTCAGGGGTTTTCCTCTAGAATGGCCAAGGAAAGATTGTTCAAATGTATTAACAAGTGTCAGCCAAAGCCTAAAGGACACAAGACTGCATCCTCCTCTGTAGAAATCAATCCCTTCCTGGGTATCGTGATGGAATTACAGAGACTCAGCAGAGTTTTGCTTTACAAATAAAGAAAAACTGCCCAAAGCTTTTCTGCCAGCCCCTCTAAATGAGCCAGCAGTGACAATCCAAACAGCCCTGCCACCTTTCAGTGGCACTGGAGCTGCTGAGCCACAAATGCTGAAGGCAAACCCAGCTTTACCTGAGCTCTGAGGTGGCTGTGGGGCAGCAGGAGGGGTGGCCGTGCCCCCAGGGCACCTCTGGAAGCTCAAAATGTTGGGCTAAATTAAGATGTTTCTCTCTTTGAGGTGAATTCTATTTATTGCCAAACTCACCCAACTTCTAAAGGCGTTTTTGGGGCTGGGTGCTCTGGTGGGCAGGTAACTGCTCTGGGTTCACCTTCCCTTGTAAAGTGTGGAGCCTCAGCAGCAAAACTCCTCTTGTCTGGCCATTGAACCAGGAGTTCAACCAGGAGTTAAATCAGGAGTTCAACCAGGAGTAAAACCAGGAGTTCAACCAGGAGTTAAACCAGGAGTTCAACCAGGAGTAAAACCAGGAGTTAAACCAGGAGTAAAACCATTCAACCAGGAGTTAAATCAGGATTTTAACCAGGAGTAAAACCAGGAATTAAATCAGGAGTTAAAGCAGGAGTTGGTTCCAACTCAGCATCACCTAATAATTCTGAGGGTGACCTGCACCCAGCCGCAGTTTTTGTGCCCCAAAGGCCTCACGGATCATCTTTGATTGGAGCAGTCCCACGGAAGAAGAACGAGCCTGGGAGGAGCCCTGTGCATCCCCGGTGGTGCTCCAGGGGCCGGGGTTAAGCTGAGCCTTGTGCTGAGCTCTGCTGCCTGCTGGGGCTGCACTTCACCCTGATTAATTGGTTTCCTGCTCTGTTTATTGTTTGCATCCAAATGATATTAAGATAGGAGTGGAAACAGCGAGAACAGTGTTACAAGGATGCCTGGCTGGGAGGAGAAATAACTCAAGCACTTGTGATCACTGATTATTACATTTGCAGTGCTGCTGAAGGGAATTTTTGAAGTATGTTTACAATCGTCTCCAAGTCCTATAAATATTGCTTTATTATTGACTTTGTGCCATGAATCCAGTGCTGATGAAAATATTCCCCCTTCCCCCTGCCAGTGGCAAATCAGCACTCTTGCTTTGCTTGGCCTTTGTGCAACTCAAGAATTTGCAGGAATGAGAGTTCAATGGCTTAAAAATAATGAAAAGAGTGTGAAGAAAACAGCTTCTGCCAGGATGAAAGAATAGGAAGAGATTTAACTGCTAGGTTGTGTTTATGGAAGAGCACAGAAAGAACACAGCTCCCAGTACTGCAGCTGTTTGAAAACTGCCACTTGTAAAGAGAAAACCTTGTTAAATATGGCCACGCAGAAAAAAAAATATAAATCTTTTTCTGTTCATCATAATCACATCAAAAAAATTTAAGAATACTTGTTACAAGGCATTGAAATGTTTGGTTGATATTGCTTTTAAAGACGGAATACAAAATATAAAATAAAATGTTTTTATAAGCTGAGGGTGGGAATGTGTTTGCCATATTCACAATTCCCCTTAAGCAATGGGATGTCATAAAACCCTCTGGGACAGGAACTGACAATATTCCAAATAACTCCACAGGGGAGAACACCACTGGTGGGGCTGAACCCTGGGATTACAGAAATCAGGGACACAAACCCCTGAAACAGGGATCCCTTCCCAGGGAGCTGAACACTAACTGCAGGTACAGTCACCTTCTTCTGCCCTGAATTCTGACCCCTGCCACTTACAGGTCAAATATCTGAGAGGCTGAGAAGGAGCTGTGGCAGCTCAGCCCGGAGCTCCAGCACGCACAGCCCAGTCTGGTGGCAGATGGGAAGGGGAAAGCGAACGACAGACGAGATGGATCAGCTCTGCTTGGGAGCTGCTGTTTACATCATGTGAGAGACTGAAGTTCCCAGCCAAGACAAGCAGGAAAAAAACACTTGATAAGGGGGGGAAATAAAAAACCACTCAGTATGGGAGAAAATGGCTTTAATAGGTTTTGGTGATTGCTCTCTGCTCATTCAGAGTGGGTAATCGGAGATTTTCCCTCAGAGAGCATTTTGCCAGAGGTCTCACACAACTCCCCACTCGCTCCCTGTGGAACGCTGCTCCTGGTAATCACTGCAATCAGCTAAGCAACAGGAAAATGAAAGGGATGAGCCTTTCAGGGAGCCCAGCACGGCTCATGCTGGCTGAGACAAACCCATCTCCTGTCCCCAGGAGCCCCACTGAGGAACATGCAAACTGCACACCATGTCTAGAATGAAAACTCGCCTTTTGAGATTGGTGAATTCCATTGATTTCAAACTGGCTTCCAATTTCCTGGCGTTTCTAACACTTGCTTTCTGAAATGACCCAGTGGGGCAAGTTCAATGTGCATCATGCTGATAGGCACAGCCCTGTTTTGCCTTGTTAATGTCAAGGTCTGTGCAAAAGCAGCAGCAACGTTGTGCACAACACATTCCTGAGCTGTTCTCTTGAGGCGTTTTGGTCTCTGCGTTGTCAAAGTGTCCTTTTAGAGCCAGTGCAGCATCACAGCTCAGGGCGAGCCCCTCGAGGGGGTTGTCAGAGAATTCCCATTCCCTGCTCCTGCCTGAAACAGCGCAGAGAGGAGAGGCAGGGGCAGCCCGGGAGCTGCTCTGCCCCAGGGACGCGGGGACTGCACAGCCACAGCTCCAAATTCTCCTCCAGAAAACCTTCCTGGGCCTGGGGAGGGACACTGCAGGACAAGGCTTGCAGCAGTTTCTGGACTCGTCTCTGTCCTAACACCGGCAGTAATTAGAAAATGCTGGTGTAGGAAATTTAAAAATAATGTGTGAGACGTACCAAAGAGTGAATTCAGGACAGCACGATTTGTTTTCATTCCCCCCTCCCCCGGCCACCCAATTTGGTGCCTGTGCTCTGAGGCTTGCCTCAGTTACAAGAGAAAATATGAAAGAAATTTGTCCTGGATATACCTTTTTTCCAAATTTTCTTAATTTTTTTTTTTTTTTAAATTTCTGAACTATTCCGAGTGGTTTGTAGAGAGACTGTGCACAGTGCCCCTGGTGTTCCTGCGTGCTGGGATGGGGAGTTTGCAGAGCAGTGGTTTCACACACAATAAACACAAAGTTCTCTGACAGAGGCTGTCTACACAAAGCTGGCAGATCATGAATGTGAAACAGGACTCAGGAGATCACTCAGAAATCAATAAACTCAATCAGCTGGAATCTCAGCACTGTCTACAGCGATAATACAGGGAAAGAGATGAACACTGCAAGGTTATTTGGTGATTTTAAAGTGAAAACAGGAAAGATCCCCCAAATGTTTTCCTTGAGCTGGGGAGTGCAGGGGAAGGTAAAAACCAATACAAAAACCTAAACCAAGTCAATCCCAAATTCTGTGGCTTAGGAGTCTCATCACAGCCTGGTTGAAATGGTTTCTCACTGCCAGGGACCAGTCCCAGGCGGTTCAGCAAAAGAGAAGCTGCCACAGGAAGATTTATTTTTTTTAAATCTGGCCCAAACAACTCATAACGTTCTAAGGATGGAGCAATGAAAATGAGATTCAGATCTGGCAGCTTCAGTCAGCTGGGTCTGGCTCACAGAAAACCAAACTCAGGCACTTCACCCGAGGCACCGAATCATGAGCAGACAGAGGGAAGCCGTGGGCTGGTGGCATTTGCTGATTTGAGCAGACTGCTCAAAATTCACTCCAAATTCAGAAGTGGGATTTGTTAACAAAAATGCTGAGCTTCCTCTGATCACTGAGCACAACAGGAGCAGCACCTGAGCAGAGCCATCCCAAGGCATCCCCACCAAACCAGCTCTTCTGCACAAAACTGACACCAGCAAAAGCTCAAACATCCCAAAGAAACCCCTCACCCCGTTTCTCTCTGAGATGTTCAGAGGGACTCAGCACCATCCAGGGAGGCATTGGGGCAGGCAGGGGCACTGCAGGTACCCAGAGAGCAGTGCTAGAAACAGGAGGAGAGGGACGGGGCAGCTGGTCCTGGCAGGGATGGCAGGTGGCAGACAAACCTGTCCCTGGATCTTTGGGAACCCCAGGAATGTCAGTTTACAGAGAGGAATTTGAGGGAGTGCCCCACAGCACATCCTGTGCCACACACTTCAGCCCAGCTGTGCCATCCCACTGCACTCTCTCCTTTCAAACACAATTTTCCATCAGCCTCGGGTCCTGCATCAGGAGAGAATCAGAGAGTTCTGATTATCATTCCCATGAGAATCAGGAAAAAAACCATATAAACAATCCAAGAACAGAGAGATTTGATGGACAAGCAGAACACCTTTTACTGACCAATAGAGTAATTAGCAAGAAAGCTGTTAACCAATTAAAGTTGCACACGAGGTCTGTAAAAACTGTGTAAAATGAGTTGTGAGAATAAAGAATTGGCTTTTCCTGCATGAAGACAAAGGAAACTCAGCTGACTTATTACAACAGGCATCCCATCACTCCTTCCAGAGCCTCCCTCTCCATCATTTCACACCTAAAAAGAAAACAAGCTGCAGCACAGGAATAAGGAATTTGCAGAAGAACAGAGCCTTGGAAGCCGTGCCAGCCTCCCCAGGTGCTGCCCACTCTCCCAGCCCTGCTCTTTCCCCTCCCACACTGCCACACGTGGAGTTTCCCCCGTGCTGGTGACCTAAAGGCAGCCCCATCATTTACCAAAGGAATCATTTTAAAGAACGAGTTACAAGAAGCTTCCTAAACTGGTAGAGTTGCCAAGTGGGCTCAGTTTCAGTTCTGCAGTTTTTCAATTCCGTATGTTCTTAATAACTGCCTTTCCACACCAGCTGATATTTGGTTGCTGCAATTCATTTGCAAACATGATTAAAAATCCAGCCAAGATTAATCTTTATTTTTCACTCAGCTACCTTCAAACAAAATCACCTACAGCGAAGTGTATGGTAATCAACCCACACTAAAAAGCTTAGAAATGGGGGAAAAAACACATGAGTAAAAGGAAAAGTCATTAAAATTTGAATTATTTCTTTTCTACAAAGTTTTGAGATAGTGCTCTTTAACTTTGGATATGGCAACTCCTCTGCATCTGCTCCACCTGAGGTGAATAAATAATTGACAGTTATTTGACAGCCCTTTAGAAACAGCACTTGAAATGTCTAAATAAGATGTTACAGGATAATAGCAAGCCTCCATCCCACAGACATGAAAGAGAATTTGCTTGCACTCTCTGCTGTAGGGGCTGAGCTGCGTTGAAATCGCTCCAGGGAAATATTGGGACAGCCAAATTCCCTGGGGATTGCAGACCCACAGGCAGTGCCGGGGGTGCCCGGGGCAGGAGAGGGGCAGTGCCCTGCCAGACACCCCTGGCACTGCTCGGGGCAGCTGTGCAGGGCTGGGTTTGCTGCACACAAGGACAACGGGACAATGTTCAGGGAATAAAAACACAAACGTGTGGCTGCAGGGAGGAACAAGGGTGGGACTGAACAACCTGGAGTGACTGGACAATTAAATATGCAAATGGACCAAAACTCATCAAAGTGTGAGACCTTGTGACCTTTTGTCCATTTTGGGTCCACCTTGGGTGCAGCCCTGGCCAGGCTCTTGTCCTGCCCAAGGTTTATCCTAAAGGCCTTTCAATAAATCTCTATTTTATTCTCAGCTCTGTCCAGTCTGTTCCATCTCAGCCTTCCCAGGACACCAGGAATGGCCTCAGAGCCCCGTGAGCTCTCTCAGCACCTGCAGGGCACTGGGACAGCGCCCCAGGACGGCCCTGCCAACAGGGTGGACTGGGAAAATATATTTGTTTTCCTTTGGACATGAACTGAACACGATGTTATTTCAGCAGTGATCAGGATCAGAGAGGTGCAGCGTCAGGAAGATGAGATGTGACTCCCTGACTTATTCAGGCTGGAATCTCCTCCTGATTCCCCTTTCATCACACACAGCCCATCTGTGCTCGGCTGAGTTTGGGTCAAAGCATCTGCAAGCCTTTCATGGTTCAGACAAGTTAACCTACTTAAACAAAAACGTGATCAGCCACGGCAGGGTGATCTGAAACGACACAGAATCCCCCAAACACTGAACAAACAATGACAGAAAGCAGACCCTGCTGGTAATGAGTGTGCAGCATCAAAAGCAGCTCAACAGCAGCCACCATTTACTTATGAATTATTTGTTCCAGCGTCTCCTGATGTGGATGGGAACACAGCATCAGCAATTGCTGCCCTGGGAGCCTGGAGGCTGCTGCGTCTCCCAGTCTGCAGGCTCAGAGCTCTGCAGCTGTGGGGCAGAGCTGGGATGAGGAATTTCAGTCTGCCAGGGGTGGCCCAGGTTTTGTGTCTCCCACAGACACCTCAGGACTCACACACCCCCCTGTGACCTGCAAGCTCACTGGGGCTGACTAAACTCCAGAAGGAAAAAGGAATTTCTGTTTCCAGGGGAAAAAATTAATTCCCAAGTCTGTTCTGTGGATGTGTTCCAGAGAAAACATAAGAATAAGTTTGACTTTTTCAGTTCATTCCAAATATTTTATGATAATTATTAAAATTATCCATTGACAGGTCATTTCAAAACAAACTCAACACTGTTTTCCAATATCTCTACAACACTCCCTTTGAACTATGACTAATCACAACAAAATAAAAAATAAAATAGGTGTTCCGTGAAACACCCAAATTCTGGAAAAAGGGAGAGTCTGGCAGATGCCAGACTTTAAAAGATCTTTAATAAGCTCTGATCTACTGAATAAAAGTCACCTTTTCCCAGCCAACTAAGCCAGCAGCTTGTCAAGAGGAGGAATCAGTAGAAATATGAAATCTTCCAAAAAGAACTGAAGCAGGACATGCAGAAAATGCCCCTAAATCCTGCTTACAAATCCCATCGTGGAATCCCAGAGCAAATATTGATGGACAAGACACTGAGAGCTGGGGTTCTGTGATGAAATGGGGATTCAGATGGAAACCAATTAAGGTTTGCAGGGCTGAGATAAAAGTTTTGTCACTATTGAACCTCAGATATAAAAATGCAAAAAGTGATAATGGCTTACTTTAATGTAATAAAGAGCAAAAATGTTCCCTCTAATTGAGCAAGAAGAGCAATTAACCTCGTGGTGCATCAATACTCAGCCCTGATTTATTTGTAAATTGGGTAATTAGGATGCTTTAGGTTTTATACACCAGCCAAGTGAGCCTGGGTTCCCTGGGAGTCTTGCAAAGGGCAGAATCTTGAGGAATTTTTGAAGTTCACTGATCCTATCCAGGTTTGAGGCACACGTTATATTAGCCAGAGAAATAACACACTCAAATAATTAGTCCAGTGTGCAAGTGCACAGGACAATCTGGACTTGCAGAGCTTTTCTTGTGAAAGGTGGATCTTTAATGCTGGTTTTATCAATATACACTATTTCCTCTACTAAAAGTAAGTTCAAGGAAAGGAAAATCCAAGTCCAGCACAGCTATTTAATTCCAGCTTGACCTGGAAAAACGGCCAGGCACAAAGGAATCCAAAGCTCTCTGTGCAGGAGAAACGTTCTCTGCAAGGCTGCCGTGGTCCACAGGCTCAGAGCCACCCTGGCATCCTCTCTGCCCTGCTGGACTCCCCCCTTTGTGTGGGGAATAGGCAGGAGCACCAGGAAAAACCTTCACTGGTATTTTGTGATCGTTTCAGAGGACTCTGCACCAGTTATGTGCCTCAGAATAGCTCAGTGCATGCAAGAAAATGATTTAAAGGCCGTAGATTTAAAGGCCACAGGGGAATGGTTTATTCTGAATACCAGTCTTCATATTCCACTTAAAATATAATCACTTAGTGTCTGCCTCTGATAGCTAAGGTGACTTTTTTCCTCCCTTATCCAACTCCATGGAAGGGTCCCTCGGGTGTTTTATTTTCCCAGGTGCCTTTGTTAATTGGGTAATTCGTGTGCTGTTGTTGCTGCTGCACCACTGCTGGCACCTGTGGTCATGCAAAAGCATTTAAACACCTCAGCATCGCTGCAGGAGCTGCTGCTGAAAACTGCTGTGGCCACGGGAAGGAGCAGACTGGGCCACTCAGGATTCTGTGGAGATGAACAGCACAGAGAAGGATGAACGGGGAGAAAGAGAATCCTTTTCAATTTGTGCCAAACCATCCGCAGTGCCTGCCCAGCTCTCTGCACGGTGACCTTGTGCTGTCCAACTCGTGGGCTTTCAGCAGAAAAGTGATGAAAATTGATCTTGCTCCGGCTGTGAGCGCTGCTCAGTCCCTGTCCCGTGGGGTGATCCGTGCAGGGCTGGGTGCAGGGCTGAGCCTGGCTTAGCAGGGACTGGGAATGAGCTCCCAGCACTCTCCCCTGGAGGGGCCGGGCAGGTGAATCCCCCCAGAGCCACCCGTGGCCAGATTTGCTCCGGGTAGCAGATCTGCACGGGAAAAGATCAGATCATTGCTTTCCTGACAAATGGGACAGCAGGGGACTTTCTAAATATAGAAGAGGCATCTGTAGTGCAGACCAGCCTGCTGCACACACATGCCTTAAAAATTTCCATGGCATGGAGAATTAGAAATTATGTCCAGCTCTGTGCTGGTTTTTTTGGTCCAGTTATCTCTGCATGGTCAGCTGAGGGAACTGATTCAAAATTTTAGCTCTCATCACCAGCAGATCCTTGTCCCTTTGAATGCCAAAAACTTCCATGAGGTTAGGTGACTGATTTCCCAGCTTTTGAACTGGCAGTGCTCCTGAGGCAGGGCAAGAGAAGAGAGGAACGGGTTTAATTCAGAGAAGTTCCTGGGAGAGAATGGGCAGAAAAGGGAAATGTCACTGCCACAAGCTGCCAGAGCACTTTAACACGCACCTAATCCCAGGGGTCAGGTGAATTTGCTGTTCTACCAGAAAACCCATTAGCAGAGACATCCCCTCAGCCTGTCCACAGAGAGGGTTAATGAGGTTCCTTAATTAGGTACAATGGAGAGGGGATTCTGGAATTTCCTGTTTTAGCTCTGCAGTCAAACCTCCTGTTCAACCTTCCCGTGCCCCACCTCTCATGAGGAGTGAGAACACTGATATATGTGAGAACTCTGGCTTGAAAGAGCGTTTGCAGCAGTTCAGGGTGTATTCTCTGCTGAACTGAAATCACTGGAGTTTCTAAGCGTTTTTGAGCCAAATCCTACTGGATGTTTCTCACTTTCAAAAGAAAGGAAATCTGAGAGCGGTCAAGCACCTCGGCAAATCCGGGTGAATCCTTCACCCTGCCTTGGCCAGGGCTCAGGCACCATCCCAGATGGAGGCACTCTTCTATAATATGAAGGCAAAAGGGTTTTCTTTTCACAAAATTATGCAATAAATAAAATAAAGGGCAGAGTATGATGTAGGGAAAAAATCCTACTGAAGGTGAAGCATACGGAGAAGTTGTAAATAGAGAACTGTAAAAAAGGCTTTGTGTTAACTCATGTTCTGGTAATATCAGGTGGGAAAAAAACCCCCAAACCCAGTAAGTGTGAGATATAAACTTGATATAAATAAATAAGTAATGTTTGTAAATAAACCCCACATCAACCTAGGTCTACCTATTCTTTGCTCCATTGGGGCAGCATTTCAAATTCTGTTAGAACCTCACAGTGCAGAGTCAGCCTGGCCACCAAAGCGCCAGCACGGGAATAAAGATAAGTTTGGGTTCTCCAGGACTTTGCAGTGCTTAAATGATGATAAATGCAGTGCCATAATACAGCATCTCGTTGAATGTAATTGCTTTGACTAAGTCTGGAAAGAAATTCATTTACTCCAAATCAAATTATTCTGAGGACTTCAGGGGAGTATTTTTAACTATTGTTGGATGCCAGTCCTGCAGTGCCTCTGTTAGTCTGGAGTGAGAGCACACCCACACTTAGCACAGCCCTGGGACTGCTTAATTAACAGCTCTCATCAGGCAGAGGGAATTAGCAGGCGTCTGGAACATGCAGCATTTATTCCAGAAACTACAGCTGCAAGCACAAAACCAAGTTTCTGCAGCACTGCTCCCAACAGACCTGCAGGGTACCAGATTGTCAGTGAGTGAGTGACCTGTTCCATGAGCCAGTCACTAAGAGGGGGATTTGCCTGGTGCAGATTCCGAGATTTCATGGATAAATTTTCTGTCAGGACTGTTAGTTAAAATCTCCTCTGTTAGTTAAAACCTCCTGCTACAGGTGTCTGCTGTTCCTGTGGATAAATGATCCCACCTCAGCACGGGTCCAGAGCTCAGGGACAGTCAGGTTCCTGTGAGAAAAGCAAGAGGCTGCCAGCAACAGCCTCAGGTGGCTTTTCCTTCTAATCTTGCCAGAAATTTGAGGCTTTATTGTCTTCTAATCTCATTTATGAGTGATTGTTTATATATTGCTTGAGTGGACAACAATTAATCTGAAGGTATTTCCTTTGATCAACAACCAGAGTCTTGGTATGCTGAATCAAAAATGTGAAAATATATTCCAAAGCCTTCATAAATAACGAGGAAAAAACAAACCAACCACAAAAAACCCCAAACACAAACCACTTCTGCCTTCTTCAGAACAAGCTAAGCAAAAATCCAAATGAGTCAGTAATTGATGTAGGAAATCTAATCCTCTATGAGCCTCCTTTGTGTATATATTTATGCACACAGAGTATATATTAATTATTAATTATTAATTATATTAATTATGTTCTTCAGGGCTATTAGCAAATTTCTAGAAAGAAATTATCCAAAGGTCTGACACAAAAATAAATTCTTAGAGGTTTCCAAAAATGACATGATCCAATGAGAAGAAACCACGCAGCCCAACTGTGAAAGGAGAGGGCATCCCCAAAGCTGTCCCAGAGCATCAGTGATGTGTGAGACAGAACCAGAGCACGGACAGGGCTTCCCTCTGCCCTCTGAATGGATTTCTGAGAGCCTCGAGGGGTTTCCTCCTGCAGCTCATCAATTCTTATCACGTTTAGTTCAGTTTCTCTCAAGAGAACTGCAGGGAGAGGTGGTGATGGCTCAGCAGATAATTCCCCACAGTAAGAAATCAGCATTTTCCCCAGGGCCATGTTCAGGGAGAACATCCCGAGCTGTGGGCAGAGCCAGCCCTCAGAGGAACACACAGAGGAGCTGCACAGATCCAGGGCGTGCCCTGGCTTTTGGATCTTGAGGAATGGGGTAGAAGTTATTTCTGATAGGAAATAACTTCTGTTCTGCCAGGAGCCTCGGGGTGGCTGACAGGCCCACAGGGTGCTGGAGAGCTGGTCTGGGACTGGGATGGCCTGGGTGCCTCTGGAAGAATGAAAGCATGGCAGGGAGAGGAGTGTCCACAGGAGAAATGACATTGCTGCCCTCGCTCCCAGAGACCACCTGCCATGACATTTACTTGTTATTGGATGATTTAATATGATTTATAGATTATTAAATATATATTATTATAAATTATCTTGGAAGGAGCTAATTCTGATCCATATAGTGGGGAAAACACCCTGATACAACACAGAGATAAATCAGAAGCAATGAAAAATACCCTAAATCTTGAGGGGTTTTTTTGTAAACCACATCAACTGAGCTTTTGTTGTGTTCTGCCCAGCTTTGCTCCCTCTCCAAGGACCCTGAGCTCTTCCTCCTCATCCTGCAGGACGTCGTGCTGGAGTGTGGCACAAGCACCAGCGAATTCCAGCAGGGAGCTGAACAAAGGCAAAGCTCCTCACAGCGAGGGCTGAGCAGAGCAGAACTCACACAGAAATCAAGGGGAGCACAAAGTGCAGCCAATTCCAGCAAGGTCAAAAAGCACCAGCAAACTTCAGAGGAGCCCCTGAGCTCCCCTCCCTTCATCCCTGCTCCTTGATGTGCCCAGCACCCCGGGCCGGGCTGCTCCAGCCTGAGCCCCTTTCAAGTTTGCCTCTCACAAACACTGACATGGCAAAGGTGGGCAACAGGGCTGTGGCTGTTTTTCTGTACAAACGGCCTTTGAGAAACATTTAGAGCCACTCTCTAGCCCCTGGCACCTCCTTCTTCTTCAATAACTCTCTGAAATATAACTGTCTTTTAATTAAGGTCTCAGCCTTTGCTTCTTGCTTTCATCGTGTCTCAGTCTGGTACTTAAGCCTGAATCCTGTTCTTGTCCTACAAAGATCCACAGGCCCTAAAGGAAAGTCTGTAATGATGAACAAAAAGTACTTAATGCTGTAATAGCAATTAGATTAAAACTCAGCAAAACTTTGCAAAAGCAACAGCCGCCAGTGTGTCACTGTAAATGAATCTTTTACACAGATAAGAACACAGAGCAGGGCTGTTCCCTGAACCAGAAATTGTTCCTCACCAGTGACAGTTCCTCTGTTACCCTCGCAGGATCAAGCACAGCAATTGAAGGAATATAAATATTTAGAGTACTGGGAGAGCCTCAAGGCAGCCTGAACTCTTGCCTTCATTTGTGAAGGTCCAATTCCTCTCCCAAGGGAGCCCCTCTGCAGCCAAGAGCCAGGGCTGGAACCCCCTTTTGGGTCACTTGGGGAGCACCACAAACACAAAAAACACCCCAAAACCAAAACCAAAAAAAACCCACACAAAAACAAACAAAAAACCCAAACTTAAAAAGCACATTAAAAAAAAATCACAAACAAAACAAACAAAAAACCCACAAAACCCAAACAAAAACAAAAACCCCACAAAACCAAGGCAAACCCAACAACCCCAGCCCAGAGTTGGTGTCCCTGTGAGAGGCTCCTGCAGCCAGCACAGCCCCTCAGAGCCCCCACCCTGCCCTGCAGGACGTTCCCCCCTCCTCAGCGCTGGGAATCCAAGAATTCACCCTCACTTCACTCAGGAAACTTTCTGTACCTGGGGATGATGGGGAACTCTTTGTGTCAGGCACAAACATTTCCACCAGAAAATGTGGGAAGTACATGAGCTCAGTGGATGAACAGGCTCCATCAGCATCATCGTTGTCTTTGATACCTGGGTAGGTGACCCAGTCCTGACTGTATTTTCATTTTGAATGTGCTAGTGATATCAAAACCCTAAACAGAGTCCTGTAAATCTATTTAGAAGCATGATGATACAATTTCCCAGTTAGTAGGACTGAATAGAGAATGCATTGATTTCCTATGTCAGAAATGAAGCAATTTAGCATTTCTTTGACTCGAGGTGCTGCTGTTCTGTGCCAGCACCAATTAAATTCTAATGTTTATGAGCACAGAAGTGATGCTGCCTCATAGAAAAGGAACAATATCAAGTCGTGGGGCAGAGACATTAATGGCCAATTGGTTCACTAAGGTAACTCAGCCCTCCTTCTCATTGCATAAGTAAGCCTTTCATTAGAATTTATGCTTCTCTTGGTGTTTTTAAAAATAGGCTACTAAAGGGCGGGGGTAGGAGTAGGAGTTCAGTATTTCAAAACTCCAGAATTAGGAAGCGCAGAAAAAGAAACCGAAGATGGTTTGGAGGTTTAAAAACTAAATTAAAAAATAAAAAAAGTCATAGGACAGCAAAAGTTCATTGGGCTGGACTTGTTTTCCTTTGCCCATAGTGCTGCAAAGCTGCCAAATCTCCTCTCCTCCAGGGGTGTAAATTCATCCCAGAGCTGCCTCTGGCTGTGCTGCCCTGGCCAGGACTGCTCTGAGCACCCCCAGGAGCAGCTCAGGCTCACAGGGCTCTGCACTGCGGGCACCAAGGAGTGGAAATCCAAACTGCTGAGGGTAAAGAGCCAATTTCATCAAATTCATCAATTGGAAGAACACCTGCACTTATTAGAGTCCCCCAGTTGAGATGCCTTAAATTTAAAAAGTCTAGCATGAAAGGTTACTTGCAGAAAAGAAAGTGTTGAATTTAAACACAATTATTTCAACAGGCTGTCTGTTCTTTTAGTTCTTTAATAAAAACACAAATCCAGAGAGAACAGGACTAGGATTTGTATTCATTACTTCTCTTCTTGATTGAGGGGAAGAAAAATAATGAAATGTGAGAATCTGCCACATGACGCAAAAAAGAATATTCCCACCTGGGTTTTATTAATAGCCTGTACCAACTCCCTAAAGGTGTGATCAAAAGGATTAGAACACTTTTAATTAGTTGTGAGTTGGTCTGTGGGTAAGAAGCAGTCCTGCCATACCTCAGGTAAAGCTCTCCCTGAGTGAAACCTGTGACCTCTTGGTCTTTTCTTGATTCCACAAGGCCAAAGTGAGCCAGGGAGGGAAATCACCCTTTGGGAAAATCCTGCTGCTGGTGCTGCTTTCCCCCTGGGGTTAGATCCAGCCAGCATCCCCAAAGCCCAGCCTGCTCCAGGGGGTGCCCTCTGCCTGTGCAGAACTGTCAGAAAATGTGCACACACAGGGAATTTCCATCCCTCCTCAGCAGCTGAGCCGGCTTTGTCCTGCTGCAACAGAGAGGCTCCTGCAAGGATCCACCCAGCCAGGAGCTGCCAGGACCCAGCCCTGCTCTCTGCCCAGGGAGCAGCACCAGGGGAGCAGAGCCGGGCCAGGGGGTAGGGGAGGTTCTTCAAAACCCTTCTAAAGCAGATTTTTAGCTCTTGCTCTCAGTGGGAAACAGGGGTTAAGTAACTTGAACCACCATTTCAAAGGCCAAGTCTGCTTAAACAGGTTATTTTGGATATCATGAGCCTGTGCCTCTGTTTATCTATTTGTAAATAGTAATTTTGCCTGTTTGTAAATAGGTAAAAAAGATAAATTACCTATTACCTATACCTACAGGGCTCTGCCAACTCTTGCTGGACACCCTCAGGGCTCATTACACACCGGCACCACGCAGGGCTGGATCCCAGTACCTGGTTTCACACAGGGATTACAAACACAGGCGATGGAAATGGGTCTTATTTCCCTTTAATCCACCAGGACCTTCAGAAGATCCCATATTCCCACTGCCCACGGTTCATTATGACACCTGTGCCTCACCCACATCCCACAGAGAAGGACGAGCTTTCCTTTTCTACATTTCTACCTTTGCTAAGCACTCATCAAATTAAGCTCCATAAAGAACAACTTCCCAAGGTGCTCAAGTAACTGAGGGTTAAACGTTTTGGGACCTTTCAGCTCTTCCTTCCTGGTTTTATTCACTTAAAAAAACTCCAAACCAAACCCTTCCAATTTCTTTGTCTTGTTGAGGATATAATTTTGCCTAGAGTCTCAAGGCAGTCATGGCATTTTCTGCCTTGCAGCAGAGGATTTTGGTCCTCCGAGCAGCACGTTCTCCTCCTGTCTCCTCCAAGGAACAACCTTGAAATTTTTTAACTCCAACATTAGAATTCTGAACTTGCTCTAGAGTGCCTCAAGAAAAGCTTTAGGTGAAATAGCTGTTCCTTGTCAGGCTCCTAAAATCCCTCGCGGTTAAACGTAATTTTTTAAAGGCTTTATTTGCTATCAAGCACCTGAGTCCTGTGTATTTTACAAGTTAATGAGCTCGTTTTTGAGGAGAAAATGTAGCTGTTAGGAATATTAACTGAAGTTATGCTCACTGCCGGAGTGTGTGTAGGGTGTGTGTAAAAATCCTGCTTTAATGTCTAATCTTGGAGTAAGTCCCAGAAGAGATTGATTCAATTTCCATTCATTATGGGAGCAAAACTTAAAATTACTCCGATGTGTAGAACTCACTGCTGGCAGCAGAGATTGGTGATGTGAGGCAGGGAGAAGCCTTCAAATGCTGGTTAAAGGAAGGGTCCCCAAGCCACAAAATCCCCAAGTGCTCACCCCTTCCTCAGGAAAGGCTACCTAGCTCCAAAGGAGAATTCCTGCTTTGTGTTGCCTTGGGAACTAAAGCACAGGTTTTGAATAAAAAAAATATTATCACTTAAAATATATTATCTGTTTTATACAATGCTGAGAACACTTACACATCATCTGGTTTCATATTTGCCTTGAAGGTCCTCCCCTATCCCTGACCTTTGTGTGGCTGAGGCAAGTTCTATAAACCAGAAAATCTACAAGGACTGGCAAATAAACTAATCTTTAATGAGCTTAATAGACTTAGTCAGGGACTGAATTCTTCAGCCACAAAGAGACAAAACCAAAACCTCTTGGAAATGTTTATGAGATTTATCCTGCTAAATTGTGAAATCGTGACTGTACATGGTAATGACTATGTTCTTGGTTTTAAGAGAGTTTTAATAACCAAACAATTCATTACTCTATGTGGTGACCAACCTATATCAAGTGTATATAATATGAAAGAAGCATAAATGAAAATAGAGTTTAACAGCAGTTAACAGTTTAAAGTCAGGGCTGGCCTCACTAATCACAGGCACTTCTCTGTGCATGCTCAGAGCTTCATTCAGCATTTCATGCACAATATTTGTGCCTCAGTCAAATTTACTCCCAGTGTAATTTTCCACTTTGCCTGTTCACAGCTACTCCTGTGCCACAGGCTCGATGAGTCTTTCTGCTAAAGATTGAATTTCCAGCTAATGTTATTGCAGTTTTTGGAGAAAAGGGCTGGCCCATCATTGCACCAATGGAAAGGACCCTGGGAGCCCCAGCTCCTCCCTGGCTGTCAGAATGCAAAGCTCTTGAAGGAGTGAGCCAGGAGAGGAATCATCACTGCAGCCGTGTGTGATTTACACGAGTGTCAGGACACATCACAGCTCAGATTTACTGCTGTGCTCATTCATTCTGAGTGACAAAACTCTTGTCCTGTCTGTTGGTGCCACACACACTGGGGTGTCACTGCTGCTTGGCCAAAGGAAACCCCCACAGCTCAGTTTGGGTAGGGAGGAGAGCTTTGTGCTGCTGTATTTGCAGTTTGTGTAACCTGTTACATTGGGGGAGTTGCTTCCTCACAGGATTTTTGCTGATTGGCTTCAAATCCCACCCCACAGGAGGAAATGTTATCAATCCTACTATTGACTGTTGTAAAGGAAGACTAAAGACACAGGAGCCAGTGAAGTAATCTGAGAATCTCTTAATTGCAAGAGCATTAGGTGGAATCCCAAGTAAAGATAAAGGATTAAGAATTGAACACCACAAGGTGGTTTTCCTTAGATCTTATTTACTTTCTTCAGCCCCAGAGGAGCAATTTGTGTCAGTGGGGTATTGTACATCCTCAGATCCCACCTGGGAAAGCGATTTTAAGAATAATCTCCCTGCTTCCAGTTTGTGGGGGTGCAATCATTGTTTGCAGATTTAGGGCAAACACTATGATTACAAAATAAAGTGCTGCCTGTAAAGCAAGGCTAAATCAGCAGCATCAGGATGGCAGAGGACAACTGAATTAAGTGTTCATCTTTTGGTTTCATGTGCTTTGTTCACAAGGAGATTATTTTTCCAGTCTAACACAATTACTCCACAGCATCATCATTAAAATTTGCCTTCTGCATGAGAAATTTCATGCTGTGCTCCAAAACCCATCACCCTGCAAGAGAAGCTGCAAGCAGCCTGAACGAGCTTCACATGGAGATGCGTTTGCTCCATCCTTGGTGGGGTTGGGAGCAATAGAAATCTGTATTTTTCAGTCAAACCCAAATTCCATCTCGGGGTGAGGGAGGGCCTTGCGAGGCTGAGCAGAGCTCCTTCAGTGTGGGGTTAACACCACTGCCAAATCCACAGAGCAGAGATATTTATCTGAGACCCAGAGGTGAAACAACACAAGCTCACAAGTTCATGCTTTTATAACCTTCTGGGACATTACTGAATGCTTGGGTGCAACACACGATTGTAGCATTTTTTTAAGGTTAGAAAGAAGCCCTACTGATTTATTATTTTAAAATTTCTAAAGAACATTAAACCCAGAATTAATTCTTAATTAAAATTCGAGGGTGCAAATTAACGTTCAGACTCTAGGAGACTTCAGACCTTGAGTTTTCATCAGTTTTGTCAATTCAGCTGCAATGGATATGGTGTTTATTGGTGTCACTCAGGGAACTGGAATGTGTCTCTCAGTACAGAAATTAGAGGATGAAGTTCTTTATTATCTGCCCGTGCTGCCCAAGCCCTGAGGAACCCCTTCCCAACCCCTCTGGAATCCCAGTTCCTGCAGGTTCTTCCTCCCCTCCCTTGCTGGGTGTCTCTCCTTTGCCACGGGCTGGGCAGAGGGGAAGGTGTAAAATCCAACACATCAGCCTCTTTAACACGGGAAACGCTCCCTAAAGAAAACAAACAAAGGCACAAACACAAGCTGACAGGTTTCCCACACAGCCTGAGCTGCAGATTTGTCTTGTTGGTTTTGTTGTTTGTTTTTTTTTCTTTAATGTAAAGTTTCTGGAGAGCCCACAGAGACCTCTTGTGCCTGGATGACACATAGCAAGGCAGCGGTGCGGGGAGGGTCAGGGTCCCCTGCCTCTGCCCCAGCCCTGCGGGGACAGCAGGAGCTCGCACAGCTCCACTCAGCAGCACCTCTGCCCCCGAGGGCAGCTCAGCATCTCCCCCGCCTGCAGATGGGCCCAGGGAAGGTGGTGGTGGAAGCTCCTGGCACTGGGGGACTGGCCATGAGTTTTTCCATCAGGGGGCATCTTTCAATATTTTGGGTGTTGTTTCACAGGGTATTTAATCCAATAGCTGCTGATGGGCGTTGGTTCTTCACTCAGACTCTGTGTCACACACTGGTAACTGCACTGCAGCCAGCCAGCCTCCAGAGGAGATCATTGAGACTGGAAATCAACTGCTCACATCCTCAAATGCTCCTTTTCCCCGTGGAATTCCTGGGTTTAGGTACAGAACAGGAGCCAAACAGCATTCCAGCCTTTAATTTAATTCCAGCCTTTAAATATTTCAGGTGGTGACAGAGAGATGGAGCACAGGTGCTGTGAGCTGACAGGAGCACCCTGAGAGTGGTTTTGCCATGGGCAGCAAAAGAGGCTGGAGGCAACCTCAGAGAGGGCAGAGCCAGGCTGAGATTGATCCCTCTTAAACCAGTTCCTCAGAGCATGGAAAGGTTTCCTGCTTCTCCGAGTCAAACACTTCTCTCCTACTCAAAACTATTTACTGTCCCATAAAAGGGGTATTTATACTGGGCTGGGAAGGTGCTGGACCGTGAAAATCATCCAGCATCTCATCTAGAAACCCACTGGGGTATAACGAAGGTAAGGGAAAAGAAAATCTGAACTCTTTATCAATTTACTTCAGGAGAGGATCGAGTCACCTGTTGGTCTCTGAACAGGTAACCCCTGTCCTCACAGGAAAATATCAGTGCTGTGAGCCAGCACTACTCTGGGTGCTTGGAAATGTGTCTATCTGCCACTTGTCTTTGCAGAAGACCAAAAATCCACCAGGCTGTCTCTGCAGATGATTTTGCTCTTGTCCTTGGGCACTGAAACCCTGCTCTGCACCCAACAATCCAAACCTCTGGGCCAGCCCAGGTATTCTCCCTTCAGCGCTGTTACATTAATGAAGTGTTCTGGCTCTGCACTGTAAGGAGACATTTTTACCTTAGAAAAGACCAGAGTTTAACTCCTCCCTGGGAAACAGCTCTGACAGCATTTGCTGCAAGTAGGGCAGTCCTGAAATATCTCAGCAGCTACTGAGATAGCAAGGTGGGAAACTCTCAACACGACGAGAAGTGGCTTTGAAATGAGGTAAATGGGTATTTTAGGCAAGTAACCGAGGGGAGAGCCGAGTAAGGAGCCAGCAGGCTGCTGTTGTCAGGAGCAACCCCACTTCCCCCACAGGCAGCCGTGCCCCAGGGCTCCCGGCTCCTCTGCTCCTCCCGAGCGTGTCCCACACTCGCTCTTGGCACCGCAGGGATTAGAGAATGTGCTGACGTACAAAGTGAACTTTGTCCAAAAACAGAATCCCAAATTCACAAATCCAGGAGGCGTAATCCTGAGAACGGGGAGAAAGAGATGGAAAACAAATTCTCATGGCAGATCGTGGCTCTGCTGAGACCCCAAATTTAACAGTCCTGGTCTACTCACATTCCTTGATCCCCAGCTGTTAAACCCCACATCCTCCCATGCTCCATTCACAATGAGAGACTTTAACTGCAGGCATTGTGTGATCCCTGAGACCCTATCCCCCAGGACCCAGTGGAAATCAGCAGATATTAAATTAGCTGACACTCCTGTTTATTCCTTCAACCACACATTTGGAGCTGACTGTAATGTTCTGGTGGTCGATGCATTGCTCCCTATTACTTTCCATCTCTTCACATGGAACAAAAGGCTACAAAGTGCAGACATCAAGGGGAAAAATCCTGGTTCCACTACATTAACTAAAGCTGTCTACTATTGAAAGCAGTGATAGGTAATCTATAAAATAATTTCCACTACCCCACCATAAAAGAATCCCATTGTCACAGCAATCCAATAGTACCAGTGGCTGGAAGAGAATTTGTTCTACAATGAAAGTTACTCCGCATGGAAAAAAAATCATGTTTTTATAATGTAAACCATGTGTGTTTACGATGTGTAGAGCAGCATCTTTGGAAATCTCTGGGTGTGAATTAAGGAAGCTTCGATCAAGATCAAAATTTGGGTGACAGCACAAAGTTAGATATGAAGACTACAACTGTCTATAAACAAAAGGAGCTCTGGTAAAACCAAGTTTAATCCCAGTTAGACAAACACGCTGGATGAGGAGCCCAGCTTACTTAACCTCCTGCATTTAGGAGAAAATAAGTTTCCAATCCATCCTCCAAAACAGGTCCAAGTTTTTATTCCATCTTACAAAACACAGCCAGAAATCCAGCAGTCGGTTCTTTGTCCCTGCTAAGTGCTGTAGCAGAAAAATCCCAAAATGTCTCTCCCTTTTCACATTTAGTGCTCGGCCTCAGTGGGTTGGGAGCCAGAGGCAGGACAGATGTGCCCTCACGGTTCCAGGAGGATCTCCAGTGTCAGCTCTGTGCTGCCCAGTTCCCCTGGCAGCACATTCCCGGGGCAGGGGTGCCACACGGATTTTTTAGGCTGCAGAGCAATGCAGAATCCTTCCCACAGAGCACCAGCCCTGCCCTCTCTCGCTGGTGTTTGCCAAAGTGGGGTTTCTCCTGAGTGCTGACACAATTCATGGACTGAAGGGACTGTGCCAGCCTTGACTGCAAAGCTTGCAGATGACATTTGTGACCTGGGTCCCTCCCCAGCACAGCCCCAGGGAGCAGCAGGACAGCTGGACCCTGCTCCCCAGCACACAGAAACAAACACCGGGGAGAGAAAAAGAGTCCGAGGTGAAGGCAGCTGCTGCACCTCATCTCTGGCCCTCCTGGCCCGCCCCAAGGCTCTGGGCAGGCAAATTTAAGCAGAGAACCTGACTCCAGCTGAAAGGAGGTGTGGCTGAGCCTCCCCTCCTGAACTTTCTCCATGCTCTGCCCTCTCCCATCTGCTTTCCTGGTACATCCTCAGCTCTGGGCAGCAGGTTTGGAGGGGCTGGGGCAAGGGGACTGATGCAAAAGCAATAACAAGCAGCCCAGCAAACAGAAATGTGAAGCTTATGAAGACTTTATCTGGCCAAACCCATTCCATTTACAGCAGAGCAGCCAATGCAGCCGGTCCAATTTAGCAGGCTGAGGAACCCAACCCTTTGCCTGCCCAGCTGAGGCCCTGCAGAGTCAAACATTAAAATGATTCAAGGCAGAGATAACACAGCTCCAGTCTCTGGCAAAGCCTCCTCGGCTGCTCGTCATCCAGTATATTTTTGAATTCCTGAGCAGTGTAGGAAGCAGCAGTAAAGCTTGTAGTTTATGCCTGGCCCAGCCACAAATGGAGACAAGCTATTACTTTCTCTTTCCAAGAATTCAGTCAGTCGAATCCAATTTTGAAAGCTTGGGAGAGTAATTTGAAATATCAGGAATTTTGGGTTCCTTCTGAGCCTTCACAGTGCCTTGACACTTGTCAGTGGCTTGGAGGCAACAAATTCAAGTGGAACTAATGGCAAAACAGCTTCTTGGATTCCATTGTGAAGGTGTAGCTTGTGTAAGCAAATATCTGTCAAACATTCCCACTTCTGTGAAGCTCTTGCAGATACTTACTTCAAGTGGAAGTATTTTTACCATAATTGCCATTAAATGAATTATAGGAAGCCAATATAATTTTATAACTGATGAAAAATATTGCCACTTTACATCATCAAAATGATTTTTAGAACTGCTGCGATCGCATTTTGCCTGTATATTGTCTGTCAATAGAGCTGAGATCCATAAAACCAGGCCACTTTTACAGAACACTTGAAATCCACTTTATGTGCAGCCAGAGATGTTTTATACTGAGCAGTGTGTGCCTCCCCTTCTCCAGTCGTGCCACCCAGAGCACGTTTGGGAATTCAGAGCTTTTCCCTGCACTCACAGCAGCGCCACCCAGCAGTGCCACTGACCAGCAGAGACTGGCAAGGTGGAAAAAGAGGGACAGCAGCAGCAGAAGAGCCCAAGCCATGCCCATGGAATTCACAGTCAAAAAAACCCCAAACAAACACCCAGCGTCCTTCCCCCAAAACAAGCCCCCGAGAAAAAGCACAGTGCGTGTTCTCAAATGAATTAATTCTCTTTTTTGCTGCTGATTTCCTCTTTGGCTCTGCAGTGATTCTGTTATCAGGCTTCCCTAATGACACAGAGAAATAAATTCCAGTTTGCCATTCTTTTCCTTCAGATAATCTGCTCTAATTGAGTGTTTTACTGAGCAATCAATTGCACTTCACTCACTTTCCCAGGCCTGAATTACAGAATTAGAAGGGAAAAAAGCTTGCTTGTTAAGACCACGTTGCTTTGATCCTGGTGCTAGGATGAAGCTCACCGTGGGCACAGCAACATTTAACCCCTGCTCTGGGTGGGTAAAAGGAGCCTTGTGCTCATCCCCTGCACAGGATTGGAGGCAGTTCTGAGCAGTCTGGGAGAAGTCAGCACTACCCTCACGGCCATGGCAGCTCCCACTTAAGGATTAAGTGGATTAATTAAACATTGGGGGCTGTCCCATTCCAGCCTGGATGTGCTTCTCTCACTTGGTCAACCCCTGCAAACTCAGCTGCTGTCAAACCCCTCGGGAATTGCAGAGGAGAGTGAAGGAACAGCTGGGGACAAACAGAGCATTGCTCTGGAATTTATACACAAAAGATGCCATGTTTATGGTTTAACAGTGTGCTGTGTAAAAGTCGGAATTAGCTTCCAATGCATCCTATTAGGGAGGCTGCAATGCGTTAAGTTAATGTGTGAAGGCATTTTTAATATTAGCTCTGGCTACAATTTCCCATCTAATTGAATGGAGAGGAGGGGGAAACAGGAGTTTGTAAATCTGCCACTGCAATGGCCAGTTACAAGGTTTTTTATGGCTCTCTTGTAATGGAAACATCAAGTGCATGGGCGAGCACTGTAACTGTGGGTAAAAGACATCAGTTTATTAGAGGATGTAAAGAGCCACAACAAGCTCTTGGTCTCAGATTCATCCCAGTTCTTTGTTGTACCAGAGCAGCAGGAAGGGGTGGCTTTGGGCTTTCTGGAATGTGCAATACAGTTCTATCTATCTATTCTATCTATCTATTCTATCTATCTATTCTATCAGAATCTGATAACTGATATTTGTCTCTCGTTGGTGCTGGCAGACAGGCAGCTCTGGGAATGCCAGTTTAAACATTTTCCTGAGAATTCCGTGTAAAGCACCGTGCTGGGCTGTGTTTGCAGCTATCACACCAAGTGCCCCCATGGCTGGGGGATCAGAAGTTAAAAATGGATTCACATCAGAAGGCTGTGGGGTTTTTGTCTTAGCTACAGTAAAAGCTACTGAAAGGAAGCCGCAGAAAAGGAATTATTCTATAAAATCCACCAGGAGGAGGTTCAGCTTGGGATGGCCATCATCCTGATGACAAAGCTGTGTATTTACCCTCACTCCAAGATCCAGCGTGCTGTTTGCTGTCTGACTGGCAGCTCTGGAATACACTGCGACACAATAATCAAGCACACTTGAAACTGCTGCCTCATTATGTATTTTCCATTACAGGGAAAGCATATTTAATTCCTTTCATTTAGTCTGTTTGCTCCAGGATCTTTGAAAGTCCAAGTGAATGTGAAGATCCAAGAATGACAGTACTTGCTTCGCAAACAGCAGATTTGAGTGGTTAAATGGTGTGAAAATAATTTATAGTATATTTTTTTCTATATGCCTGTATCCCCTGTTGCTGGAGGTTCATGGACTGTTTCTCATCATGTTATTATTGCAAAATAACAGAGGTGGAAAAGGCAAGACACCTGATGCAGCAGGCTCTCCAACACACTGCCCACTGTGCTTGGGTTTTAAGTCTGCAGGGGTTGAATGTCTCTATTAAATACCATTTATTGGGGTAAGGAGGAGCAAAACCAGGAGAGATTTTGCTCGAGAGACAGCAAAGGACAATCCCCTCCTTTTCAAAGCAAGTGTGTTCAAATGATACCTGCTCTGGCTTTGTACCAAGCTGCTTTGCAGACTCATTTAAAAGGAACAAGCCGTTTTAATTAGCTCTCCCTGGACTCAGGAACACGAGGGTCCCAGGTGAGGGGGGAGCAGAGAGAAATAAATATATATATACTTAAATGAAGAGCAGGCTGGCCTTGTTGCCAGCTCTCTCAGCTCTGCCTTAATCACTTTGAAGAATACAAGTCCACAGTGACCTCTGTTGTTCCTTTCATTTTGGAGATTAAAAGATGGAGCCCTGCTTCTGCAGCTGGTGAACACACTGCGAGAGGAAATCAATGACTCTTTCAGACAGGTCTCTGTGCAAAAAGGGTTATCACAGACATGAAATAATTAATTTTAATTCAACTGTTTAAAAATAGATGCTACAAAAAGAGAAATGGCCTTTCTTTCTAAAAAAACAAGGCAAATGGATTTTTTTTTAAGCCAGAAAATCAGATGCCTCTCATTTTAGAGTAGACCTTCAATTACATTTTTTTTCACTGCTCTTCTGTACATATACTTCTTTCAGACAATAAATCTGCTGTAGGAGAATGTCAGGCAGTCCCCAGCATCCTCTGATGCTCTACAGGTTCTCAAGGCTCCCTATCAGCATCACACAAAGCCGTGAGCAGCAGGGGCTCAGACACAGGAACCTGTCCAAAGGCAGCTCCGCGGGCTGGAGGAGGGCTGGAACAGACACCTCTGATGTGTTCAACAGCCAAATATTTCATCAGCACCTGCAGCTTGTGCCGTGCCTCCAGCTGAGGGCTGCCAGGAAAACTCCCAGCACTGTCCCAAACCACGGGGACAGAGCAAAGCCACGTCACACTGAGTGTCCTGCTCAGCCAGGAGGGAACTGATGCCTTCAGTTTTAATTTTCATGTATTCCAGGCTCTGCTGCCCAGGGTGCAGCTCTGAGATCACAGTCAGGGTCACTCAGTGCTCCTCACACAGCAGGGACACAAAACAAATCCTGTCCTGCTGCACACCAAGGACAAAGGTACAAGTTTCAGGCCCAAAAGCACAAACAAGGGGGGCTGAAGGGAGGAACAAGAAGGGTGGGACTGCATCACCTGGTGCTGGAATTGAACAATTAAACCCCAATGTGCAAATGGACCAAAACTCATCAAAATGTGAGTCCTCGTGACCATTTGTCCATTTTGTGTCCATTTTGTGTCCATTTTGTCACCCTTTTGTGTCCATTTTGTGCCCATTCTGGGCCCACCTTGGGTGCAGCCCTGGCCAGGCTCTTGTCCTGCCCAAGGTGTATCCTAAAGGCCTTTCAATAAATCTCTATTTTATTCTCAGCTCTGTCCAGTCTCTGTTCCAGCTCAGCCCTCCCAAGGCACCAGAATAGATGGCCCTATAGCCACAGAAATCCCCCTCTGCCCTGCCTGCAGAGCCCTGGCCGTGCTGAGGCTGCAGGGGACACCAGGGTGGCCTCAGCAGCGGGGCTGGGACCCTGCTTCCCCCCCAGCCTGGCACCCTGCGTGTGGCTGAGGTTTAAAAGGCAGCACCATCTGAACCTGGAGCTGCACCAAAGTCATTGGGATGCTCCAGGCTTTGGAGCTGCTCTGCCTCCTGTGCCATCCCAAGCTGCTCAGGACTGATAAGCAATTCTGCATGAAAAGGAGCTAAGACACTGTTTATTTTCCCTTCATGTGCAGCAATAACAAACTGTATATCGATCCCTTTTTCTGGAAAATAGCCTCCATTTGTGACTCAGGATCTGCAGCCAGGTTAATTGCACGGTGCCGTTTGCTGTTTGACCTTCTATTTTTATCTTTCCTGGCCATTTCTGCAATTCCTCCAGGGAGCAGCAGATGCTGGAGTAGGTGGTACCACACAGCTGGATGGAGAGGAGCAAGCAGCAATGAACTTGTGCAAACACTGAGCAGTGCAAGGATTTACCAGCAGTCCTCAGGCTGGATCTCACATGGACAGAGCACAGTTTATTTATTTAAACACACAAACAAAGACAGGCTAAGCAAAGGCCATAGAGAAGCCTTAGTATGGATGCAAGTGACACTGAACACAAGCAGACCCCAGCAGTGTGAGTGGGTTTCTTGCTGCTCCTGCCTGCAGTGGAAAACAATCCCCAGTTCCTGACGCTGGATGTCTCCCAGGACAGCTGGGATAAAGCACTGCAGAGGAGGGCACCGATGGATCCAGCAAGTGCTCCTTAAAATACATCAACACTGAGCCTCCCAGTGCAGCCTGGGGGCATTCACCAGTGCACTTCTCCCATTTGGGAGCTGTCCAAGGGCTGGGATTTTCTCATGGAGCTCTCACTGCTCAGGAGTCTCCCAGCCCCTTTTCCCTGCAGCTTTTGCAGCTCTAGATGTGATGCTTGCTGCCTGACCCCCTCTCTGGGGCACAAACTGTTCTGTGAACACGAGGAGAGAGCTGTAACTGGTTATGTGAGATTGTCTGGCATCAACCATTGCTCAAATCCAGTTACATAACACTCTGAGGTATTCAGAATAACTAAAAATACCCCTCCTCCAGCTGGGTCCTCTCTGAACCCTTCTCATCTGGCACCACGGTGACAATGGTGGGGCAGAGGCTGCTGGCAGACACAGCCTGGTGGAGAGGGAGGCTGTAAAACTGCACTGCAGTGCACAGAGCACTCAGAAAATTCTATATTTGCTAATATAAATTAAATATATATACATATATAAATGTTATATGTTAAAATTATCTGTCAGGTAGAAGAAGTATAAAAGAAAGGCCTCATAAAATCAGGCCTGCTCTATTAAATTAATCTTGGCCTGTCATCTCTTCCAAGTGCAGTTAAGCAATTTGCAAGTTCCCATGCGAGAGCAATCTTGGTATGAAAGGTTCATTAACAACACCACCTATTCTGGGCTGAAAAATAAGTGCATCTGTGTAAACAATGAGCTCTGTTCCATGAGAAGCCATAAAGGAAAAATGTAAACAGCCTGAATCTTAGCACACACACACAAATAACCTTCTGACCAAAAAATGGAGTGGGAAGAAAACTAGCAGCCAATGGAAGCTGGCTGTGAAAAGTGTATAAAATGAGTGATGTGAATAAAGAATTGCCTTTTCCCACGTGAAGATAATGGAGGCTAACTTATTGCAGTAATTACCAATTAATTGTCGGGGTTTACAGAGTGATTGACAAACCAGGGAATGCTGGGCACTGCCTTGAACTGCTCCTGCTCTGGGATTCAGCTCCCAGGGCCAGCCCATCTCCAGAGGGGCAGATCCTTCAGGAATTAATGGCACTGCAGTGAAGACACTTCAGTCCCCAAGGACGTGAATACAATTAAAGAATCCTCATTTGTCACTCCCAGCAGCGCTGCTGCCGGGCTCCTGCCCTACCCTGCCTTTCTGGAAGTTTGGAGCTGCTCTCCAGGAATCCACGCTGGGGCTCAGCCCCAGGCGGGCTCAGGCTCAGCCCCAGCTCTGATTTGTGCAGTTCCCAGTTCCTCCTGCCCCTTCCCACACTCCCCCGCCTGGAAGGACACACAGCACACCAGGAGGAGGTGTTCCTGTCCTGCCCCCTGCCCCTGCACTTTGCACAGCCCCAGAACACCACAGAAGCTCCAGGAACCAGCAGCATCCAAAAGAAAGGGTGGCAGAGGGGTCCCACTCCCGATTTCCCAGCAAAGGAGGAATTGCACAGCACTCCAGGCCAGCAGTGACCCACAGCAGCTCTCTCCCATAACAGCCCCACAGCATAAATGCACTTTAAGCCATCAAGGGCAATATTTGCCTGAATATTTTCCAGAGTGTGTGTCTGGGGCAGAAAGCTGTGATGTGATGTGAAGGGTTTAAATATCCCCCCTCATGCAGGGATCTAGGACAAAGCTTTATGCACCAGACAGCTCCTGCTATTTTGAATTTCCGAGCTGGAGCAGCTCTATTCCACCACAAAGAGCTGCACCCCTGGCGATCACCGGGAAGTGAGAAACTGCTTGGTTGTGTAAATGATGGGAGCTGAACAGGTATACTCAAAGTTGGGGGAAAATGAGTGTTCCTTTTGATAATAGTTTTATTTATTAATGAAAGTCATCATGCTGTAATGTCATCTAAATTAGCCTCAATTAATTTCTGAATTAATCAAGTGCGTTCCTGGTAATTTCTTTCTCCTCTTACACTTTTCAAGAATCTTTAAGTGATAAAAGGAATTTTAGTACAAAGAAATGGAGAGGTCTCTTTATAACAGACATTCGAGATAAGAATAGAATAGATACAGAAGGCAGGAGGGTAAATCTCATCAAACTGCTTTGAAACCATATATTTGAAGTCAATTATTCTATCAAAGTCACTAAAAACCATCAAATACCCTCATTAGCCACCATTTTAGTTTTAGTTCTGATTTTCCAAAGTGATAAAGGCTAATGGAACTGCAAGATTTTCACCCCAACTCCAAACCTTCCCCAGCACCAAAGGAGACTATCTGGACCCTGAGGGGGATTTACAGCTGGGGAAATATTTCTGTAAATTTTGTTTGTGGGCCTGGCCTCCATTACACAGAAAAACCTTTGAGGACAAATTGAATCTCTTCTAATTTTAGGTAGAACTTTGCTCCTGAAGAGGATCAGGCCCATGTGGATTAAGGGCTGTTGGTGCAGGGTGGATTTGAGTCCCCAAGAAAGGAACAAAACCCTGAGCAAGCCAAAGTCTCGGGGTGCTGCACATCCCAGCGGGGTGCAGGGCCCCTGGGTGCCCCAGGACAGGCCCCCACAGGTGACACTGCTCCCCTGAATCACTCCTGGGGGGTCACACAGGTTCACAGAGAATTGCAGCATTTGACCAGCACAAGCACTCTGCAGATCTTCTAGGTGGGGTATGAGGAGAAGGGAAAAAAACCAAAAAAACTCCTGCAAATGAAGAGTCCAAAGCTGTGTTTCTGTCTCCACCTTCCAAGGATTGCCAGAGGGGTCTTTGGGGCTGCAGCTGGTGGGTACAATCAGGCTGCTTTATCTAAATCCTACACTGCATTACACATTCTTTACTATTACTCTGATGCTTCTAAAAATACGATTGTGAAGCTGTAGAATCTGATATGAAATTACAGCTTATTTTGCCACAGAAGGAGGGGAAAAAAAGAAGAAAGGGAGAAGAGACGGATGCCACTGACACGTTTGAGAACACATGATCTGTTTTGATAGCACATTGTATTTGCAAAGCCTGTCCCCAGGCAGGCTGTGCTGGAATGAATTTGGAATCCAAAGGCACGTGGTCAGGCTAACTGGAAATAATTCTGGTACCTTTCTCTCTGGCAGTACAGAAATGACAGAGGATCCAGAACATGCATCCAAATCTATATCCTCCGAATTTAATTAGAGAGAATTATTCTTGCCTACCTAGGATAATTGCAACATTATGTTGTGATGGCTGTTAGCATCACATATGCTTACAGATTAATAGTGTTTCTTCCATGTCTGCTTTTGATTTAATCAGGCCATCACTCATTACAATCATGCATGGCTGGTTCTACAAGACGAGAATGTACAAAAACCCAGCTGGTAACAAACAGCCCTGGAGCTGCAGGCCCTGTCAGGCTGCTGAGCAGGGAACCCACCAGAGCTGCCACCCCACTCCACAGGAGCTGCAAACAGCCCCTGCCACAGGCTCCAGCCACGGGTGCTGCCCAGTGGGCACTGCTGGCTTCACCTGCAGGGAACCCCAGGATTCCCAGAGGATTCCTTCCCCTCAGGGCTGCCCTGCAGGCTGGGACAGCTCCTGAGGGGATCCTGACACACCTGCATGGGCTGGGAGTGAGACCTGGTGGTCTGGGATGTGCTGGCTCACACCAGGCCAGGGCTGTGTCTGTGCCCAGCCCCTCTCCAGGCTCCTGGCCAGCTCTGGCACCTGCACCATAAAACCCACCTGGGGACACCTGCCGAGTTTTGTGGTCCTTAGATACATTAAAAAGAAGAAAAAAATCAGCCTGTGGCTGCTTTGAAGCATGAGTGGTCACACAGGGACACAATTTATACATGAAAGTAAAATATACATTTATACATAAAAGCAAAATATACATTTCTACTGTGCCAAAGCAGAGACTGAACCTGTGTTTGATATTAACACTGAAGTCCTGACCACAACAGAGCAATTCATAATGGTATTTTTAAGAGCAATAATAACAAAAGATACATCACCAAGTTAAAGGCTCCTGAACAATTCTCCCGACTCTGCAATATCATCAAGACTTGACCTAAGCACCCATCTCAGCTCAGACCAAAGCAGCAGCCACAGACCCAGCAGAGCACCACAAACCATCCCAGCCTCAGGGGACTGCAGTGGTGGCTTTCCCATGTGACAGACAGGGCAGTAGTGCCTTCCACGCACTACCCTGTGAACCTGCAAAGCCTTTTATGGGTAATAGTTCAGTTTCAAAATGCTGGCTGAACAAAGTTCTCTAAGGTCCCACACTGTCTGTTGTTTGGAGCTGCTGTTTAATCGGAGAACTTTTTTCTCTCTTTCCTTCTCCTCCCTCCCCTTCCCTCATTCTACAGGAATCCCTCTGAAATTAAGCATCAATGCCTAGGACACAGATCTTTTAATTCAGCCCAGAAGCCACCATCATACCCTTAGAAACAAGCAATCTGTAAAGCAAAATGCACTGCGTGCCTGCATGCTAATGCAGCAATTAATCATTTTGATACCCTTGCTCTCTCTGCTCATTTTCCCTTGATTTTTTGATGCCAGAACCAACTCAGTAGAACACCACACTTTTAAAAAAATCATCTTTCAAGTAGCAACGTGAAACACCTCGGAGTGGAAAGCAAACAAATCAATAGATATTCCAGCATGGTGGGGCAGCGAGCTCATAGCCACGGCTGCAAAGACACGGGTGCTAAAGCCCCTTCCCACTGCCTCTGAGGGGAGCAAAACCCACCTGAGACCCAGCAGCAGCTTTTTGTTCCCAAAAACCCGCCCAGCTGAGCTGCTGGGAGGACACAGCATTCCTCCCTCCCGACCCCCACCGTGACTGTGCCACCAAACACGGGGATTTGGAGGGAAACAGGGCCCGTTTACCCCCAAAAGTCACAAAATGTGGTCACAAAACCCTGCGCCAGCACATGAGGCACAGCGCTCCCGTTAGCACAGCGTGGCACAAAGAGCTCCGCTGAGAAGGCCAAAAGTGGCTACAAACAGCTGCAGAACAAGGCTAAATTCCACCAACAATGCGCATTTGGAGAGTTCTGTGAGGGCTGAAAGCCTCTCCTTACCTTTGCAAGCACAACAGGAACCCGGCAGGGCAGGAACCTCCCCAGCAGCAGGAGACAGAACATCCTGGAGTCGGGAGTTGTGGGGTCTGTGGTGGGCTCTGGCTGCTTCCAGCACAGGTGAGGCAATAATGAGGCTGGTTCTGGCTGGTTCTGGCTGGTTCTGGCTGGTTCTGGCTGGTTCTGGTTGGTTCCAGCACAGGTGAGGCAATAATGAGGCTGGTTCTGGCTGGTTCTGGTGGGTTCTGGCTGGTTCTGGCTGGTTCTGCCTGGTTCTGGTTGGTTCTGGTTGGTTCTGGCTGGTTCTGGCTGGTTCTGGCTGGTTCTGGCTGGTTCTGGTTGGTTCTGGTTGGTTCCAGCACAGGTGGGGCGATAACGAGGCGGGTTCTGGCTGGTTCTGGATGGTTCTGGCGGGTTCTGGTTGGTTCCAGCACAGGTGGGGTGATAACGAGGCGGGTTCTGGATGGTTCTGGCAGGTTCCAGCACAGGTGGGGTGATAATGAGGCAGTTTCTGGAAGGTTCTGGCAGGTTCTGGCAGGTTTCAGCACAGGTGGGGTGATAATGAGGCAGTTTCTGGTTGGTTCTGGCTGGTTCTGGCTGATTCTGGCTGGTTCTGGCTGCTTCCAGCACAGGTGAGGCAATAATGAGGCTGGTTCTGGCTGGTTCTGGCTGGTTCTGGCTGGTTCTGGTTGGTTCCAGCACAGGTGGGGCGATAACGAGGCGGGTTCTGGCTGGTTCTGGATGGTTCTGGCAGGTTCTGGCAGGTTCCAGCACAGGTGGGGTGATAATGAGGCAGTTTCTGGCAGGTTCTGGCAGGTTCTGGCAGGTTCCAGCACAGGTGGGGTGATAATGAGGCAGTTTCTGGCAGGTTCTGGCAGGTTCTGGCAGGTTCCAGCACAGGTGGGGCGATAACGAGGCAGTTTCTGGAAGGTTCTGGCGGGTTCTGGCAGGTTCCAGCACAGGTGGGGCGATAACGAGGCTCATTAGCTGTAATGAGGCTGACGAGCTGCACGTGTGCTCCAAGCCCCGCTCGGTGCCAGCAGCGCCCGCTGCCCTCGGTGGGCGCAGCCAGAGGAGATGGCAGTGCCCAGCTCAGCTCTCCATGGTTCTGTGTTTGGATCCACACATGGCAATTAGCACTCATTTACAAAGAACAAGGGGCTGATTAATCAGCTGGGATTGCAAATGACACGCTTGCACTTGAGGTTCGCTCTGGTTTAGCTGAACCTGTGATTAAAGGCCAGGTTCTGAGGCCTTGAGGAATAAACTTCAGCTTTGATGCTGCTGATAAAGGCAGGAGTTCTCAAGCATTAGATTTTGCAGGGGAATAAAAAGAAATTAGGTGTTTTGCTCTTTGTCAGTGATTATGGAATCCAGGAGCATTTTAAATTCCATGAAGATTTGTCACGGTGCTGCAGAGGGGACACGGGACTTTATTAGCAGAGGAGGGAAGAGGGGGAACTCAGGGCAAGGTTAAAACTGGAGTGCAGAAATCACAGTGGCAGGAACACAGTGCTTGCTGCTCCAGGTTCCAGCAGCTCGTGCACTGTGTATTGATCCCAGGGAATGCCCTGCATGGCCAGGAGCTGCGGGTGGAAGCAGGGAAGGAAATCATCTTGCTTTACTTGCATTGCTCCTAGCTTGTAATGATACTTAGCACATTTTTGTTATTGTGGCTCTCTGATTTTCAGCAGAGTTGATGTTGATTTATGGCCCAGAAGGAGGGCAGCAATAGGTTTTGGGGCACCCCAGCTGCAGTAGGGGTGCAAAGCCACATTCAGTCCCATGCTCTAATCTTCCTTCCCAAGTGCCTCTCCCTGTACCTCATCTCCTTGGCCAAGGCTGGCACTTTCTGTCACGCTTTTGGTGATTTTCCTGCCTTGCTCCTGAGTCCTCCTGTGGTACTTTGCCAGACCTTTGCATCCCAGGTGCTGCAGACCCACAGAAAGGTGTCAGTACTGGTGTGATTCACACTGAGCACAGCAGCGGCAGAGAATCCTCCGTGTTCTGGTCACGACTTGGGCCCACAGTCGAGGCTGAGCAAATGGTGATACTGCCTCTAGTGACTGCAGGGAAATAAGAAAATAAATAATCAATAATGAAATAATATAATAAATAATAAAATAATTATGTAACTCGAGTGCTGTCAGGCTGCAGCCTTAGAGGAGAATGACCAGGGCTCCCTTCAGTGTTTCCTTCCATTTCCTCAGGTCTGTCGTGCTGATTATTTTGAACCTCCTGCTCACAGCCAGAGGACCAGCACTAGTCCTGGGAAAGGGGATGGAATTCCCCTCCCAGGGCAGAGGGCAAACCCAGGTCTGTGCCCGCTGCTCTCCCTCCCTCCCACGCTTGCTGCACACAGATATTCCCTGCTCTGCTCTCCCCTGCACTGCTGCACAGCTGCCTCACAGGAGGTTTCCCTCTGTCACTCAGAGGAGGCCAAATAGGAAACATTGATTCCCAGAAAGAACTTTAATAGAAAAATGATAAAGTGCACAAGAGATACTATTTGCATGAGATGACTGAGCTGCCAACCATCAGTTTGTAGGTGAGCAGCAGCCAACAGTCAAGGACTCCAGACTTCAGTGTGAGCTTGCTAAGAGTAGTTCTCCTGATAATTAAACACTAATGTTCTTCCATGAGTACATTATAATGAAATAAATTGCTTCAAGGGAACAATAAACTACAGGCAGCATCTGAAGCATTTTAACAGCACCGAGCATTTGACTGCTGCAAGATTCACTCGAAGAGGAGAAAGGTAATAACATCTCAGAAACCATTTAGAAAACAATTTTCTGAACTTTCAGGGCTTGTAGCAACAAAGTGGGACACTCCAGTGAGTGATTTTGCTCCTTCTCAATGACTCAGAGCCACCTGGAATGGAAACACACACACGATGCTGTGCTGTGCAGCAGGAGCAGTGCTGGGCACGGTGACTCTGGGGTCAGGGGCGGGTTGGGGTGGGTTTGGGACCTGTGCTGTGCCCTGAGAACATCCCAGAACGTTTCTCTTCAGTTTTTCTGGCTTGTCTCTTATTATAGCAGTTGTCTGCTGTATTTTCTGTGTGAAGACTGCCTGTAACTCACCTGGGGAGCCTGTCTGGCCCCACAGCTTTACACATCTCCTGGGACACAGCTCACAGCAAATTCAATAAAAACTCCAGACAAAAGCCAGGCCCCTCAACAGCTACATTTATTTGTCTCCTAAAGCAGAATAAATGAAATTATCCTTGTGGCTTCCTAATACTTAAAATGGGCTATAGAAATATTTATAAAGAATTGAGAAAGTGTATTGCACATATGTTTCCAATTGAATGAAACTGTGCATGTGCCTCTGTAATTTCAGATATTATCCTGCCATTTGAAGATGTAAGTAGTGAGCACAGCAGTAAAAAACAAATTAACTGCCTGTTGTCTTCCTGCAGGGCAGCAGGGAGGGATTGGTCTTTCTGTCTTGGCTCCTTTAACTTTTGAAGCTGGTGGAAATACATTTTTCTGTCATTATGCTTGTTTTAAACTCACCATGTTGAGCTTGCTCTGCTTGAAGAGTTAGCTGCTGCAAAGGGCTGATCCCGTGCACGTTTTAAAAGGATAAAGCACATTCATGTGGTGGACAAGTTCTGTGAACAGGAGCTGGTCCTGGTGAAAACCCTCTGGCACCCAGCTCACAAAGGTGACTGTGGCTGGGAGTGCAAAAATCCAAAAATTCAAACAAAACCCCTCCCTTCCAGCAGCCTCGGTGTGGCACTGCCTGCACGCTGGCCCTCAGCCAGGACAGATGGATTATCACCCAAAAAATTTCACTGCAGCCTCCCTGCATTTACATAATGTAAGTCTCTAACATTTAAGCAATTAAAGGAATTGGTGCTTATGGCTTTGAAGAACTTGTGGGTTAATTACCACTCCTTCTGTGGATATGATGGGAAAGGGAAAATGGAGCACTCTGGTAGTTAAAGAACTTCTCCCTGCTTTACCCTGCATGGGGCACATTCTTTGTAGGACTTTTTTTGCTTGAGGAAGAATAATAAGGGTTGAATTTCAATTTGTTTTCAATGCAGAAATCCCCTTCCATAAGATCTGTTCTACCAGTGAAAGTCTTTTAGGATGGGATTGATTTTTTTGAAGTTATGAAGACACAGCTTTGTTTTACACAAGGAAGCTAAAGACAGCTCTCCTTGGCTGTATTCTAAATTTCACCCTTTTATTTGAACGTGTCCTTGCAGTTCAGATAAGCACAGGTCCTTTGCAAGAGTCTCAAAGCCGTGTAGGACAGAAATCCTGATCTGAGCAGCATCACAGAGGGCAGGGCATTGAAATATGCTGTTCCCAGCAAGGTGCTGCCCATGGAAAGCAGTTTTTAATGTCCTTTCTGAAAGTGTTGGGTTTTCCATGGAGGAGAGGGTGGCATTCCCTGAAATTGGGGCTCCAGCAGGAGAGGGTCCCACTGACTGCAGGGGTCAAGCAATAAACACAAACAGCTCCTGTTCTCACAGGCCTGCAGCAGCAAAGGCAGAGCTGTGTTTTGGCTGAAGTTCTGTCCCTCAGTGCAGAATAAATTTTAAAAGTATTACATTTTTATTATTATTATTTTTCAATTATCTTGGTTTTCTTTCTTGTTGTGACTCATTTCATTTTGGAGATGCTTTTTCTTCCCAAGGTAAGGAAATCGACATTAAAAGTGGGTTCTGGTACACAGCATTCAATGATAATGAAAAGATACAGAGGCAACTGAATTGGAGCACAGCAAAGCTTCACTGGATTCTCCTGTTTAAACTGAATGATGGTTGTGCCAAATGTTTGCAAAACTGAATAAATAGGTTTTTATTATTATAGCAGGGCATAGAGGCTCCAAACATCACCCACTAAAATTCCAGCAACTCTTGTGGTGTTGATTCTGCACAAAGATTGAGTCAATGGTCAGTGCTAATAAAATCAAATAAACAAGGAAATCATATCAAGGGAAAAAAGAGGGAGAGAAAAAAACACCATGGGGGCTTTGTGATTTATCAGCTGATTTATCCAGGGACATTGAGAAAGTCTTCCCCTGGAATGAGCATTTAAATCCAGACCTTTGCAGCCCTGTTCTTTCAGGCCTTAAACAACTTCCTGTCTCAAAGTGCAAAGAAAATTTTTCCAATCTTTTCCATCTTTTGTTCTGCCCAATTTTATTACTTTAAACTGCATTTAGAGGACACGGATTTTTCCTTTGTGAAAACTAAGTATTAGCTAACATAAAGCTCCATCCTTCGATTTCTCTACATTAGATCAAATTTAAAACTGCAGGTTACTCAAAATAAAAAAAGAAACCCTAAACCCTTTTCTGTGGAATCCAGCTCTATGTTTACTTACTTTTTTATCCTCCTTTTCCTTCCCATTTTGTTCTGTTATATCAAAATAGGCCTCCTGGTAAGTAATGCCAGTTAATAGCAATTACTTAAAGTATATTTTGTTTAGTAGAGAAGCAAAAATCATCCTTGATTTCTTGATGTGTTCTGTAATCCATGTCATATGGATGGCTCTGTAAATCTTTCTAATGCCTAATAAAACACACCACTGAATAGCACACTCATTACATATTAAACTGAAAATTCTGCTGCCTAAGTGCTGGTGTGTGATTTGGAAACAATAAAACCAGCATGGAGTTATGAATTACAATTTTCTATATTTCTGATTCATAAAAATACATTTTTATGCTCTCTCCTTAGCCAGCATTTGAACTTTTCATCCAGCCTGTGCCAAATGAATGCAATCAAAATGCTGCCTTTATTTACTGCTGCATAAGAAAACTTCCCACATGTCTGAATATCTCCCCCCATGCTATCCACATTGACCTATGTCATTTTTGACACAATTTTGATCCTCCTGACCCCAAGATGTGGGGTTTTCTCTTTTGTCTGTGTCTCGGGCAGCTCCCATGGTCACCCACCCCAGCTCACTGAGCCCCAGCTCTTTGCTGACCCCTTCACCTGCTCTGGGTGAAATTACAGACACTGTTGGAAAGTTTGACTTCAATTAACAAGCCCTAGCAATTGCTGAAGGTAGAAAAACATTTGCTTTGCTATAAAACTGAATCCCTATGGGTTTGTACAGTATTAAATAGAGCAGATGGAGGGTACAACTTGTGGAAGAAAAGAGGATCTGAAGAATTGGAACATCACTCAGATCAGGTTAAGAGATTCTTGACCGCAGAAGGTCAGGAAAACTTTTAAAAGTTTTGGATGAAGAAATCTGCAGCTTTCTCAGCTGGTGGTGACTGAAAACTCGTATTTCAACCTTACACCTCACATGAAAGAATTTCCTATCAGTGTAACAGCAAGACTGAGGAATATTAGAGAAGGGAACTCAGGAGATGGCAGGAGGATCTCTGTGTTGGTCTGTTGTGGATTGTTAAAACATCCTCAGCTTCTCACCAGAACGTTTCATTCCCAAAAAGTCTCTTAGGAGGTCAGTTGTCCTTGAGGAAACTTTGTGACTTGAAAATGAATAGAAAAGGATGAGGAAATATTAAGGGTAAGCAGACTTTTCTAACACCTCCACTTGCAAAATGTCTGAAACAGCTCTCAGCCTCTTTTGTTTGTCTTTTTTTTCCTTTTCTTATAAGCTTCCACATGCCTAAATATACTCCACCAGTTTGTCAAGGTGGTTCTAGAAAAAACCAACGTTGTCTTGATTCTGCTGTAAAAAACAAAGCTGCGCTCTGGTTAAGGAAAAAAAAGTTGTTTCAAAATAGGCAGAGAACAGAGCATTTGTAGGCATTTGCTCTTCACTCATCAGAAAATCAGCCAGGAATAGAAAAAACAGAAATATGAAGTGCAGCTATTTTTTCAGTAAATCATTTTCCCTTCTTTTGAAACTATTTGTGTAGCCTTAAGGGAGGCAAAGGAGTGGTGGAAAGAGATTTTTATGGTACTCCAGCGCAGCATTTCCTTGCTGAGTGATCCCAGGAGCAGCATCTCACACTGAGCTCTCGGCACCGGGAACCCTCCTCTCCTGGGCGGGTGTGCCAGTGACAGCTCCTTGTTTTGGAGAAAGAGGCTTTAGCAAAGCTGTGGGGGCTGTGTGGAGGTGGAGCTCTCCTTGAGGGAAACCTTTGTGGAGCAATCAGAAAGAGGGGACTATCACCGTGGAGGCCCAACCAGGAACACAGACTGGGGACACAGATCTGGGTGCAACAACAGCAGCAGGGCAGAAGACCCTGCCCTTAGTTTATTTTTCCATTATATATCTGTGGCAAGGTGACCATGGATTGGAGAAGGGTATCGCCACCTCTCCTGTCACATTGGTCCAGGAGGCTGTCATTCAACCTCCCCTTCTCTTGGAGAAAGAATTCATAACATTGCCAATATTTACAAAACATGGTCCTGTGTTTACAATTCACCAGCGTGAGAAACTGCACATTTCTCCTTTAATATGAACGCTCAGCAAACCAGGAAAATTCATGGCAACAGGGGACAGCTCTGCCAGAGGCCCCTGGGACACCAGTGGTGGATTTGCAGTACTAACGAGTGGCAAACACTGATTTCAGTCTCCAGCAGAGCAGGGAACTGCTCATGTCCACTGCAATGTCAGTGAGCACGGGGAGAGCTGGACTGCTGATGGAAAAGCCAAACAAGCTCCTCCAGTGGCCCAGGCAAGGCCAGGATGGCTCTGGGAATGAGAAATGAAGCTGGATTTTATTGATGATTGAGAGAGAAACGGGGAAGACTGACTGGAGATCAGAATGCAGTGTTACTGTCAGCTCCATGTGCTTATATACCACTGCAGGAAGGCTGGCAATTTCTTATTGTAATGGTCAAACATCACACAAACAAACTTACACATTTTGCAACATCTCTTGATTCTCTTGATTCAATCTTCTTTCCTGTCACCTTGATCAAATCTTCAAAGCTCTGTCTGCTCGTGCCAAGGCACCCTGGTTATCAAACTGAGGATGCTAATTAAATCCACAGGACTCTGTTTGGGTCCCATATTTCCCACAGGATTTGATCTGTGGATGGGCATGGCAGCGAGTGCTGGTACTCAGGCTGATTCTGAGCTTGTGCAGCAGCTAATTTATTGCTAATTGAATAATGCATGAGACCTTCCACCTGAGACTGCTGAACTTCCCTCATGATCTGCATCCAGCTTTGGAAGCAGTGGGATAAACCTTTTCCAGCTTATATTCAGTACCTGCACTGGAACACCCTGAGTGTCAGCTTCTGAAATATGCACACTGTGGAAATTTTACTCAGATTTGGCAAGTATTTCATGGTGCTTTCCACATTTTCCCCTGGATTTTTATCATCCCAATCAATTCAGAAGAAGATGTAACATTCAGATCTTAATAAGGCTGTAAGCAAGCATTTATTTCCTTTATAATTTTCTATTAATTACACAGCAGCTAACGACTTTTAAGAGTCTGCTAATAATTAATTTACATTGGCTGTCTTTAATTGCCTGTTAAGTACCTGGACTCATTTGTGAGATTTACATGGAATTGTTGCCAAAAATGTCTTGTGCAACTGCACCAGATCCTTTTTCTGCCTGAATTCTCTATTGTTCCATGCCACGTTTATCATGGTTACTTTCCTTTTGCACAGCTAGCCTCTTAGCAGCTTAGATCTAAAAGCATTTAAAGCAATTATCTTCTGTAATTACCTTCCTCCATTTCCCTGACTCTTTTCTAATAGTAAAAAAAGACAAAAAGAAAAAACCCTGCTCAACAACAAAACAACAGATTTGGTCAGATGTTGGTCAGGCATTCATTATTGCAATGAATAACTGTGTAATCAATAACAAAGCATACACTAACAGTTAAGACTTGTCCCTGAGACTAAAAGATGAGTTTATCTTCCAAGAAAAAAATCTAAATTTAAAATTTAAATTCTGCAATTCCATGCCGGGAAGAAAATGAGCTCCTTTTAGCATTTCAGAAGGTGTGGGATATTTCCCTGGCCATGGCATGCAGGGATGGGGATGAGGTTTGGCACCTGGAGCAGATTTTCCACCAGCCCATCCCACAGCACAGCCCTCCCTCCCAGCGCCAGGAACACGGGAGCAGCTCTGAGTCCATGGGAAGGGTCTGACACGAGCACATCCCTGCACCACCCTGGCACTTCACAGAAAGGCATTTTCCAGGAGAAAACATCCCACAGGAGTTTGTCTGTGTCTCTCAGTAACTGGCCATGCCCTGAACCAGGAGTGCTTCTATCTTTTCCCCTTCTTATCTAACATAGCTGTGATGTTCCTATTATCCATACAAATGTCTAATCCCGTTTGAATCCCACTAAATCCTTATCTGTCCCACAGGGTAAATTTTCTTTTTGTAAAAACCCTGATTGCTTTCAGCCCTTTTCAGATTTGTAAGTGATCCATCTCTCTTGTCCTTTTATGATGAGAAAGGGTAAACAGGAGTTTCCTTCCCCCTGCTGTGTGTTGTTTGGCATACCTCTTACACATTCTTATTTTATGAGGTTCTCCACTAGGATAATATCCTTAATCCTTTTCAGCCTCATTTCATTGGGAGGGGGTTTGTTTAAACAGGACTTTTTTTCCCTTTGGATGGAGAATGAATAAAATTATGAGATGTGAAATCTATAATTTGACTCACCAGAACTGTAATTTTACGCAAGTATAATTCCATTGAAATCAGCATCTCCTAATGTGCAGGGCCTGTCTCTGCTCTGCCTGTGCCTGCAGTGGCACCGTATCATTTTCTGTCCTCTTCTGCACATTAGTGAGCAGCTTTTATCCTTTTTCTGCAGCACAGCTGTACACGGAGCAGAAGGCTTCCTGCCACTCTCCAGAACAATTCCCAAGGCTTTCTGTGACCTGCTTCCAAATAATTTGGACACTCACACCATGCCCAAGCGGAGAGCTCTTGGAGAGACAATCTCTGGGCTGATTTCACTGCTGGAAATGTGCTTGGCAAGGACCAGAAGATGGATGGGGAGGAGGCAGAGACCACATGTGGCCATTTATTTTAAGATATGTAAATGGCTGGCAATAGCCTCGTTCTGTAATATTTGATACCAGCGGCTGTATCTCAATAACACAGCAAGTTATGTTTAATTTTGATGATATCCAGAGCCCCCACCTTCACTCGGGTAAGGTGCACTAAACAAAAGTCTCAGCCACAACAGTGGGGATAAATGGGAGATTATTTTCCCTGCTGTACAGATGAAACACAGAAGGAGTTAATGCTATGCCCAGAGCCTCCTCAAAGGTTTGTTATCAAGGTGGAAATTGGATCTGGAGTTCCCAAGTCCCAGTCTGGAAGTTTAAGCCCTCAGCACTGCTCTGCCTTGTTCCTCAGAGAAAGACAAGCTCGGACACTAATCACAGGAATTTTTTATGCAGTGCCCCAGCCAGCCAGATTTTGTGTCGCTGTCAAACTACCCACCCAACCAAGTGCCTGAACTGAGATATTTAGGAACAGAAAAGGTTCTGGGCTTCGTATTAATTAAAATGACATTTTTAATTAATGAAATATGTATGACCTTTACTTGATCATATACTCCAGAAGCAAGTATCATAATTTCAAGTGGTTTTTTTAAACAAAATGATTACAGCTTTGCTTTACATAAATAATGTTATTCACCTTTAGCTCCATCCCCACCTCACTGCTGTGCCCAGGGGCTCTGCAATATACTGGAGAACACCTTTAAAAGGAACCAAAACAAACACCAAAAAGCCAAACACACACAGAGCCTGAGAACTGTTTAGGGCAAGCGATTCCTTGGCCCTTGCAGTACCTGCCTTTTCTTAAATGTGATGGCTGTAAAACACACCTGGCAAATTAAGAACAGGATGAATTTTAAATGCTGCATCAGACCCCTCTGAGTTTAAATCAATGTGGCATAATTAACGCTGTTCCTCCCAGATAAAGGTCTTCTGGCCTGTCAACATCTTTTAATATTCTTCAGTCTGAATAGAATGTTCCTTTGGCAATAGATATTAGTTGGCAGGAAAAAATTACTCATGACCTTTTAGCTTACACAAATAATTCAGGCTTTTTTTTTTTTTTTGTACTTAAAGCCTGCACACTGCATCTTCCAGACAAAGTGACAAAACATAATGGAAATAATTCTATTTTAGCATTCAGTCCTGGGCGGTTGTTTTCAGGCAGGAAAAAAACAATATGCACCGTTTATTTTTTTTTAAGGGCTAGAGTCCAAGAGAGACAGAATTTCATTATTAGACCATGCAAATTACTCAGTGGCCTGTGTGCCGTTGGTGCTCACAATATTTGGGTATTTTTACTGTAGTCTGAGTGTTTCTGACAAGTGCTGGAAGCAGGCAGGCTCCAACGTGCAGCACTGGGGTGGATCCTGTCCCTCACACGGGCATGGACAGCACCAAGGACAAACCCTGATCAATGCCACTCCAAACCCAGCTTTGTGCCACCACTCTGTGCTGGGAGCTGCCTGGCATGGCAGGGCTGGCACAGGGATGAAAGGCCGAGGAGCCACTCAGGAATTGTGGTTTATGGTTCCACCTCAGCTCTGACGCAGCACATCTCCAGCTGTTCCACACAGCGAGGCAGAGAGGGAGAGCAGATGCTCCCCCCAAGACCCAGGTGTGCCTGTGGAAGGGGCTGTGGCCCCACGTCCTCATTGTGACCCTCCTGCTCTGCTGGGACTGGAGTTCACATGGATCACTCCGTTTGTTTAAGGCCAAAATCAACCAGGCTCTCTCAGATCACATCTTCAAAATATCGAAATGAAACCTTGCAAATCTCTGCTGAATTACTGGGGAGAGAAAACTTCTGCCCAGAAAGTAAAAGGCAAGTGACCCCAGGCAGGAATCTCTGCTGTCACTGAGGCCAGACTGGAAAAGGGATTTTGACTGGTTTTACTCCTCAATTGGGTGTCGGTGTTCACACACCAAATAGGAAATGGGTCTGAACCGAAGCACTGACCCAGCAGCTCTTACACACCCTGAGAAATTACCATGCAAGGTTAGCTCACTGCCCTACCAGATTCTGATGGTCCAACCTGCATAAAGACAGCACTAAATAAAAGTTTTCACTCTGTAGTTAACTTCAGGCACTCTGATCCATCAGTGTGGATATCTGCTCCCATCCCTGGGTATGCCTGATAAAATCTGAAGTATTTCCCAAGATATTTACTGCAGTGAGTATTGTACTCCTTACAGACATGGATAAAGTTGTATATAAGGATTAAATGTAATTTTATATCAAATTTGGGGGTTAGAGATACTTAAATTTGGGTATAAATTTGTAAATGAGAGTTAATTGTAATTTTATAAAAAATTTGGGTGCTAGGTATGCTTTAATTTGGGCATAAAGTTGTAAATAAGAGTTAAATGCAATTTTATATAAAATTTGGGCTCAAGATGTACTTGAATTTCCCCATTTGGTCCAAATGTACATTTGGCAAAGTAAGCACAAGCTGACATTGACAGGAGGAAGAAATCTCTCCGTTTTGCTGACATCATGTTCCAGTTAGCAAGAACAGCACAGAGCTGTTAAAAAATCAGTATTTCTCAGGGTGGTCAGGAGCAGGGCAGGATTTCCCATCGGTTCAAATTCCAGGCCTTGGCATCACAGCTCCGCTCCTCTGGCTGCTTCTGCAGTTCCCACACGTTCCCTGCACCGCTGGTGTCAGCAGTGGGGAATTTTCACAGTCCACACCAGGGCTGTTGGAATTGCAAGGAGCACAAGAGCAGCAGCAATTAGAGCCTGTTAGAGGTGCCTGAAAACCCCGCAGCCAAACTCGGAATTACCCAGATCCCGAAGCACTCTGCATTCATTAGGAGTGCAGAGTGAGGCCGTTTTTCCATGTAGAAAACAGAAAAGATTGAGCTGTTTCTCTAGTGAAGTCTTGGAGAAGAGCAAAAGTCTGTCTTACAGAGATCTAGTCTCTAGGTTTATTTGTCTGGAGTAGAGGAGTTTTAGGCAGAAATAACCAAATAAGAGTCAATTTCTTCATATTGGGAGTGTTCTGTCATGCAAAAAACCCTCAAACCAACCCTGGGCTTTTACCTGGAGTGAAACATCTCATCAGCATTTGGATAAAATCTAAGTTCTGTGCAGTAAAGCAGAAAGTGAGGTGACAACTTCATTTCAAAATCCAACACCCACTCCCCTCCCAACCAGGCAAACCCTGTCCAGCCTGACTGGTTTGTTTTTTATGGAACTGGGGAGAGGAGTTACAGACTCTTCCTTGTTTTAAAATCCCCTGCTTTTGCCATCTGCTGGGACGAACCACTTGCCACTCATTAGTGCCTTTTTCAGGTTAATGAAGCTTTGCAATGGCCAGAGCCTCCACCGACACTGCCTGACACACTCAATTTATGCTGTGCCATTGCCACTGGATGGCATTAGTTAGTTGTGCTGCAGCAGTGGATGTGAAAGGGATCAATTAAACGTGGACAGCTTTTGCCAATAAGTATTAAAGCATGAAACTGTTTTAATTCCCATTAAACTGGGAGTTCTCCTTGTTTTCCAGGGGATGGCCATGGGCACTGCGTTTGCCTCCCAATGCTCATGAACAGGCACTGGAAGGAAAATCAGTGTCTCCTCTTGTTTCGATATAAAAGACAAATAAGCTTGTCCTGGCAGTAAGAAACCTTAATGCAATAATGCTCCAGTTGACTTTTCCCTCACAGATTGGCGTTTCAGCTACTGCTCTGATAACCTCATAACCTACAAATTCCAATTTCAGCCATGGAAACCAACACAGGTCAAAGCCTTAACGCCACCAGCCAAGCTTCAGAGCCCTCCCAAAATCCTAAGGCCCTTTAAACGGGGTGTTTCAAACTAAGCTGATTGCTAGATTTCCTTCTGCAGCAGCCATGTGTTAGAGTCATGCCAAAGCCCACAATAATCCAGTGAAAGATAAATACACACAAACACAACCCATTTTTAATCCACTCACACCATGGCACAGGACAGGGCTTTGTTCACTGCTGGGGTCAGAATCTGTCCCTGTGTGGGGCATTCCCTGGGAGGACTCAGCTCCCACAGCATTCTCTCTTTTAGCTTGGAACACTGAGGAGGAAAAAACCAACCCCAAAAACAAACCAAAGGGACCTCTGGACAATTTCCCCGGCTCTTTCCCCAGAATGTCTCCTCCTAAGAGTATTTGACACTGGGTACAGAACTCTGCTCCTTCCCCTGAGGGGATCCCAAATCCAGCTCCATTCCCGGGCACAGCAGGAGCAGAAGCTCCTGGGCAGCACAAAGGGGCAGGGGTGGGAGAGCAGGGTTTGGGGTTTGCTGTTTTCCAAGCTGTGCAGTGCACTCACACTCCGTAGGTGTCCTGCAGACCCTCAGTACAGTGGGCCAGGACACAGGGTGGGTAACCGGGAGAAGCCCTGAGCACTCCCAGCAGGGATTTCTGAATTTCCCAAAGGCACAGCCCGGTCCTGCTGGCTTTAAGGTGCAGCTGGAAACCTGTGAGGCAGGACAGACTGCAAGGGCAAATCTGACAGACTGACAAAGCAGAAAATACAAATAACAATTTACTGATGGCTCAGTCACCACCAACCCCCTGCTTCGTGTCAGAGGTGTGAGTACATCCCCTAGAAACTCTCTGCACATCTTCCCTTCACGCTTTTTTCCTACCTCACATCCAGGCAAAAGGGAAAATATAGTAGCAAATATCTCTTCTCCTGTAAGAGGATCTAAATGTAATGTATTTATGAATCCCATTAATAATGGAATAAGGAATTGATGCATAAGAATGAAAACATTTACACAGCACAAAGAAGCAGCTTTTACTATAAATTATTAATAGCCTAATAATGACAATATGAAATAATAATTAACAAAGGCACAGCTATTATCACCCAAACAAGAAATAGCTTGACTTAACAAAGGATCCTACATAACAGATATGCTAATCTTATTTTCCAATTTCTGGAAACATTTTCTGTTACTTTTCAAAAACTCATTATCAAAGTCACAAGTAGGAAACTACTCAAACATTGCAATATTTTGGTTGTAAAACAATTTAATAGTTGTTATAAAGGCTTTTTTTCATCTCTCTGTGGGAGAACAGGATGAATTCATTTATGCAAGAATAATTTCTTCCAGAGTCATATTGCCAGATGATTTATTTGTAGAGTGGGACAGACAATAATAAAGTCTCAGATTTAAATAGCGCCTTTCATCCCAAAGGATCCTGAGGTAGTTTCCAAGATCTGTCTCTGCTCGGGAATGCACCTGTGCAGTGATGGATGGGCTGCTCAGCAGCGTGCACAGAAAGCTCTGCAGCACTTTAAGGCAGGCACTGAGGAGCACCAGAGGCTCAGAGACCACAGGTGGGATTAGAATCCGCTCCTAACCAGTGGATTAGGGTGAAAAACAGGAGTTTTCTCCAGCCTGTGGTTTGAGTCCCCGAGAGTCCCCCTGCTGCTGCTGGCTGTGGTTCAGAGGAGCTCCCAGCCCAGCAGGACACAGCTCTGCTGCCTTTAAGATCCTTTCAGGCACAGCAGGGCTCTGGAAATGTCCCTGCCCGCTCAGAATCGATTCTCCCCCAGCCACGCAGAGGGACCCCCTGCACACACTGGGGAACCACTGCCCGTCACAAAGTCCCTGGTTTGTGTGCTCAGAAGAGTGGGGAAAAAACCCGATTTCATCTGACCTGTCCGGGCAGCTAATCCCGTTCTTTAGGGTAAACTCCAGAACAGTCCGGGTAACCTGAGAGGCTGGACGTGGATCCAGCCCCTCGAAGGCATTGAACAGCAATTGGCCTCTAAGCAGAGGGTGAGCATCGCTTTTCTCAGCACTCCTCACGCTGACAGTGAGCGTTAAACACCAGCCAAGCACAGCAACATTCACCTGTTCCCGTGCTTTTATCCCAAATTCTCTCCAGGCAGCCAAAACTCTCCAGCGCCTTCACTGGCTTTGGGCCATGAAGCGTTTTCTTTTTCAAGTCTTTTGGAAGAGAGAAATTCCTTTTCGCTTTTATTTTTTCCATGTTATCACACAAAACTTGAGCGCAGTTTTTGGCCAGGAGTTGCTCCCTCAGCCCAAAGCAGTCGTTCTGAAGCCCCCACAGCTGCCAAGAGCAGAACCGATGGTTGCATGCAGACACTGGGGATTAAAGCAGTTTAAAACCACCAGAAACTTCATAGCAGACACTTTATGCTACACTTGATAAAGATTCCGAGTGGTAGGTGGTGTAGTCTTTCCCAAAAATCAAGGGACCGAGGATCTCACACCCAGAGCTGCTGGGGCACCGAGGCCTCCCACAGAACAATTTAGGTCACAAGAATTACAGACAGGGAGTTTAAGCACGGATTAATAAAAAAGCAATTTCCACTATCAGTGCTTTTCAGTATGCTTGATAATCCTTTGCTTTTCATGAGACAGAAGTGCCCTGGCCCCCAGGTCGGTACCCACATGGTTTGCATAAGGCCTGCAGAGGATAATAAATTGGGATTGCCATTTCCTGATCCCTGTTTAGTCCTGGAGCAATCTGTTGTGTGACAGCTCCGTGCTCCATGGAATATCAGATTTACCTTATTGGACAAAAGTCACAATTCTTGTGCTGGGTTAGCAGCAGCATTTTGTGGGGTTTATTTTGTTTTCTTCTGTAAATATGGAATTATCCTTTATGCTCTGAAAGGGTTGTAGAAATAAATGTTCTTTATGTGGCGCTTGGGAATGTGGTTGATGCTGGTGGTGCTGGGTTGAGGCTGGAATAGAAGGTCCTGAAGGTCTCTTCCAACCCTGATGATTCTGTGGAACATGGACCTTTTAAATTTGTGCATTCTGCAGTTATATATAACAGCCTTTTTATATTTACAGCATATAATTCAGAATTTCCAATGTCTGCATTCCTTGTTTTCGGTATCCAAGTCCAGAGGGCAGAATTTCAATTCCTTAGCAGCTTCTTGGTGTTTCTCAATGTTTCCCTCCCGTGGTAACAAAGAAACAGTTTCTGGATATTTGGAGGAGCCACAATGACCACCCCCTTCGTATTCAGAATGAAAATTTGAGTTTTCCTCCCAAACCTCTCTCTTTCTCCCTCTCTCTCAAGGAAAGGATAAACATTCAGCAGCAGATGTTTAGTAAAGGTCACTACAATTATAAGTATGAGCAGAATCCTCCAGTAAAGGATGAAATCCAATACTAAGTGTTTCCTGACAAAATGGAATTAATTACTATAGTCTTGCCTGCCTAAGATCCCATTAAATTAAATTTTTAAATTATTGCAAATCTAAATAAAGCAAAGATGTGCTAAAGGTTTGTACAAGGGATTGTCATTCAAAACCCTGCTTATCCAAGGGGAAGCCTAAAACTTGCTGGCAGCAGCTGCTGGGAGAGGATTGAAGGGCAGGTTGGAAGTTTGTGCTAACTGGCCATCCCTAAATGTTTATAAGGTGACATACTTGAGTGATTATGCCCAACTGGTGGATTTCTTTCCAGACAACTCATTAGCAACAGCAGCAGGTTTTTGCAAGGACACAGAGACACGGGATTTTTATAACATTTGATTGGCACTTCTGGACAACGCTGCACCAGAAATATGGAAATAGGAACACATTTATTTTTCCATCTAATGGTGCAAACCCAGGATTTCTGTGGATGTGTTTTCCAATATCTGCATAAAGTAAGGCCGTGGGTTCCCAGCATACACAAATACCGTGTGCAGGAGTTCAGAAAACAGAGGAGGAGTGCACAATACAGAGAGAGGAGAAGCTCCTTTATTAACATATTCCTACTCATATCTCCAGCCCATTAGCATTCTCATCTCTTGGGAAAACCACATTCCTGGTGGGAGATTTAATCACTGTCAGGCTGAAACACCTCGTCCAAAAAAACTACGGAGTCCAGCACTAATAAGCTCTTAAAATGGACGGAGATACTCTGCAAATTGATGTAGAGTGTTACTCAATTAGAAAAAACCAATATTATACAACGCCATTAAACGCCGAGCAGCCGAGCAAATCTCTTGATTCCCAGGCTCTTGTTACCATGAAGAGAATTTTTCCTTCACGGTGGTGATTCCCAAGGAGTTTCCCCAGAGGAATGGAAGCCTGGAACGGGACAGGCACTCAGGGATGTGTGACCCAGGCAGTGCCTGCCTTTGTCTGCCACACAAAGCTGCCAGGCGAGAGCACCGGGGTCATTAAAAATCATGAGAGCATCTTGTGCTTAATGGAGTACCACAGAAAAAGGAAATGAGCCTTGAGAAGCTGAATGCCCTTTACTCAATCCCCAGCATTATTTCTTCCTGTCCTTATGTTCTAAATTAATATCTTGTTTTCCAAGCAGTGTAGCATTTCCATTACAATCACATGGCGCTGTGGGTTGGTGGAATCATTACCCAGGCTGTTTACATCGATTCCCAGGCAGCCTGTTCTCCCGGGATCGCTGCTCATTCCTCTTCTGGAAGGTCCTGCTGTCAGGAACAGCCAGGAATGGGGTCAGGAACAGGGTCAGGAACAGGGTCAGGAACAGGGTCAGGAACGGGGTCAGGAATGGGGTCAGGAATGGGGTCAGGAATGGGGTCAGGAATGGGGTCAGGAACGGGGTCAGGAATGGGATCAGGAACGGGGTCAGGAATGGGGTCAGGAATGGGGTCAGGAATGGGGTCAGGAATGGGGTCAGGAACGGGATCATTCCCTCTTCTGGAAGGTCCTGCTCTCAGGAACAGCCAGGAACGGGGTCAGGAACGGGGTCAGGAACGGGGTCAGGAATGGGGTCAGGAACGGGGTCAGGAATGGGATCAGGAATGGGGTCAGGAATGGGGTCAGGAATGGGGTCAGGAACGGGATCAGGAATGGGATCAGGAATGGGATCAGGAATGGGGTCAGGAATGGGGTCAGGAATGGGGTGAGGAACGGGGTCAGGAATGGGATCAGGAACGGGATCAGGAATGGGATCAGGAATGGGGTCAGGAATGGGATCAGGAACGGGGTCAGGAACGGGGTCAGGAATGGGGTCAGGAATGGGGTCAGGAATGGGGTCAGGAATGGGATCAGGAACGGGGTCAGGAACGGGGTCAGGAATGGGGTCAGGAATGGGGTCAGGAATGGGGTCAGGAATGGGATCAGGAACGGGGTCAGGGACGGGGTCAGGGACGGGGTCAGGAATGGGGTCAGGAATGGGGTCATTCCCTCTTCTGGAAGGTCCTGCTCTCAGGAACAGCAGAACCCTCTGGCACTTTGTTTGTAGTGACAGAGAACCAGGCATTGCTTTTTTCTGGCCGGGATGTGCTATGGAAAACATTTCCCTGGCACCTCTTTTTCCTAGACTTTCCACAGATTCATACACACAAACCCAAGAGCAGTTCTTGTGCGTTGGTCCCAAATCACACAACCCCTAGGATTTGGTTTCCTGTTGGTTATTGATCCCTTAGTCTTCAATAGTAATTTATTCCCATTCTTGGGTTCTCTCATCAGTTTTTTTCCAGCCCAGGTGTCTCTGGCTGTGCCAGGAGTGACATTTGGAGTTTCTGTTCATCAGGGTCCATTCACGGCCCCGTATCTCCCGTGCACCTCTGCTTACTCCCAGAATACGGAGATGTCAAACTCACCAGGCCTGACCTGGTGGAACAGAAAAAAACCTTTAATTCCCTTTCTTTTGAGAAGAACCTTCAATTCCCTTTCCCCTGGGCAAAGGTGGACAAAGCCCTGACTACAGTGACAAAAATATTTCCAAAGTTGCATCATTTCCAACAAAGGCACGGTGGTTATGTCAGGACACAAATTCCCCAGGCTGAAGAATCCAGCACTGTGCCCCACTCCAGCAAGGGAAAAATTCCAGCGTTCTGAAAAACTACAAAAATAGGAACAGAATTCCTTTACATTGTAACTCCTGCATTCCAATTCCTAACTTTGATTGCCTATCTCCGCCTAAAACTCATAATTAAACTTTTTGAAGTATAAATACTTTTTGTTATTTGAAATCTGCTATTTTATATCTTCAGGACTGATCTATCTTGTTGAATAAAGGCTAGAATGTCTGGCAAATATATTGTGCAGGGCTCAAACTCATCTATTTCTAAAGAAAAGAGAAAAGAGGATGAACTGGTTTTTTCCAAATGAAAAATTGATGCTGCCTATCCCTGAGAAAAATTGTCTGGACAGAAGTTGTGAGACCATTCTGATAATGCTTTAATACAGTATATATTTATATATATATATATATTCATATTTAAATGTATAATTAATCATGCAAGGAGGAACTGGACTGTTTTGTTTAAAAAAAACCCTACAAATTGTTAATCATCCTACTAATACAATTCCTTAATAAAACATTATAAAATACCCTGTCCCCCTAAATTTAAATACTGACATGGCATCAGTTTGCTTTCTTCTCTCTAAATTTCTCCTGTGTTCTGAGGCTGACTGAAAACCAACAGGAATGGAATGGCCCTGGGTTTCTTGGCCAACCCTTTAAAAGTGGAGGATGCAGCCAACCCTGATTTGCCAATTCCAATATGACAGCTTTATTGCCTGCTGTTTAGCATCTGCCACAATTAGAGCCATTAGAGGAAAATATTTTATCATTAGATGAGAATTTTTCATCTGTGGAAATATTTCTGCACAGCATCTAGTAAAGTATTCTTACACAGTCTCCAATTATTCAAATTTTTCAGTCTTAATTCCTTCTCTAAATCAATGTGGCTCATAATTATTTTAAGCTTTGTGGAATTAGCTCTTTTAAAAGCACTGCTATACATTCCATGACAGATTTGGACTTTATTCTGTTTGCATATTACAAATATAATCCAGCTATAATCATCTACTCCTAAAATACGGTGATTTTTTAGTCCTCTGACATATCAGCCTTTTGTTCCCAATGCCCTAATTCTGTGCTAAATGTGCTTTTTGCATTTCACCGTTTTCACTTTGCTGTGCAAAGTGCACATCCCCTTTTTTCTGGGTGTGCCTCCCCCTTCATGGCAGCTCCCACTCCACCACACCAAGGATTGTCGGGTTTTTGCACAAGTTGGAGAATTCTCTTGAAATTGCTCTGATTTTCCCATCAGTTCTTTCATTCACAGTGCTCAGTCACCTCCAGTTTCTCTTGGTCTTCAGGGACAAACCCTGAAATTCTTCAATAGGAAATGCGGGTCCTGTGGGCTTTGAGGTGGAGCTCCCTCAGTGGGGTGTCAGAGAAAGCAGAATTCTCTGAGAGGACGTCTCAAAATTGGGATTTCACTCCTGGCAAACATGGCAAGAATTACGTGGCTCTTGCTTAACCTCTTGCAAGGCGCTGCACTGGTTCCTTGGCTTCCACATCAATAAACAGAGTTTTATCTTCAGAAGCATCTGGGACTTAGGAATCCACGTCCTGCTGGAGGTTCCTGGGGCTCTGAATTCACCTCAGCACCCTGCAGAACCAGGGCCCGGTGTCACTTGTTGTTTGTTCCTCCTGAAGATCTTTGCTAGCTTGGGCCCTAAGTCCCACGGGAGAGTCAATCACACATCAAACCGCACAATGGGTGCTGAGAAACGCAGTCGTTTTTAACTCATCAGTGAAAAGATTTGTGAGCTTCAGCTGTCCCACAGAAGGTCTTTGGGAATTTCTCATTTTTCTTACAGTGCTGAGCAAAGCCTTGAACAGCAGAGCCTGAAATGGACACCCAAGCCAAAGAGCAGAAATTTGGAGAGCCAGGATACACCGATTTCCATCCCTTCCACTTGGCACCACAATGTTCAGCTATTCAAATCAACTTTCAAGGATTTATGAGCAATAAATCATGCTACAGTTAATTTACTTAGGATTTTCTCCTGAGCTGATTTTTATATTACACTTAAGGGAAACCAAAGCATTTATTTGCGAGGCTCAAGAATGTCACATCATATAATTTCTCTTTCAACCCTGTTTCAAAAGAAATAGCAATGTTTCACTTGTATCAAATTTAATGTAGGCAAAACAGAGAAGTTGCAGCAACAGTTTGCACCACAAGAACCCGTGCTAGTGGTGAATGCCAGGCATGGCAGGAACCCTGAACTACAGATCTGAGTCTTTACCAGGATTTTTGCAATGTTAGAATCCCGCAAATGCTAATTTGTCTTTATAATTCAGCTTCTAATTAACGTAAAAAGCTGAAATATCTCTGTAAATTATTGATTTTGAAATGCATTCTTTTCATCCCACACCAGAATTCACATAAAAGTGTGATGTAAGAAAATACAAGTCTTCACCTCGCCCCTGCTTTAGCTGTGATGTTTAATAAGGTAATGCTGTCCCTGTTAGATCAGATCACAGCCAGGTTTCCAGCAGATGATAAACAGTGGACTCGGAAATAAAGAGCAGTTTTAATTTGCTGTTGTCATTCTAAAATCTGTCACTAACAGTTGCTGTATTTAGAGCTAATTTTATTTGTCTTTATCTCATGCAGCTGCCCTACCTCCCTGCTTACATGTGAGGACAGAAGAAAGAGATTTTAATACTAAAGATGTAAAGGAGCAGTGAAATGCATTCTCCTGGCAACAACTGTAAGTGTTTTAAAGACAGACCCCCGTGGAAAGCTCCTATTTTTATCCCGCAAGAGTCTCCTCTGACAATATCTCACAGTTTGAATCTAAGGAGCCACAAAGCACTTGAAAAGAACTTTGCCCAGCTTTAGGGGGGAAAAAAAGAGACTCGGAAAACAGAAAATCATCTCTTCTTTTGTTAAAGAACACTTGAAAAATAACTGCTGACAAATCACAACAGAGCCCACAAGAAAGCCGCTGCTTAGCGGTGGCTGCCAGTCTGTGAGAGGGACAATAAGGAGAGAGAGGTTTCCAGAGGAGGCTGCTCTGATGCCCCCGTGCTGATCTCCTGGCTGCGCTCTCTGCAGTTGGCAGTTTGCTGATCTCACCCGAACCCACCCAGGGCTGCAGCGGGGCACAGCCAAACGCAGCCACGGTGCAGAGGATCCCGAGCACTTCTCCCGAGCCAAGCACCGATGGGGATCGGGAGGATGGGTAAAATGAACAGCAATGTGAAATCTCCAAAATGTGACTCTGAACTGGGTAAAACCCGTCAAAGGCGCTCGTCTGCCCCGGGCACTGCAGGTGAGAGACAGAGCCAGCTCCCAAGGAAATGTCCCGGGAACAGCAGGAGCCGGGAGCGGGCTGGGATCCCAGCCTCGAGTCACGGGAACTTCTAATGCCGGCTCATCCAAACGTGAACCCTCTGAATATTATTTCGAGAAAGCAAAAGAAAAAAATAAAATTTATATTGAAATTGCCTTAAGAAGCAAAAACAATTTGCTTCAGTCACGGCCTGCCAGAAGCGATTTGCCCAAGTTCAATGGCTGGAAGTGTGTTTCACTCATTTATGTTCCCTTTGCCACAGCAATTGATGTCAAGTGTGAGCCATTGGAAAGTTTAGAAAGGCAGCAAACAAGCTGTAAACAAGTGACTGAGGGAGAGGGAAATGCTTTATGGCTGGCAGCTTGCATCAGGTTGGAGAGTGGTGTTTGGGAGTGCAGTGCAGTTACAGTGTACACTGATTTATCGTGTTTATGGCAGCAATATTAGATGACTGTGCAGTGTAAAGGAGTGTCAGCCCTGCATTCCAATCGCTGTGCCGTGCTCCATCTGTGTGATTTACAGGAAAACACATTCTGTCATCAAGCCTCTTTCCCTTTTTTCTTTTTTCTCTTTAGGAAATCTGACTTGAGTTCTGTGTTAAATGATGATTGCTCACAAACTGGAAAGGGTGAACAATTGCGACTGCAACAGAAGCTGAAACCCTCGGGGACTTATAATTTTATTTTTGGTATGAAACAATTTCACTTTTAGATGGATGTGCACAACTTGTAAGAGGAGAAGGAAACAAGGAACATGAGAAATGGAGGAGCTGAAACACAATAGGATCCAATATTCTGTGCTTTTGATCAAAACAAAGATGAATAATCCGGAACCAAGGGGCAACATTAGCTTGCAGCAGGCAGAGTTATTAATGGAGCTAAATAAATTGCTGAACAAGAGGCATCCCCATGATAAACTGCAGGTAAATCATAAACCCACCAGTGTTTGGTTTATTAATTGGAGGCATTTTCATTTGGTTTTCCAGGCCATTGGCTTCTCTGAGCTTCTCTTTTGGAATATTTTGAAGTGTACAGTCCAAATTTTAGCGTGCTGAGTGGTCATAAAGTGAAGGACATCCATGTTTATGAACAGGGGATGGCCTCTCTAGCAAAGAGGAAACAAAGGAGGAGCCTGCTCATGGCTTTTTTATCAACAAAAGAGCTCCACTTAAAGGAACCAAAAAAGCAACTTGGAACCACTTCCTACTCAGCAGGCAAATAAATCATCTGTGAGGAGAGGAGAGGAGAGGAGAGGAGAGGAGAGGAGAGGAGAGGAGAGGAGAGGAGAGGAGAGGAGAGGAGAGGAGAGGAGAGGAGAGGAGAGGAGAGGAGAGGAGAGGAGAGGAGAGGAGAGGAGAGGAGAGGAGAGGAGAGGAGAGGAGAGGAGAGGAGAGGAGAGGAGAGGAGAGGAGAGGAGAGGAGAGGAGAGGAGAGGAGAGGAGAGGAGAGGAGAGGAGAGGAGAGGAGAGGAGAGGAGAGGAGAGGAGAGGAGAGGAGAGGAGAGGAGAGGAGAGGAGAGGAGAGGAGAGGAGAGGAGAGATCATTCCATTTCTTATTCCTTTCTGTTCCTTGATGAAAACATACATGGGATGGGATGATCTGACCCTCCAGAAGTCTTCCCAGGGAATACAAATCCCATTTTCACATGGGCAGACTTACAGCTTCCACACAGCTCCGAGTTTCTTTGAAAACAAAATAAGAACTAAAAAAGGGATAACTTGACACTCCAGTGCCTGAGAGAACTTGCTGCATTTGCACAACAAACGCCAGCTGGGAGCTGCTTCCCGAATAAATATTCAAAATTATTTAATTGATAAATGCATCTCTTACAGGAGGGAGAGAACTGTCACTTCCCCCACAAGGTGAAACCAATTAAAGTTTCCACTGTTTTTTATCAGAAAAGAAAAACAATCCAGCAACAAGAGTAAGGAGCAATTATTGGTATTTCATGGCAAAAGAATCACTTGACAAAAAAGCAAAAATAGTAGAAATTTTTTATGGAAAAGTGAAGCACTTAATCTTCTCTAGCAGGGGGAGTTTGAGTTATGACTGCAGCTTACAGGTCTTGTGAGTGGAATTGTTCTTTTATAATTGCTGGGTTTTTATAGCAAACAGTGGAAAGAAGGAGCAAATACACATTTCTGGACACGAACAGAGGGAGGATATCAGAGGCCATCACTGCAAACAACAGATTATGTGGGAAACATTTCTTGTTTGTAGATTAAAGGACAGATGGACCATGGAGAATGGATTCGAGTGACCACTGTGTGATTCTCTATTCCTACACAGTGCCGTTGGCTTTACAGCATCTAAAGACACTAAAATAAAAATGTCTTAGAGTGACTCCTTTTTGAGCTTAGTACATAACATTTCAAGTGGAAGAAACAAGCACGGGGCTCTTTTTATCTTCACTTTATGTTCAGTATCTTGGAGTCAGCCAAGGCTCATTTTTTAAAGACATATCTGCCTCCCTGTGCTAAGGAAACTGCTCAGTCTGATCACTCCTGAGAAGAAGGAGTTTCTCAAATACAAGATCTCATTAGGAAAATATCTATTTTCCCCTGCCGTCTGAGAAAATGCATTTCATTGCAATTACATCCATGCTGCAAGCACTCGATGTGAGTAAAGATGAGGTTCCTGGAAGGCTGCTCCATAAACCCATCAGGACAAATTTGCTGCTAATGTTTTCTTGGATAGATCCTGAACAATTGCTATTTGTATTACGGTGGAATTAAGAGCCTCTCAGCTGGAGATCCATCATACTTGAGGCATCAAGTACCTGATAAGATCTCCAGTGGATTTTGTGGTTTTAATTGGGACAAAAACAACTCATAAGCAGCGACTCTATCACAGGACCATGGGAGGAGAAAACCAAGAAGGTATTTGGCAGGAGACTGCCCTAATCTCCAGCCTGTCACATCAAGCTGTCAGCATTAATAAAATCCTCACCATTTTCTCTCAGTTCTGCAATGTTACCTCAGCGTGTCCGGGTTTTTGCAGCCTCGCTGTTGCTGAAGGTGGGGCAGGGGATTTGACAGGAGCCTGCAGGGGACAGCTGGAGAAGCTTCAGAGGACTCCTCGCTGGGCTCAGCTCCTCCCCGCACCAGGCCGGGAGAGGCGAACACTTGGGGAGTTTAGATGGACAGGACACGAATGTGAACCAGCCCCGGGCTGGGACTGGCTGAGTGCAAACTCACAAACTCTGGGAAGGGAAGGCAGAACATTCTTCTCTCCCTGCACCATCAGTGCTCAGGGAATGGTTGGGAAATACACGGAATTTCCTGTGTCCTCGGGACAGAATATTGGCTGTGCGATTTCCATGGGAGATCCTTTTCCCTGCATGTAATCCATGACTGCAAATCCCAACAATAATTTAGAACAGCGATAATCCTCCACAGCATTGACCCTAAAGATCTTTACAGCAACACAAATGAGATCAAAGGACAAATAAAACTCTCTTAATCCCTCTAAGTGTGAGTTCAACCTAATCTCACATTTCTGTCTTTTAATTCTCTCTAAATCTGTTTTTAACTTTGCTTAACATTCATTATCCTTTTTCATGCCCTAATTCTGAGGGGGGGAAAAAATCCCATGTCCAGGAGTACATTCAGCATTTCTGCACAGGGGTGGCATTTTGAACATGCCGCTCTGGTTTCTCTCCTCAGCTGCTGGAGCGGGATGTGGGTGCAGGGGAGAGGTGGATGGAGGATACGAAAAGGAAGATTAAGAATTGATGAATGAGGTGCAAATCGGCTCCTCGGTGACGGCTCTGCCACTCGGATGAGCACAAAATCTAAACAATTACTGTTCAAAATGAGACTGCCGGAAAAAAACCAAAACAAATCCAAACCACCTGAAAGGCACAAACAAAACCCCCCAAAACAGCACCACCACCAAAAACCCTCACCCACCACACCCCCCCAGCACTCCTGAAATTCCCTGGCACTAATAGACCATAATTAGCTATTCCTTCTACCTTGCTGAGCTCATGTCATACATAAAAGATCTCATAGCTTTGGAGTGTTTCATTAATGAGGTCCTGTATAAATTGAGCAGAGCATCTATTGCTCAGTAATATTTGGAAGCCATGCCAACATTTCTATGTTCCGCTGATTTGTGTATTTTGGGATATTGAAGGCGTTTTTCATTAGGCATTATTCTTTGCTAATGTGTAGTTAATAACTTAATGGAAAAGCTTTTAAACTGCTCTGAGAATTAATCCACTCATACTTGTTTAACTGCTTGATTTCCTAATGGATATAGTGCAGGATTTAATATTCTGCTCATTTACATTACTTACCAGAAGAAAGGAGACCTTTAACTGCCTTTTCTAAAAACAACAGTAAATCATGTTTAAGTTGATTGATTTCTGCATACATATTAACACAATAATGAAAGGCACAATGTCTTCATAATCCATCCATTGTGTTCAACTACAGCTGAACAGTTAGATTTATTTATTTTTTTAATTTTTACTTTTTTACTTAGACTGAAGAAACAGCATCCCTGCTGCCTGAATGTGACATCTCACAGCTGGATTCACTCCCTTGTACAAAGGGTGGTGCTAGCTTAAAATGAAATCCCATTCAGTCCATAATTAACAGAGCTACACTGATTTACATCAACCACTGCTCTAGCCCTAGACATCTGGTATCATAATTGAAAATCTTTCATCAAATACATCAGACATAAAAAAATAAAATTAAGGATTAGATTATATCCACTTAATTCACTCTGAGGAATACTTTCTGCCCTGCCACAGTCATTGAGATGGACATTGGATGGAGCAACAGCAGGAATTGAAGCAGCACACAGGGAACTCTCTCATTCCAGCCCTGCCTTCCCTCCTGCAGTTATCCCAGCTGCTGCATCATGATGGTGAATTTATGACACAGATTAAAATCTTCATATATAACCCCAGCCTGAAACGTCCCCAGTCAATCCCAGTGAGGATGTAAAAGATAACTGAGCACAAATCTCCTTATTTAACTCTCAAATTCACGCCCAGCACCTCGGAGCTGAACATTCACCCACGTCAGAGTCTCCAGCAGAGGAAGAGCTCCAGCACCTGCCTGCCGAGCCCTGCCTGCTCAAGCAAGAGCATTCTGCACTCGAAAAGAAAAGGCAAACAGCAACAGAAATGTCTGATGGAGAGGGCAGTGTGGAGCGAGGGCTGTTCCCAGGTCCAGGCTGATGCTGATGGGTTAACTCCCTGCAGGTCTGGTCACCCTGCACTGCAGAGCTTCATTCTCCTCCGTGGAGCTGTCCCAGGACCACAGCACCGCTCAGCAGGAGCAGGGGCTGAGCTGAACACAAAGGACAAACTTCTCACCAGTGCCCCCTGAGATCACCCTGAGATCACCCTGAGATCACCCTGAGATCACCCTGAGATCACCCTAAGATCACCCTGAGATCATCCTGAGATCACCCTAGGATCATCCTCTGTCTGTGCCCGGGCTGTCCCAGCCCTGGGCCAATGGCACAACTGATATCCCAAGAGCTGGGCTCTCCTCTGGAAGCAGCCACATTTACAACCCCAGAAACCCTGACATGTTTTACTGAGGATGCTGTGAAAAATCAGAGTCGTGAGTGCTCAAATAGTCATAATCAGAGTGACTGCAAATCACTGCCATGAATGCTGAAACATCAAATCCATAAAGAGCACCACAAAATTTGGTAGCTACTGCAGGCCACATGTCAGGTTTGTCAGATGATGTTCCTGCTGTCGGAGTGGCAGCTGTGGCTCAATACAATCACACCCCACATGTCCCCTAAGCTGAGAGGATGATGCAAATGGTGTGACCTGGAAGAGCTGGCATCCCTCAGAACTCTCTTGGGCAAACAAAAGCAGCAAAGGTCAGAGAAGCATCCAAGCAAATTAAACAGGATATGTACAATCCTCTTTGCTTCTTCATAAATCTTCATTTTTCTTTTCTTACGAGGCAATATCCTTTAAGAGAACTTCTCAGGAAATTAAAAAGAAAGATAAATTGGCAGACAAACATGTCAGTGGAAAGATCTGTCCTTTAAGCACTGAATCAGTTACTCAGCTGGATCACAGCACCCTGAGCTCCAGATGAGCAGGGGCTCCTGTGCCAGGTGAGGCAGGCTGGGCTGGGGTCCAGGCAGGTTCTGCAGGTTCCAGGCAGGTTCCTGTGGCTCTGGAAGCAGGTGCAGGACACATCCAGGGCACCCTGCCCTGCACTGAGCACACAGGCACGAGGCATTCGTGTGGCTCCAGGACTTCAACCTCCAGATGAGATATTAGGGAGAAATACTTTATCCAGAGGGTGGGCAGCCCTGGCACAGGGTGCCCGGAGCAGCTGTGGCTGCCCCTGCATCCCTGGCAGTGCCCGAGGATGGGTTGGATGAGCTTGGAGCAGCCTGGGACAGTGGAAGGTGTCCCTGCCCAGGGCAGGGGAGTAGGAACAAGATGAGCTTTAAGGTCCCTTCCAGCCCACTCTGTGCTGGAGATATGTTTGGATTTCTGCACATTAAGGGGTCAAGCCTTTGAGCGGATATAAATGCCTCTGCAAGACTGTGGACCAACAAAACAAAACTTCTAAATGAAGTGAGTGTGTTCCCCCTAAAGTCACAGAAGGGAAGGGAGGCCCTCAATCATGTGAATAAGCAGCTGAAACAGCATAAACAATTCCATTTGAGCCTCAAGTTAATTATGGCACCATAGCTGTCAAAAACTCATCTGAAACACTTGCTGCCTAAATTGAAGGTTGGACATCCAAATTGAAATGTCATTTTTATTAGTGTCTGACACTTAGAGAAATAGCCTCTTCTCTTGTGGTAGGCTGTGCCCATTAGCTGCCATTAGTGCTAATGGAGTTATGCACATACATCACATGCACAGACATCACCCAGCCCCTTGGAACACGCCCGATGTCACATCAGAGAACAGCTGCTTTATTGCAGCGAGCTAGGAAACATTCCAGGTGAGCATGGGCAGGGCCATTCAGACCTGTATTGGTGCTCTCAGTGCCCTGACATCAAAACAGAGTCTTTAAACAGACACTGCAAAGAGACTTTGATCCAGAGCTGCAAAGCCAGAAGGGATCATATCTCAAATTTTGCCCAAATTACATATATAATTACATATATAATTACATATATAATTACATATATAATTACATATATAATTACATATATAATTACATATATAATTACATATATAATTTCAGAATTTCTGCCACCTTTCCCAAGGACTCTCCCTGCAGGCCAATGGCTGGGATGCTGTCCATACCAACTCTTTTGGAGATGGACCCAAAACCTTCCAGCCACCAAAGCTGCATAGACAATCTCAGTTATCTGCCCAGACACAGTTGCATTTCCAACTTCAGCACAATTCTCCTCCTGTTAAAGCACAGCTGAGCAATCTGAACACAAGCACCCCTGATGTCAGCAGCAGCACGGGCCATTCTGCCTCTGGTTGTGCACAACCACGATGTCATCTTCATCTCAGAAGAGATCAAGTGCACAGAGAGGGGACAAAACAAGCCCCACAGTGCTGCTTGTGTTTATTAATGACTGTGCCTTCTGCCATAACCCCAGAATGCCTTCCATGATTGGTCTGGCATTCCTGGCAGCCCTCTGTCCGTAAGAAGTTGAGTTGAATTTTTCAGCTGAAGATAAGTGGGACTAATTGCCACCTTCAAAGAGCTCCTGCACTGAATTAATCCTTGCACTGAGCCACTCCTCTCTGTGGTGCCCGGGGTGCAGCTCTGAGCTCACACTCAGGGTCACTCAGCTCTGCACACAGCAGGGACACAAAACAAATCCTTGTCCTGCTGCACACCAAGGACAATGGGACAAGTGTTCAGGGCAAAAAGCACAAACAAGGGTGGCTGAAGAGAGAAAACAAGAAGGATGGGACTGCATCACCTGGAGCTGGAATTGGACAATTAAACCCCAATGTGCAAATGGAGTGAAACTCATCAAAGTGTGAGACCTGGTGAGCGTTTGTCCATTTTGTGACCATTTTGGGTCCACCTTGGGTGCAGCCCTGGCCAGGCTCTTGTCCTGCCCAAGGTGTATCCTAAAGGCCTTTTAATAAATCTCTGCTTTATTCCCAGCTCTGTCCAGTCTGCTCCAGCTCAGCCCTCCCAGTGCTCAGGTCAGTGGCAGGGAGGGAGAGCAGCACAGAACATTCAGTCTCACGTGGGCAGGAGCTGCATTGTTGCTGCTCCTACCTGGAGCCAGCCTGGGTTTCACTGACCTCACCACTCACCCAGGCTTTTAAACATGTGATGCCACTGCTACAACAGAGCCACTGAGAGAGAACCAGCAGCTTGCCACAAAACAGGTTAGTAAATCATTTTAGGGTTGAAAGAAGCTTTTATATTAATGAAATGGCTTTGTATTACAAACCTAATCTGGATAACCTGTTTAATTCCTTGTCATCTTAATTCATGAATTTACATTAGGAATTCCCAGAGGTCTGGAATGCTTGCCTGAAAATTTTAATTCCTTTCAAAATCATACATCTCAATCAGAAATCAAAATAGTGTACCAAATGTTTCTTAAACAAATGGAACCTGAAAGTAAATATCTCTTACAAATATTTTATGTGTTTTTCTATTGAGAATCATTGTCAATATTAAATATATCACTTTAGTCTAAAACTCAGTTAAACAGATTTATATTACTTAGCAATTCACCTGTAGATTCCTTTTTCTAATGGAATTTTCAAGCACAGATAATCCTCACAACATGTTCATGGATGCCATTGAAGTCTCATCATGTTCTTACAAGGCAGTGTAGAAGGTTTTTCTCTTTCAATGGAAATATCTTGGGAATGGCAAGAGCTGGGAATCAGCAGAAATCCCAGGATGTCTCTGCAGCCTGGATGTTTTCAGCAGATGTTCCCAGTCAGCCCTGCTGGGTGCTCCAGCACAGCAATGGCTGCTCAGGACCAGTTTTGCTTTTCCAGAATTGGGAATGCGGCTGTGAGATCCCACTCACCTTCAACTCCGGCCTCACGGAACTCAGCCCATCAATAACTCAGAACCATCTAGAGTTAATTCTTCTTCCCCATGCAATGAAAAGATTTTCAAAGGGACATTATCGATCCCCTCAGTTCCCTCAGAAAAATGTTCTGTGCCTTGCACAAGGATCCTCCTTTATTTTGGGAGTTAATCACTCGCAGGCGATCCATCCCGGTGTGTTTTCACGGGTTATTGCTGTCAGGCAAGGTTGTCCCACACCACTGAGGCTATCAGAGCTTGCAAATGCAATTTTTATTTGTCTTTGTTCTTGCTGTACAGCCGACACAGATAATACCTCAATAGTTTTCTCAGCCAGCACCAACAGGGAGCTGGCTCATTTAAACAATCCCTGAACTGGATCCAATTTGGCTGCAAGGCTGGATTTTTCATAGCACAGCACAGGGCAGATAAAGACCAATTTTTGCCATGGATTTCTATTCCCTCCCAGCTCTCTCTCACACCTGTACATCAATACATCATTTGGATTATTGCTCAAAGCATCACATGCCAGTTGCTCTTTTATATTTCCTGGGCTCCTGCTGTAGTTTCAGGTGCAAACCAGCGCTGAAGCGCTGGCAGTGACACGCACAGGGTTTCTGCCAGGCTTGGCAAGGAGCAGGCTGAGGTTTCCAGCTTGTTCATACAGTGCAAGGCCTCCTAAAGACAGCTGTGAGAACCGGGAATGAGCCTCACACCAGGACAGGCACAAACCTGGGAGCTAACACAGCACAGAGCAGAGAGAACGGAGATCCTGCACTGGACACCTCTGGCAGCAACAGCCCGATGTGACCAGATAAACCAATCAGCTGGCAGAAATCTTTCACCCCATTTACTTGTTATTTTAACATCATCTCTAGCTTCCTTCACAATCAGAAAATATTTTGCATATTGTTTTCCCTTTGTATAGGAGACACAACTCTGGAAATTGGTGCAATATATGAAATTTATACTATAGGGAATAAGTAGCTGATGATGCTAAATGTTATGACTTTAATTGCACTTTCTAGGAGGCAGATTATTCCACTTTTCAAAATTGGTTTCCCAAGACACTTTGGTCTAAAAATACTTCAGTTATTGCACTGACTTTTCTTGTCAGGCTTTTCCATTCACCATTGAGTTTCTCAGCAAAACCATCCCAGTGAGCACAGCCTCTCCCAGTGCAGTCCAGCCTGTCCTTGCCATCCTTGGACACTTCTCCTGGAGGACAGAACACAGAGGGCAGACAGTCTGCAGACTGCACTGCAGGCAGTCACAGAGAACTGACTTTTCCTTTGCTGAGCTAAGACCCATTCATGCATTTTCAGAATGGACAAGCTCCTTTTCATGGAGCCGTGCATCCCATGCAGGCAATCCCACAGGAGCTGGCACTTTGTCACCCTAGAGCTGTGTGACTTCAGCTTGGCAGCAGATCTTGGCTCTCAGAGCCTCCTCTCTGATCAGCAGTGGAGGCAACTCTTCCATGTCCCTTCTAAGCCCCACTGGCTCATGAAGAAAACTCTGAACACATCAGATCACAGATGAGACATAGTTCCATTGTCCATGTATTTCTGTAGAAAAGATCTTTCCTCTTTCCTCTTTTCTTTCTCCTTTTTTTTGTTTTTGTTTTTGTCACTGCCAGGTGTACCTCTCCTCAAAGACAAACCAATTAGCTTTAGGAGATTTTAAGCGAAACATGCACAACAATTTTTGTCTTCAAACCTGTAATATCCTAGCACCAGCCTGGCTCTAAATTAAATTCAAGCATCAGAATATCAGTCATGTAACGATAGACAGACTCTGTAATGCAGACGTGTGTAAAATAATCACTTAATTACCAAGCGTAGCTCTGGCAGTATTTTGCCCCACTATGAAATGACACAGCGTGTAACCCGGAGAAGCAGCTCAGTGCACAGATTACTGATTTTGTGCTGCCTGCCTTTGCAGCAAGCCCTGCTATTGCTGCTTCGAGGAGCAGGGCACTAATTCAGAATGCAGGGCTTGAATTGGCCTGACCAGAGCACAGAGTGGGCTCTTTAAATCTGACAAGGCTTTTGCCTCCCTTTTCTCCTGCCAGCCCCCAGCCTCCAAACATAATCATATAACATCGTTTAGACAAATTGTTTCCAAGCAGCCTTCCCATTTCTTTTTTTTTTTCTTATTTTCTTTTATTTTTTTCCTCTGGTATGAATTTATGAGGGCACTCAGATCCACCACAGACCAGGAGCTAAACTAACACACTACTTATGCACATGCTTTATTCAGCATCACCTCCGGGAGATTTCCTGCTTCTGAGCTATTGTGCAAACAGCCTTTGGTTCATAGCAGCAGAAATCTCTTTTGTCAACATTAGCATTCCGTGTTTGGATTTATTACAGATCCTGAAAATAATAATCATGTTTTCCTTCTTTACCAACACCGACCCATTACATAACTCCTTTCATTGATTCTCACTGCAAAGGGATTTCCCAGTTCTTAGGCAGGAAACCTGAGGCAAAATGGGGTTTTCACAGCCACCCCTCAGCCCGGTGAGAATAGAACCTCTGTTTCTTCTACAGGACCCTCTTTCCTCAGCAGAACCCCCCTTTTCTCAGCAGAACCCCTCTTTCCTCAACAAAACCCCTCTTTCCTCAGCAGAACCCCTCTTTCCTCAGCAGAACCTCCTTTCCTCAGCAGAACCCCTCTTTTTTTCAGCAGAACCCCTCTTGTCCCAGCAGTGGCCTCGTGCTCCGGCAAGAGACCCCCTTGTGTGGAGTTGAGGTCCCCCAGCAGCAGCAGCAGCTCCTCAGCAGCAGTCAGCTCTAAGGCACTGTTAATTTTCCTGTCAGGAATTGTTATTAATTGGTCACTTCCTGTCCTTAATCCCCACGTTCTTGTCCATGTCAAACAATAACTTCCTCCACACAAACCTCTCTGATCACACAGGGCAGTGGAAAGCAGGGGAAGATAATCAGAGCATGGCCTCTGTACTTGAGCTTTGACCACAATAAATAAATCTTCCTGCCATCTCCCTTTCAAATCCTGGACTATTTCCTTTGGGAATGAATGTTAGCAGGCCGTGGCCAATGCCTACTTAGAGTTTTTTCCTTTATTTTCCATTATCTACCACAAGAACTGTGGTCCTCTTTACCACTCATGGTGTAATTTTCTTTCCTCCCATTTGCTGCTTTGTAACTTCAGCCTCTTGTAAATCACATTAAAAGGGCTTGCTTCCTAATAGTTTTTTTATTGACTAATATATTTTATTTGGCACCTGTTACCTTGGTGGAGATTTCTTCCTGCAGTAATTTACTGTATGTGCCACAGTCCCCTGAGCACTGGGCAAAGGAAACCAGCACAGTTAAACACGAGATTTACTTGATGCTCCTTGGGGTTAAAAAAAGAGCTTGTTCCTGTTCTGCAAACCCAGCAGCATCCTTGGTTCTGCAAGGAGAGGACTTGCACCCTGAGTACTTACACCCAGCAGCTGACATGATGCATTATCTTCTACAAGTTATTTAGGCATGCTGGGCCCATTTATCTGTTTAAAATATGAAATAACTCTTAGCTAACACAGAAGTGTTTAGTGAGACTTAATGAGCTGCTCATGTGTTTATTACAGAGATTCCTAAGAACCAAATGGCAGAATGTTGTTTTAGATATGAAAGATGATTAAAACATCTTGTGAAGTATCAATTTGTAAGTGAAAAAGGGTTCCAGCTATGAAACCACATGTGCTATTATACTCCAGAGGCCATGCCATAATGCCTGTGTATTTAAGAGTATTTGTTTAATTTTAGTACAATGTTTCTTTATGACCACCGTTTATTTTTATATTAGGGAGTTAAGCACTACAGGCTCCTGTGAGATTGGGTTGGTTTTCACATATTCTGTCTGTTGAGCAGAATTTGCTCACTGAGGGAGTGGAGGGAAGTGTCTGCTGCCTCAACATCTTTGTTTTTCCAGGTTTCACCAGCCCAAAGATCAGGTCCTTCAGCACAGATCACCTCAGGTTAGAACTGCCCTAGAAGAAACCAGGTTAAAATCACTGCAGTCTCAGGGGTTAGACAGAGTCTAATTATTTTATCTCCTCTCTTTCAAAGCATGAGCACAGGCAGTACTGAAGGAAACTTCAGGGGGCAGAGAGCAAACAGCTGCCTAAGGTGGATGGGGGAAGGACTTAAAGAATGTGTATTTGGAGGAGCTCTCTTTCATCAAATTTTTTTCTCTAATAGTACAAGCAGACAAAATTTGATGACCTCCTGAGGAAATTAATTCCATAAGCTGATCAAAAAGTCAACAAATTCACATTTCCTTATGCTTGTTACAAATGAACAGCTCTTTGTGACAACATTTTGTTCCAGAAGAAGAGCAGCCAGCTGATAGAAATGTCTCCATGGCTTAGCAAAGCTTGTAAGCTGGGGGTAGTAAGGAGCAGGGTTTGATTATTGAGGATTACTCCAGGTGCTCCTCCGCAGCTGCCTCAGCAGCTGACCTTCTGAATGTGTAATATCAAACGTTTTACGAGGCACATTGTCATGGACACAATGGAAATGGGAAACTTGGTGGCTAAGACAAAAATGCTGCCTCCTCCAGCATTGTCTGAGAGTTTTACTATTGTCCTGGTCATGATCTGTGAAGTCAAGAACGGCAAGCAGAAATAAAGGGAGAAAAACGAGCTCATGAAAAAAGAGACTTTTATTACATCCATGCAGGAATGTTATTAAAGTGAAAGAAACCTGAGGGAACGAGAGCTTTGAGCGATGATATTCTTTTCTGTAGAGCTGATGAAAAGAGACTATGAAAGGTCAAACAATTGTAATTCTCCTCCCTGAAGTTAGTCATTCTTCCTGTTGTCATTGTCCCTCTGCAGTGTACTCAGCCAGGCAGGATTGCACGGGTCCAGGCTGCAGCAGCAATGCATTAAACACAGCAATGGATGCATTCCTGCTCCTCATTTCCCTGAGACGCTGCCAGTCCGAGGCCAGCCTCAGACCCTCACATCGGCACTTCCCTGGACAAAGGAAATTCCAAAGGAAATTCCAAAGGAAATTCCAGCCGCGGGAAGGAGCTGGCTGCTGTGGGTTTCCCAGCCCTGGCTGGGAGTGAGGGATGCTCTGAGCTGTTCCTGTTCCAAGGCCACTGCACACCAGGATCCCCTGCTCACGTCCCTCCCGCAGCTCTACAGCGCTCCAGGAGCTTTGGGGAAAGGCACGGAGCACTGTGAAATCAAGTGTGGAATCCCAGCTTGGTAAGAAACCAGAGGGATTCACTCCAGCATGGGGAGAATTTCACCCACAACACCAATTCTACACACAGATGAATGAAATTATGTAAAATTTCTGGGATTTTGTGATGTTCTAAATCAGCTACATACAAAGGACTAAAAATAAATATTTATGTAGGGAAGAAAGAAATGTTTATTATTAGTATCTTTAATGAGTTTTATGTGTCCTGCAGATATTATTTCTTTAAGAGCTTAACATTTCAGTGTCACAGGCATGTGACTGAATTTTCTTTTTGTGGAACATGAAACTGTGGCGAGGCAGTTGGAGAAGAAAACGCAATCTTGCTTTCTTTCCATATTCATGATAATATTTGTCATAATAATTTAGTTTTGTTTCAGTAACAGGAATGTTGGTGTTTCTCCACTTCCCCAATGCATTTCCATTTTCACACTTCCCCATCTAATATTAAATACATTGAAAATGCTGCCAAAATATACAACAACATTGAAAAAGCAGAGGAGAAATAAAACCACAGCCACAGATTTCACTTCACTCCTTTTTCTAAATTAATAAATATTTCATTTTCTTGTCTGGAGAAGCAGCAATGTACCCCAATGAACTTCCACTCCCAAATCCAAATTTGAAAATCTGACAAGCTGAACTGAAAAGTGATTTACCAAGTAGGCTGCCTTGAAAATGAAACCGTGATTATTACAAGCAGCTACCATCCCCACGAGAAAAGACAAAAAACAATTGGATTTTGTTACATGATCTTATCATTAAAATGTCTGCAGAGTGAAAGGTTTAAGGAATAATTCCAGGTCCCCTCGTCACTGGAAGCACGGGGAGAGTGGAGCTGAGGGTGGCTGGCTGCAGGCAGAGTGTGGCACTCCTCAGCAGCAGCAGCGTTTCCCTGTGCACAATTCCCACTCCCGTCCCTGCCGCTGCATAGCAAAGCCCATAGTGACACTTGCTGGTGCAGCGAGGAGTCTGAAACCAACCGCTGAAGGAAGCAGAGCCAGCCACAGCTGGGTTTATTCCTCTCTTCCCCAGGGATAAATGCCCTGAGGGTTCTGTTTCGTGCTTGGAGAGCAGGAATGTCCAGCACGGAGAGGCAATGATCCTGCTGCTGACCTCCAGCGTCAGCACTGACACAGCAGCCCGGGCTCCAGGGCAGGGGGCACCTTGCTGAACCGAGTTCCCCCCGTTTTCTCCTTCTGTCCCTTTTAAAAGACATTTGAAGGAGAAAAGCACTCCAGTGCATTCCCTCCCTTTGCCCTCCATCTCTCCAGCCCATCTCCTTGAACACCCCTGCACCCTTACACGCCCTGGGCTGTGATCAGCCCTCCTTCCAGTGAAAAGGGATTGCAAAGGGTCTCTGCTCCTGTGTCTGGAGTTTCTGCAGCGCCCCAGCCCTGCCCATGGCTTTGCCCAGCTCCCAGAGGAGCAGAGCACGGCACTGACCCTGCAAGGACAGCCAGACCCTCAGGAGTCTGAGCAGTGCCCTGCAATCCTTGTCCCAGCACGTTCTTCACCACGAGGAGCACTGGGACACACAGAGCTGACCTTACCTGAGCGAGTTCTGCACTCGTGTTATCCATTTTTTTAAGCCACTTGGCCTTAAAATCCCCCAAAGTTGTGACAATGTGGAAATATTTAAACTGGGAAAACTCATATTTGTGCAAGAGCAGGATCAAGTGTTTGCCCTAAATTCCCTTACAGAAGAAACATAGAGTGGGAGATTTAAATAGCTGCATGCAATGAAAGAGTGAGAGAAAATGATACTTCACCAAAAACCCCCAGGCTTCAGATATCGCTGTATTTCTTCTGGGAAAAGCATAAAATAAAGAAAGCCTGAGCTACTGCTTAGGTGATACTTCAGAAATGCAAGAGGAGTCCCAGTAGAATTTCCCAAGTTGCTGCCAATTTATTCAGAAGAAATATGACTTAGCAAAAGCCATCAGTATAACAAGCTTCTATTTAGCCACTCCAGTGTTTTGATCTCACCACTTCAAGCACAATCCTAAGGAGAATCTCTGTTTGCTGTGGTTCAGGATGGCTGATCTTGACTCCTTTTAAGCAACCAGGCCTGGACAGACACAAGACTGTGTAATCTAAATGCACAGCAGCCCTTGTTTGCAGCACTCCAGCCAGCCAACCACAAACTGGGAACTGCTGCTTTTCCAAGACCCAGCCTACCCATGAACATCCAAAGGCAAAACCAACACAAAAATGTGCTTCTTGCACCTTTTAATGCCTCATGCACTTACATCCTGTATTGTAGAGGCAAATGATTGTGCCTGGAAGCACAGTTTGTGTTTTTTTAAGCATCATGGGATCTTGTATGGGCAAGGGGCCCATATCCACTGTCCTTGGTCTGTGAGCTTCTCCCAATCCATCAGAACCAGAAACTTAAACAAGGCAGGAGAGAAAACACAGGGGGCACAGGGAGCCCTGCAGCAGGACCTGCTCCCCTCGTGATGCCATGGGGCTGCTGAGCTGTGACAGCAGGACGTGTCACAGGGGATGAGCAGTGTCCCTCTCCATCCCAGGGCAGACCCTTCCCCTTCGGAACGGAATGCTTACAAACAGAAAGAGAAAGCAGCCTCACAACTCACCGGGAGGAGCTGCCTCTCCCTCTGCTGCCCGAGGTGGGATCTGTCAGCACTGCCCTTGCCCAGGACGTCGGAGATTCCAGAAGGCACCTGGAGCCTGCAAAATGAAGAAACTCATGAAAACAGGAAATTAAAGGTGAGCAAAAAGCCTGTGCTGAGGTAGCAGGCCTCTTCCTTTCCATGGGGGACATGCAGCATTAGGGAACCTTTTCCCCTCCAAGTCTGTAATTGTGTCTATATTTTCATCCATCATCCCACCTCAAACAATGAAGACCAAGACCTTAGGATGGCCACAGTCCACAGTTCTTGAAATACTTCAAAATACAGACTTGTAGCAAAACAAGAAAAGGAATCTCTCCTTGCAAAATGCTTGTGAGAAAGACAAACACTGATCTTGGGATTACATATGAGGGAATGTCGAACAAATTAAGTTCTCAATATAATGACACTGAGGTTGCAGAGAGCATGAATAGAGGTGATTTTGATGTTAAGAGTTTAAATAATTTGCTCGAGGTCACAATGAAGTTTTCTGTCTGCCCAGAGATTAGATGCCAGGAGCTATTAAATTCTTTCTTTTGTTCCCAGACTGCCAGACTGGGGAATAAAGCTCCCTGCAGGGAGGAATACTTAAAAAATAAAAAAAAAGAAGAATGAAGAAGACTTATTTTCTCAGTCCAAGCCCTAGAGTAAGAGCACATATGTACTGTCACCAGAGCTTCTCTGTCCCTCCTGTCCCCTCCCTGACCTCCCCTGACTGACAGAAGCACTGACAGCTTCTCAGGAGCCATCTGTTCCAAACTGAGCCTTAGAGCTTCTGGGCCTGAGCAGAAGGGGATGGAGGGTGGCTCCACAACCCCAAGTGTGAGAAATAACTTCACCCCCTGCCCCTCAGACATTCTGGGGAGCTGTCCCTGTGAGCAGCTGCTGTTAGATCCACTGAGCCTGACAGAGGCAGGAGCAAAGCAGGGCTCTTCCTCCCAGCCATTGGAGGAGCACAGAAAATAGGCCACCAAATCCTGACGTGCTCCAGCCTCCCACACGGCGGCGGTGGGAGGCGGAAGACGGTGACACATTTCAGTCTGGTCCTTTATTCCTGCACGGAGCTGTCAACACTTCAAAGCAAGCACCTGCAGGATGTCCCCCAGCCTCTGCCTGCGTCCTGCTCCGCTGCTGTGCTGCTCCCCTCCACGGAAACAACGTGCTGGAGTGGGGTTTCCAGCCTCACTCTGAAAAGCTTCCCGGGAGTTCCACGGACACCAGGAAAGGAGCCACGGTCACTGGTGGTCACTGGAGTCCTCAGGGTAAGCCCCACTCCCTGCAGAGCTTGTGGAAGGTGATCTGCTTTTAGCACACTCTGGGGACTCGGAGGGGTGCACTCGGAGGCAGATGCTCTGCCATGAGAGGAACCCCTCAAACACAGCCTGGGGGAAGGAAGAGGCAGGAAATCCCACCTGGACCAGAAAATCCCACCTGGACCAGACAATCCCACCTGGACCGGACAATCCCACCTGGACCAGACAATCCCACCTGGACCAGACAATCCCACCTGGACCAGAAAATCCCACCTGGACCAGACAATCCCACCTGGACCGGACAATCCCACCTGGACCAGACAATCCCACCTGGACCAGACAATCCCACCAGGACCAGACAATCCCATCAGGACCAGACAATCCCATCAGGACCAGACAATCCCACCAGGACCAGTCAGACCCACCAGGACCAGACAATCCCACCTGGACTGGACAATCCCACCAGGACCAGCCAATCCCACCTGGACCAGTCAGTCCCACCAGGACCGGACAATCCCACCTGGACCAGACAATCCCACCTGGACCGGACAATCCCACCAGGACCGGACAATCCCACCTGGACCAGCCAATCCCACCAGGACCAGTCAGACCCACCAGGACCGGCCAATCCCACCAGGACCAGCCAATCCCACCTGGACCTATCTTTAATCCATACAGCCCCGTAGCACCAAGGATATCACAAACAAACCAACGAGTATCCCAGGAAATAGCACCAGGTTTTCAGTAATGGTTATGTTGACATGGGCTAACAATATTTCTGATACTGAAAATCGACCTTAACATGAAATCTTTTGCAAAAACAACAGGTTTTTTGCTATATTTGAGCAATTCTTACCCAACTACCATGGAGATCTGGCCATTTACTGGGCCCCCAGTGCACTGCAGTGCAATTTAAAAAGTACTGATTCCTCATTCAATTTTCTCATAATTAGATAGCCCAACACTTGAGTGCTGCAACTGCAAATGACAGCAGTATGAGGGCATTAAAACATAACCACAAAAAATTTGAGATTAAATCAGCTGGGGTGAGATGGCAACACAATCCTACACGTTTCAGGACTAAGATGATCAACGACTGTGAATGGGAGGAGTTCTAGTCAGAGTAGCATACAAAATTCTCCTTACACACCTTTCAGCTCCTGCACACTGCACCACAACACCTCCTACTGCAGCTCCCGGCGCTCTGGTTCTTCTCTTGGTCACGTTTAGGAGTCTGTACCTCCTGCAGTTTGTCTCTGTGCAAACAACAGCTTTGGCTCTGCGCTGTTGGAAGCAAATTGAGCATTTTCACTTTCTCCTCTCAGCACCTTGGGAATTCAGGCTGGATGGACTCCTGGGTTGTTTGGTGTGTAAATGCTCAGAGTCCTACACAAACCCCACAATTTCTCCCTTCAAATGGGCTTTTTCAGGAATTACTAGGCTCACATGCATTCATTAAAGAACCCAATTATCAAGCCCATGCTGTAATTAGCTTTTAACCACAGTCTAAATAAAACTGGGGTTTGCAATGCCATCATCACATTGACTCTCACCTGGTCATTTATTATGCCATGAAAAGACAATAAAAAACACTTTCTGCTGTGCTTGGAGCATGTCTCTCTTCCTCATAAAAGCTTTACCTCAGGTCTTTGGATTATCTTTTTTCTTTTTTTTTCTGACAAATGAGGAACAGCTGATTAACAAATATATTGCTCTTTTTACAGCAGAGTTTTTTTCCTGTGCTGTAATGATTGAGAACAGAACACCCCAAATCTGTCAAAACAAAATTTCTTTGGAATCGAGCCACAAAGGAGAAAATGAAGTTGCCACTGAAAATTAATTAATACAAAGCACCAATTGATAGGAGGAATAAATCCTTCAACCTAAAAATACCAGTGCAATACAAGCTGAGAGGTTATTTTTAGTCCTACTTTTAACAAGAATACCTCAGTATGTTTAATAATAACAAATTGGATCTCCAGGGCAAGATACTGAGAAAAATTGTTTACAGCAAGCACTTCCAAATCTCAAGAACTTAGCTCAACAGGTTTGAAGTTGTTATTAAGCTTTTGCTGGCTTTTTAAAGAAATGGCTTTAAAACATTTTTCCATTATGTGCTTTCATTATTGGCTATAGCAAGTGAGGTTTCTGTGTAACCAAAAATCATTACAGCACAGGCAGTTTTGGTGCCTGAGCCTCCATGAAAGCCAGTTTTCTGGAATATATGTGTGAAACATGGATACACAAAGAATTGCTTTTCATGTAAAGAAAAGAATGTATTTTGAAATTAATTCAGAGTTCAATTAAAAATCTTTCATCTTTCTTTTGTAATAAATTGCTCCTTATGACCAAAGAGATGGCAAGAATTAAATCTTCTGAGCTTCTTCTAAAAATCTATATCCAGTTCCTAAAAATCTATATCCAATTCTAAACACATTAAACCACTGGAGCCCTGTCCTGGCTTCACCAGGGAGAGGGAAAAGCCTCATCTGCTGAGCCATGAGAGCTTTTAACTTTGTCTCTTTGGGAATTGGATGAAGCTGGATGTACTTTCATGATCCTTGCAGCAGCTGACAAGCCCCAAAGCTGTGCACAGGGAAATCCTCCCCTCCAGCAGCTGTCCCTGTGCCGAGGGGGAATGTTGGGAATGCTCTGTGGGAATGTTCTGTGGGAATGTTCACTGTCCCTCCTGCTGGAGGTGCAGCACCTTCCTGAACAGGGATCTCTGGACAAGATGGGAAGGCACAGAGGGAGGTGGAATCCTCCACAAAAGGTTTGGATGTGTCATTTTTGCTTACTAAAGAAAATTGGACAGAAAAAACCCTGGCTGCTTGATGAATTGTTCAAATGCTCATTAGCATCAATCAGATTTATTTGAACAGATAATTATCCCCATATTGTGCTTTCATCACTGGAATTGTTTATGTTAAACTGTCAAGCAGCCGTTTTCAAATTTTACCCCTTGAAGTGTTGAAGTTCCTTTTATGGCATGAAAAACAAAGAAGGATTTATTTTTCACCCCCCTCTGCTCCGTTTTAACCCTATTTGAAGTGTTCCACGAGGCTTTTAAGTCTCCAGGAGCAGCGAGAGATTTCCATTTCAGTAGTTATGGATGTACGGTCCCTGTGTCCTGCTTTAACCCCTTCGGTGCCTTGGCTGCAGGGCTCAGGTGAGTGCCCCTAGCACAGGTGGGTGTCCCTAGCACAGGTGAGTGCCCCCACACAGGTGAGTGTCCCCACACAGGTGAGTGCCCCTAGCACAGGTGAGTGTCCCTAGCACAGGTGGGTGCCCCCACACAGGTGAGTGTCCCCACACAGGTGGGTGCCCCCAGCACAGGTGGGTGCCCCCAGCACAGGTGAGTGCCCCCACACAGGTGGGTGCCCCCAGCACAGGTGGGTGCCCCCAGCACAGGTGAGTGTCCCCACACAGGTGAGTGTCCCCACACAGGTGAGTGTCCCCACACAGGTGGGTGCCCCTAGCACAGGTGAGTGTCCCCACACAGGTGAGTGTCCCCACACAGGTGAGTGTCCCTAGCACAGGTGGGTGCCCCCAGCACAGGTGAGTGTCCCCACACAGGTGAGTGCCCCTAGCACAAGTGGGTGCCCCTAGCACAGGTGAGTGTTCCCACACAGGTGAGTGCCCCTAGCACAGGTGAGTGCCCCCACACAGGTGGGTGAATTTCCTATGCCTGTCAGGCCCCTTTATGTTACAGTCACAATAAAAGTTGGTCTTGCTAACAGGTTTAAATCTGTTATCAATGGTGAATGAGTGGCTTTTGACAATGTTCAACATTTGATGTTCTTTAAAAATGGAATAATTTTTGACAATTGTTTTCCCGCCCTTTTACCTCCTGCAGCAATAAGGAGAAATTCTTTAAAGGCATCTCTCAGGAAGACTTGCAAGTATTCCCATGAAGAACCACTCCAGAAAAAACAAACAAAATCAAACAAAACCAGAACAAAACCCCCAAACCTATTGATAATGCCTTGAAAGACAAATAATACTAAATAAAGTCAAAATTTCCTAGTCTGCCAGTTCTCTAACTTCAGCTATGTGTACTACAGAATTTAATATGGGAGCTACAACCAATTGGTAAATGGCAATTTTGATCCCTAACTCTTCTTCAGTAAAGGAGAGAGAACTCTGTCAGTGCTTTCACACAATTCTCAGCCTGGGAATTTAACAGCAAGCAGGAAAACAAAGTGTTCACCAAACCTTGCCCATCAAGCAAGGAAGGACAAGTTCTTCCATGGTCCCTGTCTTTTACCTTCATAAAATCCCTATTGAGCATTTTTCAGTAGAAATCTTCAGTCCTGGGTTTAGGCTGGCGCTGGTTTTGGCCAGCTGTGCTGGTGAATCTCAGCATCCTGTGGGTGTTCAGCATGCAGGTTTTTCCATCCTGTTTGCAGTGTAAATAGGCACCTCACCTTAACCATACAGGCTTTGCATTCTAGAGCAGAGGCAGAAGCCTGCTGAGGAAACGTGGAAAGCCATCCCAGCATTTCGTAAAGGACCAAGGGAAGATTGGCATTGAATCAATTTGAATCCTCAGCAAGCGGCCTTTAGAACTCAGGGAGATGGCAGTGGCTGCTGGCCCCAGCGCCATCTGTACTGGTACCAGACACAGGACTGGGACACAGCCACACACAGAGGCCGGGCTGCTGCACGGGGCTGGAGCCCCAGCTCTGCTCAAAGGTCACCCACAGGAAGCTGTTCTGCTAAAGGGAAACAAATCAGGTGCTTTAAGTCCGTGGGGCAGAGGAACTTGCTTTATTAGCTGTTGGTTTTGAGACTGCACAGGCAAGGCTTGAAAAATGAAGTGAGGATGGCGCCTGTGTTTTGCATTATAATTCAATTTAGAAATACCACACACACACACAGGGCTTTATTGCTAATGGATGCACCAAACAGACCTGACTGCTCTACATCAACAGCAAAACAAAGAGCTGCACATCAGCAGTAGACTCTCATTAGCAGTAATGTTATTGCAAAGCGTGGAGTATCTGTCAGGCAAATGTAACAGCCTCTGACATCCAGCACAGTTCCATTTCCCTGGCTGGGATGATATGTTTCAAATTGAGGAACATCTGTTTCGGGCATGTGATGAATCATCTTCAACTATATTTCCTATTTCCTTCTATCCTGTGAGATCAGATAGTGGAAAGAAGTTATATAACACAATGATTGTATTGTTTTTCAGCACTTCTGAAATTTTAGATTTTTTTCTCTCGTCTCTGGCTCATTTAATGGTTTAAAACAAGAAAGAGTTTCCTGAGAGAGGATATTTCCATTTCTAGACTAGCAAGAAGTTGAAATAAAAATGTTATGGACATCCTTCCTTTCCTGTTGATAGCAAGGTGGCTGAGGGGGCTCACCTACCCCAAGACAGTAATTCTGGAGAGGTACAATGCTATTTTTGCCAGTGTCCTCTCAGCTGATAATTTGCCTCACTGGATGTATTGGAGTCATAGCTGCTTGCAGGAGTGTGGGGGAATAAGCAAGAAACAGGTAAAGTGTAAAGTGAAGTGTAAGTTTATATAAAACTTGAAAAGAACACTGAAAGCTTTGGTCATAGAGGAATTTGGCAATGAAAAATAAGACCCTGTGATTGAAATGTAAAATTTTGCATATCAAAAAGGGATTATTATTCAGGCAATGGGACCTGACAGCATATCAACACAACACATGTAGAAAATTTAATGTAGCTCTAGCGTGCATGTCTTCTGCATTTCAAATGAAAACCAAGAGCTATTGAGAAGAATGAGGATGTTTAATGTGCTGGACTGTGAGCAGCAATATGAACACCTTCATGCATGAGAAAGCACAATTTGCCAGCACTCAGAGGGGGATCCCTCTGTATTTAGCTCATCCACCTGCTGATATGACAGCACTCGTTTCTCTGGGAATAAGGATTCTACAGTCTTCAAAGAAAAGCTTTTGGACTATTGCTCAGCTGGTAGAAAGCAACAAGTTCTGCAGCTTTTGGAATTCACTTTGGTTTCTGGACACTTTACATTATCCTGGATCACACCAGGTGACTCTGGCTAAGCAGAAATGTCTCTTTGACTCAGCCTCAGGTCCAAATGTGGATCCCAGCTTCCCTTAAATTCATTGGAATCCAAATTAATTAAACCAGGAATTTAAGGGGGCTCCTAGGCCACCACTCGGGTTCAGGAGAGTTCTGTCCCTGAGCAGCACAGAGCAGACTGTTGTTTATTCAGCTCCCAAAGCTGAATCCATCACAGCCGACCCTGAGCTTTCCTCCAAAAGCAAACTGCCACCTCAGCAGGGCAGCAGGAGCAGCACGAGCATCTCCACCAGCAGCATCTGGTGCCTCTCAGTGGTTTCATCACCCTGCTAAGTGCTGCAGATAAAGAAATTAGCGCACAGAAATGAACACAGCATGAACCCCTCGTGTCCTGGCACTTCCAGTGCCCTGTCCCAACCCTCACTGTGAACAAATGATGCCATTTGTCTCTTCCTCTGTGATCCCACAGTTGTCCACGTCCAGTGAGTTTAGGGTTTGCTTTGCTTTCAGAAGGAGTTTTAATTTGATTTATATCTTTTTTGCCTGCAATCAAACTTGGGCTGCATGAGGACAGCCTGGAAACCCTGACACCGCCTGTGCAAATCAGCCTGAGCGAGTTTCAGAGGTGTTTGATCAGTCTGTGCCAGGCACTGCTGCAGAAGCTCCCTGTCACCACTCTCACCCCTGGCTATTCCAAAGGTGCACCTGCAGCCCAGGTGCTGTCAGAATATAATGAAGTATTCTCCTCCAAGGAGGCACATCTGAAATGCACATCTTGGTGGTCTGGGCATTAGACAACGCTAAGGAGAGCATTCTTCAGTTCCCAGGAAGATCAATGACCTTGGAAAAGTGAGTTCAGTGCTTTATTTCTCTCTACTTGCTACAGTATTCTGCTTTATTAAGAGTGTGTGGTATCCCAGCTAATGAGGACCGGCCTATACATACACATATATGGACACCAACTTTATCTCTTTCTAAATGAGTGTCTCCTGTGACTGAACTCTCAGGGAATGCTGTTCTTGAAATTTATCTTGAATGCTCTAATTAGAATGGTAGTGGTTACAGAATTCTCTAATGGCTACTTAGAAGAAACAATTACTGTCTTTATTATGATAACCCTCCAGATGAGATACTACAGTTGACAAAAGATTATTAAACAAGTTATTATTCAGTCACTGGCTCACTTAGGCAATAGCTTGTGCATGTAATGACGAGGGCCAACATGCCAGCACTTAAAAGTGTTCTAATACAGTGCCCAACTTTTTAATACTTTTTGGACAGTATGATATTGCAATAGATTGGGGCTTTTTTTAGTAAATCGATGGTAATTCTACTATAATTAGATCTTCCTAAGAATGTATAAGGTGTGATTAGCATGCTGAATTTTAAACCCTTTATTTCACGTCTCTCAGAAATTAGCGTAGAAGGTCAGAAGCTAAGACAATGGGCATTATTTCCTACGGTGAAGAATTGATTTGATCCAATTTGTGTCTCCTTATAGCCATAACCATCAGTCAGTCAGAAATGGGACTTTAGGATAAACAATGTCAAGTCTTTGATAAAGCCTAAAAAAAATCAGAAGGAAAAATTAAATCCTGCCTTGTACCACTGGAAGCAGCGTTATTTGGGCTGAAGTAATTTTTATTTCTACAACCCTTGGGTTGTATCTTCTTGTAAAATACCTTGGCAAGAAAGGCATTGCAGGAATGCAAAGATGTTATCAGAAGACTACCTATAACCACTTTGCTCAATTATTCTCCCTAGGGATGGCTGTTTGAATAAGTGAGTAGTCATTGAGATTTTGAATTAGTCTTGTGTATTGTGACTTCACTGCATAGCTCATATTCCTCTGCTCTGGAGAACACAAAGATCCTTTCTAAAAAGGCAGTGCACCAAGTTTTCTAATCAGATTCTTATACCCTGGTGGCTCTGCAGACCATTTTCTGATAGAATTGAGGCATGGGCTATGGTGCTAAAATAGAACAGGCCATTAAAAATGTTATCTCTATGGAAACTTATAATAACAACACTAAAACAATTCCACGATAGAGAAGAACCCACTTGGAAAAACGATGCATTAATTTAGAGTCACTGCCACTCGCAGAAAGCTTCCAGAGAGAAAGAGATCCATAGAAGGAAGGTCTGGTATCAAGGAAAGCAGCTGCATCTCTAATGGCATAATTCAGTATATAAGACAACAGTTTGGGTTTTTTAAAAGAAGTCATGCAGTAATGACTGAATCACTGGTGATTGTTTTATCTGATCTCAGATTGGCTGTATAATTATAACAATCATACTGGGATTCTCTAAATACATGCATATGCGCAAAAAGTATGCAAGTAATAACATAACAAGTGGAAAAGAAGTAATCTCCTGCATTCTGGTGTCCTTCGATGCTCTTTGTTTCGCCTGTGCCCTGCGCTGTGCTGGCAGATCCCCATGCCAGTGCTGCAGCCTGTGCTGGGTTCTCACAGCAGACACGGAGGGAGCAGCTGCACGTTTCCCCTGGCATTGGGGCACGGTCGCATGTCAGCACCAGCAGCTGCAGTTCTGTGTGTGCTGCTGGCAGGGCTGGCCTGGGAGGGACTCTGGTGACCCCCTGAGCTGGGAGGGCAGCACAGAGGGACAGGGTTTCACCACACAGAGGCCTTCAAGGTGCCACAGTTTATCTCTGTAGTCTGATAAATTCTCCAGAGAGAGTTCTTTTTCTTCAAATGCCACTACATGCCTCTTTCTAGCTGAAGGTATGTGTGAACATATAATAATAAAATTAATATAAAATTAAAATAACAAGGCTTTGCCAAAGTAGCCTGAATATCCACATCCTTGCCATCATCTAGCTTTTGGGGAGACGCTCACTATAATCTTTTATCTTCACTCATGATTTACTTTAAAATACATGGTGAACAGGAGAGAAATATTTTTATGAAAAGCATGAAGTACCTTGGACAAAATAAACTCGTGTGCCCAACAATCCATACCCTACATCAGTGCTGGGCTACCACCAGCCCTGGCTGTGGGACTGTTTCTCACTCAGAGATTTGTTTAAAAATGCACAGGATCGGAAAGCCTCACAGGGTTCTTGGATGTTGTCCCTTCCCAAGGCTGTGTCCTTACAGCGGTGTCGAGCCCAGGGTGCTTCGTTTCCTGAGCAGAAATTTGGCAGCGCTCCCCGGCGTAGCTGGGGAACAGCTCCCGGGTAACCACCGGCACCACTTCAATGTGTTCTGCTGGGCTTTGGTCACCGGAGGAGCTCTGCTAAAAGGCTCATTAGAAAGTTTCAAATCGCATTTACTTCATAGCAAAGTATTCTTTGTTCACTAAATCAAAGAAACAAAGATTGCAGGCCCAGGTGTTAATACAAAAATAATGGTTTTCTTTTAGAAGCGTGCTCACAGTCTGAGCTTCCAGAGTCTATAATTTCCACAAATCCCGCTTAGGCTGTCCCGGGAGGAGCAGCTCCAGCGCTCGCAGCACATTCTTTGTGTCTGTGAGCCTTCCCAGCCTGTCAGCTCTGTGACCGACACGTTCTGGGAAGCCTCTCCTGCCTCACCCCGAGCTCCCTCCCTTCCCGGTTCTTTGAGGTTTTGAGGCTTCTTTGATCCCGCGCTTGCCCTGGGAAGAGTCCCCGCTGCAGCCCGGACGGAGCCAGCTCATTAGCGTTCCTCCAAGTGATGACCCAGCCGCTATCACCCAGCCCTTTGAAGGCACCTATCTGAGGTTATTCTTATCTGTGTCATTGTCTTACATTTCCTCCGTGCTCCTCTAACAGCTTTGGTTTAACTCTCTCCATGCCTGCAGGAAGCGATACCGAACTGGACATGGAAACACAACAGGAACGGGAAATGTATTCCTGATGACAAAAACGAGTTTCCTTTTTTTCCAGCACCTGTTTCGGCTTCCCTCTGCTATTATGGAATCAGAGAGGAAAGGGGAGTGCTTAATGATTTCCACTAGGTCTGATCCAGAATAAGACCTTTTGTCTTCTTTTCTCTGCACACAAATATGTCTGGTCAAACTCTGGGTACCTCCTGAAATATTCTTACAAGGATCTTGAAAGATTCTCTCACCTGAACTGTTAAAAATTCTTCTAAATCCATAATCATATACACATCATCAATGAGTAAATTTCCTCCAAGTATCCCAGCAGTCCTGTTAAATCAGGATCGGGGATTTACTGAATCCTTTCCTTGGATTCAGTTGTGAAGATCGAGTGCAGTCCTTCCCTCTCACACTGAAAATTCAGGCGGCTCCAGAGAACGCCCATTCAGAAAGAACAAAGATAATGGCCGAGCTTTAAAAGATCTGAACTGCCTTCTTTCCCTCCTAAAAACAAATATATTCACTCAACAGCTCCATGGGAGAAAGTTAAAGAAAACGTTCAGGCGCTCTGAAAACACCAACCACAATCTCAAGCAACTACAGCAATTTGCAGTTGCCTTTAGGTGTGAAGAAGGCGCCAGCGGATCTCTAACGAGATAAGCTAGTTTGTCACTGCTGTTTCCTAGATAATTTCATTACAAGAAACGTAACTTATTTCCACAGGTTTGGCCTTGCTGAAATTAAAAATGAGCCAGTTGGTTTGTAAATATTTTGAAAGTGTAGGTTATTGGTGTGGAAAAGTGCAAACGTCACAGGTAGGCTCCGTTTCTATGTAATGAGGTTTGAGCCAGGAGACTGGAAGTTTTTTAATGAGCTGCTCAGGAAGAATAATTCCACAAAGAGTCAATCATTCATTCTCCCACAGCTGAAATTCACTTGTGGTTTGGGGAAAAGTACAAAAGAGCTAAATCTCTCCTGCCCTGAGTGCAAGTTATTAATCAAACAATAAAATATAAATGAAAAAAAGGTGTCCAGTCATCTTTACCAGTTGCCCATTTTCAGGTTTTCTTATGAGATCTACTCAGTATATTTCAGTTAAAGAGACTCAAGTATTTCTGATATTCTGGTTAGGTTTGCATTTTACACGTTACTGTGGGGTTTATGGTTATGGGACTCTGAATTTTATGAAGTATTCTTTTTTTTTTTTTTTTTTTTTTTTTTTTTTTTTTTTGCCAGTGCTTCAAACATATCCAGGATCAGCCCCCTTTCTGGAAGTTTTATAGATCCTTTTATGTCTCTATTTTATTGCACATCAAGGCTCATTGATTTTTTTGTGGCTACCACAGTGGAAAATGAATTATTCACTAATTATTATTCAAGTGGGTGTGACTATGTTGTGCCACGATGTTAAAGCACTCCATCAAGTGTGGAGCATGGCATGAACTGATTAAACATGTCCCTTCTCTGATGAATGTGTCCTTCCCTGTCCATCAGGCTGCGATGGGAGGCTGAGTGAATGACAAATTCCTGTCATCCTCACGGAGGTTAGCCAGCAAGGAAATGGCTTTCTGATCTCACTAATTTACTTTTCACTCGGGCTTTGGTTTGTCAAAGCATCTCAGGTCTGACATGTTTCCTGCCCTCTGTGGATTGGGCACATCAGATGTGCAACCACTGCCTGAAACTTCCTCAGCGCTTGAGTTCAGCACTCAGGACCCCTGGGGCAGGGTAAAGATGACAGAACACGGACTTGCCACACTCCAGCAGAAATGTCTCTCTTAGAGATGTGGATTCAGGGAAAGTAAAAAAAAAAAAAAAAAAAAAAAAAAAAATAGGGTATTTTGCTGGCTAAGGAAAAGGAAATCCCCAGGATTTTAAACAGAGGTCTATCTCAGGTGTATAAAACCCTCCTAGCCTGTCCTGGGGTTCATGCCCCTCCAAAACTACTCTGCAAGGTTCTGTCTTCTCCAAAAGAGCTTTTTTAGGCCTGTTGGTGTTCTCCCTATACCCAACTGAAAACTCTCCTCAGCTGGGCTTCCATCCAATGCAGCACCTTTGTTCTGAGGTTGTACCAGAAATCCATGAGGATGAGTAAATCAAGAGCAAACTTCCTTGGAGTATGCAACCAAAATGCCTCATTTCAGCAGGCCCCTACATAACTTCTGCAGTATTCTGCCCCTCTTCTGGGACAGGTGTGAGCTTCCTTCACAGGACTAATTTCCAGTTGCAGGTAATATCTACAGGTAATTTTACATTAATGGTATGAAAACACATCCCTGGGTCCAGCAGCTGATATAAACCAACATTTTTCCACAGATTTCTGTGGTCCCTGACTGGAAAAGAAGAGGGCTAGAAGAGCTGAAATGTGACATTCAGTTATTTTGCTTGAGACACTAAAAGAATTTACTTAAGTGTTGTCATGGTGGTGGTTATATAAGGCCCTGCAGGAAAGAAAATAGAACACAAGACATACAAGCATTTCTAAAGTGCAAACATTTAAATAGCAGCTTCTGTTTAGTTTGTAGGGTTTTCTCACCTCCTCACTTCAGTTGCAGTTCTCCCACATTTAATTAGCTCCCTCCAAATGGGTACCAGATCACGTCATGCTTAATGCAGGGTCTTTATCAGATGTTCTACCTCTAGCTCTGCCTCCAGCAAATATCTACGTGTTTGAATTATGGACAGCACTGCTGCAGTGATAGAAGAATGTAGAGTCCCTGACAAACACAGATTTTCATCATTCAGGATAGAATTTTAAACACAGTATCCAAACTCACAGTTTTAAATGTCTAAAAGGCTTCGGTGAAACGCCAATGGGAGTAAAAGAATATTTGCAGCTTCCAGCGATCATCTCCAGTGCTTTCTCCGATGTGTTAATGGCTCGGGCAATTTAATTTACATACAAAAGCACAAAGTGGAAAGCGGTTTCCTTTGAACACCTGTAGTACTTTCTCTGGCTGCATTGGGGGATATTGCAAGTGAAGATACACGAGGAATGTACTAGCCAGAGTTCGTTAACTTCTTTTACTAAATACGGAATAATCGTGTTTAACTTGAAGGTGTTCATGTTCAAAGAGATCCTACTTTTATCTTCTCAGTCTCTAAAGAAGGCTGTGAGAGAAAAGGCTCAAGCAATGTACTTTTCCTTTTCCTTAACTTGAAGGACACACTTCTGAATCCTTCCAGACAAAGCTTCTTGACTTCTTTCTTTCTTCTAGAGAAGGAATATGCATATTTCAGCACACTTTCCTCTTAAACTTTCACACCTACCACGAGATGTCTGTACTCCCTCCAAATGTGCTCCATTAACAAGAAGATACAGGCTCTAGCTGATTTCCGTAATAAAAACCCCCAACAAATGAGATAAACTCTGGTTTGGGAACTGCTGATACCCAAGCAGTTCACACTCAGAACTGACTAGAACGCGCAGGGTTCTGCACACGAACTCATCTTTGTGCGAAAGGCAGAGCTCCTTACATCCACTGCCTGTGCAGGAAATCTGTCAAATGTGTTACTCAAAGAAAGAACCAGAAATCTTGAGAGAGTGCTGGAAGCACCTCCCAGACTGCCCGGGACAAGGTGACAGCGGCACTAACAATTGAAAGCTGCTGCATTCGAGGGTGGATAACTCTAGCCTGGGCATCTCAGCACCACAGGAGGTTCCTCTGTTGCAGCAGGAAGTTTCACTGCTCTAGACAGGTCCAAAGGATGCAAATAAAACAGCCCTGTCACAAATTCTGGTTGTTATCACAGAATTGATACATCCTGCTCGTGATAAAACTCAGTTCTCACACTCCATTCACTGACTTTGCTGCATTACGTGTGCAACAGGAGTAGATGTAGGAACAAAGTGAATTTTTCAATTTGACCTGTTTGGAATTCCATTAAAAGAAATGTTGAAACAGTGTGAGCTCACACTTTTTGTTTGATCTTTTAACATATTCATATTTGCAAGTAGCTAAACTAATTTCAAGATAAACTAATTGAGAAAAGCTTTAAATCTCATGCACACGCCTGAAGATTTTAAAAGCTGGGCCTAGAAAATGGTGTTGGTCTATTAATAAATATCAAGGACATTTTTTGCCAGCCCTGTTAAATGGTTCCATCAGCTGAAAGTGTATTATTTTGCAGTCAGAAGGGTGTTAACCTTTTAGTTGTATGGGGAACAATAATAAATCCATCCTCTTCTAACATGGTTTATCAGGTAATGATGATACTTTAACAAATAACAATGAGCTCTTTATTCAACAGTACATAAAACATAACTAGAATTTTGTTTAATGACTCATAACAGTAATTCCTTATTTTGCTGCACTTTTTTTTGCTGCCTTTTTTTTTTTTTTTCAATTCCCTGACCTATTGTCCCTGGTATCCATAAGATACTTATGTGTAATCCTTAAGAAGTGAGATTTATCATCACGCCTTTGAAGTACAAAGGATCACAAGCCTCTTTCCTGATGGCTAAGATGTATTTCTCAAGGCAGGGCACCATTTTTAAGTGTTTCTTTTCTTGTTCACATCCCGTCAATGTCACTGCACTCTGTCACGATGACTTACAGGGCTCCCATCTGTGGACAGCTGGAGAATGAGCTGGAGAGGAAGGCAAGGGAGATCTTTAAACTTGCACTGTCAGTGCTTGCCTGAGCTGTTGGCTTGTGAGCTCACACAAATAACTCTGTGCTTTGTTTAACATCTCAGGCGTTATCCACGTCTCTGGCAATTACTGACTTCTTTAGAAGGTGATTTCTGTATTAGAGAATGAAATGTCTTTTCTAGAGCGACCAGAAACTTCATGTAGTACCAAAGCTTTGATATCTCCAAAGCATTCCCAAGTGCAAATGCACTTCCAGAGATAATACAGAGGTCAGCAACATTTTCTGTCAATGTGAAATTATCTGGAAATATCAGTTTTCCAGGAAAAGTGATTCAAGATCCATGCAGCACAATACAAGAAAGCATTTTTTGATTGTGATGAACTTTGGTCAAACACTGCTGAACTAGAAAGAGAGTCCACATCCAAAAAAACCACACTGAGGAACTGGCAAGGAAAGCACCAGGCTTAAAAAGGCAGGACTGAGGGAAGAGTGAATTTGTTTGCTTCATGTGGAAGAGATCCTTTGGATCCTTCCCATATCCAGCACTGAAGCTGGGAAAGAAAGGGAACAGCAATGGCCCGGCAAGTAAAGGGCTTTTTATGGATATTTGTTCTCAGAAACCAATAACAGATTGAGCTTAAGACACAGGGGAAAGGGATTCTCACACTGGTTTTACTGGTCTCTCTTTCTCTAGAGATTGTGAGAGGAATCCAATCCAAGCCTAGTGCTGCTCTTGGTAGTGGAAGATACAAGGGAAGAAAATGAGTAAAATGGGCATCTAGAGGGCTGTTTTGGAAATCACTGTTCTTATGTTATCTGATTGCTGAATTCTTCTGGCCTCCCTGCAGCTGTAGTTCTGTATAAAAGCAGCTAAGCCGCAATGTTGTGATCAAAGGTTTAACAAATAATAGCCTGGAATCTATTTATTTCCATCTGCAAATGTATACATCTTGCTATTCAAATCTGCATAATGAGAAGTGTATTGGGATCCAGATGCTCATCAACTCGGATACACATTCAGGTTGTTGGAGGGACAGCTTTGATGCCTCAGGCCTGATCCACTGTGTTTGAAAGTCAGTGCAAAGTGAAGCCTGTTCAGCCACTGCAGGGGTTTGCACCCCTATCAATCACAATTCCACGTCATTATTTTCTCCAGCAACCACTCCTTGTCTAAAAGGTTCTGAGCAAACAATCTGTTCTCCAGTATGATGAGAAGGCTTTTCCAACCCCAGGCTGGTGAACAGTCACAATCTCACACTCCCCAAGCACAACACAGTGGATTTTCAGACCTCCACTCAGCTCCACGGAGGCAAGGCAGGCTCTTGGCTGCATCCTTGCACAACCAGGACCATTTACCTGACATAGCAGGGGGTCTGGAGAAGGTGCTTTACGTCCTTGCTTCTCCTTTATTTTTTACATTTTTAATTAGGTTGTATTCTCAAGCTGGAATCTGCCAGCTGAAGTGGAACCTCGGTCTGATCAGGACCATTAATCACAGTATAACAAAAAAAAAAAAAAGACTTTTTTTAAAATTCGATAATATTTTTACCATAGCCATTCATACAAGATAGAGTTTAATCTATTAGTAATCTCATTTTCTTAGATCACAAACCACCATCTTTAGAAGTGGAAAAGTATCAGTATAAAGACTTTAAATAATTTCTCAAGGCAATAATGAAATTTGTTTTGTCCTTCTCCTCAGTAGCCAAAGACTGTAATGAATCACTCAATTTTTAATGAAGTCTAACACTCACCATGTCAAAAAGACATTTAAATTTACAAGGAAGCTTCATTTTTACTTTGTGTCATAGTAGCAGATTACCAGCACCAGTATTTTCAGATTGTTTGACTTGCTCTGGGGGCAAGAACTCTTTGGATACCATGTGATTTCTGCATATGTTTGCACAGCTTTCTGTAAAAGCGTTTTGGTAGCTGCTCCAGCTGTTCCCGTTTTTATTTGTGTTTCCCCAAAACCCTGATCTTTTTCTATCTCTTTTTAATGGGGTAAGATGGAACAATGTCACATTCTGATTTTGTAACGCGCTGTATATTCTGCACAGGTGTAAAAGATGACATGAATTATTAGAGAAGCTTGTTAGAATACCCTCAGTCAGAAAATACTATTTGCTCAACAAAGTAATGAATTTTAGTACAATAAACCTGCATTTGCTCATCATTTTGCTAACGGCTGGTGCTTCCAACACGACAGAAAACAACTGCATATTGACAAATAAAAGCAAGCCTCGAGCTGCTTAAAATAACTCTCGGAGCCTCGGAAAATGAACGGTGCTTTTCCACACGCCACTCTTTGTGTGAAAAATGAAGGGCGCTTTCCCAAGCGCCGCTGTGTATCTGGAGCTGTGCGACAGGGCCCTCTGCCGTGCGAGTCCTGGCAGCAATGGCACAAACCCAGCGGAGCCGCAGGATTGATGGCTTTGGCCTTTGCTGGGCTGTAAAAGCCTCTTCGGGCATCGTGTGCCGCTCAGCCCGGGCTCCTAACGAGGTCACACACATGTCGCACCCTTGTCAGGTGGCAGAGCCGTCTGGCTGAGCTCGGCTGATGTGATTTCTGTTTCATCGACTCCGCAGCCCTCCGAAGAGAGACAATGGCCTTTTCAGTGGCCGGAGCTCCCGCAGCCTTTGTCGCTCTGTTTGAAGAGTAGATGTCTCTTGACCTTGTAAATGTGGCCATTCACAGCGGCTGTAGTGCTGGAATGTGCTCCCGGAATACTCCGACGCTCCTTTACATTATCTAAGGCTGATGTTTGTTTATGAAAGTTGGAGTAAAACACTCGCATGATCAAAGGAGAAATGAACAGGCACCTGGTACGCACAGTAAAGAGATCCCTCCTAAGAGGAAACCTCTGTTTCAGCTGCTGTTCTGAGTCCAATTAGGACAGATGAAAACATTTCTCTCACTTTACTCTGAAATTAGAAGAACAGGATCCATGGAAAAAAGAAAAAAAAAAAAAAAAGGAAAAAAAAGGCCAATTAAAATCCTAATTTGCTCTCCTGTATTTGTGAACTGCTGACCCACTGCAGACAGCAGGAGACACGACTCTGGTGACTTTTCCTCGTTCCTTGGGGCGCAGTTCCACAGCCCTGCTGTCCCCAAAAGGGACAGACCTGCTTCTCCTTCCCTTCCGTCTGCTTCTGCCCTCTCACCTGCTCACAGCTCTCCCTGCACTGGCTATGCTGCTTTTTGCGATCTTCACTGAACTGATTTAATTTGTCAGACAAGCAGAAAATTATTTGCATTTTCTTTATCAGCTGTTTTGGGGTTTATTTTTTCAATTGCTCGTGAGCTGAATCATTTTGGTGGGGAGCCCCGGTGGAAGAGAAGCAGGACAGACATGCAGGGAGGAGGTCAAGAAAAGCAGTGGAGCTGGTGCAGAAATACAGTGGGACACAGAGACGTGGGAGGTGAGTCTTGCTGTTCTGCAGGAGAGGAGAGGGGACCGTGACTGCTGCAGCTGCCAGGAGGAGTCAACCCCTCTGCCCCTTCCCACCTCTCAGCCAGCCCAAGTTCTCCTGCTGCAGACACAGCCAAAGCTGGTGGCAAGGCTGGGCTCTTTTGCTGCACTCCCAGCAAGCTAAAGAGTTCCCTGTCCAGGGGAAACCTGTGGTTTTCCTTTCCCACTTCTCCTTGCCTTGTGTGGTCCCTGAGTCAACGCACCAAAATTCTTCCTCTTGCTTCCTCCCTATTACAGTCAATTAAAAATGTGACCTAGAAAGTCCTTACCCACCATTGAGGCTCCCCAGCTTCTCACTTGGAATTGCCATTAAGCTTGTTAATAAGGCACTGCAGGTAATATTAACCTCAGTCTTAAAAGGCACAGGCACTTTTCACTACCATCAAATAAACCAAACAAAATCTCCTTTTTCTCATATGGCTGTTTCACGGGATTGCTGTTATTTATATGAAGCAGATATGTAATGATCAGACTACATACTGATAGCTTAAGCAGGGGATTTTTTTTCTCATCTGTTAATCCCAAATACATTCATTTGCTCACTGAAATACAGTTTTGATATTCCTGGCACTTCAGATTCAATCTGCATTAAAGAAAGCTCTTACTTCACACCACGACTGAACTGTGCTCTTGGAACAACACAAGTGCAGAATTTTGAAATGACTCTTTCTAGTCCTGACAATTGCTAAGGCTGAGAAACGAATCTGGAAGATTAAAGGCAATCATGGCCTCTTCTACTCTTCCTTCCTCTGGAACTCAGAACTTGCCCTAACTGCAAGGGAAGGGGTATTAAAAACATCTCCTGGCTTTTCTGGCAAGCAAAGCCATCCCACAGAACAGAGAGAGAAAGTCCTGCACAAAGACATTGACATGTTATTTATGGACACGTTGTGAGTATGGAGTTATTTGTTTCCTCTGGATGGAAGTCATTGTGTTTTGGAGATGAAAATGCAGTTGATATTTGAAATCAGAACAATGATTGTTTTGAAAGAACAGCACAGGCCTTCTTAGCAGAAAATTACAGAGAAGTCCAATTCCTACTCTGCTGATTGCAAGCTTTTGTATCCAGACTTATCAGAGACAGTTTGTACCCTGCCTTGGACAAACATGGCATGTCAACCTGCAGGCGCCAATGCAATTTAATGATTTAATAACAAAAGACTACTAAAATAATGCATAACAATATAACATAAAGTACATATTATTATAAATACTCTAGAGAATAAAAATGGCAATCAAAACACATTCTTAATAAAAACACTTCTATTGCATTGACATTAAAATCAAAATATTCTCCATGCTGTCACATGCAGCTTTAAATGAAGCCTCATAATAAAATTACAATTGAGTAGCTCTCATGTTCAACCCTCTTAGAAGCAGTTGCAGTAAGAGATTCAGATAAATGCAGTGTATTGTTACACCATAATTTCCCTTGAAATAGAGTTCCCTAATTTATTTGGTTAAAAGGTGATTAATACTCTGATGAATGAGAGCTTTTACATTTTCTGAAAATGCTACTGTTGTAATTTCAGATGTTGTCAATATAAATTTCCTGTACTTTTGTAACACTACTGATCACTTCCACTGCTGGTGTCTGTGGGATGGAATTCCACAGACATTGCCTCTATTCATAAGGGCAATTTAAAAATTGCTGTGTTGCAGTTATACTGAATATCTCTTTGGCCTTACACTAATATAAAGATTAATGAAATTCTTGATTTACCTTTCCATTATTGTTCATTATTTATGCCATTTAATCATCTCTACTGAGAGCAATAATTTAACTGTTAACTGTTCTTACCCTACCCTTAGGCAAAATGCAAGGTTGTCTCATGGAGCAGTTTTGCTTTAAGTTGGAAAATGTTAGAATGCAGTTGTGGAAATTTGGACAATCTCTCCCTTTCTACCTTTCAGTTTTGCAGGGCCAGTGAGGAACAGCACTCCTGATATTATAAAAAGCATGATGTCAGCCTTAAGTCTAAATTTGTAAGCACAGTAAAATCAGGAAAACTTATAAAAGCTCCTCCATGAATCTTTCTAAAGCTGTTTCTTGTGTTAGCAGACAAAAATGACTTCATGTACGATCTATTCCTGGCACTACATGTGTGAGCCATCATTCAATGGAAAGATAACTCTCAGCCTAAAATGCCAAGTTTCCATCTTGGTGCTGCAGACAAAAGTCCTCCTGTTCTGATAGTGTGATTTATCTTTGACACTCAAGAGTTAAACAAGTCAGTCTGCTTCACATATGGGCCCTATTAAACTATTGATTAGAAGCCTTAAAATTTGTGGAATCAGAGAAAGGTTTGGGTTGGAAGGGACCTTAAAGCCCATCCAGTGCCACGGCAGGGACAGCTCCCACTGTCCCCGGCTGCTCCAGCCCCAGTGTCCAGCCCGGCCTTGGGCACTGCCAGGGATGCAGGGGCAGCCACAGCTGCTCTGGGCACTGTGCCAGGGCTGCCCACCCTCACAGGGAGGGATTTTTTCATAATGAGGACATCGAAGATTATCCGCAGAGCTCCAGGTTCAGTCAGGTTCAGGTTCATTTTGGGCATCGTGAAGTTCCTCTTCTACCAACTTCTGTTGGCAAAGACGTTCAAAAAAGCAGCAAGCACTGACAGAACAGTTCAGTGGAGAGCTTTCTGCCTTGATCTGTTCAATCTAAATAAAACACTTCAGGAAACTGAGCTGCTCTTCATAACCACAAAACCTGGTGTGTGTTACTGAGGAGGGAAGAGCAGGCAGACTTACACACCCCCTCAGGAGTTCCTGTCGGTCCCTGGGGAGGTTCTGAAGTCTACATCATCACTCTGACTGTCACAGCCTGCCAAACTGTGGTCTTTGGACCACAACTATTTAATGGGAACATAACTAATAGTCTGTGGCTCATCTGTAGAGTCATATTGTCTTTCATTTCTAATTAAATTCTCATTATAGGAACAGTGGTGGTGGTTTCTGCAAGAAACGTTCAGGGCTGACAGTGTTCATCCACTGATGCAACAACCTGCTTCTGTAACTCTTCTTGCCTTGAGTTCATCCCTCCCTTGAACATCCTGCCCTCACTGCCAGTGATTTCTGTAGGACTGGTGACACTTGTGAACCAAAATACAGGTTACTTCTGTTTGTGCCCCGGTTATTTCATGTCAATTAGTCTGGAGACATTTATGGAGAGCTCAGCATGGACAGTTATCACGCTTCTTCTGCTCCTCTCATAATGTAACTTAGTGATTTTCAGGTTCCCATAAAGAATAGAACTACAGAGTATTTTGGATTGAAGGAGGCCTCTGGAGGCTGTCTAACAAGCCCTGAGACACAAGAGTCATATCTGGGGTGATTCCAGCATTTCTGCTGAGAAGAGGAATGCCCTGGTAGAAGAATTTTGCAGCCATTTCAGGCCTACCAATTAATTAATGTATAACAAAATGCCTGAGCACTGAACACTGCATAGTGAACTGAAGTTTCAAATCTGTTATCCTCTGGAGGCAGGCATAAGGTAGGCCTTAGTTCTGCAAATGTATCATTTCATGATATGACTTTGGCACTTGGAGGGAGCTTTGGAAAGTAAATATGTAAATCCAAATTTTCAAGAAAGTCTTTGGGACCTTCAGAAGATCCAAGAGGCTCCAGCAAAAGTTTCTGCAGCACGTGCACGTTTCTCAAAACCTGTTTAGATGGCTATCCAAATCCATTAGATACCTAAAGTGTTTTCCTAATACTTCTCTAGTTCTGGTTTGTGTGAGTTTTTTGTTGTTTTGGGGTTTTTTAGTCTGCCCTAAGACAGGCAAGAGTCAGCATTCTTATTATTAAAAGACAGCTGTATCTAAAGTGCCATTTAAAATCTGTTTGTTGCAAATTTCCTTCATTTGACTGGGGAAAAAAATAAAACCAGGCAGAAGTAACATCTAAAAGTTCTTGCTCCTTGCTAGACTATTATTAATTTCTAACTAGGACTATTTAATTGCATCTTCACTGATTTACAACAGTTATTGGCCACAGTAATCAAACAGCTATTAAAGCAATTTGAAGCATTATACCCTTCTAAGACTGTATTTGTTTTGCTACATTTTCTTTATAAATAATATGCATTAGTTTGTAACATTATCCTCATCAGCCCAGAGGGCTGCTGAAAAGCAGCAGTTACGTGAAAGATTGAATTTCAGCATTTCAGGTCCTATTATGCTGGGTAATTAAATGAGAACCTCTTCTAATTGTAGTGCATCAAAGCCCGACAATGCCCCGGCAGAAGCGGCGTGTTCCGTTCATTAGGCAGAGACAGTGCGCTTGTTGTGGCCTAGGAACGGCTCGGGATGAGCGCGGGCTGCGGAGCGGTGCGGGCTGCGGAGCGGTGCGGGGTGAGGAGCGGTGCGGGATGAGGAGCGGTGCGGGGCGCGGAGCGGTGCGGGGTGAGGAGCGGTGCGGGGTGCGGTGCAGGGGTGCGGAGCGGTGCGGGGTGCGGTGCGGGGTGCGGTGCGGAGCGGTGCGGAGCGGGGATGTGGTGCAGGGGTGCGGAGCGGTGCGGGGTGCGGAGCGGTGCAGGGGTGCGGAGCGGTGCGGGGTGTGGTGCAGGGGTGCGGAGCGGTGCGGAGCGTGCGGAGTGCGGTGCAGGGGTGCGGAGCGGTGCGGAGCGTGCGGAGTGCGGTGCAGGGGTGCAGAGCGGTGCGGGGTGAGGCGGTGCAGCCCCGCCGGGGCGCGGCGCTCCCGGAGCGCTCCCGCGGCCACGGCGCTCCTCCTGCGCCAGGGGGAGCTGCGAGCGCTGCGAACCCAGCCCGAGGATCGAATCCAGCCCCGGAATGTGTCACCGGGATCCAGGCATTCCCGGAACCAGCCTGGGCATCGAATCCATCCCGGACATCGAATCCATGCCGGGAACACATCCCCAGGATCCAGCCCGGGAGCCGCATCCATCCCGGGAACTCGTCCCTGGAATCCAGCCCCGCGATCCAAACCGGGAATCTCTCGGCAATCCCAGCCTCAGAGCAGCTCGGCGCTTAAATCCGCTTTACAGGAGGTTTGTCCTCGCTCCTGGCGGGCGGCTGTGCCTCGGTTATCCTGCCCGAGCACCCAGACTGGCAGGACCATTCCAGAGCCCGGATCCATTCCGTGCATCCTGGCTGCAGCTCCAGGGAGCAGTAATTGTTAGCACCTTTGGAAGCACTGGGTGAACTCCAGCTCGGGGGCCGGGGGCTCCCCGGATTAGCGATTTATCCTGGACACAGCACTTTGAGGCGGCTCTCCTTTTTCGGAGTGCAGCCTGCAACAAGGGAGACTTGAGTATTCCAAAGCTTTGCAGGCAAATCCAAATATACAGGGAGGTGACACCTTTGCAAATATTGTATCTGACAGATATTTTGTTTCTCTAGTAGGTACATCTGAAGACAAGTAATTGTCTTAAACCAGGAACTAATTCTGAACTGAACTGAACTGAACTGAACTGAACTGAACTGAACTGAACTGAACTGAAAGCAGAACACTAATTCACATTGCAGAAAACGTCCAGAGTGCTTCATGGCATTTGTACTTAAAGCTTATCAACAGATCTTAATTCATTTTGCTTCATGTAAACAAGAAGAGAAGGAGTAAAAGGGATCAGAAACACTTGTGGGTGAATCATTCCCAAGGTTATTCGTATATATGGATACTACAAAATACACACATGAAAAATGCTGTGTAAGGCACAGACTTAGTGGGTTATAGAATTCCATTGCAAGAGAATCTAGAGCTCATAGTTATTGCTGCATGGTCCTTCCCAAGAGTATGTAGTCCTGGGTTATAACACTTGAATAAAACAAAGAAACAAAGAAAAGAATCATTACAGACTGAGAAAAAAAAAATACTGCCGGGATCTTCAGTGTTTGCTGTATGAAAATAAATACTCATTCTTGGCTCTGTCCAAATTGCATTTGTTGACCTAAAATGATGAAATTGTGTCTGTTTTCTGTCTCTGGAAGCTCACAGTCCCAAATGTTACTGGTAATTGAGTATTTACTACAAGTGTGGCTGTTTTGGTAGCAGTGTTGAATGGTAGGATGGAAGGCTCTTTGATATCAGGGATTTCAATATCTACTGGGTTTTTTGTATGGTCATTTACATTTTGAGGAGAGGTCTCCTGGTCCAAAAAGCCACCTCTTCACACCTAAAGCTGAAGGGTATCCCCCCGTGGCACCCCAGATTTTCAATGCATGGAGTGGATAGCCATCCCTAGGAAGATCAGTGATCAGGGGACCTGATTTCTTTTACAAATCTCAGTACCTGGTGATCCCCAGTCCTTGTAAAAAACATTTGTCAGCCACAGAGATGACAATGCCAGGCCCTGTGGTAGAAAAACCCCTTTCAGATGTTCTGAATGCCAAGCCAGGCCATGCTGTCTGCACGCAGCACCAGCGAGGAACTGCGAGAGATACAAGTTATATCTCTATTACAAGGATAGATGCTGACACTGGAGTATAATAAAATCACTTTAAATGGCAATACTCCTAACTGCAAACAAAGCACAGAAGGCAGAAGAGAGATGATAATGCACCCAGGCACAGGGATGGCATAAAACTGAATGCTGAGTATTTTTTCACTCTATTCCCTTATGTGACTGCACATCTCTGGCAGTTTTGGGTGCATCCCTCTCCTGTTCTCTCTTTTGGAATCCTGTACAGATGGGACAACACAGGATGTGATTTCTGTATGGACACTTGCAGTGAGCTGGCCACAATCACATTGCGAGCATTTAAAATTCTACATTTAAAGAGAATGAGTTACACAAATTATAATTATGAATAATTACATGAGTGAGCAGAGAGACACGCATTCCATCAGACAGATACTCACCCAATTTAAAGAATAGCAGAATGTATGTGCAGCTTTTCCCTCTCTGCAGCCATACCCAAGCCACGTGGTGTTGTTAGCACGTTTCACGTCTGAGGACACTGAGGGACCTTGTTCAGGGTCACACCAAACGCCAGAGTCACTGGGATGATGCAGCGCCAGCAGAAGAGCTCAGACTGAGCAGCAGCTCAGCGGGCCTTGGAGCAGCAGGCAGGGCTAAGGGATCACATCCAACCCTCTCACATGGATCCAGGGCAGTCTAACTCTGCCTGAATTAAAGGGCAGTGAGCAAGCACCACCGTGCATTGCAGAGTTATTAAATTCACTATTGCAGACTGCAATGTCTGTTATACTCAGGCATGTCAGGAGTGCTAAACTGCTGGGAACATCACAGCACCTGCTTTCTGAAGTTCTGTCGGGTTATTCCTTCTGATACACTTCTGCTGCCAGGCCACTCTTAGGGCTGGCTGACAGGTTTCTGAATTTCTTTGAATATTGAAAGTCTACTTAGCACAGATTTTAGTATTTTTTTGCCTTAAACCTCCCACATTTTCATGTTAAGAAGATTGTGTACAGTCTTATACTTCAACTGTTTTCCATTGTATGATGAACATTCTCCATCCCATGCACAGACAAGACATCTCTATAGCTTTTGCATTCCCTAACAACAAAATAGCAATTTGGATAGCTGTAGTACCTGTTGTCTGCTCAATCACTGACACAAAATGCTACTTCTCCAAGTATATCATCATGTTTTCACCTGAGAAATGTTGGTGAGATGTATTTGATGAACAGAACTTCTGCATGACAAAATACACATTGTACAAAATACCCCAAGGCCTGCACAGGGGTTGGAGAGTTCCTCTGGATTGCTACCTGCACATGGAAATAGGAGCTTTGATCTGATGGGTTTTTCCTTCTGCTTTCCTTTTTTAGCATCGGGTCAGCCAATGGGCACAGGATTTCAAAATTGTGACTGGCAAAATACAGAGAGGGAGCTGAGAGCCCTCAAAGACTGCATTTTCAGCCTAAAGTATGGTACATTTAAACATTTTTAGAGGCTGACTGACCTTAGGAAGACAACTTTGGTGCAGTCACTCTCCCTGCCTCTCAGCATGTTCCTTATTTCCTTACACTTTTTGCAGGGAATATGCTACATGTAAGACTGAAAGTTTTGGTTTTGTCTATTAAAAGTCATGAGAGCCCATAAGGACTTCAAAACTGAAACTCCCGAGATTCTGATGTTCTATAGATTCTCCAAACTAACCTTCAACTGGATAATCTGGTGAGCAGCACAATAATCACCACAAATAAAATGTCAGAATTTAACTTTAAACATACAAACTTACTCTGGAGCAAACATCACAAAAATCCAAACATATTCAGGATGACAGATAATTTAAATGGCTTTGATTGATGTTTAGAGACATAATTTGGACTGTATCAAAGGCAGGTAATGACATTTTCTGTATTATTTAGTGTTACAGTTCCCTTTTTCAAGACTCCTTATATACTGTCCCCTGCCTTCAAACAAGCTGCTCTGTTTTCGTGTTTAGTGCTAATTGAGCTGCTGTCATAAATTGTTCACAGCAACCCATATTTTCATTATAAAGGCATTAAGAAAGAAATTATTCTAGGTTCTTTGAGTGTGATTTGTGTACTTAACTCCTTTGGTTCCTTTGGTTGAAAACCAAGCCTAAACAAATCATCTCAGGCAGAGCTTGTACTGAGAATTCTGGTACTGAATTACTGCACCTAGGAGGACATCAAATCAAATTTCGCAGGAGTAAGAACTGCTGTAGCAAAACCTATTCTGTCCAGACTTCTTTACCATTTTTATCACCTTGTTATTTGACTTCTGCCTCTTATCCATGACAGTCTCTGCCAATGGACTCAAGGTGCAACTTCCAAAACTTTTTCCTTTGCAAGTAACGCACAGTCTCCAGCTCAGACTTGATAAATAGGACCTCTACTGCCTGTCAGTACTTCTGAATAATCTCATGTTCCATCTAATTTACATCACACTGATTTTTTTTTTTCACAATTCAAAGAAGACAGATGCTGGTAGTTTATGAATTATGATAGGATTGGGTTTTGGTCCCTTAGTGAAAGTTGCCTTGGAAAGAAATAGCATTTCTTGTCACCATGTCTGCTTTTTCTTATAAATGAGATGAATTGTCTACATTATCTACAAATTCAAGATACAGGACATAAATGTTTGATAGCTGCTGTGCTTTACTGTCAACTGCTGGATTCTTATATTTAAACTCATCCAACAAGTATTTGTAGTGTCTAGCAAAATCTACAATCAAGCAGAAGAGACTAAAGCAGTTTCACATTTTTGAATGAGTTTTTCAATGAGAAACGCTTCTTTACACTCTTGTGGGAAAAATTACGTTGAAATTGCATCCATATGATATTCTCCCTCTGCTTTTTCCACATTTGAATTAGCTGCTACTGACAATAAAATCATGAAAACCATGACAGCACAAAGCTGACAGAGTTCTCTGCAGTTCCTCCTGGAAATCTCTGTGCTGAGGAACTCTTTCCTGACTTGGCTTATCAAACCAGGGATAATGTCTTGCACGAACAATAGGCTTTTTAGAATCTGCCAAAATAGGCTTTACTCCTTTTGTTTAGGGTAATATCCACTAATAAACTTTGACACCTTTTTCAGGAACTGACTACAGACAGAACCTCACTGATTTTGGTTGATTAGCCAGCTACAGGGGAATGGCTGCATTTGCCTGAAGGATCAGAGCCTGATTTTTCAGGATAAAACCAGCAGATTGTGGAACAAGCCACCATTTTAAGGCATTGCTTTGTCACAGAGCATTTGTGGAGGGTTTTTTTCCCTGCTTAGGTGATTTCTGCCCTCAGTATATTTCAAATACTACTTCTTACCAACCTGCGCTTTGCTTGCTATGTGCCACAGCTACGGTAAATATTATTGGAAGTGTGTTTACTGTTGGGCCACAAATATTTACTTCTTGTTTTGCCACAAGAAGGAGGAAAGAGACGCGAGCTACCCAGGATGCCCAGGGGAAAGCATCAAAACTAAAGCAATAGAGATGAAACGGCCGCCTGTGAATTATGTTTGGAAGATGGGGCTGAAAACGTGTACGAAAGGAGAAACAAGAGGGTGAGGAGGCGGTGGTGGGGCAGAGCTGGGTGAAACAGAGGTGGGGAAACACAGATGGGGCAAACAGCGGTGGGGCAAACACGGGCGGGCCCAGGGGTTTCGCGGTGGTTTTCCCTCTGTGAGAGGAACGCGCACAAGGCACTCTCGTGTTTTGACAGGGCTCATTTCTTGTCCATTTTTTCAGTTTTTACTCGCAGCGGGAGCGGTGCGGTGAGCCCGCGGCGGATCCGCTCGGTCCATCCCTCCGCTCCGCGCCCCTCTCCCGCGCCGGGGCTCCCCTCGCTGCCGTGCCCGCTGCCCCGAGCCCCGCTCAGCCCTCAGCCGGTCCCGCTCCATCGCTCCATCGCTCCCTCAGCCCCGAGTCCCCGTCCCCTCACGCCCCTGAGGGTGGGACTCAGCGCTGCCCCCTCCCTTCATCCCTCCCTCCCTCCTCCCCAGGAAAAGTGTCTGAGCGCGCCGCGGCCGCGGCCCCTCAGAAAGGCGGGGAAAGCGGCGGAGGGCGCTCGGGGCCAGCGCAGCCGGACAGCGGCCGTGGGGACGCGCCAGCCGCGCCGCTTCACGCACCTTCCCCTCCCTTTGCTCACCCGCTTCCAAAGTTTTGCCCAGGGAGCGTCAACGATGCCGGCTGGGGGAGCCACCATGGGCGCTGCCCGTGCGCGCCGGGGTTAGCGCTGAGGGCGCGGAGCGGCGCGAGGAGCGGCGCGCGGCACTGAGGGCGCGCAGTGGCGCGCGGAGCGGCTCGCGGAGCAGCGCTGAGGGCGCGGAGTGGCGCGCGGAGCGGCTCGCGGAGCAGCGCTGAGGGCGCGCAGTGGCGCGCGGCGCTGAGGGCGCGCAGCAGCGCTGAGGGCAGGGAGCGGAGCGGCGCTGAGGGCGCGGAGCGGCGCTGAGGGCAGGGAGCGGAGCGGCGCTGAGGGCGCGCAGCAGCGCTGAGGGCAGGGCGCGGAGCGGCGCTGAGGGCAGGGAGCGGAGCGGCGCTGAGGGCGCAGAGCGGCGCTGAGGGCAGGGAGCGGAGCGGTGCTGAGGGCGCGGAGCGGCGCTGAGGGCGCGGAGCGGCGCTGAGGGCGCGGAGCGGAGCGCGGAGCGGGCCTGCGCTCGGAGCGATGGCGCGGACGGCGGGCGCGAAGAGCTAACGGCGGAGGAGCCCCCGGAGCCCCGGGGCCGGGCGGGACGTGGCCCGGCGCCTCGGCAGCCCCTCGGCATGGCGCGGGCGGCCGGGCTGCTGCTCGGAGCGCTGCTCTGCGGAGGTAAGGGGCGCGGGGGGCGCGCAGCGGGCACCAGTTGATCGCGCACGGGCGGCTCCTTCCCGAGCCCGGAGTGCTCCTGTCAGCCGTGTGAACGGAGCTGGCTCTCCTCTCCCCCCTGCCTTTCCTTTAAATCCTGTCTCTGCCTCTCTCTGCTGCTTTCTCTCTGCCCGGTTATGTGAATGGTGGGAAACCTTGTGAGCTTGCGTTTGTCTAAGATGAGAATCGGGCAAAGTTTGCTTCCGTCCTCAGCGATGATGATTTTACAGATGCGTGTTAATTACTGCGTTGTGTTAAAGGAGCTCTGTGGGAGGGGGTTGGAGCGGAATTTGGGCAGCGGTGAAAGCTCCAAGAGCAGCACGGTGACGGTGTTTGGGAATAGCGTCCTTTAAATGACAGTGGAATTGTGCGGTGTTAGATCCGGAGCCTGGATGGAAGAGCTGTCACCTGGGTTGGACAAGATGCTTGTTATCTTGACTAAAGGGACAGCTGAGGAACAGGTTTGGCTTAGCAGAGAGGTCATTGGAATGATGGAGCTGGTTTTTCTCATCGCTGAACTTCTGTGATGAGAGAGTTCCTTTGACAAAGGCAGATCTCTTCTGAAGTGGCTCAGGGATGCAGACAGTGCGTGCTCCCGAGGGGGATTTCTGTGCAGAGCAGTGGGTGACTGCCGTGTCTCAACACTTCTTGTATTTTTGCTCAGACGAAACATGATGGTTGTGGATGCTTTGTTAAACCATGCCCTCCTCCCCGTCTGGGTGCGAGGCTGTGGAAACTTCCTAAGCTATCTGCAATGCCTGCTGTTGTTGCCATTCCTAGGAATAAAAACATAATTTTGCCCTTTATCCTGCTGGCATTAGTGGTGCTCTTTGACTGTGGTAAGAAGATTACTCTTAAAAGACTCTTCATTGTTCAGCTCGGTCCAGTCCTGCCAACCTCTCTCCCCGGGCAGTTGGTTGTGGAGGCAGCCGTGAGAGGTACAGAAGTATTTCAAGGGTGAAGCAAGAGCGGGATCAGGAGCAATCCATAAAGGGACTTTTCCCACCCCGGTCGGCAGGGAAAACAAAGTACTTGGCAGAAAATTGCATGGCCTCTTTATGCCCGTCATTTCAATGTGCATTAAAATTATCGGACGGCCCAGTGACTTGACGCGCTCTGGAAGTGCCGATGCGAAGAGTCTAAAATGCAGGTTTCTGGTCTGACCGCTGTAGCCTGGAGGTGAGAATTGTGTCAGCCTCGTGCTCACCTTCGGAGACTGCACGGGATTAAGGTTTGCAAGGAGTGCCTGCCCTTTTGTGGGGCTGCTTTGACAAGCGCATCCTCTTCCAGGAGCGTTTGCACCGGGCTCAATGTGCTGAGGTAGGCACCGATGCAGGGACACTTCTCTATGAGGTGCCCCTGTACTGGTGAAATTTCTATTGTGAAAGTACTTACACGACAGAAATAGGTGGTTGTGATTCTTCCTAAAGGCAGGAGAAAGTGCCACAGGGCAGGTTTATGAACAGCCCACCTCCTTAAGCGGTTTGTCCCTGCCGGAACCGGGCTCGGCGTTGTCTCAGCCATGCGGGAGAAGTCGGGGGTGGTGCCCCAGCCAGGCACTGCCAGCTGCTGCTCCGGGCTCTGCTCGGCCAGAAGAAAAGACAAACTATTGCTTTCCTTCAGGGGAGAAAAGCAGAGGTTCTGAGCGGGGAGCTGGCCTCTCAGCATTGTTGGGCACTGTATGATTTAGAAAAGAGCCACTTAATTAAACTTATTTAATAAGGTGTTTGTATAGTTTCCTGCGGAGCTTTAATGAGCGTTTCATTTGCGCTCCCCTCGTGTATTTGCACTCTCTTTGTTGGCGTGTGAGGATAGTGATTGTTCTTGAGAGCTAAAGTCCAACTAAATGAAAGTCACTTTATAGCTCGCAAGCAAAAACGTTTGTAAATGTGCTGAGAAACTCACTGTTATAGACAAGTTGTCATTTGCTATTTAAAGAGCTATATTTACTTCTCTAAACTCATTAGCATCTCCTATCAGGCTTGAATTTCTAAGAAAATTCTCCTGAAATGTTGCCTTAGGCCTCAGTGTGCCATTATGCTGGGGTTATTATCTGGCCAATAATGTTAATTCATTCAATCTCAAGGAAGAAGCTTGGCATTTAATTTAAGCCATGCCTCTAGTCAGACCAGGATATATAAAAGTCAGTGTGCAAAAGTGCTCCTGCATTAGGTGCAAGCGCATGTTTTACATGCCAATTATTGGATGGCTGCTCTTTAGGTGGAGAGGATGTGTGTGAAATTGTATTTACATAAGTAAATCCCAAGTGTATATATATTCCTTTCAGGAAATGACCTCTTTTCAGCAAAGTGCTAATGCATGTGCTTAAGCCCCTTTATAGCCTATAGGATGTATTCATGAGCTTGAAGGAAGATTATTTATTTATTTCAATAGCTTTTGTGAGGCAGAGCTAAATGTGAACACACATGTACAGATTTACTTCATTTGGTGATGGACAGATAAGTGGGAACCTTCGCTTTCCTATTAGTGAGCCAGAACAAGGCTTACAGAACTGCAGGTACAGTAAGCCCTAAAAAAGCTTTTAAGGATGCACAGCCAGAGAACTGATTTGTTTGCACAAGCATCTGTAAGTGCAAGAAAGTGTTGAACAGGAGCAGCTGTGAGGGGTGCATGGAGTTAGCAGGATTTGAGGTACAGGAGCAGTGTTTGAGCACAAAGGCAAACACAGCTGTGCATCCATAGGTTGGCACAGCACCTGCCGGGGTTCTGCTCTGCCCTTCCTCGTCCCACAGCCCTGCAGCACGGCCTTGTTTTAGTTACACTGCACTGGACACTGACTGAGGCTCTTTATCTTGAATGTTGTTTGATTCTGATTTAAAATTAATCAAGCAGCCAGGTGTTTTTATATTGTATTTTGGAAGTTCAGTAGCATGGCATACCCTACGGTTATGGGAAACTTCCTAAATTTCCTTTTTCTCAATTTCATCACGTTAGTGCTTGCCAAGAGCACAGCAGGAACTTGCATTATGTTAAATTATAGCTGCATGGAGTTTTTATAAGTGGCTAATCTCTCTTCTGGATAGAACCCTTTCAAAATGGAGATAGTGCTGTTAATATTCCACTTTACTTTGTTTTCATATTTGGTAGTAGATCAAAGTTTATTAGACACCGTACTTACCTAGTAAAACACCCAGCAGTTGCACTACAAATGGCTGTTCAAAGCTGCTTCTAAGTGCATGACTGTGATATAAAATATCATCCCTGTAATCGCTTTTCTAATGCATAAATGTGTGTCTGGCTCTTGAATTGCAGAACTAAATATCTGTGTAAAATTAGGTACTAAAACAGCACAATGTGATGTTTTCTTAAATGGCCAAATATTAGTAAGTATTGACATATTCTGTTCATTGGGATGAAGGGATGGGGTTTATTGTGATTTGGGATTTAGTTCCATGTTTTTACACTCTAATGACAAAGCAGAAGTTCAGTGCTGCTGAAAAGGTGGTGTGTAAGGAATAGCCAGAAACTCTGTGAATAATGGCAAATTTGCCAAAAGTGCTGGAATGCAAACTTTTTCCTGGTTAGAATTTTCGAGGTAATGCCCCTCTGCAGTAAATCCTTCAGAGCTTTTGTTCCCAGGTGTGGTTAAGGTTGTGTCTATCTAAGATAGTTAAGTGACAAATAATTAAATTAAAGCCTGCAATCGTTCAAGGTGTGATCATGCCATTAAAGAGGCGTCAGAGATTTTGTGTGCAGAATCCCAGTTTTCTCTAGGGAAAACTTTTTCTTTGCATGCAAGTGTGTGCTGCTACAGGGAGATTTTGGCAGGGGTTCGTATCTGGCAGGCTCCACTAGATGTGTCCCAGCTATTCCCAGAGACACAAAAAGCATATTCTGATAAAAGATGTAAAATGGCAACAAGGAGAGAACTGGTGTGTAAGGGCAGTGATGGAAAACCATCTACTAGCGATGGTAAAAAGGTAAATGTGAGGGGAAGCAAATGCATGTTGTGGGTGATTTCCAGTCATAGCTGTGCATCTCTTTGGAGGAGACATTTGCTGTGCAGGAGGGAGAGCTGATTCCAAAGAGGAGCGGGTTTAGTGCGAGGAAGGCTGCTACAGGAACTGTACCTGGTCTCTGCTGTCAGGATTACCCCTGCCTTGATGTTCCTGTCAATCATTTCTCTCTTTCCCTCTGTCTCTTATCCACTGGGATTGCCACTCTGGGGAAAGACTTGACCCTGGTTTGGCCACCTTGTCCAGTGGGACTGTTTGGTTTGTTTAGTGTCTAAACACTGCAGTGATAAAAATACTCCAGTGATAAAAAAGAAAGGCAATATTTTGGGAAACTGTAAGGTGTTAGCTTAAGGTATTTGGCTGAAATTGGACTTGCCTGTCCTTCATAGTCATTAGCAATAACTTTCTGGCCAGAAAAGTTGTTTTTGTCTAGTTCAAAGTCTTGTCCTGACTTGCTCTTAGAGGCCTGAGTCCTTTATATTTTATTCAGCCTTCCTTACAGACTCAGTACCCTGGCAAAACAGTTTCACAGTGTTCAGCTCTTCAAGCAGTTGTACTGTTTTGTGTTCTGTGGACTGGCTCAGGCTCTAGTGACAGATGTGACCCCTTTGAAACAGGGACGGACAAATGGTGCATTGAAAGTTCATAGCTTCTGCAGTCTCCTCACTTAGAGGTATCTGGTAAAAGCCTGCGGATGCATCTCGCTTTGGAAAGAATTTCAGCCCAGCAGTGCCTGTGTTTTAGTTAGCAAATGGAAATACTCTCTCTTTATCTATTTGTTCACATTTTTTTGGGTCAATACACAGCCTCAGGTCAGCATTTTTCTTTTCAGCTGTATCTAGTGAAATGACCCAGTGAGTGTACTCTTCTATTTACCTTGCTAGTCTAAAGCATATTAATCTGTAGAGCTTGGATTCCATAAACAAAGTGTCATCCCCATCACTGAAATTACTGGCAGCTTTGCAGCCCTGCTCAATTAAGTGAACTTTTCGTTAGGGAAGTACATTGGGACTAAGTGGTTCTTTGCCACTACACTTAAGAAATGTGCTAATGTCTTCCAATTGCAGCGCTGACATCTTGGGTCAGTAACTTTGTGCTTGGAGACAGCCTTTTCTGGCTCTTTTTTTTGCTTGAATAACAGAGATCATGCTGGTTGTAGTGCCACTGTCATTAGCCAAAGCCTCCTCTTACAAGTGTGCAGTTTTAGCAGCTTGACAGCTGTGAGCAGCCACACAAGTCCCCTGAAGTGGGCACTTTTATTGTACCCTGCAAGAATTTAACCTGAGTTTGCCATCCACTGGGGTTACAAGAGCCATGGGTAAGGTCAAACGTCTTCTTTTTGTTAATAATTTCTTCTCGCTTCTGAAAAGCATTGTAACTTTATGTAACCATTTAATTTTTCCTTCTGATTAAGAGTGAAAGTTAACTTTTGAAGTGTTTGATTCTGTCCTTGTGAAATTCCATTTTCTAACCAGTTGTACTGCCTGAGGGTGCTGTTCTTACCAGATTGGGCCAATGGAAATTGATGTTGCCAGGTTTCTGCCCTCTCCCAAACCCTTCTTGTGCCAACCCTGGTGTGCCTCTAATTCCTCTGGAAACTGCTTCAGGGGAGATAAAGCACATGGAATACACTTTTTTTTTAAAATAAAGGGTGAGTTTGTATCACCTTGGGATCAACTTACTGCTTGAATAAGCAAGAAGGGGGAGGGACAGCAGAGCTGAGCTGGGTCCTGCAGTTGCAGTGGTATGGCTTTAATTTGTCCCTGGGACACTGCAGGGGAAAAAAGGGATTGTTCTGGGAGTTGCTTACATTGTATATCCACTGCAGGATATTAAACACTGAGAGGTTAGAGAACATGAGAGGCACTCTGTAAATGATGCAGCTTTGATTTCCATATCGGGTGGGCTTTTTTCTCATTTTGCTGGTTCTGTATCACGCTGAACAAATAAAAGTGAGGCTTACATTAATATACTGCCATTTCCTCATGCAGGTAGAATGTGATTTTTGATGCTTAAGATAAAACTATTTTCCTGAGCCCAAACCAAACACACACCATCACCACCCCCCAACAAACCAAAGAAAGCCACAAACCCTGAGTTTTTTGCACTATTATTTCAAACAGGGTTGGTAGCACTACTTCTTATTAGAGTTGTCATTAGGAGAGCTTGGTTTTAGTTTCTTATAAATTCCCTGGCCATTAACTGTTTCAGCTAAAGTACTCTGTGCCAAGCATCTGCCTCAGATTGAATTTTTTTTTTTCTTTTCCAGAACTTCAGCCAAGAATTCAGTGGTTTACAAGAACAGAGCTCGTGGAGGGGGGCGGGGGTAGAAACTCTGGATTTTCCTTTGTTTAGAGACAGTTGCTGACCTCTTGTTTGAGAAGCACTGATGGAACATGTCAGGAGGAGACCTGGGAGATCGCTGAGAAAACAGTGCTTGGGTGATTTGATGGGATGTCAAGTTAGCAACATTTGAAAGGATAATTTTGCTTGTGACAGGGACAGAGTCGATGTGTCCTTAGAGCTCAGAGCTGTGGGAACTGCCGTGCACCGGGCGTGTGCCTGCCAGGGTGAGCCTGCCCTGGCAGTTCAGGTGTTCCCTGCAGGACTCCGAGCTGTGGGCAGGGCAGTGCCCACCCTTGTGCACCCACGCTCTGTGCCAGCAGGACACTCTCCTGGAGCAGGGAGGGAGGAGAAGCAGAGCTGCACGGGTGGGCACACACCTTCTGTGGTGTGTCCTGCTCCAGTGCCCCTTGTCACCAGCTGGAACCTCCCTCAGGTGGGCACGGAGTCAGGCCCTGTGCTCCATGATTTAATTACCAATTTTAATTGCTGCTGGCTGCAGCTGAATTACCGTGCCAGTCGCTGTACAATGCCATCAGACTGTTTGCAGACTGAGGCCTGACCAGTGCCTGTATTTGCTGTGAAGTCTGTTTGATCCACACGCTCATTTCCAGCTGTTGTTGGGTTGGTGCTGTGGGTGTGCTGCTGCAGACAGTAATTATGCCTTATCTGTCTTTATTCTTTTAAATCGTTTTTTCACGACTTCAAGTGGTAGGGTTTTTTACTTTCTAATTTCATATCTCTCTGGAAACAGCCAGAATGTTTGATTTTTGCACTGTAGAATCAAATGACCTCTCACTCTGCTGGCATGAAATAAAGAATAGCAAATAGAATAAATAACTACTGTGGGGAAGTTAATATAGTATTGACTTCTCAATACTGGTTAATTTTCACTGATCAGAACATGAGGGAAGAGGGAGATTGAATCTGGCTGCCCCTTAGTGAGGGGTGGATACCTACCTGTGAACAATATCCTAAAAACTCATGAGGGTTTCAGTTTTGCTACAGATTTATGTAAAATCTTACAGAGCGTGGATTTGTCTTACAGCTTTGTCATAGTTCATAGTGTACTTTGTTGTTATTCCTTGCACTCCCACATTTTTAATGATGAGTTTAATCTAGGCTTTCTCTATCTCTGCTCTTTTGGTGGGATGTGAAATCGGGTGATGTTTCATGGCTGCAGCTGTGCAGCATTGAGCTGTTCAGATGGAGAAGATGCTTCTCCTTGAGCACAGCTACAATTTGGGATTTAGACTCCACTCATACACCATATGGGTGGTACTGCTAGAAAGGGCTCCACGTTTTCTGGGCAGTGTCTGTGCTGTGAAATGTTTGTTGGGTGACTTTGTCTGTGCTGGGGTTTGGCACCAGTAGCCAAGGAGAGCTGTACCTCACCTGCCTAACCTGAGTGTGAAGGCTCTGCCTCCTGGAAAAGCTCATGAGACACTGCATGAGCTTGTGATTCTTCTTGGCTGGGTCTCTTGTGTCTATCCTCCTGTGCCTTCAAATCTTTGTCTTTTAGATTTACTATTGAAATAAGTTGTTTTCTTTGGCAGAGTGACTAATTGCTATATTTTCTATCTTTTGTAGGTGCTCAAAAAGACAGTGTTTTATGACAGATGTTACTGAGCTCATACTGTATCAAATGCCTTTGTGCTTCTCTTTTTCATAATTATACCCTTGATAATTCCAGAAAGAAATCTATTAAAGGAATTCAGAAAGAGGGAACTCTCTTCCCATGTATATGTGTTGAACATGCTCCCTTGTCATTCCATCACAGTGAGAAGAGGGAAGAGCAAGGAATTCTAAGTGTTCCCTATTTTCTGTAATTCTCTCCCCAGCTGTATGTGCAGATGTGAATGCTGAGCTAACCTGTCACATTTCATTTGTTCATCTGTAAAATGGAAATGACTTGATTACCTTTTTGCTATCATAATGTGGATAGGAAAAGTATTTTTTTTTACTTTGGGGTCAATTGCAGGCTCTTTTTACAATAGTACCTGCAGCTGAACAGGGACTACAGTGAATTATTGCTGCTTCATTTTTACTGAGATAAGCCCACTCTGATAAAAGATCAGGATCACATGATAGTGCTCAACAATTCACTGCAGCTGCCCATTAGTTACATTTTCATATTGATTCCATAAGCAGATATGTTATGCTTTGGAATGTCAGCAAGCTGGTAAAAGGAATTTTTTTTCCAATTGTATGTGACATAATGGAATTAGAATATTGTCCTTTTTCCTTTGGAGTGTCCTGAGCAGTCTGGAGATAAAAGGGTTGGCGCTGCCTGGTCTTGAAAGACAAATGTGGGAACACCTGTAGTGCAAGGTCCATCTGGAAGGTCTTTATTGCATTATACCCTTATTCAAAGAACCAGAGATTCGCGTGTTGCTGTGGCTGTTTCACGGATTAAAGTTGGATATCTCTGTAGTTCAGGCTCAAAGCTTCACAAGTCCTCAAAGCTTCAGGCCTCCATTGAACTTTAGTCTTGGTTTTGAAGATTCATTTAGAATTAAATTAGCTGTAGCGATGAAACTGTGGCACTTTAATAGGAATCATCAGATGACATTTAAACATGATCCTGGAGTGCAGTCATGTCAGGACTGGTTTGAGGTAAAAAAATCATGCCTGTAGGCAACATTGTTCAGGAAAGTCACAAAATGCAAATGGTTCCTTTGAACAGAACTTACATTGATTTGTTTTTGTTTTGAGAAGAGGAAGAGGATCCACCTTTGTCAGTTGCTGAGATGTGAATTGGAACTGAATCTACAGTTCTGAGTGCCTCTAAAATTTGGATCCTGATCTAGACCCTGAAATGCACCTCTCAGCTTTATAGACCAAATCAATTCAACAGTGCTTCCAAACACGTTTAGACTTTAGCAGTGTTCTGACATTTTTTTGCACTTTTGTGCCTCTTGCACCTCCCTCCCTTCTCTTTTCCTTTAATAAGGGTGTGTCAGATTGGAGCCGTGGGTCTCCAGGGCTCATTAGTTTCTCTTGACTTTTCCTAGTTCATTATTTTCTGACTGTGGACTTTTCTAAAGTTAAAGATGAGCTTTTAGTGTTAGAACTTGTACATGAACACCTGCCAAGGCACTGGCAAAAGCTGTTGGCTGACAGAGTTTATTTATCTAACAAGTCATGGTTGCTTGGTAAAATGCCTTCAGCCCACCTTGTTTTCCATGCAATTTCCCTTCCAGTGAACAAACTGGGTGTGATGTGTCAGACATTCACAGTGTCACTCACAGACAGATAATAGTTTACACTGATTCCTCCCCTCCCAGCATTTACATATTCCTTTGTTGGAAGAGGAGAAAGTTCAGGATGCCAGGTGTAATTTGGCACTGCTAGACTGTGTCAGAGTTGAAGTGACTTTGGAAATTTCTCTCTTTTCATGATAATTATTCTCTTTATAAGTGATAGGTACAGTTCAAATATAACTGTTCCAGTATCCTTCATGGGAGGATGTTTGAAACAATCTGAGTCCATTTGCTCAGCTTATTAAAGGGCATTTAATGCAAATTATTTGGCTGTTACAAGTAGGGGCATTTTAAATGTATTTATCCTTGATTACTCATTTGGTTTTCACCTCTAAAGGAATAAAATGTAACCAGAATTTTCCTTCTCTGCCCTGTGTCATGCAGTAGCCTTGCACAGTTTGGACGAAGAGAGAGGCTGAGTTTTGGTGGAATTTTGCTGTGGGGTTTTGTCAGCACAGCAGTTCCCCATTTCATCCCTGACTTTATCAAATGATGGTTCATGTGCTGTTTCTGGCTTCATCTGGTGCTGAGAACTCCTGAGAATGTCAGAGTTGTTTCCACCTGATCCAGCGGGGTGATGTGAGAGAGGGAGGGAAGAAAGCAGAGCATTTTCATCGGTGGACTGTGGAGTTTGGGTGTTCTGGTTCTTACTGGTAACTGGGGCTTGAAACTGTTTGGGGTGTCAGTGTAATGGCTCAAGTTATTGTTACTGGTGATCCAGTGAGTGGCCTGTGCTCAGGAGTTTGGTTTGAGTTCCCAAATGCAGGCATCTGCTTTAGAGGAAGTGTTTCCTGTGTCTTGGACTGGTGCAGCAATTTACCCTTACACTGGTGCTGTAAGTGCAGGTGAGCTTTATTCAACACAATTATTTTTCCGTGAGCACAGGGACCTGTAGCTCCTGGTAAGTGGCCAGCACTTTTTGGGAATTCACCCTGTTTGCACAGACCTCTAGATAAAGCTAAGAGTCTAAACCGCTCTCTGCTCCAATGATCACAGAAGAGTGAGGAATGCTTGCAGAGGATAATTCACATTGATGGGATGTTTTGACTCCCAAAGGACCTTTCTTCCATCTGCAGAGTAAGTCTGTATTTCTGGGCATCAAAGCGGGGAGAAAAGCTCCCTTTTCTGTTTACCTGTGCTCTGTTTTGTGCATTTGGTTATCCAAATATCACTCTAATAAGCTGTCCAACCTTCTTAGAAAACAAGCTGGGAGTTGCCTGCCTCTGCTTTTGTTAAATTTCTGTTAGTGAAGAAATACACTTGGGTTTATATTGAAATTTACTATACTAAAACGGCACAAAAGTAAACAGCACTCTGCATAAGTACAGGGTGAATATACACCCCCCCAACCTCCCTTTAATAATTTTTAATTTGTCTCACCACATTTCAGGTTTTAGCTCCTCTTAACTGAAAATGAAATCAAACAGTGTGAGCTTTTGGGAGACTATTTTGAAGAACAAAAAATGCAAACCACATGGTACATTCCCGATGTGAAGATTTAGTGGAGAAATCTTTTTTCATTGGGAAAACAAACTCTACTGGGTTTACTAAGTGACATTTCAAAGCAGTTGGAGATGAAAGGCCTGTGGTCTAATTCATTGCATATGTGATATTTCCTAGTGGATAGGTGTTATGTTGAAAAGGAAGCCAGGGAAGTGCAGTAAAACTGAGGGGGTTTTGGTCTGAATTGGGAGTTTAAAAATGAGTCTAATCACGTTTTTCTATCTAAAAAGTGGCAGATACCCATGATCAGAAAGTCACACTTAGAGTAACTGTTCAACACTCTGCACTGTAATACTTTTAAAGTGTGACTTTCTCAAGCTGTAGCAGTTTTAGCCGAGGCTTTTCATGCTTGTGTTTTCTGACTGATTCAGAAGAGTCTGTGAAGTGGTTCAGTTGTTTCTGAGAACAAAGGCAGCTGGAGAATCCTGAGTTCTAGCCAGCTAGAACCATTTCCAGGAGCAGCACTAGTTGGGTTAAATCCTGTGATTTTCACTTTTGGAGGCAAAGATAGATGGTGTTTTCCTTAATCTCTCTTTCTGAAGTGATGATGATGTATGAATGCTAGCATTCATTTTTACTAAGTAAGATTCATGACTGCAGATAACTCCTGCAAACACGTCCCTGCATTACAAAAAGCCACATAAAAAGGGGGATGAAAATATTTTGAAGCTTTTGGTCTAATTCCACGAAAAATCTATTCAAAGTTGCCAGACTTTTTGAGCCTGAAAATTGTGTTTGGTCTGCTGTTCATGCAGCATTGAGGTGGTGGCAGCAGCGTTATCCTGGGAGCTTGTCCTTGGGGAGCAGGCTGCAGGGATGGCAGAGCTGCAGATGGGTTTTCCTGGGTCTGTTCCTCTTGGTGAGCCGTGGTGGGCCCCATGTGCAGCGAGAGCAGCAGAGCTCCCAGTGCCTCCTTCTCCCAAGGAGAGCACTCAGGGCACGCCAAGGGTTAAGGTGCTCCTCCAGGGCCTGCTGACTCGCTTTGCACACAGGATGGAGCTTCCTGGGAAAAATCCCAGTGTGGGGCTGGAGGAGGGGATTGTCTGGGCTCTCGGGCTCTGGTTGGTACAGGAGCTGCAAGGTGTGCGGATGGCAGGGCTCGCCCCGGGTCTCACTGGGAGCAGCTCTGGAATTTGGGTGCATGACGTGGCTCTCCCGGTTTTTCACACTCTGTGTTGGTGGCAGCATCCTAGAACATGTGTTTAACAGCCCTTCCAAGACCACAGCCTTGTTCTCAGGAACCAAATGCAAGCCACAGAAGGAAGATAGGCAGAGGATATCTGGTTGTAGGCATCTCATATTTCCTCTCTGAAATTTCCCTTGGCGTTCAGCACCTCTCCCATTTTCTGAATCCTTCTTTTATCTTCCCTTGCTGTAGCCAGACGTGCTGGATAAGTTTGCAGGTTAACTTGTGTCTCATGGAAGGAGCAAAGATTGTAGAAGGACAAAGAGAAGTTTAGTAACAGTCTGGGGAATTATATTCTGTTCATGTTCCTGCTGCACAGCACTGTGCTGAGGGAAAAAAAGGCACATTTCTGTTATGCTTTGATATTTTTTTATAGCTGTCCCTAATGGAGGCAGGAGATTTGATCAGAACTTGCACTAATACTGAATCCTTCAGAAAATCAGGCCACAGGTTTTCTAAATTAGGCATCTGTATTAGCAGATGCTTCTGAGAGTGTAGCTGCTAATTTTGCTGTGCTGCACTTCAGCCTTTTAAAATCATGGAAAATTCTGTTCAAGCAAAGGGCTGTGTAAGTAAATGTATTAATATTTCTGAAGTGTGCTGTATAGTACCATGATAAGCTGCCAAAAAAGTTTATCAGAATGTTCATAATTCAGTGCAACACTTGAATATTGTGTCTTGAGTGACTGCACGGGGTTATACATAATGATAAAGAAATGGTGAGCAGCTGTCTGTTCTGTCAGCCTTACTCAGAGGTACTCTGGAAGAAATAAATTGTCATTAAAGGCTGTATCTTAATGCATATGTATGTGGGGATGAATTAAGTTTAAGTCTGGATTTCCTTATTACTTTTTTAGTGCTTTCCTTGGCAAACTTAACGTTCTTTTTTGTGAAGGAACCTTCTGGCTCATTGTAGGCTATTCCTGCTGCTTTTAATATCCTTTGAGATTGATTCATGAAGTGCCAACATCTTGAGCTGTGGAAAAAGGGTAAGAATCCTAAAGAAAGACCCTGGATACACGAGAATAAATTTGAACTCAGACTCTTTCTGTGCCGCTTTGATCTGAAAGAGACATCTTGTGATTCAAAGGAGCTTTGCTGTTAACCAAGACCATGAATTTAGTCAGCTCCGTTTTGATTAAAAACTGATAGCATTAGCAAAATATATAAAGGCAACATCTGGTTCAGGTTTATTGGAGTGGTATTCTAGAAAACTGAAAGAGCTATGTCTGGTAATTTTCGAGTGTGTCTGTATGTGATAACTGCTTGGAGGAATAGAATCTCTGTGGCTGGAAGAGCTGGAGAACATTTTTCTATTGGTGATGTTCAGTGATTAATGTGCTGGCTGCTAGAGGATGGGTTTGGTGTGTGTTTCCCTGTCACTGGCTGAGAGTTCAGCACAGGAGAGTGAACTTGTGAGGAAACCAAAGCAAATGGACGTGGAGGATGGAATCCATCAGTGGAAGGATGTTGGGATCCCTGGAGGAGGAGGTGGTGGGCCCAAATGCAGTTTGGAACTGTGCATGCTTTGAAAATTTACCAACCATGCAGGTCATGGCAAGGAAAACCTGTGGCTTTTTGACTTCTTCAGGTCTCTGAGCAGAGGGCAGGAAAAAAAAAGAGTCTCAGTGCAACGTTTTCCTATAAATCAATCAAGTGGTCACCTTTGGCTTGCTGTGTGTGCTCTGAGCAGTGTCAGAAGGATTTGCCTTTCCCTCTCTGCACACTGCATGCAGAAGAAATATTTTTCCCCCACCAGATTTCAGATATTGTAGAATCCCCTAAAAGCTCTTTGCAGCTGTCAGGGAATGAGGATTCAACACATTGCAGAAAAGGCTGAGCACGTTGAAGGTCAAGAATGGTATTGACCTGTATGGTTGATAAAAATATTACAAGAACCTCCCCCAGTTTTTAATGGGATACATTTTTTGGGATCAAATGTAAATTTTTTTCTAGGCTTCAACAACAAAAGTCAGACTTTCTTTAAGATCTTTATAAATATTCCTGCTAATTAAGCTATGGACAGTGAAGCTGGGGAAATCCACTTACAGATTTTTTAAGTGTAGTGGTCAATGCTTTGAGAATTACGTTGTCCATTGTATGAAGTTCCTTACAGTCAGCTTACAGAATGAAACTTTATTTGAATGTCAAAGTGGTAATTTCCTTCAGCAAGGAGCAGAAATAGGCTTAAGACACTCCATTAATTAATTTATTTTAAAGAAAGGGAAATACCGAGTATTTAGAGAGAAAGATAAACAGAAGCGTTCTCTTTTAAAGTCTCATACGAGTCTGTTCAATAGCTCTAGAGTTCCTTGATACTTCCTGAGTGGCTGTCGGTGCCTTAGCTGATGATATTTTCATCTGTTTACTGACACATCACCACTGAACTATAGCACAGGAGATTCTTTAGCTGATAATTCAAGCTTTTATCCTCCTATCCCTCCTGAAAGAGGGCTTACTTGAAAGAAAAAATAAATATTTTGTAGGTTCTTTTTACTGTGTGAACAGAGAGCAGTTATTTGTAGTTCTGAGGGCTTTTTTCTGGGACCTGTTTTGGTTTCCTCAGGAAATGTACCTTATTCTCTTTTTCCTCTCTTAAATGTCCTGTATTAAAAACATCTAAGGAGATGGTGGTGTTCAAATAATTGTAACTGAGAGCAGAAATCTGTGGTTTAGACAGCACAGCGGAGCAGTCTGTGTTTCAGAAACCTGCCTCTAATAAGCAGAAGTGACCTGGAGGGTTTCTCCTGAGCTGAAGTGGTGTGATAGCACAGAGATGGGATGTGCTGCAGATAAAACCCAGACTGGAAAGCAGGTTTTTATTGCAGCCAGAGCTCAGCAGCTCAGCTCCATGCAGCTGTGTGTGCTGAGCACAGAGAACAGCTCCGTGCAGCAGCAGGCAGCTCCCACTGCTGCTGGGGCAGGGACCTGCTCTCACCTGCCTCTGAAGGGAAACCCACCCATTCAGCAGCAGGTGCAGATCTGGGTTCCTGCCAGATCGTCCTGGACAGGACAAAGTTGGTTTTGTACTCTGTTTTTTGGATGTGGCCATTGTGTTGGCCAAGCTCCCATAATAAATTATTTTTATGTGCCTAATTCATCCTCGATGAAACAGACCAATCCATTAAGGATTCTGCACTGTGTTCTTGTGGTGTATGACATCAGTAGAATGCCACAAGTTAATTACATTCTTAATTACAGCTTTGTATTGAATTAGGGATGTATTATCCATAGAATAATTGAAAACCTGCTGAGATCACGTCTGGTAACATCTAATTGTATCCCATGATTTTTTTCCCCCTAAACTTTAAATAAAAACTGGCATTTCATTTAGCATGGTTTTAATTAATTGACATGAGAAATGTAATTAGAGCTGAGGCAACAGACCAACTATCTTAAAAATAACCACTCTGAAATTAATGATGTTTTGGAGAACAATTAACAGTTTCAGAGCAGGCTCTGTTCTGCTGCTTTTCTGGAAAAACCTTGAGCAGGCACAATTGAAGAGAGGAGTTGCAGCTATCAGAAGCAAAGAAGGATTTGAATGTTCAGAGACATCCTCATTGCTCATTCATCTTGAGGAAACTCGATCTGCTCGCAGCTTCAGGCACAAGAAACCTCAGGATAGCCCAGGAGGAGCACGGAGATGCCACGATTGTCCCAAGTGTTGGGAAAGGCAGGGCTTGGCTGCAGCACCAGAGCTTCCTGCTGGCCTGACAGGCAGAGAATCTCTTGGCCAGCTCTTATTGTCTCCAGTGGAATTACCTTCTGCCTGCCAAGAGTTTCACCTCTGCATTGTGAGAGCTGCCTGCAAGCTGGGCTGCTTTCCCTTTCCTCCTTTGTGTGGCAGAGTTGGTTTGGGAGCTGCTTTGCCACCCAGCACTGCTTCAGGTAACAGGGAAAAACTTCATTTCCTCTTTTCTGTCTTTCTGCGCTTTGCTTTTGCACATTCTTGCCCTGAATTTCAAGGCTGTGGGTAGCTGAGTTAGGCAGGACCTGGCAGTGAGAACAATGGGCAGGTAGTTGGCCAAAACATGGGGCATCTTTTCTCCTTTTTGATAAAAATCTTGTCTGGGATCTTAAAGAAAACCCACTGGACTTTAAAGAAGTCATCTGAGAAGGAAATGCAGCTGAGCATTGAGTTCAGTGACAGAATTTCTGAGCCTTCTAATCAGAAGCTTTGGGTCTGTCCTTCTGTTTCACTTTCCTTTTGTAGGAGCCTTGGAAATTGTTTTGTTTGTGTTTTGTTTAACAAATTATGGTTTTTTTAATTGGTGTTTTTCCATAGAGACAAAGTCTTTCATTTAAATCCACCTACAACAAAGCTTTAATTCCAGGGTGAAGAATAATGTCCTTTGGCTGTTTGCAGACAGATTTATTTGTTTCAGGACATACAGTTATTTCCTGTGTATAACCTGACTAAGAAGTTTTTTTCTGTTTGATATCTCTAAAATTAATATGCACTATTCAGACCTGCCTATAGATAAATCTGCATCTGCTTTGTTTATAAATGTGGAGCATATGCAGGGGTGAGAGTGCTGTGTGAGAGCAGGTTTGAGAGATCTCGCTGTGCTTGGACACCAGCAGAAAAACCCTGGGTACATCAACTGAAAGCTGGCTGGCAGCCATAGCACACAGAATGGAGGGAATGTTTGCCTAAAAGACTGGATTGTGTCAGGCGTGACTAAGCAGGAATTTTAGCTAAAATGCGTTAGCAAATTGAATGCTCGGAGCAAAATAAGAACGTTCATGCTCTTATCTTTGTTCACTTGAGACTGGGTTTGAGTTTTAATATAAAAAAATCAGTGGAGGGAGGGAAAGGAAGCTCTGCCGAGTGTTCCCTGATTTTTAGGAATGCTGATGGAGGTGCCTGCTGACTATTTTGCCATGGCTCTGTTTACATTCCTTGTGGAATATGCGTGCCCTTTACTCGCCTGTGGCTCGTGGGGCACTGGCTGTCAGTCAGGCAGTAAAATACTTTAATTACCCCCCTGCACCAGACAGAGCAGAGAGAAAGGGTGGGAAGGGATGAAAGGAGTTCACTTCAAGCTTACTTTCTGACTGTCAGAAGAATGATAAACTGTAAGTCCTGGCTATTATTATCCCTCCTTTCTCCAGGAAGGGCAGTCCTGATGGAAAGAGGTGTTGGGGTGGCTGTGCTTTGTAGGTCCTGCTCTGAGTGTCTGAGGGAATGGGAATGGCCACTGCAGAGGGGTGGCTCTACGGACTTTTATCCAGCAGCTCAGATAACCTAGAGCTGAGAGAGGGAGAGATTTCCTCTCCCTGCTGCAGGACCATTATGTGTTAATAACAGACTGTGATGGTATTTTTCTTAACTTTTTCTTCCCTTCAAACTCTTAATTTCCTTTTTTTTTTTTTCCCATTGATATCAAAATCACTTTCTCTCCGGTAGAGATCTTCAGCAGTTAAATTGTGCTCACATGGAATAAATGGGAGCCCCTGTTGCTATAAGGTTTCTGAGAAGCTGTCTCAATTAATTAATAAACAGGTAGGAAGCTTTGCTGAAATACATGACCCTGCCTGCTCAATCTTTTTTTGTTTTTTGGCCTGCTGTGTTCTTTGTTCATTACTTTTCTAATGATTATGTATGCAGCTCAATGAGCAAATCACCATATTCATATTTGTCCTCTCCTTGGGCTTAGCATGTCAAACACTGCTGTTCTGGCAAGGTTCAGGGGAGCTCTGGAATGGGAGAACAGGACAGCTGGAGGCTCACAAATTAGTTGAAAGGTAATTCTTTTGCAGCTCTGTTCTACCATTGTATCCCATGTTCTTGGGAACACAGGGAATAGGGGATTTAATGATGGAGCAGGTATGCTGTGGTTAAAATAAAAAGCCAGGTTTTTGGAGCTAGGAACCATTTGCTGGCAGTGAGGGAGTGCACTCAGCCCAGCCGTGGGAGCAGTGCCCATCCTGTCCCTGCCTGGACTGGGACAGAGCTGGGAAATCCTCTGTGCTAGGAGCAGCACTGGAGCAGCGGTGCAGGAGCAGTCAGCGGTGGGAAATGTGTCAGAGCCTTCATGCAAAGCTGGTGTGTTGGACTCACACATCCAGAAAAGGCTCCTCTGGTTTCCCAAGGTCAGGGAATGCATCAGTGGGGCACAAACCATGTGTCAGGCACAGAAAATCCCTCGCTGAGATCACATCTGCATCCAGGCTGTTTGCTGTGAGCTGATGTTGGGATGAGCTTTCGAGGGCAACAACAGGGGATCCAACAGCCTGAATTGGTGAATTTAGGGGACTTAATTTTTCTTGCTGTGATTTCTGGCAGATTGCTGTCTCCTGAAGGCTGGAGAAGTGAGCCCATGAAACGAGCTGACAGTAATGGGGAACTGTCTGCCTTCCCATCTCCCTCCAGTATTGCCTAAGCCTCCCATTTTTCAGTGATAATGCTAAATGAAGTACGGGCTTGGACAGCAGCCAGGTGTCAGCACATGGCAGAAGGTTTTAATTCTGCTTTTAGAAACTAGATAAGTGGTGTGCTAATATAAGCTAATAAAAGCACAACCTCTCTTCTCAGTTGGACAGCTTGAGAGTGAAGATGATCATGACACTGCCATGTTGTAGGGTTTTGTGCTGGAGCCTGTTAAAGCTCTGATTATTACAGCTGTCTCTGTTAGGTGCTGTCTCACTATTATAACATCTATTTGATTACATGCAATGACAGAGCAACCAGATACATTCATTCCCTGGGAAGCTCTTTGTCTCTCTGTTATGTGCTTTTCTCACAGTTGTGTTCGGACTCAGACACTGCTCAGGATTCACCACTGTTGTCGTCCTTTTCCATCCCCCTCCCAGTTCCAGTGCTGGGAGCTGTGTTTCTGAGCAATCACCAGGTTATTGCATTGAGCTGCTTCCTCTCTGAGAGCCCCCAGTTTCTGTGGATGTGCTGGAACTTGTGCCCAGGACAAGCTGATTATGCTGTAGTCTGTGCATTCTGACGATCACTGGAGACATCTGGTTTCACTGAAGAAATTCAAACCAGAATGCCTCTGAATGCACAAATGGACTGAAATTAGTGTTTTTAGCATTAACTGCAGTAGTGCTTTTTAGCCTTTTTCTCTCATTCTCCACAGATTTTTAACCCCTTCCACTCTTCAGCAAGTCTGTACTTGAGTTTGTGTTTACTCCTCTACAGCCTAGGAGAAAGGCTGCTTTAATTTTATGGCTTTTAAGTGTTTTTTTTTTTTTCTTAAAACGTGGGATTACTGTAAATTGTTTTAGAGGGATGAGTGAAAAGAAAGTGCCCCCGTCTCCCACTGTGCGACCGGCTCTGTTGTGGAAGGGGTGAGCATTTCTCCTCTACAAAATGCCAATTACAGAGGAGCTTCATTTGGCACATTTTTGGCACTGAGCAATTTCAGGATGCGAGTCTGGATTTGCAGAGGAGAGTGCTGTTTTCAATGCATCAGAAAACTGGATCTGACTCCTGCAGAGCTGGACGGGCGCATTTAAAACCTGCAGCTCCTCTGCCGGGGTTGCTGAGCAGATCCAGGACAAAGCTGTGCCAGCACACTCGGAAGTGTCTCGATGGCTCCTTTGCCAGGCTGCTGTTTGCCAGCTGAATTTAGCATTCTCCTTCCCCTGATCAATGAATAGATTTTTCCCTCAGATCCTCTTTTATTTTTTCGGTTTCCTCTGCAGCGTTTTTTTCCCCGTGGAAGATGAAATCTGTCACAGGGGCTTAGATTTATTAACTGCTGCCTGAGTCGCTTTGTGTGATGTCAGGGCGGGAGAGGAACTGATTGTATCCTTAGAACTGGCTTAACAGAAAGGCTTTGGATAATTCCATAGATTTTTAAGATGTTGTGTTGGCTTAAGTGATTAGTGTGAAAGCTTCAAAGAAGACTAAATATTTAAGGCTTTATTCTGCCCTCACTTGTACCCATGCATATCTCTGGATTTTCACATTTGAATGAAAAAGTAATTCTGCATCTCCCTTCCACCCCTTCCCTTTTTCACCTCTCCCCCAGTCAGGCTGCACAGAGGTGGCATTCTCCCTTGCAGCAGTTGGTGAGCAGCTATGGAACCCTGCCAGGTGCACGGGGATGGGGGAAGGCAGTGTGCCCTGCGAGGATCCTGCGGGCACACGGGACATCACTGCCTGTCTTTAGCGATGACTGCTGAACGCTGCTCTTCTCCTGATCCCATTTGCCATCTGTGACAGGGCTGTAACAGGAACTGTTCATTCAGTCAAGGTGAGAGGCTCACTCAGCCTGGGATTAACTTTTTACAGTCCCGTCGGGCAGTGTGTGTCAGTGAAGGCAGAATCCGGGCTGGGAAGCACTGCCTTGATCCTCTCTGTTCCCTTGGAGTATTTCCTTTTCACAGTCCATGTGTAGCTAAGCTGTGGATTTTGGCTTTGCTTGGTGAGTTCTGGTTATTCCAGTGCTCTTGAGCTCCCCTTTGAGCAGTTTCTGCCTAAAGGGGTGTGCAGTGATGCAGCTCTAAGGGAAGTTGTACTCCTGGGCTTGCAGCACCATTGCTGTGTGCTGGGGCACCCATGCTGGCTGCAGGCTGGGCTGGGGGGCACAGCTGGCTAACCCTGCAGCCCGGGTGGGGTATCAGTCATTGCCAGTAGGAGTTGCTGCATTGATCAATAGATGTATTTTCCTCACTGGCCCTTTCTCTGGGTGCCCGGGGGCTGAGGCAGGGTGTGAATTGCCCCAGGCAGCCCTTGCTGATGGCTGCTTTCCTGCCCTGCCTTTGTGTCCTGCAGGGTCGGAAGTGTCAGCCAGGGACTGTCCAGCTCTCCCCGAATTGCAGATTGCTCAAACCCTCGCAGGAGCACTCCTGGAATTGTTGAGAAGGACTCTGGTGTCAGACTCAGTGTGGAGATGCTTTCCCCAAGAATGGGCTGCTCAGACCCATCCAGCTACCGTGTGGGAGGAGTCTCTCAAATGTCACTTGCAAGAAAATGAATTTAATAACTGTGTCCCGAGACAGGTTATAAACTGAGCCTCTCGTTAGCCAGTGGTGACCTCTGCCAGGCACAGCAAGCAAACAAGGGCACTGCTGTGCGGTGGGTACAGGAGGATGTTGATTGTTCAAGATGTGGAGGGAGTTCCACCCCTGCAAAAAAAGCCTGGAGGACTTTTTATTGTAGCTTTGAAGGGCACAGCATTTGCTGTGATGATTCACTACTTCTGCCAGTTTGTAGTTGAAAGGTGGGCTCTCTTCATTCAAACGGATTGGTGGTTCTGAAGAAAGCAAATTTAAGTTGGTTTTTAATCCTTTTTTTTCTTAAGTAAGAGCATTGGTTTTCTCCCAGCTGTGCAGAAAGGGAATCTGATTGCTTTCAGTTGTTCCTTTGTGGAATTCACTTACGTTCCCTCACAGTAACTGAGGAAGTGACTGACTTTTTCATTATACTTTCCATAGTACAGATTGGCATAGAAGGTCCCTCTTGATCTTTCAGAAGTGGAATTGTGATTCAGGAGAAGGAGGGAAGAGGGGAAAATCTTTTAATTTCTCCCTCTCGCACGCCCAAGTTCTTTTTGTTAATCATTCTTGTGCCATGAAGTATTTGCTACTGCTTAGTAAAATCACTGGGAATTTATCACCAGGGTGGCAAATGGTGAATCTTGAGAAGCTGATGAGGAGCCTGTAGAGCTTTGGAGCTGATAATTGTGAGCTCCAAGGGGGGCCTGACTTCAGGAATCCTGGACCCCAGAGAGAGAGTCAGGATGACATTTGGGCCCATAGGGGAGGAGCAAGATTCAGCTGATGCTTTGGATTAAGATTTATTCTAATCTGGCTCTTCCCCACTTGGTACTTGAAAATCAAGTAAAACCTAAACTGGAAATGGAGCATTCTGTCAGAGTGGGTACTTTTGCTATAAAAGTTTTTTTTTTTGGGGAAGAGGATGAGGTTTCATTTTACCTCTGCAACAACCAAGATGCAACATGTCACAGAAACCAGTACGTTAATTTAGCTGTTTGCTTTGGTACTTCTTTATGCTTAAAACACATACTCAAACTGTGTTCCTGACTATTCCCTCCCTGAAAAAATAATAAATAAAATGGAGTGTGTAAATATATTTACAGAAGTATTTTGATGAACTGCTTCCATGCCTGCCTCACGCTTGGAGTGGGGGTGTTCCCTGGGGTTTGTGTGCTCCCTGGTTTGGGAGCAGCAGGGATGAGGGATGGGCAGGTCCTTTTCAGCGGGGTGACAGATTGCCCGGGGAGGGAAGGAGGGCTCTAAGGCCGTTCATTTGCTGTCCTCCGGGAGAGGCAGCCATCCATCCAGCTGAGGCAGCCGCTTCGAAAATGTGCTGCCCGCTTCTGGGGATTCCGTGCCTTAATCACGTTGGGTTAGCGAGTTTCAGGGGGAGAACCGAGCAAGCGGCTGCTGAAGCAGCTGCTGGAGAAGGGAAACAAGTGTGCTAACTGGTGTTTTCCAAGAGAATGTCGTTTCACGTTATAAACACTCAGTGTATTTCCTCATCCCCCGTGCACGTTCATCCCCGTGTGGCTCACTCTGGAAAGAGTTTAGACAGTGTACTGGTTTTGAGCCCGCTTCTTCCCAGTTCCTCCCATACTGCCTCCTTTGGTCTCATTTTCTACAGTTCAGCCATCCCTCATCAATTCCCCCTTCTCACCTCCTTCACAGGCTCACCAGCTTAAGGCGATGCTTTCACATGTGAGCCCTGGAAACACTCGGGTTTGTATCCCTCAGCAGTTCTTATCCTGCTTTTGTCCCTGAGAAGCCAGGCCAGCTCACATTACAGTCAGCAGGGAGCAGGAGCTGGGTGGGAATTCGCAAGCTCAGAAATGAGCTTACGAGCTCACTGGAAAAGGAATTGCAAACATTGGGTTCGCAGCAGCATCAAAAACCTGACTTAGTTCTTTTCAGAAGGAACTGGAGAATGAGAGATGTATGTTATTGAGACACTGCCACATTTATCTGTATCTTCTCTCAAATCTGGATATAATTAAAATGCCACAAAAGTTTAGCTGGAGCAAAGAAATATGGACTATCTGTTAGTATTGAAGAAGCCCTTTGGCTTATACCAGTTGAGAATGTGATCTTGTAGAAAGACTGTTAATAACGAAGATGCTTTAAAGCTGGGTATTTTAAATATATTTCTAAGTGGAAGAAGCCTTTTTTCAGTGCTGGTATTTAAATACTGTAATTTGCTGTAAATAGTCGTTAAGAAAATGGAGACATTTGTACAGTTACATTCTCCAGTTCTGGTGACTTGAACCTATTTTCAGTAAAAACTCTTCAAACTTGCAAAATGAGATTGCAGCATGCTTCATCATACTGAAAAGCATGTTTTACCACAAGGGTTTCACTGGAAATCAATATAGAATATTATACTTGTTAGAACTATTCTAACACTGTTCTGCTAATGCTAAAGGAGCTCCCCTTTTTCCTCCAAGATACTTGGGTTACTTTACTCTCATTTACTTGCTTTGTGACATCTTCTTTACTTTCCTTCTATAGCAGACTAATTGCAGGAGCTCAGCTATTTTGTGTTTTGAGGAATTAGCCATTAAATAGCAACGACTTAAAATCTTCCTTGATTGATTGCATGTAACTGTCTGAATTGCAACAGTAATTCAGTGTAGCAGCCCTTGCTTATGAGGTGTAAAGTAATTTACCCTGCTAATAAAACATCATTGTATGCTTGCTAAGAGAAAATATTAAATTCATTCCTATTACTCTGTATTTTTACATCTTGATTCTGTTTGAATTTCTGCTGTAATATGAAAAAATACTCAATTGCTTCTGTCAAGAAGATGACTTTGAAATCGTTTGCAGTGGACGAAATCAAGACAAAGAAGCGCCAAACAGAAGTTGTATTCTGTGAATGTAAATAGGTTCTGCACCATAATTAGTGATTTTCTGGGGCTGGACTGGAGGCCCTGTGTTTTCCTGGGAAAATGCGTTTGATGTGTACCATCCCTAATTTCTGCAGTCCTGAATGAGCAGGCTGTGATTCTGCTGTAATGAACCATGTGTTAATGTTACAGCCTTCTGTCCAGCCAGGAGCCAAAACACCATGTCTGACTTTGTAATGAATCTTGCGTGCTCTTGTTGACTCCATGGGTAGGCTTTTGTTCCAGACGTGCCCTCAGATATTGCAAGTTCTCACTGAAACCTACAAAGCTTCCTCCACTTGTGCTGGGCTTTGCTCAATTTGCCAACTTTCCTGGAAAGTGTGAATGTTTCAAACCACTGGGGGAATTGTTTGTTTGTTAGTTTGGGAACAGTGGGATTTAAAACAGTGGAGCTGACTAGAGCTGGTTCTATTTCAGTTACGTTTCAGCTGTTTGTTTCCATTTTGTTTTCTTTCTCTTTTCTTAAAGCTGTGAGTCACATAGAACAGAGATAAGGGTTTGCCGTGTATGTCAAGGTGGAAAATTTTATTCTCGCAGCCATCAGTTTCTTAGTGTCATTTCATAATGAGCCCTTGTTTCTCTGTGCTTATCAGTAACTCTTGCATGTGGATTGTTGTTCCATTCTTTTTCCTCAAACGATTTTCTGCTTCAATGTTGTTTGGATTTTTTCATTTGAGCTGCGATTTGAAATCTTGCAGTCAGAACACGCGGTTTGGCACAGGTACAGTCAGACCCAGGACGACACTGAGGGACTTCAGGGGCTGTCTGGTATTGAGGGTGCCTTACTCACATCCTAATCAAACACTGGTATTGAGGGTGACTTACATCCTAATCAAACACTGGTATTGAGGGTGACTCACATCCTAACCAGACACTGGTATTGAGGGTGACTTACATCCTAATCAAACACTGGTATTGAGGGTGACTTACATCCTAACCAGACACTGGTATTGAGGGTGACTTACATCCTAACCAGACACTGGTATTGAGGGTGACTTACATCCTAATCAAACACTGGTATTGAGGGTGACTTACATCCTAATCAAACACACAGAGCCCAAGTGAGTGGAATTTCTCCTTCCCAGCAGGAAAAGCCTGTGAGAACAGTTCTGTGCATTCTGTGCAGTTGTGCTCTGCAGAGTCCCACAGTGGCCAGAGCAATGTTCCCCTAGCACTGTCCCTCACCCAGCAGTGCTGGGGGCTGGTTTTGGCGGGGTGGTGGCTGTGCTGATCCCACTGGGATCACATCCTGGTGGCACTGCCAGCATCCCGAGCCGTGGGGCTGCACTTTGTGGGTGACAAAGCCATGCAGGTTGTTACCATCACCGTGCACAAGGTCCCGGGTGGCTCCCGCAGGGTGCAGGTCAGGAATATGCCAGTGTGAAGCAATGCCTGTTGTAAATGTCGGGCTGTGAGGTGAGTTTCTGTAGAGTTTAGGGCACTCCTGCTCTGCTGGAGAGGCAGCTGTGAAGAACCCTTCTGCTGGAAGTACAATGAGTGACAGACCTGACATACCTGTCCAGTGCAAGTCAAGCAGCTTCAAGAAAGAAAGAGTGAACTATTCTAACTTCGGATGGGGAACAGGAAAAGTTCAAGTTGTTCAGTCATGGGAATATGGATAGAAGAATCTGCTACTCTGAAACTCTGCCACCCTGAAAATACTCAAGTTTGCTGCTTTTCCAAAGGCCAAATTTCCATGTCACCTTAGAGTTGTGTTGGTTTTCAGGCATGTGTATGGCTCGGTGAGTTTGCATATAGAGTCTCACCCAATTCAAGCGAGCACTTGTATTCTTTGTCTGCGCGGCTCCTCCACATTAGCATACTTGTTACTCCCGAGAGTATGTGTTCATTCATTGCATCTCAGCGTGGCAGTCAAAGAATTAATTACTCCGAGAAGGGACAGGCCTCTTCTAAAGAGTTTCACAACTTGAGCTTTTAATGGATCGGTGTCCCCCGCTGGGGCTGCAGCGCAGCTTGTCAAAGCATTGGCGGCGGCTGCACGGGTCAGCGCCTCGCAATGCGGGGACACTGTCACAGGAGCCGCGACACTGCTTCCCCAGGCTGATTTACTTGGGGCTGAGGGAACAGGCGGGAGGGGAGATTGTAAGCCCTTGAGTCGCTGTTCACACGAAACAGATTTTGAGATTCCCGTTAAAAACAAAACGACAAGAAAGTAGTGCTTTATTTCAGCCCGCGTTGCCCGCACGCCCGGGCGCTCACCTCACTGAATCCTTCCGAAGCTGATTGTCTAAATGGCCCGGCTGCAGTGCTGCTGTGTTTGTTTCATTATCTAATGTCACTTATTGATTTTCATTAAAAACATGTCAGCATTGATTTTTCTAAAGCACCCTCGGAAATGCATTCTGACCCTTTTTTTTATGTTGAATCCACTGCGGAGTCTCCCACTGAATCAGTCTAAAGCGGGATTATTTTCTGACTGAGAAATGTTGATTAAATATTTTGATGTATGAGTGGTTAAGACTGCTTTAAGAACAAAGCGTGCCACGGGGAAATGAACTGAGACAAGGGAGAGGCTGAAAGGGAGGATGCCATAAACCAGGCACTTTGTCCATTCATGCATTGTTATTTAAAGTTAGCGATGGAAATAAGCTGAAGGCCTGCTGCTGTGTGTGAGCATCAGTTCCACTCCAGATTGTATTGACATGATAGGAGAAGGGAGATACTATTTTGAAATGTTAAATCTGAGTAAAAAGAGTATTATCTTTTACCTTATTATGATGACTTTTCAGGGAGCCTGGTGTATTTGATGTGCAGGTTTTAAAATGCTGACAGTCACAGAATTTAAATTACCAGCTGATTTTGACATATGCCTGTATTATTATTTTCCTGCTCTCCTCCTCTGGCTGATTTTGCTGATTTCTCATATCTGAGGAATGGGTTCTTAGGCACCTCTGGTGGTTTGCAGTGTACATGAGTGATGTCCTGGGGTCCCTCCCTGTGACTCCAGCCCAGCTGCAGCACTCGGAGCTCACTGCTCCAAGCTTTGTGCTTATGTTCCTGCGTTAGTTGCCACTCACAGAACTGACACACAGCTGAAGTTCAGTCACTGGAAAGTTCTGGTACTGCTGCACTGACTGCTGAATTTAAAGCAGTGGCTTGCTTTGGGTAGCAGTGTGCCACAGCAATCCAAATTCATGTCTGAAAACAGGAGAAGGCTTTCAGAGTCAGCTTCGTGTGCACCTCTTTCTAATGACAAACTAACTGATTTCCCTGTAACTTTGACATGCTCCTCCCCACCCCATAATCTGGACTTTTAGTAAATAATTTTACTTGCTCTCTTCTAGATTTTTATATTTCTGAGGCAGAAAATGTGATGGTACAGCAGACTAGTCTCTCAGAGAAACAAGACTTTACATTCATTAGGTAATTAACAGCCTTATTTGCCTGGCTGTTGTGTCTCTCATGTTCTTAAACTGCTTTAAACTCTTAAACAACACTTTAAGAGTGTTGTTGAACAGTAACATCAGCACACCTGGTGAGGCAGAGGGAGCGTGTTCACAGCTGAGGGAAGCAACTGCTGTGTTGCTGGAGTATAACCCTGGCACTGCTTAGTTTGCAAAGTTCAAGCTGAGTTAGAGAATTTTTTTGGGGAAGAAAAAAGTTCCATTAATAGAAAGGAATATCAAAAAACTCAGTATGGATGAACAACTTGGTGTGTGAAAGTTTCCAACAGTTGCCTTGCCCTAATATTCCCTTTTTATAGGAAGAGAGTATAGATGAAAAGTACAATTTGACTGTCCTGTGTGCTGAAAAATACCTGACCAGGTGTGACTCGTGTCATATGCATGACCCAAGTGTGCAGGGAAGGCTCAGGATCTGCTCTGGGGTCTGTGGGTGACAGCCCCTGTGCCACGGTGTCTCTTTTAGGGTCTGTGGGTGACAGCCCTTGTGCCACGGTGTCTCTTTTAGGGTCCGTGGGTGACAGCCCTTGTGCCACGGTGTCTCTTTTAGGGTCTGTGGGTGACAGCCCTTGTGCCACGGTGTCTCTTGCAGGGGTTCCTGACTTTTGGTCGCAGATACAAACCCCACAGGGCAAACCTGTGAGTGTCTCTGCACATGGATGCCTCTCAAACCTCTCTACATGGAGCTCCTCTTCCCTCAGTGCACATTCAGCTCTCAGCTTTTTATTGTTCTAATGTGCTGTATTCGTGGTACTCTGAGCTGTTAGCAAGGCTCAGTGCTCTGCAGCACAGCAGATTTTTGGGATAGGCACCCTATAAACACTTGCTGTGCTCCATGAGGGTTTCAGAGGGCATCTCTTCAAGTGGGACCTGCTGGTGTGCCCTGCCCTCCCTGGCACCCTCCACCCCAGCAGGTCTCTGGAGGCAATAAATTCAGATTTCTCGCCTCTGCATGGCACAGCCTCACACAAACACAGCCCTGTTGCCCAGAGCAGGGCTGCAGCAGCAGATGGGAGCCCCACGGGGCACAGAGGTGTCCCAGCTCTGGAGGTGGCCGGGTTCAGAGCCCCAGGAATGCGGCCAAACCCCCCAAGGTGCCCGGCCAATTGTGCAACCCTACACCCCCGGCTGCAGGGAGGGCATGGGGCTTCTTCCCGACCCCACCTGTCACTCAGCTCAGCCCTGAAGGATAAGCTGATCTTTTGAAGTCGAGGCTTAAAATTGTTGAGGCTGGAGGGCATTTCTGGTGGGTTACTGGGTTAGTGAGGAGAGGCAGCAGCGCTGTGGATGGTATCAGCTTTGCTTTGATCACACACATACATGAATTTAATAGCTGCTGCTTAATGCTTACCCTACACTGTTAGTGTTCCTAAATCAGAGCTGGGGGATGGCCCATACCATCCTTTCCTCGAGCAGATAATGGGAGAGCTTTCCTCCAGAGCTGCTGGCTAAGGAAGAGGTTCTTTTCCCTGATGAAACAATGAGGGGACAGTGAATGAGCCCTGACTTGTGGGATGTGTAAATGTGAGTGTGAAATGCTGTGAGGCTGCCTCAAATTGGAGATTTCAATGCTACTGAAATACTAAAACTAAAAAGCAGGCGCTGGCACAAACCTGCCCAGAGCAATGCACTGCAAAGACAAATTCTGAAGGGGAAAACACCTTCTTCGCCCCCCAAACAACCACACCATAAATTCTCCCCCTCTTTTGGTTTTAGTGCTGTTGTAAAAAGCCCAGGCCTGCTTTAAAAACCTGAAACTTTCTCTTACAATGGCCGGGGCTGAGCTTTGAGGCACTGCCACAACTCATTGTCTGTGGAAGGACCCTTGCTGGGAAGGCTGTGATTTATATCAGCCTGCCTGTCATGGGGTGAAAGGAATGCCCGGTTTTTCATTTTGATCAAATGTTAGGTTTGAAAACCACCCACTGCTGTAAACTCAGTTGGAGTGGAGAGATGAGATGGAGCACATTGCATGCTTTGTTGCTGAGATAGTGTTTTAAGGCTGGCTGAATCTGTTTCCCATTGCTGAGTGCAGGGAGCAGAGATGAGGATTTTAAAAAGGGGAAACTAAACTGAGGACTTTTTTTGTGTCTGCTTTCAGTGAAGTAGAAGATGGGGTGAGGGCAGTTCAGGAATATGTGCTGTCTTCAATGCAGACACGAAAGGAGGAAAAATCTTTGGTGTAGATGAGCTTGTAGAGAAGATGGGGGTGGAATTTATGGGGGTGGAATTTTCCAAAGGGACTAGCAGAGATAATCACCTAGTTCCCACTGAAAGCTGCTGGACCTGTCTTTATGCCTAAAACTGGGACAGGAAGACAAAATAATTCTGATCTGTAATTGAGTTTATCTCCTTTTATGAGATGTACAGTTTCTCCCATCCTCTCTTTTTTTATTTTTATTTTGTCTTCTGTTTAGCAGCTTTCACAAGGACTGTCCTTTCTGAAAGTTTGGATGCTGATACAATTCCAGAACCATGATATTCTTTCTATTTAAAATGCACAATAGTTTCTGTGGCTTTTTCTTCTCTTGACTGTGTTGGCAACAGCACAGAGGGCTTTCCCTGGTCTTGAGTTTCATCACAGATTTCCAGCTTGGACTGCCCTTAACGTATAAAAGCATCTGATCTGAGTTTGTGGCTTTGAGTTTGTGACATTCAGTTTCTGATCTTTCTCAGGTTAATTCTCATTTTGGCTGAGTTTCCTGAGGCAGAGTAACATTTTTACCTCATTAATATGACTTTGCATTTACTTAGTCCTAAAATGAGTATCGAAAAACCAGAATCTGAGATTTTAAACTGCAGAATTGGGAGCAGTCCTTGCTAAGATCGTATTAAATAAAAGTGAGGAGTTCCTGTGTGCTCCTGTGTTAAGAACATAAAGAATTCTGTGCTGTTGAGTGTCTGCAGACTCGTGATCACAATCTTTAGATAGTTCTGTGCAATGCTCATGAGCAATTTTTATGATTAAGGGTTGACTACTATGAGTAAGAAAACCATTGTATCTTGCTCTGCTGCTGCTCCATTTGTACATTTAAAATTAGGAGATTAGATAATTTCCCTGCTCTGCCACCATGGGCTGTGCAACCTTGGGCACACCACGTCTGCGCTCCCCCGATACAAGAAGCGATAATACAGCCTCAGAAGGGTGCTTTGAAACTAAGCACGTCCAAGATTAAAATATTATGGTGACAGTGGCGAAAAAACCCCCAGTGTGCTCTGAGCAGTGCATTTGATCAGCCCTCCAGGTCACAGGAGATTTAAAGGCCATCTGTGGTATGACTCCATTGACTTCTATAAAGCAGGATCAAACGTGGTTCATGCATCTGTGTGGTCTGACCCCTTTGAATTCTCTGGTCAAGTTATGTCAGGAAGGGAGAGAAGCTCTGAGGTTTGCTATCAATTTTTATGTGGGTCTTTACAGAAAACAAAACCGTCTCAGCAGCTGATGGGAGTTTTGCAGGTTTTTGTCAGTGTCAGGGACATGAGGAGCAAGTTGAGATGTGCCTTTCAAGTCACAATATAAAAAACCTCGGAATGTTTTCAAGGCTGTTAATATGGGTGTTATAAAGTAAATTATTTCCCCCTTCCATTAAATAGCTTAAGGGCAGAGCTGCTGAGCTGGAACACTGGCTATTATTTTAGGAATACAGTTTAAACCCCTTGCTTTTCCATCTCTTCTTTAAGCCATAGATTACACCTTTATTGGTTTTGTATTTCCAGACATAAAGAGGGGAGTTACTCTGTGGCCACATAATTCTGTCCCAGCTGGGAATGGCCAAAAGAGCTGACTGATTACAGTCCCTAACAGTGCTCTACAAAGGTGGCTTGCAAACCTAGGAAAAAATCCAAGGTTTGTTTCATCAGGGCATCAAAGGCTGAGCTTTTTTAACATCGTGCTAGTACAGCTTCCCAGCTGGAATGTGTTAACTGCAGGCATTATTGTCAGAAATGGCAAACATCAGGTAACATTGCACTGCGGAGCTGGAAATGATTCTCAGACTTCTCTTACAGCTCTCATTTTTGAAATCTATATCCTGTCTTTTCCTTCATAAGGTCCAGGCCTGCATTTCTTGCTGTTTGGTATTAACTCTGTGCTTGTTCTGTTTCATGTGTGATTTAGCAGTGAGCACAGCACTAAATGTCAGCGTTCTGGAATGTTCTTGTCAGAGATGTGGGCTTAGGATAACGTTTGGCTCTCTGTTGTTTTGGTGGGGTGTCTGTACCTGGAGAATCAAAGCAGGCTGAGCTCTGACAGGTCTGACTGTCTGTCTGAGGCTGTTTTGCAGACAGGGATTGCAGAGTTTAGCAGCCATTCAGAACACACTGCAGGGCCCCCAGCTGGGAGATTTCTTGCCAGTGAGAGCAAAGGCCTTGGAAGTAGGAGCTGGAGCTGTTTCTGAGCAGGAGTGATGTCACAACTGTCTGCCCATCTTCTGTAATGAAAGTTTGCATCTTAGTGGACCATCAGTAAGATTCTTCCTAGTTGATACAAGGAGATTGAAAAAAACCATGTAAATTTAAAGTCCTCCTCATTAAGTCAAACAGGAGACTTAGCATTTCTGTATTTTATCATATATTGATATTAAGTTGCTGCATTTCTATTTCTTAGCTCAGTCATCTCTGTGTATCATTTCATTTGTGGGCTTTCTGGAAGAGAGGTGAGATTATTCACAGCAAAAACTGAAAATATGGAAGAAGCAAGCTTTGATGTGACAGAATATTATCACAAAGTGGATTATTGCTTACTCTTACTTATACCCATGTAGATATATTTGTTTCCTTGTCACCGGGTTAAAATGTTAATGATAACTATTGCAGGATAACTGGATGCTTATAAGTCACAGAAAAGGAAGAACTTGTGAATTTACCGCTAAAAAGGCAATATAAATTAGGGAGTCTTAGGACCAGTCTCATGGGGCCCTGGAAGTTTGGGGACCTCAGTATTTCATAGAAGGACTTCAGCCACAGTCCTGTGATGGAGAGAGATCTGAAAATAGCTGGAGGGGTCAGCTCTGATCTCTCTGGTGAGGCTGGAATTTGTCCAGGGGAGTTCTTATCTGTGAGGTTCCCTCCCACACCTCAGTTTTGTGCATTTGCTGCACACATCTTACCGAGCAGAAAAGGAGGGCTGCTGAAAGCTGCCTTAAAAACACAGGCTCTGAAGGGATCGGGGGAAAAGAGGGCAAATTCTTTTTAATTCCCATTTGTACAAATAATTCGCAGATTAAGGATTTTGGCTGAGAAAGAGAGGCTCAGGCCTGAAATGTATGGCCCCCATGTGGGCTTCATACGGAGCTGCTGAACAAAATGCTTCATTTCCAAAAGCCACTGCTCAGCTTCCCCCTCTGTTCTCAGGGAGATGATGAAGAAGAGAAAAGAGGACGACTTTGCAGCTGATTAATCACTGGGAAACAGTAATCACTGGTGCTGTGTTTGGGATCATTATTCAAGGACTTCCAGACAGAAATAAACCCAAGAAGTACAACAGTAGCTTTCTCTAATTATTTTTCTGTGCTCAGCCCTACTTTGTGTATTGAGCAAAACCATTCCTCTTCTTCCACTTTGTGGGCAGTGATTTCTGGGGCACAGATTCAAACTGTCCTGGGCAGTTCATTCTAGAAGCTGACTCAGTGTGACCGTATTTACAACTTTAAAAGAGGCTGTTTATTATGGAATTCAGTCTAAAGTCACAGCTAAGGGTTTATAGCATGTTTAAATGTATATATCTGCTTGAAAAATAGTCTGAGATAGATCTTTGTTGTGTGTAAGTTGGCACAGCCTCTCCAGAACAGAAATATACCAAGTGGGTTTCCACCCACAGAAGTTTGGACCCCTCTGATTTTCCTTTTCTCTTCCGTGTGTATAATGCACGGAGAAAAGAAGACAACCCTCTTTAATCTGGGGAGAATTTAGACACTCATCAAGCACTAAAGAGGCACCATGCCGAGGCTGAGAGCTGAAATCCCAAGGATGAAATCAAGTAATTGCTTTGTCTTTCTTTTCAGACATCTAGAGAGACGCTTAAAGGCAAAACTAGAAGTGACTGAATGACTCGAGCCGAGTGGATTTAGAGACGGGTGGATGTATTAAACTTGCAGGGAAAATAGCAGCACAGAGGTGAATTCTGTGCAGCTCCCAAAGGCTGGCAACAGCAGCACTCAGTGGGGCTCTCAGGCATCCCACTGAAGGGAAAATGTGCTTCACAAGGGAGAAAAAGTTTCATCGGAGCTTTGTTTTTTAAAGTAGCTGGTAATCAATTAGCTACCATAAATACTGTGTTCAGCAGTTCACTATCTTCATGTCTGTAATTGCTCTGAGATCCCAGTGTTTGCCCAGGCCCTGAGTGATTTTTCTCATGAATATAATTTGAGAATAATTCATATTCACAGAAAGCAGAAAGACAAAAGTCTAGAGGAGGGAAAGCAGGGAAGGGTTGGGCACTCTTTTTAAATGAGCTATTGAGTCTGCATAACAACATGACCATTTTACAGTCACATTCTGTTGCAGCCAGTTTTTCATACTTTGCAATAGGTTGGGATCTGTTTATTGCTACTGGAGGGCTTTTTTCGCCCTCAGCTTTTTCTCATGTAGATGGTTTTATGCTTCTCATCTAGGTTAGGCACAAGAAATGCAAATTTTTTACCAGACTTGAATAACCAAGCTGTTTCCAAGGAAAAAAGTTTCAGGCTTGGATGTTAGGTTCTGGGCAAAGAATTTATGGTATTTTTGAGCTCACTTTGTGTAAACCAATAAATGAATAGTGATACAGCAAACTTCAGTAAGGCTAGTAATAAAAAGGTTAAAAAAACCTATCAGGTTCTTTCTTTGTGGCAAGGAGGCTCCTGGCTTGTTCCTTGTTCAGCTTGTGGGGAAACTACTGACATCAGCTTCCAGCTGCAAAACGAGGAGTTTACACTACAGGCTGCATTTTGCTTAAACCCCAGGGGCCAGATTTTCACAAGAACTCAGCCTACAAGCTGAAAAGGAAAGAAATGACCAAATTTCCAGAGCCCTGTTTGTCGGGTCTCAGAATTGCTGCCTCTGGCTGCTGGCTGCTCCCAGACTCCAAATGTGGTAATGCAAGTTCAGCCTGGAAGTCTGCACCCTAGATGTGTTGTAGCTTTAATTTTGGCCCCTGAGAAGGCAAATTAACTCATACAGACCTAATGACAGCTCATTTAATTAACTGGGGCTATGATCATATTCAGTACAGGAGCCATACAAAAATGCCACTCACATTTCACTTTAAGTGTTCTGTGTCAGACACCATCACCCAGGAATGAACTGCTGCTATTAAATTTCATAAACAATCATTTGAAATAAAGAGTTGTCACAGGAGCAGACTTAAGCAGCATTTTAATGTTGCATCAGAGGCACTGCAGTGCTGAGAATCACAGAACTCCCCTCCAGGCAGAAGGAAAAGGTCACCAGGTCTTGGTCGTACTCACCTGAGCGGCCAGGCATTACCTGGGTGTGATTTATCTCTTCCTTCTGGAAGTTACAGATGTGGTTTGGGAGATCGTGAGGCCACCAGCCCTCTCTTGGCATCTGCCCTGGAAACACCCAAAGTGTGCCAGTCCTGGCTGGTGTGGGAGCTTTGTCAGTGAACTGACTCCCCAGAATGAGGAATTGTGGCAGCAGAGCAGTAATAAATTCAAAACAGTCTCAGTCATGGCCCAAGTGGGAGAATATTTACATTCTGTTTCTCATCCCCACTTTGGGAAATGTTTGATTTCAGGGTACCATGGATGTAACATGGCTGGGGGATCTGAGTGAGCAGGCACTCACTAACATCATCATTCTCTGCAGAAATATAGTTCCTAATTGTTAATAGATGTTCAGTTCTTTGTGGATATAATAGTAATTCTCAGCAAAACTAATACGTATCTTTAACTATCCAGTCACTTTTGGAATTGCTGAAGAGACTTCTCCAGTTCTCTGATCAGTTCAGGAGCAATGGTTCTTTCTGTCTGCAGTAAGACCAGGTCAGGCTCAGTCTCCACGAGTTTGATCCTTGGAGCCAGTTCATGGAGTCTAAGAGGAGCTGCCAACGCCATCTAGAGTCGAGGCTGCCGGGGATTTCTCATTATTACAGGAATTATTGTGAGGAAATAACACCTATTTCTCAGCACTTTTGGCAGAAATACTGTAAAAGAAAGAAATAAATATTATCCATTAGCAGAGTGCCTTTGTCAGCCTCACACTGAATAGGGAGAGATGTGCTTGTTCCTTCTCTTCATTCAGGGGCTGTGTTTAATTTTTCTGTCTTTCTGCTTCTTGAATCCTTCTCCTTGGCTCTTGAGTGCCAGGTCTGGTAGGGTCTGGCACACTCTGTAATCCCCCTCATATCTGCAGCTACAAAAACCTGGAGAAATCCAAACCTACCATGGAAACATGCTGGTTTAATCAGGATTTTTATCAACTGTTTTGCTTCGCTCCCCCAAGTGTTTTAGGATGCTTTCATAGTAGGTGCAAGGGAATTCTGGGAGATGGAAATGAGGATTTCTCTGTAAAATGTGGGATTTGAGGAGGTTTAGAAGGAAAGATTAGCTGGGTGAAATGCTTAGATCCCACGATTTCCTGCAGACAGTGCCTGTTTTTCAGTTGGGAAAGCTGTTCTGAGGGACTGGAGGAATGGTCTCAGATCCCTTCCTGCAGCATGCTGAAAGTGGGAGCTGTGACTGGGATTATCATCTCATGATAGCAGAAAATTCTTATTTGCTCCATGTCATCCATGAAGAGTTCATCCTGCTCTGTATGAGGAATGTGATCCTGAATGCAAGTAGTTACTTCTTAAATGAGATTGAAAACAACCAGTATTTAGTGTTTTAGAGAATAATCTACAGACCAGGAATAAAACCTAGGGGTGCCAGCTTCCATCTTACTTCTCTGTGCGTTAGCCCATGCTCACCTTTCAAGATTTGTTTCAATTGGCAGCATTTCTAATGAAAAATGCACCTTTAAAAGCCAAAAGAACATTTGTCTTCTTTAGTTCTGAGGTGCTTTATTGTGAGGCTCGTAATGGTTCAGTTGAAGCTTTTTGAGCTGGGGACAGTGTTGAGGCTGGAAGGAAATGAATGGAAAATGCAAAACAGGAGGGGATTTAACAGGACAAAGTTGTTCATGTGGTTATTTGGCAGCTACAGGAATTAAATGTGCCCAAGTTCCCTACTTGAGTGTATCATACAATAATCGTACCAACATAAAATACTGATATTCCATCAGTGAGGAATCAGTGAGGTTTATTTATGCTCTTGTTGTAATAACTTTAAAAATGCTATGAAAAATCCTTTATTTACATTAATAATGCCACTAATATTTCCTGGATCTGGTGAAGTTATTGCTTTTTGCTGCTTAAGGAGATATGGTAATTCAAGTATATAAGCTTGAAGGAAAACGAGGAGAGTTGTTCCTCTGGAAGGAAATGAAGCTAAAACTCTCAGGAATTATTTCTAGCCCACATCACATTCAAATATGTCCAACAGAGATATTTGCCAGGGAGTGTTCAGGGGGTCTGTTTGAAGCACAGACGTTATCTGAGGCAGCATCACAGAGCCAGGGCTTTCCTGTGCTCCAGATGGATGGGACGGCCAAGGCAGATGAATCAGCTCCGCTGTGCGTGGCTGAGGCTGGGAGGAACTCACAGAGAACAGAGCTCTGCTGGGAGTCTGCAGGCAGCTCTGGCCAGGGCCATTAATCCTGCAGGAGGCAGGAGCAGATGGAAGCACTCAGGGTGGGTCTGTGGGGTGAGATGGGCTGAGGGCAGGACAGGGCAGGCAGGGCTCAGCCCCTCCGCGGCTCTCACTGCACCAGTTCTGTCTGGTGGTTCCTCAGCAAACAGCATGCTCACAGCTTTCACACTGAAAACACCACGAACCTCCTGGAAGGACCCTGAAGCCTTTAAATGCAAGAGAAGGTTGGTGTGGTTGTGAAACGCTGAGCAGTAAATACTTTGCTTGTTTGCTTCTACTTAAAATTGAATCTTGGAGGATTTACATGCAAATTCTATCAAGTACCAATCTTTGTTCAGCCTTTGCTGCGCATTTTGATTTTTTTTTTCTCATTAATTTGAAAGCATTTGGGAAAGGAAAAGAGCCAGTGTTTTCTAATTGGCTAACATAAAGTGAAATTGCTAAATCCATATGTAGGCACCAGACTGTGCTTTGTTTCTTAATGGGGCTAATTTTGCTGAGACCTGAGGGACCTGAGCATCACAAATCAGGTTGCCTGTGCAGGTATTTCAGTTTAAGAGGCTGGTTCAATTCTCAGCTGTAGAGGCCTACCAAGGGGCAGGAGTTACATCTGCATACTTGGGGAAAACATTTGAATTGCTGCTGGAATCCAGATTATTTTTTATGATAAGAACATGTAGTTTTATATATTGGATAATTTAATTTATCTTGCCCACATTTTCAGTCGGTCCCAAGCAGCAAGACAGCCAGGAGGAGTAAGTCCATTGCTGTGACTGAGTTGGTATCACACCCTTATTTTGAAGATGAGTTGGACTTTCTTTGCCTTCTGTAAATGTTATGGAGAAAGAAATTTCTCCTCTTTGCAATTAGACTGGGATCAAATATCCAGCAGATTTTTGTCTCCTTTTCCATCACCTGTACTATTTCTGGCATCTCTTACCATGTGGAACTATGTGAACCAATAATGAAAATATGTTTAAATATACATTTTCCCATTGCTTGAGTCAACCATTAATATGTTGATGTACCTCAATATATTTAGGTTTTATAATTTGAATAATATTGCTCTCCATTACATAATCACCCTTTCAAAGACCCCATGCCATTTTTTGAGCACAAGTTAAAGCCCCAAGCATTTCTTTCTACCAAAGAACTTTTAGTTATTTTACTTTAGCTTCTGCCTACTTAGAAATGAGTGGCCTCAGGTAACTCAGCATGCCCAGGAGAATTACAGATATGGTGCCTCTATTGTGGGATTACCTTATTTTGGGGAACAAACCTTCATGTGAATTCAGAGTTTTATCATCTTGGCGTAATTACAGTGAGGAGTTGTATGGTTTATTCTTGACCAGTTGATCTGAAATACTCTGGTTTTTCTTATCACCACTGCTTCCACAAAGGATCCCTTAGCTCTGGAGCTCTGCAGGTTTGGGAAAGACAGTGCATTTAAAGTAGTTAAAAACCTATTTCCAGCTCTTTTGCATTTGAAAGCTCTTGGTCCTGTAAGAATATTTTGGTTTAGCTCCCCTCTAGTTATCAGCATGAGAACTCGCAGAGGAGCAGAGCTGACAAAGCCCTTGGAGCAGCAGGACTTTGGCAGCTGTGAGCTCCTGGTGCCTGCTGCTGTCTTGGGGGAGGCTGGAGCAGCAAGGCACCAACCTGGCTGGAGTAGATTTGCTCTTTACCTGTTCTGCTGTGGATTAAATGAGAACACATTTTTGGCTCTGAGCATCTGTGCATAAATTCCGTCTGAATAGCAGGCGAGTTATGAAATGAGATCAGCTCTGAAAAGTAATTCTAACCACAGCTAATTTTTTTTTTAAAGGAATATAAATTGCTAGCTTTTGAGCAGCCAAGGAAAATTAGAGGCTTGTGTAGGCTCTGAGATTTTGCCAGATTTTGTATTGATTCGTGTTAAGTCTGGTCTGCTTGAAAGGGTGTTTCAGAGTGGGTGTGAATTTTCTGCATCAGGAGGATGTATGTACCTATGGGATGGCTGCAGGTACAGAGTGCTGTGTGACAGCTTCGGTTTGATCCACATCACCAACAGCACCTCTCTGACCTGAGCAGCCTCTGCTGACCTTTCCTGCTCCTCGAGCTTCCATCTGCATTTTCTGGTGTGGGCACTGACTGAGCTGGCATCTGTGCTCAAATGAGATGGGAACAATTATCAGGCTGGTGCAACTTTCAGTTGCTGCCTGGCTGGACTGGATCTGAACCAGGCATCTGGAGGAGAGATCCTTTTTTTGTTTTTTGTTTGCTAAGTTTTCTGAGCCGAAGGATGACAGCTGAGGAGAGGGGACTGGAGGGCCAAAGTAAATATGATCGTGTAAGGAGGAAAATAAAGTGAGACAACGTGTGACAGATAGTCGTGTGTCATTGAGGACAGTGCTGACTGTGCCAGAGGATCCTGTGCTCCATGAGAGCTCTGGCCATGAGAGATGCCCTGGGAAGCTTTCCCAAAGTGCTGTGTACACTGCTGGGGCTCACAGGCCACTTCAAAGCAGCGCTCTGAGCCCAGGCCTGTGAGCCCAGGCAAGCGTGCAGATCTAAAGTACACAGCAGTGCCCTTTGAAACGGGCTGCAGAGGGTTCCCACAGCCCTCCCTGCTGCAGGGGTGTCTGCAGGGGAGCTGCCTGCAGGGATTCAGCTCTCTGGGATTTGTGTGGTGCTGGACGCATTGTCTGTTCCATCTGCATTGTGCTCTCGTGGCTGCACAGTGAGGAGAGCAGCACAGCTCTGCCTCACACGAGCTTTGGGCTGAGAGCTGCAAGGTTCTGGGGCAGAGGGAAGGGGAGGCTGATTATTGCAGCCAGCCATGGGCTGCCATGGCATTCCAGGGTGTTTATCCCAAGTCAGGAGCAAGGTTCAGAGGGAATGTGTGATCTGCAGAGCGCCTCTGCTAGAGCTGGTTCTAATTAGTCATTTTTATGAGCTCCAGAGTCAGACAAAAATGAGGAGCCCTCCCCTTGTGTAGTTTCCTGTTTGCTGGGTGCATGTAGAAGAGATCTGGCCCTGATGTATGTTAATAATGAGCTGATAATGTAAGCCAGCTGAGAGATGTGGAGTTAGTCTGGTCTGCTGCCAAGCGGGAGGTGAAAGTTCAGGAACTGACTCATGTTGCCAAGACCTGGTCCTGTGGAGAAGGTCTGCTCATTAATAGATTGAGTTTCTCATTAGGGCTACAGAGCATATGCTTACAGCTTTTGGGTTGCAGGCTGAAACCCAATCCCAGTAAAAGCCTGCTGAACAGAGAGGCAGATTTACTGGTAAATAAAGGATTAAAGGAACACTTGGCAGGGTTGTTGGACTGGAAACCTGACTGGCCTTTGAAGATTTCTCCATATTGTAGGTCCTCCCTTTAAATTTATACCAGAAGAGACGTGCTCTGCTCTTTACCACGCAGCCCAGAGGGCAGGAGCTTTCCACAGTGTGCTCTGTATCCAGCAAGGGTAGAAGATGCTGATATTGTCTTCTAAATCAATGCATGATATTGCCTTTAAAGTAAAACATCCCTTATAAGTTGTTAGCTCAGAGGAGCCTGGTGTAAATAAGGCTTCCCTCCCACACCCCCCTCACTTGGAGGCCTTGTCTGCACAGAGAACAAGGCTCTGCATTAGTTTTCAGAGCAAGCAGCTCAGCATTTACAGCATCTCTAAAACTACTCTTGTTCTCTTTGGTTTTTTGAATGAGAGTCTCCAGCAAACAGGCACAACTGCCTGCTTGGGTTACAGCCTGTGACGTTCATTACAGCTGGCCATGAATGGAGTTCATACTTGGCTAAACAGCTTTAGCAAACTGAAATGCAGACAGGTTTAAATAGACTTATAAAGGGAAAAAAAAAATATATATAGCAGTCCAAAAGCCCTACAGCTGACAAGAGTGTTAATACAGTACTCTGGGAATTCAGGGTGGCATTAGCTTTATAGTTCTAATTGAAGGAAAAATGATCCCTATTAAAGTTTGGGTTCTTGAATGTGGATGATGTAATGGCTCTCGTACCACTCTGCCTTAGCTGGCAAGGGTTACCTGGGGAGACATGGAGCCAAAAGGAGCTGCAGGACAGGCCTCAGAAGCTGGTAAGAGTTTCTTTTTATTTTCATGAATTGGAGTCACTGCTTTGTTAGCTAATGAAGGAGACAAAACTGCAGAAGTGGAGACAGCCGTGAATTTTATCGAACCCCTCTTCCAGCAGAAGGGTTTCCTTTGTTCCTGCCTGCCCAGGAGCCACAGGCATCTTTAATCATTGCTGAAATCCCATTGTCTAGAGCCAACAGCCCTGCTAGCCCGCAGCTTTACTGCAGCCAGATGTCTGACACCAGGGAGTTACAGCAGGAGGATGTATCCGGCTTCTGCCTTGCTCACACTCGCTGTGACCAGGCAGGCTGAGAGTTCAAGAGCTGGATTTACAGTTTATCGTGCAGAAATGAGCTGTAGTTGTGAAAAAATACATGTTTTATCTGTGCTTGTGCATGCAGCACGTTTCCTTGTGATAATACACACTACTGCTGTTACACAAAGAACTCTATTATTTCTTTTACGTGAATAAGAAAGAGCAGAAGGATTCTTTTCTAACTCCAAAGCCTCTGTTGAATATCACAGAGCAAGATGTGGTTGTGGAATCCACCAGGCACTAAAATTCACATCAGTGATGGAATTCCTGCAGCAGAGAGGCTCTCCTGAGAAAGGCTGCCTGGGGATGAGCAGCTGGGCTCCAGCTTGGCTCAGTGTGACACACGGGTGTCACCACTGCAGTGTCACAGCTCCTGCCTGGCCCTGGGCACCGAGTCACAGCCAGGTGACAGTGGGGACAGCCAGGCCCCTCCAGCCTCCTCAGCCCTGAGTGTGCCGGCACCTCGCTGCCAGTGGAGCCCAGAAATGATGGAATTTCCTGATGAAATCAGCTTTTACTCAGCTGTCACCCCGTCCCCTGCCCCAGGCTCTGTCACCAGAGCTGCTGTGGCTGCTGGCAGCAAAGCCAGCAGGGTGTGAGTGGCCAGCAGACATTGTATTGAGACATCTCTGGCCAGACACATTAGCTCCTCCGTCCCTTAGAGGGCAGATAAAACCACTCCTAATGCTTAATAACATAAATTTGGAGGAGCTCTTATGTAAACATATTCAGTGAGCCCTCATTAATTTCCCTTAGGAGCCAGGCTGAATGAAGATGAGTTTCAAAGAAAGGCAGAAATTAAATTTGTTGTTAAGGACTGCACATGTTGGAAAAAATTGGAGGAGGCACTGTGTGGTTTTAGCTGTGTGAATTAGGGATCTGTGGCAGGGACGTGGGGGAGGAGAAAGGTTTGGAAGTTATATTAGGAAAGGATAAAAATAGTGCTTGCAAGATGTATAGCAGGGCTCTATTGCATTGATTTGCAGGGAGCTCTCAGTGATTCTTGAGCACTACAGCACTTTAGGAGCACGACACATTCAACCTCTTAAAAAGGTGGTGCAAGTCATTTGCTCTGTGCAGTTTTGTGGTGCTCAGCATAACAAACTGGCATCCATCATTGTCATTTGTCTTTGCAATGACTTTAAGGACACTTGAGAAGCAACAGGAGGGTCGGATTCTGTTTTCTACCCACTCCAGAAAATACAGAATAACTCTGTTGTGACTTCAGAGCTGCACAGGCCAACCTTGCCTCTGGCATTAATGCCCTCTCTGAAATTGCACCAGACCATTGTTCTGCTTTGAACATAAACTGGATCCAGGTTCTTGTCTTCATCTTAGGCAGGCCTTTAATGCTGGCTTCTGAGTGTACTCCTTTTGTATAAACTTCATCTTGGAAAGAACAACTTGGTCCCATTGGCTTCTGCATCCTAATTCCAAAGCTGGAATTGCCAGATGTGTTCTGCCAGACACTTTTCTCAGGTATGGCACTGATGGAGGGGTTTGGTTTGGCCCTTCCTGGGCAGGTTATAGCAAGACATTAGAGCAAATAAAAGAGAATTTGGAGAGTAATTTCTCAATCATCTTCTCTGCCTTAAAAACAGAATTAAAACCATGTGTTCATCATTCTTCTGCTGCGTTTTCTCACTGTGATTTAGCATTCTGTCAGGTCTGCTTGTGCTCCCCTAGAAGATTCCCTCTTCTGGATCTCATTCTTCCTTTTGTAGTTCTGCCTTTCCCCCTCTCACTGCCAGCACTTTGTTCTCCCTGTCATTTCTTGCCCCACGCAGGTTTCTGGTGCAGGTAAACTGGGAAGAGGAGATGGCAGAAGGGCTGAAGTTGGGGTCTGGGGCTTGAGGAGCCCCATCCCTCAGTACCAGGGGTCACCAAACAGCACCCAGTGGCTGCTGGGGGGAGCTGGGATGCTCACACAAAGCTTTTGAGTCAGGACAGGATGCTGGAGAGACAGGATCTGGGGGCTGGGGAGCAGCTGCTCACCCCGAGATCCGCAGTGGCCCTTGCTCCCTTAGCAGGAGGCAGGGCACTTTATAAACAGCCCGTGGAGGTGCTGTGAGCACAAAGACACCAGTGCTCCAACCATCCCTTTTGATTAATCCCTGGGAAAGAAGGTGTTTAACCAGATAAATTTCCGCTTGGTTTCTGTCCTGCTGCTCTTCTGGAATGATGAGTTGCTTTGTGCTGTGTGACAAAGAATTACTTGGAGGTTAAAGGTGACGCCGAGTTCATTTCCCGAACGGGCAGGGCTGTCCCCCACCCCCTCAGCCTCCTTTCTCAATTAATCTTCTCATAAATCCTCCCTGCATTTTTGAAATGGAGATGATTAGCAGGGTTGTAGCCAGGGTATTGGGATATTCTGGCATGGTTTGTCACAGTTTGCATACAAGCAGCTATGTAATACATGCAGGTATTAAAAACGTGAGTGCATCACATCTGTTAGTGTTCCAAATTCCTGCAGGAAGGAGAGGAGGCGAAAGTAAAGAAGGATAAGTGGCTGCTTTGCTCTTAAATTAGATTCTCATATAAATAATATTTTTTTTCAAGAAGCAATTAAAAATATTTTTGGGGCCAGATCATTGCTGGTGTAGTACATGGAGATTTTTCTGTCTTTTATGAAACTTTATTGAGTTATACCAGCGGTGAAACTTTCCTAAGAGTGAAATTCTGCAACAGTTAAGGCTGATCCAAGTCAGTACTTCCAGGGCCCTTTTTTCTCCACGATTTAGATGTTTTACACCAAATTTGCAGATTCCTGGAGACGCCAGGCAGCGGAGGTTGAGGCTCTTGGTTCCCACTCGGAAAAGCTGACAGACTAGAGTCTAATCTTGGCAGCATTTGCTACCTTGCCTTGCCAAGTTCCATCCATCATCAGTAAGGCTCTTACACCCTCTTACCTTCCTTGCTTTGGTGCTTTCACCTGCTGCAGCTGCAGTGCCACTGTCCCTGCTCCTGTCTGGTTTCTGTGCTTAGCTGTGCTAGAACCTCCTGCAGAACTCAGTCACACTGCCTGAGTGTGTCTAGATAATGGGAAAAGGGATTGCTGCTGCTGGGTATTCAGTTGCTGCGGTGGGATGAGAGTCTGAAGGGGTTTATTCCCAGCAGAGTCCAGGACCCTGGGAATAGCAGCCCTGAGACATCAGTTGCCAGTTAGGAACGTGTCAAGATGTGTGCTACAAGTGTATTACAAACCCCAGGGAAAGGCTGGCTCAGATCTGAGTGTAAGAAACCCCTTTTTCCTTTTCAGCCTTGGAACAGTCACTCACTGCCAGGTTATACCTGGCTCTTCGAGTAATTTCCCTTGTACTTGTGTCATGCAGAGCCCAGTGGAGACTGGGTTTCAGTGTAGGGCAATGTGAGATAAAGTCCTGTTGTTTGTCTTGCTGGCTGGCTTTATTTTTAATTAGTACCTGTTTACAAGAAAAAATATCCTTTTTTTCTTTCTGGCTGGTAGGGGGAAAACCATTCTAATTCATTTGTTGAGTCCTCTGTGTCCTCCTTCTACACTTTTGCAGCTGAAAGCTTCATCCCGCACAGGTCAGAGCTCTTTGGTACTCTTGGTTCTTGTTGGTTTTCGTGGCAGTGAAGAGTGCTGAGCAAATTGCCCCATTCAGGCTCTAGGACCCTAATCTCTCTTTAAACAAGGAGCTGTGCAAAGCAATTCAGTGTCTAAACAGAGGAGTGAGTGCTTATCAGCATCTGACAGAGACTTAAACAGCAGAGGAAAGCAGAGCTATTAAAAACTAGAGAAGGAGACACAGGACAAGGAATTGATTCATTGCCAAGGCCAGAACTTGTTCAAGTTTGTAACTTACATCTTGCATGTTCCCATTTTTATGACACTTGAGTGCTTGAAAAAAAACCCAACCAACTAACTGTGATATTCGTGTATTTCGATCAGTATGGCATTCTGGCAAACTTTGAAATGCTGTGGAGGCTTTGGTGAGCCATCCTGTTTGGCTAAATTTGATGCATCCCTGCAGAGAAGTGTCTTTCACATAATTGTACTGCCATGAAAATGAGTCTCCTTCAGCTGTGTGCGTTCAGTGGAATATAAACAGTCCAGGTCTGTGAAAAGGTACTGGTTAAGGTAGGAAATGCTGACCACATTGTCTGCTTTTTCCCCACTCTGTGACTGCCACTGCCACTGGGTTATTTTTGCCTGCTTTAAAGACCAGAACCTCCCCCCAGACAGACAGTGTCTTACTTGATCTGTTGTGTGATGAACTCAACGTGGTTTTGACTCACAAGTCAATCAAACTGAATGATAGCTCCTCATTTCATCGCCACAGAAACTGGCTTGCAGAGGTTCCCTGTGGCTACCATATGTTTGTGCTGGAGCTGGCAATACCCTCTGGTGTCCTAAACCCTCCTCTCGTTTCCAGCTCTCAGACAGGAGGGGCCTGAGTGCAGTTTGCTTTGTGCTGGCAGTGCTGGCACCACGGGTGGGTGCAGAGCCCACGGAGCTGCCACAATGAGCAGGGCTGCAGGGAAAGGCCAGCGGGTGACATTTTGCCCACCGTGTGCTGCTCACAGGACACTGACATTTGCAGCCTCTGGCCAACACAAAACCCGAACAGTGTCTGTATAGAAGTTTTCCAACCCTGTTCTCTTAACAAAAGCTTTCGTTAGTGGAAAGTCGAGTTCCAGGTATTTATCTTTGATTCCACACAGCAAACTCGCTTAAATAGGTCAGATGGCCTCGGCAGTGGAGACAATTGGGAATGTCAGCCCTGGGAGGGGCAGTGATTCTGGAAATCTTCACTGACCTTTGCGTGTACACTGTTGTTTTACAGACTCTTAAGGTCATCAACCAGTCTGAGAAAACCATTTATAGATTTCAGTCCTGAATGTCAGGCAGTCTTTGACTAACGCAGCTCTGTGCATAGAGGGTCAGGGAGAAGACAGGCCTGTAATAAAAGGAGATTTTGCAGCCAAAGGGTGGGATGTACAGAACTGCAACAAACATTGGAGGCTGTTATTCAAATATTGGGAATGCATTTCCAATGTGCAGTTTTCTGAGAGTTCTGTGTTTCCAAATTAGACTTGAAAGCTTCTCTGTGCTGTTGGTGAAAAGGCTGTGCCTCACAAGCAGCTATTTGTGGTTTGTACACGTGTCTGTTGTGTTGGTAATCCTGAGGAAAATGGAACAACCTGACAGATGTTGGATTAGGCTTTAGAATGCAGAGGTCTAATCCTGGCTTCTAATCGATGCAGCTAAAACCAGGAGTTTTACATGTGGTTAATGACACTGCTCTGGATGGTGTGCACATCAGTGCAAGCGTTCTGATCACCCTTTTAACTCTGCCTGACTTCCCTGGCAAGGAGCTCCATCATCTAATCATGCTCTCTTTGAAATATTTGTTCATCCCCTTGGAATTCCCATCACTTCGTTTCTGTGACCATCCCGTTGTTCTGGTGTTTTCAAGGAGTGCAGAGGTTCCTGCTGCACCTTTGTTCAGTCCTTGCTTTAGGTGCTTGTCGTGTTCCTGGCAGCTCTGAAATGCCACTCTTCTGCCTCTGCTGGAGAATGTGGCAAATGTTCACTTTGGTACTAAATGCAGGATTGTCCCTAGAACTTCAGTGAAGATTTGATCTGTGGTAATATGCAAAGGATAAATTCATTAAGGATATACTCTCAAAATGTGAGAGAAGGCTATTTAATAGAATATTACTGCAGTTTTTCATTTAACAATATACTGAATGAATGAAGTTAATCTCTCCCACTGAAATAAAATAGGAAATTTCTTTACAATAACTGATTATAATGTCTCTCAACAATCTTTGCAATGTGGTTTAATTGAACTCTGATCGAGGCTAAATAAGACTGTGTCTATATCTGGGCTTAAAATATGTCTGGTTGGTTAGCAGACTCTGTAATCCCATATATGTGATTAGGAATATCCCATCCCAGGTCAGTCTGCAAAACACTGCAGGTGCAAACCTATCCTTGGACTTCAGCTTTCAGTTCAGGAAACTCTGGATTCAAAAATGAACTGCTAAAATAATTTTGTTAGCATTAATTTTGTTTGATGAAATTGCCCTCACCAGGTGCTCACAGAATATTTGAGAATAGGCTGCAATTTCCCTCAAATGTTTGCTCTATGGATTTCTTTGCCAGATTTATTTGCAGAGTTTATTTTTAGCTTCACAAATTGGTCATCATAAGCATTTGACACTTGACATTGCCTGTGTGCAATTATTCCAAGAGTCTCTGAGGCCCCTCAGAGGGTGAGGAAGCAGATCTGATGGGCACACGTGAGGAACAGAAACTGTTCCCTTACCCTGCCAATCCAGCTGATTTTTTGGAATGCTCACAGAACTGTGGCTTTTAAGCCAGAAGGGAGTGTGAGGGTCCAGTTACCCCTGTAACCTGTGCTGAGAACAACATGCCTGTCAGGGGGAATCCAGCCTGGATGTGGAGACATGGACGAGCTGTTGCTCTCTTTGTTGCAATATTTAATCAGCCTCACAGTTCAAAATCTGCTCCATGTCCTGAGTTCGAGCTTGTTTGGTTTAAGATTTCACTCAGCCTTTCCATCAGCAGAATTTCCTATTTCTAGATGTTAAGAAAAGGGAACTTGGAGGGGGTGAGAGTACAGCTAAGGTCATCCTGAGGTCTAAGTGAGTGTATCTGCTGAGCTCCAGTTCTGAGCAAAACATTGCTACAAAGATTTCATACACTGTGAAGTCACTAAATGTGACTGAATGTGGCACACAAAATGAAGGGAAAATGACCCAGCAAACATAGCTGTTGACATTTAGTGGTGAAGGAAGCATCTGTGCTGATTGAAGTGAATCTTCCCTACTTTCATTCTTTCCCTGGTCTGTAGCTCCTGAGCTGCAGTATCAGATTTGCTCTGCAAGAACAGGACAGGTTGGTAGTGAAAATGGAGTCAGAAGAGAATTCAAGGCTGGGGGTTTTGGGAGGGGTGGTTTGTGTGAGGTGCTCATCTGGGTGCAGGGGCAGGTGGGAATGGTGTCCATGGAAGGAACAGGGATGACCTTTCACAGCATTTGCAGGATTTTAGGTGATGGTGCTGTGAATAATATTAGGTGGGGTTTATTTCTTAAAACTCTGGTGGTGTGCAAGTGGAACAAAAATTAAAATTAATATGGTGCAGTATTCAGTAATAGCTAGGTTCAGGAACAGAGGAAAGAGAGAGGTAAAGCTGCTGGGAAAAGGAGGGAGAAGATCCTGCCTTAAAAGTTACCGAATTCCTGGTGGGAGCTTCGGCTGTGCTGCTGTGCTGGGCTCACAGGAGAACACGCAGGCTCAGCAGTCTGTTCAGCACTGTTCCCCTGCTCTGTCCCCTGCAAGGGGCAGTAATAAACGCGCCTCTGAGGGCCAGAAAGGTGCAGGGAAGGCTTCTCACATCACTCCTCCCTTGCATGGGCAGATGTCTTCTGCTCCTCTCTGGCTCAGGACCTTCTGGCCGAGGGGACAGGCAGATGGTTGCCTTGAAGGCTCAGTGGCTCATCAAACATCAGGCACTGAAGATCCGTGGCCACTGGCCAGTAATCTCCCACCCACGAGCTAAGCCCTTCGTTCCCTGCCCAAAAGAAAGTCACTTCAAACCAACCTCATAAAAGAACAACTCAAAGATATTAAGCTTTTATGACTGTTCCAGTGAATCCAGCACCCAGGGCTCCAGCTCCATGTGAAACACCCCAAAGAAAATTCCTCTCATGCTGGAATCCAAGAAATAATAACACTAATGCGGCTCAGAAGTCGCTGTTTCCCATCCAGTGAGCTCACTGGGTTGCAGGAATTTGAGCTGCTCTGTCACACTGGAGCCAGTGATGTGCTTAGCAGATGCCTGCCTGGGTTCAGATGAAGTGCTGCAGAGGCATATGATGCCAGAAGGAGGATTAAAAAGTCACCAGGCTGTTAGAAAGAAGAAGTAATTACTTGTAAGCCTTCGCTTTTGTTCTTGGCTAATACTGGCTTTGTTTGATGGTTGTTAACCTCTTCCATGCAGGACTTCATCTCTGGGCAGCTGTAACTCCTGCTGGATGATGGAAAGGGGTAAAGCACTTTAAAATGCAAAAATCTGTTCCAGAGCACCTGAAAGCGCTGATAGGCAGAACTGCTTTTCTAAAAATTAGTTTTTCAGGTAGATAAAGTAAACACAGCTTAGTGGTTATTTAAAATAATAACTTGTGGTGTGGAACTCATGGAAACCCATGACATCTTGTTTAAATAGATTCTCTGATAAATTAAAGAACTTTGAAACTGAGCTGTTCAAGCATACAAAAATGTTCTCTGGAAATGTTGGTAATTAATTATACCAGGACGTGAAAGTTATTGGGTAGAGATGAAGAGAATAGAACAAATCCCTTAAGTGATGGCCTGCAGTTGCTGATGCATGATGTTGGGAATCTAAAAATAAAATGGACAATTTTAACTACCAGTTTTATCAGTAAAAGGCTCAAAGTGCTTAAATAAATTGTCTAAAGTACAGCCTTCGGTATAGAAATATAGGAATCCATTATGTATTATTTGAAAGTGGGTGGAAATCTTTAGACTACAATAAAAAAAGTGAAGCCTTTTTTTCTTTTTGCTGTCAGTCTGGCCACATGAGCTTTGCTGTTTGTGTTCAGCTTATTAAGGCAGAAGTTGCATGACTTTTTCTTAATATTGGGCCAAGTCCTACATACCTCATGCATGTGATTAACCCAGGATAAATGAGGTGCCTGCAAAAACGAGCCCACTGTCTGTCTGAGGATAATGTGCTGCAGCAAAAGCCCTGGGAATTGCACAAAAACAGCTGCTACGTCTCAAGCTTAGATCCTGACCAACAACCCTTTGAAATCACAGCACTTCACTTGTCTCTGCAGCCTGCTGAGTTTATTTCTGATTTGTGTGGCTCTGTTGGAGGCAGAGATTCCCTCAGGAGCGGTGGGGCCGTGTCTGGAGTATCCCTGGTCATGGAAACACTGCAGCAAACTGTCTGTGTGCTTAAATCAGTCCATGCTTTCCTTCACCGAGTGTTTATGTGCCTCCCTTAACCTCAGCCCCTGCCCTTGGTACCGCGGGGCTCTTGGCTGAGCAGCAGGACACCTGAGAGAGAAATTCTCATTGGTCACCAAGTCAAATTCAGTAGCCAGACTGGCCACCATGGAATGGACTCCTTGTCTGGCAAACGAGGTGTTTTAGTTTAAAAGAACGTTGGCATCTGTCACGTAGGGTGTTTGGTTGTTTTTGCAGAGGGCTGCAGGGACCTGGGCAGATCCCAGCAGGCTCATCCAGGCTGGGTGAAGGGCTTAGAGAGGAAACTCCTGCGTTAGGAATCCAAACTCCTGTTCTGCTGCTGGACCAGAGAAGTCTGGAGGTTTTCCTCTTTCCCTGAAAGGTCCATGGTGCAAAGCAAGTCTTCCTTGTGTTCCCTTTAGAAGTATTAGAGCACTTTGGGATGCAAGCCTGACAGACTCAGGTCAGGGAAATCAATCAGCTCCGGAGGTGGCATTTGTAACATCTTTCTCAGCAGAATTAAAATGTGTGCTGAGGTCTGGAGCCTTGCAGGGCTGTAACAGCGGGCTAAACTGATGTTGTATGTTTTAAATGTGATTCTGCCTGACAGAGAGGCTGTTGTGCTGGTAATTCACTGTTTCTTTTCCTGTTTTTACCTTTTTGTTTTGTTTAAATGTCTGTCTAGTCGTGGCAGTTTGCTCAGTTGTGAGAACAGTTCCTACCATCCAGTGGTGGTGCATGAATTAAACATGAGTGAACACATCTTAATTCCTTATTTCAAATTTATGGCTGCTGTCCTTTGAGAGTTCTGATTTCCTCCTCCTCTACATTTGTCTCCTTCTTCTCTTAATTACCTCACACCTGCCTTCCAAAGCTCTTCCCTTCCCTGCACTCTGGCATTGCACACTCTGCAGGACTGCAGTGGAGTTGTCTGTCAGCAGCCATTTGGTGTCATGACAGGTATCGATTGTTTATTCATTACTTGAAAACATTTAATTAAATTTGGCTGCATAATTAGCACGTTAGCAGCCAGACACGCCAGGGCAGCAGATGTGATTTGCAGGAAAGCCCAGGCTGCAGCCCTTTGTGAGGAAGGTGGTGAGGCTGTGTCTGTGGCGTGTTTTGGGTGCGTTCTGTGTTCTCTGTATGGTTACCTTTATTCTTCCAAGAGCTGGACCTACACAGAGCCTTAAATCCTGGTTCTAGTGGGATTCTCTGAGAACACTGGAACTGAGGGCAAGCTCTGTTTCTTCAGTACTCAGAAGTCCAGCACTGGATGTGTTTATCTTCTGTACCTGCAGCCAATCCCTTCGGCAGGAGTTGAGAAGAGGGGTTGTAAACTGTGTGATACGATCAACATGTATTTTAACTCTTCTCTGCTGTTATCTACCCTAATTTAGACAATCCATTTTGCCTTTCAGCAATGTGTTGGTAATCTTTATGGGAAAACATTTAGGTCAAAAAGGATCTGATGTGTAGCTGAAAGCTGGAATTGGCCAGCATGTGCTGATTCTCTCTGTGTGCATCTTATATATTAATACTTGTTGAAATCCTTCTGGATTGTGATGCCCATCTGCATTTAAAGAACTCAGGAAATTGAGGTACTGTCTGTATTTTACCACAGAGATGTGGACTGTGGGGCCAGCAACAGTAACACAAGAGCAAGGTGCTTGACAGAGACAGGGAGATGGCTGTGTGTGTGTGAGTCTTTAGATAGGGACTTTGTCCATAGAGCAGAATTTCCTCTGATCCTGCAGGGCTGGTGATGAGCAGCCCTGGGGGCTGTTGGTCATTGGGCTCTCCTGACATGCTGCATTTTATTTTCTTTTGCAAACATAATACAGAAAAGAATTGTCTATATCTAAACACGTAGCTACCCTGTAAACAACTTTTGCATGGAATAGTGCTTGTCCCTAACTCACCATGTGGTTCCAGTGAAGTTGTGCTAAGTGTCCCTTTGAATCCCTAAGCAGACCTGGTCTAACTCACCTTTTCTTTTGTTAGTGACAGAGTGTCGAGGGGTCTTGGACAATAACCAGCGATTTTCTTCATTACCAACGTACCTACCCGTGAGCTATAGGCTCTTCAACGCCGAGACATCTTTCTTCCTCAAGGAAGCCAACCAGGACTTCATGAGGAATTCCAGTTTGCAGTCCAGGGTGGAGTCATTCTTCCCATACAAGGCCAAGAGACCACCGGTGTTAAACGCCAGCTACGGACCCTTCTCCGTCGAACAGGCAGTGCCCCAGGACCTCCTGCTAACTTCCAGCTCTTTCGGATCCGCCAACAAGTTCACTTACAACTGGAAGCTGCAGGCCTACATCCTGAGCACCAAGATCTACCTGAGCAAGCCCAGGGTGCAGGTGCTGTTCTACATCGTGGGCAGGGACTGGGACGAGTACAGCCCTGCGGAGCGGCTGCCCTGCCTGCGCGTGTTCGCCTTCCGCGAGACGCGCGAGGTGCGCGGCAGCTGCCGCCTGCGGGGGGACCTGGGGCTGTGCGTGGCCCAGCTGGAGCTGCTGCCCGCCTGGTTCAGCCCCCCCTCCGTGCTCACCGGCCGCAAGAGGCCGGCGGAGCAGCCGGAGGGGAGCCCCGTGGAGCTTTACTACACGGTCCAGCCCGGGGATGAGAAGGGCGAGTGCACGGCCGAGGATCTCCGCAAGGGCAACGCCATCCGGCCCGGGAAGGACGGAGTGGATGAGAGCATGGCCCACCTGCAGAGGATTGGCTCTGTCAGCCTCTACCGGGGCCAGGAGGCCTCGCAGCTCACGGAGCTACGGCTGGACAGCAACGTGGTGGTGTGGCTGCCCTCCAAGCCCGTCAAGCAAGGGGAGGTTGTGAATGTTTACGTGACAATCGCCAACAACTCCACGGTGGATCAGTTCATCCTCAGGTAAGGCGGTTGGCGGAGCACGTTTCTGACATGGTGACACACAAAGATGTTGGGGATATGGGATGAATCTCAACTGGTTTGAGGTTGATCCGCTCTGAAGGTTGCTCCTAGTCACAGAAATATTTTCCTCTTTGCGTGCTGTGGAGAGGACTGAAAGCCCCCGTCATTGGGAGGTTTTCAGCATGTCTGCCGTGCCGTTTATCACAGGCCCACAGTGTGCAGCAAGATACAAAACTGCTGCTTTAGCAGGGCTGTTTCTGTGCCATGACAGGCAGCAAGGCATCAGAAAACTTCTCTGCTTTATGGCGCTGTTAAAATCAGGTTTTTATTGCACAGGCATGGAGTTTGAATGTAGAAAAACTTCAATTACCTGCTTTTCTGTAAGTGCTCTGGCAGAGCTTGCCTCTCCCACACACAGAGTGGTTTTGTTGGGAGAGCTCTGTAGGGAGGGTTTAACTATCCACTTGCAGTTAAGCAGTGTTTGTCTTTGGCAGCACATTTGTCCTTTAAATAAAGCCCGAGGTGTTTGATATTGCTGCTGCCTGCAAGGGACTGTTAGAAGTGAGTGCCATTATTTTGGACAGGAGTGGGAACACAGGAACTGCCTTACTGGGTCAGATCACTTCCCTTTTATTTTCATTTTTAGCAGTTTCCCTACCGATCAGATGAAAATCCTTTGAGGATGACAATGACTTGGAACCTTGTTAATCACTGAAAATTTGATGTATCTTTTTTTAACTTGTTACCAGGCTTTAAATTCAGTGGAAATTTCCACGGTGATAAGCAACAATTGCTCTCAGAAGCCTCAGGGAATCAGTTTCCCAAAAGATTGTGCACATGAAAGAATTTATTTCTGAGGCTTATATGAATTAGATTAATACATAGTTGACAACCACCGAGGAGAATAGCCTTTAGAACAGGAAGTGTCGCTTGGCAGATAAAAGGCTTTTATTTGAAAAAAGGCGGATTTTAGTCATCCCAGAACCGCTGTGGTGTTTGCAGCTCTGGTTAAATTGGCAAGATAATCTCCCAGACACCTGTTTACGGAGTGAAACCTCTGCGGTAGAAGCATTTTCTGATGCTGTTCCTTCTCTTCTATTGAAAATCCCTTTACACAAAGTAGAGACAGAACACTTCTGCACATAACAAACATGGCTGTGGTGAAAGAGGAAATCCAGAGGCAGTGAACTGGGTGTTTGTTTGGGTGAATGGATCCAGAGGCAGTGAACTGGGTGTTTGTTGGGTGAATGGAGTGGGGATCACTCTCGGAGGGTCCTTGTCACTGCCTTTATTCTCCTGAAAAGCGAGTTGAAGATAAACAAGCTTGTTAAAATCTGGGGCTGTATTTCTTGGCCCAGAAATGAGTGTGGCTGGGAGGTGCAGGAGATGGGAATGTGGGATGTTGGTAGTTGCCTGTGTGACTTTGCTGTTACGGACAGAGAGAATGGCTTTTTGGTTTGGGAACATTTGTCTGGGATGCAGTCTGACACAGGTTGGTGTGCTGGTGCTTCTGTGCCAGCACAAATGCAGAGCTCAGGCCGTGTTCTCTTGCTGAAAACACCCTTTTGTGGAGAGCTGATTTGCATTTTTGCTTAACATTACTGTAAAGCAAATACAAGAGCACAAGAGGCTGAACAACTAAGATTTTTTGAAGTGGCTTTTTCTTACTTCCAGTGGGGATGGGCAGGTGGTTGTCTTCAGGTGCAGCACAGGGCTGAGTGACTTTCTGGAAATCAGCCCTGTTCAGTGTGCTTCCTCCTCTCCATGACCCAGGCAGGAAAATGAATGTGAGATGTTCCAAAGCACTCTTGGATTTGAAATCTCACAGGCATGGTGGGCTCGTGGATCTGCCAAAGCTGTGGATCTGTGCAGCTGCTGAGGCACGAAATGGGAACTTTGCTTGAGGTGTACAGGAGGGGAACTCCACCTAAAAGAAAGAAAATGGTTTTTACTGGTTTGCTGCCAGTGCAGGGGGGAGGAACAGCTGACCCTGGACCACCCCACCAGCTGGGAACTCTGCTCTGTTGTTTGCAGTTCTTCCAGTGGCAGAGGGCTGGTGAAAGGCTGGCAAAGCCAAGCGGAGCTTCCCGGTTCTGTGGTAGAAATCTGCTGTCTCCAGTGCAACCTCCGAGGTGTGGAAGGGCGTGGAGAGTGAGCAGGAGCCCAGAAAGAGCCCAGCGAGCAGGGCAGCCAGGGAGCAGCAGCAGTGCATATGCTGGGGCTGCCTGGGGGCCCCCTTAACCTTCTCCGTGGCCGTTCGCCTGCCTGCAGAGAGCTGTGTGCTCCCGTCCTCGTGGGCTCCCAGCACAGCGAGCCCTACATCCTGTGACATGCACTCACATTTAATCATCCTAAAGAAAAACACACCACACATTATCCCCGGGCACAGGGGGCTTGTTTATTTTCTGCTCCTTGTATATTATTCATTGAGGTATTGCAACATGCAGAGCTGAAGCAAACAGCATGTGATCATTGCTTGGGGGGGTGGGAAATAATAGCTACAAATCTTCTCTGGCAAAAGGGAAGCAGACTGGTCTAAATGACCTCATAGCCACAAATCATGGCAATTGAAAGTGTGGTCTTCAGTTGTGTCTTCATTCAGAATAGTGGTGCTGTACCTGTGAATTTATCCATGTTCTTAAATGGTGTCTTCATTCAGAATCCTGGTGCTGTACCTGTGAATTTATCCATGTTCTTAAATGGTGTCTTCATTCAGAATCCTGGTGCTGTACCTGTGAATTTATCCATGTTCTTAAATGGTGTCTTCATTCAGAATCCTGGTGCTGTACCTGTGCATTTATCAGCCCAGGAACACCAGTAAAGTCCAGCAGGGTGACTGGTGTGGCAGGGGGTGAGGTGGGTTGTGCAGGGTGGTGCATTAATGCTGTAGGAGCACCGTGTGGATAAACACAGCTCCTTTCTTGTACCCAGTGAGCACAGGGCTGTTGGGGAACAGTCCAAACCAGCCTGAGAGGTTGTAGGTCCCATTCCTGTCCTGCTGTGTCACCTCTGGTAGGTGTTTACAGGCATTTTCTGTCTGCAAAACAGAAAATGCAAACAGTTGGAGGGATTGGTCATGAAAAAGGGGGATCTTCAACACAAACCCTGCCTGTGTTGCATGAAAGACCTTTTTGAGCCTCCCTAGGGAGAAAACCTCTCTGAGGAGCTTGGCACTGCCCTCAGCTGTACCTAAAAGAACCAAAAATACAACATTTTCAAGCACCTACTGTTTGCTTCTAGATAGTGACATTTCAGTCTTACCGTATGATGAAATAACAGCCTGTACTTAATTGTTGGTTTATTAGTTCTTGACACTGCAGTGTGGTGGCATCATGGCAAACACGAGTGACTTTGTAATGAAGAGCTGAGGTAGAAGGGTATCAAAACATGGAAAACCCAAACCAGAGCTGGAATCACTCTAAGGTTTGTGTTAACCCAGAATTTGGGATGTATTATCCCAAGGATCTGTTTTCCACGGTAAAGGGAATGCAGTTTTTCAGCTCTGAAGTGAAGTGTGCTTTTGTGCACTGATTCATATTTAAAACCAGCAGAGCTTGGAGTGAAATGAGGAGAGACAGAAGAGTTTGGTGGGATGCTCTTCTGGGTGTACATCTGCATCTCCAGATGGCAAGAACTGCAACAAAACATTTTACATGTCCTTTAAGTTTTGCATTGCTTAAACATTTAAGAGTCATTTCACTGCACAAAAGTGTTTCAGGTGGCATCTGAAAGGAGAGGAGTTTGAATCCTCTGGACTTGGTTTTGTTGTCTCATTATTTCAGGGTATATTTTTATTTGGAAAATTGAGTTGTTCTATGATAGGGTCTCTAAAGCCAGGTGCTAGTCCAGAGTTGCTTTGCAAAAATGCCCAGAGCTGTGAAATATGACTTAAAGGGTTTTTATATATTTCATTGATGAGGGTTTATATACTTCACTATCTGGTTTTCAGCCTTGTGAAACTTCAAATCTGACTGATGTTTTTGTTTGTTTGTTTTACTTTCCCTTCTATAGAATGATCAGTAACAATTCAGCTACAGTCTGCAGTGGGGTAGGTTATTGAAAGAAAAGTACACTGGGGATTATGGTTTTAGCAAGTGCTGAGGTACAAGAGCACCTTGCAAGTGCTTTGTTGAGATGTCTCCGAAGGAAATTCATAGCAGTGGTGCCATCGGTTTGGATATTCTGCTCCAGTGAGCAATGGGGGCAGTCTGCTGGAGCACTCCTAATTACCATTTACTGGAGAACGTGGCACACTAAAGGGGGAATATTTCCCAGTGTAGCTTTAAAAAGCGTTTGTGGTGTAGAAAATACTCCTTCAAAGAAGGGAATGTGTTAATGCTATTTTGAGAGGGTGGCATGGTGCTCCAGTTTAATTTCTCTAGCCCTTAGCAGGCACTTTTCAGGGACATTGGTGTCACCCAGAGGCAGCTGGGTCCTCCAAACCAATGGCTCGTTCTCAGAAGTGCTGAGCTGGGGAGGATCCTTAAATCATCTGAGAAAGGTGCTGCTCACCAGAGCACGTGAAGGGCTCACTGCTAGCAGCGAGTCTGGCTTGACAAATATAAAAATATAAAAATACATATACACTACTATATATAAACATATACACTGCTATATAAAACTACATATACACTACTATATATAAATATATACACACTACTATATAAAAACATAACTATTTATATAACTATACATAAATATATAAATAAATACCTATATAATCATGGTGTATGTATATACTATATAAAATATATAGTGAATATATTTATGTTTATAAATATATTCTCTGAGCCAGGTCTAGGGCTATCTCCACGGAACTGTAAACAAACCTGAACTATATGAAAATATTTTTATATAAATATATATATGAAATACATATACACTACTATGTGTAACTATATATATAACTATACATAACTATATATATAATGATACATAAATATATAAATGAATACATATATAAACATACATATATGTATACACTATAAAATTGATTTGAACTTTTGCACTTGAGGTTTGTGTGTTTGAACACTTTTCCTGAAGCGTTGATGGGAAAAGCAGAAGAAGTTGATGGGGGCTGTTGCAGGGATTGGCCACGAACGGGAGAGAAGGAAACCCTTGACCAGCAGTGAGCCAGAGGGGGCCCGTGCTGGAGCCCAGCGCTGCTGAACTCCTGGAAACCCGCGGAGATTGAGGAATTCGTATGGAGGGGTCCTGTTAAAAACCCGTGCTGCGCCTGTCCAAGCCTGCAAGGCTGCTTGGGGATGAGATACGGCACCGCACCGCACTCCTGTGCAGACTATTAGCCACTTGTGCGCTCGAGTTACATCGGTAATTAAATCCTTGGTTCCCTGCCTAATTAGTGACAATGGTGGCTCGTTAGAGGATCACACCGTAAACCCCAGTCCTCCCAAGGCAGCAGCGAGGGGAGAACGCCGCTCTGCCGAGACTTGGGTTGAATCAAGGTAATGGTTTGTGGCTGGCTGAAACAGGCTGTGATCCGATGCATGGGGGGATCCCCTGGGAATCCTGTGTGATTATCTGACAGGTTGGTGGCCTCCAAGCCCCTGGAAGCAAGGACGTGTGTGAGCCTGTGGGTCTGAATGGAAATGAGCATCCCTGAGAAAAATCGAGGCTTTAAAACCCGCCCGCATCTGTTCGAGCTGCAGCAGTGACTTGCTGGAGTCATTCTGGGAGGGCCACCAGCAGCCCCCAGCTCACAGCTTGCAGGGAGGAGGATTGGGGATGAAGAATGAATGGGGGATAATCCAAGAGTAGGCACCTGTGCTAGCAGAACTGCAAAATCTGATGGGTTTATTGTTTTATTGGTGCTTGTGGTGCTTATTATTTAAGACAGAAAGTGTCAGGTTGATTGAAGTTTCTGTTCTGGCAGAATGCTGCTCCTCACTCATGACAGCACAGATACAAAGAAATGACATTGTTTACATATTCTTATGGCACTTTACAGTTAAAACTCCCACCAAAAGGCACAAGGATCTTGGGAAGAGCTGCTCTGCACTTAGGAGTTAATTTCTACAGAATGCTGAGCTTTTCCTATAAATTATGGAATGTTTGGCTCCAAGTTTGGCCACCGTTTCCTCTGGGACCCCCTTGGGGGTTTCCTTGAAATCCCACCCTGCCCTGGGTGTGCTGTTGTGTGTAGTATTCCCTTGAAAAGCAGGTTGCATTTCTACAGACTTCGAATGCACAGAAGAGCTGATTAATTCATAGATGAGATGAGACCGGGTTAAAAGGAAATTCAGCTTTTTTTTTGTTTGTTTGCCTGGTTCCTGGTGTGTTACAAAGTGTCTATATTAGCGAAGCTGCCAGGGGGTTAATTTGCACTAACAGCCTAATCATCTCCAGCGACATCGTTTTAGGATTTCATATTGCTGCTTAGATCAGCAGGACTGGAGCAAGGGAGGCTTGAGAAACAGCGTGGATCTTGGGAGGAAAGAAAAATGGGGGGAAGCACTTCAGATATAGCCCTCTGCATTTTCAGCTGTCAGGCTGCTTAAAAGAATCACTTTTTCATACAAGCTCTGGCTCTAAGATGTAACCCCTCATTTCCAGAGTGCCACGGGAGCGAGCGCTCTGTACAAGACAGACGGGCTCATTACGGGGAATATGTGGCACTTACCAAAATGTAGAGCTTGCTTCCACAACCTCCCTGATTAGTTGTTAACCAGAACACATCAATAGTTGTGCATCATGAATCACAACTTGGTTTTGCAGATAAGAGAGTGTCTGACAGACCAGACCATAAAGTCATACTTAGTCTTTCATTCACCCCACGAGTGCTGGGGAGGAAGTTCAGCCCTACAGGTGATCACTGGTGCAAAAATGTTGTTACTGACCAGCCTGAGGGGTTCCTTACTTGGCGTATTGGACATCTGTCGATGCTATTTTGAGGAGACAAAATTTTCCTTTGGATTGCATGGCTGCCTGCTCAGGGCTTGTAAGATTTACCATAGCTTTTAAAAAAGGAGGTGCTGTGATGGTAATTGCAGGAGCCACTGAGTCACTCGCTGTGCCTGGTCTCAGCAGGTTGTACGGATACCACCAGTAGCAACAAAATATTTTTCTGCTTGAGGTTATGTCTAGCTTAGAAAAAGCCCTGATTGCATTGAGAATTCTTCCTATGGAAAGGAAACACCAGCCCACAGTAGGAGCCTGTCACTTAGGAACAGGTCCAAATTTAGTCCCGTGGAAAGTAATGAGAATATTCACAGGCTTTAGGCTACTTTTTATTCCTCTGGATTCCAGACATCCATGAGAGGCCACATTAGCAGCAGCTTCTGATTTTCCCTTCTACAGCAGCCTGATTACAGTTTTCCAGCAGAAAGGAATGACAAACCCTTTTTTTCTGGTGTGTACTTAGTCACTGTTGGTTGTGTGATGATGACTGTGGACAATGTACCCTTGTAAGATTGGTTTTTGAGGCAGAAGAGGACAAAAGGCTGGTGTTGAAGCCATAATTCATTTGTGAAGAGAACAGTGCTGGCCTGAGCAGAGGCTCAGGGCACACACAGGAAAAAGCAGGCAGTGTGTCACAAGTCAGCTGTGGGGACAGGAGTGTCACAGCCCCACAGGTAACTCATGGAGGTGGCTTTGGGTCCTGGAGACAGGATTTGGGTATTGCAGGGTCCTGCTCTCCTCAGGATCCACACGAGTGACAATTCCAGAGGGAAGGAGCAGCCTCACAGCAGAGTGTGGAGGGGAGCACCAGGGCCGGGGGCTCAGGTCCCTCAGGGCTGAGCTGGGTGACACTGGCAGGAACTCCCCAGAGCCTTTCCTGCTGGGTGTCAGTGCCCTAAACCAGGCTGTTCAGAGCCCTGGACAGGATATTGCAGGTGACACAACACGTGAGGATGATGTGTAACCTCCCTTTTCCAGACTCAAGTGTACTGCTGAAGAATTTTTCTCTTATCTATCTGAGACAATGCTACTGTAATTTGTACTGGGCAGAAATACTGAGAGAGCTGAATGAAGATTTTATCAGCTGGTTGTAGATAGTGACAGCTGGTTAATGTTAATATCTTCTGAAAGATCTCTAAAGAAATCTTGAATAGTTGTGCAGAAATTAATATGCCTCATCCCTCTTTGTGTTACTGAAGTGGGGCTGTGCTATCATCTCCAGCCTGCATTCTTTAATTTTCATAGCATCAGGTGATGGGCTCTCTGTCCATTGCTATGGTAACTGCTGCTTTATTTCTTACTCAAAGAAAACATTGACATAAACCCCACTGCAATGTGTCCTTTTTATTCACCGTGCACACCTAATGGATGCCGAGCTGTGCAAACATGTCACGATTGTGCTGCATGGAGAGCAGTGAGCTGCAGGGCTCCTGCCCTGGTGTGTAACTGGAGTCACCTTCCAGCACACGCGGAATTTTATGTCAGCCACTTCAGCTCTGCCTTTATTCCTGCCCGTGTTTAATTAGATTTCAGATACTTCAGGGTGAAACAGTCCCCGGCTGGGTGTTGGTAAGTGCTGTGGGGGAATGGGATCTAACAGCAGATGAAGCATGTGAACTTTGTTTTTCCTCTTAAACAGCTCCATTTTGAAGTGGAATTGATCCCATGAACTTTTGGCAGTTGTTCAAAATCCCTCCAACCTTTTTGTGAACACTAATGAAGGGAGTAGCGGTTCTCTCCCTGTGTTAGTGCTTCTGGTTTGTTGCCTTAAAACCCCAAATGCTTAATGAAAAGCTCTGCAGAGCTGCAGTGGCCCAAGTGCCCTCCACGAGGCTCTGCTACCCAGTTTGCTCCAGAATGCTGCTCCTCTGATCCTCCGTGAGTGATGCAGATGCAGAATGAAGGGTTACCAGTTCCTCCCAGCATGGGCAGCTCTGATATCACACCCCTGTGACACCCCTGTGACACCCCTGCAGGGACAGCTCGGAGCTCTGCCTCTTCTTGAAAGGAAGAATTCTCCTGGAAAAAAGTCTCCTGCAAGTGTTTTCTAGGGTTTTCCCTCCTCCCTAACACAATTATCTGATAAATGTGGCAATTATCATTTCATCTTAGAGTAAAAAAATTAAAAAGAAATAATTAAAACATCTAATCATTATCTGCAAGAAGAGGCTTGCGTGTTCTGTATTACATTCTGTGTGATTTTAGATGGAACCTCATTAAACATCTTTACAGCCCTCTTAAGTTCATCTCCACTAACTCTTCCAGGGGTTTCCCAGGAGGAAACGCCTCTGTACCACCTTGCACTAAAATCAGAGTTTAGTCTGACAGGGCATTTATTGGAGTGCTGGCATTACAGATGCGTGGAGAGCAGGGTGTGCAGGGTGGAGGCTGTGAGCCCCCTTCTGCACGAGGCTTTCCTGCACAGCTCTGTCCTCGTGTGCAGGGACTCTGAACCAGGGCTGGGCTTTCTGAAATGCTCCATCCTGAAATGCAGGTGGGAATTGCTGGAAGGGGTCTGAACCAGGGCTGGGCTTTCTGAAATGCTCCATCCTGAAGTGCAGGTGGGAATTGCTGGAAGGGGTCTGAACCAGGGCTGTGCTTTCTGAAACTCTTCATCCTGCAGGTGGGAATTGCTGGAAGGGGTCTCCGTGCTCTCCCGGTTGATGGGGCGCTGCTTTTGTGCTTCTGCAGGGTTATTTCAATCCTGCTGTGGTTTAAACATTCCTGCTTCTGCTTTGGGGATGCTCCTTTTCCGTGCCAGTAAAAGCAGGAGCAGGAGGTGTGTTAGGTAAGAGCCGCTCTCTTGTTCTCCTATCATAACTCTGTTCTCATCTCCCCAAAGGAGGGTGAGTCAGGGCCAGCTCCCAGCTGGGTGCAGGAGCAATCCCAGGAACTTCTTGTTCTGGGTTTGTTGGGAAAGGCAGTGATTGTCCTGTTGTGTTGTAGAATCGTGTCTGCCTCCACCTGCCCCACTGCTGCTCCTTCCTGTTATGTGTTCTTATCTCAGTCCTGGCTGTTCGGGGGGGAAATTTAACAGGTTTGTGGCAAAAGCAGGTGAAGCTTCCACATGTCCTTCTCTGCTCAAAAAACATCTAAAAAGGATAAGGAATGTAACTTCAATAATTATTTAAATGGTGCTTTAAGGAGCCTCCTGCACTGGTTACAATTGCTCTGTGATTTTTCACCAAATACTCACCTGATTCAGCAGCATGGGACAAAAGGCGGGAAAAAAGGCACGAGGATTGTGGTAATTGAGTCTTTCCAAATGTAAGAATATTGGTCAGTTGGATTGAAATCCACACTTGCCAGTCTGAAGTGTACTCAAGTGTTTGTTTAATGGATGACTGGTTTCACCTTTTAGTTGTCTTTTCCAGAAACATACAAAGGATAGAAAATTAAGAAACAGAATTTGAGTTTAACTCAATCTGAGCTTGTTCTTAGTACCTGAAAAAAAAATGAAAAAAGGCCAGCTATTCTCTGCTCTTTATTATAGCTTCATTATTCAGAGCAGAAAGAACCATGTGTGAGAATTCATTTCAGATGGGTATTTTGGAGAAAATTGGAATCTGGATTGATTTTTATAGGAAATTCTCAAAATCTGACCATTTATGCTTTTTAACATCTTCCTGGTGTGTTTCTAAGGCTCAAAGCACCCCTAGAGAAAAGTTTCTTGTAAGATTCCAAATGAGTGGTGCTGACCTGGTGGGTGAAGCTGATGGTGCTTAATAATCAGACTTCTTTTTTCCACCCAATTTTCATTTCAATTAAGGTTTTTATTCTGATACAGATAAATTTAAAGTGAGTAAGTTGGTTGCACTAGAACTTGAGATGTGTACCTTTCCCTAAGTTTGTGGTTTAGTGTCCGAAATCCAGTGCATCCTTTTCTAGAGCCAAGTGGATTGTTGTTTTCTTGTTTGAGTTGGCTCTTCTCGCTTAACCTGGAGCTGTGCCAAAAACATGAATATTCATGACACTGTTAAACAAGATTTTTATTGAAAACAAAAAATGGATCTGAAGCTTTCATTTGTCATTCTGAACTCAGCTAGTGAAAGCCCTGTGAACAGGAACATTTATCAGGGAGCTTTTCCTGGTGTTTTCTGGGGTTTTTTGCTTATTGAATGAAAATTTGTCAGAGACCAAGAGCATCTCACTGGGCAGTGAGCCTACTGCTAAGATATTTCTGTGTATGAATATAATAGAGTTGAAATATAGAAATTAAAATGTATTATTTTATATGTTGTATCAGGTATGAAATAGTTTGACAAGTGTTGAGCCTCGAGGAAGGTGGTACAAGCAGAGGACAGATCCAGCAGAGTTAACAAAAGCCAGTGTTCTTTTTCCAGGGCTGCTGCTCCATCCTGGCTGCCCATGCAGAGGCCAGGGCATTCCTTTCTTTGGGATGTGCATTCCCCAGGCTCAGAGCTGGTTCTGGCTCCTGTGCAATGGCTGAATAAGAAGGAAATTTAATTCCCATGGATGGATTGATGGAAGGAAGGGGACAGTGAGAAGATGAGCAATCAGACAGGTTTCTCTTGCAGCCTCTGGCCTGTCCAAGAAGTTAAACATTCTCAGCTTTTAGATGACTCATGGAACTGATGTGAGAGTTTATTTATTTTGCAAGGTGAAATTCTCATGAGAGCTACCTGTGTTTCACCCTGCACAGACACTAGCTGGGATTTTTCCTTCCATGTGTGTTATCCAGAAGAACATCCAGAGATTAGAAGGAATTGCTCATTTATATTCTCACTCAATCCTGCTGAACAGTCCCGTGTGGTGCTTTGCCAACTTGTAGCCCAGCGTGTTAGGTTGGGTGGTGTTCATTTCTAAACCTTTAAATGTTGTAAACTACCCAAAAGTTATGTAAGCTGCAGTGAAACAAAGGGGTTTTTTTCAGATACCTTAAACAATTCTCCTCCTTGCTAGAGAAGGAAGGCAAGAGCTAATTCCACACAAATTGCCTGGGGAGAAAAAGGGATCAGTGAGTGCAAGAGGAGAGAACATGAAAGGGCAGGAGATCACAGGCAGTCCCCAGTGAATCCTGATTTCCTCTGCACTGAGGGATCTGCCACCTGCATTATTCTGTCCCCACTGCAGTGCTGGCAGTGCAGTAGCCAAAGTTTGCCTGCAGGACCATGGCAAAGGCTTGGGGCATCCCTGGAGAAGCTGTGGCCAGGGAGGGAGGGCTTTGAAGCTCTGGAAACCAGGGGGGCTCTCACTGTAGAGTTGTGGGAAAGAATTGCTGTAACAACAAACTATTTGCTCTTAAAGGGGGGAAAGTATGTAACACCATCAAAGGGGACAAGGATTCAAAGGGAAACACATGTCTGAAACATACGGGTCAAGTTTATTTGAAAGGAAAATTTGTTTGCTTTTGATTCTTTATAACATTTCCCATAGAGACTAGCAAATATAGCTGCCACATTTTTGGCAAAGGGTATCTTCTCCTAAACCTGAAACACTTAAATACACATACTTACATAAATATGGTCTCTATTAGTTTCAGCTGTGGGGCTGCCTTTTGTAGTCCTTTTTTGTTTTTTGTTTTCCTCTGTTGGCTGTATCTGAAGCTTTAAAAGGGCTTGGTAATAAAAAAAATGTTACTGCTTTTTAGAAAGAGAAAGAAGGACAAGGTGATGAGGAGCAATCTTTGTCAGGGTTCTGGTGTCTGACTGGGGCTGGCCTGTGCTATAAAACCTTCCTGTAGGGTGCAATGGGCCTGAAACCACCCGAGGCTTGGAGTTATTGAGTGTGCTTATTAAAACTGGTTGGCTCTTACAGAAAACATGTGGGTAGCCATAACTCAGGAATCCTCTCTGCCTATGCTTTCCAAAAAATATCCATTAGCAGAGTTGAAATTTGAAGCAGGAATAGGATGAAGTCAAATCAGCCCTTAATCACTGAGCTGTTCTGGTCCCAGTGCCTTCCCTGGGCTGGAATAAAGCAGTTTTTCCTTTTCTCTTCCCAAATGGTGCTCCCAATCCCCCACCACTCTCTTTGATGCAGTTCATTTTGTTTATTTTTACATAAACATATGGCACACTCATCTCTCAGCCAGGCAAACAGCTCTCGTTGATGTCAGTGGGAGCTTCAGCACCTTCAGGATGAGAGTGGGGATCCCTACAGGAGCTCCTGAGAGCTGGCCAGGCCTGTGTTCCCCTCTGCTAATGCAGGGTGCTTTAAAAAGTAAACAATCCAGTGAGACCTAATCAAGTTAAGTGCATTTAAAACACCCCGGGGGCTGTCAGCAGGGTTCAGTCAGCAGGATTGCTACAAACCCTTCAAAGCCTTGGTGTGAGAGGTGGGCAAGCTCAGGGCTCTGTGATTTGCCTTTTCACCAAATACTCAACTGATTCAGCAGCATGAGACAAAAGCAGGGAAAAAAGGCACGAGGATTGTGGTAATTGAGTCTTCCAAATGTAAGAATATTGGTCAGTTGGATTGAAATCCACACTTGCCAGCCTGAAGTGTACTCAAGTGTTTGTTTAATGGATGACTGGTTTCACCTTTTAGTTGTCTTTTCCAGAAACATGCAAAGGATAGAAAAATAAGAAACACAAATTGAGTTTAACTCCATCTGAGCTTGTTCTCAGATTTAAGAATCACTCAAAACCTCAGAGCGTCCAACCTGCAGATGAGTGGCTGCAGTGTCCTGCAGTTTCTTACCCTGCTGCTTGCTGAAATAAATGTTTGTGTACAAATACACTCATATATATGTGAGGGAGGCTTAGCAGGGCCAGACTCTTGATGTTTGTACTGGAGTTTAATACCTGTTCTTCACACTGGTCCCTTTTGGATCATGGAATCACAGATGATTTGGGGTTAAAGCTCACCCATCTCCAAGCTCCCTGCTTCCACTGTCCCTGCTTGCTCAGAGTCCTGTCTCTCCCCATGTTGTCCAGCACGTGGGACTAGATCTAGGCCAGGATTAGGGTTTATGGCTCAAAGCTTTTGCCTTGCCCTCCGTGCAGGTGCTGCCCTTGCCTTTTCATTCACGTTGCAATACTTTTAACAGGGGAACAAGAGCTAGCAGCGACATGGGGACAATTGCCAGGGTTGTCTTGGCTCTGTCTCCTTTCCCTCCCCAGCCCAAAAACCAGGGCGGGAGAGGAGCAGCAGGGGTTTGGCTGTTGGCCAGTTTGCTGAGGGGTTTGCAGCGAGCAGACATCTGCCCTGAGGATGCTGGCAGCAGAATTCTGAGCACGAGGTGCCGGGGCAGCTCTCAGGACACGGCTGTCCTGCATCCCTGCCCTGCCTCCGGTGAGGACTGCCTGACTCCCCTGCTCTGGCTCCTGCCAGTGCCTGGCTCTCAGGCATTAAATGGTTTTTAGCCAAGCTAAGCCAGGTGTGCACCCACGGCAGGGCTGTGCTGCGTGTCCTAAAGTCTAATTTTGTTCTTTTACAGGGCTATACCCGTGATTTTGGGTGACTGATGAGGCAGTAAATATGCACAGATTGTGTTTTACACACATTGAGATAAAAATCTCTTCCACTGCTGGGCTTCTTTACCCAGAAGGAATATGTTCTTTAAATATTTCTTCACAGCTAAAGTCAAGCTGAAAGATTCAGTCATCTGCCACAGAGGCAATCTTTGTGTGCAGAGCTGCTTTTCTGTGTTGAACTTGGGGGGTGCTGGACTTTGGTTCTCCAAACCTTGAGGTCTAATGAGCTCTGAGTCCAAATGGCTCAAGTATTTCTGTGCTAGAGGTTTTTATTACACTGAATAATAGAATCAATTTTCCTCCCAGGAGTGAATCCACTCTTTGGGTTGCTTAGGGTTGGGTCTCATCCTCATTCACTCCAGATACATCTTGATGTCATAACAAACATAAAATTCCATGTTGTCAGTATTGGGTCTTGGCCTTTGAGCTGAGGACGGGTTTAAGAAAATTCATTCCTGCTAACACAGAGATATCAAGAGATTCTGAGCTACCTCTAGGAGTGATGACAAAGAGGGTGAAACATTCTAATGAGCCTTCTAGTAGTCGGAGTCTATTCTCTTCAGATATACCTAGATTTTGCTTAGGAAATACAATTTCCATAATAATTTAAAATCTGTCAGACTCCCTTCCCAGTCTTGTTCTGGCTGTGTTACACAGTAAACCTGAAGGATGGTCTTTTTTAAGGACAGCCCAGGATAAAAATAGTATCTTTCTCACAGAAACGGGTGAAAGAGTTTTCACAGACCCTGCCAACAGTGTTCCTGGCTCAGAGCATTTCTATTTATCCTGCTTCTCTAAAAGCTCTGAATTCACTTTCAAGTTTGAAAGCATTAAAAAAAATAAAATAATAAATTGGAGATCCAGATTTGATGGTGCACTTGAAAGATCCAGCAGGCATTAAAGTTCCATCTCATATTTGCGTTGTTCTCAGCATCAGGCACCGAGATGCCAGACTCTGAGATGCTGGCAGTGCTCCCGTCTGCCTTGCAAAGCAATCCCATCATAATTAATGTGGCGAGGCTTCTCTGGTAGGAAAATATTTATGGGATCTGCAGAGCCCCCGGAACGAACCGGGATCCAGGAGCTCTGCCAAGCTGGGCTGTGCAGAGTGAGGACATATGGCTGGGGTGGCTGCTGCTGGCACCGTCCTTTGAAGCCTGGCTCCTGCACTGTCTCCCTGCCAGCCCTCCTGCTCCCAGGTGCCACCCCCGGGTCCCAGGTGCCACCCCCGGGTCCCAGGTGCCACTCCCGGGTCCCAGGTGCCACTCCTGGGTGTCACTCCCACTCCCAGGTGCCACTCCCGGGTGCCACTCCCACTCCCAGGTGCCACTCCTGGTCCCAGGTGTCACTCCCACTCCCAGGTGCCACTCCCGGGTGCCACTCCCACTCCCAGGTGCCACTCCTGGTCCCAGGTGTCACTCCCACTCCCAGGTGGCACTCCTGGGTCCCAGGTGCCACTCCCACCATCAGATGCCACTCCCAGTGCCCCTCCCAGGTGGCAGCAGGAGCTGCTGCTGCACCTTCAGGTGAGCTCAGGGCGTGTTCTGAGCTCAGGTGAGCAGCTGCAGCTCAAATAAAAAGTGACATCGAGCTGTGTCAGTGCCTCCCCGTCTCCTCTCTGCATATTACATAAGCTCTTCACACAAATAGTTCAGAGTTTCTCATTATCCCAACTTCTTTTAGAAGTTCTGCAGCCAAACCGATGCACAAATCAGCTCTAAAAGTGGAATAATCCTGCTAAAATCACCACAGAAGAGAAGGGAATTTAACCCAGTATATCCAGATTAAATAAATCCTGCTGGAAAGACAATTAAAACTTCAATTTTTGTGTTGATTACTTCAATGTTTTACTTCTAAAAATCTGTCTTTAGGAGAAATAATACTGTAGGGTACTTAAATTATTGAATTTTGGTCTCATGCAGAACAGCTACTGAAAAGCTGGGTTAAATTACAAATGATTGTTTATTTTTAAAAACGGTGTTTACCTCACTGGAAAGACATTGGCATTTGGGAATGGGAAATGATGGGAGATGTAAACAGAAACATCCTTCTTTGTCAGGGCAGCTTCTCTACAGAAGCATGTTCAATCTGCACTGGCTCCTTCTCATTAAGTGGTGTCACTTAATTACAGCTCCAGGTGAAACAAAATGATTTGCAATAACCATGTCAATTTAATTAGCATGATACAAATATAAACCTTTTTTTTTTCCTGATTGCATAATGCACGGCCATGACCTCTTTAAGTGTATTTACTTTTATTGACATCTTAATTGGCCGCCCACGCACGGCTCCTCTGCGCAGTGATTTTCACAGGGACAGAAGACAAACGCTGTGACACTCACAGGAGGAACACAAAGAGTCACTCTGGAGTCCCCTCCTGCTTCTCCTCCCAAGGGGTAAAATCATCCTGAGGAATCTCTGCTGTGAAGAGCACAGCAAGAGAGGACAGCCAGGTCCTTTACCCAGAGGTGACAGGGCCCTCCCTGGCCACCGAGCTGGGAGAAACTGCAGAGCAGACCCCGAGCAGCCCTCAGAGAAAACTTCAGGCCCATTTATCTACTTTCTAAAATCTAAAATCTAAATTTATCTCTTTCTAAAATCAGGCATGCTTAAAGGGAACCCAGAACCAGAGCCTCTTTCCCTCATCTCTGACTTTTCTCAATGTTGCAGTTTGTAGGTACTTTTGCAAAGTCTTTCAGGGTCATAAATGATTTCACACTTTATATGTAGATAAGATTTATTTTTTCATTATTTAAACCCTTTTTCCTATTCTTACCCTGGACAGTGGAAGGTAGTTCCAGCCGTCATTCTCTGTGGAGGGTCATTAGGTGCAAGTTCTTTTAATTACCTAACCAGGAATCAGTTTTTCAGAAGATTACTTCTGAGGTTCCTGAAGAGAGGCTGTAAGACATCCAACACAGGATGAGTGTCCATGTCTAGTTAGAACTGGATTTTTGTTAAACACCACCTGTGTTCAACTATTGCAGTACCTTTGGAAATCTGGGTAGGGCTTGGTGTGATTTGTGAGCTCAACAAAAGGTTGAATTATACTCTAAGGGAAGGAGTTGTATAATTGCTACTGAAACAACAGTAAAAAGCTCTGCAAGCTCAGAACTCAAACCTGCCCCTATGTCTTTACCAGGCCTTTTTCTCACTCATTGGAAAAATCACTTTATTTCTGTGAGCAATACAATTTTGTACCATGCCCCAAATGGTCAGCGCTGTTCCTCTGCCTAGAACTAATTCTCACTTTGCCCAGACATCATTTGAAAAGCTCTTCTTAAAATGTGTTCAAGTAGGAATATGCTCTGAAATGTCGTAGCAAAAACCCAAAGTGCAGAAGCAAGTGGAAATTCACAGCAGGAATGACAGATGTGGAAGAGACCAACCTGCACGTTACCACCAGTGCTTCTAATTATAGGCCAGCAAAAGAAAATTTTGAGCTGAATTTTGCCAACATTCAGCCTACAACAGTCAGTCTGTGATTAGTCACGCCATCAAAATGTAAACAAAAATAATTCAATCATCAAAGCAGAAATCCCATCTGCAAGGGGTGTAGACACTAAGATGAAAGAAATGCTGCCTTTTAGAGGGCCAGAGCAGGATTGTGTCTAACTCCTAAATCCAGCAAAAAAGCTTCATATACCATAAAATACACAAGTACAACTTTTAGAGTGGCTGAAAACACAATCAGAACTTCATTTTATGGCAACATCCTGGCAACCAAAGCGTCTGGCCTGTGAATCTGATGTTTTCAGACTGGCAAAGTCTCAGCTAGAAATTAATGTGTCTAAAGACTAGTTTTGTTTCATAGAGCACAGATAATATGAAAATTTGATTAGTTCATACTCCATCAACATAAAAGATATGAGGTATGAATATTCTATTAACATCTTTGAACTGAACAAATGGCTGTGCCTGTGATTGCACAGTCACAGAAAACTCCTCTGTTTGTAACAAAGGCTGATGCATAACACCAGCCTCAAGTATTTATCATTTTGCAATACCACTGCTAGGACAGTTCATGGTCTGCTACAGAAGAAAAAAAATGGAGGCTGGAGTTATAAATGAGAACAGAAAATTTTAAAAAAAGTTGGAACTCTCTCTGCTTTATGATTTTCATGAATATAATGAGGGATGGGTGGGCCATTTGAATAGATAAATGATGTATGATGCAAGTACAGAGAGCATCAGGAGAGAGAGGTTTTTCCTTTGAGCATTTAAAAATGTCCAATTCTTGTGATAGAGGCTGATTTTTAGGTGAAGTGCAATCTAAACCCTCAGCGTCTACAGTGGATTAAAAACTCTTTCTTGCTCCTTTTCGGAGGTAATGTTTTAATGTCATCTTTGGTGCCTCGGATCTTTTATCTTCTCAAAATCCCTTCTGTAGCTGCAATTCCAGAAACAGTTCTGCTCTCGCCTCCAATCCTATTTCCATGAAATGCTATATGGCTCCCTCTTTCCACTAATGGAAAAAACTCCATTGTTGTGGTGTTTATAGCTCTGGATTATTAGGAGCTGAGTCTGGCTGAAATTCTTGGCAAAATGATGTGTTCAGTGAAGAGGACAACTTTGAGGCAGCCAAAGAAATTTATATGTCACATTTTAATTTAAGAAAGAGCTGAACAACCTGAAAATGAAACAGAGCCTTTCAATTTATGAAAAAAAAAATCATTTCATCCAGTAACTTTTTTTCCTGCCTTCTGGTAAATAGCAACCCCCAAAACCATTTTATGTTGACAGTAATAATTTTACCTCTGTTGGTGGTTTATTCTGACCAGCAACCCCCCAAATCAATTACTCACCAAGTTCTATTTCTGAGCTTTTACTTTTTAATATCCTTTAAAAATGCTGGGAGTTCTTTTCATGATTTGAAGCGTCCTCCTGGGGCAAGCAGCGTTTCTGCAGTTGTGTTCCTGCTGATCCCACACCAGAGGAGTCTCCTGTGCTTTCCCCAAGTCCCTTCTTGCTGCAAAGGGCTCCGAGTGCAGAGGAAACGAGCTGAGGGTGAGAGAGACAGGACTTCCAAAATCTTCCAGGAGTCAACCAAGCCTGCTCCATCTCATGTTCAGCGTGGGGCTGAGTGAGGGGAGGACACCTCTCCAGGGACGGTGTGCAGATGCAGTTTGGCCCTGAGGTCGCTGGCCAGCAGTGTGGCCTTTGTGTAATTTTCTGTAAATTCTGTAAATTCTCTTGCAGACCATGCCAGCAGTCTGTGAGAGAATTTTACTGATCCTTATGCATGAAAGAAATCCATCCATTGCTACTTCAACACAATCATGCTGGCAAAATCTCTGCAAAACATCTCTTCCAGTCTTCAGGTCAATGTCATCTTATTTATAAATCTTACAAGGATTTTCTTCTCTTGGAAGGCAGGACAGGTCTCTGCTGTTTTGTGTCGTGGCCACACTTGAGCCAGTGATACCATCCCTTAATCACATTACCAAACTGGCACAAAGGAGAAGGAAAAACGTAATGCAGGCTTTTGGATGAGAGTCCTGAGATGGAGATAAAGCATCTCCTGGCTCCCTAATGGCTTTATTCCTTTCCAAGGGGAAAAATATGCTTTTATCAGCTTTGAAGGTCAGGTAGTAAAATCAGAGGTTAAGCAGTTTCGCTTTAGTTTTGGATGAAGCATGAAAAATTCCTGTTCAAGGGCTGAACCGAGCAGCACACACAGCCACTTCTGCCTGTTTATGGATCTCAGCCCTGGAGCACAGCTCCAGAGATTAAATCATACAATCACAGAGCGCTCTGGGTTTGGAAGGGACCTCAGCTCCTCTCAGCTGGGACCTCTCCTTTGAAAGCCAGTTCAGGCCAGATCCTAAACCCACTGATAAGCAAGCAAAACCCTAAAAATACAGCAGGTTTGTTTCTTTCCACATTGGATTTCTGTCCACTTAGAACTGATCAAAAGCTACGAACAGATGTAGTCAGATTAACTCTGTGAAATTTGAACTGCAGCTCCTTAACACTGCAGCTGCCTCCTGTGGGAAACAGCCAGCAGCAGGGCTGGGCTGCAATCCCTGTTCTCCTGCACTCCCAGGGAAATGGAAATGCCCAGCCCTGGGCTGGCACAGCTCCCTGCCCCGGGCAGGGGTGTAAATCCCTGTTCTCTCTCTGCACTCCCAGGGAAATGCCCAGCCCTGGGCTGGCACAGCTCCCTGCCCCGGGCAGGGGTGTAAATCCCTGTTCTCTCTCTGCACTCATGGGGAAATGCCCAGCCCTGGGCTGGCACAGCTCCCTGCCCTGGGCAGGGGTGTAAATCCCTGTTCTCTCTCTGCACTCATGGGGAAATGCCCAGCCCTGGGCTGGCACAGCTCCCTGCCCTGGGCAGGGGTGTAAATCCCTGTTCTCTCTCTGCACTCAGAGAGGAGGGGAGGGAGTCACCTGCACCTGCCTCAAATCTGGCAGTTCATCTTATTTTTCTGGTTTGCTGCTGAATTCCACGTGGTGATGAAGGAGTCTCGAGTCCCTTTATTCATTATGGGTTTCTCTGTCGATGTGACAGCACTGAACTATTTAATGAGGCCGAATCTGTTGATGAGTGTGGTGATGAGGGCCATATCAAGTCACTGTTATGGCTGATCTGTTGTTGCTGCTTTGGAATCAGGCCAAGGATTAGAGATTGTGGTTGCTCTTCCTGGATTTGACACTGTGGCAGTAAAAGAGACTTTCTTAAGTTCATATTGGTTTTGCTGCTGCCTCTTAGGCTCTGACTCACTGACCATTCTATTTGCTAAACCATTTCCCATTAAGCTTTCTATCTGTTCCTCCCCTCTTGAATGGACAGTGTAAAATCCATGGCTGTAAGGACACCTAGGCAAGGGGCAGAGTTTTAGAAGGGATTTCTCTGCTCCTTTTTTTGAGCAGCCTTGATTCCCAGCAAGCTTTGTTTTCCCAACAAGCAAACTTAAGCAAGCTGGTGCTGTAAAAAATGGCTTTTCTTGCTCTGGGAGTGACCCATGGGTTGCTTTGATCATCTTCCCTTTTTTTGGAGGTGTCTGAGCATTGACTCCTGGCTCTGTCTGGTTCAAGACTCTGTTGGACAATTAACCAGCTCATCTTCAGTCAAGCACTTCTTGTGCTGCAGGGGAGCACACTCATTTTGTGCCTGACACGTGTCTGTGATTCAGGATCAGTATAAAAAGAAAGGGATGAAAAAAAATTAAGGAGAGTTGAATAAAGAGAACATTTTGGAATAAACCAATCATGTGGCCTCTCCTGTTGCAATACATTTTGAAAATTCTGCTTATGTAGTGAAGTTTATTATATATTTATATAATAGCAGTTTATTTGGAAGCTGAGAATTGCCCTGGTTTTGTGCAATAAAGCGTCTGCAGTGATTCTGCTGTGCCAGAGAGTCGTGAAATGGGGGTAATTTGTAAGAGAGCCAGGTGTGCTGGGTGATGAGCAAGAGCAGAACTGAGCACTGGCAGAAGTGGAAGGAGCTTAGAAAGCAAAGTAGCTTTGACAATAAAAGTGAGTCCTGTTCCTGCCTTTGAGCTAGGGTCGTGGAAAGTTTCCTCTTTTTTAGTGGGTTTTTTTTTTGTGGGTTTTGTTTTTTTGGTTTTTTTGGTCCTGCTTCATCTACATTTGTCTCTGCTCTCAGTGGAGAGAATCTTTAGTTGGAAGCAGGATGGATTTTCTTTTCTGAAATTCCATAGATTTCTGTATCAGCCTCTAGTGTTTCCACCCAGGTAATTCAGTATTAGTGAGGTTAAGTGAAAGTGCAGTTGTGCAAATCCAGATTGTCTGCACTGTTCCTCAAGGACTCTTTTAAAGTTGGGCTTTGCTATAAAAGCATTTTGTAAAAACTCAGGGCAGGGTTCTGTGTTGGTTTCCTCCCTCTGCTCCCAGCATTCAGCTGTTTGTGACAGCAGAGCAGGGAGGGGAGAGAGAGGCAGCCCTTGGCGACTGAGCAGGAGAATAAATACATTATATGAACAAAATTCAAGAGCATTTGATTCTCATTACGGTGTGTGGTTCTGAATCTTTGGGATTCCTCAGCAGGAGGAAACCTTGGCAATTCTGTTGACATTTGAAACAGCAAATTCTCCTCCCGGGGCAGTGTGTAGTATTTATTTCACTTCTGCACTTCTACTTTACCTGCACCTGATTCCCATTCAGACCCCCCATGATCACAACATCATTTGGAGGATAATTTCTTTAACAAGGGATGTTTGGGTTTTCTTTGGACTGGGGTTATTTTCCATTCACAAGCACTGTGTCCAATGCCAGCAAGGTTTAGAAATGCATTTCTAAAATTCCCATTGGTGTTCTGGTGTATTTATACAGCATTTGCTGTGTATTGAGGGAGACACAAGACACTGCAAAATACTGATCCCTGTGACTCAGCAATGCTGTCCATGATCTTGTGGCTGACTACAGAAATGACAAGATCTCCTAAGTTTTTGTCTAAGCAGGAGTTGTGGCCCTGAGGAGCAGCTGCTACAACTGCAAATAAAGCACCACTGAGAGTAATTCATGATATTTTATAGAAAGTTTTTCCAGGAGGTTTCCTGCACTCCTGAGGAGGTGAGGGGTTTACTGTACTCCCCCTTTTCCAGTATTCCCTGTGCTGTTTTTATTTTTATGCTCAGGTAGGAGAATGCCTCATCACCCATCCCTGTGCTGAGGGATAATGTGTCTCTCAAACGGCCTCTCCAGCTGCTGCCCCGAATTGCCAAACAAATACATCTTTTTAGTAGCATCCAAACAGAGGCTTCAATTATGCCCATTTTTCTGCAATTCTCTCAGCTTAACTGAGGTATTATCTGAAGGTCATTCAAGGGCTTTTTCTCTTGTTTATTGGTGGGTTCAGTTTGAGAAGAGACTCCTGATGCTGGGGCTTGCTTTAGGAGCACCTGGTCTCTGTGGTTTGCTCAGGATCCTGCAGGAGGGGTGAGGAACACCCGGGGCTGGTGTGAGCATCCTGCAGGATCTGGAATTGGGGTGACAAAGGTGGTTTGAGTCTTCTTGAAGCATTTCCAGCAGTGGGTGTGAATGTTCATTAGCAGTCTGCAAGCAGGCAAAAGGGAATCACAATCTCCAGAATCAGATCAGGAGTTGCCCAGGACTGGTCCAGTTAAATCATCATTTGTTTGAGTGTCTTTGTGTTCACTGACCTGGCACTTCATCAAAAAAATCTGGTAGTTTCTTGGTGATGCTGTTGGGAAGATGGGACTTTATGTGTATAAAGGACATTACCTTGAGAATTCTGACACTCTGAGGACATCAGGTGTACTGGTTAGCTCAGCACAAACTCCTTCATCGCTCACTCTAATGGTAAAAAACAAAAAACCCATGAAAATCTGTTTCTGTTATGTGAAACCAAACTTGCTTCTTGGATGCAATGCTAATATTTAGTGAGGGGAATGCAGAACGATTGACAAGACACTTTTAAGGACTTACTTTAAGGGTTTTGTACAGGCTTTAAGGGGAAACATCTTAACCAAGATTTCTTTTGAAGATGCTCTTTAAAGACATAGAAAATCAACATGCTGCATTTACAGAAATGTGGCCATTTCTGCCTCTGAGACTTGAACTGTCAGGGGCGCAGCACGCCCAGCACCACTGGCTGATTCCTGATTTCACACAAATCTTGTTACAGCACTGAGCCCTCAGCAGGGGGAGGAGGGCTCAGCGCAGGAGCTGCTCTGATCTCTCAGTGCTGGCAGGGAGCTGTGAGCAGGATCAGCACTGGAGGCATTGATTATCTACAATCCCCAGTGGTACCAAATGTGAGCGGAGAATCCCAAAGTGATGAATTCCTGCCTGTCTCGGATGTATCCATGTGCTTTGTAAAACACCTCAGCCTCTCCAAAGGCTCCCACACTCCACTGATGGCAGCCAGTTTCCATTCAAGCTCTCACATGCAGGCAGAGGGGATGTGAAATGTGCTGTGACTGGGAGAATAGCGTTATAGATCAACGCAGGCAGCTTCCAATTGGGACAAATGGCTGCTTCTGTAGTGCAAGATCAGGCTTTGGGGTTTCATTTTTAAGTATCAGGATGATATAGCAATCAGGTGGGGGGAAATCCTCCTCCCACTGCCTTCTCATTTTGAGTTTCAGACCCTTTCCCCCACTTTTATAGCAGCACTCTATCATATTTACAACATCTAGCATTTCAAGGTTAGATGGCCAAGTGTTGAGTCAAGAAAAAATTGCCTTCCCAGGGATACTCGAATATTTCAGTTCATGTCTGGGAGACAGCACTGATGGTTGATTTCATTTCAGAAATGGACACCACAATGATTCATCCAGGGAGTCAAAGAGCTGATCTCAACCTCAGCACTCACTTTTCAAACACAGTCCATGATCAGACACTTGGACGCAGGCAAGGAATTTATTTATCCACAATGCTGCTTCTGGAAGTTTTCAAGTTATTTAAACCAGCATGTTTCAAATACAAATGTAGCTGTGTTCTGGATGTGTCAGGGGGCTGAGAGTCCCCATCAGGATTTCCTGGGTTTTCCTGACTCTTTCCTGCACTGCTGTCTTCATACTCACTGTAGGAATTAAAGCAAAAATCTGGGAGAGGAAAGAAAGCGTGGCTGTTGCTGGACAGTTCAGAAAGTTCTTTTCCTGTACAACAGTGGCTGTGGTGAAAGCAGGGCACCCCTGGGCTTGTGTGGCCTGGAGGAAAGATGGAAGAGGAAGGTTGTAGAATTTCTGTCCTTGAAGGATCTCAAAAGCCAGCAGCCCTGAGCAGCCTGCCTGAGTTCCGTGGTGGCCCTGCTGTGAGGAGGGGGCAGGATGAGGGTCCCTGACCTTGTGTTGCTCTGTGCTGCTGGGGAAAGAATGGGAATTAATTAGAAGAAGGACCTGGAGAAGGTTGAAGGGGAATGTGAGTCTGGATGTACAAAATCAATTAGAGAGCATAAAGCTAACTGGAATAAAATATGGATCACTTAAGGACCATCTATCTTAATGCATCATCTTTTCTTTCGCCAATTAATGCAGAAAGTAGATCAGCAAGTTAAGCCAGACCAGGAATGACCAGGGACTTTGTAAATAATTCTGACCCTTTCCTGCTTTCCATCTGTGATACAATGGCTGCTGGCTGCCACGTTTCCATCCTTTCTTTTAATCTCTGTCACTTCTTGTCAATAGGATTTAAAGTACCCATAAAGATTTAATGACCTCAGCGTCTTCTCCCTGGCATTCTGTGTGTCTAACTTTAAGTAGTTCTGTCTAAAACCCAACGTTTCCAGCACATAAAAATCTCCCTTTGCAGCAGGAGAATGAAAGGCTTTTGTCTCCCTGCAAAGCCCTGGCTCTTCTGCAGGGAGGGATTCTCTGATTCCCATCCTCTGTGGCTTGGCCAAAGAGCAGGATTGGCGTTTCTGCCACCCTTGGTGGCTCAAGCTGCAGTTAAACTCTGGAATTTAATTTACAGGTGTGCTCCATTTCTTGGAGTCCTTGATGACAAGCCTGCTTGATTGGAGTTACCTTTGGTTTTAACATTTCCCAGCAGTGACTTCAGGAAATTCAAAGGAGGCACAAACAAACGTGACAATTCCATTATTGTGGGTGAACATGCTGGAAAAGACCCCCCTTGCATGTTCTATGCCTGCAGGATTACTGTTCCTTCCCAGGGAGGGATATTTTACCCCACAGTATTTACTACTGCTTTTTCAATATAAATAGTTGTTGTGTTGGTTTCTGCTAATGTTGATATATTCTCATTTGGGAACAAGACATTTATCAAATAAAGGCATAGACACCTGGCCTGATTCTGTTGTGATTAAAGCAAAAATTAGGCTAAATGATGTATTTTTAATAACAGAGCAAAATTTGGAAGCCATTCAATAGCCTAAGAAATTATTCAGGAGAAAATTAATACTTTCAAGGGAAAAATATCTTAAATTCAAATCTCCAGAAGCTAGGAAATATTTTATATATATATAACCTATAAAATAGACCTATAAAACTGCTTTTCAGGTGTCAGTACATTTTCCAAGAATATAGCAGAATTCAGAATGGGCTGGACTCTGCAAAAAATTATTATTTCCTTATTTTTATTAAGCATCATTATAGTAACCTCTGATTAAAATTTGAATATATTCTTTTAAGCTTTAACAGCACACCTGTCGTTCACAGTGCTTGGCTCCAGCCACCAGAGTGCCTTCCCTCACTTGTGTGATCAAAGAGGAGCGTTCTTGGACTATAAAGGTGCCAAACCTCTCTTGCATAAAGCTCTGAAATGTCATTGATGGAGCCAGTTGGTGCCTCCTTGCACTCAAAGCTGGCATTGTGGCACCGGCAGATTTTCCTTTTTGGTGTTTAACTATCCAGTTTTAAAGGGATTGAACGGTTTTTCAGTTTGAAAATGCTTTGTGCAAAAATAAATAGCATAACATCTCATTAGCAAGAATGGTTTCCCTTTACATTTCCAGTGGAAGGTCAGCAAGCACACGCTCATCCCTGGCCTGTTTTCCTGCAAAGCTGTGCTGAACTGTGCTTTAAATTACCCCGTCTTAAAAACGCTGTTCCTTTTTTATCAGTCCAAAAACCTTTACAAGCCTCCTAAGAGTCCTTGAAGCAGTTACCTTTGAACAATTACGCCGGATTGTTATAAATTTCCCATACTGTTTTTATTGCCTCTCTGAAGCGATCTGGGATTTTATATCCCTCCTTTTTCATAGGGCCTGGTTCTCCTGACAGATGCTTGCTTACATCTCCCAGGAACCCTAATGAGAGCCAGGCATATGTCTGCTTTCCAGCCTGGACCTTCTTATGCTCATTTTGCATTTCTTCTTTCTCCTCCTCAAACCTGCCCTGAAGTTCGAGACGAGAACTGGGGCGGTTCCATCCCGAGCTGTGCCTTCCCTTCTGTGGCCCTGCTCTGAGGGCTCATCTTCAGTGAACTGCACATTAATGACACCAGTCTGCACTTACATTTCAATTCCTGGGTGTTCCTGAACGTTTTAAAAACGTGAAATAATGACAATAACCTGGATTGCACTCAGGGATTAGTGGTAGAATTCGTCTCTGGAGGTCAGCAGTGGAAAGCTGCTGTTCTTACAGGAGCTGTTCATGTGCACCGTGGGCCTTTGGCTGCTCACAGGTGAGGACACAGGAGACAGGGGCTGCCCCTGCACCTCTCACACAGGAGACAGGGGCTGCCCCTGCACCTCCCCTGCACACCTGGGCAGGTGAGGCAAAGCAGTTTTATCTCTGGGTGTGCTGCAGCACCAATCTTCTGGGCTTGTCCCCTTGATGTGCAGCTAGAAATTTCCCCTGCCGCCGGTTTCTCTGGTGTTTTGATTGTTTCTGGAGCCTCTGGGCACGTAAGAACACAAACCCCTCTGTGTGCGAGGTGGAAAAGCTGCAGGGCTGCAGGTGATGCACGGGAGGAGAGCAGTGGCTGCGCTGGCAGCCGTGCTGGAGCCCACTGGACACGTGGGTGTCCCTTGGGACCCGGCTCTGTGGTTTAATCCCGCTTTATCTCTCTTCTGAGTGCTTCTGATATTACAGGAGTTGCAAGAAATCTAATTAGCTAATGCTCCCGTACGGTGTTCAGATCCTCAGATGAAAGCCTGCCTCCAGGCCCGCGGGAGGTGCCAGGAAGGAGTTTGTGAACTTCTGTGATGCGGGGTGTGTGAGATTGAGGTGCTTGGGATGATGGGCTGACTTCTAGTTTTCATTCTTATGTGTTTGCTTATTAAAAGGAGTAAATAGCTGCTAATTAATGTGGGCTGTTCATTCTGCTGTCTTACAAACCTTTTCCTGGGTTGTAGAGAATGTCAAGAACTGCTTCTAAGTCAGACCTATTAAAGAATAGCGTGTACTAAGCCATTCAAGACTGGCTTTGAATATCAACTCAAAAACATCATGCTCAAAAATCCCTTTTAATAAAGAAAAGGTAGGTAAAAAACATTGCTTATTTTTCACTTCTGTGCATCTGAGTTCAAATCCTGTCTCAGCACTAAAATAAACAATATTTTACTGCTCAGCACTGGGAAGGTTGTTCATTCTCTGGTTGGAACTGTCTTCTCCAAAGCCTTGACACAGCCCTGTTGAGAAACTTGCCTGCTTGGCTGCAGTCACTCCCATTAATGCAAAACAAAAAAAAATCATTAAGGAATTGGATGGAAAATGCAAAGCTTCTGTGCTTCTTAAATCCCCTAATCCTATTTTGAAGACTTAAATGGTGAATAGGCTTCAGCCTGGGGGTGTGCAAGGGGGTGAATTCCACTGTAGGTGAGTTAAAGTCACGTCAGGAACAAAGCAAGGCTGGGTCTATTCTGCTGCAGATCTGAACCACTCACTGAGCTCCTCCCACCCTGGAATGGACAGGGAAACGCCTGATTTCTAAAGCTTTTCTGGAAATGCTGCATCATCCAAAGATATTCACAAAATATTTGATGTTGGCACACTAAAAATGTTCATATGAAAGGTGCCACAGGTGTCATGGAGGACTGACAGCTTCGTAAATTGAACAACTTGCAGAATAGAGTGAAAATTACCGTGTCAGTGTCAGTTGTAACCAAAAACAACAGGTGAATATTCTGGACAGATAAAGCTATCAGGAAGCTCAGCTCTCACTGTTTGTTTGTGTCTGGGATTGGGAAGTGCCTCAGCCCTGGAATTCTTTATCTGCTTACATGGCTGGGAGTGTGATGAAGGCAAACTTTCAGTTTGATCAATAATATCTCACACACGCATTTCATGGCTGAACTGGTGCTGCTGAAGCTCTGCCATTTACTTGTTCTGTGATCTTTGCTTGGGGGTCCAATAACTGGAGCTCCTTCCTGCTGGCAGTGCAGAGACTCCCGGGTCAGATGCACAGAGCAGTCCCTTGGTAACACTGGATTTCCTGGTGTGCCCACAGCAGAGAGAGAAATCAGGTGTAATGAACAGTGTCAGCACGGCTTGGATCATGAACAGCAACGCTTTTCCTGCCTGCCAGGGCTCCACCTTTGATAATCATCTAGAAATAGTGTTCATGTGAATCCTATTTGAATTGGAACCTTAGGAAAGTCAGCATCAGCACCAGGAATTGCCTGTACTCCAACCCCTCTCCTTTTTATTTATATGCATTTGATTTATCAAGCACCTTCAGGTACGACAGGAATGCTGAAATGCACAAATGCCTCTTAAAACACCCTCCAGCTCTGCTTGCATTGCTTCTTCCTGCTGAATGGAAAAAATGAGGTGTCTGTGGAGGATTTCTACGTGCTGTGTGCTCCTGATTTCCCCTTGTTCCACGCTATTTACACAGTCACAAAGCATTTGATGAGGAGGTGTCAATCTTAGGCCAGGCTAATGGACATTCCATTACTTTATCTGTGCAGACATTGTTGGAAACTCGAGGTGTAAAATCTGATTCATTACCCAGATCCTGGAAGGGAACAGGACATTAATTGTACCTTGGCTTGTTAAATTTTGTCACTCGTTGCATTCTCCAGTTATTTAATTATATTTCTGCTTCTCATTTGGGGAATGTGCAAGGGTCCGTTCAGACCGTGATATGCACCTGTGGAGTCTGGAGCTGATGCAAAACAGCTTTTGCTGTCAAAACACTCACAGGTTACAATTTTTTCATTCTTTGCAGCTCATGTGTTTTCTGATTCAAAAAGTTCTGCAGAAGGTGCCCCATTTCCCACATACACAAATGGCATAAACACAAGCTCCTCGTGGGAATCAGCAAATAGGTTCCATGTTGGCTGTTTCTTGAGGAATCTGATACTACCAGTGGAAAAGGGGGAGGATATGACTTTTCTATATTTTATCACAGCCAATAGGAAAAAAAAAGGCAAAAAATGGTTACAGGAGAGCTAATTTAAGAGACAGTGATGTGTCCCGCAGTTCTCAGGGGTTTGATGTTGTATCAGGCTCTTTGTTAGGAAACATTCCTGTTCCAGAGCATCTCTGACACTCCCAGTTGTCTCCCTGTGCCTGGGTTTTCAATCAGCCCCTCTCTCTAGGTGTGAAACAGCAAACCAGAGGGTTCTTTCCTTTGGAGCTGTTGACACGTGAGTCTGAAATCCAAACAGCCCCCATGGAAATGAAGCTGTTCGTTTGGGCAGGATTTTAACCAGGCAGACCCACTGCAGGAGTGTTTCTGAAGAGGAGAAACCCTCTTGCACGTCGGGACCTTTTACTGGAGTTACTTTTTCCCAGGTTATTCAGGTTTAGACTTAGCTTGATGCTGGGACGAGCGTGAAAGGAAACACGGATTTTTACTGAGCATAAGTCAAGTGCATTTCTTGTCCAGGAGCTGGCATCAAAGAGTTCCGATGTGAAGATAATCTCAGTGCCTGAGGCTGCGCTGTGGTTTGTACTCGGAGTGCTCCTGTGCCCTAAAGCCTGACTAACAGCGCTGAGAGGCTGAGACAGCCCCGCGGCAGGGAGGGACCGCCGGAGAGCACGGAAATTCCGAAATTCAGACAGAACTGCCTGAAGCACCGGGGAATTGAGAGCGGAGCTTCAAAGGCTCCGCAGGTACCGGGTTTAAATCCATGCACACTCTGTAAAATGTGTGTTTTAGGCTGGGCTCTGCCCCTCTGTCTGCGCAGAGGTGTCAGCCTGGCACCCCTCACTCAGTTACCCTGCCCGCAAACAAGCCCAGTGCAAGTTGTGGAATTTTAAATCAGCACCTGCCTTGCTTTTTAACATCGGTGTTCCTCTAAACACTCACAATTTCCTCGAATTTCCTCTAAACACTCACAAATTTCTCAAATAAATGGGAATTTCAGTCTCATTTATTCTTTTAATAGGAGCATCCTCTGCTACAGCTGAGGGATGGCAGGAGGACTGTGACCGCACGTTATAAAATGGTGTTTTGAGCCTTCATATTCACAGAGGAAATTTCCCCAAGAATTTGAAAGATAAACTCAAAAGAGGAGAACTCGAGGAGTTCTTTTTTATTTCCTTCAATCCCATGAGATTAGGGATCCCAGATCACTGTGTTTTGAACTGTTGAAATTAGCAATTTTATTTTTAAAAAAAGTCTGGTTTTTTGGGTGCATCTATTTTAGACCACCCCCTGTGAAACACTTCACAAGAACATGTGCACTCATGCCACGATTTCAATTTTACTAGAAAAATAGCAATACCAGAAGAAAGTCTCTTGCCTAAGGCATATTCCATATGTTACTGCTCAGTGCTTTATTTTTCAGGCCTGCAAGAGACAAATGCACTTATTCCATTAATAAAGCCAGTGACTTAAAGTGCAGCCCTACCCTGGAAAAAAAAAAAAAAAGAGAGAAATGCGAGGTTCTAAGTTGGTTTTCCATCAATAGCTGGTACATTGAATTTGTTCAGATTACAGATGAAAAGGTGGTGTTATTTTTCAGCTGTGAGCCCCTGGGCCTCAGCCGTGGCTGTGGGAGCCCTTTCACTGCCGTATGGAAATCACAATTTCCACAGACCAGCATCCCCTGCCTCTGCAAGGTGACTCCAGGTTTGCAGGAGGTTCCTGTTATTTACTGCAGCTCTGAGCCTCTTTTTGCATGTATATAGAGGGCAAATCCTCATAATTGAAATACACTCGAGTGCTCAGCCAGGGAATACAAACACAATCCCTGCTTCGCTTCCCTCCTTCGGCTCCACTCGCAGAAGTTTCAATACAAACACAGAAAGGCAATTTCGCTCCTCTAAACCCCTCTCTGATGCAGTAATGGTTTCATAACCCCGCGGTTCCCAGCTCTCTTCCCAGCCTTATCACTGGGCAGTAAATCTGCCCTCTCCTCTGAGTTGGGATGGATTTATTGCCTCTGACCCCCCCGCTGCCCTCGGCTCTGCTGGCGCTCCTGATTCTCACCAGGAGCTTTGGGCATGTCAGGAGCCACAAGAGGATCTGACACCCACTGGGAGAGGTGGGTTCATTCCGGGGCCTTCAGCTGTGTGAGCAGCAGAGGTGGAAATAAAACATAAAAAATATAACAAATAGGTCACTGCTCCTCCCAACGCCGCCCTTGCAAACAGCCTGGGAGATTCCAGCGAGGAGGGCTCTGCTGAAAGGCCCAAACAAGCAAAGAGCAAAATTTTAAACACATTCCAAAGTGTTAAAGGGTTGTTAGGGGCTAATGTGCAAAGTTCCCGTTTTGAGGAGGGAAGAAGGAGTAAAAGCACACGGTAGGGGTGGTGCTTGTTTTCTGCATCACTTGCAGTAAAGTCTTTTTTTAAAATTGCAGCTCTAATGGGATTAGAAGGGCAAAGGTTCTTAAAAATTAGTAAAATTGGATTGGGAGAGCGGGCTGGTTGTGAAAGACTAAATTAGATGACCACTGAAAGCAGCTTCAGTAGCTGGATTTGGGCTGGCTGCTGGAGGCAGTCCTTCAGGCCAGCCCTGGGTCTCAGGTACCTCTGATCAGAGCTGGGGCCAGTGTCTGAAATTGTCACACCCAACTGAAGTTCCTGATCCAGTGCTCACTTTGAGGGACTTTTTCAGATAAATTCCACTGCTACTTTTCCATAACAGCAATTACACGTTTTGTTATTTTTTATATGCTGAAGGGGTGGCCTTATAATTTCCTAATGAGGTGTAAAATGTCCTTGTAGCCTATGACATAAGATGAAGTCACGGATGATGCTGGGACACTGCTGTGGGTGGCTCAGGATGACACCATGGTGATGTGGGCTCCTTGCACGGCTGGCACACACTCTGCATATTAACTCATGGCAGCTCTGCTCCATGCACTGCAGCTCTGCTGTTGGTATTTATTCAATTTAGTGCTTCTTTATGTTGAAAATCAGCGCTGACTCTCCCTGTCAATGACAGCAACAACAGTCTCTGGGACTGGCATAAATTTTCAGTTCCATGTGCAAATAGATAATACCTGGAGCTTGAGTATTTTGATCCAAACAAAATCAGGGCTCTTCCAGCAATTTCTGATGTGAATTTTCCCCTTTCTTCTCCCTTTAACAAACCCTTCTGGGGTATAAACTCTGTAATAATGCATTGGTGTGACAGCACAGCAGAGCTCCCAGCTTTTCTCTCCAGGCTGCTGTTTCTGCTAACAGTAATGACACGGTGCAAGCTCTGATCTGGTTTGGGTTGCCTTATCACCTCCGTGTGAGATAAAAGCGTGCCCACACTGACATGGCTGTGTGTGCATCACACTCAGCGCTGCCAGCAGCGAGGCAGAGCAGGGGTGCATGTCCCAGTCCCACTGTGTGATGTTTTCTGGCACAGCAGCTCCTGCTGAGAGCTCCCCAGCATCCCCAGCAGGTGAGGGCTGGAGCAGGGGATGCAGAGCTGCTGATCTGTGGGGAGAAGGGGCTGGGGTTTTGAGGCAGCTCGAGGTACTGAGGGCCTGACCTGGTTTTCAAGCACAGCAGACTCAGAGCTGGCTCTGAATTATGTCTGTGTGAAACTGCTGTCGCTGGGAGGAGACTCAGCACCTGATGGCCAGTCTTGCCCCCTTAATGTCAGTAACATGAGCTGTGTCAGCCCTAAAGGACACGAGATTGAGAACATCAGTGTCTTGCTTGAGGGAAACGTGTGAGGAATTCTGTAGAAGGATCTGTGAGACTCAGTAATTTGTCTCTCCTCCTCCTCACACTCCTGTACTCTGAGTGTGAAAGTGTCTGCTGCTCACAGGAAAAATAAATGTATAATTGCACCATCAGCTGATGAAATCAAAGTGAAATTGCTGGCAGCCTTCTTCCTGCCCTCCCTGTGTTTTTCTAGCATTAACATTCCAGCTTTGTCACCTTTGATCAGGGGAAGATAAATCCTTCCTTTTGTAAGGAGCAGAAACACTTTCCCTCGGTACATAGAATAATGGCCTCTTCTGTATATTATTCATATTCCTCTCTTTGTACTTGTCATTTCTCTATATCCTTGGTCGTTGTATACCCCATAACTCTTGGTCATTTTATCTAAGACCTTTCAAATAAGGAAGGGGATGCCTTAGGAGGCAGGGAGAGCTTTGCTGAGGCCTTGGATGGGCTGGCACATCCAACGTGCAGGTCCTGCCAGGCAGCCCTGTCAGCTCCCTGCTGGATGGGGACTGGTGCTGAGCATCCCTCAGAGCCCCAGCGAGGGGAGCCTGCAAAGCAGGTGTGTGTCACCTGCAAAGCAGGTGTGTCACCTGCAAACCAGGTGTGTGTCACCTGCAAACCAGGTGTGTCACCTGCAAACCAGGTGTGTGTCACCTGCAAACCTGGTGTGTGTCACACACACAAATGGAGCTTGTCTTGGCCCAAAGCAGAGTGTGCAGCAGCCTGGCCAGCCCTGAACACCTCAGAGGGAGCATGTACAATCCTATGTATAATCCTATATATACCTATGCACAGACCTCTATCTAATCCTAGCCATTAGTGCTCTTTTGGCTGGGTGCCTGCTGTTTGAGCCATTCTGCTGCACTCTGCCATTGCCAGCCTTGTCTCCACAGCCTGAGCTCCTGTCTGCTGAGCTGCCCTCGGCTCCAGGCAGGAATGGCACCGGGTTGGAGGAGCTCAGGGGCAGGGCAGCAGGCTCAGGAGGTTGTGCAGCAGCACCTGCAGTGGGGCTGCAGGGGATGCTCCCTGTGCTCCCCTGTCCATGCACATTGTTGTTCTGGCAGCCTTTCCCTGGGAATGTTCTCCCAGTGTTGGGAGAAGCTGTTCTCACTTTGGGAGAGCCAATGCTTGTCTGCTGCTGGAGCCCGTGCAGCCCTGAATCAGGTGCTTGTGTGGGGCCCTGTCATTTGCTGTTTAGCTCCAGTGAGCTTCTGCCGCATCAAGCTGAAGCAAAATGATTTTCATCCCTGCAGTTAGTTGCTGGCTGGAGTGGGATGAATTGAAATGACTTTTTGGGGAGAGTCATCGAGGGGGAAAAAAGAGATTCCCCAGGAGATGATAAAGGGAATGTGACTTATGCTGATCCGGAATCCACACAAGGAGGAAGCCATGAGCACAATGAGAGTTCCAAATGTATTGATCTGTTTTATCTTGTAGGTGTTTCCTGTTGGTTTAGGTATATCACGACCTTAATATCTGCATCCAGGAACAAGCTGTCGCCTCTGGCTTTCACTGACAGCTGCTTTTCTTTTGATACATCCCAGACTCTTCCTGCTGATTCCTGCAATATGTCAAAGGAGCTCAGCAGTTTGTTGCCCTCTCAAGACTTCACTCTGTTCATTGTGCCTTCAAGAATCCTCCATTCTCTTGAAGTACAAGCACAGCCTCAAAAAAAGAATTTAAGAAAGAGTCCTTCAAACGTGCAGTTGAAGTAGCTGATGATAACCACGGGAGCTGCTGCTCTTGGTTGTGTCCAGCAGGGTTGTCGAGATAATATTGATGATCTAAATGTGCCTGGCAAATCAAACATGTCAAACCTGCTCCAGAAAGCTCGTGGTCTCCAGCGTGCAGAGATCTGCCCTCACTCCTGAGGCAGCCCCATCTCCAGGAGAAGCCTTTCAGCCTTTCCCAAAGGGCAAAACTGAGTGAAAGGCTCCTCTCTTTCTCTCTGCTTTAAGGACATTTGCCCCTTCCTCTTTGCAGCAGCTGATCTCAGCAAAATTATTTCCCTGAGGGAAGAAGGAAACACAACCCTCGTAGCTCCATGGCTGATGGCAAAACTGTATTCACAGCAGCTGCTGAAGGGGGAGTGAGGATGGGATTAAAAACACAAAGGGACTGCATGGGAAGATTACTTCAGAAAGTCACTTGGGGTCTAAGTAATAATCCTAATAACCACTGCAAAGAGTAAGAATTTTCCTCAGCACTGCTATTGCTCTGCCAGCTGGGGCAATGTCACAAATATGCAGCTTAGAGATTTTTTTGGTAATAATAGAAACTGGATGTAGTAGGGAAATATAATCTCAAAGCATTTGCTTATCTAAAAAGTGTCTCTGGTCCTATAAAATAGATCCATGAGCTTGTGTTTAGCATGTGCATCTGAATCTGTGCTCTGGATTCACCCTGGTAGGGTTTTTATTTACACAACCCCCGTCTCTGTCTCTTCTGCCTCTCAGCAGGTATGTGTTGGTGTGAGAAAGATTATTGCAGCTCCCTTTGTGACAGCAAAGCAGCCAGCCTGGTCTGCAGTGTCTCCCCATGTGATGAATTCATAAATGAGTGCTCACCCAGAAAGTGATCCCACAGCAAAGACTTTGCAGGGATTTTACCTGGGTGTGATAATGCATCAGCTTCTTTCATTCCCTGCAGAGTCCCTGAGATGGATCTGTCACTCGTACCCATTAGTTTGTTTGAGCTTCAAATTAGAAAAGAGCTTTGCTGCTCATTCACCCTTTGAGGAAATGGAGAACTGCAAACTCAGACTGTCTCCATGTCAGCTCAGGTCAAGCATCTCAAGTGCTTGGGATGAGGAGAACAGAGGCTTTAAAGCGCTGCTGCAAACTTTGGTCTTCTCTGTAATTCCCTTGCATTTCTTGTGAACCCAGATTTTTTGCTGAGTCCATGAGTAAAAGGTAAAGGGCAGTGAGAAGTGGGCTAAACATACTGTCCCCTGCCTTGTCCCCTGTCTCAAATTACCTGTGATAACAGAATCAGCAGACCTGCTGGGTGACATGTACACTTCACAGAAAGCACCTCTTTTTGCCTTTTTAAAAACTCAGTTCTGGGATACCTGACTCCTCAGGAGGACTGGTAGTGTTATCAAAGAGTTAACCACAGACATCAGCCCAAACCAAAGGACTGTCCCTGGAACATCCCAAAATATATTGGATTTCTTGTTTGGAAAAAAAGTCTAAAATACAGCTGGCAGCATCCACCTCGTGCCTTGCAGCTGAGCTCTTCAAAGCTTCCTAAGGGATATGAAGCACCTATTGCTATTGAAAGGGAAGACAGCTGATTTTCCAAGGGTCTCAGGGAATTTCAGTTATGTAAGAAACACTACAGAAGATCAGCCCTTGAGCTATTTTAGATCCCAGGACTCCTCAGTAGCACTGGGGAGAATTTGTATAATTTTGCCGGACATGAAAGTCACCAAAACAGGCAGTTTTGGGGAAGCTGAATTTAGTCCAATTTGCCAGATGGAGGAGGTTTCAGAAATACCAAAATCTGCCTCAGCTGCTCCCTGTATTCAAGAAGCTTAAGCATTCTGGTTTGGAGATTCTTAAAGGATGTTATGACTGCATTTTCAAAGTGAAATATTTCCATTTGTTTTGTTTTGACATGTTATTTTTTTCCAGAGTCATCTCCAATAGACCAACACTGTGGTCTATTGGAAGTGAAAAGGAAAATTGTAAGGAGCGAAGAGCAAGAACTGTGTACCTAGAGTTTAGCTGTTTTGACATTTTAAAGGCTGCTTTCTCTTTTTCTACAAAAGTGCTTTCCTGAAGGCTTTTTCTGGATACACCATGAGAGAGAAAAGCCTGAAGGAGAGAGGATGCTCTGAGCAGCAAGGTCTTTGCTTTTATTAATGCTTCTTGCATGGATGGCCCTTTGGAGTAGCTTCTGAGTTGGGCACCAGAGCTGAAATGCAGTGATTTATTACCTGATCCGTTTAGTATCTAAATTCTGCAGTTGAGAGAGGGCTCTCTTTTCCTGCTTACATGGGCTTGTGGCTTGTAAATGAAAATTTCTGTAGGAAGGAGGTGGCCACAGAGAGCACTGGTGGCCATCTGCTTGCTGGAGGGGCTGGATCAGACAGGGATCCTGCCTGGAGCCCAGCAGGAAGCTGGGGCTGACCCTGATCCCCACATTCCCTGAGCTGAGCCACAGCTGCTCCATCACACCCACTCTGTCCGTGTGTTTTGCGAATTAAAGGATCCTGTTTGAAAGGCTGACACAGCCAACCAGGTCATCTTCTGTTCCACTCCAGGCTTCTCAGCTTTTAATGAGCAATGTTTTGCAGGCAGATGTTTGTGCTGCTCCTTCGGAGCTGCAGTGAGATCTAGCAACTCATTTCGTACAGAAAGATGAAAGGAAAAATATTTACTTCATAAAACAAATCTTGCTTAATTGCTGTGGTCAGTCTCTTGCCTGGTTTTATGGGTTCCTGCAGCTGGCTTTAATCTCCTGATTTACTCTGCGAACAAAGGAGGAGAGGAGTAAATCATGGCAGGAAGAAGCTGAAATGTTTCTGGCAGAACTCACGAAGTTTTGAGACTTTCTGTAACAGTCCTGCAACAAGGCACCAGGAGAGCTTCCCTGGCTTTCGGGAGAGTCACTAAAGGAATTTCTCACAACGTGACCTCTACAGCCGGAAAAGTCCAGGGCTTCTCAGGGAGGGTTAGCAAAGAGCACCGAGAACCGCCGAGGCTCCGGAGAAGAGTGACCAAAAGGGGTCAGCATTTGTTCAGCTGAAGCTCCAGCCTCAAGTGAAGCAGCAAGGAGCCGAGGGTTTGCCGCGGAGCAGGAGCATCCTCCGGGAGCTGCCCGCGCCCGGAGGGAGCAGGCACAGCCCGAGCTGCCCGGGATTGGTGTCTGGGATCCTGGCTGGGCCAGCAGAGGGGAGGGGCTGCTCAGGGCTGCACTCCCTGCCCTGCAGCCAGGCTGCTCCGGGGAGCTTTGTGAAGTCTCTGAGATGCTGCTGGCCCTGCAGCCCACGAGGGAACAGCGTGGCATTTATCCCGGGATGCAGGGCTGGGAATGACCACGGAAAACAAACAGCCTGACAGGAAACAGGAGGCTTAGAGTCAGGACAGCAATTCCAGACATTGTGGAGCTCACTGGTTACAGGAATTTAGTGCCGATTCCCCTGTGTTGGATTTAATCCCCAATAACGGGACGGAGTGACTGAGAGGCATTCCATGAGTTTTTTATTTCATTGTCAGTCTCAGTGAAGGCAGAGACATAAGAGATGGTAAAACTCACTCCATCACAACAGAAGCCAAAGTTCTCTTTGTTCCAAGTTGAAAATGAAGTATTTGCTTGGAAGCTGCACATTTGCTGTGTGATTGTATGAGTAAATAAATGCTTTTACTTGGTCTCGACACAAATGCAGTAATGATCCCTAGGTGAGCTGCTGGAGACTCTCTGTAACATCTTTGAGATGCTGCTTGCTCTGCCTGCCAGCACAATCTTTTAATTCTCCATTTGGGAGATTTAAAGGGAGACAGTTATTTTGAGACAAAGCTGAGGCAGAGATTTCCTGTGCTGTGAATTGATAACCTCAGATGCTGAAGCAGGAGAATCTCCCCGTGTTGTGGCTGCCGTGTGTTCGGAGAGCCTGGAGCCCGTTCAGAGTCAGGGAGCCTTCACCCGGGGAGGGCTGGAGCTGTTCCGTGCTGCTCTCAGGGATGGGCTGCGCTCCATCTTCCAGCCAAGCTTTGCTTTTGTCAGGGGATCAAAAGCTGTGCTTAACTTCAGCACACAGATGATCACCCTCAAACGAGCTGCTGCCCTTGCGTTTTGTGCAGATTCACTTTGGGGCGATTTCCTGGCGCTCCCAGGAGATTGTTTAGAATAAACCTGGAGGGGAAGATTTTCCTGTGCTTTGGGTGGAAGTCCAAGCTGACAAGTTACGGCTGGTGGATGCTCACAGGTCACGGAGCTGTGCAGAAAAACCCCTGTGAGAGAACAACCATCTCCGTGTGGATAGGCAGAAACGGCAAAGCACTTCCCAGCTGCACTGGGGAACCCCACACCGAGAAAACCGGGACTGCTTGAGCTGTTTGTACTCTCCGTTTATTGTCACCCTCCCTGCCAACCCTAACCAAACACAGTGAATTTATAAATACTGTGAGGTTAGGTGGGTAAATACAGGAGACTGTCGAGTCATTTGGCCTCCAGGTCCTGGGTCTTGGGGTTTATTGAGGTAGTGTAACTCACAAATTTTTATGTATGAAGTTGGCACTATTGATTTAAAAAAATGAATGTTTAATCACAAGCATCCAACAAGGTCAACAAATCTTTGGTAATTAATTAAATAGACTTTTCCTTGCTAGCACTCAAACACCAAGTAAATAAATATTGGAGTGAAAACATTAGTAGCATATGTGTGCAGATTGCATTTGGAAATGTGTGGGGCTCAGTGCTTTCTGACTTAATTCTGATTCATCCATTGACCTTGTTATGTAAAACTCAATGCCCTTTCTAGAGGGAGAGTTGCAAATTGTGCTTCTGCATATTTATTTCGGAAGTTCAATCTTCTGGGTGTTCATACCCTAATTCCAGTCCTAAGTGCAATCACAACATTGATTTTTCTCACTAAACATAACCTACTTTACCCCGGGATGGAATTTTTTTTTAATGGGCTTTATATAATGGCGTATGTGAAAACCACTCAACTTAATGCCCCATCCTGTAGTTAATTAACAAAATGGCATTGTAGCTTGGTCTGGTCCTCTGGCAGTGTATGTGACCACTAACCTTGGCCATCCACAGTCCATCCTAATTAGCAGGAGCCCAGGTATTGACTGTGTCAAGCTCCATGGTGGAAAGAGCAATTTGCAGCTGCTGACAGAGTTGTAATTCTGTTGGAAATCCAAACACGGGAACCTCATTTTGAGTGGTGCTTTGTCACTTCAGAGCCTGTCTCAAGGAACAGCTGAACAAAGTATAAACGATGAGGTTTTACTTCTCTCCAGTTGCTAAATTGCAGTGTCCTAAAATACATCCAGACATCTCCTAAAATACAGATTGCCATAGAAATACTGCTGGATTTACAGCTTCAAGATTGGCAGGAGTGTGTCATAAATACCGAAACATTTATTTATTGTTCATTTATTTGAACTGTAATATACTGGAAAACTTAATGGGACTTAAAGCTTTAATGAGCTTCAGGAATGAATTTGATTCTTCCTTTGCCTTTCTGTTTTTGCTCCTGAGTAATTCAGCTGAAGGCACGAGAGATTCATCAGGCTACTTTTACAAGAGCAGGACAGGATTCTGTAAAGCTCCGTGGTGTTTCATGTTACAAATGAGAGAATTAATCATTTATGCTTTTATACTGAGAAAGAAAAAACCCTTTTCTTTTTCAATACCTTAAATTAATTGTGTTTTGTTGAAAAACTGCAAGAAGACAGGTACTCTCAGTCATTCCTAACGACAGCTTTTGAGTGTTTTATTGGCTGAAGATGCAAAAAGACCCTGTTTTTAAAGAAACTTAGGTGCCAAGTCCTCATAAATGTCAAGAAGATACCAGCATCTTGCTAGATGATGATTTCTGCTCAGTAACTAACCTTTTGTGTTGCATAAATGTTTTAGAAAACTGATTTTGAGTGTAGCCTGTGTGCAGTGGTGAAGCCAGTCCCTGCTGGGGAGGCGGTGGTGACCTGTGATGGAGTCAGGCAGCCCCTTCCTTTCTACTCCCGGGGCTGGGAACTCCTCAGGGGCATCCTCCTCCCCACACACTCCTCATCCTTCTGGCCCTCAGTGTCTTCAGAAGAGAAAGGCTGCACAACTCCTCATCCTCCCCATTCCTGGTGCTTTGTGATAGAGCTGAGCATCAGCAGTTCAACATTCCGCACCCAGACAACACCTTGGCTGGGAATTCTTTGAGCAAATGCTCTTTAATTAGCAAGTGTTCTGTAATTAACCTTCCACGCAGTTGTTGCTGATGTTATTAGCATCACTAGATAAACACAGTTGACTTTTCCACAGGGCATAACAACCGAGGGTGGCAGAAATCTGCATCCTGTAAGAACATCTCTGGGTTGGAAAGGCTTGTCTTAACCAACAGCTGTATTCTCTCCAGGCTGGAGATTTCAAACAGAAATTTCCTTGGGAAAGAGGAAATTGTCAGGCAGAGGAGCAGCAACCTGTCCATGATATCTAGAACATCATCTGGAATAAAAATGGGTTTTTAAAAAGCCTCCAGTGGATCATTCCTCTGTGCCATGATGAGGCACAATTTTGTCTTGGTACAGACAAACATTCCAGAGTCTTCTCTGTTGGGACAAGCTTCTCTTTGGAAAAAAATATTTCCTGAACAGAGAAAGGAACCTTGAGTGCAGATTTTCCTTAGGTTCAGTTTGACTCCCAACTCCAGCCTGCTGCTGGCAGAACACAGAAAGGCTCTGTCCAAAAAATGTGCTGCTGCCATAGGTCTGCATTCATGGGATCACTCTTTATTTACTGCTGGGTTAGAAGTGTACCTAATGCTCACCTTAAATGTGATCTGCTGACATGCCTGAGCTGCACTCAAAGATCCCAGTCCTGAACGAGGCTTGTAAACCTTTCCCAATTGCTGTTTCCACCAGGGCAAAGGTGAAGAAGGGTGTGAACATCCTCGGAGCAAGGACAAGCGACCCCCGGCAGTGGGACGTGAAACAAGAGGTGGGCAACGGAGGGAAGCACTCGACCACCACAGTTATTTGTCAGAGGATAGCCCCGAGTTCAAGGAACAGGTAGGAAACCTCATCTTCTCGGCACATTAAACTCATTTACAGCCATGATCCCATTCAGGGATTGAAGGACTTCAGGCTCATCTTAGCACTGCTCACAGCTATTAAACCTGTGGCCTGGAAATCTGGAGACACTCCCGTTAACTGTGGTACCATCTGCTGATCTATAATGGGTAATAAAATTCATCAGTTCAAACAAAAAAAATTAATAGATCAGACCTGCATTGGGGCTGGGAGGCGGCGTCATTTTGGCAGCAATCTGAATATTCTTAATTTCAGAGGGTTTTACTGAATCTGTAATTTTTTTGGCTTGGTAGTTCTGACCTTGTTTCTCTGAACGTATCACAGCCTCTGTGGCGGGTTCATGGAGCAAGCAGTGAATTCTTCCCCATTGCGCCACTGCACAGGGTAATCCAAACCCCCAGGGTGTAGTACAGAAGAATCCCCTCTGGCAAACCGAGGGTTCTTCCAGAGCTGGAGGTTCTTGGCGTGCTGGGTGTGTGTGAGGCAGAGCCCTGGTGGGGGCACTGGGATGAACTGGGCTCCTCTGCCTGCCTCCCTGCTGGCTGTGATTTAGGACTTGGTCTGGCTGTTCCACAGACACTAAAGCAGGGCTTTCTCCAGAATTAGGGTTGTCTTCCATGGCACACAGTAGAGTTGTGTATTTTCAGTGGAAATTATTTTGCTCTCCCAGGAATCATAATGAATTCTCACAGCACTGCTGTACATTAGTGCACGCAGAGAATTTCCCTCTGTGCAGATCCAAACCGCTTCCCCAGCTCTGTGGATTGTTGTTAGCCACAAACCTGGCTCGTGGAAGAGCATCATGAAACCTTTGGTGGGTGCTGGGCAGGTTATTGCTTTGTGCTACACCTTCAGGCACTGAGAACCTGAGCAGATTTTAATTTCTGTATTCTGTGCCCAAATATTGGACATCTGTAAAGTGTAGAAATTCCTCTTGCCACGAGCAGCTCCTGACAAGCTGATTGTCTGAGCCAATGTATTTCCACTTGGTGACTGATCTCTCCCTGTCTTTGTCTCAACCCTGAGCCTTTAATTCTGCTTTTTATTCCCTGCCCAGCTGGGGAGGGGAGAGATGGAGCTGCTTTAGTGGGCACCTGGCATCCAACCAGGGTCAACCTAGCTCAGGACTGGGAAAGGGAAAGGAAAAATGCATCATTTGAGGCTGCCAGGAAGAAAAACTAAACCACTTTGAAAGGGAGGACATAGCTTCAGAACAGCATGTAGCTCCAAGCAGATTTGCAACTGCAGAACTATAATAGTCAGGTTATCAAACCCCAAATTAAATCTCCTCAATCCAATTTGCATGAAGTCTAATTAACCCATAAAAATATTTTTGGCGCTAATTATGCAAATAAAACTCAATGTTTTAATTAATGCCTCTCTCATTTGTGCATGTAAGTAGTTGCTGTCTTCTGAAAGCATGATGAGCCTTGGTTTGAGTGAAATGTTTTGGTGTGGGGGAGAACTGGGGAAAGCACAGGGTGCAGTGGGCATTCCTGACTTTCTGAGAGTCACTTGGAGCCCTCTGCACAGAGCACAGAAACTGTTCAGCTAATTTGATTTGGTGGGGAGCTGGGAGTCCCTGTTGGGAGTTCCCTGTGCTGCCAGCAGCTCGTGCAGGCTGTTGAGCAGTGTGGGCTGTGGAGGGGATGTGCAGTTCTGACCCAGGTCAGCGTGGCTCTGAGGAGCAGTTCTGCACTGCCTCGTCCTCCCTGCAGCAAACTCAGCCAGCACAGAAATATATGGGTGTTTTCATGTGGTAGAAGGACTTTTCCACTGTGTTTGCCCAGAAATCTCCCTGCTGCACCATGGAGAGCCATTGCACTCTTTCCCCTTCATACCCCAAGAGACAAGTGCCCAGACTCAATAAAAACACTGATTTTTCTTTCCAGCTTTTTCTTCTTGCACAGTTCTTTGTCATTAGTGTATGGATATAATTACATTGTAAGCACTTTGAAAGAAGCAGTTTGAGTCTGACTGCAGCAGCACCTAATACACCTTTCACATTATTTAAATAATAGAACACAAGAGATATTTTAGATACAGCACATCAGTAATTGTTTACCATTACCTTTTTGAGAATTTAAGTGGGTCATGCTTCTTTACTTTTATAAGAAATACTTTGTGGTGCTAAAGCCAGGAGCCAGATCTTAGCTTAAAATGATTCAAAAAGGCTTTGCAACTCTGGCAAGTAACTGCCAACAGCTTGAAATCAGCAATGTTTGTGTGCCTCATAATGCAATTTCTGCTGAGATTCAAGTAGCTATTGGTGGGGGTAACAACAGTGTTGATTAGTGAAAACAAGGCTTAGACAACTGCTTGGTTGCTTGTTTTCCTTTGTTGTTTCTGCTTCTGGAGGTTTGATGTGTGTGCTTGGGGCAGACAAAAGGATATTTGTGGTCACTGCTGGAACCAGTTCCATCTCTCAGCACTGCCCGTGTTTGGTTCCAGCCCGAGGCTGGTGTGGTTGGTTTCTGAGGTGCTGCACTCACCTGGGAGCAGCCCCCGTGGAAGGGCTGCTGTTTGCTGGTGCTTTATTCTGGATTGCCACGCAGGGCAGGAGAGCTGTTCCAAGGCACAGCCAGGGGTATTTGTGCTGTTTGTTTGTTTAATACAGCAAAATTCAGTGTGGCAGACCTCCACCTGCTGCCTTGCTGTCAGCTGTGGGGATGGGGAAGGCAGGTGAGGGGTAGAGCAAGGAGGGCACGGGGAATTTCTCAGGCTGGCTTCTCTGCCGAAGCCAAAGCACCAGAGCATCCTAAAACCGAGGGTCAGGACTCAGAGCTGAGCCTGGCTAGGCCTGGCTCCTCTTGCTCTGCAAACTTGGGGTGTCCTGGGACGAGCCGCCCTCCGCCTGCCCTGGGGTGACATTTCTGACGTTTCTGCCCCTGGCTGTGGCCCTTGCCCTGCGGGGAATGGAATCCCACAGCTCCATTTGTGCAGCCCCAGCTGCGGATTCCTGCCAGCCGGGCACTGAGCTGAGTGTGGGAGAACAGAGAGGTCCAGAGGAGCTGACAGAATGGAAAACTGCTGTGATGTAGCACTTCATCCTCTTGGCCTTGAACCTTTGGAGAGGCCCATGGGCTTACGGCTCTGCAGCCATCTGTCTGATAAAGAGGCGGGCTGGGGAAGAGCTTCCAGATGTTGTGGGGATGTTCCAGGCCGTGCCACAGTCACTTATCCCCTCTCCTGCGCACGTTCTGCCGGACTGGGGTTGTTGTGGCTGTGTTTTAGCACTGTCTGGCAATCACAGCAATGATGTTAGCAGGCTGTGGGCTTTTTATATCATCAGCACGTGGGGGAAAGCAGCAAAGCCGCTGCGATTCTGTGCAGATCCCTGCTCTGTCTGGTAGCACCATATGCTGCCAAGGGATGTCAGTGAAATAAATTCCCTTGTGATTGAAAAACAAAAGTAAAGTGTGTATGTACAACATGAGTCAGGCTTGAAAAATGGTGAGCCATGTGGAGTGTGTCTGCCTGTAGCAGAACACAGTCAGTCTGTGCCCGGGATGTGAACAGACAAGAGTAGTCACACATTATGAGCAGGGAAGGTGTTATTAATTATTTCAGAATCTGGGTCATCCTGCCCTGGCAGTTTTGGGTCACGGTGGTTTGCAGAGCTCAGCAGAGTGGCAGTGGTGACCTCAAAACCTTGCAGCCAGAGCAGAGATGACGATTCACAAGGATTCAGAGGTTTAGTGCTTGTGGGTCAGGAGTTTTTCATGCCAGTTGTTTGTCCTTTTGGCTGAGAACTGAGGCAGGAGCCCAGCTGAGATGGCACATGCCACTGCTGTAGCTGCTTGAGAAGTTGTACAGGAGGTCACAGCTGTGTCTGCAGGGACTGAGCTGTACAAACTGTGGAGATACTTTGGGAGGAAGACACCAACAATGGGTGTCTTACACCATTAAACCCTGAAACAGAAACAATTTCCGTTCATTTACGAGAAATTCACATACAAGCAGGCATTATATATAGATATATGAACAAGAGAGCTCAGGAATCTCCATTCTTCACTGGATGTGGGGGGAAACATCGTGACAAAGGATGAGGAAAAGGCTGAGGTGCTAAATGCCCTTAGCTGAGCAGAATGAAGCCTCGATAATTCCAGGGAAAATTGGAAGAAGAGTCTGGAGGTGTTGGTTGGCAGCTGGCTGAACAGAGGCAGTTGTGTGCTCAGGCAGGGCAAGAGGGGCTGCCCCAAATTGTACCATGGAAGGTTTAGATGGGATATGAGGAAAAAAGTCACCACTGGAAGGGTTGGCAAGCAGGGAAGGTGTCCCTGGAGCATTTGAAAGACAAGTGGATGTGCACTTGGGGAATGTGCTCTGATAATGGACTTGGCTGTGCTGGGTGAATGGTTGCACTCAACGACCTTCATTGAAAGCCTCCCAGCCTCACCCAGTCTGTGGTTCTGGCCCTTTGCTGGGAGCGTTGTGCACATTTTAGGGCAGCCTTCTGGGCTGCTGGCAGCCCTGGGAGTCATTCCTGTGCTGAGCATCTGTGTGCTTCCAGTGCCACGGGGAATGCGTGTGTCCATGACTGCGGCAGGAGCCGCAGCTGAGCCTTCACCTGCTGCTTTGAACGTCCTTCCCCTCCTGCTTTCTCCCCTGATCTCCCAGATAGCTCCCTTTGCCTGTGTCCTTGCAGCGGGAGGTTTCTCTTTGCTGGGCTGCCTGCTGCAGGTCCCAGCAGGGCGCAGCTGTGTGCAGCGTGCAGGGGAGGTCAGACACGCCGGACATGTGCACACACTGCTGAGGATCAGCCAGCTGTGCCGGGAACAGGAGCTGCTCTGGGCACACAAACTGGGGTTGGAAGGTGCCTTCCCAAGGGAGCTTTCATAGGGCTCCTCTTGGGCTGCTTTAATGTCAGCGGTGTTCCTCAGGGCCCCGAGGCGGAGGGAGATGAGGGATGTCTGGGTGTCTCGGGAGGAGCTGCTGCGGGAAGGAGGCGGCTGCTCCGCGGTCCCTGCCTGCTGCCGTGCTCAGGGTGCCTCGGGGGGATGTTTGCTTGCTGGGCCGCCTGCGGGACCAGGGCAGCTTGGTGAGCCCTCTGCATCCCGGGGGTTAACAGGCAGCCCTCTCTCGCCCTACGGAAAAGTGAATTCCTCAGGAGGAGCCTTTCTTTCTAAGGTCCAAGGACCCTCACAGAGCCTGCAGGACCCTTCCTGCTCACTGCCCTCAGTGATGGGAATTCAGAAAGAGACGGTCTGAGATAACTGGAATAATTGTCATGGCAACAGCACAGGGGTGTGTGTCTCTCCTGCAGCGCTGCCCCCGTGCAGCCCCAGCCCAGCAGCAGCACTGGAGAGCAGACACTGCACCAGCAGCGCTGTGCCACTGCTCAGCAGCTGCAGTGCCTCCTTCCCTCCAGCCCGGCTCACAAAACAAACAGGATAATTACTGCAGAGTGTCTTCCTCCTGATCACATACCTGCAACATTCCCTCTTCTGCTGCAAATGCAAAGCAGGGCCTTACAGTCTCACCGGAGGTTTTTCAAGGCCAGCTGTTAGGGGCTGCTGAAGGGGATTTTCTTGTTGGATTTCAACAGAACCGCTGTTAGACTTAGTCCTGACCATTCAGAAAATACTACAGTAATCTTCACACATGACTTAAAATAGTATTAGCCAAGGAGTAAGGCATGCTCATGAGTTTCTTTATCTAAGAGAAGAAATTATTAGTAGAGATGAGATAAGAAAATGCAATAGAGATCTATCCATGATATCTACAGCACTTTCAGTTGCAATAATTGTTCTCTTTTTTTTTTTTTTTAATCTACTTTGGAGTTCCTGGGTCTGTTGCGAAGCAGAAGGGCTGAAGCTCCAAGAGAAGGGGCGTTCTTCACATATTTCTTGCCCAGATGAAAGCATCACATCTGTTTGCACAGCAAATTTGTATCGTTTGGAAAAGCTTTTTACATGCTTATTAAAACCAAATGCTGGAGGCTCAGTCAATGCCTGCAGTAACCCAGCCTTGCTGAGAGCTGCAGCCAGTGCCTGCCCTGCTTTCCAGGCAGGTTGGATGTGTCGTTTTATTTCATTATAATGTAAATAGAGCAGAGCCCACACAAACAGAATGGATGTGCAATCATGGGATAATGGGACAGCAGCTTTCCATCGGTGCGGATTGACAGGCAGGTTCAATAATAACTGTAACTCCTGATGTCTGGGGTCAGAGTATTTTCTGACTCTCTGACAAGGTAATAATTTCTCAAGAGCAGCCTGCAAACACACAGAGTGCTGTTCAGCCTTCGCTTAGGCTTGGGAGGGTGTTCTGGAGCACTCCTGGAAAAGGCAGGAGGAGAAGCTGTCCCTCCCACCCCCTCTGCCCACCACTGCTGCCTCTGCCCCTTGCACACTGCAGTGCTCCCACTTCAGAAAGCTGCAATTCACAGGGGAGTTATCCACTGAATCTCCTGGTGCAGCCACTGTGGACTGACACTTCTGCTCATTTCCTCTCTGCACTTTAAATCTGCTTTGGGGCAAGGGCAGCTCTTATTTTCTGTGCCACTGTTTGGATGGTTTAGCAGCAATTGTGACGGAGCCTTCCTCGTGATTTGGAGGCAGTGCAAGATAAGAGACAAAAGATGCAGGATTGAGGAGGAGGAATTTTTTTCGTGTGTATTTTTTCCTCCCCCTGCCTTTGAAGCAGAAACATCTGCTGAGAGCCACAAACAGCTGAGTTCAGCAATACCACATCACGCTGCCAAGCAACTCTGCTTTCCTCTGGAACTTTCACAGCAGAGGAAATAAATCAGTCAGGCAATAAAGAATGGAGAAAATTTAGGAAAAAGTGCCAAAAGCCAAACCTTTCAAGAATAAAGTGAATAAGAACTTTGTTAGTATTCAGCGAAGCAAATTGAAATATGTTTGTTACGCATGTGAGCCCTCTGTGCCATTGCTGCTTGAGGAATTTTGTAATAACAAAACTCCTCTGAGCTAGAGACACTGAAAACTGGTGAGGAGAGACCTCAAGAAAGCTGGCTGCAATATCATAAAAGACAATTAGATTATTTTAAATATCTTTTCCATCTTGTGTCTCTGTCAGATCAGTCACAGCTGACGGGCTGACAGCGCTGAAGTACCACCATTTATCTGAAACCTCCATTCCTCACACAAAACACAATCTATTAGACAGCTGAACCATTTGTTTCTGCACTGGCTTACTGAGATTTACTCTTCCAATCAAAGTTATTTTGGTTTGATGTGTTACTGCCTATTTAAAGTACTGATAAAATCGCTGTTTCTTTTGTTATATAATACCAGGGACTGCTCTATGAAACTGGTGGAAAATTATTCCATAAATGCTGAGTCCTGGTTGTAAATCGTACAGGTTAAGCAAGGATGGTTAGGAAAGCAGTTGGTGAGTGCTGCCTGGGAGGGTTTTGGGATGTGCTGCTGGCGCTGTGGGCTCCTGCTCCCCTGCTGTCCCTGCAGCCCCGTTCCTGCCCGTTCTTTTCCTCACACCATTAAGAGCAATTCCCAGCTGCCCCTCGTGTGCAGTTCAATCAGCTCCTGTAAAGCTGCACTGAGGGATGGGTAAACACAGTCAAACACGGCTTGCCAGCAAGTTCAGTCCCAGTCAAGTTTACAGGGAACAAACCTTGAGCAAAATTTCCTTTGCAGACTGAACTTCAGCCCGAGTTTAGAATAAAGTTTGACTCTTCTCTGGTTTCTCCTCCCTGGTGCACAGCTCAGAAAAGGGGGTGATCTCTTTCCCATCCGGGGCTGTGACAGCAGCTTCCACACTCCCCTCCCTGTGCACACCCTCAAACATGATGGGAATTATTACAAAAAGGAGTTTGAAGTAGCACCCCATTGATTTTTGGTTTCCATGCTGCAGATTAATGGACTGAGCACGCACTCTTTGTAATCACACTGGTAGAAATTCAATAATGACTCTGCCAGAGTACTCAAGTGACCCCAGACACTGAATTCATCCCTATTTCAACTATTTTTAATGAGACTGGCATATTTAGCAATGGCATCAGATGGTTTGGAAAGCAAGGTGTCCTGTCAGCCAAGGCATTACTGATGGGCCAACTGACAAGAATTTCAATGTTTACATCTGTTCTCTGAGCCAGAGCAGCTCACAGTGTCTGTGTGGCGTGGAATTCATTCACTGGAATGTACTGAGCAAAAGAAATCTGTGATGTGTGTGATCTGCATGCTGCACTCCACTAGAACAAGATTTCAGCCAAACCAGAGCTCAGCAAGTACCACTGACAATCCCCAGAGGAACAGAATCTCTCTGGTTAGTTTAGCAATTGTTCACTTAGGTTTGGAGGCTTTAATTGCAAGTGATTATCATCTCCTATGGCGTTTTTTGTCATGTCTGAGAAAGTGCAGGAGCATGGTGAGGCTCTCCACTTGGAGATGCTATTTGTCAATTTTTATCTTGAGAAATGCCCAGAGATTTAATGAGACTGGTAAGGAATATTTAAAAGCTGAATCCGTTCATGGCTGTGGATGTTTGGCTGTCTGTATGTGTGCAGTTCCACAGTTTGGTGATGCCTGCTGTGATTTCCTCACCAGCTGTAAAACTCCTGTACATTACAAATAAACATTGTTTAAATGCAGGGCAAATTCCCAACAGAACTCCTGGAAAAGTCAACCTGGAAATGTCACTGTGAGTGCAGGGGACTTGATCACTCAGAATGGGCCAGAAACTCGGCTTTTGCTAACATTACTCCCAGAACCACCCAAGAAGGGGATTGTTGCCATGTCCTGTTAATCAAAGCCGTGTTAATTATTTTGACAGGCAGCCTCTCCTGTTCTCTTCAGTATTTCCGGGGCTGGCAGAGTTGCTGAGGTGAGATGAAACGCAGAGTCATCAAACATGATATAATTGCCACGTCCCTCAGTGATGCAAATCAGCAGAGATTTGTTGTGCTTCACTGTGGATCACACATTAATTCATCGTGTGGGTTTATTAAACAAAAAAATCCCTCAAGACACCCAGAGTCACAGAACAGAGTGCATTTAGAGCAAATCCAGGATGCTCGAGGGCAAGTGGCTTTTACGTGTTGTGCATAAATAGGCTCTGACTTTTTAAATGTTGGAAAAGTGTGAACTCTTCACCACCATCTGCTCCCAGAGGATTCCTCATTTCTCTGCCTCTGCTTTGACCTCAGCAACAGATTTTGAAGAGATGTGTCTGTAATTGGCAGCAGGAGTTAAGACCCAGCTGGGAGGACAGAAAGAAATAAGCAGGTTTTGAATTTGGAGCCTGATTCAGCGTTCAGGGAAGTGTGGGGAAGAGTGTCCACCAGCTTTAACATTTCTGTTTGTGGCAATATCTGTAATCTGGGTCCCACACTGAGCCTGGAGCACGGGCACACCGTGGGTGTGCATGAGCAAGAGTCCCTCCAGGCCCCAGAGCTTGGCATCACCACACTGGGATGTGGAGATGCTTTGGCCACCAAAGCTCAGGAGATCATTTCAGTCATTCTTATTTGCCACCTTTTCTGTGTTTCCAGTTTTCATTCCTTGTGCACATGTGAGGCACAGAGCAGAGCCTCAGTGACTCTCTCAGGATAAACCCCAGCCTATGAGCAGCTGACTGAAGTATTTATCAGGCTCTATTATAGCTGTTCCTGCCTTCTGGAAAATTATTCACAAATACACAAGCATGACTTCATTTTGCCAGGAAGCAAGACCATTAATCCTGCCTACTTTGAAGCCACATCTTTTGTGGACTGTGGTGGGTAACTTATCTGTTCAGATTACTTAGGTCGTTGGAGACTTCATCCCTTTGTAATGTTAATGACTGCTGAGTAGCTCAGCCCTGCATGAGAATTTTTCTTACATTTAAGACTATTTTTCTTTTCCATCTTACTTTTTTTTCTTATATTTTCTTATATTTGACTGTGCTTAGTTCTAAATGCTTGCATTTCTTATTTTACTATGTATTAAATATTTTTTAAAATAATAAATCCTCTCAAAGGGGGGTTTGGTTTCTAAGGAGTTAATTGCTGCATGCTCTTTTACTCATGAGCCAATTGAATCAGATAATTTGCTGTTTCCTGAGTAATGTCAGAGAGTGTACAGAAAGATCTTTTGTTCCCCTGAAGATGTTAAAGAGGGTTTGAGGATTCCTTTCTCTGCAAATCCTTTACATGCAAGATTTACAGTATGCACGGCTCCAAGATTTGGAAATGCTGCTATTTAAGCATCTACACATGTAATTAGTCACTAATTGTTAACAGCTCCTAGTCTCTTTAGCTTTTTTATTAGACCTCTTGCAGATATCGCAGAAATCAGATTCAGGGAAGTGTGTAAACCCTTTAGTTTTATACTTGCTGCTGGTTTTTCACCTTAAGCAGGGAAAGATGGAATTTTCCAAGGGACTGGAGTGCCGAGGTTCCTGCCCCTGAAATTCAAGAGCTTTTAGCTGACTGTAGCCCCCAGGTCCTTTTTGTAGGAGCCGAGCCTGTCCTGGGACACTTCCCTCTTCCCTCTTCCCTCTTCCCTCTTCCCTCTTCCCTCATTTCACTCGGACACAGCACAGCTGTGGCCCCTGCATGCCCCTCTTTGTTTCACCTCCTGTGGGTCCGTGCCAGTCTTCTTAGCAGAGATTGGCAGCCAAAATCCTGGAGGAGACACCCTGGGGAGAGAGGATGAGCATGAGTGAGTGTGAGGGATGAAGGACAAGGAGTAGCAGCTCTGGAGCACTGCCTGTGGAGTGACTGTGGGATAAATCAAGGAGCAGCTCTGGAGCACTGGCTGTGATTGTGGGATCAGAGACAAGGAGCAGCTCTGGAGCACTGGCTGTGCAGTGACTGTGGGATAAATCAAGGAGCAGCTCTGGAGCACTGGCTGTGCAGTGACTGTGGAATAAATCAAGGAGCAGCTCTGGAGCACTGGCTGTGCAGTGACTGTGGGATAAATCAAGGAGCAGCTCTGGAGCACTGGCTGTGACTGTGGGATAAATCAAGGAACAGCTCTGGAGCACTGGCTGTGATTGTGGGATCAGGGACAAGGAGCAGCTCTGGAGCACTGGCTGTGACTGTGGGGTCAGAGACAAGGAACAGCTCTGGAGCACTGGCTGTGATTGTGGGATCAGGGACAAGGAGCAGCTCTGGAGCACTGACTGTGACTGTGGGGTCAGAGACAAGGAACAGCTCTGGAGCACTGGCTGTGATTGTGGGGTCAGAGACAAGGAGCAGCTCTGGAGCACTGGCTGTGATTGTGGGATCAAATCGAGGATCAGCTCTGGAGCACTGGCTGTGACTGTGGGATAAATCAAGGATGAGCTCAGGAGCACTGCCTGTGCAGTGACTGTGGGATAAATCAAGGAGCAGCTCTGGAGCTGCTTTTGGGGCTCACAGGAGCCCCAGCTGCAGCCTGCTCATGTTCCTCATGGTGCAAACCTGCTCTGAACGCTGAGTGCAGAGCTGGGGCTTCACATCCCCAGGCTTTTCCACAGCCCAGAGCTCAGAGGCTGTGCAGGGCAGCACTGAGCTCTGCATGGGTCACCAGACCCTGTGTCCCTTGTCTCAGCAGCCAGGATCTGCAGAAAAACAAGAAGCAGGGGCTAATTTGCTGGGTCACCAAGTGCTCAGGCTTGGCAGGAGTGCTGCGAGGAGAAGGACTCTGAGGAGGATGGAAGTGAAGAGACCAAACCTCTCCTGAGCCCGTTAAAAGTTTTCTGTCTCTCATTAAAATCAAGTGTAGATGATTTGGGCATTTCAATTTCTGTCTTCCATGTCTCTGTATTGCTCTTTTTAAAATCTTGATGCTTCTGACTCCAATAGCCAAAACATCTCAATTATTGTCAGACTCTGAGGAGCTCAATGATAATAATCCTCTACAGGGAAAAAGAGAGTTTAAGTGAAAGGAAGAGATTATTAGATGCAGGAAAGATATGTCAACATTCATTCTCTCTTTGCTAAGTAACTTAAATTTTAAAAGAAAGTATTGAAATTACTGCTGTTGAAAGGGAATTGAAAAGGATAATGGTTGTTCTTTTTCTAAGGAAAGTCACATTTCTCCTGGGGCTAATGCCATAAGGTTCTTTCTTTGTACTGAAAACAACAGAGGGCTAAACAAAGACAAAAGATTGAAGTTATTAGAGGGAGATCTATGCACTTCTAATTTTACAGTTTGCAGTATGCCATTCCTGGTGTTGGCTTCCTCCTGTGCATTCCTGCTCACTGGGCTGTAGAAACAGTTTCCATTGTGCCATCAGTCAGTGACTGCATTTTCACTCTTGTCCAAGGTTCTGTAGATATCTAACCCCAAATTTGTTTCTGCTGATACCTGAAAACTCCAGATTTGCATGTCTGGAACTTGCAGGCTTTCCCAGAGTTTCCTAAAGGTGTATGAAGTTAACCTTCAAAGTCTTTGTAGGGCTGGTGTCCCTCTAGTCTCTTCTCTAAACCACCTGCCACATTCATCTGTCACTTTGCTCCGAGACTTACTGGTGTGGGTAGAAATCACCTCCCTAACTTCTCCCTCTCCTAAGATATATACGGGAGATAATGGCCATTATTCCTCTGCTTGACGTTCCAGGTTAGAAATACCAGCAGCACTCAGCTCAGTTGTCCCTCCAGTTCCAGCCGATTTCTGGGAAGGACATGGATCTGGTTTAGACCCTCTGGCAGCAGAAATGTGCCAGGAGTTCCTCGGGTGACCATGGATCATGGAATTGCTGCTGCCTGGGAGCTCTCCAGAACGAGCAGAGCTTTGGCCTGGGCCAAAGGTCCTTTTTCCAGAAGGGGGAAGTGGTTGATCTCTCAAATCCAGAGCATTCAGTCTGTGCTGGGTGCTGTTTTCTGCCCAGGAAGCTGCCCCTGCCCTGGGGATGAGTGAGAGCTGGGTGTTTGTCAGAGAGACCCCAGCCATGCATGGATTAAAGCCCTGGTGGCATTGCAGGCGTGTCTGATGCAGCCCTTCTTCCCTCCTGACATTTCTGCTGAGCACTGATGAAGCCCCCAAGGATCAGAGCTGGTGTGTGGGGTGGCTGCAGTCTCTGCCCTTCACTGCCAAGGCTGTGGCAGGCAGGGGAGCGCTGTGCTGCTAATTCTGAGTGTCTTTACTCTTCATTTCTCTCCTCCCCACCTTTAGCTTGCTGCCTAGAAGTGCCCTTTGCAGGGAGAAAAGTGCTGCAGGGCTGCCTGCACAAACTGCACTGCCCACGTGCTCCCTGTCCTCTGAACACCAGAGACAGGCAGGAGCCCGGGGTATTGCTCGGTACAAAGCAAACATTTACAAAGCGCAGAGTTCCGGGTCCTCGCTGGTAATGGAAAGTGCTATTTTCCAAAGTGCCATTTGACATTTGGAAGATTAACTGGTATTGACTTCCTGTGTGAGTCGGGCTCCTGAGTATCTGAGTCACTTTTGGAAACCTGAGCTGGCCATCTGTTTCACTTAGGCTTTGCAGTGCCAAGTGAAGCAATGCAGAAATACTTTGATGACTGGAGTTTGTAGTACCTAAATTTAAAACAGCAGTTATTTCAACAGCCTGACACCTATTGGAATTTTCAGAACTTCTGGGGCCTCGAATTCCCAGTGCCTGGGAGAAAGCAGATGCATTTGAAAGCAATCAGAGTTTGAAAGGAACTTGTGTTCTTGAAAACCCCAGAGCTACCCCAGCACTTTGGAATGTGGCAACAAGGTACTTCTAGAAACTTCACCTGCATCCCAACGACAATTTTGCAACAGACTTAAACTTGAAAGCAAAGTATATTTCTTGAAATAGAGTGAGGTATAAAATGGTAACATACGTAATAGGGACCCCCTAGTGCAAATTTGTGTACAGATTGAGATGGAGAAAGGAGGAGGGGAAATGCAGGGACCTGCTCTACATGGGGCTGCAGGGAAAGGCAGGGTTGTGCTGAACAGTGACTGTTAGTTTTTGGTTAAAGATGGCACTACAATTTCTTAAATTCCATTATCAGTAACTGCGTGTTGATTGTTTTTCAGCAATTTAGAACGATGTTCGTGTTTGAGTTTATTCCTGCATCTGGGTCAAGAGTGTGGAACAGCCTCAGTTTTATGATTTCTTGGCTTTAACATGAATTAAACTGTCCCCAGACTTTCTGGATAGGTGCATCTGGACTGGTTAACCTGAGAATAAATGCAAATCATGTTTAAAATATTTGGTTCCTACTATATAACTCCCTGATTTCCTTTATACCAGTGTCAGAGCACTCAAAGCCTCCCTCACACAGTAGGCAGAGCTCTGCAAACTGCTCAGGACTCAGTTTAAATGTGGGTGTATTGTTTGTGTCCTCATTTCTCCCATGAACTCCTGCATGACCTTGGGCAAGTCACTTCATTTATCTGTCCCCCAGCTCTGATAACACGAAATAGGTTAATAGTGCTGTCCTCCCAGAGCTGTGCATGAGAGTTCTGTGTGAAAGCAGCAGGGGAAATGCATTGCTGTTGTTGTTGATGTTATGGATCTGTTAAAGCGACGTGTCCTTATGGACTTGTGCATCATATGAGCAGCCCCTCTAAGGCAGCGGGGCTGTTTACACACTGAAAGTGGTTTGCTGGACCATGGCCAGAAAACAGGGATGAACCCGTACCCAGGAGATATTCCCCAGGGCATTTAGCAGCAGGAATGATGGCGAGGAGGGTGGGGAGATATATAAATAATTGTTGTCAGGGTTTAGGCATTCAGGAGGCGCAGTCTGCTTTGCATGTAAACAAAATGTAGGTCTTGAGGGAGTCTGTGTCTCGGCTAAATCTGCTCATGTATAAATCCTCTTTTTTAGGCTTTATATTTTGTAATCATTGTAATTTAAATTCAGCTACAGTCCACAGGATTTGCACATTTTACCACCATTAAGGAAGTCAGTAGGAGCTGTGCATCCCACTCCCCGTAGCTGTCCTTCAATCATTAACTCCTTCCCCTCTCCTAAATCTGAAATTAGAGACAGCAGCACTCGAGACAGCCTTTGGGAGCGTTCAGCCTGAGAATCTGCCTGTGAAGGACAGTTCATTCAGCTGCTGTGTGCTTGTCTCTCCTGCCTGCCTGCCGTTCCTGGGCTGCTGCCCTGTGCGTGCTGGGCCAGCCCCAGCTCCAGCCACCAGCAGAAAGCTGGGCTGTCCCCGGGGATCCCCATGCCAGGGGACCAGGCTGCCACCAGCACGGCCCCTGCACCCTTTGGGATCCTTCTGGTGTTCCTTTGGCATTGCTGGAATTAACCAGCTCCATGTGCTCTGCCAGCCAAATTCCCCACCAAGTCACCGCTGGGACAGGAGTGTCCATTCCCCAGAGCAGCACAGAGACAGGCTGCTGCTGGGACAGGAGTGTCCATTCCCCAGAGCAGCACAGAGACAGGCTGCTGCTGGGACAGGAGTGTCCATTCCCCAGAGCAGCACAGAGACAGGCTGCTGCTGCTGGGACAGGAGTGTCCATTCCCCAGAGCAGCACAGAGACAGGCTGCTGCTGCTGCTGGGACAGGAGTGTCCATTCCCCAGAGCAGCACAGAGACAGGCTGCTGCTGCTGCTGGGACAGGAGTGTCCATTCCCCAGAGCAGCACAGAGACAGGCTGCTGCTGCTGGGACAGGAGTGTCCATTCCCCAGCACAGCACAGAGACAGGCTGCTGCTGCTGGGACAGGAGTGTCCATTCCCCAGAGCAGCACAGAGACAGGCTGCTGCTGCTGGGACAGGAGTGTCCATTCCCCAGCACAGCACAGAGACAGGCTGCTGCTGCTGGGACAGGAGTGTCCATTCCCCAGAGCAGCACAGAGACAGGCTGCTGCTGCTGCTGGGACAGGAGTGTCCATTCCCCAGAGCAGCACAGAGACAGGCTGCTGCTGCTGCTGGGACAGGAATGGTGCCCATTCCCCAGCACAGAGACAGGCTGCTGCTGCTGGGACAGGAGTGCCCATTCCCCAGCACAGCACAGAGACAGGCTGCTGCTGCTGGACAGGAGTGTCCATTCCCCAGCACAGTATTCCACTCTCTGCAGCCCTCCTGGCCCCCCTCCAGCTGGGGGAGAGCTGTGTTTGGAGCTTTCCAGGAGGGACACGTGTGGCTTTGCCCCCTGGCACAGGAGGCAGATGTTCCACGGAGCAGGAGAGAGGAAAACACCCGGCTTTACCCTGAATTTGTTCCCCTGTAGTTAAACGTGTGGAATCCAGACCTGCAGGAGAGGGGGTGTTGAACATCACCTCAATCATGCCTGCCAAGCGTTATAATTGACAGAAGGGGAGCCTCAGTGTCTGTGTCACATGTGGAGCATTTTATTAACTCACAGAGGCACTTGGGGTTGGCTTTTTTTCCCTCTGGAGGCAATAGTAAAATTTGACAGGTGATTTTGTAGATGAAGACAGTAAACAGCTGTTGAAAATGATAATGTCTGAGTGGTTTTGTTGTTTCTATGAAAACTTAGTTACACTCATTTTAGATTAATTTTTCATTGTCTTCTGTAAATGAGAATTGCTTACACGGCTGCTTCAAATGGGACTTTGATTGCTTTCCATCGACTGCCAAAACCCTAAAAGACAAAAAAAAAATCAAATGCATAAAACCACTTACGAGCAAAGATACAATAAATTCGTGCTATAGTGCATTTTAATTTGATAAAATAAAGTTTTGCTATGCAGCAGTTTGTATTCATGTGTGAGAGAGGCATATACATTAGCCATTTAAATTCAGCACTGTGTTAAACAGCAATAAAAGCAGTTCTGGCTGCTACTGGGAGCTTTTGGTGTGGTAATATGGAATTTCCCAAAAGCCTGAGAAGCAGTGTGGGAAAAATAAAGTGAAGTGTACTTGTGGAAAAGTGGAAGTGCAAGTGCAGTCTTGCAGCAGAGCCGGCAGGGAGGGATGGGGAAGGTGGAGCTCAGTTCAGGCACAGATTCCTGTGCTCAGCTTTTGGGGGTGTGGGAGGAAGGGGCTGCCCCTGCAATCCCGGCACAGCCTGGGGGCTGGAGCTCGCAGCTTCTGCAGGTGTTTGCTGGGGTCTGGAACAATTCATTTTCCAGTTTATCCGTGACTCCTTGACATCCTTTCACACTTGTTTGGTCTGAGTGTGGTCACAAAGTCTCCTGTTAAGTGAAAGCATCTTTTCAATGTAAAGCACCACTCAGGACAATGTTGTGCCAGCATTCAAAGGAAAGAAGGAAAAACAGGTGGACAAAGTCTAAGCCATAATTCCGGGCTGCTTCGAAGCCCTCAGAGGCATTTAAAGTGCTGCAGGAGGGGGTTTCACCCAGCGTGGATCTCTGTTTGGGTCTGGGGAAGAGGTCAGGAGTTGTTTGTGAGTTCACAGAATGATCAGGCGAGTGTGAGTGAAAGTCATCTGCTCTTTTGTTAGATCACACACTTAATAACACTTGAGTCCTGTACTGACCTTTTGCAGAATTTTCTTCTCCCATAAATGTCAGGAAATGCAGCTGGAAATGAAAATATTGATAAATATAGTGCCAGGCTTTAGGCTGTAACTTCAGCTTGCCGGGGAGCAGCTATTTGGGCAGCCTTCATTTGTTTTTGAAACATTGTTCATCACCCAGTCCTTTGTATCAATACCTCTGAAAATGTTTCTAACACACATCATTTGCCTTTGCAAGGCTCCACAGCACAAAGAGCTTTGTTCAGAGAGGGAAATCACCGCCTCTTTAACAAATTGCTACTTCAAAGTTCACAGCACAGCCGTTTGTTGTAACTTCTTCACCCGAGGAAGTTCAGCTCAGATGTGCCAATACATCTTTAAGGAGCTCCTGGTTTTCTTGCATTGAGCCAATTCTTCTGGCAGGCTTAACAGGAGGCCAGGGCAGAGAAATGAGTGGGGTGAGATGACAGAGCCACTCCATGAGCCCCAAAGGGCTTTGACACAGGCTCTGAACGCCACGGGGACCTTCCAGAAGCCAACAGCAAACGGAGCTGCGAGCAAGGGAGAGAATTTACCAGAATTTGTGTTCTGGATCCCCTTTGGCAGTGTTCCCCTGCATGGAAAGGGCCCCGGCTGTGTGGTTGGTATCACACTGAGCCTGGCTAGCAGGGGAGAACCAAAATTGGAGGGATAATTTGAGAGCTGGGAAGGGGAAGGGGAGCAGATCCAGTCCCAGCCTGACAAGCCCGGCCTGTCCAGCTGTTTGCCGGTGTCTGTGTCACTTCCCCCTGAGCACACACAGAGCATTTCATTCACAGGTTCCATGGCCTCAGCCTTTGGCTTGTCACAGATACTTTTGTGCTTGCCAGTAAATTACATCAGTGGTTCCAGGAGCTCCTTTTTTGTGTCTGCTGGCACAGGTAGGACGTGGGAGCACTGCATGATAATTTAATACAGCCAGTTTAGACATTCTCTGGTTTTTCTCTTCCCTTTCTCTGTCCTCTTCACCAAGACATTTAGTGTCTTGTTGATGATCTGTGAACCACATCATCAACAAGAGGAATTGAATAAAAATCGACTGATGTCAGGAAATAATGTCAATTTACACTAGGTGTCATCTGCTGAGGATGAAGAGACAATCTCTGATAGCCTAGAGCATTTCTTACTTGCCTTAGGCATAATTTTGTCTTTATATTTGAATACTTGGAGCTCAGTAATCCTGTAAATCCCTTTTTCTATATTCAAAAGGCTCCATCTGCTTTGGGAAACCCTTTAAATTAGTCCTAAAGGCCAAGTCTCTTTATAGAAATAACTGGATAGCACAGATATCCTATCTGCAAAAATAACAGCCATCTTCCTAGCAAAAACTAATTCTTGGAAGATTTGGCAATACAGCTAAAAAATATTAAGAAAATATTTGTCCATTTTCAAAAAGCTTTTTGATTGAATGTCATGTAGATATGAGCGTGTTCGGAATGTGTGACAGACTCTGAAGATTCTCCCATCTAGAACGGGAGAATCCTCTCTGTTTGTGGTACTGTGTTCTCAGCCACTGCGGGGTGTTTGCAGAGGGTTGTGCCCCGTGTTTGCCACGTTGGCTCGGCACAGCTCCCCCTCACCAGAGCACTGAGAACTCTCCTGCAAACCCAGCTCTTGCTGCCACGTTGCCCTGCAGAGGTTTTACCAGGTTTTATCTCTGCGTTAAGAACCTGGAAGGGGAAGTTTTTGTTTGTGCTGAAGCAGAGGAAGAGTTCCTGTGCCCTGTGCAGTCCTTTGCAGCCCGGTGACCAGTGATGCCATGGAACAGGGAATCCCTGTGAGGGCAGTGACAAAGGTGTGCAGCACAGGAGAACCCCACTGTGACCCCTTCTCTGAATTAGGGTGAGGAGAGGGACAGCAGAAGGGAAACCCATCCCTCTGCAGTGCAGCCAGGTCATCTGTGGGGGCAGAGCGTTCCAGCTGGTGGAATATTCAATAGCAGCCTGCAAGAGCTCTCTGCTGGTGGAAAAGGTCATCTCCTGGTTTGCCTTGGGCTTCAGAAAACACTTTCAAACTGTCCTGCCTTCTCTGAGCTGACAGTGCTGCTGGAGAGGGCGCCTGAGGGCACAGGAGAGGTGACACTGCAACAGTGGCCCCACTGCCATCAAAATCAAAAGCACAACAGCGATTGACTCGAGCCAAAGGAAGGTCGGGACCGCAGTGTCACACGAGCCTGGCTCAGGGCTGTCACCACGCTGATTTCCCAGGCACAGGGGGACGGTCAGCAGCACTCAGTGTGCAGCTTCTAGAGTTTGGAGAGATGTTGACACAGATTTTCCTGGGTGGATCGCTTCCTGCACGCTCTGCTTTCTGTGTTGAAGGGAAAGTGCTGCAGGCTGAGGGGAATTACAGCGTGCCCATGATCCACTCCTGTTATAGTGGTTCTGAAGGCAGCTGACAGGTTGCTGCCCCAGGAAAACCAGCCTAGGTGGAGGATCTGAGCTGGGAGGAGGCTGCAAGGGGCAAACCCCTTTCTGTTGGTGCTGATAATTTCCATGACCACCCCGTCTGCTTGGCTGTCATCATCCTTCCCCCTGTTTAACCTTTTTGCAAGGCTGCTGTATCAAACAAGAACCCATGACAGCATTCTTGGGTTTTCTTGTCAGAAAAACCCTTTTTCTGACCCACAGACGGGCTCCTCAGAGGTGTTTTACAGACTTTATTCCATTTCCAGTCTCATGAGAAGGGTGAGACGGTGCAGATGTTACAATTCACCCCATCACAATCAGAAGCCAAACTATTTCCTAATTCCAATCCATTATAAGTGGTTTTTTGCCTATCAGCTTTTGCCACACAACGCTGCTCATGCTTCTAAACCAATCATTTATTAAAATACCCCACATGGCCCTGCTACAATCCATCTTCCATAGCTCTGTTTCTCCAATCTCCAGTCTGTTTGCAAGGCCATCATTTGAAACTTGTTCCAGTCCCGTTTCTCTCCCAGCAGTGTCTGTCCCACCCCAGGGCCTTTCTCAGTCACACACTTTATCTCAGGGTTTGCACACAGGTGCACAGGGCTGTGGGAGCCTCTGCCAGGCTTTGGGAACTCTCTGTAAATCCATTTCCCACATTTTCTCTGCCTAGAGTGTGTTTGGCACTGGCAGCTCAGGTGGGAGCAGAGCCCACCCTGGGCTGACAGACGTGGGATGCTTTAATCTTTAATGTCTTTAAGAATTGTCTCTCATGGGACGTTCACTCAGCTGTGGAGTCACTGCTGCTGCTGCTCCTCTGCAGGAACAGTGAACAGGTGTAAGAAAACTTCCTAACCTCCAGGTAAAGGTGTAAATGCAACTGAGAGGCCCAGAGGAGCTTCTGACTTTGGCTTTGCATTTCCCCAGAGCCTTGGGAAGCTGGACTTCCATCAGCCCAGTCCTGCCTGGGATCAAACAAAGCCTTCAAAGTCAGCCAAGAGCAGAGTGGTGACTAATATCATTGAAGATTTCAACAACAAAGGGAAAGCTTGTGTTCTTTAGAATCTTTTTTCTTTTTTTTTTTTTTTTTGGACAGTGTCCCCTAAATGTCATCTGTATAATTGCATAGAAACCTGCTTTGACTCACCTAGTATAAAAAGGCATAGAAAGAAGGGCATAAAAAGGCAGCAATGATTGCTTGGAAAAAAATGACAGCAGAGTTGGAAATCTTTGCTCTGGGCGGTGAGGCAAATGTGTAACTCTGTGCTGCATGGAGGATTCCGTGCCAGGCTCTGTTTATTGCTTTCTGCAATAGAAATCTTGCTGTTGTTAACAGAGTATTCTGATATCATGGAGCCTGTGGTTTCCCCAGCACTCCTGCACTCTTCCCGGGGGTCAGGTGAGGAAGGAATTGTTCTCCTAGCAGTGGAAAGTCACCTCTGTGAAGCACATCTCTGCAAAGCCTCCTCCAAGCCCACTGTGTTTTCTTGCTTTGCCTGATTTAGCACATTTGGAGCTGAGGTTTCCCCACAAATGAGACATGGCAATTTTCTGATGGAGGTGCTGTAGGGGAAAGGCAGCTCTGGACAGAGGCACACACGTCAGAGTCATCACTTCAGAGCTGCTCTCCAGCCTCTCTGCAAGTGTTCTGTCAGTCCAGGAGGCACTTGCTTTTCTCCCGGCCATTTACCATTAGGATCATGTCTCCTTCATTTGTCTTGTTGAAATATTGAGGACACGCTGCTGTCCACGGGCTGACAGTCACACAGGGCTGGGGAGCCACGGCCACGCTCAGCCTGAGCAGGAGCAAACACTCACACGCCCAGGGAAACCTCCAAAGGAGCTGCAGTCTCCTGCAAATCTTGATAAACATTCTGCTTAGAGACAGATTTCTGCTCTGGCAGGTATCTTCTGTATTTTCCTGCCTTTTCAATCTGGTAAACAGCAGGGTCAGGTATGAATGCCAAGGAACAAAGATCCAGAACTTCTCCTCATGAACACAGAACCTGAAATCCCCATCCTGCTCGTGACAGTGCCCTCATTCACAATACACAGTGACTTCTTCTTTAATCCACCCTAACACCAAGCAGATTTTGCCCCACAAGTCACTTTTCTCTTCAAAACGAAGTATTTGTCTTTGTGAAAATTGCAACTTGTTTGTGGAAAGCAGAACATCAAAAATAAAAAAAGGAAAACAGGGGGTTTTTGATGGAAACTGTGATTGTGACACAACATTAGTGATGGAGTGGGGAAAAGTCAGAGGATCCTAGAATGGTTTGGGTTGGAAAGGACCTTAGAGATCATCCATCACCATGGCACCCTTACCGTGGGCAGGGACACCTTCCATCAGAACAGCTCCTCCAAGCCCCATCCAGCCTGGCCTTGAGTGATAAATCATAAAAGGATAAATCTATCAAATGATCAATTTTTTATAGTACCCTCAATGCAGTAGACATAAGGAGAAAGAATAATATAAATATCCAGAAGTGTGAGGGTGAACTTGCTGGTGAGATGCTGAATTAGGCAGAAATCCAAGCTCAGATAGTTGCTGTGATCTCAGATCTATCAGCCGTGACAGTATCCGCTTAAATGAATCCTTAAAAATGTTAATTGCACATCACAGGCACTTCAGCAATGACATTTCTGCCACTGAATGTCATGGGGACATTTTCCCTTTTATTATCCTTGAACAGGAGGAGTGAACTACCACCAAATAACTGTATCATGAAATGTAATGGATCTACCTCCAGTATTTATGCTAGTTCCATTTTCAGTAAGCTTCTTTTTAAATTTACAATGAGCAGGAGCTTTGGATGGCATTAGGAAGGCAGCGTTGTTAAGCTTTGCTTTATGAACTGTAAAATAAAGGTTTGTCCATCAGACTTCCACAACTGCAGCTACTGAAAGCCCCAGGGTCCGTGGTTTTTGTAAATTTGAATAAGAGCTGGTTTATAGCTGCAGCCTGAAGTTGGTCACATTTTTGTCTGATTTCCCCAGGACATTCACCAGCACCAGCTCATTCTCTTTTGTTTGAAACATTCATAAGAAGGAAAAAAGACAGGGAAAGCAGACAGGGAATTGTACAATCATGGAGTGGCCTGGGTTGGAAGGGAATTCACTGACCTGGCTCCTCCCAGTTTTCACCCAGCCATTCCCATTTCCACGGAGTTCCACGAGCTCAGGATTTATCCCCCTGTTTCTGCTCAGCCTTTTCCTTACACTGGTTTGGGTTTCTGCTTCACTCCACTCGTGTTTGGCTTCAGCATAGGAGAGACCATGAGAGCAGCACACAACATTAAAGAGAATGTACAACAAAGGAGTGGGATTGAAAGAGTAACACAAACATTCTCCAAATATTAATAAGGGGAATTAGATGGTCTGAGACAGGAGATCCAGCCTGAGATTGGGAGAGAGGAACACATCCATGCTGCAGAGTGCTCCTAGTGAAGTTTACAAAAATATATTGACTTTGTAGAAAGAAAACTGCTTCTTCCCCAGACTGGTGTTCTCCAGCCTTGGGTTGAACACAGTATTACTCAATTCCCTGCAGCTCCCAGTCCAGGGGACTCCACACAAACGGGGTTTGCTGTGATGAAATGGCAGCTGCTGAGTTTATTTCTCAGAGGACACAGCTCATTTCAGGGTTTCCCACAGACACCCCGAGCAGCTCTGCAGCTGAGCTGGAGCTCTCCTCAGACAGCTGCCACCGAGCACTTGCTGCCCATTGCGTCTGGTCTGAAACAGCCCTGGAAAAGGACACTTGGAAAGCTGCAGTCGCTCACAGGGAATGCGGGGGGAGCCTGGGGCTGGCACCCACAATCCTGGCTTTTCCTTGCCCCATGGACTTTGTCCATGGCCAGCAATTGTGGAAAACAACTTCAGTTCACCCTAGGGTTACTTTCTTAGTTGTTTCACCACAATATCCAACACTTACATGCTGTTACTCTCCTTGCCAAGCCATTCAATGTGTGCCTTCTTTAAATCCGTTGCCTCTGCAAAATGCAGATATTATATCAGCTTTACTTGCCTGGTGAATGGTTGACTTGGTGTTTTTGCAGCAGGCAGGTTCTCTGTTGAGAAGGAATGGGGATCTTCATGCACAAATATTTTTGGAGTTTTAAACACAGCCAAAAAGCAGCTACACTGGCAGAGCTGTAAAAAACCCCCAGCCCACTAAGAACTACAGGAGCTGGAATCTGCAGATACCTGACTTGTAAATGAGATGTGCATATCCCACATTTGATTTGCATACACACTTCCATGGAAATGTGCTTTTTTCTTGCCACCTGATTCATAATCAGCTTCATCTTCAGTTTGTTTCCAGGTGAGTGCCTTGTGCTGTGACTGGCACAGGAGCCCAGCAGTCAGCAGCAGGGCTGTCCCTCGCCGTGGTCACTGTGTCACCTGAGGGCACAGCTCTGCCACAGGCCAGTGCCCGTGCCCAGGCAGGACAGAGAGCACCTGGTCATGGCAGCAGCAGCTGGCACATCTTCCCTGGGCTGAGGGTGGAGGCTGAGCCCACCCAGCTCACAAATGGCTTTAGTGAATGGAGTTCTACATCATTTCCAGGGGTGCTGTTTCTTCTAAGTGGAATAAAACACATGTGCAAGATATTTGTGGTCAGGAAATGTGTTATCTATTCTGCTTTGTCAAAGGTGATCTCCTGCCTTGGAAAATGTTTCACTGGCTGCTCCCAAACGTTAAAGTCAGCAATGAAGTGGGAATGATAAAACCTCCTTTGGGGTATTTGATCTCATCTTGCTGCATCTATCAAGCGGAAAGAGCCATAAAATCTGAGGCTGATGCTGAGGTGATTCTGCCTTCCTTTCTCCATTGAAAGCTCTGGGTTTGGAGTGAGTCTCTCTGACAAGATCTGCTCAGGGTCTCCTTTCCAGTGATGTCCCTTGGAAGATTTTCAGTGCTTGCACATTCGCTGTCTCCAAAAGAGGAAACTGCTGCTTACTTACGGTGCTGCTGGAGAGGTTCCAGCACTGAGTGAATCCTGAGGAGAAAATGTCCTTCTCAGAGGCAGGGAGAGATGATGAATCACTGAAAAAAGCTGATTTCTTGACCAATCTGCTGATGTATTTTGTTATCTGAAATTGTAATGAAGACATGAGTGTACCTTGAGCAAACGGAACGGGAATGATGTGAAGGTGGGAGCTGGAGGCAGCTCAGGAGCTGTTTGCACAGTGCCTTGCACACCTGGTTCCTTTGGGAACAGGGAAAATCAATCTCATCTACCTTGTGCTGTGTGATGTAGTATCAGAGAAGACTAATGAGCCTGCTGTCTCCAGTGCAGCGTTTACTGGTGATTAGTGACTCTGAGAAACTGCTCTGCATGGCAGGGAGCACTGGGGATTTATTGTGATCCCCAGTCAGGTCTCCCTCCTCCAGGGCCTGTCTTGTTCAGCTGCCTGCCTGTCCAGGAGGGGAGCATTTCTGGTTTTCTGTACTCTAATTAGCAACGTGACTTCTGCTGTTAGTTCTCAGTGTAGCACCACTGAGATTAGCATCTGTAGGCAGGACATGGACAGAGAATTCAGACACTGAGTTGTTTTTTTGTGAGACAGACTGGAAGAAAAATTTACTTTTCCCCTTGTTCCCCTGGGGAATAAAGGCACAGAAATATCCCACCCTGGGCTCTCTCCACCCTCTGCCAGGCAGGCAGTGCCGATTTAATTAGCTGAGAATTACCCTCCCACAGGGCAGCTCCCAGCAGCAGAACCTGGAGTGGGCTTCAGGTCTCTCCCCAGCCCTGCTGTGGGGTCCTGGGGCTCATGGCAGCACGACAAAGGTGCCACATTCAGAGGCTTTTAAAGCTCCACCATGCCTAATGCCTATTGATTTTATTTTAGCTGTAAGGATCTGTATCTTCATGTCTTGCCTGAGGTCGTTCAAGGATGCTGTGGAAGAGCTGGGGAGTGAAATGAGATTTCCTGTCCTAGTCCAAATACCTTAATCAAAAAGTGATGTTTTATATCACAGTTTATGACAAGAAAGCCAAGAAACCTTATTAACTAATCTAACTCTGATCTGGACTGTACAAAGAAATCAAGTGCAGCATTATATCATCCTCCTGAAGATACACATATATATTATCTTACGGTGATCATGGGTGTGCTCAGTATCATACCTTGGACATTTTCCTTTGGAGAGCTTCATAATATTTTCATTGTCATAGATTTCCATGAAATCATGTCCTCCCTGTCTGCTAGTGTCAAAATAGATCACCCTTTTCTTTCTCCTCTGCTGGTTTTTATGGTTTAAAGGTAAATATTGCAAAATAAGATATTTAAGCTGCCCTGCAGGGAGGAGCTGGGGGCTCACAGGAGTGCATTCCCCCATCCCTGCCCTGCAGGAGGAGCTGGGGGCTCACAGGAGTGCATTCCCCATCCCTGCCCTGCAGGAGGAGCTGGGGGCTCACAGGAGTGCATTCCCCATCCCTGCCCTGCAGGGAGGAGCTGGGGGCTCACAGGAGTGCATTCCCCCATCCCTGCCCTGCAGGGAGGAGCTGGGGGCTCACAGGAGTGCATTCCCCATCCCTGCCCTGCAGGGAGGAGCTGGGGGCTCACAGGAGTGCATTCCCCCATCCCTGCCCTGCAGGAGGAGCTGGGGGCTCACAGGAGTGCATTCCCCATCCCTGCCCTGCAGGGAGGAGCTGGGGGCTCACAGGAGTGCATTCCCCATCCCTGCCCTGCAGGGAGGAGCTGGGGGCTCACAGGAGTGCATTCCCCCATCCCTGCCCTGCAGGGAGGAGCTGGGGGCTCACAGGAGTGCATTCCCCATCCCTGCCCTGCAGGGAGGAGCTGGGGGCTCAGTTCCTGCTGATGTCTCAGCTCCTGCCGATGTCTGGGTGCTCACACCCACCCTCCACGGCTGCTCAGCACACCACAAGGAGCCCTCACTCCCCTGTGCTAGCACGTGCTCCAGTCTAGCCCTGAGTGATTAGCATTTTTATAAATTAAAATAAATCCAAGGAGTGAACTGGCCCAGGGGAACTCTCAATCCAATCAAATTAGACTCATATATCCACCCCGGAGCAATTCCTTAGAAGCTCTTCCTTGAGGAAGCTTCATTTGTAATCACTACGTGCTGTGTACTTTAGAAAAGTTTTATAATTACTTGCTGTTCCGGCTGCTGAACACTTCTAAATGTTGGATATTAAGGAACTGCTGTTTCAGTCAGTGAACAAGCCCTGAACATTAAATGTGCTTCACAAGAAGCATTTTTTTCCCAGCCATTACACATCTCTGAAGGCATATTTTTTTTCAAGTGGATGCTTTCCCAGCTGTTGATCATCTCTGTGTTTCTTCTGTGTGAAGAGAGAAGGAGGAGACCGATGCTGGTGTGACATTGCAGAGAGGCTGCTTTGCTGTGGAGGGAGGTGGGTGCATTACTCACATGCAGGCACTGGGATAATGATGCAGGTCAGCCTGGAAGAGCACCAAGAAAAGCTTTGTCTTGCACAATGCACATTTTTGATGTTTTTGTATATCGTGTTTTACAGAAAAAAAGTGCTTTAGCATTAATGAGAAATGTGTAGATGGATTTTGGTCCCATTTTATAGCCCTCCACCACTGAAGCAGCCTGGCTCTGTCATGGGTCAAGGGGCCAGAGCAGCTCAGGGAGTGACAGCCAGTGCTTGGGGAGAGCTGGAAATGCCAGCTAGGCAGGTGCTCTGTAAAAGGTGATAACAGTGATTTCCTTCCCGGGACGGCTCATCAAAAACCCACCCCAGGTACAGGATGGCCTTAGGAGGCTGAGGAGCATTGCTGGAACCAGTGCTGTGGTTGCCAGTGGAACCAGAATGGTGGGGCTGTGGTCAGTTAATAAAAGATCTGGAAAAACCCAGACCTGTTCCTGACCTGTGCCAGCCTTCCACGTGAGCCTGAGTGTGCCACCAGCCCCTGCTGAGGGAGCAGAGCTGGGACACTGAGTGTGCCACCAGCCCCTGCTGAGGGAGCAGAGCTGGGACACTGAGTGTGCCACCAGCCCCTCCTGAGTCCTGGGAGCAGAGCTGGGACACTGAGAGTGTCACCAGCCCCTCAGGGAGCAGAGCTGGGACACTGAGAGTGTCACCAGCCCCTCAGGGAGCAGAGCTGGGACACTGAGTGTGTCACCAGCCCCTCCTGAGGGAGCAGAGCTGGGACACTGAGAGTGCCACCAGCCCCTGAGGGGGCAGAGCTGGGACACTGAGTGTGCCACCAGCCCCTCAGGGAGCAGAGCTGGGACACTGAGTGTGCCACCAGCCCCTGCTGAGTCCTGGGAGCAGAGCTGGGACACTGAGGGAAGGGGAGAAGAGGTTCAGGAGTCAGGGAGTGGCTGGAAATGAGCTCTTCCCCACCTCCAGATTCCTCCTCGAGCTCTCTGGGGCTGCCAGCAGAGCTGTGGGGCTTTTGTTGGAAAGATGCACATTTCCAGAGGATCTTTGGAGAAATGCACACAAACTTCTTGATCTGGAGAACTTCCCTGGCGTTCTTAACTCTTAGAGCAGCTTTGATGTGTGCAAAGATTTATTCTCCCTTTGGTGCAAGTGAAAGCACTGAGACAATCACATGGAAACTCTTCTTGTCTGTCAGTTCCCAAGGATCAGAGCTAGGAATGGTGCAGTAATGTCAGGTCATTAATCCAAAGCCAAGTGAGCGCTGCAGCTCAGGTGCTTCAGGTGTCTCTGCAAATGATCCTGTTTGCAAAGGAATTACCTGGTTCCACCCAGTGCATGTTCACTCCGAGCTGTCCCAGAGGGGTGGGAACCACAGTTACTGCAGCTGCCTGGTATTTACAGGCTGGAAGATTTATTTAGTAGGAACTCCTCAAATGGCACCAGGCTGGGCTTGAGTTCCGAGTTGCTAAACCCATCCATCTATCACATTACTGCCCAAAATCACTCTCTAAATCAGGCAGGAAATGTGCCACTATCACAAAAGTGCTCCAATGTCTCTCTTTTGACACAGCAAGAAAACAGCGAGGAAATAAATTTCAAGCATTAGGCAGTATTAAGACTTTTCAGAGGGAGCCATCCAAATGAAAACCCATAATCAAAATAATAATTACCAGGGGAACCATTTGCTTTCAAAGTAATCACGCAAAGGAAAGCACAGAATATGTCTTAAGTAGCAAAAAATGGTGATTTCTGTTCAGAGGGAGAAAGAAAGTTTAGCACTTGAGAATCTAAGTGCTTTGTACATGATCAGTTCTTGATGGATTTTCTCAGAAATGGGCCTTCATGTATTGTATGTAAAAAAGAGAGGAAAAATTGAAGCTGTTACGTGATGAATGCAGGCAGAGGTGTGATGGGGCTAGGATTGGGTTACTGAGCTAGGAAGTTACCTGTCATTCCCTTCATTTTCCAATCATTTCACCACAGGCTTAGACTGCAGTAATATTCAGTGGAATATTAACACTGGGAGAAGGCATTTGGAAAGTTCCAGAAAAGTTAATGGACAATTTCTAATGAAGGGAATTTAAACTTTTTTTTTAAAAATTTAATTAAACCAGCAGCTAGTCCAGCAAATTTCTTTCATATATTCATATTATTTCTGGGGTAGTTAAAGAAATGTACATTTCCAGCATGTCTGTTCATATTTGCTTTTCAAATTTGCTTACTGAGTTCGTGGTATGTTTTACCTGCCACAGCTTTTTTCCTTGTTTGGTCACAGCTGAGATTTTAATTTCCAGAGGGCACCTCTAAGATTAGACTAATAATGTCATTTTTTCATTTAATCATGTGAACTGTTTGAATGGCTTCCCCGTGCTGGTTGCACTGAGTTTTGTTGCTGAGGATTTCTGTGATTTTGGTGGTTCTTCCAGAACCTTTTCTTTTTGACTGCAGTAATTCTGGGCTCCTCAGCCTTCGTGAGCTGCACTGGCCTTAACTTTGGTTGACTGGAGTTCAAATTCAACTCAGAAACAGATTTGTAAACATATTTGTAAACAGATTTGTAAACAGATTTGTAAACATATTTGCAACATGTGCACATGAAACATATGGGCAAAATCGTACAAAACATGGGATGGGATGGGATGGGATGGGATGGGATGGGATGGGATGGGATGGGATGGGATGGGATGGGATGGGATGGGATGGGATGGGATGGGATGGGATGGGATGGGATGGGATGGGATGGGATGGGATGGGATGGGATGGGATGGGATGGGATGGGATGGGATGGAATGGAATGGAATGGAATGGAATGGGATGGAATGGGATGGAATGGGATGGAATGGAATGGAATGGAATGGAATGGAATGGAATGGAATGGAATGGAATGGAATGGAATGGAATGGAATGGAATGGAATGGAATGGAATGGAATGGAATGTGTGTTTTGCCTTCATCAGCTACAGTAACCTGGGTTCTGTCCCTCCACAGTGCCCACAGTAAGAGGTTTGAATAATTTTGGATAATCCCAGTTTGTGTGCTCTGGGGCAGCCGTAGGCTGGAAAAAGCCTTTGTAGAAGTGCGATCCCTGCACGCAGAGCGCTGAATTGCAGTGATCAATCTGCCTGACTGCAGCAGCCCCAGTAACAGCTCTTCCCCTGCCTGTTCTGCCCTGCCAGGAGCACCAGCCTGTTCCACGAGGTCGTGCAGCTGGACTTCGAGATCGCCAGCTTCAGCAGCCTGTCGGGCACGCAGCCCATCAGCTGGCAGGTGGAGTACCCCCGCCGCGGCTCCTCCGAGCCCGCCCTGGCCGAGATCTTCATCTGCCAGAAGGACCTGGTGGCAATCGTGCCCCTGGCCATGGTAAGAGCCCTGCCTGCCAGGGGTGGGCTGGGGGAACCACAGACACACAGACAGACAGACACACAGACACACAGACAGACACACAGACACACAGACAGACACACAGACACACAGACACACAGACACACAGACACAGACAGACAGACACACAGACAGACAGACAGACACACAGACACACAGACAGACAGACACACAGACACACAGACAGACAGACACACAGACAGACACACAGACACACAGACAGACAGACACACAGACACACAGACACACAGACACACAGACACACAGACACACAGACAGACAGACACACAGACAGACAGACAGACACACAGACACACAGACAGACAGACACACAGACAGACAGACAGACAGACAGACACAAACACACAACCTCAGTGCTGCCTGCAGGGCGCTGCCTCACTCTGCTCTGGGCACATCACACTGCTGCACAGGGTGAGCCTGCAGCCAGCCTGGCACCAACCTGCACCCTGGCACAGAGGAGAGGGGGGCTCAGAGGAGAGGGGGGCTCAGAGGAGAGGGGGGCTCAGAGGAGAGGGGAAACTAAGAAGGAAGAGATGCTCAGAGGGAGGGGATGCTCAGAGAGAAGGGAAGCTCAGAGGGAGGGAAAGCTCAGAGGGAGGGGATGCTCAGACAGAAGGGAAGCTCAGAGGGAAGGGAAGCTCAGAGGGAAAGGATGCTCAGACAGAAGGGAAACCGAAAAGGAAGGGATGCTCAGAGGGAAGGAAACTGAGAGACAGGGGACACTGCCTCCTCAACCATCTCCCTCAGGTTCAAACCCAGAATTTCTTGGCTTTTCCCACAAAGCCCAGTAGATTTTCCTTCCTGCTTCTGATTGCCTCGAGCTTGCAAGCTGCAGAGCAACTGCAGAGAGCCTCAAGGAGCTTCTGCTGAAGGCCAAGGTGGTCGGTCCTTAGTAGGCTGAGGCTGATTCTTCTGCTTGATGACCTAATAGAGTAAGAACTTTTGGTTTCAAGTCAGAAATAGAAAACAATAATAGCCTCAGTAATATATTTATGAATCATGAAGTGCAGACTTTCCTGTGGATAAATGGTTTGGGTTCAAATCTCCTTTCTCTGGTCAGTGTTTCAGGAAAATAAGGAATTTCACTGGATTCTCCAGCATTTCAGCTGTGCTGTTGTTAGGCAAGCATTTTATTTTCTGTTGGTCAGGATTTGGAAGAAGAGTTAGACATAGCTCTATGCTTCTTGTGAATTTTGCCCCTCTGGTGCATCATCTTGGTGACAAAATTCTGGCAGTCTTTTCTTTGAACCATGTTCAGCAGATAATTAGATGAGTATTATTTCCTGGAAGTCCCAATCTTCAATATATTCTTCCCCTTTGAAGAGTGAAACTGCTGCTCTATCAAATGAGGTCATGCCCAGCAATTTCCTGATCCACAGGCTGTTAAGTCAGCAGAAAGCCTGCACTGCATTCCAGATCTGAGGGGGAAATAATTGTCCTCATTACCTGTCAGCTTGAACAGTAAATATTCATTGGAGCATCTGTCCTCTGAGGGCTGGAGAACGTGCGTGAAGAAGAATTTTTGTGGTCAGATTTCATTTTGGGATAGATGCCTTCCACTACCAAACAACAGACATGTGTCTGCTGGCAGACTTTGTGTCTTCTTGCTCATTCCATGAAGGAATTCATCAGCTGCTTCTCTGTGTTCCATCTCTGAGGGACTCGAGATTCCAGTACCTCCTGTCAGGGTACAATGCCTTTGCCTTTGCACACGGGGTTCTTGCAGACCTGTGTCTATTCTGCATTAAAATTCCTCTGCCTGCGAGGGTTCCTGTAAGAACTGGAGGTCTGAAAGGGTGAGTTTAGTGTTGTGTAAATCATGTAAGGAGAGATCCTTTATTCCCTACAGATAGCCAGTAGGCACCGTGGGTTCAACCAGGGGTTCAAACAATGAAATCATTAAACCCTTCTCCTCACAGAGCTCTCCTGTGTTTATCTCATTGCTGTACCTTGTGATAACGCTTAGCCAGAGCCAAAACACACTGTGTTAACAGCCTGCAGCTGGACAGAGCACCAGAGCACAACTGGCTTTGCGAGCAGGATATGTAGATAAAGGCAATTCTCACTTTTCTCTTGGCTGACACTCACAGGTCCTTCCTTGGATCAGCCCAGCTGATCACCTGCAGTTCCCTGCTCAGGAGCAGGAGTCCCACCAGAGGCAGAGGGCAGTGCTGGCTCTGCTGAGAAGTCAGGTCAGAGTCTTTATCTGCACTGCCCAGCGGAGCAGCAGGGCAGATTGTGTACAGAAATTAGATCTCAGTTCAGCAGCAAGAGGGGTTTGTAATCCCCTGCAGGGGAAAGGTTTTGTTGATTTAAACGTGGAGTGTTCCAGGCTCAAACCATGAACATCCAAAGTCAAAGCTATCAGTGCACATTTGGAAAAGTGACCAGGAAAAGGAGCTGCCCAAAGACCCTGCAGTGTCCCAGGGTGCAGGAGCTGGCCAGGTCTGTGCCACTGGTCTGAGCGAGACCCTGCAAAGCCTCTCAGCAGCCTTTTCCCTGGTTTGGGTGGAACAAAAAGGCTGAGTCTGACCCATGGACTAAAGCTCGTCTCACATGAGCCATTCCAAACTTAGGAGGCAAGAAAGATCACGTATCCTTTATTGCCCTGGGCCTGATTGCATGACTAAAAGAGCAGTAAGATGAAAACCAAGTGGTCTTCAAAAGATTGGTGCAACTGTTGCTATGGCATTTTGAAAGAGATTAAGGAATTGACATTGTCAGCAAGAATTGAACCTCAGATTTTAAAAGAGCCTTGCAGGGCTTGGATCAGTGGAGCAAGTGGTAGGGTAAAGCTGCTGAGAAATCAATGGAAATTCCTCCTGTAGTCAAAAGAGAGGGTTTTAGCAGAATCCATATTGCATCTGCCTAAACAGTGTGTACAAGGAAGGAACAGCAACACAGTGATGTGCTCCAGGGAAATAACAGGAGCAAGAGACATCAAAACCGCTGGACTGACAGTAACTGGAATAAGTAAAAGGAATCTGCTGATGTAAACTGATTCTTCACTGATGGGAACTGTTGCACCCACTGATACAAACTGAATCTCTCCCCTGCCCCATCCTGTGGGCTGCTGCTCAGTGCAGGTTTGCAGTTTTTAATGCAGTGACCTGGCAGTGCCAGCATTAAGGTGCAGCTGAGGCTCTCAGCTGCTCTCTGGGCAGTGCAGCTCCTCTCGTGCTCTTTGCTCAGTGCTGAGTTGCTCATTAGGAAGTGCTTGCTTTGTGTTTCTTTGCATTCTGAACTCAGAGTGTTCTGCTCCTGCTGCAGAAGCAGGGGATGGACCCGCTGCAGAGCTGTGACTCAGCCAAAACCACTTTTTGACAGTTTTATGTGTGCTTGGTAACTGGCTTTCTGTTAAAGCAGAGGTGATCAAAAACTTAGCTCCCAAAGCACTGTTGTTTTATATACACATTTATGTCTGCCGTTCCCCAAGGTAAGGATTTTTTAAAGTATTTCATTGTAATGAAGTCCCTGCAATACCATTTTAAAATATGGACTTGAATAAATAGAGTTTTCATCCTGCACAGGCTGTGAGTTCACACCATAAAGCTCTGTCCTAGTTCAAGGTCACACAAGTGCAGAATTCTCACTCTGGTTCATCTTTCAGTCTTGAATGAAGTGCAGGCAGCAAGCACTGAGGAGCTTTCCAGAAGGAAAAATCCATTTCCTGATTTGCTTATCACAAACAAACAAATGAACAAACAGATCATCCATGTGTCAGACTTTTCAGCTGACAGGAATTGTCTCAGGTAATTCAGTTATGAACCGCATGAAATAAATACTGCGAGTTTAGGAAATTTATTTTATTGAGCTATTCTATTGAAATGGAAAATTGTGAAATTGAGCTATTCTATTAATAGCAGTAGCTGGGACAGCTGAAATCATCTGTGCAGCCCTGAGCAGTACCACGAGGTCAGGAGTTTGCAGAGTTCAGAGGGAGTGTTTGTGTGAGAGAGCAGAGTCACAATCTCCTGATGTGCAGGGGGACACACAGATCCCTCCTGTGCCTCCCACTGCCAGCACTAACCATGACATTGGCACGGTGACCTAAACGAGGACAGCATTGCTTCCTTCCCATTTGAGGGGCTGTAATTGCACTAATTGTGCTCTCTGTTTTACCTGTGTGTACCTGCCTGCAGTCCGTGTCACACAGCGCGTGCCGCGGGGCTGCCAGTGCCCATCGATCCATCTGATCGGGAACAATTGGCTTTCTCTGCTGCCTGCCCGTCAGGAAACAAAAGCAAAGCGTGGGCAAACTGTTGTTCATTGATCTCAAGTTGGTCAGAAGATGCAGGCAGCATAAGGAATCCAGAATGACTCAATTGAATGCTGCCGTTTTAAGTCCCACATTTCATTTCTGCAACCCTTGCACTTTTGCCTCCAGCTTCTGTTTCCCTTTCCCTGATTTCAGTCACATTCAGTGCTGCCTTTTGCAGGAAATGAGAATGGGTCAGTAAGGCTATCCCAGCCGCCTGGAATTAATATTTCTGTCAGATCAAGCTGTATGTCATTTTCCTGGAGTGTGTATAATTTCCTCTCCCAGCATCCCCCATATCTGACAGTGCTATGGGGTGGATTGCTTTGGGATTTTTAAGCTGCTGAGGAGAGGTGGGGCCAGCTAACTTCCAGATTTTTAAAGATCTCTGAGAAATGTTAATATGAGGCTTAATAGGTGCTTCTTAGTCTCGACAGGAGGCAAATCCTGCTAACCAAACAAAAAATGGCAGAATACCAAAAATATGCAGTGACACAGGCAGCAAGTAAATTATTGGCTGCTTGGTGTGCTGATCCCAAAATGCTGCCCTGGAAGAGGAGTGTCAGAAACGTCGAGAAAATTCTGTGTGAGCCAGGCTGATCAAAGTCAGGGTGCTGGGTCCAGGTTCAGTGAAAGTGAGCTCCCTGGAAGGGAAAGGAGGGACACAGGATCCACTTGTCTCAGTCCATGGCACTGCATTCTGTGAAATCTGGAGCTTGTGTTGTTCTCGTGGGGTATTTTGGGCATTGGTTTAGGTGTTGGTTCAGCTTTGTGATGCTGCCCCACCAGAAGAAGACATCTTAAGCAGCAGTGAATATTTGAAGTGACAGCTGATTAAACTTGGGGTTGTTTAACATAACCACAGAGGCGATTTCACAGCTGCCACACACTGAGCACAGTGAGCTGTGCTCCCTCGTGGGGCTCTCCAGGCCGGGGCTTTGATGCTGGAGCTGCCCAGGACTGTGCCCATCCTGTGCCCTCCCTGCTGCCCCACAGCCAGGGCAGATATAGCAGATCTATCCCTGCTCTGCCCAGAAGGAGCAGAGCAGCTCCAGAGGCTGCTGCTGTGCAGAGTTTGCAGCTCTCACAGAACTGGGATTTAGGCAGGGAAGTTCCTGATTTGTCAGGCTGCAGGGTGTGCTGAGCAGTCCAGACCCGGAGCAGGGCTGCCCATGGGCACCTCTGCAGGCAGGTGCTGGCCTGGCTGCAGCTCCTGCAGCACAGAGCTGCAGCTGCCAGGGAGCAGAGGAGAAAAAGGAGCTGCAGGAACATTGCATGGCTTCGTTTGGCAAGGGGAATTGCACTCAGCAGCCTCCCTTGCTGCAACATGCCTTCTCCTCTGGAATTAATGCACCAGCTCTCCCTAAACTCGAGTTTTCTCATTAGCTTCAGCTAACAAGGGACTGCCTAGACTTACCTGATAAATACACGTTCACTGTCCAAGCTAATTCCAGACAACTCACATTGGTGGTTTTCCCTGGAGGGTGAATGCTCTCCACCTCCTCTGCTGTCACTTGAAGGGGGTGGCAGCTGAGCAGGGGCTGCCAGGGCAGCCAGGTGTGTGTGTGACAGAGCAATTCCTCAGCCAGCTGAGCACTGGGTGGGTAGCTGGGACCCACACAGAAAAACAGGGGGCATTTCTCTTAATTGGCAGCTTCTAATGATGATTTTGAGCTGGAAAGAGAGTTGTAGCATTTCAGGGGGATACCTCGCTCTTCACAAGCAGGTGAAATACTTGCTTAGCACAACTGTGAATTGTTTAGGCTGAACTCTAATTAATGAGGTCCTGAGGTGTTACAGCCTGGACAGTGAAACGATGGAGACAACGAGAAAATGCTTTACTGTAATGGGATATAATGAGGGAGCACGGGGTTAAAAAATCACCGTGACTTTCCTAAGACTCAGTGTTTTAATGAACTGCCCCCAAACCTGAAAAACCCAGGAACTTTTCACCTTCAATTTGCTGTGGGATGCGTGTTTGCCTTGCCCTGCTCTCAGTTTACAGTTCATTATCCAGACAGATGCTCATCACCGAGGATGTTTGCCATGGAATTCATTAGGAATCTGCACTTCAGGCTCGGTGATGCTGCTTGAGGGAGATAAACCACAGAAGGCAGGACAGGGCTCAGCAGTGCAGAGGACAAAGCTGGTGCTGCTTCTGGCTCTCCTCTCCTCTGCAGCGCTGCTGGAGGACACGGGGAGCAGCAGTGGGGGTGGATTTCATTATCCATAACCCCAGAACCACAAGGGTACCAGAGCTTGGACCACCAAAAAAAAAACACTTCAAACCAGGCCTGAATGGATTTCCAGCCCAGCCCTTGCACTCGTGGCCCCATTGCTGCGGGGTGTGTTTGCACCCCAGTTAAACTGCAGGGCCTGGCAAAGGGTATCCACAAACACTGGGGTGGGTTTTCCCCTCAGAAACAAGTCAGGACTAATATTAAATGCTCCAGCACCATGCCATGACCACCAGCACGCTAGTGAGAGAGGGAATTTCAGCAGGCAAATGGAAAAAAAGTACCACCGACATTAATTTTAATCAGGTCCCAATCATCTGATTTGTCCTCTGTGTTTTTTTTTCTCTAACAGAGCTGATTGTCTTTCTGCAAGATTTGTTACCTCACAGAACAATAATACAGGCTGTAATGATGTAATTTATGGCTGTAATTTGCTTTTGGAAATCCACTATTAGTGAAAAATAGCAACAGTGCAGTTTTATTAATTACAGTAGGTGACTGTTGAATGCTGAGTGTCAGTGCCAGAGGAGTGACTGTGCTGTGCTCTGCTCCCCGAGGTCCCGTAGGAACAGAGCTCCGTGTCCTTTGGAGGCTGTGGAATGAGCACTTTGCTTAAACTAAATAAGTGTAAAAATAATTCAAGTTCACTGGGAAGTTTGAGAAAATGACAGAGGGGAACATTAGCCTGTAAATTCAGTATTGGGAGGCACGGCAGAGTGTTACTGCACCACATAATGTGCTCACATCCTGGATGGCTCTGCAGAATTGCACATTTATTTACACTTCTACCCCCAAACTGCTGCTTGCAGTTCAGACCTCGAGGTTCATTACTGAGCTCCAGTCTCAGAGTGCCATGCCAGGGAGAACCACTTCATCTTTTTCCTTCTTTAATGTGGACGTTTTTTACCTTGGCATAACGCTTTTATTTTCATTTGCATCAACCAGACTTTACCAGGATGGAGCCTGGGGGGAAAAGCAGGCGGGCAGAAATCACCTTGTGTGACTGAAAGGTGAATTCTCTCCCTTTTGTGTTCAGAAGCAGCACAGAGCTGGCTGAGGTCCAGGAGCCTTGCTGTAACCTCTCTGTGCTCTTGAGCTCTCATTTTGGGGAGCTGACAGAAGGCAGAGCCCTCCTGCTGCACAGACTGTGTCAGCAGCACAAACCAAAGCCATCCGTCTCAGGCCTGGGCGTCCCCAGGAATCATTTTGTCCGGGGGTCCTGCGTGCCTTTGTTTTTTCCTGAAGTTTTTCCACGGCTTGCTGCTTGGTTGAGCCAGCAGAGCAGCCCCTGGTTGGGCTGCTGGAGCCGAGACAAAATGTCAATGGGAGGCGTTGAAAAGCAGCCCTGGGAGGGAGCTGCCAGCTGGCACAGGTAGCCCGGGGCATATGTTTTAAGGATGCCTGGGAGCTGCAGGAGCCAGCCTGGAGTGGTAATAAATAAGTCATTCCAGACTCAGTAATTCCTCCTCGCTGCTCTTACCTCATCCAAATTATGGGCTACTCATTAAGCCCTGGGAGGCTGTGATGTGCAAAAATAGGGATTGTCTGGCGGGTGGGAGCCACACGTCTGTCTGCAGTTGGTTTCTCCTCTCCTGCCTCTCTGGCTCGGGCCCACAGCAGGCTGACTCATCTCTAGGATGGACCTGGATTTCCTTGGATTTCCTGAGTTACAGGGCCAGGCTTTGGCTGACAGCACCGTTCTGCAGCTGATTCTGTGTGCAGGAAAATTCCCTGCTGGAACATGGGTGCTGAACCCCCTGCTCCAGTGCTGGCAGGGCAGCTGTAGCCCTGCAGAGTAAAAATCAGAGTAATTCCATAAGTGAAGCCAGGCCTGTGGCTCGAGGTGATGTCTTTTATTAGGCCATCCAATAGGGTTGGGAATAAAAGCCAAGCTCTCAAGCACACAGATCTTGTTTGGAGCCTCTTTCAGGCTGGAAGTTGCTGTGAGATGCTCAGATAAAGTTAATGGTCACCGGGGTTGCTCCAGGTTATACTGACAAAGAGAATGGTGCTTTAAACAAATGGGTCTGATCCCTTTATCTGTCATGTCCTGACTTACACAATGATCACAGCAAGCCCTTTCCAGCGGGCTTCTCCAGCCACCAGCCTCCAGCAGGATCTGGACAAGCAACCCCTGAAGGTAAAACACATTTCTGCTTGAGGAAGAGGGAAATAATTGCATCTGTGATTGTACATACTGGATATATTTAATTTCCCTCCTTCTAGATATATGCCAGGTTTCGTTTCTATAAGGCCCACCAGTCTATCAGACATGTCTGATCAATAATTTGATTTTCCTGTGTCACTCTCTCATCTTTTTAGCTGCAGTGAGTTTCTGATGTCTGTACAATATCTGCCCTCATTAATGCAATAATCTTGGTCCTGCCCTCTGTGTGCTTTGCTTATGTAGAGCTGCTGTGAAGTCAGTGAAATCAATAAACTATTTGAAAAGGAAAAAATAATCTAGGTACAAGGATAGGGAATAATAATGACTATTTTCTGCATTTTTATGACCACTTTTTCATAGCATTGCACAAGGATTCACGGCCTCTTTGTTACAGATTGTGCTTATCGAAAATTAAAACTGTACAGCCAAAATAAGAAAAGAGCAAGCAGAAAATGCCTCTTGCTGATTTCAAACCAGACCAAATGAAATTGAAATGCTGAAGCAGGAGCTGCCTGCTTCACTTCCACTGTGGCTTAAATAGGGCTCTGACATCACAAACTTCAGCCAAGTGCATGGCCAAGAACTGAGGAACTTCAGGAACTTGTAGGACACAAATACTGTCTATTAAAGGAGAAAGCAACTCATTAACAATCCATGGCTTATTAATCTACCCAAATAAAACAAGTTCATAAGTTCTCTCCACTCTATTTTCCAAGCACTTGTCTAAGGGTTATTAGATTAAAAATTCTATTTATGACTACATAGTGTAGATGTTTTCCTGTGTCTGCCAGAGATGAAATGTGATAATTTATGCACAGATGCATAAACCCAGAAGTTTTCAGGAGAACTCAGGACAGTTTATTGTGGGTGTTTATCAAGTGGAAGTGTATCCAGAAGCACCTGCAGGTGTGGTGGCAGCCACAGGCAGCAGCAGCAGAGGCTCTCAGGAGAAGGGCTGTTAACCTGGCACTTCACAGATTTTCATCTGTTTCCATTTTCCATGCTAAAAAGAGCAGTGATGGTGCTGGAGTTGGAATACCTCAGGTAATCACTCGCATTTCAGGCCATAACTACAATTTTTTTCTCTCTAGATAAAGTGTTTTCTATGTAAGTGCTTTTATTTCTAAGTCAATTTAGCAAAATATTGAAAATGAGGACTGAAATGTCACAAAGAGGAGCAGGTAGTTTCCTGTGGCACAAATAAGCATCTAAAAATATCTGGGTTTTTTTTTTAAATTTATGTATATGCTTGGAGAAATGAAATGTCGGCTTCTGCTTTCCATCTTCTCCAGTCACTTTTATCTCCTTATTCTATATTTTAAGTGGTTATAGAAGGATGAAATGTGGGGTTCTGTTTCCCATCTCCTGCAGCTGTCCTTAATTTTTTTCCTTAGGTTTTAATAGGTTCCAGAATTGCTTCCTTTGAAGTCATTTTCAGTTCCAGACTCTTCCTCCACACGCAGGAAATTCCATCTTTCTTTGCACATACAGATTGGCCACTGAATCCTGGCATGGCTGCTCCAGTCAGCAGAAAGCAGAGACAGCTTTGGGGTCATGTTTGGGGGTTATACACTTAATTTTATTTATTTATTTCACATTATTTAATATTTGAGCTGTTCCTGGTGGAGTTTGGTGCCACAGCTCCTGCAGGGCAGAGAGGTCCCAGGCAGAGGCTCAGGGCTGGTGAGACACTCTGATAATGATAAACACTCACAAAAAACCAACTGCAACCATTGACAGCTTTAAAGATGCTGAAGGAAGGCACAGTCTAACATGAAAACATTGATTTTATTCCATGTCCTTATTAATTTGCTTTGCCCATCACCTTTCTATAGGTTTTAAGATAAAACAGAGGTTTTATGTATTAAAAACAAACAAGCAAACAACAACAACAAAAAGCCATAAGGGATTGAACTAAGGCCCACTGATGTATAGTGGTGTTTGGAGGTCAATACTTTATTTTTTGGTGTTTTATTCAGCAAGAGAACCAAACCCAAGCAGTGCCAGGATTCCCCCCGGCTGATTCTACCCTGCACTGTGAGCTCTCTCCTCTTTGGAGCCAGGATGGGGCTGCTCTTAGAGAAATAAGGAATTCATATTCAGGCACTGGAACTTGACTGGGAGAAATATTAATGCAAGTGCTTAGATCCTTATTTCACAAGGGAGAGGAAATAAGATTTCCTGGTTAGTCTCAGTGCCTGTGGCAAACTCGTCCAGCTCCAAAATTAAATTTTGAATTGGTTTTATGAACTGCATATCATAAAGTTAGTATAAAAAATACAGTGAAGTAAATATTTACTTCTGAAACCAGTTTGTTAAAAGAAATCTGAATTTGATTCCCAGTTGTTCAGAAGGGAAAGAAGTGACAGGAGCTCCAGAGGCACCGTGGTTCTGTGGTTCTGCTCTCTGGACCTGCTGGGCATTCAGGGTTCCTCATTCCCCCTGGTTCCAAAGCTGGAAGGGAAGGCAGGACTGGTGATCCCCTTCAGCAGGTCACAGGAGCCTGCCCTGGATAATTCTTTCCCCTTGGGCTCTGCAGGAGGGGCATTCACCAGCCCTCAGCTTAAGGCAGAACTCAGAGTTTGTTCCCTCTGGAAGGATCACCCTGCTCACAACCCAGGGTGTGCCCACTGCTCCTTTTCCTGCTGCCAGGACATGGTTTATGGCCTTTCCAGATGGAATGCTGATAAGATTGTACCTTTTAATTCAAAATGACAAAATCCCTGCTGTCACAATGGCGTGGGCAGAGCCCAGGACTCTGTCCCTGTCCCTCGGTCAGTGTGGCCTTGGTGCCCACTCAGACCTGAGCAGTGCCAGGTTTTTACCTCACTACCTGCCAGCAGAACAAAGCCATTAAGTGCTCCAGTCTCCTCTTCCTTTGTGAGGGATGCTCACTTTTGACAGATGATAGGATTGCATTTAGCAACACAGTCTGCATCTGCTAAATCAAAGTAATCACTGGTGATGCTCCCTTTTGCACGTCTGAATGCTAACAGGATGCTTCACCGCAAGGAAAGGGGGCATTAGTCATCCAGGGATCCAAAGATATTTCTCTGCATCCCTGTCTGTTAATATATTCTGCATCCCCCTTTTCTGTCTGCAGAGTGTAATTTATCAGGACTCCAAAATTCCACTAGCAGGGTGTTTGAAAACTGTACAAGCAGGGAAGAAAATGCAACGGTTTGTTGCTAATGTAGGGGGCCAGTAATTAAGATTTATCTTAATGTGGAGACTAAACAGAGACCAGATCGTTGATTAAAGGGGCATTGCATTTGCAGAACACTGAGTTCCCATTCTGGAGAGACACTTAGATCTTCATCATAAATTACACTGTCCACAAAAGCTGCAGGGAAGATTGTGCTGGGCCCAAAAAATCCCCACCCCAGCCTTGCTTTCCCTCCTTCTGCCCCCGTTTTCCTGGCAGTGGCCCAGCCCCAGGAGAGGCTGGTGAGGGGTCCCAGCCCAGCCTGAGCAGGGATGGGCTCTGTCAGAGCCACTTCTTGGGAAGTGGGAAAGACGAGTCTGAATCCCTTCCTCGTGTCCCTGGTTCCATTCCCACCCTCCAGCCTCTCCAAGCATTAATATTTCTCCCAGTCAAGTTCCAGGGCCTGAATATGAATTTCTTATTTCTCTAAGAGCAGCCCCATCCTGGCCCCACGTGCTGGGGGTCAGTGCTGAGCAGAGGCTGTGGTGACACCTTCTGCACCAAGGAGGCAAAAAGAGCCCCCAGATCAACCAATCCTCAGCACATGTGGGTGAATGGCTGCTCCTCCTTGTTCTCTGAGCAGATCTAGGGATGAGGAGGATCATCCACCCTCCCTGCAGCCTCTGCAGGCTCCTGGAGCCGCACCCCCGGGCTGGGCAGGTCTCCAGGCAGAAGCTGTGCCTGGCACAGCTCTGGGTGTGCCCACGGGCGGTGTTTGGGCTGTGCCGGCCCTTGGGGCAGCGCTGCCCTTGGTTTCTGTGCCGTGGGCATTGCTGGCCACTGAACAAAGCCCTGCCGAAGAGGAGAGGGCTCACAGTGGAATTAGCATCCAAAAGAAGCTTGGAGCTCCTTTGTTCTCCTGTCCTGTCAGGCTGCAGAAACGCAGCTGGTATTCACTACGTCTGTTTCTTATGTAGATTTGGAATGGCCTCATTTTTCTCCACAGTTAATTTGTTCCTCAGCTGACATTTTCCTGGCAGTGTGGACCTTAGAGTGATGGAGAAACCTGGATCCCACCTGGATCCACGTTGGGATACCGAGGGTGCAGTTAAAGAAGCAGGCTGTCCCCTTTTGCTGTCCCTCCTGAACAGCATCACCCTGTTTCTTCTGCAGTTGATATTGCTCGTGAAGTAAAAGCCCTCATAATATAAAGTGGTAAATGAAGCAGAGCAGGATTGAGATGTGAAGGGCCAATAGTATTGGAGTCAGCCCAAAATCCAACCAAGAGAATTTGCCCTTCCCCACTCCTGCCAGAGGGTGACTCTGCCTTGGGGGGTCCCCAGTCATCCAAACCCCCTCTGCAGGAACACTCCTGTTCCACTGCTGAGAACTGAAAAAGCAGAATATCAGCCTCTTTCCCTTCTTGTACACAGTGCCTGTGGATGTGGAGTGCCAGAGGAGGGCCCAGTTGGCAGAAAGCACAATGTATAATTCACTGTTAATCGTAGGATTATGGAGATAAACGGAGTCTGCTGCCTAACAATGTGATTTCGTTAATCAGCTGTAATCTGAGCAGCATTAATAACTGGAATCCACACCCATTGTGTTCCCAGGCTCACACATCAGCCCACAAGAGCCTGCAGTGCAGTGCAGCTCTGCAACTCGTGATGCCCAGCTCAGTGCCCCTCCCGGGTTATCCAGGTGTTTGCCTCTCCCACATCTCCATCCCCTCCTCCTGCAGACAGGGTGTCCGTGTTCCTCAGAGCAGGGTGTCTGTGTTCCTGAGGTGTTCCTTAGGGCAGGGTGTCCGTGTTCCTCAGGTGTTCCTCAGGTGTTCCTCAGGGCAGGGTGTCCGTGTTCCTCGGGGCCATGGGGTTACCTCAGCCCAGCTCCTGGAGCTCTCTGGGTGGGCTTTGTCTCCCCTGCCTGCAGCCCTGTCAGCAGCCAGGACCTGCTGGCTCTGTGCTTGTTCTGTGGGACAGGAGCTGGGTTCATTTGCAGGTGGACAGTGCCCGGCTGCCTCTTTCCAGCCCCTTTCCCTGTGCAAACACAAACGGTGTTTTTGTGTCAGTCCCTGGGGTCTGTGCCGCGGGTTTGTCCCTGGTGAGTGGCCGTGTCCGTGTCCCATGGCGTGGCCGTGTGAGGGACAGATCTGAATGCAGAGCCACGATTAGCACCGTCCTGGGAGACTCCACTCACAGCGTGTTCAGCCTGCAAACTGGACCATTCTCATGACCTCAGGCTCCCATGGATTTCTCTTGATAACACCATCTAATCGGATTTAGAGTTTAATTAAACAGCTGTCACTTTGCTTCCTCATTCTGCCACAATTTAATGTTGAATTAGTTCCTAAATCAGTCATGGCTGAATGCTTGCCTTCTTACAGTTGAGGGGTTGGATGAACATCAGGTTTGCTCTTCAGCTAAACCCAAGCAATACTTTGTGTTCTTGCTCTTTGTGCAGCGCTCCCACTGCCATCAGTGCAAGTTCCCTGCCTGAAAAGGGATGGAATAAAAGGCGAGGCTGCTGCAGAGTCAGCCCTGGGGTTACCTAGCTCTGAATGACCAAATGTGAGCACAGCCTTCTCAGCTCTGCCCACAACACTTGTGCTTCAGGGGTATTCTTTCCCCTTTCTAAGGAAGAAGTGATTTTTCTGAAAACCAGTCCTGCAGAGTTTGCTCTGAGTGCAGCTGTGGAAGGAAATGTTGAGGCCAATACTGCTGCTAGTGGACTTTATCCAAATTAACCCTGACACAGGCAGGACCAGAGTCTGAGTGGAGTTTCTGGTGCTCTGAGCTGTAACAGCAGCTCCAAGGAGGAAAGCCTGGAGATCTCCTGGAGAGTGGTGGTTTTGCATCAGATTCTGTCAAGAAATTTAAAGTCATTCCTTACACACAAAATTCAATGATTTGCTTTCAGATATCTCCTTTGATACCTCCTTGAGTTTAACCACTAGAGTTTTCCTCTAATCATTAGAGGGACATGTGGTCTTTAATTCTGCTATTTGTTAATTAAGTACGTTTAAATAGTAATTTTTTCCTTTGTGTGCTGTATCCATTGAAGGCATGCCCTGGTAACAGGACAGAGCCGTCCTAGCTGGGAGTCTGTAGATGTCCTGCTCTCCCCCTCTGATACCAGGCAGATGTTGTTGGGATTTGGGCAGGGCGCTGCCAAGGCAGTTGGAGACTTCCAAAGTCAGAGCTGCAACCTCCCTTGTTTCCATGAGGATTGTCTGTGTAGCTCTCTGTTTCTGCTGTGGGAGTGCCAGTCCTGGCTTTTCCAGAGTTTGCAATTCACTTACAGAAACTTCTTTCTGACCTGAATATTGATGCTGACTTACAGTGCATCTTCCTCCTGGTTTTTCAATTTATTCTACTTCCCTAATTTTTGAATTTCTTGGGGAACAAGTCCAAACACTGCTATCAGATGCTTTCAGAGTTTTTGTCACACAAAACAAATTTCATTTTAAAACTCTACTTGCTGCCTGCACAGAAAGTAGATTAGTTCTTGGGGGGATTTTAAAAATTAAAGGATGTGGAAATGGCCAGGATATTGTGATTTTGAAAAGTGCCTTCATTTTAAATGAATTTGTAGTCTCTCTGAAAGTTTCTTTGGAGTGCTGTTTGTGTAGTTAGGCTGCAATCAGGGCAGTACATTGCATTTAGAGATGGGACCCGGAAGCCCCCACCTCTGCTGGTGTTGGATTCCCTGTGCTGATTCCCTGATGTTCCCTGGCATATCCTGAAGATGGGACTGCTGCGTGTGCTTTGGATATTCAGGGGTGTTGCAGGAGGTGTGGGAATGAGGGAATCAAATGCGGGTGCTGAGGCCGAGCCCCGTGGCTCACGTTCAGGGTGCTCACAGACAGACAGACAGACAGACAGACAGACAGACAGACAGGTGGGTTCTGTGTGAGCTCCCCTCAGTTTTATCTGTTTCAGTTCAGCCTTTGAGGAGTGCTGGGCTGTGCAGGCTTTGCTGCACTGCTCAGAGTTCCCTGTCACTTTGTGTGGTGCAGACAGTGGGTGATTCTCCCTGAATTGCCTTTGGCTTTATTGCAGCAATATAAAAGAACACAGAGGAGGCAGCAGTTGTGCCATGAGGCTGTTCCCTACCCAGGGATAGGATACATGCTTTTCTATTTCAGTTCTAAACAAAAAACACAATAAAATCAAGGCTTTGTTCCCTGGTCTTTTTTTATTCTGGTTTGTTTTAACTATCACAGGGCACTTAGAGCCTGAGGAAAGGAAGTGGCAGAGCTGAAAATTGCTTTTAGTATAGTGTGTAATATATTAATTGCTTATACATCAGTATTTCTTAATCTGTGTAATACCCATGAGTTATGGGGGCTTTCAGTGGAGGTGAAGGCAGAAGGTTTCCATCTCTGCTCAGAGCTGTGCCTGGATGGGCACCAAGCCCTTCCCAGCCTGGGGATCTCTAATGCTGCACTAGGAATGATTTAGGGTTCCTGCCTTTCTAGAACATTCAGTCAATTCCTTTTTAGCATTTCCTTTTAAGTTTGATGGGATTTCTTATGAGAGCTGCAGGAGAACCTGAGAAATAACACGTTGCCAGATGAAAAGAAAGCCTGACCTAAATTTCAGACACACTAAAGTTGAATTGAAAACACTATCAACAGTATCAGTCCCCACTTTGCTGCTGTTGACATCAGTGGCTGCAGTCCTCATGACTTCAGTGCTGAGGAATTTGCTGAATATTTTATTCACTTTATATTGAAAGCTGAACAGTTGGAGAAAACTTTGAAGTTCTTCCTGCATGGGAATCTTGGGAATACAGTGATGCTGAAATAGTTGAGGAGTTCCAAGTGTTAGCCTGGTTGATGGTGCATTGAAAGGCTTTTATATGCCACAACCCCAGGTCAGACTTCAAATTTCCTTGTTATTTCCCCTGCAGTTAACAGCATCACTGACTCCTTCTGGATTCCTCAAATTGCTTCATTGGCCATATCAGAGGAAATTAAATAATCTTGAAACAGTTCCAGACACAAAGTTCACTGAGAGGCCCCGTCTTTGCAATGGGCTCGGATTCACAGAGCAACTTTTTTACTTTTGAGGCTCTTTTATCCTTACCCACACAGTGCCAGGCAAGTCTACATTAGTAAAAACTCTGAAATCACGTGTTGGAAGGTGAATATCGGGATTAACCCCACATATCTCAAAAGCAGAGGATGGTTGTGGAGTGTGCCCAACCTGAATTTAGCTGCTGTTGAGCAGAGTGTTTATTGAGCAGAGAAAACACGGCTGGGCTTTCATTACCTTGCAGCAGGTTGCACTGATGCCTTCAGTTTTAATTTTCCTGTATTCCAGGCTCTGTGGTGCCCAGGGTGCAGCTCTGAGCTCACACTCAGGGTCACTCAGCTCTGCACACAGCAGGGACACAAAACAAATCCTGTCCTGCTGCACACCAGGACGACTTTGAGGCCCAAAATCATAAAAGCAGTGAACTGAAGGGAGGAACAAGAAGGATGGGACTGCATCACCTGAAACTGTAATTAGACAATTAAACCCTAATACGCAAATGGACCAAAACTTATAAAAATGTCAGACTTTGTGACCAGTCAGCCATTTTGTGACTATTTTGGGTCCACCTTGGGTGTAGCCCTGGCCAGGCCCTGTCCTGCCCAAGGTGTATCCTAAAAGCCATCAGTAAATCCCTTAAATACTTTATTCCCAGCTCTGTCCAGTCTGTTCCAGCTCAGCCCTCCCAAGGCACCTCTCTGAGCAGGAGCTGAGGCCTTCAGGACGGGTGTGAGCAGCCTGTGCTTTGTTTTGGGTGCAGGACACGGAGATCCTGAACACGGCCATCCTGACGGGCAGGACGGTGGCAGTGCCCATCAGGGTGGTGTCCATCGAGGAGAACAGCGCTGTCACTGACATCTCCGAGTCCGTGGAGTGCAAATCCTCTGGCGAGGACGTCATCAAAGTAAGTTCATGCTGCCCGTGCCTGCTGGCTTCTCCTGTTTTCATTTTTCGTGTTCACACAAAAGGAAAATAGCCACGGATCAGCTCCTGCAGGTTAATGGGGTTCTGCTCCAAAAGCACAAGGAGAGGGGTTTTTGGGAGGAGTGAGGTGCAGCTGTACAGCCTCCACACCGAGTTCAGTTTTTATCTGTGTCCTGATTTTGGAGTGCCTTGGTAATTTCACCTCTGTGCATGGATTCCATTCAGTGCCAAATTACAGAACTCCACCAAATAATCCCACCCTGTGGGGGTTTCTTCTTTCCAGCAATGAGGATGACCAATATTAAGTTTTTCCACTCAGAGGAAGACTCAAGTTAGGGAAAAAAACTATGTACATATGTGATATGTAATGCATCACCAGATGATGCATAGAAAATGACAGCAGAATTATTTCTCAAATAGAAATCCTTCTGGAAAAATGGCTTCTGGCTGTTCTAGCTTTGGAGCATATTCATCAGGAAGAAATGAAATCCCCAAGCCTTTCAAGAAAATAGCATGTTCCTGCAGCAATTGCAGCCCAGCCTGGGCCGGTGCAGGTCTCCAGCAATTTGTTTGGAAGGAATGTTTTCCTGAAGCACCTTGTCCTTTGATTAGCACTTGGGGCCCTGCTGTGCTCCTCTCTTATTTTCTGCAGAAATAATTTATCTGCACTAAAAGGTTCCTTAGAACGATGTTTGCACCTTCAGAACGTTTGTGAGTGGCCTCCCCTGCCCGGGGCTCTCTGAGGCTGCAGTGGAGCAGAGAACTGGAGGTTAACACTCACATTTATTGTATCAGCCAGGGACGTTTGCAGGTGTAATTTCCTTCCCTTCAGAACTGGCTGGAAATTGCTGAGACGTGAGGGGAGCTGTCTCCTGTGTGTGTGGAATATGTGCAGAGCCTCTGGAGGGACGTGGCTGTGACACGAGTGCTAACTGCTGTGAAACATGCAGCTGCCTGAAACCACAGCTCAATTAAACGCCTGGAACAAAAAGGTTTTCTCATCTCATCAGAAAGGAAAAAAGGCTTTTTCATTTTTTTTTTCCCATCTAGAATGTTCTTGTTTCCACGAAATTTCTCTCTTTACATGGGGAAGTGGTTTGGAGTTCAAGGCAAATTGACATCTTCAATTGGTTCAGATTTTAAAAAGCACTCAGAGAGCTTCAAATGAGCACAGAGGCCTTTCATCCTTAATTCATTTTGAAATTCTCCATCAAGCTTTTATGTTCAATTCTTCAGAAATATCTTCCTCTGTGAAATCCTGGTGTAGAGACCTTGTTGGGAGTAACTTTTCTGCTTAAAAATGAAATCCAGTCATCATAAATGATGTCTTTTGGGCAAAGCCCATGGCCCAAGGGCTGTGTGCATGAGTTTATAGTTCATGTAAAGCCTGAGGATTACCTTAAACCACAAACCTAGGAAAAAAAAGGAGTATTGATGAGAACTATTGGGAGCTATTTAATACTCATCATCTAGAGGTTCAGGCAGATATTTTTGTGTGCTTTCAGTTGTGTGGAATTTCTGGTAATTTGGATTCAGCCAAACCTGAGGGAGTGAGGCCAGAAGCTGAAGATGCTCAGTGCCTGTCTGCACTTGGCCTGTAATATTTGGTTATCAGATAAATTTTCCTTTGTGTGGTTCATGTAAAGAGTTTAAAGGCAATACTCCTGCCCAGCAACTGGCCAACAGCTCAAAGCTTATTTCTTTAGTTTTTACTTCAGTTGGGCTGAATTGTCCTCAGTAACAGAACCCCGTGGAATCTGAATTTAAGGTCTGTCTTCAATAGCAGGTAACAGTTTCCCGGTGGTTCTCATGGCCCCAGGGCAGCTCAGTGCACAGTTTGTGTCCTGTCTGAATGTGCTGACTGCTACTCCTTTGACTTCTTTTACTGTCTCATAGTTCCCAGTCTTCACTTCCAAATTTACAGCTGATTTCATGAACTTTAAATGCCTTTGAGTGCTCTAGACCTTCACACAGTGGCCCAACCTTTTAAAAGCGGACACAAAATTTATTACAGCACTAAAAAGGAAGCAAAAGCCAAATTTTATTTCGCTAAGCTGGAATTTACCAATAGAATTTGTCTGGATGCATCCGTAGTGATTGCAGTTGTGTGCACGGGCTCCCTCCCATCTGCTGGGGGTTCAGGGGAACGTGGCTGCTTTGGGTGATGCTTTGGGTGATGCTTTGGGTGATGTTTTGGGTGATGCTTTGGGTGATGCTTTGGGTGATGCTTTGGGTGATGCTTTGGGTGATGTTTTGGGTGATGTTTTGGGTGATGCTTTGGGTGATGTTTTGGGTGATGCTTTGGGTGATGCTTTGGGTGATGCTTTGGGTGATGCTTTGGGTGGTGTTTTGGGTGATGCTTTGGGTGATGCTTTGGGTGATGTTTTGGGTGATGCTTTGGGTGATGCTTTGGGTGGTGTTTTGGGTGATGCTTTGGGTGATGCTTTGGGTGATGCTTTGGGTGATGCTTTGGGTGGTGTTTTGGGTGATGCTTTGGGTGGTGTTTTGGGTGATGCTTTGGGTGATGCTTTGGGTGATGCTTTGGGTGATGCTTTGGGTGGTGTTTCAGGTGATGCTTTGTGTGATGCTTTGGGTGATGCTTTGGGTGATGCTTTGGGTGATGTTTTGGGTGATGTTTTGGGTGATGTTTTGTGCCCTCTGCTCAGGAGCAAACCCCGCTGGGGGTTCAGGGTCACCTGCAGGGACAGGTTGTGCCTTCCTGCTGTGGAGAACACAGCCAGGCCCTTCCCCTGAGGTTTGTGGTTTATGTTGGGGAGCTGATGAGCTGCAAACGCACATCCCACTGACCACACCCGAAAACTGCCCGGGAGCCCTGGAAAGGAGCAGCTGGGCTCTCTGTGAGTCCAGCCCCAGCAGCCCGGGTCTCTGGGCTCCTCCTTCCCCCTCTGAGGCTGTGTGAGCACAGAGCCACTCGTGTGCAGCTGGACACCTTCAAAAGCAGGCAGGGAAGCCACAGCGTGGGAATGCCATTGTTTGCTGCTCTGAAGCCGTGTGGCTTTGAAGGTTTCTTCTGGCAGATCCGTTACGTTATATTCTGAACAGGATAACAAATACAAAGCCCACCTCCTTGCCCTCCTCCATGCTTTCCATAGTCCTGTGATTCATGGGAGCAGCAGAACTTCAGAGGAGCTTTATAAAAATGAAGCTTTACCACACATTTCTGTCAGATGCCAACAGAGCAAAGAGGGCAGCAAGGGGTGGAGCTTTCACATTCTGTCAGGAATGGCACCACCACTCCCCCAGCAGCCAGCCCCTGTGGAAATTAAAGCTCAAAATGGGCATGGGCTGAGACACATCCAGCAATACAAGTTGTGAATACCTTGCCATCACATAATAGGCAAAAATTTCAAGGGCAGCTGAAGAAACTTTTAACCATCTCCTCGCAGACTCCCCTCCCTGTTATCCAGCTCCCTACCTGCACTGGGGATGGAGAACCAGCACAGCCCAAAGGAAAACTCAGAGCAGCAGTAACAGCGCCTCAGGTTCCTCAGGAAGGGCTTCAAAATCACCCCCAAAGCTTCAAGAACAAGACTGGCAGAGGAAATGGGAGAAACACCCCAGTGTCGTGCCAGCTGCAGATCTGAGGGGAGGAGGATCAGTTTGCTCCAGACCTTTCTGAGAAATGCACTCAGAAGAGAGGATAGTTCGATTGTACTTTGCTTTTCTGCCCCTGGTTGTAATTTACTCATTGTGAATCCGTGTTCTGTGGATACACACCGAGTTAAGAAATGACAAACACTCTGATGGGCTCAAATGCACAACTGCTGCCCAAACTGTGTAGATGGAATTAAAAGTCATTTCACCCTGGGATCCTGCCTAGCCAAGCACGATACTTGGGGCCATGCTGCATATGTGGGCTGGCAGTATCCCCAGTGAGCAGGAGCCAGGCTCTCTGCTCGTCCCCATTTCCAGAAATGGCTTGACTGGAAAGTGCACAAAACAAGGCAGATTTGGGTTCTGTGATAATGTGAGCTGCAGAGAGCTCCCGTGGCTCAGCACAGGCACAGCTCAGCTTCCAAGGCTGGTCATTTGGGAGCGAGGAGATGCCCTCCAGTCTCAGCTGGCATTTTGTGCCCCTTTTACTCTCTCAGTTCTGTCGTAGTGAATGATATTCAGTTAGTTAAATGTACTGCTGCTGCTCTGCAAGGCTGCCTCTGAAATCTTTGTAATGAGATTAGGTAATGTACAGCTTTTTCCTGAAGAAAAGCTCTCTTGCTTTGGGGGTTTCTGCTTAGTTTTGCTAATCTCACTGCTGATACTGAAAATGGAGGCCCAGCTCAGCAGAGAGAGCCCAAATTGCATCCAAACCATAGCCCTGGTTTTAACTTTTTTTTTTTTTTTTGAAGAGTTCTCCTTTTCCTGTGCTGCTAATGTGGATTGCTGGGAGCCTTGCCTGAGGGCTGGCCTCAGGGACTGGAGCCACCTCTGTGATGTGGCAGCTGCTCAGCAGCAGCAGCACACAGCCCTGTCACCCTCTGGGAGCTGCTGCAGCAGCACACAGCCCTGTCACCCTCTGGGAGCTGCAGCAGCAGCAGCCCTGTCACCCTGTCACCCTCTGGGAGCTGCAGCAGCAGCAGCACACAGCCCTGTCACCCTCTGGGAGCTGCAGCAGCAGCAGCACACAGCCCTGTCACCCTCTGGGAGCTGCAGCAGCAGCACACAGCCCTGTCACCCTGTCACCCTCTGGGAGCTGCAGCAGCAGCAGCAGCACACAGCCCTGTCACCCTGTCACCCTCTGGGAGCTGCAGCAGCAGCAGCACACAGCCCTGTCACCCTCTGGGAGCTGCAGCAGCAGCACACAGCCCTGTCACCCTGTCACCCTCTGGGAGCTGCAGCAGCAGCAGCAGCAGCCCTGTCACCCTGTCACCCTCTGGGAGCTGCAGCAGCAGCAGCAGCAGCCCTGTCACCCTGTCACCCTCTGGGAGCTGCAGCAGCAGCAGCAGCAGCCCTGTCACCCTGTCACCCTCTGGGAGCTGCAGCAGCAGCAGCAGCAGCCCTGTCACCCTGTCACCCTCTGGGAGCTGCAGGTTATTTCTGGGGGCAGCAGAATTAGGGCTGAAATCAGTAAATACAGGTGGTGCTGCCCTGCTCCCTGTGCCCAGAACGGGAATTGTCGCTCCTCTGTTGTTCCAGCTGCTTCAAGAAACAGTTTGATCCTTTTGGTGGGTCACAGGTGAAAAGGACTCTCAGGGTTATTCTTGGATGTAACGTGAGCAAGCCAAGCCTTTCCTGTGCTGAGTGGGAGCTTTGCCAGCCCGCAGGGCTGTGCTCACCCTGGGCTGGCACCTCCCAAACCACCGAGCCTCACCTGTGTCCCCGGGAGCCAGGGGGGCTCTGGCAAGTCCAGCCACTGCAGCAATCAGCAGCTCTTGGAAGGGAGCTGCCCATTCTGGAGGCTGCTCTGACAGTGCCACAAAGCTGGAAATAGCTCAGAGGAGCTCAGGTCTGGAGCTTTAACTTTTATCAGACTTAAACAGTCTAATTTGAAAAAATGAGTAGTATGGGCCTTGAGACAGCGTCAGTTTTCCACTAGGTTACTGATTATTCAGGATTATGCAGCCAGGCATTGAAATCCTTCTTAGGAAGCCTAATGTTCATGTAGCAGAGGATTTCCTTTGTGAGTAAGACCAGGGTGTTTAATTGGAATCAAGGCTGCAGAGCTACACCGAGTCTCTCTCTCAGAACCTGTAGAATTTAATAGAGGATAATTCCCTTTCTACAGAGGATGTTTTTAAACAGAAATCTTAGGAGAAATTCTATAGCAAGGACATGAATATCCAAAAAGCTCGTGGAATGATGATCACTGTCTGATATTTCCTATCAGTGACGTGTTGGTGTGTGGTGGATCAGTGATCTGGTGCTCTGTGTTCCTCCAGGGGATGGATGGCTGCTCCCAGAGCGTGACCTGCACGAGCTCCAGGTGCCTTCCTGGGGTGCCAGAGTGAGGACACTGAGCTCAACACAAGGAGTCTCATGTATGGGAAGTGCTGAACACCACTATTCTTTACTGATTATCCTGTAATTTTTTTTTTCACTGAAATTGAGATTCCTTTTAGAGGCACTGGAAAAAGCTCTCAGCTCATAGAAGTGCTGTCATAAATATTTAAGCATTTATGTAACCTTTGAATATTTTAGCAGCATTTACATTAGTATAACAGAAGTGGGTAAATGGGTTTACATACAAAAATGCAAGATTCTGAACCTGATGAATACGAGCAGGACATCCACTGTGACCACGTCTCCTCATTGCTGCTCACTCCTGAAATCCCACAGCTCTCTACCTAGAAAATGGACTGATGCCTCTCAGTTCTTCAGTCTCCATAAACCTGACAGGATTGCTGCATTAAAAACTTCTTTTTTGTCCTTCTGAACTGTCCTTCAGAGACTGGGCTGGTATCTCCAGAGGTGAAAACCACTGGGAGAATAAACAAGCTTGGACTGGAGTAGACTGACAGAGGCCACCACTCGTTTATTTTTAGGTTTTGTAGTTGTCATTCTTTCCACTGTGGCGTGCAACAGACACGAACCAGGACAGGCAGAGCTTTGAGTTCACCAGCATCTGAAAGGCAGCCTTCGCTTGTACTTGACATGAGATTTGTCTTTCTGAAACTGCCTGACTCCACCAGTAACTGAAGGGGAGATTTCTCTGGAATCTGTAGTGGAATAAAACCACTCAGAGGTTCTCAGAGGTGCCACCAGCCCCTCTCTGGCTGCGGTGCCCAGGGCAGAGCCTCGTCACCTCCTTCGTGGTGACCTCCAGCAGCTCGTGCTCCCTCCTGCAGATCCGCAGGACAGGGAGGGATCCAAACCTTCCTCTGGAGTGAGGGAGTGAAGGGAGACCCAGAGGTTCTGCCTTTGGCTGCTGACAGTTCCAGGAACATCCCCTAAATTTGCTGCTGATTGCCAGGGGAGAGGGAAGCTCCCTCCCCAGACCACAGAGTGCCACAGGTAGCGGCTCAGGAGAGACTCTCTCTTCATTTCCAGGCAGCAGTTTTCTCTGTCAGCTCAATAAAATGTGATTTGTTGTAGAGAGACTCTGTACAAGTCATCTGGAAAGGCAATGGCCTTTGTTACAAGGGGGCACAAAAATATAATGCCAGGAAAAAGACAAAGAAGAAGCCTCCAGGGAATTGTGCTCAGCCCTGTCTTTTGCTGTCTGCTTCTTTATTTTAGTTTTAATCTGGAGAAAGAAGTTAGGAAAATAGAAAAAAGGGGAAAGGAGCTGAATGCAGCTTAATAATGAAAGAAACTGCTGAAATAGCATCAGAGAGCTCTTTAAAATGCAAAACTTCTTGCTGATCTGCTAAGCAGGAAAGAAAAAACCCAATCACTTAAAGGTGGTGGCTAAGTAGGCTTTCCCTTCATCATTGCTCACTTCTTCTGATGGCAGAGATAAAAGGCACTTTCAGAGGGAGGATGTTTTCATAGTAAAAGTATAAATACTACAGGAGATGAGAGCGACATCCCTGCTCACAGGGCCTGCAGCTTCTGGTGGAAACTTCTTGACCTGGAGTGGGCAGGACCCACAGCTGAGACATTGTCCATGCCCCTTCCCTGACCTCCAGGCTGGCAAAAGCCTGGAGGAGAACAGGAAAGCACTTCTATCTATCAAAAACTCTTAAACAAACATACCTTTTTAATTAAAAAAAAAAAATGAGTTCTAATATGACCCATTTTTTTTAATCTGCTTTCTGTCCTTCCTCTATGATTCCATGTGACATTGCCTTTGGTGGTCCCCACCAGCCCTGTGTTTCTGTGCTGTTTTACAGATCAAAGCAGTTCAGCCAGGGCTGCACTGAGTAACTCCAGAACCAGCCTGTCTGGGATGTGTTTGCACCTCACCCAGCCTGAGCTGGGGTCTCCTGAGGCACCACCCAGCCTGTACCCTCTTATTGCGAGGGCATCTGCCCAGCAGATCACACCGTACCTGGGGCCTGCTGGAGCTGTGAACTGCAGCAGTCAGTACATCTGATCTGCTCTCGAGGCTCAGAAACCGCGGTTATTTATCCTTTAGGTGGCACTGTGTGAGGGGAGGGCAAGGCAAGCAAACGCCCTGGCTCTCATTTTTCTTCTGCTGTGCCTGGGCTCAGCTGAGGTGTGCTGCTTGCAGAAGATGGGGCTGTGGAATGGCTTTACCTGAACAGTAGGTGAGGATGAGGATGCTTAACCCAGGAGAGCACACCCACCCACCCTGGGGTGAGGTGCAGAGAATTTCTGCTGTGTAGCACCAGCTGCGAGGTGTTGCCTTTCTCTGCCGGGAGTAATTGATGGTGCTGCCAGGATGGATGCCTGGAAAGAGTTAAATGCATGCAGAATTCCAGGAACCCGATGCAGCCCGAGCTTTGCTCCTCCCTCCCTCTCCTCTCTGTGCTACCTCTTTATCAGGAGTGCAGGAGCAGAGGGAAGCACGTGTAGGGACATTAGCAGTGCTTGTTCTTGGGGAGGAGAATAATGCAGCTCCTAAAGACCTGCCAGCGCTGCTGATGCGTGTCCAGTACTGAATACCAACCTGCAGCAGTGCGAGAGGCTCCGTGGTGCTGCCCAGCCTCCTCCTCGGGATGCTGGATGGGCTTGTGCAGCCATTTGTTTGTGGCATAGCCACCAAGGCTTACAGCAGCTCTCCAAATTCAGATGGAGATTGGATCTCAGCCCAGAACCATTTTGGAATTGCAGTTTGGCCACTATTGTTATGCTTTTTCTTTCCCCACCAGTTAGATTTGTTCGGTTACTGACAGCATTGAGCTTTGGACAATATAAAATCATACATCTGGACCAGAACTGACCAGTCTGAAGCTGAGTTTGTTGTCAGCAATTTTTATCAGCACGTGCAAGCAGTTTGCACGGTGCACAAATAAGCAACTTGCACAATGAACCAGAAAGTTCACTTTGGGTTGAACTGCACAGAAATGAGGGGGTGGGTCCAGCTTTAGGACAGCAGTGGCTGTTGCTCCAAGCAGACTTCAGTTGGATTTTGCTGACAAGCCTCCCAAACACTTCTGCTCAAGGGAAGGTGGGGCTGAAGAGCCAAGAGCTTTATCTGGAGCTGCTTGGTCGAATGTTGCAGAGCAGGATGGGCAGCAGCAGCTCAGATCCAGGGGTGAGGGTCCCTGGGGTGCCCCAGGGCTGCTGTGGGCACAGACACCTCCCCGGGCAGGAGCTCAGGGCTGGCACTCCTGACGTGCAGCCCTTGCTTGCCTGCAGCTGGAGCTGTTTAATGAGAAGCATTTTCAGGATGGTTCCTCTCCCAGGGTGAAGCTGCTGCAGAGACACCTCAGAAAGAACGAGCAGCCCATCTAGGGGTGTGTTCTGGATAACTGCCTGCTAATACAGAGGATATTACACGTTATTGGGTTCCTCGTGATGCCTGCTGCACGGTGCTTTTAGATTAGAGCAGACGTTCTGAAACAGCCTGTGTGAACTAAACCTCTTTCTGTATTGCCATTCAGGTTAATAGATGGGAAATTGGGCCATGCCATTCATAGTGCTAAAATGAAGATGTTTCTGCCCCCTTCAGGCTTTTAAACCGGCCTCGGGTGGTGCGAGGGAGAAGCCTGAAGGGAGGGATGGGTCAGCTACTGTAGCACAGGGCAGTGCTTCAGCCAGCAGAGCTGTTAGAGCACAGCCCTCCGAGGGAGCGAGGCACAGAGCTGTTTGTGTTATGTTCTCTGATGTTTCTTTTTGCAATCTCACCATCAAATATTTTACCAGAGTATGAGCAGTGCCTGAGCCTGAGAGAGGACACAAACGGGGGGTGTGTGGCAGACTGGAGCAGTTCAGCTCCTGCATCTCTGGCCACAGAGGACACCCATCTGTTGGGTTGGTCTGGGGACATCAGCACTGCCAGCTGACAATCTTCGTTTGAATAAAACAGCATTGGGAAGGGATAAAAGGGAGCAGATGATAATACAAATACAAGTTCAGGTGGGGAGATGCATTTCCACCATTACTGATGCTCGTTAGGGGTGATGAAACACAGTTCTGACAGGATGGGAGCAAGAGCAGGAGCTGGGATCTGCTGGGTTTGCTGTTAATTTCTGCAGACATACCAGCTCGTTTAGTAATGTAACAGCTCCCATTGCTCACCACTTAATGTATGATTAATGTGCCACAGGATTTCCCCAGACATTTATGACACCTTTAGGAATAGAAATGACAATGACTTTATCACATGGAGTCACTTCATACTATCTGCATCTCTCTTAATGATTTATATATCCAGGAGTGATTTTATCACTGTACTCAGTAACATAATAAATGAGAAAACTCAATGGTCTGTAAATTACAACACTGATTAAAGAAGTGATTACTGATATAACTCTTACACAGCTATGATAATGCTTGCTTATATTTCAGGACAGCATTTACATATTAATGATAAATCTACCGTAGTGTTTAGAAATACTTTACAGCTTTAATCAAAATGTAAACATTTATAAACAGATAATGTTTATTGCAGAGGAAATGAGTCGACTTCTGCTGCTCTTCAGTGGGTGAAATCTACTGCAGAGCCAGCCTTGAAAGCAGCATCACCCCCTGACAGAGGTCATCTTCAGGGTAGAGCTTTGGCTGGCTGCCTGCCCTGTGGAGACCAGTTTGGGTTTGCTGGGTTCCTCTTGCCCGGGCTGGGAAGGAGCTTTGCTCATTACGAATTCCCCAGCACTGCCATGGGTTTGTGGCTCGCTGCGCCGCAGACGGAAAATCAACCGCAGGCTTCATAAACAGAATCCAGTCCTGAGGCATCTCCGGCATAACTGTGCCTCCTGAGCCAGGGGGATTTGGTGTTCAGCTGCTCCCTCTGCACAAGGCCATCATTAACATGCAGGAAGAGAAGGGAGCCTCTCTGCTTGTTTGGGGTTGAGCCGCCAGGGCTGCGCTTGGAGCTCGTTCTGTCACAGGCTCACCTTTCCCCCCTCCCCTGTCTCTTCCCCTCTCAGGTTTCTGACAGGTGTGACTATGTTTTTGTCAACGGCAAGGAGATGAAAGGCAAGGTGAACGCTCTGGTGAACTTCACCTATCAGTACCTGAGTGCTCCCCTGCAGATCACGGTGTGGGTGCCACGCCTGCCCCTGCAGATCGACATTTCTGACACCGAGCTCAGCCAGATCAAGGGCTGGCGAGTCCCCGTTGTTTCCAACAAAAGGTGGGTTCGAGTCACTTTCTTGGGTGATTTGTGGGAGGAATGCTCCCTAATGCAGCCTCTTCCCCTGAGGAGCAGCAGTACTGGGACCCCAGTGTGGAACCCCCAGTGTGGAACCCCCAGTGTGGAACCCCCAGTATGGAACCCCCAGTGTGGAACCCCCAGTGTGGAACCCCCAGTATGGAACTCCCAGTGTGGAACCCTCAGTATGGAACCCCCAGTATGGAACCCCCAGTATGGAAACCCCAGTGTGGAACCCCCAGTGTGGAACCCCCAGCTTTGCACTGGGTGTCTGCAGATGCAATGAAGCTTTAAAAGCTGTGGGACTTCTGCTTCTGTGTATGTTTGTCTTGGGCAACAAAATACAGTGTGGAACTGTGGTGAGGTCCGCTGGCAGAGCTGTTTGGAGATGGCAGCACAGGTGAAAAGGAGGCACAGGCCAGTTTTATGGTCCTTCATCGTGTGAGGTGGCCAAGGGTCACTGGCAGTCCAAAAATCCAGAAGGGAGGGCTCTGTTTAAGGGCACACTCTCCATCAGCACTCCCCAGTGTCAATTTTCACCCATGTTCTCGAGCACATCAAGTTCTCAAGATTGTCATGCAGTTCTCAAGTCCTCAAATTCCCTCTGGTTTGTTCTGTGCTGCCACAGGCCCACGAGGGACAGCGAGGACGAGGACGAGGACGAGCGCAGGGGCCGGGGCTGCACGCTGCAGTACCAGCACGCCATGGTCAGGGTGCTGACGCAGTTCGTGGCCGAGGACTCGGGGCCCTGGGGGCAGCTCAGGTACCTGCTGGGCCCTGACTGGCACTTCGACATCACAGACCTGGTCAGGGACTTCATGAAGCTGGAGGATCCTCACGTGGCCAAGCTGCAGGAGGGCAGGATCCTGATCGGCCGGGAAGTGGGCATGACCACGATGCAGGTACGGCTCTGGGCAGGGAGCCTGGGGTCACTCTGTGCCTGCCACACGCTGCCAGGCCTCAGAGAGGGACTGGACATGGCAGTCCTTCCTAAAGCCAGTGCACACAGGGGGATAGAGCTGATCTGTGTGGGTGTGAGAGGACAGCATGTGCATGAACATGGACACAATGGGACATGGCAGTCCTTCCTAAAGCCAGTGCACAAAGGGTTAATAGAGCTGATCTGTGTGGGTGTGAGAGGACAGCACGTGCATGAACATGGACACAATGGGACATGTCAATCCTTTCTTAAACCAGTGCTTACAGGGTTAATAGAGCTGATCTATGTGGGTATGAGGAAGGTGGAGGAGACAGCATGAACTGGCTATCCATAGCTCCCTAAGGACAGCAGCATGGCCCTTGGTTTCAGCAAAGGGAAGGATATTCTGTGTCTTGATGTTCCATCAGAAACAGAAAAAAACGGAGGAACAAGAATTTCCAAGCCAAGAAATGCAGGACAAATCCCAGGCTGGTGACCTCCCTTTGGGAGGTTTAATGAGCTCTTCCACATGGGAAGACAGAGTAACAGGAGAAGAGAATTTTAAATCCACTCTTGTGGTGAAATAATGCAAATAACACAGCTGGGGTAGGACAGCTCCCAGTCTTGAGTGGTTATCACCATAACCTCTCCACTCAGGTTTTCTGACGCTGCTAATGAACTCAGAGTCCCTCTTCTGTGTGCTGTTCATTTCTGTACACAAAGCTGTGGAAACAAGAAGGGATGATGACCTTAAGAAAGGTTGGATTAATTGATCAGCCCTTTCCTAAGCTGATTCTTCTGTGTTTCTCCGCAGGTTTTGTCTCCTCTGTCTGACTCCATCCTGGCAGAGAAGACAGTGACTGTGCTGGATGACAAAGTGACCATCACAGACCTTGGGGTGCAGCTGGTGTCGGGGCTCTCTCTCTTCCTGCAGCCCAGTGCAGCCACCAGCAGGGCCATTGTGGCCACAGCCGTGGCCCAGGAGCTGCTGCATACTCCTAAGCAGGTAATGCACACTCTGAATTTACTGGCTTTACTTCTGGGATGGGGCAGGATTTTATCAGTGCAAAGTAACTCGTAGCAAGTTTAGAATTTAGACTTTAGGTGTAGTGTGTGCATGTTAATTGCTTTTCCCTACAGATACTCTGGCATTGCCTTGTCATTTCTTCCCTTCCAATACGGACTTCATCTGCAGTTAAAGTTCTGACTGCACTGGAGTTTGTGCTGTTTGCAGTTTTAATGCCCTTTCTTTAGCTAAGGAAGCTGTGTTGTTTTCACTGCACAGTCTTTGGGCAGTGATCCTGGTTTGCTGTACGCCCTTGTTTGTCATGCTGGAGAGCACAGAGCTCCGTGTGTCACCATTTAATATCTTCAAGAGCTGTGAAATGGAGGCAGAAGATGGCCACATACCTTTCTTTCCCCTCCTGGAGCCATGACACGCTGCCAGACTCATCTCTCCTTTTATTTTTCACACGGATTTTGGGGGTTTCATCATCCAGTTCATGTGCTGATTAAATTTAAGCCAGCAAGTTCCCATCTCTCTAAAGGGGGTCTTTCAAACAGCTTGTCTCAGGTCACAACCTCTGTGGAAAAGAAGATTGGAGAGCACCACAGATCAAGACAAGCAGTCTGTGTGGCCCAGAGTAAACCCGAGGGTCAGCACTGGAACCTGCATCCTCAGGAGTGGGGCTGGGCACTGCAATGAAACCTGTCCACAGCTGCTCCTCTTGCAGAAACTGTTCTGTCCTCTCACACAGATAGGGAAAGATCTCAAGTCAAGTTTTATGGCCCATTTTCATGATTATTGCTACCTAATTTTCTGCAACATAAAAATAATTTAGTTTGTTTTATAACTTAGTGACAGGAAAATGCCCAAACCAGAAGGACACGGTGCCTGTCTGTTCCATTTGTTGCATCCTGTAAAAATAAGAATCTTATGTAATTAACCCATTTATTCCCTTCTTCAGGGCTTAGAAACCACATCTGGCATACTGTCTTCAAAGACTGTGAGAACAAAAACTGGAGCATTCCTAACCCAATCCTGCCCTGTAGGACAGAGCACCATCTGCAGCAGCACTGCAAGAATTGTGGATTTGATTGCAGATGAAAGAGCCTGTGAGTCTGGAAAGGCTGCCCAGTCCCACTGTCAGCTCCTCAGATTTAGAGGTGATCTGTCCTGAGTGTGCAAAGACATTTATCAGCACCAGGTTCTGATACATGAACATTTATCAGCACCAGGTTCTGATAAATGCACATTTATCAGCACCAGGTTCTGATAAATGCACATTTATCAGCACCAGGTTCTGGCAGATGATGCCAGTGGTGCCCATTTTGTCACCCCTGTTGTCATGGTGTGGGATGTGCCATGTCATTCTGTGGCACTGCAGTTGGCAAGTCAGGAGCTAATGCACAAGAGTAAAAACATGGAAACGTGGCTTGGGTTGTTTTTCCCAGCACCTGAGTTCTGAAGTTGTTCTAGTTATTCTAGAAATGTTTGGTTCAAGCTGCTGCTCCTCTGCAGGGCAGTTTCAGGTTCTGAGCAGTGCATCTCCATCACAAAAAACAAGACAGGAATAGATTCACACTGGGAAATAAATGGAAGGAAACGGCGTAGGAGTGACCTGTGGAGTCACAGACATCTCTTCCTTTCATTTGCAGTTTGAATGAAGGATACAAGATTTAAGTCGCTTTCCCATAGAAAAATTAATGCAAATGTGGGAATGTTTGTGGCTAAATTTTGCAAGAAGTGACTCATGGTTTGGAGTGCATCAGCTGAGATCCTGACTGAGCTGGAATTTTGGAGGCAAATGCTGAGTGTTTTCTGAAAATCAGGCCCTTTTGAAAGAGGGTTTTTTCCAAGGAGACAGCCCAGGACTAAGCCTGTCCTTGAACATTGTGAGGACTTTGTTACTTAGGTGTGTCTTTTCCTCTCAAGCAAGTTTATAAAAAGGCCCAAATAACTTATGCAAACCTTACTGATGCAACTGAAAAACAAAATTCAGAATGTTTGCTGAGGCTTTCTTTCAGTGACCATAATGACTGGATTACCTTAATTACAATGACCACACCTTGTCTGCATAGCAGCACAAAACAGCCAGAACACAAGTCCTGGAAGGTTGGCAGGTTCTCCATAAATACAAAGCACTCTAAGGAAGATAAGGCAATATTTTTTTACCTTGGATGCCTTCCGTTAGATACCTTTATCTGTAGCTGAGCAACTAATTACCTGCTGTGACGAGGTGACCTTGAGGGATGCTGAGCCTATGTATTATTTTATAATCAATAGGGAGCTCATTGGCACTGAAAAGTGGATCAGTGATTTAGGTGCCTAAAAATAGACACAGGCTGGCCAACTTCTAAATAGCAAAGATGAAGTATCCTCTGAAAATTTGGGAACTGTAGCTGTGAGGAATCTATTTTTGGTGGCCATCTGCTCAGGTAGGAAGGCTGTTCTGTTTGGCTTGCTGAAAGTTGTTAAATCCACATTGTCATCTGAAAGGCTTCTCCAAAATGTAAACAAATCAAACCGACAGTGTTTAAGTGTTTCCTGATCTAAGTGAGCTCCAAGGACTCTCAAAGCTCAGCTGGCTCTGCAGGGAAGCTCAGTCATATCAGCTTTTTTAGTCACTGTAGGGTATTGCATGGGGTCTAATGAACTGAAATGGGTCAGGGAGGAAAGAAAAAAAATCCTTCAATAAATGAATGTATCTCTGAGTGCTGCTGGGGAACTGCAGACATTTTCTCAGGGGAAAAGAGCCACGGTGGAGCTTTCCAACAGGAGGTCCTGGTGCTCCCAAGTGTGAGAAGTGCCTGTGAGATCCAGCCCAGGCTGGGCTGGCTGCTCCCGCCCTGCCGGGAGGAGAACAAGCCCTGCCTTGGCCTTCCTGCAAACCACTCCTGAGACTTCACTGGCACCTCACAGCTAATAACAGATATTAGGAGTATTTCTGTGGTGTGCATTCATTACCCCATCCTGGCAGTGTATTTCAATTGTATTTCTATCTCCGTTAAGCTGACAGAGCAATGGAAGGGCTCACAGGAATGACAAAGGAATTCAGCAGCATGGGAAAGGAGAAGGGATGCATTGTTAGATAAGAATCTGAATTCTTCCCTTGCAAATACAAGCAAATTCCCACTGGAAAGGAATGTCACATTAGCAGATTGGACAAAAAGGAGAGAGAGAAATACACAGTGGGGGAATGCATGGTTTGAATTAAGATCTGAGTCTTGGCTGCCTTTCATTTCCACATCATAACGATCAAGCCCAATTTTTACTACACAAGCCACAGGCTTGAAAATAAATGCATATGTAATACTTTGATATTTCATGTGATAAAATTGCTAGGGAAATCCATTCCAGCATCCAAGTCCCCAGACAGGGCAATCAGAGCTGGTCTAAGAGAGGCTGCTGAGAGCAGTGTTCCTTTGCCTTTATTTGAGGGAGGGAAGTATTTGTTTTCTGCAGAGCCAACCATTGCTTTCCTCTGATGTCCTGCCTCACTCCAGGACCCTTGCAGCTGACCCCAGCAACTGAGAGCTTATTCACAAATACTTTTATTTGTGCTGTAGTGAATTAAGACCATTAAAAGGCCGCTTTATTCTGAGCATGGAATAAAATCAAATATCCTGATCCGTGTTTCTAAGCAGCAGAACTATCTAAAATGCAATCAGTTTATCCAAGATTTATCAAATGGTGTCTTTGGACTGATAAGCCCCAATATAATTCAAGGCCAGAAAAGGTGGTGGACCTGCCACAGACCAAGAAATTAGACCTGTAATGGGGGAAGAGAACAGCAAAGGCACAAGGGAAAATTCAGACAAAATAGGTCTTGATAAAGTTTTTTATGTGCTTAAGGAAGGCCTGGTGATAACCAACAGCGGTCGTGGGAGGCAGTTTCTGCATGTCTGGACTGGATTTTGCTGTCATTAACGTGACCTAATGAACATTCTCTGGCCCATTCACATCACAGTCAGTGTTGGGGGGCGCTGGCACTGATGTGTCCAGGCAGGTTCCGGGGGTGCAGCCGAGCACCTCTGTGTGTGTGTGAAGGGAAGAGAGAGGAAAAGTGGGGAAAAGAAAGGCTGGAAAGCAACATAATCCCTCAAACTCTTTTTTATGCTTGATAATTAAAGAGCACAAGCATTTGTCACCTCAGTGTTGAGGGCATGAGACGAGGGGCAGCAGCTCTGCAGGTGGGGAGGCTCCAATCCATCTTCATCTTCTGAGGGTAACTGGAGGACCTTGTCAGGGATGTGGAGGGGATTTATTGATGTGGTACACAGGATTTGCAGAAACAGCTCCTTGAAGGACATGGCACTAAATCATTTCCTTCTTCTCTCTTCTTTCCTTTTTAGCTTCTCAGAATTTATAATCATTTGGGAAATTCACTTCCTTGCCCTGCCTTTGGCTTTCCTTTAATGATGTGACTGAGAGGAGATGATCTCTTGCTAAATAGAATATTTGGGCTGATACAATATATTTTGGCAGGATTTTAAACTCTCTCCTTCTTTCTCTCATTTGTTTTCTTTCCCTTTTAATTAATGGTGTCCATAGTATGGGCATGACAATGTTGTTTTGTGAAAAAAATTGGTTCCTCCAATGAAGAAACGTTCTCTTGGAAATAAAAAACGTCAGTGCTGGTGGAAAATAATGGCTAAGCCAGTGCACACCTCTGTTATCTACAGTAAATCACATGTGTGCCTGCAAATTTCAGCTGACTGCCATCTCATTTTTCTCTGTCTGTGCTTCATAAAACCAGGAATGCAGAATTGCAGAGCAGCGGTGTAAAGAATGAAAGTTGCTTTGAAGTTGCTGGCAACTTTGTCCAAATGCACGAAGGATTTAGTGATGTAAATCCCTAAAGGCAGAGGTGTGGATGTTCCCAGGTGGGAAGGAGGGACAGGTGCCCTCATTTCCAGCCCTGCCTGTACAAATCCTGCCCTGTTTTCTCTCTGCTCCCAGCAGCAGTGAGGGTGTGCTGGGAGTGGTGCTGGTGCTTGGCCTGGCACAGGCTGAGGAGGAGTCAGTGTGTCTGCCCCGGTGGCACACGAGGCTGACCTTTGTTTTGGGGACAAGGAAGGCACAGGGAGCTGAATTGCCTGAGGAGGTGAATCCTTTTCTCTCTGCACATGTCCATTAAAAAACCCCCTTTGCCTTCCTATGACCGGGGTTGCTCTGCTATAGATTTCCCTGATAGAAATTGGAGCTGTGCCCTGGAGCCTTGTGTTTGTCTGTTCAGCCATTTCAGGGTTGTTTCTCTAATGAAAGATCAGATGTTTTAATTTCCTGATGCAGTTCACCCTTCCCATCCTGAGTTACCCTGGCTCTGTTTCAGCTCTTTGAAGTAAATTTAAATCACCAAGAACTTCGCCGTCTTTCCTGTTGTGCCACAACTTATTTTTCTTCTTTCAGTCCCTCAAGTACTTGCTGATAGTGCTTTGGAAATCAAATATTCAGTATGGCCCAACCTTCTGCCCAGCTAAATGCCCCTTGCTGTTTTCATTGAAAAGCTTTGAATTCAACTGGAAGGGTAGCAATTCTCTTTGTTTATAACCACAGCATAACAAATTGCAGCCAATTGAAAACCATATTAAGTTGTAAATTTGTATTATGACTGGACATTAACAGGGTGGCAATGTTTTTTCCCCAGTGCTGATTTTTCAGCCCGGTTGTTCTGATGTACCCAAGTGTGAAGTTATTAGAGCCATTTGTGGTTTAAGTGTGGGAAGGAAAGAACTTCTTTTGTGGGAAGTTGCACCCTGGCAATCTGCCTGGCTGTCTGCTGGCTACACAGGCAAGACACAGAACAAATGAAAAATTAAGGAAATGTCCTGCAAAGAAAGATATTGAGATGTGGAGAAGTAAATATCTGTGTCATCTGGATGGGATTTCACATGGCAAGAGCTGACCTCTGGCTTTGTGTTTGCTTCTAATGATGGCTTCTAACAGTGCTACCTGCAGAGCACAAAGACAGACCAATTAAATCCGGGCCATTTGTATTTTTATTGTAGAGATCATGCCAGAATCCCCATCCTCCTCTTCTTGACACACAGATTTGGTGGACTTCTTAATTACCTCAAGGATGAAGTGTGCTTTACTTAAATCTTTCTCCGGGAAAATGGCAATTGTTTCGTGAGTCTTTTTCTTTCAGATGAATCTTCTGCTCCAGCCAATTCCAGGATACTGTGGTAGCTCCTTGCTCCTGCTGAGATACTTATGCCTTAATTTGACAGCTCCTCATGACACCTGTGCATGTGGAACATGAGGAAAATAAGTGTTCTGCCAAGTGCCTCTAGTAATTTTTGTGATTGGCCTCTTTTGGCTTTTGTTCGACAGGAATGACTTTCCTTCCAGACCTTGTAAAATTGTAGCTTGCTAATGGGTACCTTGATAATAAAGACACCTCTTATCAATTATTTCCTATGTCCTTGTGCAAAACGTTTGCAGGGAGGTAGCAGTGGAACCTTTAGTGACAAATGTGGCCAGTTTTCTGCCCCAGCAGTCAAGGCCAGGTTTGCTTTAAACGCAGTGCAGGGTCACAGTGTCCCATTTCCTCCAGCTGCCGCTCAGAGCTGGGAGGCCGCTGGGTTGATTTGTGGAAGGCCCTGTCTTCACCCATCTCCCTGTCCTTTCAGGAGGCTGTGGTGAGCACCTGGATCCAGTTCAGTGACAGCTCTGTTACTCCGCTGGACATTTACGACCCCAAGGATTTCTCCCTGTCGGCCGTGTCGCTGGACGAAGCCGTGGTGTCCGTCCACCAGAGCCCTGCCCTGAACTGGCCGGTCGTGGCGGCGGAGGGCGAGGGCCAGGGCACGCTGGTCAAGGTGGACATGATGATCTCGGAGGCGTGCCAGAAGTCCAAGAGGAAGAGCGTGCTGGCCGTGGGCAGCGGCAGCATCCGGGTGAAGTTCGGGCAGAACGACGCGGACGCGGCGGCGGGCGGCGACTACGACGCCGACGAGATCGAGAACCGCGCCAGCGACCGGCGCCACAAGGGCACGGAGCCGGAGCGCCACGGGCAGGACGGGCGCCACTACGGCACCTCCTCGGCAGAGAGGGAGGAGGGAACCCCCAGGAAGGCCAGCACCACGGCCAAGTCCATCCTCAAGAACAAAGTCCTCAAAAACAACCGCCCGGACGGCGGCAAGCTCTCGGACGACAGCCAACTGCAGAACATCCCCATCGACTTCACCAACTTCCCCGCCCAGGTGGACCTGCCCAAGGGCGGGGCTGGCGTGGAGGACGGCGACCTGGTGCAGAGCCCCCGCGGCCTCAGCGACCTGGAGATCGGCATGTACGCCCTGCTGGGCGTCTTCTGCCTGGCCATCCTGGTGTTCCTCATCAACTGCGCAACATTTGCGCTCAAGTACCGCCACAAGCAGGTGCTGGTGGAAGGACAGACCACCATGACCCACTCCCACGACTGGGTGTGGCTGGGCAACGAGGCGGAGCTGCTGGAGAACGCGGCGGACGCGTCGCCGCAGCAGGACGAGCACACCACCATCATCGACCGCGGCGCGGGCGGCGAGGAGAGCAGCCAGCTGCTCAACGGCAGCGCCCAGAAGAACATTCAGGGCCAGGTGCACAGGGCCGCAGACCCGGGGGGGAGGCTGGGCAAGGAGCACAAGGTGGAGCCTTTGCACTCGCCCACGTCCAAGAGGAAGCGGGTGAAGTTCACCACCTTCACCACCATCCCGCCCGACGACGGCTGCCCCACCGTCAACTCCATCCTGGGCAGCCACGACGATGACATTAAGTGGGTGTGCCAGGACATGGACCTGGGGGACTCCAAAGAGATACGAAACTACGCGGGGAAGTTCAAGGACAAGGCGTAGCTCCCTGCCGGGGTCTGGTTTTTTTTGGGTTTAACCACACCTTGATGCCTTCAGTTCTACAGTATATATTGGGATGGGCGAGGGGGAGGGGAAGGGTCGCCAGGAGGAGCGGTGAGGCAGTTTTTATAATCAGGGAAAGAAATTTGCCAAACTGTCCGTGGTTTGTTTTTGTTTTTCACTTCGTTTTGTTGGGGTTTTGTCGTTCTTGTTTTGTTCTGGGTTTTTTTTCCAGTGGTTGTTCTGCTGCTCCTGGATTTAGGAAGTGGAATACAAATAGCAGACAGGAACAAAGAAATGGTATGACCAATATGATGAACTAGGCAAGATGAGGTTGTGAAAATTCATTTTATGGGTCATACAAGTAATAATGGTAGTAATATTTCACAGTACCAAAAATATCTGTAAGAAAAGAAATGAGAGAATATAAGAGCATGAAAAGAATAAGCAAGAGGCAAACAATAGCTTGTTCTGGTTCCAATAAAACATCACAGTTATGGACATATGACCCACAAGGAGGCTTTTTATATTGGTACTCAGGCCCTTTCTTTTCATTCCTTCATTTGAAATGAAGATGTGTCTCTGGCATTACATGTGAAGGAGGAAGAAAATACCTGGTATTTTCATTTTTACTTTTCCATTTGTCTGGTAAATTGAAACAGAATCATTTTCCCTCTTGTATTTTTCTTTTAAATATCTTGAAAACAGGAAAATTTAACATTCAGTAATTTCACAGTGGGCCAAGAACATTCTGTTTCTAAGTTAGCTGTAAACAGTCTCCTGTCATTTAAAGAATTCAGGGGATAAGTATTGACTGATAATTCCTACGTGGTGTCTGTTCTGAAAGCCTGAGCCTCCATTTCACCCCAGCTAGAAAGATGTTCTGTTTGGAAGAATTTTCATTTTTCCTTTCAGGTTTGCATGGTTTGTTTAATTGCTCGTTTAAAACTTCCACAACCAAAGTTCCTGCATTTCACCAAGGGAAGAAGGTGCTGGTTTTTGTTATCTTTCACAAGTACCAAGTAATGGGAGTGCCCCACTGGTGCATGGTAAATGTACCTAGAATTGAGACCTTCAGAGGCCAAATATGTCCAGCCTGGAGTTGGGTTGTTGTTTTTTTGGGTTGGTTTTTCTGCCAGGTTCATGAATTCATCATTTTGTGCTGTAATTTTCTGTTTATTCTGATGTCACCAGCTCTCATCAAGCTCTGAAAGCCAGAAGAAGAATGGAGAGAAAGACCCTGATTGCCCCCAAACTTTTATTCCTTGTACTGGGAGAGCTGGCCTGTGGGCACACGGGTGGGAGGGAGGGAAATATTCCTGCAGCAAGGTCAAGGAATATCTGCAGCTATTTCATAGATTTTTTTTTTTTTTTTTTTGCCATTGGACCAGCTAAGACTGAAAGGTTTAGACTAGACTGTAAATCAGATGTTTTGAATAGACAAACACCAACCCAGTAATAAATCGGAAGCAAATGCAAACCAGAGATTTAATCTGTGCTGTGAACTGGCAGAACTGTGTTGACTCAGTGCCAGCTCACGTTCGTGGAGGACACAAATCAAAATCCACTCAGAGAGGAATCCACTGTCCTCCCAAAGCTCTCCTCAGTAACAGGAGGTGTAGATCCAGCCTTTGGAAAGCAGTATTATGTCCTGACTGTTACCAGAAGCACTTGCATCGTCCTGTCTTTGCCATGTGTTTGGTTCTTTTGGGTTTTTTAATTACTAAACTCCATAGTTTGGTTGTTTGGTTTTTTTTTTTTACTTGGACACAGTCAATCCTGCCACCCAATAACATAGATGGACGTTTTAACAAGATATGCCTAGTATGCATTGTAGACTGAAAGAATGTAATATTTATTTATACATGTTATATGAATTGTAATTAAAATGCTTTACACGGCTTGACAAATTAACCTCTCTTTCCTCAGCGGTGGGCTCCTCTGTCATTGCAGTGAGGTGCTGCCCTGGAAGATGATTTAAGCCACGTTCTGGAGGGAGAACAGAGATGTATGGAAGTTGTTCCTGCTCTGACCCTTCCCTGGTGAAGCGCTCCCCTCCGCAGGCAGCGTGGTGATGATGATGGATGGCAGCAGCAGCTCAGCCAGGCACAGGGCAGGGCAGTGCCACGATCCATCCTGTTCATCCCCGTGCCTCCCCCAGCACCTGCAGCTCCAGGGCTCTGCTCCTGGCATGGGCAGCTCCTGCAATTAATTAACGAATGACGTGGCTCTTCCTGGGAGGACGCAGGTGTCCCTGAGGTAGAAAAGGCATTTACAGCGTGGAGCTGCAGCAGACGACAGCAGAGGAGAGAGAAGTGCAGCAGTGGAGCAGAAATAATGCGCTGTGGGAGCCCAGGCTGTGCCAGCTGCAGGGGCACCCCTGAGGAGGGTGTCCTGTGCAGCACCCACGAGGGTGGCACTTCCAGGGGTGCTGCCTGGGCAGGAGCAAGGTCACCAAATCGTGCCTCTGTGCAGAGGAGGACAGGCTGGATTTGAAAAGACAACAAAGAGGCGTAAAAAGGGTAAAACCTGAGCCCTGCCTTCACATTTAATTTTTCTGAAGCTACAGAGCACAGGCCTTCAGAGGCCCACACTGAAATTTTTCAATTTGTCTTGCACCAACCAAAAATTTTGTCACAGCCCTGTTCCGAGCGAGCCACCATAAACGAACATCTCAGCAGGGAGGAAACCACTGGGCCGTGAAATATCATTTATTTGAGAAATTCCCATTGGGTCAAATGGCAGGATTTCCATTTCTGAGGCACTGGGATGGGCACGGAGCGCTGCTGCAGCCTCCCTGCTGGCACCACAGCTCACCTGCCAGGAGAGGGAATCTGCCCGTGCCAGGGGTGCATGGCTGCAAAGATAACAGGCTGCAAGGTACATCTTCTGTCAAGGAGCCAGCAGAGAGATTCATTAATAATAATTTGCACTCAGAGGAGAGCCTTTCATCCGAGAAGCTCAGTGAGTTCAGTTGTAAAGGATGGAGACGTGAGCAGGCTGAAGCGGCCATGTGTCCCCGAAGGAGACAATGCTGGGTGAGCAGTTCCCCTCCTGCCTGCAGGAGGGGAAAGGAGTGAAATAAATCCCCTGGAGCAGTGGGGAACAGGAGCCGGGCAGGTGGGGAGGGCCGGGGTTGGTGGGAGCGGTGATGGGGGTGATGAGGGGCGGCTGAGGGGGCGGCTGAGGGCACCGGCACAGAGGGGACTCCGTGGAGAAAAAAAGTGAGTTCTGCTGTCATTCTTTTTTATTCCTGAGTTCTGTTTAGAGGGATGGGGAAGTTTTATGGTTTAAGTGTGCTGAGTGTGGGAATCAGCAGGAGAAGCTGTGTTTATCCTGCCCTGCCTTTGGCAAGGGAATGAGGCCCAGCCAGCCTGGTGCACACCCAGGGGAGCCCCTGCAGCACCCACAGGGAACGTCCTGCAGAATTCCCAGACCTGCAGAATTCCCAGGGAATATCCTGCAGCAGAGCTGGGCCCCAGTGAGTCCTGCTAGGTTCCAGTGAGTCCTGCTGGTGTGGCTGAGCTGCTGGACACTCCATATTCCTTCCCCAGCACGCTCACTTGCCCTCAGCTCTAGGAATACTTTGACATTGATTAAATGGGAGAGGTGGCCTGGAGAGGGCTCTGGCATTTGGGGAGCAGGGAGCTCCTGGTGCTACACCCGGTGTGCTGGGGTGGAAGCAGGACAGGACCCCCAGTGCTTCCACACCTCCTTCCCTTGCCAAGCTCCCAGAGCAAGCAGCCGTGGCAGCATGAGGGTTGCTGTGTTTTGAAATGCTCGCAGGCCAGATTTCAGTGCTCAAAAACGAGCTGTCAGCAGAGATGCAGCAGCAGACAGAGATAATGATGGAAATTACCAAGTAACTCTTCCTCTTGATTACTTATTTTGGACAAACTCAGGCTCATTCTTCTTATGCTTGTGTTCAGAATTAAAGTTCTTTGTGTGAAGCAACAGTGTCAAAGGCAGCCTGGAGCATCTTGGAGACTGTCTGATGTTCAGCTGGGCCATGTCAAGTTGCAGAGACACCCTGTGCTAATTGCAGACACTGTGCTAATTGCAGACACCCTGAGCTCTCTGCCCGTCCCCAGGGGTGCTGCAGGGGCTGCTCTGTGCACACCAGGCAGTGATGCCCATTTCTGGAGGTGCAGTGGTGTGTTCAGAGGTGGTTGGTAACATTTTACCCCCCATTTTCCCCTGGAGCCCGGGTCTGAAGGTTTTTGGGCAGCTGCTCTGCTGTTGGTGAGGTCGGTCAGTTCAGTGTTCTCTGATGCTGGGGCAGGTTTTGGTTCCCCAATGGGATTATACAGATTGAGGGGGTGCTGCTGCACAGCTGCAGTGCCAGTGTGTGACAGACAGGCACCCAAAACACTCAGCATTGTCACATCAGTGGCATTCAGCTCAACTGCTGCAGGAGCAGAATTACCCAGGGACTCCTCTTTGGTGTGGTGACATCTAAGAAAACTGAGCTGAGCCCACCATAATGATGGGACTCTATTAATTTAATATGATATTGCTACAGGGCCTTTCCATGCATTGTCTGAAAAGATTAATATTCTCCAACAGAAGCACTTTGGCAAATCAAGGCACCATTTCCCATCCTTCCACCCCACCCCTGTGTTTTGGGATGTGCCATTTACTTTTTCCATCACGCCTCTGGGTTCGTCATTCCACATCCATCAGCAGGGCAGGAGCTCTGCAGGCTTGGTGGGAGCACTGCAGGAACATCTCCTCTGCTTTGGAGGGCTCTGGGTCCCGTTTTACAGCTGCTGTCACAAAGACCAAATGCAAGATCCTGTTGGGGGGTGAGGGAAATGAGCAGGGCAGCTTGAGTGTGCACCTGTATCAGGTTTTGTAAAAATTTATGGTTTATATATTTATATATATAAGTATATATATAAAATGCATAGTTTTATATATATTTATATAAAATTATATACTATAAAAATATATAAATATACATTTATATAACATATAATATATTAAATATTAAATATATATTTAATATATTATATATATTTTTATATAGTAAATATATATATGTATTTATCTATTTTTATATATATTTTGAGGCTGTGTCTCCAGGCTGTGTCTGTGGGCAGCAGCTCCAGCCACGGCCCAGCACTGCCCTTGTCACCCCCAGTTCCCCAGAGCTGCCCAGTGAGCCAATGTTCCCTCAGAGCTGCTCTGGGGGCAGCGGGCCGGAGGGGGAGGCCAGCCAGGAACCTGATGTCAGCTCCTGGCTGAGGTAATGCACATAAAATCCTCCGTGTGCTGGGAAGCCACTTTAGGGAAAGGTATTAACTAATTAGCCTATTTGTCTCTCCTCTCATCAAGCGTCTTCCTACAGCGTTTGTTTCTTGCCTTAAAATAGGAAACTAACAGGTGTGATGTCCCCGGGGATGTCCCCAGGGATGTCCTGGGCGATGTCCCCGGGGATGTCCCCAGGGATGTCCCGCGGATGTCCCGGGGATGCAGGGGTGAACCCGGCACGGCAGAGGGAACCCGGGCAGGGATGTGCCGGGTTGCCGGAGATGCCGGTGCTGGAGCCAGGAGGTGGCACTCGAAGCCTGGCATGCGACACGTCCCGCTCTGCCAGCGGCTGGTGTCCCTCGGGCGATGCTCTGTGCACTCCTGGAGCCCAGGGGATCCCTGTCACCAGGGCACCCTCGGGTGTGGAACCCCTCCCCGCCTGAAAGGGCTCTGGGATGCAGGGAAATGCCTTCGTTAGTATTTTATTGTATTTTATGTTTTGTTTTCTATGAGGATCACTGCTGAAATCCTTACCCGGGGAGCTCTGTGGAGAGCCCAGGTTCTGTGCACAAAGCAGACCTCGCTCGGAGCCTCCCTGCACAGCTCAGTGCCACCGGGGATTGTCACCTGTCCCGGGGATTGTCACCTGTCCCAGGTGCACCCGGAGAGGAACGGCTGTGCTGGCATTGGGAGCCCGGACAAACAGGGGGTGTGTGGGCAGGAACAGAGGGGTTTGATCTGAGCCAGAAATGATGTGAAAAACAAAGACGGAAAGTGGGATTGTGAGGGAGATGTGTCGTGCTTAAGGTGGAGCTGCAGCTCTTTGCAGCAAGGAGACATCGGCAGCTCCACATCCTGTGGCAGCTTTCAAACCTTGCTAGAAAACAGAAACAAACCTTGGCAAGAGCAAAGTGAGATGTGCAGCAGAGAAAGTAAAGGGGGGAAAAAGAGACAAGTTATAATTAAGAAAAAAACCCGGTGAAAGAAATGCCACGACCTTTGCAGGCAGGCTGGGCTGTGCTCAGGATTGCCACTTCTGATCCCTCGCGGTGCTGCCTCTCCTGGCTCATTTGTTTGCTAAACTCAGTGTAGTGCTCTGAGTGTTTGCTCTTTTCTTTTTGTGAGATAGGATTAGGAGAAAAGCAAAGCAGGCTGAAATTTTAGAGGGCACAAATATAGATTTATTAACTAAAGGAAAAGAATGAAAATTAAAATGAAACTGTTAAAACACTCCTCCTCCCCCACTGGCTTTTTTTTTTTTTTTCCTCATAGTCGATGTATAAAGATAAAACTTGGAACTCTAGGTCAGTACTACTTACAAAACAGTCCTCTATTAATTAGTCTTTTTAGAGAGAGGAGTCTCTTTTGATTTGTTGTGGTGATTTTCTACAAGAAGGAACAGTTTGCTTGTGGCTTTAGTTTTCACAAAAGCAGCCACCCAGGGAAAATCTGTAATTGTGAACTTCTTCTGTGATGTTGTCTTTTCTGCATGGGTCCATCTGGGCCATGGACTTCTGCAAATTGGGATGTATTTTTTTAAATGAGCAGTTTAAACCTAAAGGATGTTGTTCATCGTATGGGACAGGGGTTTCTGTTTATTCCTTCACAGAGGGCTGACAGCGAGAGGCAAACACCTCTCCCCTCCACTGAAAATCAGCCCTGGAATTGGCTCCTCAGAGCTCCCGAGCTCATTTGGTATTCAAGGATGCAAAGAGGAACATAAATAATTTGATATTCATGCTGACAAGTCTAGGCTGTGCCGTAGCCCCAATTTCAACAATGTAATGGACAGTGTGTTATCTCATAATGTGTTTTGAGATCAGAGCTGATTTAAAGGTTATTCACCCCGGGAGAAATTATGCTGTAATTGAATTTATCTTGCATTCGTCTATTCAAGGAAACATAACTACAATTTAAGGGAGAAAAAATACATCAAGGAGCTAAATTTTTATTATCAGTTTGTATAAAAAGATACAAATTATTCCAGCAAACTTCCTCCACTGAGCTGTGTTATTTTGTGCATAATCGCAGTCCAGACTGGAAAATGAAGACTTCTTTGAGCAGATAAAGCTGTGCACCTTTAGCTGCAGGCACGGCTGCAGATGAGAGAGGAGCACAGCAGTGAAATAACGAGGTGAATGTGAGCAGAATCAGAGTCTGGGCTGCAGCAGGGAAGGAGAGCTTCACCTGTGGGAGGGGAGTGGAGCCCGAGCATCCTCAGCCCCTGGGGTGGGCACAGGGAGGAGCTCAGGGCTGTCCCCACAGCTGGCCGGGCTGGAAGCAGCTTTTATTTGGGTTAGGGGATGGGGACAGCCCCTGCCCCCTTCAGGGCTGCCCCAGAGGGGCCTGGCAGGGAGCAGGGTCAGGGGATGTCTCTGTCCTTGGCAGCTCCAGCAGCGAATCTCCCCCTCTGGGGCATTCCCAGGGCTGGAGCGGGGCCAGGGCCATCCAGGGGTGTGGGGCAGAGCCAGGCTGGCAGGTGGGGACAGGCAGGGCCGGGCTGGGCAGGGTCTGCCAGGGGTGGCACCCCCAGACAGGGCTGGGTCTGCCAGAAGTGCCCATGGCACCCTTGGATCTGCTCAGAGCTGCCCCTGGCACCCCCAGACTCTGCCCAGCCCCTGCCAGTGCTCTGTCCCCTGGGCAGCCCCAGCCCATGGGCCCTGTGCCCGTGGGCTCAGGGATGTCCTGGTGCCCCCGGCCCTGTCCCAGCCCTGTCCTGGCTCTGAGCCCTCCCTGCAGCACCCGGGGGCTCACACAGTGCTCAGAACACTCTGCAAGGGCTGGGTGTGCTCCCCACAGCCAGATTATCTCAACAAGCTGTCCTTAAAGCAAAGATGGATCTTAGCTGTTAAAAACACTCCTGAATGTTGGTCTCTGTATCTTGGAGTCTTTTGCCCCAATCCAGCAATTTTGATAAAGGGAAAAGAATTAATTTACCCCTGAGATAACAAATTTTATGCTAAATTTCAGCCAGATGGTTCAGGAAACAGCTGAGGGATTACAGCCCCCAAACCAGGCTTTAAAGAGAAATGATAAGTTGCTATAAAGCTGCCACTAGCACCATTCTAACAATGCAAGAGTTATTTCCCCTCATTCACCCTCACATTCCTTATTAATCTTCCTGTTCTTCATTATCCATTTTATTTCACTTCTCCCACTGCTCGTTATGTCAGAGGGAAGGGCTGGAGCCTTAGAGAGCCTCAGAAGATGCAAGATTTCCTGCTTTGCCTTGAAGTTCTCTTCTTTTTGTCTTACTTAACAAGAATATTCTGAAGGGTGCAGAGGTTTGGTTCAGTAGCAGGAAAAGGCTCTGTGGATGTGTTGGTGGCACCAGCCCTGCTCAGGGGCTCCTGTGGCTCTCCTCAGGTGTGCCCTGCCCCAGCCAGGCTCAGCCCCTTGCAGACACCAAAACCTCCCCGTGGGGTTCCTCACCTGCCTCCCTCTCCCCTTCCTGGGGGTTCTCTGTGTTCAGCCCTGCTCCAGAAGTGCCCGTGGGGACAATCCCACCTTTCCTTCTTTAAAGCAGCACTTCACTCAATGTTTACCCTCCCCGAGAGCCTGAAGTGATTGCACGAGCACCAGAAGTTATTTTAGTCAATATTTGGGCAGCACCAAGAGCTGCTTGCACAGGGTGGGCAGAGCAAAGCCCTCTGTGTGTCCCCTGGGATGCTCCTGGAGAGGCTTTTCCCCTTTTTAGCGCAGTCCCTCTGAAAATGGAGCATCCAGGGGATGCCCAGCTCTGGGAGGCTCTCAGCTGCCCGGGGATGGCAAACACAAATCCTGCCCAGCAGCCCTGGGTGCCCTGAGCCCCCTTCAGCCCCAGCCCCTGTGCAGGGCAGGCAGTGAGGGGGAGAGCAGGGGTGAGCCCAGGGGTGAGCCCAGGGGTGAGCCCAGGGGTGAGCCCAGGGGTGAGCCCAGGGGTGGGCAGGGGCACAGGGGCACAGGATGATCCTTTCTGTGCTCACATTCCTTTCTGCCCCAAAGGGAGCTCCTCCTCAGGGGGTCTGTCCCTGTTCCTGGGGATCAGGGACAGGGACAGGGGTGTGCCCACTGCAGGGAGCAGGACGGGATCCTGTGCCCTGCAGGGATCCCTGCCCGGGCAGGACGGGATCCTGTGCCCTGCAGGGATCCCTGCCCGGGCAGGACGGGATCCTGTGCCCTGTGGGGATCTCTGCCCGGGCAGGACGGGATCCTGTGCCCTGTGGGGATCTCTGCCCGGGCAGGACGGGATCCTGTGCCCTGCAGGGATCCCTGCCCAGTCCTGTGCCCTGCAGGGATCCCTGCCCGGCAGCTTTTCCTTGTTTTCCCTGTGGCTGAACCCCCAGGCAGCGCTGTGGCAGTGAGTGATGCCAGTGCAGCCTTGGCTTGGTTTGACGTGCTTGAGGAACATTCAGACACAACATTCATCTCTTTGCTCATCCAGTTGATTCAGATAAAAATCCCAGGATGGTGGGAGTTCATGAATTGGCTGAGCTGCATTTATGCCACTGCTGGAGCTCAATAGTCTCCATCCTTTTTTTTTTTTTTTTTTTTTGCAAGCAATCTTTCCAATATTATTCAATAAAGTCACTTTCCAATTTAATGCACGGCTGCCTCTGGATGACCAGAAACTCTGAAAGCACACCCAGAGCCCAGATGATTTTTAATATTTCAGGACATGCATTTTCATGTCTGCCCCGCCTGTCTCTGTGCCTTGCCCGTGTCCCTTCAGGTGACAGCAGCACTCAGAGCCCCGGCGCCTCTGCGTGCCTGACAGGCAAGAGATGGAGGAGCAAAGGCAGTGACTGATACAGAGCAGGGCTGCAGGATCAGCTTGATGGAAAACAAAAGGAGAGGAGCTCTTGGTATAATGAAATCTGCCAGTGGCTGAGCAGTTATCACCTGAGCTGCCCCGGGGGAAAATGGGGTTTGATTTCCCGGCTGGACAAATTCACTTGATGTTAGAGAAGGGTTCAGGTGGGAACACTGAGGGGAGGGAGAATGTGTTTGCTTCAGGTGCTCCTGCTGTCCGGGCAGGGCACTGGGAACAGACACTGCTCTTGCATTTTTACTTGAATTTCATGGAGTGTGGGAAGAGCCCTGCAGGGAACAGGAGCTGCCTTTGCTCCTTGAGGGGGTTCAGAGCTTTGGGAATGGAATGGAATGGAATGGAATGGAATGGAATGGAATGGAATGGAATGGAATGGAATGGAATGGAATGGAATGGAATTTAACTGTGGCCCTTAAGGAGAAGCTGGATCCCCCCTTGTCCCTGAGAGAAGGCAAGAAGGGTTGATTTGCCCAGGGGCACTTCAGGGCAGCTGCCCTTCCCTTCCATGGCAGCTGCAGGTGCCCTCCTGCTGCAGGTGCTGCTCCCTCAGGTGTGGCATGAGAGGGTTCAGGGAGGGCCCTGCCCCACAGCCACCAAAGCAGCTGCTCTGCAGCTGGGGCTTGGGAGGGCTGGAAGGTGCTGGGGGTACATAACGTGTGTGGTGCCATTTACAGCAGCAAATCTGTGGCTGCAGAGTCCCAGGTCCTGGATTTGGCATGAGGAGAGAAGGTACAAGAGGTTTCTGTGGCCACTGAGGTGCCTTGGGCCACTGTGAGCCTTTGCCCAAGAGCAGGGTGTTGCATCATTTGAGTTCATGAGCAGAGGCCAGGTGATTCTGGGTAAGACAAAGCAGCTGTGGGACAAAAGGGACTTTAGTGACACCACCTGAACCCGCTGTCTGCTGTAAGAGCAGCTGATGCCAGCAGCTGATGGCTCAGCCGTGCTGTCAGCCTGTCAGTGTTTTGTCACTGCTCGCTGCAGACACATCTATTCCAAACTGGCATCTGCAGGAAACATCTCTGCGGAGTATCTGGGGCTGGGCACACGCCTGGGCCAGGCTGCTGCTGCTCTGAGCAGGGCACTGGGGCCAGCCTGGCTCCTCTGGAGCTCCCTGCCCACGGCTGCTGGGCTCTGTGGCTGTGCTGGCGCATCCCCAGCTCCCAGTGGGCGGAAGGAAATGTTAATGTGAGCTGAAGTGCTTTCCTTTGCTGCTCCCAGCCTCCATCAGAACATGAGAAATGGCTCAGAACACGCATCTGCCTCACTCTGCCTCCCCAGAGTGGATGGGAAGCGTTGCCAAAGCTGCTGCAGCCTCCCCAGGCTGGGGGGAAGGAAGGAGCTCAGCACCCCCTGCACTGGGAGGGCTCCTGTGCCCTGCAGGGACACAGCAGCACCCCTGGCCTGGACTGCTTTGTGTCTGCAGCTGGGCTTTATCTCCAGATTTAATTTCACAGGCACATTTTAAATTGCTACATGTATATGAAAAGCAAACAATAGGGCTCCGTGCCTGCCAGGGACATGAATCATGTCAGGGAAGTGAGAATAATAAAATATTGTTTAATATACTGCAATAGACACAGCAGATGTTTAACTTTCTTTCAATAAAAATGACCCCATATCATTTTATTAACTTCAGGGATGCATTAGTCTCTTCTCCAGAAGGCAGGAGAAAATGCAGCTATTGTACCAAAAATTAAAGAGGAAATTGAAGGGGGATGTTATCATGGCGTATTTTCCTACTACATTCCATTGCTCTGTAGCACGAATTTAATTGGAAGCAGCTCCTGTCAAGTCTCACTCGTGTCTGCAGAGCCAACCAAAGTGAGTTTGTGCCCCAGATGAGGCATCCTCTCCCAAACCCAGGAGAGGCAGGCCCAGGCTGTGCCCGCTGCGGGGAACCCTGCAGGGCTCAGCTGTGCCCTGCCCGGGCTGGCAGCCCTGGGCAAGGCAGGGCTGCAGTTGTGGGGAGGGGGAGAGCAGCAGCCCCAGTGCAGCTCTGCTGAGTGTGGCTGTTCACAGGGCTGCACCCTGCTCCTGCACCCACAGGGACACAGCTCCTGCTTTCAGCTCCAGCAACAAACACATGCTGCTTTGGAAGCTGCAGGCTGGAGGTGAGCTGGGGTTGTTCCTCTCCAGGACACTCCAAGTGTTTTCTTCAGTATGGGGAGTATGTTTTGATGTCTACTGCTTTTATTTCAAAAGGCTGTTTGACCATATTCTGCTTTGACATCCTTGTAAAAATATTTGAAGTGCTCCAGCAACATGAGAGTGCTTTGAAAAGGCCACTTGAAATTATCCCAGCGCTTCGTGCTTTTATAATTTGGACAGTTTTGTACCACACAGAAGGATTTCATCACGCTAAACTCATCAGTTTGATGAGCTGGAATTTAGAAATGATGAGGATTGTGCACGTGTGATATAATTTCTGGAGTTATTGAACCTTTGACAGCCTGCAGTAGCGTCACTGCCCGGGTTTGTGGCTGTGCCTGGTGTTGGTCTCTGCACAGCTGAGTGGGACAGGAGAGGAGGGAGGTGGGAAGGTTAAAGTGGTTTCAAAGTGGTTAAAGTGATTCAGGTCTGCTGAAATGGGAATTAGGGCATGTGGGAGATGGATTTACAGAGAGTTCCCAAAGCCTGGCAGAGGCTCCCACAGCCCTGTGCACCTGTGTGCAAACCCTGAGATAAAGTGTGTGACTGAGAAAGGCCCTGGGGTGGGACAGACACTGCTGGGAGAGAAACGGGACTGGAACAAATTTCAAATGATGGCCTTGCAAACAGACTGGAGAGATTGGAGAAGTAGAAGCCCTGTCTCTGGGTCAGAAAAAGGGTTCTTCTGGCAAGAGCATCTCTACACTTTCAATATGGTTGACAAAGTTCTAAAATGTGCAATCAATTAATGGGAACCCTCTCCTACATTTCAATTATTTTGGTGTCTGGCAGGAGCTGGGAGTGAGACAGCCCTGAGCTGCTCCTCCCTGGAGCCCCTCCCTCCCAGCCGAGCAGAACGCTGCTCCTCACAGATGTTCAGCGTGCAGAGCTGCACTTGAGAGCATCTCTGCTGGCAGTGGAGCCATTTGTCATCAGGATCAAGTTATTTGTTACTAGAACTTGGCTGTGCCTCAGCTGCTGCGTGCTGGCAATGCAGCACTCACCAGTTTCCATGGCTGCAGCAGGGGAGCAGCCTGGGCTTGGCTCTCTGGGGTCAGGAGCTCTCAGAGGTGATGGGGTGGATCAGGAGCTCTGAGAGGTGATGGGGTGGATCAGGAGCTCTCAGAGGTGATGGGGTGGATCAGGAGCTCTCAGAGGTGATGGGGTGGATCAGGAGCTCTCAGAGGTGATGGGGTGGATCAGCTCTCAGAGGTGATGGGGTGGATCAGGAGCTCTCAGAGGTGATGGGGTGGATCAGGAGCTCTCAGAGGTGATGGGGTGGATCAGGAGCTCTCAGAGGTGATGGGGTGGATCAGCTCTCAGAGGTGATGGGGTGGATCAGGAGCTCTCAGAGGTGATGGGGTGGATCAGGAGCTCTCAGAGGTGATGGGGTGGATCAGGAGCTCTCAGAGGTGATGGGGTGGATCAGGAGCTCTCAGAGGTGATGGGGTGGATCAGGAGCTCTCAGAGGTGATGGGGTGGATCAGGAGCTCTCAGAGGTGATGGGGTGGATCAGGAGCTCTCAGAGGTGATGGGGTGGATCAGGAGGCACTGGGGGCTGCAGGGGAGCAGCCTGGGCTCTGGTTCCTCCTGTTCTCCAGCCCATCCCAGCTCAGCTGGGCACAGAACCCCCTCCGGAGGGACATCCCTGGGTGTTCTGTCCGTGTTTGGACAGAACACAGGGCCCTGACAAAGGCAGCTCAGTTAATGGACTGTGTGTGTAAGGAAGTGGACAGATAACCAAGGAATGGTGTTTTCTGTGTGCTGCCTCCTGCCCTTGGCTCTCATCTCTTCTCTCCCTGCAGGCACATCCCAGCAGGATCCACGCTCTCAGGTATGTGCACACCTCCACCAGCAGTGCTGCTTTACAAATGCTCTGCCTGCTCAGAAATGAGCCTGTTCAAATGGAAAGTGTTCTAATCTGCTTCCCCAGAGGGCTTTGCTGCAGTGGCAGAACTTGCTCTGCATATAAACAACATCACTGTGATAGGATGTGGTGTTTAAAATTGCATTTTGGAAATTAAGAACTCTGTGCAGCTTCTAACACCAGTTTATTGTTAGGCTGAGCAACCTTGTCTCATGTCAGCCCTGAGCAACTTCTGTTAACTCCAAAAATACACAAATAAAACCAGCTCAGAGGTGGCTACAGACATTTGAGGGAAATAGTGATGGGTGTCTAAACTGCTGTAATTAAACTCATGCTGGAGGTTTGCATAAGCAGAACAAATGAACAAAGCTCCCCTTTTTTGAGGAGGGATATTCAGTATAGATACAAAGGCAGGAAACCCGGGTTTTGCTGTACCCTGGAAATATCCCCCGTTCTGTGAGCAGTCACTCACCTTCTGATCTCCAGTGAAACACAGGGACCCCTCTCCATCCCTGCCTACAGCCTGGGCAGGCTCTGTGAGGAACATGCTCACTCTTCCTGCAATCCTTTACCAGTCCAAGCACCCAGCTTTACTCAGAGCCCTCCTCTCACGTTGAGCAAGAGCTTTTCTCTGTTGTGCTTTGAATTTAGGGCACCTGGAAAGACAGAGGCTTAAAATCCTCCATTAGGGTGACTCCTGTCAGGCCTTCCCATTGCACTGGAACAACCCAAGAAGTGAATGTGAAATTCAAACTCTAAATCAAGGTATTTCATTAATGAGGCGCAGTGCTCAGTCATTAAGTTAATTGCTTGGTCTTATTTCTGGGACTGGAGTGGAGGCACTGAAAGATGAGATGGGGAGGAAGAATCAGCCGAGCCTTTGAGTCTCTACAAGGCTCATCCCTTTGATGAGAAGTGTCAGATTAACATTCATAAATGGTCATAATTACTTGTGCCTGGAGCTGAGCCAAGTCATCCCAAATAAAGATTCAATAATGCACGGGGTTGCGCGTTCAGCCTCATCTCCAGCAGGGCCCTGCAGCCCCAGGTGACGCTCTGTGCCTGCACCAGGTGACAGATCCTGCCTGAGCACGGGGCAGGCTGGGCCAGCAGGTACCTGCTGTCCTCTCCCTGCCTGCACAGCCCCTCACGCTGTCAGACACAGGAGCTCTTTGGGAATCTGCAGAGTATTCTCCTGTCCTTAAACCCAGCTTTAGCTGGCCCCTGTCAGATGGGACATTTGTGAATGCTGTTGGTAAAACTGAAGAGCCTGGGGGGAAACTGCATTGAATGAAGAAAGGGGCAGGGTCAGGGCTCCCCGGGAGCTGTGCCAGCGGTGCCAGTCCTTCAGAGCAAGGAGCACTTCTGAGAGCCAAACCTGCTCCATCTGCAGAGCAGCACCGAGGGAGGCACAGCCCAGCTCCCTCCTGGCCCGTGGGAGCTTTGGGAGTCAATGATGCAGATGTGAAACACCACAAGGGTTTTCTTGGAACAGCAACCAAAAAAAGGGAAAATTGTTTGGTCCCTGTCCTGTCCCTTATGCAGCTTCCACTCTCTCAGTATTAGGCTTTTTTAGCTGGTTATAAATGGGATATTCCAGAAACACAGCAGATGGAGCTTCTAAAACAGAGCTGGAAAAGGAAATTAGTTTTTCCTCATAGAGACATTACTCCTTAGTCATTCCAGTTTTAAATCATCCCAAGGAATGCAATGGCTGAAGCATTTGCACTGATTTATCTGGACAAGGATAGGACACTGCTTAGTGCCTGAGAGAATTAATGGGGTACCTGTGCACATTCACAAATCCAAATCCATCCCACTCGGGCTTCAGGAAATAAAGGCTACAGGACAACACAGCTGTAGTATCATTTTATTCACCTAGAAACAAGGAGTCAAAAGTCACAGCATGGAGGTTCATTTTATTTTGTAAACTCATTAAAAAGATGTCCATGTACAAAATAAGGACATTTTAAACAACAGAACTGCAGACAAAGGAAACTATAAAAATTCAACACATTAATAAAAAGGTTTTCCTTTCTTTCTGCATAATTCCTTCACCTTCCATACCAGTCTCACACACTCTGAAGTGCAGTTGTTAGAATCAGTAAAATTCAAGAGGCTGAACATAAAGCCATTTGCTCTGCTGGAGGAATGTGTTGCTGAAAGATCCAAACCTTGGAGCATGTTAACTAAAAGTAAGACAAGACTGAAGGACCTGGCTAAAGGCTGCTAAATGGCTACTGTGCATTGATCTGCTCAGAATTCCAGCTCACTTGGCTTCGTGCAAATGTTTGGAGTAGTCCTTAGGGGAGGAACAGTGTTGGACTGAACAGGGCCTTGTCCTAACACAGCTACTGCAGGCTCAAACAGAAAAACACTGCTGCAGGGAAACTATTTCAGTCCCAGCAAGTATTAACTGTGCACCGAAGTCTGCAGCAGCTGTCTGACAAGCTACTGGGATTTAGGATTCAGTCCTCAGCCATGGATGCTCCTGACTGCAAGTCTGGATTTAAATCCCTGATGCACTGTCAGTAACAGGTCAATTATAAAATTATATTCCTATTTAATCTGGCTAATTTGGAATTGAATTTGTCCCTGTTTCTGCCCCCAGAATGACTCCCAGCACTGCAAACCCATGCAGTGCTTGAGGCTTCTGTCAAAGGGTTCCTCGCTGTGTCCTCAGGGCAGGCTTGTCCTGCTGAGTGTTTCAGTTTGGGTGAGAGCAGTTCCTGGGCTCCCTTCGCAGTGTGCCAGCCCCAGGAGCTGCCATCACCTCCCAGGACACAGAGCAGCGCCGGTGCCTGCATGAGCCCAGTGCCAAGCTGTGCCCTGTGCCAGGCGCAGGGCAAGGAGGAGCCCTGCCTAAGGCACTTACCCAGCCCAGGGCAGGGAGCAGGGGGCTCTGCAGGGGCACTGCCCCTTCCCCGGGCGTGCTGGCACAGCCTGGCCCAGGGCTCACAGCCTGGCCCAGGGCTCACAGCCTGGCCCTGCCAGGGCTCACAGCCTGGCCCTGGGGCTCACAGCCTGGCCCAGGGCTCACAGCCTGGCCCAGGGCTCACAGCCTGGCCCCAGGGCTCACAGCCTGGCCCAGGGCTCACAGCCCGGCCCTGCCAGGGCTCACAGCCTGGCCCTGCCAGGGCTCACAGCCTGGCCCTGCCAGGGCTCACAGCCTGGCCCTGGGCTCACAGCCTGGCCCAGGGCTCACAGCCTGGCCCAGGGCTCACAGCCTGGCCCCAGGGCTCACAGCCTGGCCCAGGGCTCACAGCCTGGCCCTGCCAGGGCTCACAGCCCGGCCCAGGGCTCACAGCCTGGCCCCAGGGCTCACAGCCTGGCCCTGCCAGGGCTCACAGCCTGGCCCCAGGGCTCACAGCCTGGCCCAGGGCTCACAGCCTGGCCCAGGGCTCACAGCCTGGCCCAGGGCTCACAGCCTGGCCCCAGGGCTCACAGCCTGGCCCCAGGGCTCACAGCCTGGCCCTGGGGCTCACAGCCTGGCCCAGGGCTCACAGCCTGGCCCAGGGCTCACAGCCTGGCCCCAGGGCTCACAGCCTGGCCCAGGGCTCACAGCCTGGCCCTGCCAGGGCTCACAGCCCGGCCCTGCCAGGGCTCACAGCCTGGCCCCAGGGCTCACAGCCTGGCCCCAGGGCTCACAGCCTGGCCCTGCCAGGGCTCACAGCCTGGCCCCAGGGCTCACAGCCTGGCCCCAGGGCTCACAGCCTGGCCCTGCCAGGGCTCACAGCCTGGCCCCAGGGCTCACAGCCTGGCCCCAGGGCTCACAGCCTGGCCCAGGGCTCACAGCCTGGCCCAGGGCTCACAGCCTGGCCCAGGGCTCACAGCGTGGCCCCAGGGCTCACAGCCTGGCCCCAGGGCTCACAGCCTGGCCCAGGGCTCACAGCCTGGCCCCAGGGCTCACAGTCTCCCGTTGGTGGCCACCTCGGCCCCCTTGGAGCGCTGGTGCTCGTACTTCACAGACACGATCAGGAAAAGCAGCAGCGTGGCTCCCTGGATGGCAGCCAGCAGAAAGAAGTAATAGTTTAATTGGCAGCCATTGATGTTACCTAGAAAGAATTGGGGAAGGAGAAAAATTAATGAGGATGATACAAATAAAAATGTGAATGGATGTTGCTGTTAGCCACGCTCCAATAACACATGGAGTCGGAATCTGGGAGAGCAGCAGCAGCAGAGAAAAATCTCTGCCCTTTGTTTATTACTTCCTATTCTATACTTTTTGAAAGGTGGCCATGGATTGGAGGGTGGCATTCCCACCTCTCAGCCACGTTGGTCAAAGGGACTGTCACACAACCTCTCCTCTCCTTGCAGAGGAATGTGAAAACACTGGTAATATTTACAATTCACAATCTCCTGTTTGCATGAACGAGCATGAGAAGGTGCACATTTCTCCTTTAATATGAATGCTCAGAAAACCAGGAGAATGTCATGGTGACCAATCTCGTCAAGGATAAGTGGTGAAGCCTTTTGTGCAGAACCAAACCCAAATCACGTTTCCATCCCACAGCACAGCTCATTTTTAATTTTCCAGAGCAGAGGCTGGCACTGCTGAGGAAGATGTGCACAGGATAAGGAATGTTTTCTTTTGTTCTCCAATGCCTTAGACCAAGTCAAAAGAAAATAAACAACAAAAAAATGAATGCTGTAAAGGAAGAAGTTGGCAATTCCATAGATATAAAAAAAGCCATGACTACAATTGTTTCTCAGCCTTTTTGGGGACAAAGTTTAGAGTTCATAAAAAGATAGGTGACTTCACCATCAGTGCTCCCTCCAAATTGTCACAAATTAGTGCTGGACATTAAAGAATGTTAAATGAAGACAGCTCATTGCTGAAACATCATTGCTGTGTTAGGAAACACCTTGCTGTACTCCAAGAACAGGATCCTGTGGCTCATTTCCAGCACAGCCCAGCCAACTGCACCATTCTGATTATCAAAGAGGGTGCAGAGACTGAAACAGTGACGTGTACATGGGCCCACAGCAGCTGTTCCTGCAGCAAGCCTATAAACGTTCAGATTAAATGACTTTAATTACTGAAACTTAAGATTCAATTAAAGAACTTATCATAAAATGCAATAAAATTAAACTGAGCCTTTCCTTGACATTTAAAATACAATGTACATATGAATCTCCATTTCAAGAGCAGATGTGTTTAAAGAGTAGTAATTATCCTTTATGAGATGGGATATTAAACCCATGAAATCTTAGTTTTGGTGGGAGAAACAAGTCAATTCAATGGCAGCAACCCCCCCTGAAGTGCTGGCAGGGAGGGAACTTCCTCAGGGGATTTTGGAGGCAGTCAGTCACCCCCGGTGATGTCAGGAGTTGGCAGAAACAGCAGAAATTTAGGGCACGTGTTTATAGTCATTACAGAGCATCTCATGAAACAGCCCCAGATCATTCACTGGGTGACTCCTCCCTGCAACTGCCACCCTGGAAAACCCAGGTGAATTCAGATGTGAATTTGGTAACTTCCAATGATGCTACACCAAACAAAACCCGAGCTCCAAAGCCCCAGAGGGCTGGAGCAGGGGCTGCTGTGGGTGCTGAGCTGCACCTGTGGGTGCTGAGCTGCAGGTGTGCACCAAACTCAGAGAGGTGCAAACCCCAGGTGTCCACAGCAGTGTTCAGCCACCAGTGGCTCATGAAAGGCAGCTCCTGCCATGCTGCCCATCTCTGGGTACCTTTAGCACAGCCCAAGCATTTCACAGAGACCAGATCCTGCAGTGTCCTCAGCAGCTGCTTCAGAGAAAAAGGCAGGGGCTGAAACAGCACCATCATCATTTGTGTGAAATTCTTATCCCCTACTGAGCCCCCATCAGCTCAGGTACCTCTGCAGGGAGCTGCAGGAAAGGTTCCATTTCTAATTTTGACGTTGACTGGGGAAAAGAAGTCTCAATGGGATGAAATATCCATCTGGGGAGGACACTTCCATAAGGTGCAGGCTCTTTGTTATCTGCTGCAGTTTTAAAGAACAATTTACAGGCCACAGATGCCAACTCATGGCACATGTAGCAATCAGACACCATTGCTTTTTGGTAGGTGCAAATCCAGTTAAAATGGCAAATTCTCTAGGCCAGATTTCAAGTTTAGGCTGCATTTTTAAGCCACAGCAGGTCTAGCAGACATTTTAAGAACTGTTCACACTCCTTCTGGCTGAACTAATTAGCCCAACGAGGATGGGAGGATTTTCTGAAATTCCCAAGGTGCCACCTACTGGTGCCAATAATTATTTTTAACCTCCACTGGCAACTTGGAGCAGGTGATTTGTTGAACTTTAGAGTATAAATAGCTGGCAGACAGAAATGCAGAATTAGCTCATGGTAATTTCAATGAAGTCACTTGAAATGAGGAAGCTGAATAATCACTTGGACGGAGATGGGTACATTTTACTTCTCATAACCACAGAAAGCAATTTCAGTACTTTATACCAAATATATTCTCCTGTTGCACGTAATTTAAATATTTTTTACTGAAATGAAAATATTTGTAATTTCTAGTGATATAATGAAGTAACAGCTGAGCAAGTAACTGAGGCTCTACAGAGGTGTTCTTGTGCTTTCATGAGGGCAGTGAATTATTTTGCACAATCACATTATTTTGTACTTAGATGTAAAATTAAACTTCAGCAGAGCAGCAGACAAATGGAATATTTTGAAAAGAATAACGGTGTTAAAACTCAACAGTGCCACGTCCTTGATGCTTAACTGAAACTTCTACTTTCCAGACCATGAACACACTGAAAAATACACTTACCAAAATCTGTGTGATTGCTCATCCAGCCAATTTCCTTAATGGACACCAGTGCCAACAACCCAGAGCCAACAAAGGAGCCAATCCCCGAGAAGAAAAAGAACAGCCCCATTATAGCACTCTGCATGGATTTGGGAGCAGCTGAATAGGCAAACTCTAGACCTGGATTAAAAGATGAAAAAATGCTATTGGAACATGAAAGAGATGAGAGTAGATTGTTCTAGAAGTGTTCCAGAGGTCACAGAGTGTAGTGAATCCCTTGCCAGCTCCTTTTAGTTGCTTTATGAATCCTCTCACAGGTCCTCAGTGTATCAACCCATTAAATGGACAATGTTTGAGACACAGAGCTTGATCTCATTTATATTCCATGTGTAAAATCAAGAAATCTTCTGAACCAATATATTAATTTTTCTGACTAAAATTATTTTAATTTAATTTACTTTTGATCTAGAATCTCTGAGTTCACTGCTTGCTAGCAAGCAATTCTTTTTAAGATTTGTAGATACAGGGCTTGAACTTTCAGCTGTCTTTACTCAAATTTCAAATAATAAACCCAAGAAAAACATCCCAGTAACCATCCATCTGCAAATCTGTGCTACTGAATTTGTCTACCAAGAGCACACACTAGGTGAGGCTCTGCCACACAAAGATTAATGCCCATGATTAACTCTCCTTTTTAGAATAATACTCCTGTCAGAAATCAAATGGAATTATTCACAAGAGACAATCAAATACATTCCTTGCAGAGCTTTTTCCGACAGGTGAAATGCTTGTTTCAAAACAGTCTGCTCATACTGAGGATTAATGCCACCTCATCTAACGTTTTTCTTTGCAGGGAGAGCATTACAGACCTGAAATCACATAACTCTCATGTCTGGATCATAACAGCACGCTTTATTTGCACCACCACTGCTGCTGATCCTGCAGCCAGGCTGCAATAGAAACCCAGAGGCTTTTCAAGGAAAGGATTCACACCTGGAGCCAGGCAGGGAACCTGGTGCTGTGAGGGAGGAGCTTTGTCCTTGGGCAGGAGGCAGAGCTGGGTGTTGGTGCCAACCTCCTGCCACCTGGGCACAGCTGGCACCAGCTCCCTGCTGCTCCTGTCCTGTGCACAGCATGGCACCAACACCAACTCCCTGCTGCTCCTGTCCTGTGCAGGGACTGGCACCAACACCAACACCCTGCTGCTCCTGTCCTGTGCAGGGGCTGGCACCAACACCAACTCCCTGCTGCTCCTGTCCCTGCTGCTCCTGTCCCTGCTGCTCCTGTCCCTGCTGCTCCTGTCCTGTGCAGGGACTGGCACCAACACCAACACCCTGCTGCTCCTGTCCTGTGCAGGGGCTGGCACCAACTCCCTGCTGCTCCTGTCCCTGCTGCTCCTGTCCCTGCTGCTCCTGTCCTGTGCAGAGCGTGGCAGGACGGGCAGAGCGAGCTGGGGTGAGGCCAGGGGGAACTGAAACCTCCTCAGCTGCGGGGCTTCCCTGAACTCAACCCCTCCCCAGAGAACAGCACAGAGGCAGCTGCCAGCGGGCAGGGCACGGGGAAAAACGAGATTCATTTCCACAATTAGAAGTGCCTTTGGTTCCTAGGCTCTGCCACCAATATAACAACTCAGAGTTTCCAAGGAGTATTTGTCTGTCCAACTGCATTTTAAGAAAAGACAAGCAGAGTGCTCTGAGGACACGGCAGCTGTTGGTGACTTCTTGTGAAGTTATCAGAGCTGCCACAGGTCTCCCGAGGCTCACCACACCCGGGCACCAGGCTGCTGAATGTCCTGGGGAAGTTAAGCTCAGTTGTAACATGTGGAAGGATCTGGACTGTTGCTTTCCTTGTTCATTTACAGATACACTGCATCTGACTGTTCCAGCTGGAAAAAGACCTTTAGACTCAGAACAAAAACCAAAAGGAATGTAACCCTGCACTTTCTGCAACAAAATAAGGTACATTTCTGAACCTGAGTAACTTTTGTGTATTTAATCTGGCATCAGGATTATAAAACCTTTTCTTTGCCTTCCGAGCTCCTTTGGCTGCTGGCAGCCATTGATAATGATTTCATGCTCCTGCAAACAAGCACTTCTGAAATGAAAGCCCCTCGCTGGTGTTGTCATGTGGGATTACAATTCCCAGTTAAACAAGGGTGCTTTAGGAGGATTGACAGGATAATACAAAAGATTAATGCAATGTGTGTCATCTTCCTAAAGGTCCCTCAAGTGGAACTAATGTGGCTTAATAAGAATATGCTTGGTTTTACAGTAAACAGAAAAACAGAGGTATGTTTCAGCTCTTGTGCTGTTTAGTCCCTCTTTGCTCACAACAAACATTTCCACATCATTATGGTTTTGTAACCATTAACACTTTGCTTATTTTAAGCCTGAATTTCATGGCATAGTAGATGCCATTATCAAGTTTAATACTGAATTGGTAAAGTACACTCTGAGTCTTGAGAGGCCTTCTTAAAAATATGAAGAATTATGTTCAGATAACATAATCAGAAGGCAGGAAAGAGCCTTTGTAAATAAAAAAGTCAAATGCAAGTGCACCACACAAAGCAATTAAGCTCTGCACAGAATTCCTGGTACATTTTTTTCAAACACTGACCGAGTTTTTGAAGTTACCATGCTGTTGGTACAGACCCAGCAGTGCAGAACAGCAGAATATTCCCACAAGAAGGAGCAGAATATTCCCCTAAGAATTGTGTAAGCCTTCATGACCTCTCACAAGGAGCTCCACTGAAGTCCTCTCAGCTTGGAGTTCAGCAAACAGAGAATGCTTCCAGACCTTTCCATTGCCTGCACACAGGTTTGCTAGCAATATTGCATAAAAATGTATTTGGGAACTTCAGAGCTTACTTCTAGTGATTTGAGAAGTATTTATTTTCTGAGATTCCATTGTTCAGGATAGAGACAAAAGCAGATTTAAGCACACAAAGGCTCTTACCTGCTATACTTGCAAATATTTCACTGAATCCAATCAGCACATATTGAGGGATCTGCCACCAGATTGGCAAATCTGCAGCATGGTATGTAACATTCCCAATTGTCTGGTTAATTGTTTTAACCTTTACAATTTTCAGTCTGTTGCTTTCCAGGATTCCTGTGTGAGAGAGGAAGGGAAAAAAGGTTGACCTCAGATGCAAACATTGTTTCTCCATATTAAGAATTAAATTAGGATTCAGCCCTGCATTACAATTAGAAATGATACAAGAGGAATATGTATTTATTTCCTGACATAAAGCATTTCAGATTACTTTTGCTGTTGTTATCTCAAGACATACAGTTGTTCTGCCATAGAATTAGTGATTATCTTCTCATTCAGTAGCAATAATTACACAAACACTTAAAACACTTAGCCCATTTCTGGATGGATCAGCTCAGAGCTCTCATGGACATTGTGTTGGGGTTTTTTATAGACAATCTCATTTTCACAAACTACTACTTTGCACTGTTGAACTATTTCAACTGCCACCATAGTATTCATAAATTAGAAACCCTTTTGCTTATGGAAACAGCTCCACCAGTCCAGTGGAGCTATGAAAACCCTCTATGAATATGATTATGACACTTATATGACACTTTTCATCCAAAGAGGTCCAGGAGCTCATTAGAGCTTGATTTACAAGCAACACATTGCATAGAAAGTACTTCATATGGAATGAAAAAGAGACATGATAGTGTAAAATATAAGCATTTTTAGCTTGCTCAGCACAACAGTTTAGAGTAAAAGTGAATATCAGATAATGCTGTAGGGTTTTGTTGAAGTTGCCCAGATTAAACGATTGAGTCACAGTTACATAAAATACACAGAATAGCTAATAGTTAATAAAACTCCCTGCTTCACCCTGAAGAGACCTCTATCAAAGAACTCTCATCTCTTATCCATGGAAATAAGGGGAATTTATTTATCACAACTGAGAGGAGCAGGACCGAGGCACTGCTTCCCATGGTGGGGGTTACACTCACAGCCTCCCCCTTAGGGCTGTCAGCTCGGGGCTCCTCTTCCTCCCGAGCCCAGAGCTGGCCTCATCCTGGACACAAAATATCCACAAAATACCCTGTCCCCAAAAACATACAGGGCTGGGATGTGATGGGTGTCACACCACGCACAGAGATCACATCTGCTCCTGCCCTGCAGCTCCCCTGCTCTGGAGCCACCCAGGGACGCCAGCACACTCCACATGTGATGTGCTCAGTATTTCATGTGTTCAGTATTTCATGTGTTCAGTATTCCATGTGCTCAGTATTTCATGTGCTCAGTATTTCATGTGCTCAGTATTTCATGTGTTCAGTATTTCATGTGCTCAGTATTTCATGTGTTCAGTATTACATGTGCTCAGTATTGCATGTGCTCAGTATTTCATGTGCTCAGTATTTCATGTGCTCAGTATTTCATGTGCTCAGTATTTCATGTGTTCAGTATTTCATGTGTTCAGTATTTCGTGTGCTCAGTATTTCATGTGTTCAGTATTTCATGTGTTCAGTATTTCATGTGTTCAGTATTACATGTGCTCAGTATTTCATGTGCTCAGTGTTTCATGTGTTCAGTATTTCATGTGTTCAGTGTTTCATGTGCTCAGTGTTTCATGTGTTCAGTATTTCATGTGCTCAGTATTTCATGTGTTCAGTGTTTCATGTGCTCAGTATTTCGTGTGTTCAGTATTTCATGTGCTCAGTGTTTCATGTGTTCAGTATTTCATGTGCTCAGTATTTCATGTGTTCAGTATTTCATGTGCTCAGTATTTCATGTGTTCAGTGTTTCATGTGTTCAGTGTTTCATGTGCTCAGTATTTCATGTGCTCAGTATCTCATGTGCTCAGTATTTCGTGTGCTCAGTATTTAATGTGTTCAGTATTTCGTGTGCTCAGTATTCCATGTGCTCAGTATTTCATGTGCTCAGTGTTTCATGTGCTCAGTATTTCATGTGCTGGCAGAACCCCCCTGAGCCATCCTGCCAGCCCTGGCACACAGACAAACCCAGCTCCCAGGGCACACCATTCCTGCTCTCCATGGCCTCCCAAACCTGGCACATAAAGCCCTGAGGGGACCAGCCAGGTCGGCACCTCTGTGCCAGGTGACAGTGCCAGATTTCTGACTAACATCTGGGTTTGGGGTGAAGACTGCTCTGAATTTATCAGTTCTTCATGTCAGGCCAGCCTCATTTTCTCGATGTTCCTCACTTCTTTTTAGGTGACCCATCTTATTTTTATGTATCTTTCTTTAGCTCTTCAGCTACCTCAGTGCCCTCTGAACCACAAAGAGCTGCTGTAATTAAAATCAAACTGGGTTTCTTGATGTTTTCGTTTTAATATAGCTGCCAAACATTATTTAGAGTGGAACCTAATTAAAATGTAAACAAAGCAGTAGAGTCATCTAAGAGCTCAGGCATAATTTCATTTATTTACACTCAACACAGAACTGCTGCACCTCAAAACATCAAGTGTTCTTAATGTGTTTATACTGTTACAAAGTAAGCATTGAGCCACCTAGGAGCACAATAAACCAAACTTTGCCATAAATTCATCTTCAAAGTACTTCAGAGTCTGGAATCTATTGATTCTTCCTTTAAGACTTTGATAGACAAGCTTCATGTTTCATTTTACACTGTTAGTAGTTAAAATGATCTGAACTTCTTGCTATAATGGTTTAAACTCTATAAATGAAGTAGATTTTCCAGCTGAATAACCTTGAACATTGCTGCTCAGAATTCACCAGAAGATGCATGAAGCACAGCAGATGTTCATTAAATCTAATCAGTTGAATTTTAACACAGTTTATAAAATATTTCAAACAATCTAACCAATCTAATGGGCAGCCTGAGTAGTGCCCACAACTAATGGCTGTTAGATAAGCAAGTCAAAGTAGAAATATGGCACAAACAAATCACTGAGATATTGCAAATTCTGGACATTTCCACATGTTTATGATTTTATTCAGTGTCCCTCTCAAAGGCAGCAATGGTTGGAAGTAACACTGTATTTTAAGAATGCTAAACTATGGCAGCTACAAATATCACTTAAGGAGAAAATAAAAATTGAATGAAACATATAAACCAACACCTTGCTAGAAATAAACACTTTCCTAAACCCCAGATTTGTCACAACTGAAGCTCTTAAATTCGTGTTCTGATGAGGAGATGTTAAGTTACTCCAAAAGATTAAACTTTCCAAACAGATTGCAAATGATCACCCAAAGAATTTGGCTTTTCAGTTTCGACTGGGGAAGAGCTGGGGGGGATCAAACCAACAAAATCCTGTGTTACATCTGTAGGTGAATTGAAGAAGGCATTTGAAACTTTGGGAATTTTGCTGTGTGAACCCATTCCCCAGCTCAGCTGTCACAGCCTGGTGAGCTCCTCCCCACTGTGAGCAGAGACAGACATTGCTGGGTTTGAATTCCCCTGCATGTGAGCCCACAGGTTCTATTTCAAGAGCTGACATTTAAGTGCTTTACATCACCCTCTTCTGCAGCAGCAGTGTCCTAAGAAACATGGAATAAGAGAAACACTTCTGCTTTAACTTTAAATGACTTTGCTTTAAGAACTTTCCTTGCCCACAGTGACCTTGGCCTAGTAATTACCTCTCTCATTGAAAGAAAGCTTAATGGCCATACAAAGTGTCCCTCTCCCTAAAATCCAGGGGATCCCAAGCGGTGCAATGAATTTATTTAATGCTGTAAATGCTTTATCAATATGTTCATTACAGTGATGCTGGTGAGGGCCATAGATCCTGTGAAGCATTGCTCAGAGATGCTCAGTTCCACATCAGCAGCGCTTAACAACTCCAAATCATCTCAAAAGCAGCTGATTTATGGGGCCAGCAGAGTTGCCATCTTTCTCCTTTCAGCTATTTTACACTACACTAATTCCCAAACACTAGGGAACAGGAAAATAGGGGAGAGAAAAGCCAGAGTGGGAGCAAACTCTTGTTCAGCCATAACCTAACTTAATCATTTCAGATCAGGGGAAAGGATTTTAGGCAAATTCCACCTCTTTTACACTTGGAAGTCAGAATGTATGAAGAAACACTTTTAAAGGGGATATGCAAAGTCTACTTCAGGCAGGGAAAATGGTCCAATTTTATTGCAAGTGTTCAAAACAATTTAGTGGATTTTTGGATACAATCCTCTTTATTGAGGGAAATGCATCCATGAAGGCACATTCCAACTCTACTGTAAAAAAAGATCTGAATAATGCTGAATTAAATATTCACAGCTTTTAAGAAAGTGCTGTTGTAGTGAGCTGAACAATTCCCTGTGTCAGGAGATCTCCAGCTCATTTTCTTACCTGCAGCAAAGGCAGAGCACATGACAAAGAACATTCCAACTGCAATCCTCTTCAGCGAGGAAGGCAGCAAGCCATTCCTCTTCAGGATGGGGTCCACCAGTTTGTCTTTTAGGGGGATCAGGATCAGGATCAGCACTGCATCAAACATGGTCAGCCACGCTGCTGGAAACTGAGAGGGGACATGACTCAAGTTGGCAATTTCATACTCAGGAGCTGATTTTTATTATTATTTTACAAAAAAAAGATTTTGATTGAACACTTTGAAATAACCAACAATGCACTGATAGACATTGTGAAAAGTCAAATAAGAGTGTTTAAAAGCTGAAGAAAATGTTCAGCTATTCAGGTTTTCATTGAATCTGGCTGCTCATACATCTGTAAGCTCAGGTTCTCATGTGACAGAATTAAACTTTTTACCTAATTCAGTCACAAAAAGTATTTAACCAACTCTGTATATCTTCTGTTAGGCTTAGAACTATCAGAAATATGCCACAGAACAGTAGAAACAGAGCCTTACTAATGCAAATGCAAAATTCAATTAAAATCAAGTTACTCTTGACAAATGAATAGCGAGGGTGGAGTAACACATGTTTCCTGTAAATCCTGTGCTTTTATTTCTCTGCTCCCTTTCTGCAGTCACATGATGCCAGCCAGCCTTTCTTGAAAACCATGATGGAACAGCTTCTTTCAACATGCTAAAGGTGAAGTGATTATTGATTAGGCAGTCTAAAGTAACAAATGGCTCAAATTCCAAATGCTAACGTGTCACTCCAGGATGGGTATTCACTCCTGCTGGCCTGGCAGAAGTGCTCCTGTCCTGCTGTGAAAACTCAGGGCATGGAGATGGAGCAGCTCTCCTCAGAGGTGAGCCTTTGGCACTGAGAACAGAGAACTCCTGGCACCCAGAACAGGCCGTGTGAGCTCCTGATAGCTGCTGGACAGAACCTGGGATGTGCCCCGTGCTCCTGAACCCCCAAAGGCACCCCTGAACCTCCTGCAGTTTCTGTACAGTTCTGATCTCGTTTGCATTTCAGCTCAGGAAGGTCCTGTGCCCCTGTTTCCTCTGCTCACCGTGTGGATGGAGCTGGTGTCGTTGGATATCTCGGGGATTTTCAGATGGAGGCTCTGCAGTACATATGTTGTCTGCATCTAGCATTGGGAAAGAGCAGTTGGGATTACTTGGACAAGGAGTGCTGAGAGCAAGAGATTTTTCATTTCATAACAATTAACAAAGATTATACCAGAGGTGAAATGCTAATGCAGCAAACTGAAAAGAATTATGGTCAGAACATTGCCAGATTTTTTAACCTTACAGTTGTTTTTACTAAAACCACAAAGAATCATTCGTGTGTCTTTGAAAACAATGTCTGCATTGGGTCTTTTGCTCAAAATGTATTTGCTATCCTGAATCATCTCCATAAGACAGAACCTGAAAATTAAAATGAGGTTTAGGGCACTTACCCAAGGCTACATGAAACAACTGCAGGATGAAACAGCACAGTATTTAAGATATGTGAATTTGTACAACTCTGAGTCTTAACTACAATTGTAATGATTTTTTTTTCTATTCTAGGTCAACATATTATTTGAGAGAATTCCTCAGCAGTCATTTTTCATCTCTCAACTTCAAGGTAAGCTTCCTATTTATGAGAGGACACCCCAAAAAATGTTAAATTAGAAATTCTGTAAAATATAACTGTAACCATTTGGAACTACTCACTTGAAAATACACTGTCCAGTAAGGTATTAAAGCCAGAAAGACAGGGATGATCTTGACAAGAGCTTTGACATCTTCCACTTTATCTTCTCTGAAGGGGCCCCCCCGGGACAGCTTGGCCATCTCGAAGAGGCTTTGCCTGCGAGGGGGGTGCAGCACTCCCTGGCCTTCACTTTGGGAAAGGAATTGAAATGTTTAGTTAAACATAACTGGCACTCTTGTCTTCCTCACAAAAAGCTAATGCATTTCCAAGATAAGTAATTTGTGTAAGTTACAGCAACACAGCTAGGCCAGAATGGATCCCCAGCAGGTGCAGCACGAGGGGAAACCTTCTGCTGTGAAGTTTCCTGATTTCCCATCCTCCCCACACACCCCAGCCCTAAATAATTGGCAGGACTTGGAGTAGCCTGTATTTTGTGATATTTTGCTTGTTAAGTCATGGAACTGTTTGGCAGCCTGAACACAGGAAACCCCACTGCAGAGGAGGCACCTGACATCTCCGAGCAGGGGTTCAATTCAACCACCAGTATTCCAGGGGCAGCTCTTAAGAGTGGGAAAAATTGGGCTCCCACCCAGCTCCTCAGAGCATTAAATGCAGATGGCAGTGCTTTTTGAATCAGAGGGCACCCACAAACATCTCTACCAGAGAGGAAAGTGAGCTCATGCACAGTCAGGGGACACTGCACTCCCAGGAGCCCTGTGCTGGCAGGACACCGAGCTCAGCTGGCACCACGGGCTGGCTGCAGGAGACCCAGAGAGCCCTGAGTGCCTCTCTGCAGCCCTCAGCTCCCCAAAGTGTCTGCAGTTCTCCAGCTCCCCGATCAGACCTGCTCATTCTGCTGCACTCACACTGAGTGCAGGCCGTGCAGCAGAGCTCAGCACAAACCTGTGTGCAGAGCGCTGCCCGTGGGGGCCCTTGGAGCAGCAGGAGTAGGTGAGGATTCTGAACACGTCTGTGAAGGCGCTGCCGTCGGGGGGTTTGGTGATGAAGAAGCTCTGCCCACACAGGAACACCATGAAGGAGATGCCGATGCAGACCGTGGGGACGCTGTACCCGATCACGAAGCTCACGTTCTGCTGGATGTACGCGATGCCGCCCAGAGACACGATAGCTCCCAAATTAATGCTCCAGTAAAACCAGTTAAAAAACCTTCTCGTGGCCTCGGGACCCCGGTCTTTGACCTGCAAAAGATTAAAAGCAAGCCCTTCAGTTTCTGAAGGAAATAAGGCTGAACAGAATTAGAATCTTTGAGTCAGAATCCCAACAAGTTCAATACACCCAAGAGCTCAGGTTTCATTTCGAGTCACACTGAAATAAGGTTTAAGTGTTTTGGGCATCACGTGGTATTTGATGAAACGACACCTCAGTAAGCTGCACCATTGTGTGAGAAACCTTCCAGAAGCTCAGCACAGGGATAAAAAAGCCACACCACTGAGAGACACAGCTTCTCCAGAAACCATTATTATTACTGCACTGACTCCCTGGGTCATTTCTCTACAAAAACTCCCTTAGATTAACATCCCAGAGCCCACAGAATTTAAATAATTATTTTTTAGTAACAAAAAGTTGAGCTACCTAAAAATTCACGTATTGCCACAATTGCTTCTTCTAACTGTATTTACATAACAGTTAAACATTATTCCATTTTCTAAGCCTCAAATGAATACTTGGTAATTAAACAACAAATTTAAATTTTAACGGTCTTAATGCCTCTCATCAGAACACAAATTGAGGACTTGTCATTCTGACCTTTAAAAAAAGTTAATTAAATTTGGGTTGCCTGAGGATCACATGGCCCCAGTAAATATTTATCCCTTTAAGTCAGTGCTGTTCACAGTGTTATTTTTCTGCTTGAAGCTCTCAGTGTCTCTCCAGTGAAAGTAAAGACATCCCTGGTTTACAGAACTATCCTGTACAGTTTTCACCATCCCTCCATTATTGCCTACTGCAAGTTACCCCACATTTTGTGACTAAGTCCCAGGAACCCAGCATCACTCACAAGAGGTGATGGAAGAGAAATTCTGCAAATTAAAATCTGAACTACATTTAGAAGATCAAGCAGCCTGTGGGAGAATCCCTAACACTGTATTTGTCCGTGGTTGGTGACTGAAAGGCCATTAACAGTCACCAGCAAGTCAGTGCCATGCTGGGTCAGTTAAACTGCATTTGGAACTGCAGATTTCCCCTCATTTGCCAGATCTTCAAAGGAGCCATATTTAGTTTGCAATATGAAAAACAAGCTGTGTCTTAAAATGAGTTTTTAACGCTGTCAGTTCTGATTCACAGCTTCAGGTTTCCCAGTGGTGCACAAACCCATCTGCAGCATTTAGCCAAGCCCAACACAGGAAATATTGAAGTATCTATTCCTGTGCATAGTTAGGACATCTGTGACAATGTCAAATTCAATCCTGGAGACCAAACCCAAGGAATTCTCCCTCTCCGGCTTCCCCTTGGCACTCAATTCCTAACTCTCATCCACTGCAGCAGTGTATCAATCTGGGCATTCCTTCTGAGGCCCAATGAGCAGCAGGAGATGAGCAAACAATTACATGGAACACAGTGCTCCAACTTGTGTAAAGTGTTAGCAGTCCCTTTGATGAAGTTTCCATTTCTTCATCACAAAGTCTCAGTTCTCTTATTTCTGCAAGGAAGACGAGTTCTCATCCTCCCTCTTGCACCTGACCTTGCTGCCATCTCTACAAAGGAAAGCTGGGAGAAGAAAGCAAACTTTGATCGAGGTAAGAACAGGGCAGCACAGCATGGGGCTCCTGTCAAGCATTATCCCAGCCTCCAACCATTAGCTCCTGACAAACTTCCTGAACCACGGATGGCTCCTCTGTACTTAATCAATGCAGCAGCTCTCCTCTGCAGGAGCCTGCGTCCCCTTCCTCTGAACGGGTCAGCTTCCAGAATCCACAACAGCCTTGGCAAGAGCTCCACGGGGATTGCACCGTGGGGAGGACTCCCTGCACCGCCGGCTTGAACCCGCCCTGTGAGCCTCGCCCCTTTTCCCTGTGCCAGGAAACGGCACAGACACCTGAGCTCCATCCCACTCCTGCCCCATCACTGCCTCTCTGCCCTGACCACTGCTGGCACAAACCACTGCCACATCTTCCTTTCTGTTGCCTTTTCAGAGGTAGGAAACTTTGACTGATGCGTGATTCCTCACCTGCAAACTACTGATCATGACTGTGGCCCTTCCTGGAAACTTCCTTCACCATCTCCAGTGTCCTTTTTGTAAGAGTGACCAAAAGGAAGGCAGTGCTCAAAGGACAGACACACCACAGACTTACAATGCAAAGAATCCATTTTCTCCTTCTTTATCCAATATATATTTGCACTAAAAATCACATCACAGCCACGTCTGAAATGCCACTACAGCATTTAACTGGCAAACGTTAATAACTGAATAAAAGTCCCACTGAACTACCAGGTGGAATATCTTCTCAAAGACAAAGAACTATGAAGATGTCTTGTCAAAACCCCACATGAAAGGAAGGGGATCATTCCAAAGTTCCTGACAGGTGCAGTTGTCATTTGTTCTGCAATCAAGTGACAGTCACAAGTGACAAAGTAACAAACACCCCCAGACTCATCCCAGCCAGCTCTGAGAGCAGCCACACAACAGAGCAGGGGTGAAACAGAGACCCCCGTCCTCATCCTTGGCCTGCCCAGGAGGGTACAATGACAAGAGTTCTGTGCAGATTTACAGAACCCTGCCCCTCAGATCCATCACTGCACACAAACACTCATTGAGATCATCTGGGAGAGCTCGGTAGCTGAGTGCCACAGCATTACTCAGCTCCTACATAATTTCAAAGTTTTATACTAAAATTCAGCAAACCCACAAGTCTGCTTCCTCTCCCGTCTGTTGTTACTGGCCTTGTGAATGCCACAACTTGTTTCAAACTTGTTCTTTGCAGCGCCTTCGAGGTCCACAGGCTCCTAAGAAGTTTGACAACAGCAACAACAAAATAAGTTGCAGTCAGGAACCTTCAAATCTTTCTATGTGGTTCCCCATCCTTATCCAGAGGCTGGACAATCTGTGCTCTACAAATAAACAAAGGCTGGAAATCCCTCTAAAGCCATCTTTACAGCAGCAATTTCCAACAGCAACTGTGAACCAACCATTTCAGCAGAGCTAGAGGATCTGTGGCAGTCATGGCTTGAGAGATTTCGTGGCTCTGAGGGCAGCTCAGGGGGAGGGCACAGTGTGGGTGAGACCTGGCCTCTCCACTGAAACCCTGAGAGAGATCCAGCTATAATTAGAATGATTACGGCTGATTCTGGATTAGCTGCTGCTATTCTGGCTCCAGTGCTGACCCCGCTTTCACAATAATGACCAGCAGCCCCATTGTTTCCTAACTGCAGAAAGTCACAGACGGCTCCATGGACAGGAAATGACAGCAACACACTGGAAAGGGGAACTGCGAAGTGCCAGGCTGTGGGATCACATGGTTAGAAACGCTGTTCCGAGAACATCAGCTCACATTCAGAGCAGCACCATGGATCACTCTGCAGCTTCCACAAAAACATTTAAAAACAGCTGAGAAAAGCTGCTCTGCCCCAACTTTGCAGGAACTTTTTTTGCTAAGCTGACTGGTGGAAGTTACTCGATACTAACTCGACTTTACCAGCACTTCTACAAGCACACATTCAACAGAGTTAGAAACCACATCTTTCAGCTCCAGAGAAAAACAAGTATTGCAGTTCAGTTTCCGATTTTCCACAAAGTGATTCTGCTAAAAGAAGAAACCTCTCATTATACTAGAGCTCTCCACCCAAATTCTATACGCACATTAAAGCGGAAAAATTCACACGGTAATTGTTAAGAGATCTACAATGAAATGTAATTAATATTCTGAAATGTTTTCAGCTTGTGCCAACTGAAGTACATGATACACAATTCATCCTTTCCTTTGAGGGGAAAGAGGACAAATCTTATCAGCACACATCCAGCCAAAACACGTTTGCAATGTGCTTTGGCTTCCCAAGAATGTGGCTCTGGGAGACAGACTGTATTCTCAGATAGACAGATAGATACAGACACATATATAGACAGATATATAGATATATAGATATATAGATATATAGATATATAGATATATAAATATATAGGTATATACACATCTCCCCAGCAGTTTGCTGCATTCCTGTGCAGGGAGAAGGCACCAAAGAGGGCCCCAAACTGCACTCCAAGGTAAGTGGCACGCTGGAATATATTTAACAAGAGATAAGCCAGAGAAAGAGAGAAGGGGAAAAATTCAGTCCTCAGCAGAGCTCCACTGACTATTATGGCCCAGAAAGGAGTATTTCTTTTGCTTCACCCTACATAAATCACGGTGAATTATCTTCAAACCCAGCCAGAAACTGCTTTCCTTGAAATCCTGGGGGGAAAGCCTTTACAAAATCCAGCTGCAACAGCTACACTTCCATTGGCAATGGCTCTTCCCCTGCTCTGTTCCTGCCATCATTTATCTCCCATGTTTAACTTTCACAAAGCGTTCTGGGGATAAGCAGTCAGTTTTGAAAAACACCTTACAAGATAAAGTCATATTAAAGCTATTTCACTTGATGGGCTCGGCCTGGTTTAAGCAGAACCAATGCACTGGGGACACACGATCCTGGGCTATAATAATGTTTTACATTTACATACTGCCTTTCACCCGGGACTCCAGAATTTAGAACACATGAAATGCCAAAGAATGACAAATGCAAACGGCACAACAGAGAACAGAGGAATGTTTGGCAGTGATTCTGTGGTGGATCCTCCTTCGTACAAAGAACTCGTGGCATTTCTGATACCTGCTCTAACCAGAACTCGGTGAGGCAGCAAACAGACGTGCAACTGGACTGGAAAAGCGGCTCAGGAGTACCTGAGCATACTGAGATTCTCCATTTGTGAAGCAGAAATTACATTTCAACATCTGCTGCCAGCACACCGCCGTAGCACAGGACTGTAAGAGAGGTACATGCTACAGAGCGTTCCAGCTGCCCCTGAACTCCAGGCTGCCCCTCATGGTTTCTGTGAAGCCGCTGGGCTCTGCACAGGACTGTAAGAGAAGCCATGCCACAGGGTGTTCCAGCTGCCCCTGAGCTCCAGGCTGCCCCTCATGGTTTCTGTGAGGCCGCTGGGCCCTGCACAGGACTGCAAGAGAGGTACATGCCAGAGAGCATTCCAGCTGCCCCTGAACTCCAGGCTGCCCCTCAGGATCTCTGTGAGGCCGCCGGGCCCTGCGGGCTGGCCCCATGGGTGGTGTCACTGCAGTGGGTCTGTCCGGCAGGACGTGTCCCTGTGGAACAGCCCAGGTGATGTTTGCTTACCACGGCAGAGCAGCTCCCCCATCATGTGATGCAGCAGGAGCCTGCACACAAACACCGCTCCAGGGCAGCGCAGTGCACAAACCCCCAGAGCTGAACACTGCTCGTTCTGGAGCCCTCCTTCATCACAGAGACTGCCTTACTGCCCATGTCAGCCTGGTCAGAGCTAAAATGTGTATCCCGTACTTCATCTGATGAGCTCTGAGGTCAAATTAACTGGGTACAAACTCACCCCGGAGGATAATTAACAGTCCATTTAATGGCCATCAAGAATTCAAGCCAAGTCCTCAGGATGGTGATGGCTCAGCCAGCGCAGATACCACAGCTAAGGCAGGGTAACCAAAGATCATAAAGGATCTGACACCCCGCAGGCACCAAAATTGTATCAAACAGGGCACAGCTTCGCAACTTGCATTCCAGAGGGCACAGAGCAGGGCGATGCGATTCCCTCCAAGGCTGAACACCTCCAGAGAGATCGGCCAGTCGGGCACTGCCCACCCCACCGAGGCAAGCCCCTCTGCCACCCCTGGGCACCCACGAGCGCCGCAGCCGCTGCCACACCATACTTGACCTGGTCTGCCCCGAACGGGGTGATGTTGGCCTTGACCGAGCCGACGCCCAGCCCCACGAGGACCAGTCCCACGAAGGTGGCGGTGGCACAGTAGCGGGTGGCTCCCACCTGGGAGCAGGGCGCCAGGGTGGCGTTGGCCGCGGGCGAGGAGCAGTTCTCCACGGGGAACAGGGGGATGTCCCCGCACAGGCCCTGGCGGGTGTGCGGCGCGGCGATGACGGGGAAGGCCAGCATGCCCAGCAGGTACAGCGCCATGCTGAGCAGGATGGTGCCGAACTTGCCCAGCAGGGCGTCCGCCAGCCAGCCCCCGAACGGCGACACCAGGTAGGTGATGCCCATGAAGAGCAGCAGCGCCTGGCTGGCCTGCGCGCCCTCCCAGCCATAGGGCGGCCCGTTGAGGAACAGCACCAAGTTGGAGGTGATGCCGTAGAAGGCCACTCGCTCCAGCAGCTCGGCCAGCAGCACGGCGGCGCAGGCCAGCCGCCGGCCCTGGAAGGCGCTGCTCGCCGCCCGCCCGCGCTCGCCGCTGCTCAGCAAAGGGCTGCGCTCGCTGGGCTCGGCCTCGTCCATGGCCCCGCGTCCCCCCGGCCCCGCCGCGGCCCCGCCGCGCTCCAGGGCCCGCGCCCACCGACGGCGCCGGCCCCGCCCCTCCCGGCCGCGGCGCGGCGCCATTGGCTGAGGGCGCTGTCACTCCGAACGCGCCCGGCCCTGCTCCGGCAACGGCGCGGCGCCATTGGTCGAGGGCGCTGTCACTCCGCCCTCCGAGCCGTCACGTGCCCGAGCGGAGCTCAGCGAGGCGGAAGCGGCGGGGCGGGGCGGGGCGGGGCGGGGCGGGGCGGGGCGGGGCCGGGCGGGGCGGGGCGGGGCCGGCCGTGAGGGAGGCCCGGCGGCCGGGGCGGTCCCTCAGGATGTCGGGCGGCGAGGCTGGGAGGTTCTTCAGCGTGTCCGGCAGAGCGGCCGGTAGTGCCCGGCCAGCAGGCAGGAAAGTCCCTCAGGAAATACATCAGAGCGCCTGGCAGGTCCGTCAGGGTGTCCGGCAGAGGGGCGGCAGTGCCCGGCCGGGCGGCAGGGGGTCCCTCAGGGGGTCCCTCAGGAAGGGTCCCTCAGGGGGTCCGGCAGTGCCCGCTCGGAACCGGGCACCCGCGCTGTGCCGCGCCTCTCCCCCGGTGTTCTCTCCCCCGTTGAATGCGATGCCGCCCGGGGGTGCAGCAGGGAAAGGGGTTTTCACGGAATCTCCGAACGTTTGGGTTGCAAGGGACCTCTGGAGATTGTCCAGTCCAAGCCAGGCAGGGCCGCAGGTGGCACAGGAACGCGTCCAGGTGGGTTGGCAGTGTCTGCAGCAGGGGGCATCCCCGACCTCCCGGGCAGCTGTGCCGCTGCTCTGCCACCTTAATGAAAAGTTCTTGATGCACAGGTGGAACTTGTGCTTTCGTTTATGGGCGTTGTTCCTCATCTATTGCTGGGCAGCACTGAAAAGAGCCTGGCACCAATTTCTTGGCACCCGCCTCTGAGATGTTTATATGCATTAATGAGATCCCTTCACAGCCTTCTCCAGACTAAACAGGCCCGGCTCACACATACTCTCAAAAGTGAGGTGCTCCAGACCCCAAATCATCTTTGGGGTTTTTAAGGGTTATTTAATGCAATAGTTCAAGATTGCCTCACAACAAGGCCTTTCAGCAGGAGAAGGTGATAAATGTGCGCTGTAAAAGGCTGGGTTTATTTGTGGTTTTATATGTGGTTTTATATGTTTTTTCATGTGTGTGGAAGCAGCGGGCCCAGGGTGTGCCTGGTGACTCTGGGGTGGGAGCAGCAGCTGGCTGTGAGGGCATGCAGGAATTCCACAGGAACACGTGGAGAATGAACACTCATTTCAATGGGACAAAGCATGTGATTAACATGGGAAAACATAAATTAGGGGTCACAAGATTAGAACCCTAAGATGTGCTGCAGTTCCACCATCACACGTGTTGAGGTAAAGGCTGTGAATGTGTGAAATTGTCCTCAGCAGCAGATCTTAAAGGGGTTTTTTTTGGCCAGAACAAAGTGGGTAAAACACTGCTGGTTGTGTTTGCAGTGAAAAATTGATTGACATCATATAGTTACACCCCAAACATTCAGGCATGACTGACTTTGGAGGAATGTCAGTGGTGGAGCAAGTGATGCTTGTAAAAGTAAATATATTCATTTAATAATGGGCCTTTGTAAATAACGTATGCCATAAAAATGACTCATTAAATATATTTGCTCTCTTCACTAGTTAACAAATTTCATGACAAAGGACAATGAGGAAAAAGCAACCAGCTGTACAGACATCTCTTCGTGAACTACTGTAACATGACCGATTCGGTAATGAAATTGCATTTCATCTTTTCCTAGCTTAATACAGTATTGTCATATTAACTGTGATGGCACATTCTGAGAAGTTTAATAGTATTTTCTGGAGACTCAAAGTAATGAAGCACACTTTGTTTTATTGTGTGTTATTTTCAGTTTTAGGCCCTTCATAATTTACCTTGGTGAGTGAGGTGAGACTTCGGTATTGATTTGTATATAGAATATACAAGTCAATATAGATTTGTATCTTGTATAATGTATATACCAATAATGCATATTTGATTTTTATATCTATATATACATATAGAAATATATCCATATCAATCTATATATTGACCTATCCCACAACTGCTACAAGCACCCAACAATGCTGAGCAGTAGTTGAGATAAACATTACAATGTTATTTAACTCTCCAGGTATAGAGATGTGGGTACTAAAATTCACAAGTTACTGTTAGAACCCTGTTAGAAACGTTATCTCTGGCAGTGTAGCAGCTCAGGAAGGAGGTTTTCATTTTCCTCTGAATAATACTTAGCTACAGTGTGTTTTCACCCATTATTCTGATCCATCCATGAGCCTTTCTCTGAACACAGTGAATGCAGCTGTGTCTATGAAGGAATACATTAATGCATCTCCATGTTTTCAAGACACATTTCCAGATTTTTTTTTCAGCCAAGGCCTCTATAGCATAAAGCCAGAGTTACCATAAATAGTGATACAATGTTAAGATTTCTCTGAATGTTTCCTTTATTTCTCAGACGACTGGTTGAGTTTCCTCATTGCTCACGGAGCAGGCTTTGTCTTGCTTTAATGTTTGCCTTTCTGTCCTCTTTGTGGTTTTGCCTACCCTTAGATTAGCATTTACCTCATTTTTAGCATTTCTGCAAGATTGGTTGCTCTTCTAGGCTGTAGCCAAAATGTTTAGTTCCAGTGGAGTTTGAAGTGGTTTAAATAATGCTGTGCTGGATGTAAGTGATAACTCAGATGCAGTTAACACAGCTCTGCAGCATTAACACTCGTTAGCAAAACAAGCCTGCCCACCCAAATGTTTCCAGTCTGCCAGAACCCACTCCAGTGTGTGTTTTGATCACTTCTAAACCCTCAATTCCAGAACACCTGTTAGCCTCAGAAACCCACACAGATTATTGGAAGTACTGTTTCAGAAATGATTACATTTAACACTCCTCTACATGTGGCATGTTTTTCTGTGTCCACCTGACACTGAAATTTGCAGAGTAATTATACTCATAACCATAATGAGGCACTGCAGTTTTTGAAGACCACTTTTCTGTGTCTTCTCCAGCCTTTGGGGAAGCAGTATCTGTGTGACCCTGTGGTGAATTTCATCAGGCAATCAGACCAGGTTATAAGAAAAAAGTGCCTTTTCTGTCCAACCAGCCCCCTTCCCATCAGCACCAATGTCCTGCAGCTGTTCTCAGCCCTTTTCCAAGCTGTGGAAGCAGGTCCAGGTGGGTTCTACCCTCAGGCACTGTTTCCTATTACCGTCCCCACAGACTCCCTGAGCCGGCCCCTCTCTTCCTGCCTGCAGCACCGCTCAGCAGTTCTGCGTTTCTGACTAATTGGGGTGGGCCCCTTTGTCCTGAACACTGCCTTGGTGGTTCGGGATCTGCTTTCCTTGGTCTGGAGTTCAGGTTGGTTCTTTTTCTCTTCCCCGTTTTGTCGATTCTGCCTGCTGCTGTGGTTTCTTGCCAGGCCTTTCCTCTGGTCTCACACCCCTTTGGCTCTGTGTCACTGTGCGGCCTTCCCGCAGCCCGCAGTTGTCTTTGACCATTGCCTTGTTCTTTGGACTGGCAGTTCCTCTGGCTGTGCTGGTGGTTGGCACCTTACCCACGTTTAGGCTTTTTTCTAGCGGTGTTCCTGCCCCGAGCACCGGCCCCTCACGGGAGGCATGGGGACATCAGGAGGCACAGGCTGTGATGTTCTTTCTGTCAGGAGGCCTTGGAATTCGTGTTTCCCTGGCCGCGGTCTGAGCGCGTCATCTCTGCGGCTGAGTAACGAAACCACGGCGCTCTTCAGAGGCGTGGGAGGCACCCAAACCTCCTGGCTGGGTAGCCAAGTGCCCTGTGCCACCTGGCGGGGCGGGCCCGTCCCGGCACAGGGGCCGCGCAGGGCTCGGGGCCGCGGCCGCTCGGGCCCGCTCGGCAGCGCCGTTTCCGGGAGCCGCGGGCAGGTGAGGAGGAGGAGGAGGAGGCTGCGGGCGGAGCGGAGCGGCCGCGATGAGGCTGCTGCTGCTGGCGAGTCTGCGGGCACAGACCGGCAACGCCACCACGGCCGCCAGGATCCAGTGAGTGCCGCGCCGCGGGCAGGGATGCGCTGCGCGCCCGCGGGGCTGTGCGGGGACGCGGCCCCGGCCCGCACCCAGCGCTGCCCCCGCAGCCTCCCCGGCGGGCACCGCCATGCGCTGCCGGTGCGGGACGCGGCTCCGCCGGGCCGGGGCTGTGCGGGATGTGGATGTCCGAGCCGCCCGGCAGGGATGGGGGCACGGCGGGGACCGCCCCCGCTGCGGCGCTGCCGGTGCCCGAAGCGCTGCGCTCGGGGCTCCGGGCTGGGGAGGCCGGGCTGCTGCCGCAGGGTGCCCGGGTCCCTCGCAGCCCGTGGCGGGCGGTGGGTGCCCCGGGCCGCCTCTCTGGGACACGGCCAGGCTGGCCGGGCGGTGTGAGGGCCCGGGGCGGTCCCGCAGCGGCCGTGCCGCAGCCCCCGGCGCTCCCCGGGGCGGGCGGGCACGGGGCTGCGGCGCCGGCGGCTCGCACGGACCAGCAGGACCGCACTAACAGGCCTGATGTCCCCGTTTAACTCCTCCTGTGACGTGGCTGAGAGCGCTGCTGCTGGGGCTTCACTGTGCGTGTGAACTGTAAAAAAAAATAAGTCACTATAAAAATGTAACAATTTCCCAGTGGTTTTGTCCTCTTGAAGGCCCAAAACAGCGACTTGGGTTCATCTTATCTAAAGTTCAATTTAGTTGTTTGTCTTCGGGTGAATCTCTTGGGATATTCTGCTATTACAAGTTTTCCCTGACCTTGATCCGTGTATTATCTCACGTGTAATGTTATGCATAGGAACATCCTCATTGTCATACCTGCAGCCTTGGACTGCTGCAGGGATGCTCTGTTGTGTAGGGTACTGGGAGAACGTATCTGCTGCTCCTGCCAGTCACCAGGCACTGAAGATGTAAAGACCAGAGAAGGCTGAAGCTTTTGGTATTTTAAAACAATAATTGTTCCTAAATTTTTGAGACAAACCAATGAAAATGTGTTATATACATATACATATTTTTATGCCTGTACATTTCAGCAGAGTTCCTGTGGTATTCTGCATTTCCTTTCGTATCTTACCCTTGCTCCCACTGGATAACACAAAAGTAGTTATTCTTGGGGACATCACTGCTCATTTTTCCTCTAGAAGGTTATTTACTCTACCTTTACAAATTAAATATTTACTTACCTTCTTCTTCCAATTCCACTTTGAGGGAAGTCAGACATACATTTAGACTGGAGCTGTTCAGAGCTAATCTAGTGGAAAGCAGCTTTTGCATTGTTTCTAGTAAAAATAAATCTGCATAAACCAGAAAAACTAATAGGATATTATATCAAACTGTCGTTTACTTACACTGATATTACAGTGAATATGTCAGCACCCTGTACTGAGGTACAGCAGCTCTGCAAGCTGCCTTTACTTGAATCATGGCAAGCAGCGATCTTGGTGGCTGCGACATGTGATGGTGGCCTAAAATATGAGTTTTAGGATGAAAGGGCACAGTGTGGAGCGTGGGGGGCTCGTGGCTCCCAGTGTGGGAAATCGTCCCACCCACGTGGACACTGCTTGCCCATGCACACAAGCCCTTCAAACAGAAAGCAAATACTGAAAGATAAACCTCATTCACGTTCACAATAAAGCTGGTAAAGGGTTCTGGCAGAAGCAGTGTTTGAGAGTAACTTGCGTCATGTTCAGGTCCTGTCTTATCACCTGCTGCAATTGTTATTTATTGAAATAATGGAGGTGAGCCTTCAGGGAAAGAAAACAATTCTGATCAGGGAAAAAGTGAAGATTATCAGGTAGCAAGTCCATCTTCCTGACTCAAAGGCTGCTCAGGTCATCACTGATGCCATCCTGTGCAGATATTTCTGTCCTATACTGGTTTTCTTAAGTCTTTATGCCATTAAAAAACAAAACAAACCCCCACAAAACCTCTGTGTGGCCAAAGGCTTGGCTGGGTCACTTTTAACACTAATCTGCCATACCTGAGGTTATGCCACATGGTGATCTTTGTATCATGTATGTTAATATACGTAAAATACATATTCCAATTAATATTTGCCTTCAGTTGTATCTGCGCATGTGCTTAGGAAGTTATTTGTTCAGTTTTTTTTAAATATTGAACTTTTGGTTAAATATAAATGAAACATTGACATTGTCTCTGGGTTGAACACCTGCCAGCATAGATTAATTTTATGGCTTAATATCACAGTGTATACCCTGTTTATGATACTACAGCTCTTCCAATAACTGCTTCATCTCTTCATAAATAAGATATTCATTTCCTGAGTTTAAAGTAAGTGGTGACAAAGGTACCAGAATCTAATTTGGCTAAAAATCAACTTGCTAAAACAAGTGGTATAATGAATGTGCTTTGGGCTTTATTCCTATTGGTGTGCATAATCTTTAATCACCTTAAAAATATGAGCAATGAATAAAGAATACAACACTAAGCAAAAGTCTTTGCTTAGGCTGCCATTGTTCAGCCTTAGAAAGGAGATCAAAGAGGGTGTCAAGGAAGAACAGAAATTATTCTTCCCTACCCCCTGAAATGTTCTGTTCATCTTTTGTTACTTGGTAAGGAGGAATAGAAATCTGGCATTAATAGGTTAATTAGAAAGATTTAGATTAGCTATTTTGCCAATATGTAAATGTTTTCTGGAGAGGGGGAATTGTTTTGGCTCTCATTAACTGGCCGGTTGAGACAGCCATTCTGTAAATCTCCAGGTAATCAACTGCGAGATTCAACGGAGCTTATCGTTCCTCTTGCCAACTGGTTTTTAGCTTAGACATTTATTGGAGTGATTCAGCCACCCAAACATTTCTATTTCATCTCACCCTGCGTGCCAGTGCTACAACCCCACTGGGAAACTCTGCCCAGTGCTGGGGGGTCCCCAGGGGATCCCTGTGGGCTCTGCCCGGTGCTGGGGGGTCCCTGAGGGATCCCTGTGGGCTCTGCCCAGTGCTGGGGGGTCTCTGGGGGTCCCTGTGGGCTCTGCCCAGTGCTGGGGGGTCTCTGGGGGTCCCTGCGGGCTCTGCCCAGTGCTGGGGGGTCCCCAGGGGATCCCTGCGGGCTCTGCCCAGTGCTGGGGGATCCCTGAGGGATCCCTGCGGGCTCTGCCCAGTGCTGGGGGGTCCCTGGGGGTCCCTGCGGGCTCTGCCCAGTGCTGGGGGATCCCTGAGGGATCCCTGCGGGCTCTGCCCAGTGCTGGGGGGTCCCTGGGGGTCCCTGGGGGCTCTGCCCGGGTGCTGGGGGGTCCCTGGGGGTCCCTGCGGGCTCTGCCCGGGTGCTGGGGGGTCCCTGGGGGCTCTGCAGGGCTGTTCCCAGCACAGGACCCCGCAGGACAGCCTCTGCCCCTTGGCATGAGGTGCCATCAGTCACAGGGCCTGCCCTGGGTGCTGCTGCTCCCACCATGGTGTGCACTGCAGGAACTGGTTCAGAACACAGGTTTAAGCTTTGCAGGGTTCTCTGGTCCTCCCAAAGCTCAGTTCCTGACTCCAGAGCGCAGGGACAGGAGGAGCTGGTCCCCGTCTTCACTCACATTTTTAATTCCTGTGATTCACTGTGATTTTTATTCATAGTTCGCTCATGCCAATGGAATTTGTCTGTGCTGCTTCAAGGAGAAGTTTGAGGGGAAATAAAATGAAGGACATGTTGTTTTAACAATCATGAAAAGATCATTTAGGAAGAAAACAGAAGATCAAGCAGGGTTTCAGCTCTTGTAATGTGAGGAGCTTCAGTGGGAGTTGTGTGTTCAGGTCTGGCCGAGTCTCAGTGAGGCAGGGAATGACTCTGCTCCCTTTGCAAGCTCTGAATTGTGCCATATACATTTAACAGTAGCTGGTGCACAGCTGCTGTGCAGAACAGACAGCTGAGGGAAAGAGATAATTAATATTTTTGGATGAAGCCTATTTTGTGCCATTCAAGAAGTGTCAGTGTATCCACCTACCAGGAACTTTTTGAAAATCAAACAGTCTTTGTCTCCAAGTAATTCCATTAAATCAATATCAGTTGAAATTTAGAATGTAAATGTTTCTGAAAGGAAGACTTTACAGAAAACAGAGCAACTTTCACAGCCATAATACCTTAGAAAAAAGCACATTTTTAACTCCTGTGCCTCCTCATCAGCCAGGCTGTGTTTGGAGCTCCAGAACTGTTTCCTTGTATGAAAACCTGTGAACTGCAGGTTCATGCTGGAGGAGGGAACACTGCTAGCAGGGGAGGTGAGAAGCAGTGATCAATTATGTAGGGAATAAAAAATTAAACATTGTAAAACATCACTTGGTGTTTCATAGATGTGTTAGAGAAAAATGTTTTTGTATAGGAATCTCCAAGTGAAGAGGTGTCAGAACAGGGTTGTACCTTTTAGCAGGATCTCTCTGCACGCTGAATAGATGCAGAGAACACTCTTAGAAGTTTCACTTACAAGCTCTGTGATTTCCAAAGCATATCAAAAATGTACCAAACAAAAGAGAAATTAATTTTCTGGATGCTGAAATGAGTGGGGATGGGAAATACTTTGTCCAATATTCAGGTGTGTATAAATACCACAGTGTAAGCACTGACCAATATAATGTGCTTCTAAAAATGCTCTTTCACATTTACTGAATGGCTGAAGTTCTCCCTGATGCCTTCTGCCTAGAAAACCACCCAAAATCTGGGACCTGACAGCTCAGCTCCATTTTAGAAATATTATTTTCCCCAAGTCATGGCATTGGCTTCCATGAGAGTTTCAGTAGAAGGGAAAAGTATGGCAAGGCAAATGTAGATCCAAGCAATAATCACTGTTTGTTAAGACACTTGCTTGGGATTTTATCTCCTCTATTAAGAACTGTGTTTATCTCCTCTATTAAGAACTGTGATAGAGAGAAAATGTAGCCTTGAGATTCAGCATTTTCAGTCTTGTCTTGGATTCCCAGACAGCAGGAGCTGGGTTAGTTTTTATTTCTCATTCAGAAAGTATTTGTTTATGAAATGGCAAAATAATGTGAATAGACATTTGGCAGGAGGAGGAAAGCTATGGATAATGTGTCTCCTCTGTCTGGGCTTCATTCAGGGACATCTGTGACTTCACAGACAGATCAGTCTTCCAAAAAAATCCCCTGCAATAACTTTGCAGCACTCTGTAATCGTGTTCCTTGGGAACAGCATACGTGTGAAAATCACAGTCTGCTTTTTTTTTGGTTATGAAGATGAAAAGCCATTTAAAAAATATGAAAATAACGCTGTAAATTTCAGTACTTAAATACCACCCAATAATTCAGCTTCTGCACACGTGTATTTCCATATATGCACAATTTGAAGCTTGTGGTTAATGACGTCAAACTCAATGGAATGTTTAGAGGATCAAGGCCTCCTTAAATCTGTGAATTTGAATTTTTCTGGGAATATTTGCTTGTTTTACCTTCTAAAGATGTATGCAAATTTTTTTACTGAGTGCTCCTGAGTAGAATAAAAAACCCCTGTAAAATAAATAAATTAAAGTAGTAGAGCTAATGCACAATTTCTGAGCCTTGGAACACTTGAGGGAGTCCCTCTCTATTTTCTGCAGAAACAGCTGCCATTCCCCAGGGAGATCTGGAGCTGTGGAAAGTGTGGAGGAGAAGTACTCATCCCTAGTATATTGAAAAAAAACCAACCCACTTTTGATTGGAATTCCTGACTGAGTTTCTTATGTCCTGAGAGAGTTATTTTCAGATTAATTGTAATATGCAAACATACTGCTTGTACATGATAGTGATTTATGGTAATTGGAATACTGATGGGAAAAAATCCTTTTAGAGTATTTGAGGAGCACCTGTGAAATTATGGAATGCATGCACGAGCATCCCCAGTATTTGCCCGGGAGATTTGGGCATCATTATTTGGATATTAATTGAGAACCTCTTCCAAGAGGAAGGCAGGTGCTTGGAACCAGTTCATGGGACAACTGGGGTTAATAATGGCTCAACAGTGTAAATCAGGAGCTTAAAACGTGGCTGTATTCTATTATTTATTAGTATTTCCCATATTTTATTGGTCTTGTTTCGAAGGGTGGAATTAAAGGAGTTTCTCTTTAGGATAAGGGAGGAATCCAGCACCATCTGTTGTGCCATGGAGCTCTCTCTGATGTAGTGCTAATACATTCCTCCCAAGGCCTCCAGACATTTTACAGCACTTTTAGCACCAATTCTGCAGTGATGACTGACTTCTGCAGGACAGAAAATCACATTTCTTGGGAGGCTATGAAATAATGAGGAAATGAGAGCTGACATTATCCAGGAAGGCAATGAGTTAGCAGGATTTTAATGCCAGAACAATTAAAACACGGCGAGAAATAAATCAACTGCAACAATATGGAATAAGCAGGAAACATTCTTGTGGTGTTTTATGATCCTGGCAATGCAGGCACTCCCCGTGGGCAGACACAGATTTTCTCCTGGGTGTTTTTAGGTGTTCTTGGGAACATTGATACCTGTCTGTAATCAATCAGTTTCTTGACTTTGGCACTCTTTACATCAATGTTTTAACGTGAGCAGCCACAGGTAATGTGACTGTGAGGGGTTTGCTGTTGGATTTGTTGGTTCTCCTTGTTGGAACTGAGGTTTTTCCAGCAGGCTGTGAAGGTATCTGTGTAATTACTTCTGTGGAGTTTTTGGCTCATACGTCGGTGGTCCTTTGCCTGGTTTATAAACGGGTGAGCTCAGAGAAGAAGCAATGGAGCCCCCAGTCAAACAGAAAGGGAGTACAAATCCTCTGCCTGTCTTGATGCATTAACTCTCGATGTTCTGTGTGTTCAGTAGCACTGGCCAGCTGGACGTGTTTGTGCTGTCTTTTCTTGGTGTCCTCTCTCCAGAGGAGGGCTCTGAGGCTCTCCAGGAGCAGGCTCTGCCACTCTCTCTCCAAAAGGAGGGTTCAGCACTCAGAGCTGAGGCTCAGCCAGGAAGGGTCCTGCTCTCCCTTCATTCCTCCTGACTTTTGGAACTTTCCTGGATCAGGCTTGGGCCAGGGGGTGTGGCATTGCTGGGTGGTGAAGGTAACAAACACCTCCAGGAGAAAAACCCAGCCTTGTGAACAGCTCCTGGTTGGTTGTGTGGACAAAAATGGCATGAAGTTGTAAGAGCAAAGTTAAAGGAAAAACGATTAAGCTTATTCATACACTGGTGTGCCCATAACATTAATTAATAGCAACTTCTTTCTTCTTTTTCTGTTTGTTCCAATGATGAAGGAATCATCTACATGCTGCAGGCCATACCTGTGTCCTCAAGGATGCCTTCCTGTATGAAAGTGCAGGTGAAATAGCAAATCTGACCTCCACAGACAAGTTTGATGCAGCCCTGGCCATTCACCTCTATAAAGGAGGCAGACTACTGCAAGGTAATCTTCTTTCTGCTTTGCAATAGAAACACCTCTTAAAAAAGTCCTGCAAGGGAAGAGAATGAATCCTAACTGGTATAAGTGACTATAAATGTATAAACCCACACAGAATATCCTTCTTCTGTTTATCCACTTCAGCAGACATTCAGAAATGCTAAAAATCTCTCTCAATGGGAAACCTGATACAGAGAGGGCTAAATAAATGTACTTTTAAACCACATAGTGCTTTTGATAATTAAGTACTTTAACTACATCAAGATAAGAGCATTGCCTTAACATTAGGATCCTTTCAGCAAATGTGTTCTTTCAGAGGAAAATGGCTTGGCTAAGTAGTTCTGGGGTCAAATGGAAGAAAGCAGGGAGGCTAATTTGATTTTTCTGCTCAAAAATGAGTTAGGGTTTTTCAACATGAAATAACATTCCTGTCAGCTAAACTATAGGAGACAGGATGTTATCAGACAAATAATAAAATTTTCTATTCTCTCTAGCCACGCAGAACAAAATTTTAGCCTGCCATTAATGATACAGTAGAAGCACTGGCTCTCAAAATTACAGGCACTGTCAGCTCCTGGAATTGCACGTGTGCATCCTTTTCTGAGAGCAGCTTTGTGTTACACAATCCATGCACTGGAACAAGGACATCACTGCATCCTTCCAGCAGAGCTCTGTGGGGGAGTTTGGAGACTTCAGAGCTCCCCAGTCCATTCTGGTGCCTTTGCAGAAAGCCTCAATTCTGGTTCTGCTGTGCCTGGGTTTATTTTGTTCCAAAGGGGCTCTGATTTCAGCAGGCACCTAAAATGCAAAAACAAAAGGAGTCTGTAAAATCAGCTCTGCTGATGTGTGAATTGAGGCTTGTTGGAATATAGAGATGATTGGTTTTTTGACAAGAGCTCAAAATGTGTTGGAAGAGGCTTAGGGAAAGTCTGAGCACCATCTTTTCTGGGGATTTTTTGCTGAGGAACAAAAGATAAACCTGAATTTTACCTGTTTATTGGAGTCAAATTTTATTGGAGTTTAACTTGCATGGCAATACCCAAATGCTGTTGCCGTTAGCTTTTCAAAATCCCAAGTGACCTAAAAAGCCTGATACTTTTCAGAAGCTCAGCAATTTAAATGAATCAGTTACACTGTTCTACAAAGTATCTGCAGTAACTGAAAGAAAAACAAACCCAAAATCTCTGAAAGGCAAGGCAGTAGTGGTAAGATTGCTGAGATGATCATAGACAAAATGTAAAAGCTGTTGCAGACTTCTGGGAGGAAAAAAGTGATTCAGAGGATATTCCTGGCTCCTGGAAGATTTAGAAATGTAGTGATTGCACTCGTACTTCACTGCTGCCAGACTATTGATCTGTTTGGCCTCACCCTGGAAATTCTGTTTACATGATCGACACACATACTGGATGTCATAATAATTATTTACTCTGTTATTTATTTAAGAGGTGATAGCTATTTTGTATGGTATTCCAGACAGTCTGTCTGTTGGAGATTAGAGGCAGTGGTGCTTTGATGGTGTGCATTATTCCCTCCACCTGCAGACATTCAAATACAATATAATCACATGCCAAGGAAATTCTCCAAGTAGCCAGAATGGTAATTAGTTTATTAGTTTCATTCTTTTTGCTTGCTCTCTCATTTACTAATGAGGAAATTAGCAATGCTAATAAATCCTGATCTTACAGCTTACTTAACTTTCAAATACACATGTGAAATCTATGTATATTTTCCATCTTTATCAACATATTTTGGTTCCCATTTGGTTTGATGTCCTGTGAAAGTGCATAGTTATTGTGTGGGGGGTTACAGTGGTAAAAAAATGAAAATTCAACTTTCTGCAGGTTTCATTTTCAAGGTTTTTGCTCAGAGAGGTGGTTCAGTATTATCCATGTACTTTTTCCCTGCTGGTCATTACATGTTGGCCAACTTCTCATGGCTTTGCAGGGAGCAGAATTCCTTTTGGAATCATCTTTGGTGGGACAGATGTGAATGAAGATATCAAATGTCAGGAGAAACGCCAGGTGATGGGAGCAGTCCTGGAGGAAGCCAGGTAGGAGCATGGCTGAGAGATTTCTGACAGGAAATTGCATTTTTGTGGGGCAGATCTTTTAGGGAGCTTTCCATACACACTTGGAATCACTGGAGGATGTGTAGGCCAGCAGACAAAGGCTGGGCTTGCTGAAATCCTTGTGATCTTTACACGATGTTTTGTGATTCAGTGATGGAAGGGGAAGTTTCATCAGAGAACAGTTTCAGCACAGGCTGTGTGCAGTCTGTTTTGTATTTCCCCTGTTCCTCACACTCAGCTTGTTGACAGAATGCCTGGTTGAAAAGCACATCCCTCGAGTACAAGCAGATTGTTTTTCTTTCATTTTTTTCTCCTGCTAATGTGATCCTTTCCCTGGGTCCATGAGCAAAGCAGCAGAGACTGAAAAAAGTCTTTATTCAAATTCTCCCAGTTTTTAGGGAGTATTTTCAGGGTGTTTTAAAGTCTGGAAAGTTCTAGGGACTTGCCAGTGTAGTCATCAAACGTAGATAAGAACTGACCAGAAACCAGAGAAATTACTAAAAACTAAAAGGACTTTTGAGCGTTTTTCATCGTTTCAACATGCCCAGAAAAGAACTTTTCTCCTGACTGATCCAAGGGTTTGTTGACTTCAGCAGTGTTTGACCATGGCCACGGAGGGGGAGGAAAGCCTTTCCTGGTTGAGACCACGGAATTTTGGGTCAGGCAGAGTCTGCACCAGGCTTCTCTCTCCTGTTTACCCTTGCTGGTCCCACTCTATTTTCCAGCCATTACTGGCTCACTTAACACTGGCAGAGTTGTGCTGCTCTGTCTGGAATCCCCTATGAAGGGTGGTAAGTAAAGAGATTTTAAAGACATCCCTTAATCACACTCACTGTGAAATCATTAGGGCATGTTCTTGTGCCTGAAAGCACAGGAGCTGAAAAGCAACTTAAGGTCCCACTCAGGAAAAAATTTATGCTCTTTTTTACTTTTGTTATCAAACAATCAGAAGTTATTCTTTAAACAGGTCTGAAGGAAAAGAAAGAGAGATCTAACGTGTCAGACAAATTTCAGCACTGTGCAAAATGAGAAATGCACAATAACAGTCTCTGAGTGTGTCCATTTGATCCATCTCTGTTTAAAATACTGTCACACACACAGCTAAAATAAAAACTGCTTTACTGAGTGTTTTTTAATGATACTGAGTTGGGAACCTGAAGTATACCTTAATAGCTTGAATTATCTATGATGTTTCAAAATGTATTGCTGCATCCTCGTGCAGTTTACAGTATTTTCTCTGCTACAGGAAAAGTGTCTCACTTTTCTGGAAGTTATTCTGAATGTACCTCTTCTCCAGTAGCATCACTGGTGTTATTCATTGCACAGTTATTAAAAGAAACATTGATTTTTTTTCTTTATTGATTGCAGGGTTCTAAGCAGAAAGCATCATGAATTGTAGATTACTTGTCCAGTACAATATCCCCCCACATTCTATAAAACAAACTATTGAACACTGTCTGGCCTTATGAGTGTTCCATTTTTAATCAAATTCCTCTAAATGGTGCTTGTACTCCTCTAGGGTATTTTTTTTTCTATTGAACAGTATTTTGTAGACTTAGAAGCAACATCTTTTTATGCTTGTTAATGTGATATATTGAAAGGATAATTGCAAAATCTGGGAAGGGAGCATGTGCAGCTTGACAAAACAAGCATTTGCAAAGGCTTTAATAACCTTGAAGCTGTCAAGTTGTGTGTGTGAGATTCCCTGGAGTGCCATAAAGCAGATCCTACAAAACAAATGGAGGGGAATAAGGTTTGTTTCAACAAACAAAAGTAGGAGTTACAATTCTGTTATAATTTATGGGAATTCTAATGAATGGTGGTGACTTCATGCCCTGAAATTATGACATAACATCTCCAGTGGAGAAGCTCTGTGCTGCTTGTGGCTGTTTTACCTCAAACCTTTAGGGTGTCAGAGGGTTGGCCCAGGACAGAAACATTGCAGAAATCACGTGAAAGAGAAGCACTGAGTCATCAGTGCAATGTGTAATGCCCTCTTTTCTATTCAATATCTCTACAAGTAAATAAAAAGCTGTTTTGCTAAGCAGGAGTGTCCCATGTGAAGGAGCCATTCAAACATTCTTTCCCCCAGGACTGAGGGGTTTCAGAAGTGGCCCCATTTAACACTGGGGCTCCACCTAAGAACACCCAGAGCTGTTCGTGTTCCATTACAGCTTCAAAGCTCCACTGAAATCCCTGTTCTCGAGATGCCCTCTGAACAGGGGCTCTTTACTAACTCTATAAAAATAAATCACACAGCTTCTTAGTGTTACACCAGGGTCCCAGCTAGAATAACTTGTTTATCAAGTTTTTTATATATATAATATATAAAATATTATATTATATACATAATACCTTTTATATTTTATAATATATAGTATATATAAAATATAATATATATTATACTGTCACATCATTATCTTATTATATAAGATTATATATAAAAATATATATATTAAAAAAAATATATATATATATTATCACAGCCCTTTGCTGGCTGTGATGGGACACCCAAAATGAGACCTGTTCCTGTCAGTGCTGCTTTGAAGTGGGCTCTGCTGTCACTCGTGTTGTGCCCAGGGACATCCCTCTGCACACACCTCAGAGCCCAGGCTTGTGACTCATTGGTGGCTGTGAGAGCCCTGGGAAAGGTTCCAAATCCTCCTTTGAGCTGAGCTCAGGGGCAGGCGGTGCCCTGGGTGTTTGAGCCGAGCTCAGGTACAGACAGTGCCCTGGGTGTTTGAGCCGAGCTCAGGGGCAGGCGGTGCCCCGGGTGTTTGAGCCGAGCTCAGGTACAGACAGTGCCCTGGGTGTTTGAGCCGAGCTCAGGGGCACACAGTGCCCTGGGTGTTTGAGCCGAGCTCAGGGGCAGGCGGTGCCCTGGGTGTTTGAGCCGAGCTCAGGGGCACACAGTGCCCTGGGTGTTTGAGCCGAGCTCAGGGGCAGGCGGTGCCCTGGGTGTTTGAGCCGAGCTCAGGGGCAGGCGGTGCCCTGGGTGTTTGAGCCGAGCTCAGGGGCACACAGTGCCCTGGGTGTTTGAGCCGAGCTCAGGGGCAGGCGGTGCCCCGGGTGTTTGAGCCGAGCTCAGGTACAGACAGTGCCCTGGGTGTTTGAGCCGAGCTCAGGGGCAGGCGGTGCCCCGGGTGTTTGAGCCGAGCTCAGGGGCACACAGTGCCCTGGGTGTTTGAGCCGAGCTCAGGGGCAGGCGGTGCCCTGGGTGTTTGAGCCGAGCTCAGGGGCACACAGTGCCCTGGGTGTTTGAGCCGAGCTCAGGGGCAGGCGGTGCCCTGGGTGTTTGAGCCGAGCTCAGGGGCAGGCGGTGCCCTGGGTGTTTGAGCCGAGCTCAGGGGCACACAGTGCCCTGGGTGTTTGAGCCGAGCTCAGGGGCAGGCGGTGCCCTGGGTGTTTGAGCCGAGCTCAGGGGCAGGCGGTGCCCTGGGTGTTTGAGCCGAGCTCAGGGGCAGGCGGTGCCCTGGGTGTTTGAGCCGAGCTCAGGGGCAGGCGGTGCCCTGGGTGTTTGAGCCGAGCTCAGGGGCAGGCGGTGCCCTGGGTGTTTGAGCCGAGCTCAGGGGCAGGCGGTGCCCTGGGTGTTTGAGCCGAGCTCAGGGGCAGGCGGTGCCCTGGGTGCTGCCCGGGCACAGCTCCCTGCCCGGGCACAGCTTGCTGCTTTGCCCCTGTGGGTGTGAGAAGGGCTCCTGCAGGGCAGCAGCAGCAGCAGCAGCAGCAGCAGCAGGCGGCTCCTGTGCAGCCTGTGCTCCCCTCTGCAGCTGCCCCCTTAGCTGGGCTCTCTCTGCTTGGGGAATCCTCACTTCACCTCCCCCGGGGCTCTGCACAGCCCGAGGAGCTGTGGGTGGTGTGGGTTCAGCACCGTTTGCTGCTGGAACAAGTGGAAAGCCTGCTTTCTGCCCTTCATCTGGGATCAGGTCTATAAGCCTCTGAGCTCAGTTCTTATCAAGATTTTTTCTGAAGTACTTTTTTTTTTTTTCCTGTTTAAACACTTTAAGCAGATGATCCCAACTATTTTTGTCCATTTAACCAGGTTTGCAGTGGCTTTCACAGTGGAGATGAAGGAGCTGGCAGCAGCAGAGTGGGTATGTTCATGTACTTACAGTATTAGCAGATCTCCATCCTCCTAAAATGTTTCCTAAATAGTGCTGGAGAATTGCAATAATCTTCATTGTTCCAGCCCTGCTTTTCCTTCCAGAGAAAGCTCTTCATGCTGATGTACTTCCACAGGTCAGAGAGAGCTGGCATTAAAAGCTGTTCAGTGGTAGAAGAGGGTGTAGAACTGTTTTAAGTGTTCTCTGTAACATTTCAAACAAATCCTCTGTCGTTACCTCGTCTCTCCTGATGCCAAATTATTTCTTTTTGCATCATTTACTAAACTTTATGTTGACAAAATTCCTCCAGACAGCGTTAGCTAGAATAAAAAACTTGGTAGTATAATTTGAAAGTACTTACTTTGTCAACTCTGTAAACAGAGTGAACTTCTGAAGGTGAACTGCAGGGGTAAATGAGATTTGCTGAACCCCAGACCCAGGGAGGGCTGAGCAGGGATATTTGGGGTGGAACCAGCAAGGCAGGACCTCCCTCTTGCAGTGAGGGGTTGGCTCCACTCACCTCCCCTCGGGAAACATCGGCTAAGGCTGGGCAATTAATGCAAGGAGTTGAAACAGTGCTTGGTGCCTCTTCAGTTCTGATTTGCATCATAGTATAATCATTAATGCACTCTTGCCTAAAAAATAATCACTCAGTGCAGCTTGCACAACACAGCAGTAGGACGTACAGTACCTTATTTCAGCATTAATTGATTTTTTAAATCTATTTGCATTGAAAGGATACATGAGCAGACATGGGATTTGGTATTTTATTTTACAAGTGTGATTTGATTTTAATAGTTACTACAATGAACTTCATGATGGGTGAATGTGAAAGGGCACAGCTTCTGTCAGAGATATTAAGCAAGAAAAGGACAAAAGTAACAGTGTAAGGAGAAGAAACAAAATTGAGCTTTGAAATAGTTTCAAAATGGGCACCTCAAATGCTTTTAACCCAGACAGATTTACCTAAACACTTTTGCAGTTTTGTGAGACTCATTCAGTGTTTTGGAGGTCTGTGGCAGAGGGAATTGGAGGGGAATCTGTCAAGTCCCACTGCAGACCTGTGCCTTAAATGCTGAGGGTTTGAGCTCCTGCTCTGCTGGCTCCTGGTGTAAAGGCTCAGGACAAATGCCACAAAATTGCTTCCAAGCAGTGAGGAGCATGGACATGGATATTAATGATTTTTACATGTTAACTCACTGCTATTGCTTTATTCCTCCAGGGTGGGCTCTATTAGTTAAGGTAGTCAGGAATTTAAATTTCAAACGGGTAAGCAATTGCACTGCACTAAAGGCTGGCTCCTCCAACAAATTCCTTTCTATTGCATTGGATAAATTACCCTTAATTAGGAAGCATGTAACCCAGCCCCTGTAATAATCTGTATTCCAGGTGAGTTTGAAATCCTGTAAAGGATCTTGTGCTCATGGTCAGCCTTTTATTTCAGTAGTATAAAACTGGTGCGGAAGAATTACCTAAGCCAGTTTTATCAGCATCCAATTTCCTTTTCCATTCTCCTGGAGCCCATTTAAAATACAGAACAGAAGAGAGGACTGATCTGTGGTGTGGGGACATCCCTCTGCCCTGTCCCACAGTATTCCTGTTTTCTTCTGGGTGCTCCCAGCCCTGCCGGGATGGGATTTACCCCCCTGAGCCACATGGGGTCCAGCAGGGCATGAAGGATGATGTTTAACTTGAATTTCTTTGTGCAGTTGGTGTTTGGGGAGCTGGGGGCTGTCTGAGCCAGCAGAGGGGAGGCAGGGCTGGGGGCTGCTGCCCCCTGCTTTTCCCTGCTCCTGTTTTCCTGGGATTCTCTTTTGCTCAGTCTCAGCTCTCCCAGTTTTCTGCACAGTTAAATTCTGGAGCTGGTCTGCAGCTCGCAGTGCTGTCCCACTGTTTGTAAGGAGCTTTTATCATGGGAAGATGCTGTCAAATTCAAAATGTTACTCAGAGAAGGCCCAGTGCTAAGTATTAAAATAACGTAAGGATGTATTAAATGATCTTTACTGTTGTTAAATCCTTCGAGCACAAAGCTCAGAAAGGGTAAAGTCCATGGAATATTTTCAGGCTTCCACTGAAGCACAGGGTTCTTTCTCCCCCACCCCACTCCCAGGTGGATTTGCTGCTCCTTGGTGCCATTTTGGTGACATTGTTCACTCTGATTCTCAGAGTGAATGCTGGCAGAGCACTTTCAGAGTGACCTCTTTTCTTCCAGGTCCTTTTCCCAGTTCATTTTTAGTGACTGCAGAGCAGGGGACTGAGGGGCAGCCTCAAGGGAGCAATAGGGAAAACCAAAATCTCTGCAATTAGAAAAAAAATATCACTTCTGTGGCTTCCTGTTTTCTGAGCTGACTGGTTCAAGGATTGGTTCTTACAAGTTTGTTAATGAATTGATTTTCTTTTCATTAAAAAAAAAAAAAAAAAGTATTCCACAAATCCACAGTTGGAGTTGTAGAAAGATATTGAAATAGGAAATTGCTTCTTTAATCACCTAAATTAAATAACTAGCAGAACAGCACTTCAGGAGTGATTTTGGAAGTGTAGTAATTACCTCTTTTACTACAGCTATTTTAAAGTAATTTATTTGGCAATTTTTATTTGGGAATGTTCTGCAATAACTACCAGGCACCAGTTTTCCTGTCTAGGCAAGTCTGGATATTTGACAGCAGTTTCTGAAACTGATAAAGTTTATAAATTGTATAATGGATAAACATAAACTGGATTTTCAAACCAACAGATTTTTGGGAACTAGAACTGATTTTCAGCTAGACAGTTGAAATTTGTTTTACTGCAGGAAAATGGGATAATGATCCAAAGAAAGGATACCAAGACAAACTAAAAAATATATTTGTACTAACTTGGTAATTGTGTTAATTGCAAAATTGATTCACTAATACTGTGAATGGACATAGTAAATGTAAATTAGATTGTTGGCTTTTGGTGTAACCTAATGTATCTAATAGTTAGTTTTGATCTTAATAATCCAAAGAAAATCACACTGATGTGGTTTGTTACTCTTTATTGTGGGGTTTTTTTTGAAGATTGTATTTTTATGTTGATCTCTAAAAGTTATTTTTCTTCTCCTTCCCTCTAAAGCCAGATGCTAGGAAGAAAATATACGTCCAAGGTCAAGGTGAGAGCTTTGAAATCCTGATTAAGACATTCAATTTCTTTGATTCATGTGCTTGGTACCTGTTTGTTTGTGTATCTGCCTTTGCCCCAGACACATTGTGCTGAAATGGGGTTTGCAGTCCTGCTCCACCGCAGTTGGGCTTTTTGCCACTGCCGTTAATTGAGGCAGTATTTCAGTCTCCCAGCCAGAATTTTCCACTCCTTTGGTGCTTTTATCTGAATTTTCCAGCTGCCTTCCAGCAGGAACCTGAGAGGTCAGGTAACCCTGAAGGCAGCACCGAGATTTCTCCAAAGGCTGCAGAAGTTTTGGTGCTGAATAATTATTTCCTGAAAGCCCAAATTCCTTTCAGTGCTCCAAGCTGAGTTCCCAGGCAGGGACAGCAGGTACCCAGCCAAGGTCCATCCCTGAGCAGGGCACACTCAGCTCCCTGTTTCAGCTGTGATGGCTTCACTTCCTCATTTCATTTACTGAAAAATACCTCTCTGTGGGTTCCACATCTAAGTCCATTTTGTGTATTTCACCTTCAAAGAAAATAACATTTCATTCCAAATAACATTTCTTTCCAGCCTGTGCTGCTGGAATATCTCATTGGGAAGTCTGCTTAGCCCATATTTAGTTTATATTCAAGTCTCTGGTGAGGTAATAGTTAAGTAAGAGATTAAATCCATTAATAAAAATTAATAAAATAGTTTCACCGATCAAATAATTAATCTTTAACATAAGGAAAAACAAATACATTAATATTCAGGATAGATTAATATTTAATTTGTATATAAATTCCTTTTACGTTGAAGGCTATGGGTGGCAGCTGCCCTGGATCTGGTTTGGAAGGATGTGCTCCCTCAGGTGCTGTTACCTCCTGGGGAGTTTTAGGAGGCCAAATTGAGCAGGGTTGTGTTTCTGGAGAGGTTCAAACCCTGGGTGATTGCACAGAGTTTGCACTGAATTCCAGCCTGCTGTCTGTGGAAGGGTTGCACAGCAACCTGGCATTGCTGGGGTGAGGAATTCAGGGTGCTTGGCAGAAATCTTCCCTGTTACACTCCAAACAGCCCTCAGGAGCCACAGCTCAGGGCACATTAAACATGGGGGTCTCTTTTTTTACACAGGAATTAGGACTACACCCAGTGAAACATTTGACTGGTATGGATTTCTACAAAATGCAGGTAAATGCACTCATTTTTCCCCTGTGTTTCTTCTAATAGGTATCAAAGATGAAAGAAACGTAGAATCAGAGTTTAACTAAGTATGTAATGAGTGCCTTAACTATATGAGAAATGGCAGGATGTCACTGATGAGTGTGGTTCATCAGGACCCAGACTGCCTCCAAACCCCTGCTCTGGCACAGGGCTCTCAGGAGGGGTCCCAGCCTGTGCCAGAGCCCTAAAGGTGAATTTGGAGCTCAGCACCCACCCCTGAGCAGCTGTGCTCTGTTGTGGGGCAGACTCCAGCAGGGAGCACCTCTGGAGTGGGAAATGTGTGCTGAGGTCTGATCCTCTGTGAACACCAACTCTGGAGTGGGAAATGTGTGCTGAGGTCTGATCCTGTGTGAACACCAACTCTGGAGTGGGAAATGTGTGCTGAGGTCTGATCCTCTGTGAACATCAACTCTGGAGTGGGAAATGTGTGCTGAGGTCTGATCCTGTGTGAACACCTCTGGAGTGGGAAATGTGTGCTGAGGTCTGATCCTGTGTGAACACCTCTGGAGTGGGAAATGTGTGCTGAGGTCTGATCCTCTGTGAACACCTCTGGAGTGGGAAATGTGTGCTGAGGTCTGATCCTCTGTGAACACCTCTGGAGTGGGAAATGTGTGCTGAGGTCTGATCCTCTGTGAACACCAACTCTGGAGTGGGAAATGTGTGCTGAGGTCTGATCCTCTGTGAACACCTCTGGAGTGGGGAATCTGTGCTGAGGTCTGATCCTGTGTGAACACCTCTGGAGTGGGAAATGTGTGCTGAGGTCTGATCCTCTGTGAACACCTTTGGATTTGGAAATGTGTGCTGAGGTCTGATCCTCTGTGAACACCTCTGGAGTGGGAAATGTGTGCTGAGGTCTGATCCTCTGTGAACACCTCTGGAGTGGGAAATGTGTGCTGAGGTCTGATCCTGTGTGAACAACACCTCTGGAGTGGGAAATGTGTGCTGAGGTCTGATCCTGTGTGAACACCTTTGGATTTGGAAATGTGTGCTGAGGTCTGATCCTCATCCTGAGCTGGAGCTCTGCTGTCACCACAGCAGGGGCAGGGAAGGGAGGTGACCTGGTTCTGAGCCACCTGATCCTGGCAATGCTTTAATCACTTCATCTCTCCCCAAAAGAATGATTTAGAGGCATTTTACCCTGGGAAAAACGTTTCAGTTTTCCATTCATCAGCCTGATCTCTGATAGTACAGCTGTTCCCTCTGCTGCAAATGAATCCTCAGCAGTCAATGGCATTATCACATCAGGAAATGTGTGCCATTAGTCAAAGCCAGTGTCAATTTTAAATTGAGCATTGTGAGGTTATTTTGTTCTCAGTAAATCACAGCCCACAAGCACAGTTGCCACTAAGATTAATAATTTTCTGAAGTGAAATGATTTGTCACTTGCTAGCACAGCCTGAGTGTTGATTTGATCTCTTGTCCAACCATTTTGGGATTAAATGAGCAGTCAACAGATTGAGGAGGGGGAAGCTCCCCCTAAAGTGAATTTCTAATATATTAGAGACAGTTTTTTGCCTAATGTGTACTAATGCAAAAGTGCAAAATAATTCATAATGTACATGAAAAGCAAACTAAAATGTGACTCCAACATCTGTGCCTTATTAAATAATAACTTGAAAACTGGCATCAGATTATTCAGTATTGTTTTTATGACTGTTTCAGCTCATTTATCTTCTCTGCCTTGTGCCCATGTCCATCTCTGGTGGCAGCCTACAATTTCACTTCTTTTAACATTGCACATGGAATCAGGCTTTTTGGCTGTACCTTGGTGCTTTCCAGGGACTAATTAGAAGTTCCCAGTAAATGCCTTTTTTCTGGGCATTCACAGTTCCAAAGTGTTTAAAATTCTGCTAAGCTCGGAGCAATCTGAAGAAAACTCTGCAAAGCAGGAGGCAGTTTTGCTCAGAAGGATGTGATTTTGGCAGGGTGGGCTTGCACAGAAGGATGTGATTTTGGCAGGGTGGGCTTGCACAGAAGGATGTGATTTTGGCAGGGTGGGCTTGCACAGTGTGCACAGAGAACACCCTGAGCTTCATGCAGATGAAGCTGTCCATTCTCCTTCAGCTCATGCCTTCTGGGATTTTTTAAAGACTTTTTTTCATGGAGTTCTAGTCCATGTCTGAAGGCACTTAATGACTTTTTTGGGGAGAAATACTTCTCCAGACAAGCCTTGTCTGTGTCTTTAGCAGAAGCCTTGAGCATTTGTGAAATTCAGGATTCCCAGGGCAGAGTGCAAAGGAGCAGCACACGCCCTCAGTGCAGGTGTGAATTCATTGGAGGCATCACTGTTAAACACTCTTGGTGTTCAGAGTGTCAAATTATTCTCCCAAATGAATTAGGCTCTTCAAAACACTTCAGACTTTCTTCCACAGAACAGACTTCTTAGGAATATTCTTTGTACTGATTTTTTTTTCAATCAGAGGAAACATTTGCTCACTTTAAATAATGACAACAATACATAAACAGGCTCTTTAAATCAATGTAATGGCTTCAAAAAGAATTTAATGGTAGCTTTAAGTGAGTGGCAGAATGCACCAAATGCATTTTATGGTGGGAGACTTCCAGCCTCCAAATTTGAATGGTTCTAAAGCAAACTCTAAGGAATCCCAGCTTTTTGTGTGCTCCATTTGATAGTTTGGGTGCCAATGTAAATAGCAACAGCCTAACACAAATGGAAGCAGTGCTGGGAGGTTTTTGTTGTTGTTATTATGGGTGCAGTACAATCTCAGTACAGAACTCATGGGATGAGTGTTTTGCACAGTGTCAGCAGCAGAGCTGGGAGCTGTGGAGGTGATGTGTGGGGTTATTGCTGTCTCCTGGCTGCAGGGCCTCCAGGGGCTGGCCACGCAGCATTTACTGCCTAAATCCACCCAAAAAGGGACTTCTGGAGTTAATCTGCGCTGTGGTTAACAGTCAGCTGACAGTGTGTGTTGTGTGGATGAGGGAGTGTGAGCAGGCAGAGCAGGGAGCTGAGCCCGGGGCAGATCTCAGCGCAGGCTCCGGGAGCGTTCCCAGCCTGTGCTGTAGCTCAGCCTGGCTGGGGAGGCTCTGCTGCCTGTGCCAGCCTGAGATCAGAGCACACGGTCAGAACTGTTCCCTGACCTCACCTTGCAGGGATCTGTATCCAGCACACTCAGACTGGTTGTGGCAATTTTAGCAGCCCTATCTATAGACTGAGAGAGTCACTGAGAGTTGAGCCTTGTGCTGGGGACTGACTGACAGAAAATGACAGGAGAGTTTAAGGAAATGAGAAACTGAGATTGATCTTCTCCCACAACTCAAGGCTGGGGCAGAGCTGATCACAGACAGGCCTGAGGTCATCACTCCAGGCTAAATTTCCTTTTGATTTCAGTGGAATGAGCCTGAAGGAGATACAGACCCTAACAAACATCATGTGAGGAGAAGATGCAGATAACAAAGTCTGCCCTGATAAACTGAGACAGCTTTGTTTAGCCAACAGACAGCACTCAAAGCTGCCTTCATGGGAGATGTGTGGAACCACAGGGTCACATGGTTATTGCACCAGCAAGTAAAATGTGCAGTGCGCTTTTGTAGTTTGGTTTTTCTACTCTTGTGTAATTCCTGCTTCATAGCACGGCTGCTCTCCAGCTTGAGAAGTTTACATAACCTGTCATGGCACAGGCAGGGTTTTACAGAGGCATTGGATCCTCCTAAAGCTGTGCTGGAAAGAGAGACCCACGTAAGAAAAACTAAACAGCAAAAGTTTGTGCACTTAGACAGCTGCCCACAGTAAAAATTGTGTGATGGCAGCAATAAACTGAGTCCCCAAAGTGATCTGAAACCACAGAGCCTTTTTGTTGTCTGATCTGTGAGAAATAATGAGACACAGGAGAGAAGAGGAATTGATTGAGAATTTTGCAGTCTGATTTTTCTGGATTAGTAGCCTGTCCCTGGAAGTTTACAGATTCATTTAACTTCTCTTTCTTCACAAACACATCAGCAATTACTCACTGCTGGCTGTGAAGAGCAGCCAAGGGGCTGCAAGAGCTAAGGGGAGGTGTTCCTGCAGTGTGCAGGGAGATAAACTTAAGAGAAGCTAAGAATTGAAAGATTTAGAGTATCGAAGATTTGTGCCACAGCTGGACAAATTTATCTATGCTTCATGCTCAGAAAAATAAAATCATTGACTTAAAGATTGAAAACTCAGCAATTAAAGCTATGGATTTCCTTTTTGAGGAGAGCACTCAATGCTTTCAGGTGCTCAGGAGGTGGAGAAATGAAATATTTTCAAGAGGAGTAAAAGATCTGCTGTGGTTCAAGTGACCAGAAAAGTAAATCAGGTTATTTTCCCTCATCATGGCTTAGATTTTGTTTCTGAACAAAACCAGAAATGGAGGAATAAGCCTAAATAATGCAGACTTGGTATTGTTCTGGAAAGGTCTGTAGAGCACAACAGTGAACTTGAAATCAGGGGTTGGAAAATTAATTTTTAAATCTTCTTCTTTACCTCTCAGAAAGCTAATGCTTGGTATTACTCATTCACTTCCAGGCCTGCAGCTTTCAGTAAGATTAAGGATTTGCAGTAATACATTTATTTTTATTGTGCACCTATGACTGCTGCAGTTTTTTCCTGATAGTACCTGGAGGGACGGAGTTAAATGAATCTGCACTCCCAAAATCTCTTTAGATAACACTTGTACTTATTCCTGCCTTTCCTAGACAAACAATGTCCCTGCTGCAGCTTCAGAAATGATTTAGGCTTTTGTTCCCCTGATTCCCTGAGAGCCTTGCAGAGCTGCCTGTGTCACCCTGTCACCCCCAGCTCCAGGAGGGGCTGAGTCAGGGACACCAAACTTTGTTCAGTGCAGCAAATCAACGTGAACAATTCCAGCCCTCTGATGTTTATTGACTCACGTGGTTATCTGTGTTCCGTCAGGAGTTCTGGACTCGTTCTATCATAAGCACATTTCAGCAAAGCTCATCCCGTGGTGTCCAGGGTGTCCTGAATCCATGGTCCTGCCAAGGGACACTGCAATATCCTGCAGCACAACTTTCCCTGGGAGAGCCCACGCAGTTCGGGGTTGTTGCTGTGTATTTGTGAGAGATTCTCAATGTTAGCAGCTCCCGTGTTGAGGTTTTTCCCCCCCCCCCGAGTTATTTTTCATCTCTGTTTTAGCAAGTGTAAAAGGAAGGCTTTGCAATAATTTAATTTCTAGTTAACTATTCTGTAGCAGTGCTGGCATTGAGAACTGTGGGGCATTTCCTCACCTTGAACTACAAAAAGTGTCAGATCAAGAGCCCTAAGACCTGCACTGATTAACCAGATTTCATCTCTGGAAATAGGTGAGGATTATTGGATAGATGCAAAGTTATTCTTTTTAGGATTAAAAACTTTGAGATGCACCCAGAGTTGTTCAGCTGCCAGGGCCCTCCAAGCTGGGGCCTCACACCTGTGCCCTATAAAATGATATAAATCCTCAATATGAGGATTGATGCAAGAGCAAGAAACAGGGAATAATGATAATTTTTCAGAATTCACTCTTTTACTGCTTTAACCCCTGTATGTGCTCATTCGTGGAACAGTTTGGAGCTCTCAGCTCTCTGAGCTGCATCACTGAATTCTTTTACAATGACTTGTTCCAGGCATTCCTACAGACACAGGCAGTGTGCACCTGTTTCTCCTGGTCTGTGGGCTCCGAAGAGTCAAAGACCCTCTGTACTTGGTGGAAGTTTTCTCAGGTGAGTAGTGGCTATTTCAATATTCTTGTTTTGTCACTCAGTGCATCCTTTTAATGTTCCTAAGTTTGGCCTGAGCTGTTTTATTCATTGCAGGAAACCTCATCATATATTTACATTTGAAAAAAAGACATTCTTATGTAACCATTGATCAGTTCAACACATTATTTCTGTGCCATGTCCTTTCCATCCTGCTGGGAATAACAAATCAAAGCAATATTTGATGGTTTTGCTTGCTGAGAAAACTGTTTTGCTGTTACATGCAATATTGATGGGAGACAAAAGAAAAGATCATCTGCTTCAAAATAACTTTTTATCTTGCTGTCCCGTGCTGTTCCATTGATTTGCATATGTGCTAATTAATGCCACTGAAGCTGCAAATAAATTTTACCCCCCATTGCTCTGGCTCAGTGCTCAGACTAGGCTGAAGTTTCCTCACAGGCACAAAGGGGAATATTTTGTCAGGCTCTGTGTCTGTAAAAGGTTTGAGCATTCTGAGCTGGAAATTGAGGCTGCACTATTGAGGTGACTTTTCTGACCCCTGAACCCTGGTGATGCTGAGCACCAAGTGCAGTTTGGAGGGACTGCAGTGCTTTGTTCTGGGGTTCAGAGAGCAGCAGCTTTCTCCTGAGCTTATTTCTGAGTAATGACTGCAATGGCTGCAGTTACTGCCACACCTTCCTTTACTCAGGAAAATATTGAAGTAATTTTGGCTTAGTGGCCAGAGTCACTGCATTATACAGAGCATTGTTCTCTGGAGTGATTCAAAATTAATATCTGAGCTTAGTTAAATAACCCTGGAGTCAGAAGAGATTGCAGGAAGCACAAAGGCTAAATACTAACTTTCAGAGATGCTAATATTTGAATTTTGAGGAGTACTGTGAGGGCTGAGCATGGAATCTGGTGCACATTCAGTCTTTTAAGTAGCAACACGATATTTTTCTAATTCTTTAATTATGGGGCTATTTATACTGATTTAAAAAATAATAATTTCTATTAATAAAACAGTTGTTCCTCTTCTGTTTCAGACTGGCACAGAAAGGATCCCAGGGTCCATCTGGGCATTATTGGACCTGCAGTAAGTTGCTGCTGTAATTTTGATTTCTAAATATTTGCATTTACGTGCATCTGAGAGACCACAGCTCTGCTCCAAAGTGAACCCAGGTCAGAGGATTTCTGTTAAGGAGAGCAGGGGGTCCAAAGCTGGGCCTTGGAAAGGCTGTTCCCAGCAGCTCTGAGGTGTGGGAGTGAATCCAGAGTTCAGCACTGCCAGTCCAAGGGGAGCAGAGGGAGCAGCCCCCAGGTTTGCCAGGAGGAGACCCTGGGGCAGCCCAGCTCTGTTCACTCACTGCTCCCCTGCTTTCCAGAAAGAGTTCTGAGGAGAAAAACCATCCAAACTCTTGGCTTCTACTGCTGCCTGCTGTGGGAGTTTAGACACTCACAAACTGCAATGTGTGCTTTTGCAAATAAAACACTGGCACTGCCTCTTTCAGCAGGAACAACTCCGAAATGAGCCTTAGAAATGCTCTGAAAGGCAGCAGTTTCCATCTAGGAGGATTTTTTCTGCAGGCATCGCTAATGAGGGTTTTCACTGCTGTGGAGGTGCTTCAGCTGCTCGTTATCCCTGCTCTCACATCTTTGTTCACGGGGAGCAGCCAGTCCTTGTTCCATTCTCTGGGCTTTGGTGCCATTTCTGCAGTCGGGGTTTGTACAATTAGCAGAAATGATTTAGGCTTTGTCAGCAGGTGCAAAGTGATGCTCAGGTCCTGTCTGACACCTGGCAGCAGGGACAGAGCTCACAAACCAGGCCAGCTCCTTCTCCTTGCAGAATCTCAGTGCACCAAAGCTGGGATAAACTGAGGGGTTTATACATCCCCATCTCACAATAATCCTACAGTTTGTACCTCTGTGCTGCTACAAAACTCATTGCAGGGCTCTGGAGAGAGAAATCCGGGTTCTCCACGTGGATCCTGCAGCACAGGGCTTGGGAGGCAGCCTGGAGCCGTGGTTTAACCAGGGGGAAGGTCTGAGGTGGGAACAAACTCTCACTGTGCTTGGAGGGGACTAAAAGATCCCTGTTCCACCTGGGTGATGTGTTCCCTCTGTATCAGCCTCATCTCTGATTCAAAACTTGCAGGCAATTTGCTTTATAAAAACCCAGACAGACTCTCAACAGGCAAGTAAGAACAATTTCTCTGTTTTCTCTTTCAGTTTTATTCTTTGCAAATTTTGGGACATAGGGTTTTGTTGTTAAAAGCTGTTTTTACATTTTTATCTTATCTGGGGTTTTTTTCCACGCTAATACACAAAATGCTTTGGAAGTGAACTGGTGTGGAAGGCAGATCTAGAGCAGGTGTAATGAAGCTGTGCTTTAGAATCAAAAGATGCACTTGCTGCCTCCAGCGAGGATTTTAAACATTTTAGTCGTCTTTTTAAATTTGCTTCACTTTTTCATAAGCTAATGTCTTTACAGACCAGAAATAACCCATGGCAGTGCACAGGCTGGATCAAGGGCTGAGCCTCCTTAGAACATTTTAGAGCATATTTCTCTCATGGAACTAAAATATTGCTAAATGAAAAAAATACATCTCAGCTCTGCTGGTATTTAGCTGTACTCTTCTTATTCATGTTGCTTCTCAAACCACAAAAATCTTAAGAAAATCAGTGCCACCATCTATGAAGCATGTAATTTTTATTGTGAATGTTAAAAGCCCATACAGTAAGATTATATTAATTAGGAAGAGAAAGAACAAAGGCCCACTCTCTATTTTCTGCTTTCCTTCCATAAGATGATATATTTGCTGCCATAAGATTATATATTATTCCCTGTATTTTCTGTGCACAATTGTCTCAAATGGTGCAATCAAGGTAATGTTGCAGGATTGAGGCCTGTGTTATGTAAAATTTTCACCATTTATCTCCACTTCCAGTTTTCCTTTTGTTCATTCCTATAATGAAATCTGGAGCAGCAGGTAATTTTCAGCAGTTCCATGTTCCAAGAATAGGAGCTTATGAAACTTTAAAAGAAGTTAAGGCCACAAAACTCAAGTTTTGTTTAAAGCATTCAGCTGCTGGGTAAGCTCGAGCTCATTTGGGGTTTTTAACCATATTGTGGCAGTACAGAGCACTGCTCCACCAGATAACCACGGGGATGTGGGGTCACCTGGAGGAAAGGGGATTCCTTTTCCAGCTGCCAAAACCTCAGAACCCTGAGGAACTGGGAAGGTCTCCCTCTCCATGTTCAATATCTGCAGATTCCTCAAGCTCTTCCCTTGCAGTACTCTGGTGATTCTCTGACAGAATTTTAAATGTTCTGAGACCTGTGTTCAAAGCATACAACCACAGTTATAAAATAAATCCTGTTTTTTTACCAAAAGTATTTTCTAAAACACTTTGTGAGAGTTCTCTATCTCATAGTCTGAAGCAACCAAACCCAAAATATTAACATACATTAAAAAGGTTGTGTTATTCCCTGCAAGCTATCATGTATCAATCTAATAGTCAGCCTTAATATAAAAAGTTGAGTTCTGTTCTTCATGTCTAGCTAAGGATTTTCAAGTTCTGTTTATTTCTTTTAATCATGCTAAATGGAAACAGCAGACAGAGCTAAGCTTTGTAAATAAACCTGCTGGAGTTAATCACCCAGCTTAGACAACACTTTAATAACTGCAGTGTGCCTTTGTGCTTTACTGGGGTTGGGATTTTGTGTTTATTATTTACTGGGGGTTAGAATTTTGTGTTTATTATTTACTGGGGTTAGAATTTTGTGTTTATTATATTCCCAAGAACTCTTTCTGCCAGAGCATGGCATCTTTGTGTCTCAGTTTACATCCAGGTTGGTTCCTGAGCTGACAGGGGCACGTTTGTACTCAGTGAATAAAGGGCCAGTCCCTGGGCACATCAGTGCCCTGCCCCTCACTCACACATGAATTGTCACACCAGGCCTTTCACACAGCCTGTAACAGGTCTGTGATATGATTTTAAAGCTCAGCATTTAAAGTATTTTAGTTAAAAGATGTGCTAAACTTTGTTTATTTATCTAGATGTTTCAAACTAAGCTGCAGTGCTGGATGCTCAGTGACCTGTGTGTGCTCCTTTCCAGGTGGATCCACTCTTTAGCAGTGAAGTTAAGGAGAAAGTGAAAAGGTGAGGAGCTGATGTTGAACCTGTGTCTGCTGCAGAGAGCAGCTGGCTGCCCCTTTTAAATCGTGTATCCACAAACAAATGGCCACGCACAGCTCTGTGACTGACAGACCTGTGGGATTGTTTGGCATGGAACAGCCTCAGACTGGCTATTCCAACCATTCCAGGTTTTGCAATAACCACTGTGTTCGTGTTCAATCCCGTCTGTTTGACTCTGATTTAGGTTCATTATTTGTAGAATTGTGGGAGGGGCTGTGCTGGCTGCAGGATCCTCCAGTTCCACCCCAGGCACGGGCAGGGACAGCTCCCAGCCCTGTCCAGCCTGGCAGGGATGGAACACTGGGGTGGCAGTGGGCAGCTGCTGGGTGCCTCAGCCCCTCAGGGCAGGGTCCCACCCGTTCCTGGGGTTTTTGGGGTGTTCCCCCCGTGCTGGCTGAGCCCCCGTTCTGTGTCCGCAGGGCCCCCGGGGTGCACGTGCTGCAGGAGCTGCCGCAGCGGGAGCTGCACGCCGCCGTGCGCGGCTGCTTCGCCGTGGTGAACAGCTCCGTGTCCGAGGGGATGTCTGCTGCCCTCCTGGAGGTGAGCCCCGCTCGGGGGGACCCCCTGCACCCCACATCTCCTGTCACTGCAAACCGTGCCAGCGCTCGGTGTCCGCATCTCAGAGCTGCTGAAGACAAAACTAAAATGTTTTCTTTTTGCAAGTGTTAGCAATTAAGGTTTTCTTCCCGTGAACTGACAGGTTTTTATGCTTTCTCTATTTATTTTTAAAGGATAGAATGTAATTTTATCAATCCTGCTAAATTAATGATGCAGACCTGAGATGCAGAAATCATTCTGATTTACTGGGGTTGTCACGAGGTTGGATTCAACACCCACTTCCTTAGAATGGACTTTCATTTATTTTTACATCCTTTCAAAAAGCAATCTAAGAGCTGTATTTGGTTATTTAATTCTGAAATGATTAACGAATGAATGACACGCTCAGTTAATCCTTTTGCCATCAGTATTGAAAATTAACAACCAGTTTTATTTCCTGTCAAAGTAGGGCACTGCTTAGCATCAAGTGCTCTCCCAGAAAACAAGAGGTATGCTTGAAGTGGAAGTTCTTTGGGCAGGTGCCTTTCATTGTTCCATTTGTTTTGGGTGCTCAATGTTGGCTCTTCATGATCTCAGAGGATCACTGAAATTATTACACCTTTTGTATTAATGGACCCCCATTTCTGTTGCTAATGAGTTGCATTTCCAGCATTTCCACACGTCTGGACGTCCTCCTGAGTAAGAGCTGAGTGAGCATTACAGGAATTAGGAAGGGCCATTGCTGAGATCTTGTTAAACTGAGAAAGCTCTGCATAAAAATCCTCTGGTCCTAGGCTGGAGAAAACAGCCTTGAGTTTGGAAATGCAGCTCCCGTTGTCCTCAAAGTTCAACATTTCACAAGGTCATGAATCTGTAAACAGTATTTCAGAGTGAGATAAATATATAATAGCTAAACGAGATAAATATGTAATCACATCTAGTCCAACCTGCCTCAAGGTTTGGAAGAGCTGGGAGCCATGACTAATTGCTTTGTCAGCCGGTTCTGATATCTCTGAGATTTGACTGGAACTGATCTGTTTCTGTTTGGCATTTGAAGAAGAGAAAACAAAACATTCCAGCAAACATTAAAAATGCATCTCCTCCTCTGAGAGCTCAGCAGTTGTGCACGTTCCTGGGCACGTGGTGCTGTGAAGGTTCCTGAGTTCCCTCTGCTCCTGCTAACAACGAGGTTTGGACTCCATTTCACTGGAGCCCTTTCTCTGCGCTCTCAGGAATATTCCAACTGTTATTAAAATCACTGTGTTCTTATGCTTTTACCAAAAAGCCAATTAAAAACCAAAAGGGTAGAAGAGGAAGTTGGACAGACTCTGCTGTGTTGTGAGGCACAGGCCTAGCAGTCCGGAATAAAAGCCTTAGCAAATTATAAAAATAATAAAATAATAAAATAATGAAGAGGAAGGGATGCTGTAAAGCAGGAAAATTGAAGAGCCAACAAGAAGATGCATAGGCTAGAAGGAAGAAAATGAGGGAGAAGGCAGAAGATGGGGTAACTAAAGCCTGCAGCTGCTCTGTCAGCCCTGTGTAGAGATGCTCCCACAGCTTCCATTTACACCCTGCATCCTCCTGCAATAGCACTAAAACACATTTGCAGTCAAAATAATGTAACAAAACAGATGGCCAATGGACTGAAGTGTTGTTTTATACTGTTATTCCTGGAACCTAGGTCAGTAAATTACACATATTTTCAGCAATGCAAATGATTCTTTTTACTGCTTGAAAATAGACTAAGTATCTAAATGAAATTCGAAGCCACTTTGTGCAGTAATTATTTCCAGCCCAATCCGTTGGTTTAAGGCCAGGGGTGTAAAGGCAGCCCTGCATCTCAAGTGTTGGGCCATCTGTCCTGTCTTTCAGTAGCTGTAATTCACTGGGACCTGAGCTTTGGGGACCTGAAGGGTTTCTCATGTAGCAGCTCCTGCCCTCCAAGCCTGAGACAGAACAAATCTCTTCCCCTTTAGAGTTTGGAAATTACAGAAAATTAAATGTGAACTTGGTGCCCGACTCCAATCAATCATCAGCTCAATAGCTTTGAGAAGAAGAGGTGAAGGAATGTATGAAACAATTCCAGCTGTGCTCACAGCTGCCCTCACTGCACTCACTGTCCTGTGCAGTGCCCTGGCACTGCTCCCTGGGGAATGGGATCCTTCCATTAAAAACTGAAGAGGTGGGGAGGAACTTCGGGTTGTTGTGTTTGCTTTTCTTATTAAAATGGTCATCGTTAGCACCTTGAAATGCATGGATCCTTAGGAACTTGTTTCTTTTATATATAATTTTAAAAAAGAAAAAGAAATATATATATATTTCTTTTTATATATAATTTTTATATTCCTCTAGGCAATGGATTTAGACATTCCAGTGCTGGCGAGGAACATCCCTGGGAACGCAGCAATAATAAAACACAAGGAAACGGGACTGCTGTTCTCAACTCCGCAGGTGAGGAAAGCTGAGATGCGGAGGTCCCTTGTCTGTGCCAGGCCTGTGTCGGTGTTTCCCTCGCAGCCTGCCCGGATCCCCTCCCTGGGGCTGCCGCCCTGCCCTGCAGTTCAGCGAGCCCGTCCTAGGTGTCAGCCTTGCGGAGCCTTTGAGCCGCTCTCAGCCGCTGCTGCTCCGGGGCCGGGAGGTTCCAAACCCTGCAGAGATGCTCTGCATGTGTCAGATTTCAGCGGGTAAAAGCTGGAACGGGAACTTGTGTCAGACAAGCTGCAGCTCTCCAAAAGAGCAGGAGCCCCGAGTTTCACTTTGACTCATTTTCTGTAATTTCTGGCAGGCAGTGTTAATGGAAAGAATTTTTAGATGCAAGAGATTGCTCAGTCAGAGAAATTAATGATAAATTAAGTGAAGTGTCAGGATAAAGTCTCAGGATAAAATAAGAGTGGGGAGAGAGGGAGCACTACCCATATTTAATGCTGGAAATTTTCATTTCAGCATATTTTCCTGCATTAGGGCTTTGCTTTACATATGCATGTATGCTGTGGAAAATGGCTCTCAGAAAAATCTCCCCTCAGAGTTTTATCCAGCTCAAGATAAAGAAACATACTAGAGTAGCCCATTTGATAATTTTGCAAAGCAGAGAACGTATCTTATTTATTTACCTTGTGGAGGGTGTGATTAATGCATCCTATTAATGCATCCTCTGTTTCTGGAAGGTGAATCCTCTTGGTTGGTTTTAAAGGAGTTTTTAAGAGAAAACCTCTTCCAATTCAAGTATGGTTCTGTTTGTTTGTTTCTGGAATAGACAATAAATAACCATGCTCCTCTTCCTGAGCTCCCCAAAACTCATCAAATACAGTTTAAAATACAGTCTGTCAGAGGTTGAGTCACGTTAGATCAAAGAGATGCAATTAAAAGACATTTTAATTGTGGGGAGAAGGGACACTGCCCATGGCACTTAGAAGATCTGGTCTGAGTGAACTGGGACTGGTAAACATCTTCTGGTAAGAAACTTTTTGGGTTGTTTTTTTTAACTTTGCTTACTTTGGTATCTTAAGTATCTTTTCTGCTGTGCCCTCAGATGCATCAGGTTAGTGAGGAAAATGCCTTTAATCTACAAAGAGATGAGAACTGTGTCTGGGTGCTTGGGAAAGTCTGGCTGGCTGCAGGAATCTGGACCACCAATGACGAGAAAAGTTTGGATTAGTGGATTAGAAAAGGAATTTTCTTTGCCACGTTTGGTGGATCCTGGCTGGTTGTGAAGGTCCAGGCTGGATCACAGCTCAGGAGTAGAAAGCATTGCTCATTTCCAGAGTTTCTGATGTGGGGAGGGAAAGCTTTGCAGTACCAGGATGTGCCTGCTGTCTTTGGACAGCCAGACTAGAGGGATGTTAATTGACCATTATGCAGTGAGAATTGTTTGAAATCCTGAGCGCTGCTGGCGTCCTGATTTGGTTCTTGCTGGAAGTGAGCTCTGTGGCTTTCAGGAAAGTGGGAAATGTTGTGTCTCATCGGAGCCATCCTTAACCATTTGCACCTGGCTGGAAATAGCAGAAGCTTTGCCAGGCACTGGAGCCAGCAGATGGAAATGGTTAATGGAAGTGGGAGCCCTGGAACGCTTTGTTCCTGACACTCCATCATTTTTGCACATTACTGTGCACATTACTTTTAAATCATGGGTTGATCCTGTAGCTGCTTGAATTTGCAAGTTTATGGAATATTTGACACTGAGTTAATGGGACTTGAAGTAAAAAAGGTAAGAGATAAGAATGGGGCAATAAATAATGCAAAATTGTGTTAAAAGGGAAGACACAAGAAGTTACTCAGCAGGCTGAGTTTCAAAAGTCTACGTTGGGTGTCTGTAAAAGCTCACGGAAGGGCCTAAAGAAAGAGAAGGAGGTAAATAAACCTCAGAGGCAGTAAGAGAGGGACAGAGGTGGAGGGAGCTGAGCTGGCAGCCCCTGGGGGCGTTTGGAGGGGTGGGAGAGACCCCAGGAGGGACCCCCAGCCCAGCTGGGACTGCAGCACTGCTGGGCCAGGCAGGGCTAGAGCCCAGTGCTCAGCCTGGGCCCTTCCCCAGCAGGGCACTTCTGGCTTTGAGCGTTTGGTTCTGGCTTTGAGGGTTTGGTTCTGGCTTTGAGGGTTTGGTTCTGGCTTTGAGCGTTTGGTTCTGGCTTTGAGCGTTTGGTTCTGGCTTTGAGGGTTTGGTTCTGGCTTTGAGGGTTTGGTTCTGGCTTTGAGGGTTTGGTTCTGGCTTTGAGCGTTTGGTTCTGGCTTTGAGGGTTTGAGGGTTTGGTTCTGGCTTTGAGCGTTTGGTTCTGGCTTTGAGGGTTTGGTTCTGGCTTTGAGCGTTTGGTTCTGGCTTTGAGGGTTTGGTTCTGGCTTTGAGGGTTTGGTTCTGGCTTTGAGCGTTTGGTTCTGGCTTTGAGGGTTTGGTTCTGGCTTTGAGGGTTTGGTTCTGGCTTTGAGCGTTTGGTTCTGGCTTTGAGCGTTTGGTTCTGGCTTTGAGGGTTTGGTTCTGGCTTTGAGGGTTTGGTTCTGGCTCTGTGGCAGTGCCAGCATGCCCAGCTCACAGGCTGGAGCACACGGGGCTGCTCCTGCTCAGTACCTGTGGCACTGCTGAGCCTCCCCCCTGCCTCTGCCCCCCTGGGGTCACTGCTGGCCCTGAACAATCCCCTCCTGTCTGCTGGAGCTGCTAGGAAATGGTTTAATTGCAGACTTGCTTTCATGATATAAATAATATATTAACCATGCATCTTCTTTTCATTATATGTGAGCTGTGGCACCGGTGCAGCTCTCGTGGTAATTGAGGAATTATTCATCCTTTTTTACTCAGTGCCCTCATTTTCCAGCTTTATCTCCTGCATACCTGTGTTTCTGTGTCTCTGCAAAATACTATACAGGATTTATTGTAGTTACTGTGCAGAGGAGCTGACATTTTCTTTAACGATGATTGGTCAATTTACCAGGAGAAAACTGTATTATGGATGTTGCTGTTGAAAAATGCCTGTGTTTGTGGTGGAGCACTCCATGAAAAGGGCAGATGTGAGAGCGCTTCTGGAGGTACAGGAGATGATTTTCTCCCATTTTCTGGGTTGTGACTTACTGCTGAGCCTCAACTTTTACACTGTTCTGCTGCCACCTGTAAATTAATTATAGCCACTCCTGTGCGGGGATAAAGGTTTATTAGAAATATGGATGGCCCCAAGTAGTAAACTAGCACATAGATCACCACCTCCTTCCCTTGGGCTGCTGAAGCCATAGCCTTGGGTTTTATAACTGAAAGGCAAGCTGTGAATTTGACCCCTCCTTCACCAAACCTGAAGCTTGCTTCCCATCTGCAACAAAATACGGGAGTGCATAAACATTTGTGCAAATATCACTTGCACAGATACAGCAGAACAGCTTCTGCAGGGGTGTGACCTCCCTGAAATGACTTCACAGATATCACAGGCTTCTGGAAAGCAAACTGAAGTGCTGGATTTCCTGAAGGAGCTGAGAGCTGAGAATGTCTGCGTGCTGCAAGGCCAGACTCCCCACAAAACCACAGTGAGATGCAAGTCACCCGTGGTTAGGGGAGACACCTGGAAAATGAAGTTATTGCTGTCCAAAGCTGAGCATCCAAACCTGAGCAGCAGCGAGGGCAGCAGCTGCAAGGGCACGAGGCAGAACCCAGATAAGTCACAGTGAATCTCCCCACTGGCTCCCAGTCACACTGCAGGTGACTGGGGCTGCTCACACTGCATTAGGAGAACAGGCAGGGATAAAGCTGAGCAGTCCTTACTCTCCAGCTCCTGGTATTTTTCCATTTGCTTTTTCTCTCTCCTGCGTTTTCTCAAATTTTATGCTTTGGACTCGGTTTGGCATTTTTTCCTGAAATTATCCTCAGCCTCAAGTATTGTAACTGTGAATAAGGATCTCATTTCTTCTATCATTTACATGTTTCCAAGTTGTTGTCCTCCATATCCACATTTTAAAAGAATGCTAATAGGACTACCTGTCAAGAAATGTTACATTGCTGCTTCTGCTCTTAGGTAATTTACATAAATTATTTTTAAACATTACTTTAAATAAAATCCTCCACAGGAGCATAAAATTAAACTTGGGGCTGTAGTTCAGTGTGATCAGTATTTATTACTGTGATTTCCCAGGCAATTGGGTGAAGCCAGCAGAAGCCAGGTGAGCAGAAGTCAGGTGAGCCCATCCCACAGGTGAGGGGCTGGAATGGCAGAAAATCAGCCCAGGGCAGCTGGGGTGGGGAGCAGGCTGGACACAGGGCTGGACACAGCTGGACACAGGGCTGGACACAGGGCTGGACACAGGGCTGGACACAGGGCTGGACACAGCTGGACACAGGGCTGGACACAGCTGGACACAGGGCTGGACACAGGGCTGGACACAGGGCTGGACACAGAGCTGGACACAGGGCTGGACACAGGGCTGGACACAGGTCTGGACACAGGGCTGGACACAGGGCTGGACACAGGGCTGGACACGGAGCTGGACACGGAGCTGGACATGGAGCTGGACACAGGCTGGACACAGGTTGGACACAGGTTGGACACAGGCTGGACACAGAGCTGGACACAGGCTGGACACAGGCTGGACACAGAGCTGGACACAGGCTGGACATGGCTGGACATGGAGCTGGACACAGGCTGGACACGGAGCTGGACACAGGGCTGGACACAGGGCTGGACACAGGGCTGGACACAGGGCTGGACACGGAGCTGGACATGGCTGGACACAGGGCTGGACACAGATCAGCAAAGTCCATCCTGTGCTAACCAAGGATTCTGTATCTATGGAGGTTCTGGACACTCTGTTACTCAGATTTTCAAGCACAGCTCTCTCTTTCACCTGATGTTGGTATGAACTCCGTGATGTTTCCTCCACAGCTGACAGCCCCTGTGAATAATGGATCTCCCTCTCCATCCCCTCTGTGCCCCTGTCCCTGGGCACTGATCCTCTCCACCAGTCCTGTAGCAGACATTATCTCAATTTTCCACTGCCACTAGAGCTGTCTGCCTTCCTGAGCTGCACCAAGGCCCTGTTTTGCACAGATCTGAGCACATTTGTAATCCAGCTGAAGCACTGGAGTCGTCTCTTGATAGAAAATTAGCCCAGCTGCTCAGAATAGATTAGTTCAGACATCAAATCTCCTTTCACACGTTTGAAGTTACCAATTTCTCTTGCCTAGAAGTAAATGAGAGAGGCAGAGAACAGTTGTGATCTTTGAGCTCTGCTATTTTGGCCAGTGAATTTAAAGGTAATACGTGGCTTTTTTGGGTGTGTGTTGAGCTCACCCTGCTGTACCTGTGTCTGTGCTGCATGCCTGCTCTTATCTTTACACTGCTTGTGTTGGGACTGCTTTGCTCTTACCACAAATTCTCCAAGGTGTTGCAGTGGCAGTGAGATAAAAGTTCAGCTGAGCTGAGATCAAACCTCTGATGCAGTTTGTCCTCCACGCAGAGCAGGCAGCTCATTTCCAGCCAGCCTGGCTTCCCAGCAGCTGTGTTGTTAAATGTGCTGCTCATTGCTCTTAACACTCTTGGAATTGTCTTTGATTTTTAATGTCTTGGTTCGTGGGCTGTGTCAAATAACAAAATGATTGTTTATTGATCATTGTTTATAAATAAAGTATGGTGCTTGACCTTGAGAAATGACTTAGGACAGCTTCAGCTCTTGGCTCGCAGCTGGACAGGCACCAGCTATTTCAGCAGCACCAGGACTTTTTCCAAGAAGTTTTAACTGATTACTTTCTTCATCTTTTTTAGGAGTTTGTTGAGCTGTCCAAGAGTTTAATGAATGACCCCATTATGGAAAAGGAAATCATAACAAGGGCCAAAGACTACGTGAAGAAACACCATTCCTGGGAAGGGGAAAGGAAAACCTACCAGAAGCTTGTGCTGAGACTCCAGTGACTCGCAGGACTGCAGCTGCCACCAGCAGAGCACTGTAATGATGGGAATGTGATTGGGGCTGCCTTTCTCTCGGGTTTTTAGTCAGCCATGCATTGCTGTTGTTTGCACACTGGGATCAGAGCCTGCAGAGCCCGGAGCAGAGCTGGGTGTTTGCTGCTGGGGGCCTCAGAGGGCACAGAGCTCTTGGACATGGATTTCTCCCAAATTTCCCTCCTCGTTTGTGTGGGGCTGCTCAGCACTGCCTGCAGCAGCACAACCCTCCAGGGCAGGACCAGCCCCATTTCAGATCCCAGAATTGCTGCCCTCCCCTCTGAGCACGTTGTTCCTGCTATTCCCAGTGTCCTTGGCCGTGCTGGGATGGAGGGGCAGCTGTGGCACTCCCAGTGCAGAGCAGAGGGGAAATCTGCAGCTGCCTCCAGCTGGGTGTTGCTGCTGGGCCTCCTTCGGCCACTGCAGAGCAGGCACTGAAGGAGGAACTCCTGCAATGTGAATTTTCAGCATCACATATTTATAGGTAATAATAAAGGACTTTTCTAACGAACTGAGCCAGCTTCAGGGTGTCCTGTTCCTCTCAAAACCTCCCAGAGATCTCCTCTGCCAGCTCCTTTCTGATAACCTACTTGATGTTTTGATCCTTAGCCATCCCCCCTCCCCTTCCAATAGTATTGGTTGTCTTCTGAGAAAAACAGGTTTTTAAAAGCAAATAAACAGATGCACACTGTGGGACAGAAGCCCAAGCACTGAGCTAATGGTGAGTGATTAGTAATAGTAATTTTTTTTCTGCAGATACATTTATCACTGAGCTTCAACTATAAATATATCGATCTGGAATTTGTGCTATTCCCAGCAAAACAAAATATGTTCAAGTGAGAAATTCTGCTACACCCTCAGAATGTAATTAACATACGATTTTTCAGGCTGCATTTAATCTATAAATACGAAATGTGCATCTGGGAAGCAGCGTGCCCATTTGCATGTGATCAGTGTGGCAGCAGCACAAACAGCCCTCGTGCAAGGGAGAGCAGGAAATGCACCCCAGGAGGAGCAGCACCCACCCAGCAGGGCACCCAGGGGCTCTCCCTGCCCATGAAGGCTCCAAGGTGGGCCCCACTGCAGGGAGCTCCATCACCATAACCTGCGACTGGATTTGTGTTTGGGATTTCATCCAGTCCTGTGTTCCAGGCCTATAAATATTCAATGAGTCTGCTAAGTCCTTGTAAGGAAAATATGAGACCCATGCAGGCAGTTTTGGGGATAATTATCTTTGCAGCAACCTCACTCAAATGGTTTTGTAGGTAAGAAGAATCCTTTTGTTGTCCTGCAGCCCTAATTACAGTATTTATCTTCCCCTTCAAAGCCCCACTCCTACCCAGGCAGCTTTTTAAGCAAAGCACACCTCGATGAGATGCAGATACAGCTCCAAAAATAGCATTGTTCTGTCTGCAGGAAAAATCCTCCATTGTACATTTACCCCACGGCCACTTCTGTATTTCAGGACCTTGAAGTGTACTGCTAATTAATCCAATTACAGGCATTTTATTTTGCAATTAGCTCTGCCACTGAAGCCGTGGGCAGTGGATGGAAGCAGGGGACCTGCACAGGGGCAGCACAGGCTGCTCCCTCCTGTCACTGTCACCAGAGCTGGGGACAGGCTGGTGGCCTGTGACAAACCCAGCCACGTGCAATGGCAGCCTGCTGAATTAGGATTTCATTTTCATTAGCCCTAAAGCACACACATCCCAGTTTTCAGGGTTAGTTTCTGTACCTTCCCAACAAACACTTGCTGGGCTGAGCTTCCCCATTTCTGGCTGCTGACCATTTCCATTTACAGAGCCCCAGAGCTCCAGCCTGGCACAGGCAGCTGCTTTGGTTTGCTATAATCATATCAGGACTTAATTGGGAAAGAAAAACGTTAAAATGTATCTTGGAAGATTCAAAAATATTTGTGCCTCTCCTGCAAAGCACTTACCATCAATTTAGGCCGAGTATTAACCAACCCAAACATCTGCAAATGCTACCTTGAGGTTTAATAAATGCACAGGCACTTCACTCTTCATTTTCAGTGTATTCTCTCCTGTCTCTCGGGCTCGTAACTTGTTCAGGCCCTTCCTCCCCTCAGTCTTTTTAATCTTTAGGTCAGGAATCATTCCCCATGAAAGTAAAGAAACAGTTTTGTCAAAGGCTTGTCAGAGGAGATGGGTGCTTCCATGTGGAATTCAGTCATTTAATGGCTCAGTGGGATCTGAGTGGGTTTTTTCATTAAGTTGTCCAGAGTAATTTCATCACTCCAGAATTTATTTCAGTTCCACCCTCCTCTGTCTGGTGGGTCCCAGCCCAGTTCCTTTAATGTCTGAAACTTAAACCTCGTGTGAGAGCAGGTCCCCACAGCCCTGTGCTGTCCCAGGCTCCTCAGTGCCTTTAATTCTGCCTGACTCACACAGAGCAAAACCTGCACCTTCCAGGGCCTTCAGTGCACTGAGGATTTTAGAGAAAAGAGCACTTATTAAATTGAAAATTCTCACAATCACCAGTGTAAGAGCAAACTGTAGTAAAGTCCAGGATCCCTGACTTTTTAGGAAACAGCCTCCATTTGTGAAAGGGCTGGATAATCATCTGCAATTCAATTCTCTCTGAAGGAAGCCTATTTTCATTGACTAATTATTCCGTGTCATTCCTCTGACATCTATTTTAAGTACCAAATATTGAGGGCACTTGAAATCTCACATCCTTTCCCAAAAATGTAGGCCAGCACTTGTTTTGTCCAGTGCCTGAAAAAATGACTCCAGAAATTCATTTCCCCCAGAGCATCGCCATTCAGCCAATCCAAAATATTTGTTTGCAATTAAACAGTACATTTTAATTAGACCAGCAGAGAACATCTGGCCACTGAGAAATCAGAGTTGTGGACACCTGACCTGGAAGAGCATTCCCCCCCTGAGCACCCTGGAACCCCTCCTGCCCCAGAGCAGGGCTGGCACCCCTTTTATGACACTTTAATGTGCTCCTTACATGCAATTCCATCCTTGTGCACTTCAAATCTGCCAAAGAAATAAGTCCAGCCACAAGGGTAACCTTGCCAGACAGAGGTCACTAACTTCATTTGTCTGATTCAGTCAAGTTTCATCACTCATTGAAACTAAATGCTCCTCTATTGCTTCAAAAATTAATCCCTGCCATTGGAAAGTCACACTGTTATTTTAGTGGCTTTAACCAAGTGAACTCAGTTACCAAAGCTTTAATTTAACTTCAGCAATCCTTTAAAAGCTCATAGCCCTGAGTGTGGCCTCTGCCATCCCTCACAGCTCCAGCTTCTTCCCAGGTGGTTTTCTGTTGTTTGGGTTTTTGTATTGCTTTTAAAAATAGGTTTAGGTAAGCAAGAATTCACCTGAAATCTCTTCCAAAGCTGACACCAATCCCTGCCTGTGGAAGCGTTCACACCTTGCACCGCAGCCCTGAGGCAGCTCCCAGGGCAGGGCTGGCCCCAGCCCAGCATTTCCAGCACTGCCTCTGACAGGTCAGAGCTGAGCCTGCCTTGGCCTGGCTGATTTCACAGGCTGCGCCACCACTCAGGCAAAAAAGCTGAAAAAAACAACATCTTCTTCTGCATGACGGCAAAGTAAGAGGCAGTGGACAAATTTAATCACCATTTTCTGGAACAGGAGCACAGCGTTACGTGTTCTGAATATTCATCATCCTTTAGCACCACTTCACTCTCCTTTTCATCTCTGTGTGACCCTAGCAACGAGTCTGCTCTGAGCAGGTTTAAAGCCTTCCTCGGAGCCTGGAGCTCAGTCTGGGCTGTGTTTAGTCTCTTACTGATTTTACATCTCCTTTGGCAGCCCCGGGAGGTGTCCCTGGAGCATTGTGTGTCTGTCACCTGCTGCAGCCTCAACCCTTTTTTACTCTCTCTGCTGGAGCTGAACGAGGGAACTTTTCTGTCCCTCCCACACTTCAGATCTTTGTTCCTGCCTGGCACAGAGCGAATAAAACATCAGGAGGTGCTCGGGTACCCCTGCCCCACCCTGCACCCCCTCTGCCCTTTCCCCAGGCTGGGATTTTGCAGGAGGAGCTGCCCAGCCCCAGCTCAGCCCTGTGCAGGCGTGGGGCAGCCAGGAGAGATTCCCTGGCACCCCTGAGTGTCACTGGGGATCGGCTGAGTGGGACAATCCTGCTGCCCTGCCACAGCAACAGCTCACCTGCACAGCCCATCAGCGGGCCTTCATTGGGAAGGCACAAATTTAACCATGGGCAGAAAGAAAAAAAAAAGCAAAGGCTGCCTGGGGATGGAGCTGGCAGTTCTGTGCTGCTCTCTCAGGGGCTGCCACAGAGCAGGGATGCTGCTCTGCCCTTCCTCGTGGGGCTGGAAATGCTCACTGCCCCCTCCTGCTGTTTGTGCTACGGCCAGAAGGGCCCCAGAGCCCTGCAAGGACCTGTGGAACAAACAGCAGCACAGGAGCATCAGGTGCACCCTGGTGTGTGCTGGGGAGAGTTTAAAAGCAAATTGTGGCACACAATTTTCAGAGGAAGCCTGGGGAACCTGGCTGTACTCATGGGAAGGATTAGTGCAGCAGCTCTGCTTCAGAAAATGAGACAAAATAAGTCAGATTATTCCTCAGGGCATTAACTTTGAGCCATTAAGGACTGAGCATGAGAAACTTATTTGAAATAAAACCTTGTTGCTTCATCTGTTGGAAGGGAGGAAAACAGAGAGCCCCTTAATAGAAATGCAATCCTGAGGATGTGCTGCTGAGACCTTCCCTGCTTTCCCTTTGGTTATTCCCAACACAGGCCAGGGCTGCTCTGCCCAGCAGTCAGAAATAAGTGAGGTTTTACCTAAATGGGAAAAGTCAAACGTTGCTATGGCAGTGTTAAAATTAAATTACAGTAAGGTTGATGTGTGACTGAGTATCCATATCCACAAGAGGTGAAAACTACCTTTTCAACAGCATGTGTCAAGTGGCAGGGCCTTGTCAAGAAATGCAGGAGAAAGCAAACATTATTAAAATTAAAAAGCCTTCCAGAGATGTGTTGGAAGGACTCTAATGGCTTGAGCTGGGCTTTGGGAAGTGCAGGATTCCAGAGAGATGCCAGGCACAGGGCCTGAGTTCTGCAGCTCCCCTCTCCCATGGGGTTTAGGGATCCTGCACCTCTGAAATCAGACCTCTGGCACAGGGCTGGCACTCCACTCTAAATATGCTTAACAACTCAGGATTGAAATGTTCCAGCTCTTTAACTCCCCAGCATTTTTCAGGCCAACAGAAAATTCAGAGAAATCCAGGTTTTACAGGAAAAGGTCATTTTTATAATGACAACACTCCACAGGTAACCCCAGAGCAAAAACCTCCACGCCTGGCCTTGGACACAGCAACCTCCTCCTGGATTGGGCACAACTGGGAGCTGCTACAGAACCTGCAGGGCCCTCCCCAGAGGAAGCAGATTAACATCCCAAGGCACCAAATCATTCCCATTGTGGATTATATGCAACTGCACGAGCAAAATGTTTTCTGCATATTATGCTCCATTATTTTGGAATACAATAGTTCCCTTGGCATTAGTGCCCAATGAATGGGGAGTTCATTTGGGCTGAAAGACTAAACAAACACACACTGACAATGAGGATAAATCAGATTGCTGCAGCACTTTCAAGGAGCTGGGAAAAATAATATTTTAATCAAATAACTCAGCTGCAACTGCCATGAACCACTGGGAGGGTTAAGGCTGGGGCTCAGTATTCTATTGAGAAAACACAGAATTATTCCAAACACGCCGTTCCCTGCCACTGCTTGGCTCGGATGAAAAGCACAGGATGCAAAACAGAGGATGCAAAACAGAGACTCCAGCCCCAAGAACAAACTGAAGCCACCAAAAACCCCAAGGTTAAAGGAGCAGTCTCAAAGACCACTCACCCAGCAAGATAATGCAATGCTGGAGAAAAGTGACTACTGCCAGGCTTTAGTCTAAAATAAAGATTTGGGGAATGGTTATTTAAATTTACTCCAAAATGAGGAATACAGGCACGTTTAAGGCTCTGGACCAGTGTCTGTGACTCTGAGCCCAGTCCCAGGTGCAGCAGGGGCTGCCACGTGTGCCCAGAGTCTCTGTGAGAGCAAAGAAAGCACCAGTGGCCCCCCAGCCCTGCCCCGTGCCCGGGACAGACCCAGAGCCCAGCCCTGCCCCTCTGAGCTTGGCACAGCCCCTGGAGTCTGCCCAACAACCTCAGCTCTGCTAAAACCCGCGTGGTGCCAGCTGGACTAACCCCAAACTGATCAGAAAGATGTGAGAATAAAAGCTGATTTTCATTGTGGGCGGCAGCCTGGAGCTGGAGAGCGCTGATAACAATGGCAGAGGCACAGCTTCAAAAGGGAGAAAAGGACTAAACAAGCAAATTGTGGCAGCCATTAGAAAAATTAATTAAAAGTCATTAGAGGAAAAGACAGACTCAATAATTAACCAGTGTTTGCTGGGCAGGAGTCCAGTGCAATGTGTTGCCCTTTTGGGTAATGACTGCGACAGAACATTCCCCAAATCCAACTGCCTGAGAGGGACAGGAGATGCAACTAACAGAGAAAGCAGCAGCAGGAGCTGCATGGCTGCTGTCCCCTGCAGCAGCTGCAGCAGCTGCAGCAGCCCCGGGCACTGGGCAGACCTGCCAGTGTCCCCTCAGTGTCCCCTCAGTGTCCCCGAGTCCCAGGGGGCCTCTGCAGGTGTTCCCCACCTGAGGTGCCACCAGGGCTCCCGAGGCTTTACAAACCCAGGAACCTGCTGGGGATGGTGCTCGTGCTGAAAATACGACAGGAATTCACCTGCCATTGAATAATTAAAATAATTGTCACACGGGGAGAAGCTCTGTGGAATATCACTGTGCTGACACTGAGGGGGAGCTGTACTTCAACAGAGGCAGATCCTGTCACACAACCTCTGCTTTCCAGTAATGTTTCATTCACTTCCACACAAAGACCTTGAATGGCTCCAAACCTGGTTTGTGCTGCAGCCAGTGAAATGTTCTTTTTTTCCTCTTCCACACCAAATATTTAAATGTCAATCTATTAACATAACAAATTGCCTTTGGAGGCTGGGAGCACAGGCTGTGCTCCTTATTAGCCCTTTCCTAGGTAACCTAAACTGCAGTCAACTAACATGTGGATTATAAATTCCCTTACAAAAAAATCCATAAAATATTAGTTGTAACCATCCACCTCTATTATTTGCACCAGAAAAATTAATTTGAACAGCTGCAAATGAAGCCTTTTGAGTCCAGCTTTACTTACAGTTATTTAAAGGGAAGAAACCCCAAACCCTCCCAAATGAGTTTAAACAGAATATTTATCATCACACATTCCACATAACAAAGCATTTTCTTCTATACTGAATATTCATTTCTGTAATGAAAAGCTTGGAAAAATAACAACAAACCACCCACACACAGATCGAGGTTTAGGGGTGGAGAAAGGCTGCTCTGGCTCTGCAGCTCCTGTGTGTCCCAGAGGGAAACTGAGGCTGCACCAGAGGTGGAGGAGCCCCTGCACCCCCAGCTGCAGCGGCCGGGAGCTCCTGTGCAGCCCCTAAAACACACACGTGCCACTGCCAAGCTTTAGGTAATGCTACTAGCACAGAAATTAATAACCAATCCAATATTTACAATTCCCACCACCACAAGTAGCTCTCTCTGTCTCATACTCACAGTGGCTGCCCCAGAGCCTGGCAGGGCTGCACCAGCAGGTCCCTGTGCCCCGGGCCAAGGTCTGCTCACCCCTGGGGCTCCTCTGCAGCCCCCCCGGCCCAGCTGCTGCAGGACTGCAGACAGAGGGCGATTCCTGCAGCGCAGGGCTGGTCCCACAGGGAACATTCTCCCCCAGAGCAGGACAATCCCAGCTGGTGGTTTCAGAGCTGAGCTCCAGAGCCGTCTCCAGCTCACTGTTTGCTTTCCACTCCAAGGCCGGACTGGCCTTTCCTCAGGTGTTTGGGCTTTGGTGGTGACGGGCAGAGACAAAAGTACAGCCAGGTGTGACCTGGGCTGTGCTCAGGGCTGGCTCTGCTGCAGCGGCAGCAATTGTGCATTGGTGCAAAGCACGTGTGGGTGCAGGGCAGGAGCCTGGGGACACAGACCCCTCCCCATTCCATCAGCCACAGAAACGCTGCAGGCACCAGCAGGGCCCCAAAGGCGTGGGGAGAGCTGGGAGGATTTTGTGAAGCTGCTCCCAGTGCAGCCCAGGGGTGCATGCAGGGGAGCCCCCTCACCTCTAACACTGTCTGGACTGTTTAGAAGTGCCAAAAGCGCCATCTAACCTGGGAGGAACGCAGTGGGTGGATGTTCTGAACTCCACTGCACAAAGCTCTACCCTTCAGCATCCCCCCTGCTCCCTGGAGAGTCTGCAGTGCTGAGCCAAAGCCTTCCCCTCAGCAGTTTGCAAGCCACACCTGGAGGAAAGCTCCTGACATCCCTGGAAATGCTCCACGAGCCTTTAATTCTGTCCAATTCTCTGTTCCCTGGGTCTGGCAGGCAAAAAACAAATGGTTGGCACTTCCCACCCCCTCCAGCTCTGCCACCCACGGCTCAAGGCATCCTCCCCTCCCTGGAGACCCACCCTGCACCCATCCTGCACCCATCCTGCACCCATCCTGCACCCATCCTGCCTCTCCCAACCCAATTGCAACTCCCTGACAGCTTTACTTGCAAATTCCCTCTCTGCACAGCTCATGCTAAGAACCTTAATATTCCTGCAGATTCAGAAAGGGGATTTCCAACAAGCATTAGGAAAATTAAACTTCTCAAGAGCTGTCTCAATCTGACAAGCTATTTCTGGCTCTTTAAAGTACAGTAAGTGAAAATATTAAAATGGGGGATGGGGAATGATGATGAATTCAAGCCAGAAATGAGGACAGGTGACTCTGGATACACCTAAGGCACCCATATGTGTATATACATCCCCAGAAACACACAAATGTGAATTGTTGAAGGCCTCCTGCTGCCTTGGAACAGAAAATGCTCATGTCCCAGCCTCTGCCTCCCTCCAAAGCCACAGTGCTGACAGCACTAATGAGTGTCAGAGGAGTTTCCCTTGGATCCCACCAGAGCCTGGAGCTCCTGGCTAATCCAGCACTTTCCACCCAGGCCATGGACCTGGGGATGGGAGACAGGGAGGGCACGGTCCAGGCCGGGCTGGGGACACTGGGCTCCCCAGAAATGCTGCTGGAGGTGGCAGCAGTGTCCCCAGCTGGGGCTGGGTGCCTCAGCACAGGCAGCCTGGGTTCACCTCCCAAATGCAGAGCTCTGTGCGTGTCCTGCTGTTCCCTCCCCACCAGGGCAGGTTACACAATGCCCCGAGTCCCAGCTCAGCCATCCCTGTCCCCTTCTGCTCCTTTCTCCCCCTCCCTGCTGCTTTCCCTTTTTGCATCCCCTGCAGGGCTCCCAAGCCCACAGCCCCAAGGGAGGAGAGGCTGTTTATAGCCCGGGTCACTGCAGGGGAGGGTGAGAAGCTGAACCAGGCTCTCAAGATGTAAAGGTGTGACTCCGAAGGAGGAGATGATGTTATTTTCTTCAGGAGCATCAGAGTAGCAAAATTTAGCTGTTTGCAAATTTTTCTGTAGCCTGGCCTGGTAGTTTTGCTCTAAACCCTGGGAATTTCCCCTGGTTTAAGGCTTGATTTGAGTGATGATGCTCAGCTTGTCTGTCTGTCCCCCCGCTTTGCAGCAATCACCCCCTGCAGCCTCCTGTGCTGCTGGGAGCAGATGTGGCAGAGCTGTCGTGTGTAATCCAGCAGGCACTTCCCAGAGTGGTGGGCATCTCCTAACGAGCACTGGCAGTGCACACAGACTGAGGAGCACTGCTGCTTCTCCAGCCATTAATATTGCATTCCTGGGCTGCTGCATTTGCTGCTCCTCACGGAGCTCGAGCAGGGAGCCTGCATAATGAAGGATTTGTTGACAGAGGTCTTCATATCCCATCAGCAGGAAGGAGGGAACGATCCTGGTCAGGTGCACTTGGCTGGAGCAGCCCCTGCGATGCTGCCCAGGATGAGCAGGCCCAGGTGCCCTGCTCCCCTCAGGCCATGAGCGCTGCCAGGCTGGAACTGCACCTGTTCCACAGGACACACCTGAGAGCAGGACACACCCACAAGCAGGACACACCTGAGAGCAGGACACACCTGTGTGTGCAGGACACACCTGTGTGTGCAGGACACACCTGAGAGCAGGACACACCTGTGTGTGCAGGACACACCTGTGTGCAGGACACACCTGTGTGTGCAGGACACACCTGAGAGCAGGACACACCTGTGTGTGCAGGACACACCTGAGAGCAGGACACACCTGTGTGTGCAGGACACACCCGTGTGAGCAGGACACACCTGTGTGTGCAGGACACACCTGTGTGCAGGACACACCTGTGTGAGCAGAACACACCTGAGAGCAGGACACACCTGTGTGTGCAGGACACACCTGTGTGTGCAGGACACACCTGTGCACAGGACACACCTGTGAGCAGAACACACCTGTGTGAGCAGGACACACCTGTGTGTGCAGGACACACCTGAGAGCAGGACACACCTGAGAGCAGGACACACCTGAGAGCAGGACACCCCTGTCCTCCCCTGACAGCTCCCTCACCCCAGGCATCCCCGAGGGCAGGGCTGGCAGCAGCACAGCTCTGATTTGGGTGGATTTGCATTGCACTGTACTGTGCTGCACTGCCCTGCACTGCAGGCTGCAGAGCTCCAGGGCTGTGCAGGGACGGGCTCTGGTACCACAATAAACACGTAGAAATGTGTGACAGAGCTCCTGGGCTTTCAGGACGGAATGAATTCATCTCCGGGAGTTTTAAACGCCCAAGGCGCTTTCTGAACGCACCATTGGCAGCGGGAGCTCCCTGCCCGAGCTCGCTCCTCCGTGGATCAGTGCCGGGCCAGCCCGGCTGGCCCCGCTCGGGGACACACGGGACAGGCTCCGGCCCTGCTCGGGGACACACGGGACAGGCTCCAGACCTGCTCGGGGACACACGGGAGAGGCTCCGGCCCTGCTCGGGGACACACGGGACAGGCTCCGGCCCCGCTCGGGGACACACGGGAGAGGCTCCGGCCCTGCTCGGGGACACACGGCAGAGGCTCCTCCGGGCTGCACTGGGAGTGCCTCAGCTCCTCCACAGCAGAATTTTCCCTCGGGCCATGGGACACAGAGCCGGCACCCCTGCAGGAGCTGCACACACAGAGCCCAAGTGAAGTGTCCCGGGGTGCCCATTCCATGGACATCCATTCACTGTGGAAACGAGGGGTGAGAGGAGCTGCTGCGGCTGCAAACCCCTGCACACCCCTGCACACCCCTGCACACCCCTGCACACCCCTGCACACCCCTGCACACCTCTGCACACCCCTGCACACCCCTGCACACCTCTGCTGCTGCTTCAAGTCACCTCCAGAGAAGTCTTGTTTCAAACCCATTATTTAGCTGCGTTGCTCAGACTCTGAATTCACTGGTGTATTAATGCAGCTGGGTCTAAACCACCATATATTTAAGGCTGCTGAAGGGGAAGCTTTTAAAATGAGAGAAGAGAGTAAAGAACCGGCTTACCTGATTTATAGGACCATTGAGTTTCTACTCCTGATTGTATTCATGCATAAAGCCTCTAAAAAGAACCAAACTGTATCAGATAAATTTTCCGGGTTTTTTTTAACATGCCTCAATCAGTCTAGTCACAGGAAAAGAGACTCAGACATGAAAATAAGAGGCAACTGCAAAGAGGAAAAGAATAACTCTCAGAGGAGAGTCAGCAGGGCCCTTTATCAGGTTCAGGAGTTTGCCAACGGGGCTATGCAGCGTTGTGTGTATGCAGAACCTGAACACCACTGCCCTAATGCTGGCAATAGGGTTTGGGCCCCACGTTTGCCAGCTGGGATCTCAACTGACTGCCTGAAACACGGAATTCCTCCCCCGGGATGCTCCAGGGTGCAGGGGGTTTTGCTCAGGAGTGTGGGCCCTGTGCAGCACAAAAAGGGAACATTCACAAACATCCCCTCCCAACAGATACAGCCAAAAATCACTACAGGAGGTTGATTTAACCTGCTATTAGCAGGTTAATTGGAGTGTGTGCTGCATGCAGGTGCCCACAGCTCACCTCAGGACCTGCACGGGGGGTCTGGCACAGCTCTGCAGTGACTGTGGGCACAGCCTCACCTGGGGATCCCCAGGCCAGTGAGGAGCACAGCGTGCTCAGAGCCCTGTGAGATGGGGAGAGGGGCACTGAAACCCCTCTGCAGAGCCAGAGCACTGCCCGTGGGCAGGAGCCAGCCCCAGCTCTCGGGCACAGCTCTGAGCACACAGGCAGGCACAGATGAGCTGTCAGGGCTGCAGCTGGGGGCTGTTTGTCCTCACACCACATTTCTGTGCTCTGTGCCACCACAGGAACCTGCTGCTGGTCCCTCCTGCTCCCAGGGGCAGCTGGTGCAGGAATGTGGATCCACAGGGCAGCCCCGGGCAGAGCAGCTGTGCCAGGCTGCTCCCAGCAGGGAGGGTGGCTGCTCCCAAGGAGGGAGCCCGGCCACGCCAAGGCAGCCCTGCAGTGCCAGCTCTGTCCTGCTGGGCACTCCCACCCGCCTGCCTCACTGCAGACACCCCGGAGTGATGGGCAAAAGGCACCCAAAGCTGCCCCAGAGCTGCTGCCCTCACCTGAGAGCTCAGCCAGAGCCCAGACAACCCTGCGCTGTCCTCACTGCTGCACCTCGTCCTGCACTGCTGGCACTGCTGCACCTTGTCCTGCACTGGGTCACCACGCCTTGAGCAGGAGCTGAAAGGAAGCAAATGCATCTGATCCCCCTGATCTGCACAGCACTGGGCACACTGACTCCATGTACTCAGCCACCCCCTAAAGCTGCCTCAGTTTACCCAAATGTGCATCTTCCCAAGAGGAGCACACCAGAACCCCAACCCAGAGACTCACTTATCTTACAGGCTAGAAATAAAGCACGTGGATTTATCTGCAAATTGTTTCAAATGGTGCACATACATTTGCAGCACAGCGCGTTGCTGGTGCTGAGTGCTCCCCCCAGCACTGCACAATGTGAAATTCTGTGAGCAGACTGTGCCATGAGCCTCCCCGGATCCATCACAGGACACATCCCTGCACTGCTGCCAGGCTCTCTCAGGGTAAACGTTCTGACAGTGAAAGGAAAGAGGCGTTCAGGGGAGGAAAAAAAGATGAAGCCACTAAAATGCAAATTTTATTCACAGTTGGCATGTTTATAAATATATATATTACATTCTTACAATCTACAGTACATTCTAAATATAGAGGGATTCAATCTAAGTGTTTGTGGGAGGGCGGGTGTGTATTAAACTGAGCAACCTAGATTCAATGGTGGAAGACTTAACAAAAAGGGGGCAAGGACTTACTCCAGAAAATAAAGGGGAACTTGAAATATTTTTATAAATAAAACCCATTAGCTGGATTTCAGTTAGTGCTTTGGCACTTTGCCCCCGGCCATCGGAGGCTGCTGTGGGACCCAGGAGAAACGTCCTGGTGTGAGGGCTGGGGGGCAGTGGGGCTGCAGGGAAATGATGAAATCACTGAAACTCTGCTGTGTGCACTTCCTTGTGAGAGAGAACAGGGGAGCATCACCACCCTGGAGAGGCAGATGTGACCTGCTGAGTGCAGGGGGTGTGTGCAGCCCCCCCCCGTGCCCCCCAGTGCCCCCTGTGCTGGGCTAGAGGGGGACACGAGGACCTGAACACCCCCAGGGCAGGCAGGGACCACGGGCAGCTCTGGCCAGGGCAGCACAGGTGGCACCAGGGACAGGGACAGCTCAGGGGGACAGCGTGGGGAGCAGGACAGCCAGGGAGGGGAGGGAGGGGAAGGGGAAGGGGAAGGGGAAGGGGAAGGGGAAGGGGAAGGGGAAGGGGAAGGGGAAGGGGAAGGGGAAGGGGAAGGGGAAGGGGAAGGGGAAGGGGAAGGGGAAGGGGAAGGGGAAGGGGAAGGGGAAGGGGAAGGGGAAGGGCCCACAGCTTCCAAGGCTGACTGTTCTGGGAAGTGCCCTCAGGGTACCAGATGAGGAGCTCCAGGGAAAGGGCTGGGAATACAAATTCAAAAGGGGACAATCAAATAAAGTGGGCTTTTAAAAATAGCTCGTTCTCTCAAACTTTCCAAAACAGACCTTCCTTAATATGAGTGATATTCTGAGTATAGATTCTATCTTCTCCTATTTTACAAATTAAGAAATACCAAAAATTGGCTGGCAAAGTTTATTACCTTGGCATCTACTTAAAAAGAGAGTTTCAGTTTGAACTGTATCTGTGTATCCACTGTCAGTGCTTGGGAGGCAAGCATGCTGGTTTGCAAACAGCCCAGTAATGCCTTTATCCCCTCCAGACTCTTTGGAAACTCATGACTCCTCAGCTCTGGGAGCTGCTTCGTTCACACTGTTGGTTTTTGTCAGCTTTAAATTGATGTTCCTGGATGGATATTCTCTGCACGTGGCTCCAACGACACACTCTTTTCATGGATCTATTTATTCTGAGACCAATCTCTTGCTTTTAACCAAAGCTTGCAATATGGAACAGTAGAGCTGTGTGAGCTTTGTAATATCCAAACTGCACTGGAGTTTGTTATATTTATTGATTTCCTGGGAAAGCACAGAGAATGAGATGGTATTATTTTTCTAAGGTTTTTTTTCATGTTACTGTGTATCAAAAAACCACACACATCTCTCACTTCCATCTCTGAGCACAGAGAAGACTTGAATTTTAAGAGCTGTCCAGGATCTCTGCTCTCCCAGCTGCTTTTGGGTGGCTTCTTGGGGCTCCATGGAGTTATTATCCACCAGCTGATTCCTGTTAGAACGCAACATTTTGCCCCAGTACCCAAAATTAAAGGCAGAAGGTGAGTGAAAAACAAACAAAGGAACAAACCAAACCAAAAAAGTCTTTTGTGTCTCATTACGCATTTTCGTGTAATCTCTCCATGTAGTTTTTAAGTTCTTTGCACTCCCCCAGGTCCATGTCCTGGCAGACCCACTTGATGTCGTCCTCGTTACTCATCAGGATGGAGTTGACAGCTGGACACCCCTCATCAGAGGAGATGGTGGTGAAGGTGGTGAATTTAACCCGTTTCCTCTTGGAGGTAGGAGAGGCGGTTGGTTCATTTTTCTGTTCCTTCCCCTCGCTGAACGTGGACTCGGGAGACCTGAAGGACTGTCCATTGACACTTTTGGTGGCAGTTGTGCTGAGGAGGTATTTGCTCTCCTCATAGTCCACCCCTCTGTCGATGGCTGTGATGCGCTCGTCCTGCTGGGCTGAGAAATCCATGTGGTTCTCCAGGAGCTCTGTCCTGTTGCTCAGCCCCACCCAGTCGTGGGAGTGGCTCATGCCCTCCTGCTCCTCGAAGGGAACCTGCTTGTTCCTGTACCTCAAGGCAAACGTGACGCAGTTGATGAGGAACACCAGGATGGCCAGGCAGAAGACGCCCAGCAGGGCGTACATGCCGATCTCCAGGTCGCTGAGGCCGCGGGGGCTCTGCACCAGGTCGCCGTCCTCCGAGCCCCCGGCGTCCCTGGGCAGGTCCACCTGGGCGGGGAAGCTGGTGAAGTCCAGGGGCAGGTTCTGGCTGTCGTCGTCCAGGAGGCTCTCCCTGTCCTCCTTCCTGCTCAGCACAGACCTGTGCGTGGTGGTGCCCCTGCCCTGCTCGTGGCCCATGGAGGAGCTGTAGTACTGCCCGTCGCCCCTCTCCTGCCAGGAGGGTTTCTGGCGCCGGTCGCCGGCGCGGTTCTCCAGGTGGACGCCGGCGCCCCTGTGCCTGCTGTCACTGACGTTGGGGTTGGCATCGCCCTGCCCAAACTTGACTTTAATGCTGCCGCTGCCCACGGCCAGCACGCTCTTCCTCTTGGACTTCTGGCACGATTCGCTGATCACCATCTCCACCTTCACCAGCGTGCCCTGGCCCTCGGTCTCCGCGGCAATCACAGGCCACTTGAATCTGGGGTCGTGGTGGATGGACACCACCTTCTCATCCAGCGAGGTGGCCGACAGGGAGAAGTCTTTGGAGTCATAAATGTCCAGGGGCATGACAGAGCCATCACTGAACTGGATCCAGCAGCTGATGGCTGCTTCCTGTAAAATAGAAACCAAATGTACACTCAGAGTGATCATCGAGGGAAAGGTTCCCTCCTCCTCACAAGATCCACATACCATTAGTGATCAGAACAAAAATAAATAGGGAGAGCAGTGAAATTAATGCCTTGCCAAGATGTGAAGAGAAATACTAGTCTAAAATGCTCGTTGATAATAAGATTTGTTTCCACAAAGGTGCTTAAAGCAGCCGTATCCCCTGGGCTCTGCAGAATCTACTTCAGCACCAGAATAAATTGCATGTCAGGAAGCATTACCAGTGACTGAGATCATTTACTGTTGTGTATTTAAATAAAAAAAACCCCAACATTATTTCTAAACTGCTTAAAATACAAAGTCTCCTCTTATTACACAAAGCACATGTTAAAAGACAGCTAATGCAGCAAACAGGTCCACACGTGACTCCGTACCTTCACTCCTGGATTTCTGTCTCACAAATTCAATTAGCAGATTGTATAAGCAGAGGAAACCAATCAGTTGCTTCTTTAGGCAATGGCCAGGGTAATTTTTACGCTTGTTAGCAATTAAAAGCAGGACAATAATAAAGTTTAATCTCGTGTCACAGCAATGCAGATTGTGTACTCCAGTGTGCATGGAGGCTTTCACTGAATGCAGATGAATCTGACCTGGGTTCTGATTCCCTAACAGAACGTGCCTAATGCTGCAGCTTTCCTGGGATCCTTGACTTTTGGCTCCTAACTTGAAACATTTTAAAGTATTTTTCAATTTCAGAAAACATGTGCTCACCCATTTCCGAAAATCAGGTCCTCTAAGGACTCTCAATTGAAAATTGTTGTACCACCTGAAAAAAATCTTTGTATTCATACATTGACCATTGACAGACAAAGTTCAGGTTGCTCTCCTGGAATCTCATTCCTGCTCCTGGTGGTGTGGCTTGCCCTGGTTGGGATATCTGCACTGCAGAATCCCCACCAGGCAGACCTGGCTCCATCAGTGATTCCCTGCTGTCTGAAATGAGCCCTGTCTGCTCAGAGATCACCTTGCTCTGAGAGTCTGACAGACAGACAGACACACAACCAACAAATTAACCTGTGGAAACTGTGACTGTAAGAGCCCTGTTTCTTTAAATCAGCCGTTTTTCACACAGACAGTATTTGCATTCTAATACCATGTATGTACAGAGAATAAACACGAATTATTATCCTTTAAATTGTTCACAGCACAAAGTGCTTCACCTGTTCAGAGCATGGAGAGTAAGCTCCCAGTCTTTTGGGATTGTATGGTGCATAATCAACTGGCCTGATCCCGAAATCCTCAGAGCCACAAAGCTCCCCCTGCTTCAATGGCAGATTTGTTTCTGTCTCTATTTCAGGACAGAGCCCTGAGACTTTGCTGACACTGTCACAAATCCCAGCTTTGTGTTTATTAATCTTCGGATGTTTCTTGAAGGCTGCATAGAATTTATGTCATCGACTCTCATCCTCCCACTGTGTTGCTCAAACCTGCATAATCATTTAATAATTTTGCATTGCTTTGCTTATAGGGACTGTGCTCTGAAAATCAGAGCAATGCAGGGGCTCAGCTGCCTGTCACACCTCCCTCGCAGGGAGGGCACACAATTTCCTCTCTGGTTTGGTGGATCCAGGGCTGCCCTGACCTGTCCAGGGGCTGCCTGGCACCCAGCCCTGCCCCTGGCTGCTCTCAGGGCACTCTGTTCAACTCCCCATGCCATGGGTTAGCTCACTGGCCTTCCTCAACCTGCCTGGCATCCATTTCTTGACTCCTAAACACAATGGGAGCCTGGCTTTTATCACCCTATAAGGACAGCAGCTCTGCAGTGTTTCCCACCCTGCAGCCCAAGGATAAGAGCCCAGGATGAATTAAAGCACCTCAGCAGCTGCCCAGACTCCCAACGTGCATGCCATGATCATTCACCTTTAAAACTCAGAACAGGCTTTAGTGCTAAGAGCCCAGTGCATCCTTGATGAAAGGCCCAGACTGATGGATTTGGTTTGGAAAAAAAGTTTACATTTCAAGTGTGTACAGAAGCACAAGGACAAACACCAAGCAGGGACTGATGAGGACACGGCAAAGTCCAAAAGCCCTTGGTAACTGTTGATTCCCTAATAAGGGAATTAAGAGTAATAAGGGAAAAAAAGGTCTATGAAATCATGAATCAGGAAATGAGTCAGTGATGCTGATTCATATTCTAGTAATGAATCAGAGTGAAAGGGATGTTCCCTGACTTCTTAAAGTGCTCACAGGAAGGGACTAAGGGAAGAAGAGTTTGGCACAACACAAGACACTTTCTCATGTAAAGGTGCAATTAAAGGGCTGGTTTGGATACCTGTGGTGGGAGGCTGAACACGGCAGGATGTCCTGGGATCCAGTGGGTGCTGGATGGGCCAGGAAAGGCAGAAAAGGCCAGAGAAGTGTGTGAAAGTGTGTGTGTGTGCAAGGGCACTGCTGGTGCTCACTTCTGACACATCACTGCCTGTTCTCTGTGGGATCAGCTGTGTCAGGAGGGCTCTCTGGGGCTGTTAAAGCACAGGGCCCTTTTTGTGAGATCCTCGTTTTTCTGTGTAGGACCCTTGGTGGCTCTCAGGAAAGTCCCACGAACAGAAAGTTTCATTAGCACAGTATCAGTAAAGATCTGCTGGACTGCAGCAGCTGGAGATGCCAGAGCTGGGCACAGTACCTGCTTTGGGGACTGCAGCAGCTCCTGCGCCACTGCAGTGGCAAAGATGGCCCTGTTGCTGCCCGGGCTGAGCTGCAGGGACAGGGACAGCCCCGTCACCAGCTGCACCCCCAGGTCAGTTATTGTCACCTTCTCGTCCAGGACTGTCACTGTCTTCTCTGCCAGGATGGCATCTGAGAGGGGGGACAGGATCTGGAAAGACAAACTGAAATTAGCAACAGCCATTTTGTACATCCCCATGTAAAACAGCTCCACTGCATTAATGTAACACAGATAAGGGATGCTTACGGCAATGGAAGAATTTCTCACAGCCGACACTATTAAAATATGATTTTAAAGGGCTGCTCACATTTTGTAACTCTCCTGCAGTAACAGGGGCCTCACAACACCTTTTACCTGTGCAGCTGTAATCAGCTGTGCCATTCCCTCTGCAATGTGCCAACCACATCTGCCTCAGATGTGGTAACTGTAAATGTAATAACCACATCTGCCTCAGATGCACTAACTAGCTGTAAATGTAATCTTCATGTGAAATTTAAGTATTTCATTAATCCTCATGTTCTGAGGTAGCAAAAATATAATGCAGTCTGTAGATTTCTGTAAAACCCACTGAATAAATGGTATTTATTTCTATCCTGCGGAAAGGAGGGGAAATGTATTGCTACAATAACCTCTCATGGTGCTGAATGCAAAATTGACAGAGAGAATTTGTTTTGGTTAAGAAAATACACACAGAGGTCAGTGCAGTGATACATGACATCCAAGATGCTCATTAGCAAGCAAGTTGAATTTAATGATCCATACAGGGTACAGAGCACTTCCCAACAGCTTATAAGAGGTATTCTTTAACTTGCTCTCAGCTTTTTACCCTTGGATTTTTCTTTCTGCAGTTTCATGTTGGAGCAGTGCATGTTCCAGAGCCTTAGAAAGGCATTCAGAAAATCTTTGCAGATTTTGCAGAAAGCCAAAAATCTCAAATCCCATTGCTGCAGCCTTGACAACCTTGTGGACAGGTGTGCTGGTTGTTTTCTGCTTTGACAGTTCGGGAGGAGAAGCATGTTTGGAGAGGGATTTTTTCCCTGTTCTAGGGTTTGTTAAAGTGTTTTCTACTTCAATATCCCTGAAATAATCTCTCTCCCCATTTCCTTTTCCTTTTAATTATTATTTGGATTAATATTCCAGTCTCAGTTCCTTAACCAGCACTGGTGAATTTTCACTTTACCCTTTGTCAGTGCAGGCTGGGTGAAAACAGAGCTGTTCCAGCACTGCATGCCTTGTGATAACCCAAATCGTGCTCCAGCTTCCAAAGCAGCCTTAGACAAAAATAATCAGAAAAAGCCTCCCAATATACAGGTTGGATTAAATGAAATAAAACTGCAATCTACGACACTTTGGGGCACCAGATAAGGAGAGAAGCCCATCTCCTCCATGTTCTCTGGTTCTCGCTTCCATTCTGTTGCACCAGAAGCTCCTGGCTCCAGTTTTTGTTGTTCCTGCAGGATCCCCCCTCTCCCAGGGGGGTGAGCCAAGGACCAGCCCAGGGCAGGGTTTCCTACCTGGATCGTGGTCATGCCGAGCTCCAGCCCCACCAGGACCTGCCCCTCCTGCAGCTGGGCGATCCTGGGCTCCTCCACCTGCATGAAGTCCCTGACCAGGTGGGTGATGTCCAGCTGCCAGTCGGGGCCCAGCAGGAAGCTGAGCTGGCCTCCAGCCTCGGGGGACTCTGCCACGAACTGCGTGAGCACCCTGACCATGGCGTGCTGGTACTGCAGCGTGCAGCCCCTGCCTCTCTTCTCGTCGTCCTCCTCGTCCTCGCTGTCCCTGGCTGCCCTGCGGGACAACAACGGCACCTTCAGCTCTGCTGGGGCAGCTGCACCTCAGCTCTGCTGACCTCTCTGCTGTGGGACCACGCTGCTTCCTTCAGGTCCCCCCACTTCTGTCCTTTTCCCGTGTTTGTGACTCAAAAGCAGCACTCGAGATCTACAGCTGCCCTCCCAGCTTTGCCACCACACTGTCCTCCCCAAGCATCCTCCATTGTTTTCCACGTCAAGTCCTTGCTTTCGGGACCTTCACACTTCTTTTCTTTCTGGATCTTCCCATAAACATCTTTGTGTTGCCATGGAAATCTCCTCTGCACCTACACACACATCCCTCTCTGTATGGTACAATTTGAAATCACATCTCCACCAAAATGCCTTTGCTCTGATGCTAACAGAAACCTGGAATAAATGTCTTCATTTGCAGGTGGGAATGCCAAGCACCTGCTTTATCAGTTTGTACCTCTTGTTCTTACTAACACCGACAACAGTGCAGACAGTCCTGCCCTGCTGCAGCCACCCTCCGCCCCGTGGGCACTGGCAGGGTCTGAGAGCTGTGTCCTGACCTTGGGACACTGAGCAGTGCCACTGATCAGTGTCCCTGCAAGGATCTGAGTCAGGTATGTGCTAGCTGTGAGCCCTGACAGGGGCTCCATGAGCTGCCAGGACCTGTGAGCAGGCTGGGACAGGCCAGCCCTGCCAGAGCTGGCTCCTGCTGACAGGTCCTTGCTGCCCCGTGGCTGGTCCTGCCTCACTTGACCAATTAGCTCTTCCCATCTCAGTCATTAGAGCTACAAAAGGAAATTGATCTCCCATTGAGGTTCATGCAACCTGCAGCTTCCATTTCCCTTATAAGTCCAGGGCAGGAGCCTATTGAATAAATGTCTGGTGACCTTCAAATTTACAGTGGAATTGCATTAAGGCCAAATGAGCATGTTCAGATCCACTGGCCCTGACAGGTCCCTGGCAAGTGCACAGCCCAGAATGAACATCCTCTAATGAAACCTACCTCTTATTAGAGATGATGGGGACTCTCCACCCCTTGATCTGATTGAGTTCTGTGTCAGAGACCTCTATCTGCAGTGGGAGACGAGGAATCCACACTGTCATTTCTAAAGGGGCACTCAGATGCTGGTAAGTAAAATTAACTATGACATTCACTTTGCCTTTCATTTCCTTCCCGTTGACAAAGACATAGTCACATCTGTCTGAAACCTGGAAATAAGAAGGAGTAGGAGAAAAAAATTAATGAGTCTCTTCACTAATTATAAAGTTCACCACATGCTGGGTAAGGGAGTGGGAGGAAGAGAAAGGATCTAGGTTTAAACCAGCTCCAGGTTCAGAGGACAACTAGGAATAACAAGAAAGGTGCCTGGTGTGCCCTTAATAGCCTGTATAATTCAGCATTGTTTTAACAGGCTGGTTTTCCCTGCTATAAACAGCTCTGGTATAACCTAAGATAAGGGAACAGCTTTTTCTTGGTCCTTAATTCCCACTCCAACAGCAGGACAGACCTGGGGTCATGGCAGGGAGAGAAGGTTCCTCTGCTCTGCCCACAGCTCAGGCAGGCTCACCTGGGGAGGAGCAGGTAACCCCTGCAGCACGAGCTGGGAAGGGATGGAGCTCTCCAACCAACCCCAGCATGGGACAGAGATTTCAAGGCTCCTGTCACAGGCACCAGGGAATGAACGGGGTGCTCACAACCAAAACCCATCCCAGGGAAGAGCTCGCTGCTGGCCAGGGCTGTGCAGGGGGCCCAAAGAGCTTCACCCCTGCTTCCAGAGCCTGCCAGAGCTGCCAGAGCCTGCCAGAGCCTGCCAGAGCCTGCCAGAGCTGCCAGAGCCTGCCAGAGCCTGCCAGAGCCTGCCAGAGCCTGCCAGAGCCTGCCAGAGCTGCCAGAGCTGCCAGAGCCTGCCAGAGCTGCCAGAGCCTGCCAGAGCTGCCAGAGCCTGCCAGAGCCTGCCAGAGCCTGCCAGAGCCTGCCAGAGCTGCCAGAGCCTGCCAGAGCTGCCAGAGCTGCCAGAGCCTGCCAGAGCCTGCCAGAGCCTGCCAGAGCTGCCAGAGCTGCCAGAGCTGCCAGAGCTGCCAGAGCCTGCCAGAGCTGCCAGAGCTGCCAGAGCCTGCCAGAGCTGCCAGAGCCTGCCAGAGCTGCCAGAGCTGCCAGAGCCTGCCAGAGCTGCCAGAGCCTGCCAGAGCCTGCCAGAGCTGCCAGAGCCTGCCAGAGCCTGCCAGAGCCTGCCAGAGCTGCCAGAGCCTGCCAGAGCTGCCAGAGCCTGCCAGAGCTGCCAGAGCCTGCCAGAGCCTGCCAGAGCCTGCCAGAGCCTGCCAGAGCTGCCAGAGCCTGCCAGAGCTGCCAGAGCTGCCAGAGCTGCCAGAGCCTGCCAGAGCTGCCAGAGCCTGCCAGAGCTGCCAGAGCTGCCAGAGCTGCCAGAGCCTGCCAGAGCTGCCAGAGCCTGCCAGAGCCTGCCAGAGCCTGCCAGAGCTGCCAGAGCTGCCAGAGCCTGCCAGAGCCTGCCAGAGCTGCCAGAGCCTGCCAGAGCTGCCAGAGCTGCCAGAGCCTGCCAGAGCCTGCCAGAGCCTGCCAGAGCTGCCAGAGCCTGCCAGAGCCTGCCAGAGCTGCCAGAGCCTGCCAGAGCTGCCAGAGCCTGCCAGAGCTGCCAGAGCACTGCAACTGCAGCACGAGCCACTCCTGTGTCACTCTATTTATCACCTGCAGCTCTGCACATCAATATTGCAGAGAGTTAGTAAATCTCACTCAAGCACTTCAGCAGTCACTGCGAGGATCTAGGTGGGCTGACAGGACCTGCTCATTACAGTTAGGTAAAATATATGAGTAAAAGTACACGTCAAATAATTTATTAACTACCACTTTGCCGTGCTGATGATCTGAAGGAATGATCTATTAGAACCCTGAACTCTTTTCACAATCCATTACCAGCCAGGCCTTCTGTTCCATTCCATCAATGCATTTAATGTTTCTCACTCTGGAATGTGTAGTCTCATCCTTGTCTGAATTTAATGCCATTTTCTACTTTTCTGTTTAAATGCTGAGTGAATTTAAATCATATTTAAATATCACCAGCTTTTGTAGGATAATTGGCATTCCTAATATTATTATCTTTAAACAACAACAACCCTCTCACAGACAGATCCATAGCAAATGCGTTTCCATCCTGGCTTGTCTGAGCATAGGTAACACCAAAAAAAGCTGTCATGGCTCTTGCAATGTTTCCCTTCCATGTGTTTTAAGGTCAAACTCTTGAGCTGCTGTTGCTTTCAGGAGCAAGGTAAGGAGTTTGTTTACAGCAGGTTTACATTTGGGATTGTCTGATGTGAGCCTGTTTTACACCCGCTCCTCACAGCTCCTGTCGGGACCAGTCTCAGTGTGCTGCACAGCAAGAAACGCCAGGTCTGCCTGTGGGAGAGCTGAATTTGTGGCTGATATTCCTTTGGCCCCATAAACCTGTCCTGGCTTTGGGCTGAACAGAATCCAAGGACCTAACGGGAGGGAGGGAAAGGGGAATGGCAACTCCCAGAAGAGGCACCCAGAGCCTCCCTGTCAGCTCTCAGAAATAACAGTCTGGAACAGCCCTTCCCACCTCACTATCATTATTAAATTCCCATGGGATAACAGTAAAGCCCGCCCAGGAAACTGCTTTCTGCTGCAGTAATTCTGTTAGAACTCTTACCAAGTCACAGCTAAGAAGTCTTTGAAAATAAAATGAGTCTTGAGCAGTTTAGGTCCATACATTTCAAGGGTAGTCAGAGGGGAAGGTAAGCCTCTGATATTTCCGCATAAAAATGTGTATTTCGGAATCATTCTGTGACTTTTCCCCCATCCATGTTCTTATAAATGATCCTCCCCTATGAGGGGTCTCTGTATATCATACACACTTCAAACACAGCCCTGCCACCGTGGCAAGCTCATGGGATCCCTTCTGATTTAGCATGGCACACATTTTCCTTGGTCTACAGCATAAATGGGGATATTTAGAAACGTAAGTTATGATAATGAGCCCTGCCTAAATCACGGCTGTCACAAGAAGAATGGGGGAGTCTCTGCTAACCATTAAAAATGAATGAGGAGGGAAATAAATAAGCAAAAGCAGCTCATTTGAGCTATAAAAGACTTCAGAACACAAGCTGTGTACCAAGGTACAAAAGGATGAGGCCATTATTAGCTCTATAAGTCACTTCCAAATGACTCAGGGGAGGCAGAGTCACCTTTAATCACCTGTGCTTAGCCCGGGTGCGGAGTGAGCCGGCTCTGAGCCACCCCAGCCCGAACGATGGCACCGACTGTGGGGCCTGAGGTACCCTGAGCCCTGCAGGGACCGAGGCAAACGGGGAAAGATTCCCTCATGGTGAGGACACCTCCCTCCCACGGCCTTTGCAGCCACATGTTAATAATATCCCTTAGGTTTCGTTGTTCTATTGCTTTGTTACGTTTATGTCACCCTGCTCACCCCCTTCACCATACATGTACCCTTCCTAGAGTGCTCTTCCTTGGGTTAATTGGATTAATTTTGCCGCAGTGTTCCAACCCTGTAACCCCATTAGTGCCCCCAGTTTATATTTACCCCTCTCCACCATTTTCCCCATTCCTATTGAACCCTGACCCTCAAGGAGCCCCCCTTTATCTGCCATATAACCCCGCATTCTGGCCCCATTCCGGGGGTACCCATGGCAATAAACAGCGCTCACATTTCCAAACGGGACCCCTCTCCTGGCCTTTATCTCAGCCCTTTATCAGCAGAGTGCTCCCCTTTATCAGCAGAGTGCTCCCCGTTATCAGCAGTGCTCCCCTTTATCAGCAGAGTGCTCCCCGTTATCAGCAGAGTGCTCCCCTTTATCAGCAAGGTGCTCCCCTTTATCAGCAGAGTGCTCCCCGTTATCAGCAGGGTGCTCCCCCTTTATCAGCAGGGTGCTCCCCTTTATCAGCAAGGTGCTCCCCTTTATCAGCAAGGTGCTCCCCTTTATCAGCAGAGTGCTCCCCTTTATCAGTAGTGCTCCCCTTTATCAGCAGGGTGCTCCCCTTTATCAGCAGTGCTCCCCTTTATCAGCAGAGTGTTCCCCCGTTATCAGCAGGGTGCTCCCCTTTATCAGCAGGGTGCTCCCCTTTATCAGCAGTGCTCCCCTTTATCAGCAGAGTGCTCCCCGTTATCAGCAGAGTGCTCCCCTTTATCAGTAGTGCTCCCCTTTATCAGCAGGGTGCTCCCCTTTATCAGCAGGGTGCTCCCCTTTATCAGCAGTGCTCCCCGTTATCAGCAGTGATCCCCCGTTATCAGCAGGGTGCTCCCCGTTATCAGCAGTGATCCCCCGTTATCAGCAGAGTGTTCCCCGTTATCAGCAGTGACCCCCGTTATCAGCAGAGTGTTCCCTGTTATCAGCAGTGATCCCCCGTTATCAGCAGGGTGCTCCGGCCCCAGGCACAGGTGGCTCTCGGGGACACAGCAGCACGATACAATACAATAAACACTAAACACTACAATCAATAACCGTGAGGAGGCACAGCGCGGGCTGGCTCAGCCCTGAGCAGACCTGTCCCAGCCCGGGCTCCCCGAGGGGTGAGGAATCCCCGAGGGCAGCAGCAGGTCTGGAACACCGCTGGACACTGCTGGAATTCGGGACAACCACCCGAGGGCTGCTCTGCAGGGACACTTACAGCGCCTCTGAGCTGCAGATTCTGCTTTTGTTCCCCGGGAAGAAACAGTCTGGAAATACCCTTTCAAAGGTGACAGATGACAGAACAAGGGGGAATGGTTTCAAACTGAATGAGGGTAGATTTAGATTAGATATTAGGAAGAAATCCTTCCCTGTGAGGGTGGGCAGCCCTGGCACAGGGTGCCCAGAGCAGCTGTAGCTGTCCCTGCATCCCTGGCAGTGCCCAAGGCCGGGCTGGGAGCAGCCGGGGACAGTGGGAGGTGTCCCTGCCAGGGCAGGGTGGGACCTTGGTGATGTCCCTCCCAACCCAAACCTTTCCTGTGAAGCCATCAGCCGCGTCCTCAGCACTTCACAGCTCATCGCCCTTCCCCGTCTCCGCCGTGCCAGAAGGATCTCGCCTTTCTCCAGGAGGTGTCAAGTGACACATCCGGACCGCAGGCTGGGACAGACCCGGCCGTGCTCTGAATGTGCCACGTCCACACCTTCAAACGTCAACACCGCTGTGAGAGCCCCTCCTAGAGCAGCCCGACACCGGAGAATGCTGCACCCACAGCTGCATCTGCTGCTCCTGGCACAGACAAACACCTCCCTTAGGCTGCGAGGGTCCTGTTTGCTGCCAGCCTTTCACAGGGACTGATGCAAGCCCACTAGCAGGGCTATAAATAGATATTAGCACAGACCTGTGCACATGAAAAATGGGTTTGCTACACTAATCCACCTGAAGCATCTCGTAGAGTATATTGATTAAGAGAACTCTGATACCAATTAATTTCTAAGAAATATTTTGGTTTGTTCTGCAGCTTTGTGGCACACATCAATACAGTATCCTCGGCCAAATCTACCCGAGTGAAACACTCAACAGGACGTTTTAAAAGGACTTACAATCCTGGGCAAACATCCAAGCGTAGCTGCAAGTTTAACAGCTCCTCTGTGATCTGACACAAGGTCCGCTGTGTGCTGGTGTTACCGACTGAAAAACCCCCTCATTAACAGTCTCTCCCCAGGAATCACCTTTGCTGTTTAAAATCTAGACCTGGTGGATAAAACTCCAGTGGGTTTTTCCTTTCCGTGTTTCTTTTGCCCCTGTTTGCACTGCTCAGAACAGTTTCTCTCTGTGCACTGGATTTGCACAGATTTTATACATTTTCTGGGGTTGCAGCGAGAGAAGAGCAGCCTCTGCCCAGCCCTGTGTGAACACATTTTTCAGTCTCTGCACACTCTGCACGCTCTGTACACTCTGCCCTCGGCTGTGATTTATTTCTGCCTTTTCAGAGCCTGTCCTGGCTGAGCTTGGAGCAGGCAGGGCCACCCGATGTGTCCCTGGTGCTGTGTCCCCCTGCCATGGCCCAGCAGCCCGGGGGATGAACGCTGCATTTCAGCAGGGCTTTCCAGACACCTACAGCTGCTTTCATTTTTGGGTCACGAAATTCAGTTTCATTTCAATTTCAAATGATTAAAATTATGTAAAAATACCACAACATCAAGGAAAAAGTTATTTAAAATGAAAAAATCAAAACATTTCATTTTGGAGACGTCAAAACAAGTTGTTTCCTTGACACAACAAGAACCTGGTAGCATCCTTTTCTTCTTTTTTTCTTCTGTCAGAGATGAAATTCCAAGGAAATTAGCATCATTTCACAAAGCTGCTTTACAGGACTACAAATTCTGACTGAATAAACTCTGCCAAATTTTCCCCAATAGGCCTTAATCAGCTGGGGCCACAAATCAAAACAAAATCATCTCAGTGAAACTCTGCTCAGTTAAAATCCAATCCCATGGACCCCGTGGTACCCTTGGCACAGTGAACAGTGCTATTCCCACTGCAGGGAGGGAGGTAAAGGCACAGAACAACCTTTCCACAAGCCCGGGATCAGTTCCAGCTCCCTCACACACGTGCCAGATGGCTGTGTGCAATTCTCAGGATACTCAAGTGTTAAACTCCCACTGAACTCCAGGGGAGTTTGGTGTTAAACCTCTCTAAGAACCCGGCTTTAATCTCCCTTTGATGCATTTGTGAAATCAGGATCCTATCCCCTTGTTTTACAGGGATTTTGCAAAGCCTAATCTGTAAGAAACAAGGAGGAGCTCAGGTGCTGCAGTTACACAACTGCATCTTTCTGATTAAAATTTCTGTGCATCTTTGGGGCAGCCCTTCAGCCCCTCACCTGCAGCAGCTGCTCCCGAGGGCAGGGGCAGCTCTGGGGTGCAGATCTGGGGATGCTCCTCTGCACATCCCCAGGGACTGCAGCTCCCCACACCCCCTGTGCTTGTGCCCAGTGAAATGGATTTCTTCTCTGTTAGAAAAAAAAAAAAGAAAGATGCTCCTGTTTTTATAACTTTATGGAAAATTGCTTCAAACCAAATAAAATACAAAAACTCCTTTGCATCAACTGATGAAAAAAGAAATTACCACCCTTATTGTAGTTTTACGCATGACTGCTATTAAACTTTGGTCCAACAAAGTAACAGCTGTTGGTTTTCTTTGTGAAGGAAAAGAAATAGAGAAACTGGCTTAAAATGCTTTTTGTTTAAGGCTGTAAGAGAAATTCTTCCCGACCATTCTGGACTTCTAAATTAGTCAGAAAAAAGCACTGGGCTGATATCTCCTCTGCCTCCTTGGATTCACTCATCTTTCATCTCCATCACTGCACTGCAGACTGGAAGCACTGCTATTGTTTTGACAACATTCTCATTTTTCCAGCTTCCAAGACATCTCTAGACAGGGATTGTCAGTTCTAATTACGCAGCTCGTGCTGCAGCAACAGGTGGTTACCAAGGGCTCAGGAACAACATTTCACCTTTCACAGAGGGCTGGCAAAGCCTGGCTCCCACTCGAGGGCAGGCAGAGGGGGCAGAGGCAGGCACACAGCAGGAAGAGCTGCTGGTGGTGGCCCCTCTGCCAAGCCCCCCTAACACCTGCACGGGGCACCTGGGCTGGCTGCGGGCACAGGGATCTGTGGGGATCTGGGAGAGATCTGGGGAGATTCACAGCACACAGAGCCAGTGAGCCCAAAAGCTGTGAGTCAGGAGCTGTGGAGCTGTGCCCAGGAGTTCAGCTGCCCTCTCCTCCAGCTGTGCCCAGGAGTTCAGCTGCCCTCTCCTCCAGCTGTGCCCAGGAGTTCAGCTGCCCTCTCCTCCAGCTGTGCCCAGGAGTTCAGCTGCCCTCTCCTCCAGCTGTGCCCAGGAGTTCAGCTGCCCTCTCCTCCAGCTGTGCCCAGGAGTTCAGCTGCCCTCTACTCCAGCTGTGCCCACACTCAGCTGCCCTCTCCTCCAGCTGTGCCCACACTCAGCTGCCCTCTCCTCCAGCTGTGCCCAGGAGTTCAGCTGCCCTCTCCTCCAGCTGTGCCCACACTCAGCTGCCCTCTCCCTCCACAGCACAGCACTGGGCAGACCCAGCAGCCCCGCTCTGTGTGCCACAGGCCCGGGCAGGACACACAGCCCGGGCAGGACACACAGCCAGACAGGACACACAGCCCAGGCAGGACACACAGCCCGGGCAGGACACACAGCCCGGGCAGGACACACAGCCAGACAGGACACACAGCCCGGGCAGGACACACAGCCCGGGCAGGACACACAGCCAGACAGGACACACAGCCCGGGCAGGACACACAGCCCAGGCAGGACACACAGCCCGGGCAGGACACACAGCCCGGGCAGGACACACAGCCAGACAGGACACACAGCCCGGGCAGGACACACAGCCCAGACAGAACACACAGCTCAGGCAGGACACACAGCCCAGGCAGGACACACAGCCCGGGCAGGACACACAGCCAGACAGGACACACAGCCCGGGCAGGACACACAGCCCGGACAGGACACACAGCCCAGGCAGGACACACAGCCCGGGCAGGACACACAGCCCAGGCAGGACACACAGCTCAGGCAGGGCGCTGCTCCAGCCCAGCACCAGCGAACTGGCTGCACGCTCCAGCTCCAGCAGCCAGGCTTTAGGAGAGCCAGATTCCATCCATCAGGGGTGACATCCTGTGGACTCTTGTCAGCTTTGATCCTGCCCCAAACAGTCACAGCCCTGTGTTTTTAACTTCTGTCCAAACAGTGATGGGTCAGACAGAGATTTTTAATTAGGGACACCACTGAGGACTGATGTGACCCAAGGCAGGCACGAGACCAGACCTCCACAGACTGAAAGGAGATGAGAGCTGCACAGGAGAAGTGACTGAAAGGCACCTGCAGTGAGAAGAGAATGCCAGGATGAAAGGAGAGGAGTTTGAACTCCTCAGTGCACTCAGACTTCAGTGTCCCACAAGCCCAGATCTGCGGGCACCAACTGGAGCTGAGCCATTTCTCAGCTGGCACTGAACAGAACAATGCCCAAATGCTTCTGAAACCACTCGTGGAACTCAGACACCACCCCAGCAAGGGCACTGCCTTTCAGTTGCTTCAGCACAGCCAAAAGGAGATGAAATATGCTCAGCAATGGCACACTTTAGAGCTACACCGACAAAGAGATTCCCATCTTGGTGACAGGAGGACTTCAAAGAGTTGTAAGGATCCAGTCCTCTTCCTGCCACAGAGTTTGCCCAGGAAAAGTCGAGTTCTACTCCTCTGGCAAGTGTTCAGATATCCAACATCACAACTTGGGAAAAAAAAGGAAAAACCTGCTGCAATATCCATGTACTCATGCATGCACGGCAGGCTCTGCAAAGCTGGCCAACGCTTTGAAGTGACAGGGGAAAATAATGCAACAGCAAATCATGACAAATGTCTGAAAGAGTCCTATGCCTTTTTAAGCCAAGAATCACTTGCAGAGAAGCACATATAAACAGTGCTGTGCTCCAAGAGCAGAGCAGCAGCCACAACACACAGGAGCCAGATGAAAGCTGCCACAGCCAACACGGACAGGCTGGAGAGCCAGAGAATGTTTCCCAAAGCTCACCTGCTGGAGGGGACTCAGAGCTGGCACTGCAATGGGACAGAGAACCCTTCCCCAGCGGAGCTGTGGGTGGGGACACGGAGCAGGGATTGCTGTGCTCTCCTGACCCCAATGCCACCTCCCTCCCTCATGGGGTTCCTATGAGAGCAGGGAGGGGAGGGATTGGAGCAGGGAGGGATTTCTGTGCTCCCCCTGACCCCAACGCCACCTCCCTCCCTCCTGGGGTTTCTATGAGAGCAGAGTGGGGATGTGGAGCAGGGAGGGGATTTCTGTGCTCTCCTGACCCCAACGCCACCTCCCTCCCTCATGGGGTTCCTATGAGAGCAGGGAGGGGAGAGATTGGAGCAGGGAGGGGATTTCTGTGCTCTCCTGACCCCAACACCACCTCCCTCCCTCATGGGGCTCCCATGAGAGCAGGGCAGGGCTGTGGGCACAGTGTGACACAGGGCTCAGTGCCACCACAGCCTGGCTGCCCTGGGACATGGCTCTGCTGCCAGCTGCCTGCAGGGGAGCTCTGATCTTCATTCCAGCCCACTCCCACCCTCTGCACACCCCTCTGCACTTTACCTTTCACTTCACAGCCCTAAACAAGCCCCTGGTGAGGGCCCGAGCTGAGCCCAGGCTCCTCCAGCATCCCTCTGGGGACAGGAATCCTCCAAACCCACTTGCTCCCTGCTGTGAACAGAGGTCATTATTTTGACAAATTAGTTAAATCTCTCTCAGTCAGCAACGAGGACCCTGAATTATTCAACATGCATCTGTCTTTTTCCCTTACAAAAATGGCCTGTGAAGCAATAAGTGTATTTCACTTGAACCACTTCTGAGAGATGTAAGACAGTTTGGGTTCACTCCAATGCCCCTTGAAGTCAATGTGAGCCTTTCATTTAATTTTCATTTAATTAATTTCATTAAATTTGCAGACGATGCCAAGCTGGGAGGGGTTAGAAGTTCTCTGGAGAACAAGCTTAGAATTCAAAATGATCTTTGTAGTGTAGAAAACTATCTGGAATAAACAGATGAGATTGAAGAAAGGTAAGGGCAGAGTGTAAAGCTGGGTGGAAACAGTGAAGTGCAGGATGGGGAAGACTGGCCTGGTGACATCAGTGGAGAGAAGGATTTGGACTCAGAGGATGTGACCAGAAACTCTCCAGCTCTAGAGACCACTGAGGGCTGGAAGATGATCATTAACAGCTGCAGGAACACTTCAGATCTGCTTCGACAAGTGACTTTCAAGAATGGTTTCCATAGCTGGAAACGTTCATCTCAATTGGAAAATTCCAGTGGTTTTCATGCCTCAGAGTGAGATGTGGGACTCACAGCTCCTCCTCTCTGTAGTCCCTGCAGGTCCTCTACAAGAAATGCAGGTTTGCTGGGTAAGAAAGGACACAAGTGTTTCATCTTTGTTCCTCAGATTCAATATTGATCACAAAAGCAAAAGCAGGTCCTGTTGTCCTGGGAGATCCGTTTTGCACAGAGCAGAGGCAGAGGAACAGAGCCCTGTGAAATGCTCCCCTCGCAGGGAGGACACTGCAGGCTGTGCTCTGCACCCCTCCTGAGCCCCTCAGTGCACTCAAGTTCACCAATTTCTGTGGCTGGCATGCAGTTAAATAAGTTTGCAGTGCACAAAATAAGTATTACCTCAAACTTGTTTCCTTACTAGACGTGAGAAAACGCTGAAGATACTATTCTCATATTCTCACCTGTATTTATAGCATGGGTTGTGAAGCATTCTGAGTGCAAGACAAACCTCTGCCTGAAAATTGATGACATTTCATTAAATCGAGAAGATTCAAGGAAAAAAAACTTATTAAAATGATGGAAGAAAAGACATCCTGTTTTCCTCAGACAGCTGAACAAAAGCCTGGTTCAGGACCAGTGAAATCACTATGGACCAATACTGTTTAATTCCTGTGCCTCTTTCTTCACACAGTCAAGTAAAATAACAACAACAGTGGTGCTGCTGATGAGCATTTTCTATTTGAACTATTCCCATATCTAACAGCATTTCAGCATTCTGCAAAACCCCTCCTGCCAACGCTTTGGAAAGCACATCACGGTGAGGGCTCAGTGCTCATGACACTAATGTGTGTCTCTGTGTGCATTTTTTCCTACAAATACCTATTCATACAGTACAGATATCATCCTCCTCACTGTGGGAAGGAAGGAATTAACTGTTTACAAAGCTTTCCCATGGCCACAGAGTGCTGGGGGGGAATGTTATCTGGGGTGAGAAATGAAGTCTCATTACTGTGACATCAGAGCATGATTAACCAAACAAGGAAAATAGATACATTTAGCATAAATAGGAAAGCCAGGCCAGAAACATCTCCTCTCACATAGTCTAGAAAAAAACTATTAAACCAGCCCACACTTGTGGGATGGGTAGAAGTCCAGGGGACTGAGGACTGAAGAGATGCAGTTTCTATTTCATCTCTGCCATTTGACTTCATAAAAGGTGTTTTTTGGGCTCTGTTTATTCACTAATCTTTTATTCACAGCTGTTAGTGTCACAGGACGGGCTCTGGCGGGCACTGCAGCTCCTGGGCACTGAGGCCCAGTGCTGCAGGGAGGGGAATTTCTGTGCTCAAAGGGACAGTGCCAGGCTGGCAAGAGCAAAGCCCTGCCCAGCTCTCACTGTGCACAACAGCCCAGACACAGCACTGGGGCTCTGGGGCTTGGCTCTGGCAGCCCCAGAGCAGAGAGAGCTCTCAGAAGAGCCCCAGGTCAGAGCAGAGTAGAAAAGCATCAGCTTTTCTCCCCAGAACCAAGTAAGAAAGCCCAGCTGTGCCCCAGCCCCCCCAGCAGCCGTGGGGGCACAGCAGGGCAGCCGGGGAGAGCAGAGGGTCCTGCTGCCAACCCCACCCCACAGCTCCTCCAAGCTCCCTTCTCCTCCCACACAACTGACAAGGGGAACACACTCAATAAAGTATTCCAGGAGCTGGTTTCAGCGAGGATAGGGAGTCGAAGGTGGAGGATAATTTGAAAGCATTTTGTAAGATTTTAGCTGCTTGTTCCCTATTGACTCTGATGGGAGCCGTGCTGCTTTGATCTTCCAAATGCTTTCACACTCCTTCCCTCCTGACAAGCACTCGTAGCACGGATCTATTTACTGGGAAATTGAGGTGAGGCCTCAAGCTTGATGTCTGAACTATCTTCAAACAACCCAGAGGCAGGAATAGCCAGACTACAAAGGAGGCTCCATGTGAACACAAACTCCCCTGTAGTATCGGCTCATCCTGCACGGGCTGTGTTTAGGAATTGCTGCTGTTAATAACAAAGGCTCGTGGCTGATCAAGCCCCCTCAGGTGGATGAGGGCTGTCTGCCTCAGGAAAAGGCTCTGGGCTCGCTCAGATTATTCAGATTTGTTTTCAGAGGTAGAGGGGATCCTCACCATGCAAAATCATGTTATAAGAAGAGAAAAGCTGATTACAGGCAGAGTTCCTCCCTGGACTCTTCTCTGCTGTCTCACCCAACCTCTGTGTATGGGTGTGCATAATCCAGTGGACTGAGATACAGCAGGTCCTTAATCCTTTTCTTGCAGTTTGTTTGAAAAGCAGGGCTCCATATAATGGAGGGAGAAGGGAAATGAAGATGTGATATTTGCAAGAGAACTGCGACTGCTGCAAACCTCGGTGTGGAGCTATTCATACCTTCAGGACTGCTGGAATGAAGCTGCAATTCCAATTTGTTGGCTCCCGAACTAAAAGAGAGGCACTGTGTCACCCTCAGATACAGAGAGAAGGTTCCAGCACAGTTTTATCTGGATCTCTGAGCCTCCTGTGCTCAGATGTGTGCGGGCAGGGCAGGTTCCTGCTCCCCTGCAGTTTGGGGGGGATGGCTGGGAGTCCTGGGAGGCTTTCCCAAGCTGAAGCAGCCTCTGCACATCAGCAGGAACTCGCATGGAGACACCACTCCCAGGGGCTCTGAGGCTGCTCCTCCTCCTGCTGTGGACAAAACCCATCCACAGCACGGCCTGGACAGCTCAGCTCACCACCAGGGCTTTCGTCCAAACCCCACTGCCGGCTGCCGGGGAACGTCCCTGTTGAGGCTCCTTGGATTTCAGCAATTCCTCATTCCCGTAACTCCTTGTAAAACTCCTGGCTGAATTTATGAGAAAAGGTAATTTTCTTAATACAGCAACCGTGGCCTGCAGCAGCAAGCTCCCTTGCAATACACTATTCCTCACACAATTTTAAAGTTCACCTACCTTTAGCAAATCTGGCTGTTTCAGCTCAAAGTAGTGCAGCCTTAGGCATTCTTTATCAGATGAGCAGATGATCTCGTTAACACCTCGAGTTTCCCAGTTTCATATCATTCACTAAATCAATCTCCCTTTCATGGTTTGTATTTATACCAATGCCCAATTCTATTACAACTCTCTCTTGTGCTTTCTCAATTTCCTCTATTATTCTTTTTTAGGTCTATAATATCATTTCAGGGGCTTACTCGGAGGCTGTCACTTCGTATTTACGAACTGAAACTTGAATGTGCATTATTACTTTATTTTTATGAAAATCCATGATAACTAACGCAGTGATTCAATTTCTACCAAGAGGCTTTATTGTTTGGTTTCCTATCTGGCCTCTACCCTTCATTCCTCTAAACAAACTTTTACATCTCTATTTACATATTGGGATCATTAAATTTCTTTTCATCTCCCTGTCTGAACGGCTGCAGAAGCTGTAATGGATTTAGGCAGGAGTTTAATTAGGAACTGCTCTTTTCTGGATTTCAGGCTACATTTCACGTGAAAGGGCAAAATGTGCCTGTGACAAATGAAAGAGTTGCTGCAAGCCCGCCGAGCCCCAGGCTGGGTCAGAGTGAGGGGAGCAGACAGGCAGGAGGGGCAGATCCTGGGGCTGGGTCCATCCCAGGGGAGGCTGGCACTCATTTTATCCTGTGTGACAAAACCCCCTCAGCAGGGGGACACCTTTTCTGTCACCATTCCACGCAGACACAGTCAGGCTGTTTTCAGTGAGGTTCTTCCTTGTTTCCTTTCTTCAGGGAGCAGGGAATATCTCAGAGCTCTGTCTCACAGACGCCGTGGTCAGCCCTGTCCCTGCCCTGTCCTTGCCCTCCTGTCCTGCCCAGAGGGCACAGGGCTGCCCCGTGGCCGTGGCACTGACCCGGTGCCTTTGGCTTTGGTTTGCTCCCAGCGTGGCTCCCCTGCCACCACAGCCAGCCCCAGCCAGCCCGAGCCCTGCTCAGACACAAACCGTGAGGAACACACTCCTCTTCTCTCCAGCTCATAAATGCAGGGCAATCCCATTAACTGCACTGGGTTAAATTTGGATTTCCAGCAGCAGAAATGACATCCAGTCATTAACACAAGTTGTCTGTGTGGGTGCATGTGAGACCGGCTTTTTCTTTTAGTGACAGCCAAGTGCAATTAATGTAATGCTCACAGACAATGCATAAAATACACTTTAGTACCATCCATTGTGCCTTTAGAAGCCTCCTCATCGGGGCGAACGATACTTCCCTTCATTACTGAAGTTCCTCTTCTCCCTCTCTGGCCTTTAGTGGAATGAAATGGAGCATGTAATGGAACGTCACATCCATGGATTCCACTCTGCCATCAGCTCCAGGTCTGCACAAAATCTCCAACACTACAACAGCCTTTCACATGCTCACAAATGCTCAAAGAAACTGCTGAGGGCACTCAAATCCCCAAGACTAAAGAAGATGCCCTAAATTTACTCAAACAAAACCCCTTTACAGCTGCAAAATAATTACCTGCTTGCAAATAATCACATTATTTTTAATAGTTATTATACGGAACAGATGATTTAAGTCGGGAGAAAATGTCAGCTTTGTATAATACCCACCTGCTCCAAATACACAGTTACACTGTTAGTTAAAATTGAAGAGCCATTAAAGCCACTTTTCGTAGGTGCTTAGGTTTCTAATTTGCAATTAAATTAATTGGATTTGAATGCCTAAATTGATTCAGAAATCAGGCTTATCATCCAATAACCAGTTAAACTGGAAGATGCTGCAAACCACAGGGAAGTTGTTCAGGATTTCTGTGGGCAGCTGATGGGGGAAACCAATGGAGTGGTGTCCTACAAATAAATACAGGACCCACAGAAAGGCAGGAGAGCAGAGCCTGCCACACGTGTGGAGCAGAGAGTGCTACAGATAATTATTTCTGGGAATAAACTGCACTCAGGGGTTCTGGTATTCTGGCATCTCCAGCACTTTTCAGATGTGTTTGACTGCTTGACCTTCTATTCTCTTGAAATCCTTAAGTTCTGCATAACTTTTTATATGTAACTGCTAAGAGAGAAAAGTACACGGGTATTCAAAAGTCACCATCCTAAAAGGAATGCCAAATGGTCCAGACAGGGAATGAAAGAGAGGAAATCTTCAGTCAACTGACCTGCACAGACTCTGTTATATAAGAAATCTGAAAATATTTCTAAATCCTTCCTTGTTCAGCCGCTGATGTTTTATCAGGACAGAATTTTGAATGGGTTGTGATTAAGTGAAATTTAACAGGAGGGATTTCTGGAGAGTCTGTGCTCTGTCCTAGTTAGGTTATGTATGTTATTAACAACCCTAATGATGCTTACACATTACATTTTACGTCTCAAAGGATTCTTCAGGGATTTAGCATTAATGCTCTTCATCTGCCAAGGTAATTCTGCACCATTCTACACCTTTTGTGTGTGTTTCTGCTGAGACAGGTCAAATAAACCCCGTGCCAGGGCCCACAGTGGCACAGCTGAGGGCACATGGCAGAGCCCACGGGGGCACAGTGCAGTGCAGCACCTCAGAAACCATCCCAGGGCATATCCAATTGTCATCCAGGCCTGTCAGGGAGGAATGAAAACCAAGTGGCACACGCTGTGTGCAGGCTGAGCCCTTACTGGAACCTGCAATGCCTAAAATCCATGCCAGGTTTAGCCATTAGGGCAGGATTCCTTCCCTCATTGGAACAAAGGACAGCATCAAAAACTCAGGTTCATCGTGGCCTTTGGACCCCAGCCCTCCCAGCTGGTGCAGCCTCCCCTTCTCTGCACAGACACATGTCCAGAATGTCCCCTTGCTCTCCCCAGTGCCTCTGGGAGCTGCAGGGAGCTGCAGGCACTCCACAGCTGATGCTCAGCATTCCCCAGCTCTGCCCAGCAGTTTCTCTGTGAGCTCCACACAAGCCTCCCCCTCAGCACACACTGCCACAGTCCCTGCATTTGGGCACGTTTAAATCAGCTGGAAATATCTTGTCACGTGCATTTCTGTCTTAGCAAGACCAACCCCTTCCACACCTAATACAACATCTAGACAGCCCTGCAAGTGATAAGCACAAGGCAAGTCATTAATGGCTGTGAAAGTGCTAAATTGGGCTGGGCAGGCAGTCATTGCCATGGCACTCAGTAAGTGTCACTGCTGGTGAGGAGCAGCACTGAGCTTTGTGCCAGGGCTGCAGGATGGCTCAGAGCTGGCACCACGAGTAGAAATTCCTCAGCTCATCAGGAAGAGTGGCAGACGGTACCGGGGACTGCTGAAGGCTCTGGGGCTGTCACAGAGGTGCAGCCCAGCAGTGCCTCAGCCCCTCCTGGGTTCATTTGTCCCTGGGATCCCCCCTGCCATCACTGCTCGGATATTCTGTAATTTTGCCCCATTGTTTTTATGGATATAGACATATTCATCCCTGTAGAGGAAGAGGCATACCCACAGAAAGAGATTATCATCCCTGGCTCCACATGAACACGTGTTTTTTCCCATGAAGCACAAAAACCCCAGAATCTTGGGTATCTTCTGTGGAATTTTGAAGAAGCCTCAATTCAGAAATTATTTGGATTTTTTTTTCCATTACAGAGAAGCTTTTTATCTTATAAGCTTATAGCCTTTCAAAAATATAAAGGAAGTGCAGGCAACAGTGCCTGTGGCAGTCAGTCCCACTGGGGTTTTCAGTGTGGATGATTACAAAAAGGCAAATAACACCCCAGAAACCTCCCAAGATTCACATCAGAATGATGAATTGGCAGAATATGAAAGAGACAAATCCAGTAACTCCAACAGCTTTAGGTGAGTTTCAGACAATTCCTGGGAGATGCAAGTCTGTTATATTAGTTCTACATTCAGAATTCATCTTTGCCACGTCTGTTTTTCATAGCAGAGATTAAAATTGTGCCTTCTCCCTCTATAACCAACACCAGCAGCACATGAACTGAACTCTACAGTAATTATTACAGCTCTTGGTTTTGACAGTGCATTTTCCTGAGTCTGTCCTGTATCCTGATTCCTAGAGCCCAGCAGAAAAAGCATTTTCATTTTTAAAGTTGCTCCATCCTAAGGTGAAAAGGTCAGATAGATTCCCATGTCAGGAATACTGAAATTGAGTTGAAATGACAGCACATGATTTCATCATTTTCTATCAAAATGAAATGTTTAGACATTGCAGGAAATAAAAACATACATTTGCTGACTTAAATCAAGATTGTTTCCAAGATGGATCAGCATTTTTGGAGGCTGGAATAAGGCAGTTCAGCTGGTGGGAGAAATCCCATTACATTATGGAAAATCATGGCATGAACATCTTGATCTTCCCTGAACTCTCAAGGCACAGATTGATCAATTATGTTATGTATGTTATATATTATATATGATGTTATTTATGTTATGCTATATATTATGTACATAAAATATTGCACATTCTGCCTAGCCAGGTTAACAGATCACTGTTTCTCAGACAAGGGCTTGCTCTCCCTGGCTCTGCCCACTCTGTGCCCAGGGCAGTGTGATTCCCTCTCCCCTGTGCCTGTCCCTGCACAAATCCCCTGGAGCAGGCACAGGGCGAGCACACAGCTCAGATTTTATCTCACTGAGCCACCCTCACTCACACCTGACAGGTCACCGGGAAATTGGGATTCCTCCCCCTCTAGGGTTGAAATTTTGTGTGTCCTGGCAGTGCCTCCCCTGGGAGCTCACGCCCTTGCCCTTCCCAGCTGGAAATGTGTGACCACAGGGACACAGGGCTGTGACAGGAATGTCCACGGGCTGCATGCTGGGATCTGCAGCACTGCAGCTGCCAGTGCTCAGCTGAGCAGCACAGAAAATCCTGCATCCATTATCTTCTCCCTTTCACTTTCGTACCCCGTCACTCCAGCGACTTCAGAAGAATTCAGGCTCTCCCTGAAGTGCACCAGTGTAAGGAAGAGAAGGAGCAGCTGATAAAAGTTTCATGCTTTAAAACTCTGTCTGCTTCAGGCCACTTTAAATGCTCTGACACTTCAGTGTCCATAAAGTCTGTCACATGGTTAAAAAGATGTTATTTTGCCACTGATAAAACCACACTAAGTGTTAGTGAAAGATTTATTAGCCTGCAGTAATATTTTACAAATTGCCAAGTGTGCTGTTCTCCCCTCTGACACGCTCCAAGGTGCCAGGGCAGAGCACTGCTGAGCCTCCCCTGGACCATCCCGGGGCTCAGCTGCAGCACCCTGGGGTGCAGCACCCTGGGGTGCAGGGAGGGAGCAGCACCCAGCACAGCCAGGGACCCTGCACAGCCCAGGCAGGGCCACAGCCAGAAGGGTGGAGAGCTCTGGGACCCGGGAATTGAGGAGGAATTCCACGCTGGACACCCTGCAGGGCTCTGGGGTAACGCCCAGCCTGTGCCAAGGATGCCAGCGGCAACTGAGGCCTCCAGTTTTATCTCTCCTGTATTTCAGCCCCTGCGCTGCCCAGGGTGCAGCTCTGAGCTCACACTCAGGCTCACTCAGCTCTGCACACAGCAGGGACACAAAACAAATCCTTCTCCTGCTGCACACCAAGGACAACTTTCAGCCCAAAAGCACAAACAAGGGGGGCTGAAGGGAGGAACAAGAAGGATGGGACTGCATCATCTGGGGCTGCAATTGGAGAATTAAACCCCAATGTGCAAATGGACCAAAACTCATCAAAGTGTGAGAGCTCGTGACCGTTTGTCCATTTTGTGCCCATTTTGGGTCCCCCTTGGGTGCAGCCCTGGCCAGGCTCTTGTCCTGCCCAAGGTGGATCCTGGAGGCCTTTCAATAAATCTCTACTTTATTCTCAGCTCTGTCCAGTCTCTGTTCCAGCTCAGCCCTCCCCAGGCATCACAAGAACCCCCCTGCACCCCCTGAGCCCCAGCACGCCCTGGCACCCAGGCCAAGGCCCCCGGCAGCCCTGCCCTGGCTGCCCCCGGAGGAAATCCCTCACAGGGCTGTGGTGGAAAAGCACACAGGTCTGGATAATACAGGTCTGGATAACACACAGGTCTGGATAACACAGGTCTGGGTAACACACAGGTTTGGGTAACACTGGATAACACACAGGTCTGGATAATACACAGGTTTGGATCACACAGGTTTCCAATGGAGTCCTCTAGGAAATACACAGTACAACACAAAAAAGGGGCAGAGGAACTGAATCCTGGTCCATTGCTGGCTCCAGCTCTCTCTGACTTCTGGCAACTTTCAGGTGTCTGATCAAACAAAGTGAACAAAAAGGAGTTTTCCTTTCAGGGTAACCCAAATGCAGATTTTCAATTAACTCCTCAAACTGAAAACCCAGAGCACTGGGAAGTGTTGCTTTGGAAACTTGCAGGCTTTGTTGAGCCTTGAAAAAAAGGTCATTTGGAAACAGAAATGTCTTTTCAAAATGAAAGATTAAAAGAAGCCGATTTTTCTTCTCTCCTTATTCTTGATTAAAATCATCTTGAGAGTTTATTCCTTACTAATAACCCAGCAAAAATAAAGTCTGCTCAAAAAAAAAATCTCTCTTTTCCTTCCATTAGTTCAGTAGGAGTTTTACCATCTACAAATGGTCAGTACTTTACAGCACTTTGCAATTTACACCTGAACTTTTCTGTCTCACAGTCCCCATTAGTGAAACAGAGTCTCTAACACATCTCCATTTTGGGGTGTGGTTATTCTGTCATGCTGGACCAAATCATTTCTGATAATCATTTGTCAATAAAAAATATTTCACTGGACTGAATTCTGCTCTGACCCATTCAGCCAAGTTCAGGTAGGTGCAGTTTGGCACAAAGTGAGTCAGTGCAGGGCTGGACCAGCTCTTTAAAGTTCTTTGAAGTCTCAGATGAAAGAAGTGAGTAATAAATGTGGACCCTGAAAGGAAAAGAAGAATGAGGTATCCTCATCCTGCAAGGAAAATGAGCTTAACCTCATCATTAATCAACACCATAAAACCAGGAATAACAGCTAAGCCACGAAGACATAATCAATCTGTTAGATGCTCCTTGACAGATGCCCTGAAAAACAGCAACAGTAAAGACCCAAAGAAATGTAATCTTAATCTTTATATTTCAATGGGCATCTTAAGCAGATTTTTCTTCCATTTTCTATTCCCTACTCTAATGCCCAGAGATCAGAAACTCTAATTACTGCTGCATGCTGAAGGCTGGCCAGTAATTATATATCTTTATCTTCATTAGACGCCTGTGAACAAGGCTTGGTCTGAAGCAGGGCAGGTAAACTGGAACCTCCAGACACATTTTCAATTAAGGGCTCATTTTAAACTGGCAACTCGTTTTAGCTCTGCAGAAAGCTCTGTGCTGCTGCAGGAGCCCAGAACGTCCTGATCCCTCTGGAGAGAGCCTGCTGTGACACGGGGCTGTCACTCATTAACACCATCATTAATGGGGTGTGTGATTAACACTGCACACACCAGCACTGACTGGGATGGTCACGTCCTTACAGGCAATGACTGAAACTTCAGAAAGCAAAACTGATTTTTTACACATCTTCCAAATGATGTATTTGCTTTCAAAATCTTTTTTTCTAATTCACAAAAAAACCTAAACAGCAGATGAGTGAATTAGTAAGGACTAAGTCCATTAGCTCCCACAATGTAAGGACAAATAATTTCCTTCTGTATTTAAGTCTAAAATAAGTCCAACAATTCACTATATTTGGCAGATTTACCAGATCTAAAAGGGCTTCATAGAAGAAAAAAACCCCAAACCCTAAAAGTTCCTAATAATACAGCCAGAAAGACACATTTAATCAGCAAATACCAACATAGTGGCTAATCAGGTAAATAGGAACACTGAGAAGATTCTAAAAGGGAGGCATAAAAAATACTAAACTTTGAAACTGCTGAGGTTCATCTCATGTATAAGAAATTACCATGAAGAAACAATTTAAAACAAGTCCAATGAGCACAGAAATTGCTTTTGTGTGTGTGTCAGAAAAGACAGCTCAGGAAAAACCATTTCCACCTCTGCCCAGGTCTGCTCCTCACTCCTGCCCCGGGCTGTCCCTGGCTCTGTGACACGAAGCCACCAGACCTTGGGGGTGTGACAGCAACCAGGATCTCTCCCCTGTGCCCACGGGGCAGGGATGAGCCCAGGAAGGGGTGGAGGTGGGGCTCAGGGGCTGTGGGGCTGCTGGGCAGAGCCAGGGGGGCCCAGGAGAGGCAGGACCCTCCAGAAAGGGGCCAGGAGCTCCAGAGGAGCAGCTCAGGGCCAGGGGTGACAGCCGTGCCCAGCTCAGGGCCAGGGGTGACAGCCGTGCCCAGCTGGGAGGGCGCCCTGCAGGCTGTGTATTCACTCTGGGACACGCTGGTTATCTGAGAAATAAAATCAATCCTAACTTTGATTTGTGGCTGCGTCTCGTTTCCTGTTCCCAAGCAACAGCCACAGAGGAGTTTGTGAAAAGATAAAAGCTGCTGCAGACAGGGCAACTTTTGTGTCACCGTGCTGAACCCTCTGTTCCTGGTCTGCCACATCCCCACTGCTGAGCTGCTCCTTCTGCTTCATCCTTCATCCAGACAGAAACATGCAGCACCCCTCACAGGACTGCAACACTGGAACTTGCTGGAAGCCTTCAACAGGCACCGTTTGCCCTGAGCTCCAGTCTGACCCTCCAGTTTAGGGAACAAAAGGAACTTAAAGGCACTGGTGTGAGCTCTCACCTCACACTGGCCAGCACAGCACACCCTGGGCCACCACAGCTGCCAACATTCCTGCAGCCACACAGCCCACGGAGCTGGGAGAGTCAGCTCTGGAAACCCTTCAGGAGTGGCAGGTGTCAGACAACCCCGAGTGCCTGACGTGAGGATGGAAATTGGGGTTTTGTGTTTGCTTTGTTGCTTCACTGGAGCGAGCTGTACAGCAATAACAGCAATAATAAATCTTGGTGTTCCAGCAGCAGAGCAGGCAGGAAAATGAAAGAACTTGTTCCACTGGAGAACAGCACTGGTGTGCTCCTCTGTGTGAGGAGAGGCTGAGCCTACCTTAATGACGTCTTCATCTGAGGAGCTGCACTCCACAGACTGCACGAGGTCAGCCACAGTCCCATCCTCCTCCACGGAAACCACCCTGACAGGGACAGCCACTGTCTTCCCAGTGAGAACAGCTGTGTTCAGGATCTCTGCCTCCTAACGGGAAAGAAAACAAAAGGCCACTGAATATCTGTATTTTCCCATTAATCACTGGTACCCCTGGACTCAGCCTCACTGGAATTCCTCATGGCTATGGCGAGAAGTGTTCAAGTGCAGCAGGCAGGGAAGAGAGGTCTCCTCCCTCAGTCCTGAACCCGAGTCCCAGCTGTGATTTTGGGCTGGTGAGTTCTTTGTGCCCCAATTGCAGTGAGGTGAGGTGAGGGTGAGGTGCCAGAGCACCGAGCCTGCCCCTCACAAACCGTGCACAGCCCTGCGTGTGGCAGCAGGGACAGCTCCTGAGCAGCCTGCCTGTCCTCACCATCACACAGGAACGTCTCAAGTGCTGCTGGTTTACCCACACACCTCCCTTCTGAAAGGTGTCCCACAAACGCTGACATTCTGTGCTGGGAGTGCCCCTCTGCCCGAAGGTGGTGACTGCTCCTGCTGCCTCTTGGGCTAAAGGGGAGAAGCTGAGATTTCTCTCCTCTTAAGTATTCACATCAAAAAGACCTTTTCCTCTTACTTGAAGAAGCAGACACACTTTTTTCAGATTCAAAGCATTATTTAAAGAAAGTAAAACCCCTCCTGGTCACTTGATGGCCGCTTTGCTAAGGCTGCCCCATCCTCACCGGGATCTTTAGGGAAGGGAGAAAGAGGATTTCACAAAAAGAGAACTTGAGAAGAAAATCCTCTCCCTCCCTCAAAAGCCCTTCAAATATTTTGAAATTTTAATTCATACAAGAGTGAGAATATCTGCCTGTACAGTCAGGTCTGGAGCACACATTCGTTCTCAGTGCAGAATGTACTGCTCAGGCAACGGAGTTCTCAGATTTGCAATTAACTTTGGGGGTTCTTTGGTTTTTCCCCACATTTGGGCTTTGCACCCAGGTTACTGAGAACCTTCTGCTGCTCCCTGGAGGCTCCAGTGGGCTGCAGACAGGGCAGAACAAGCGCTGGGCAGCGCCCTGCAACTACAGAGCAGCTGCTGGTGCTGGTGTTGGGGCTCCTGCAGGCACCAATCTCATTTCCCTGGGGCTGCTGGAGCCCACAGCACCCCCCGAGCTGCTCACACCTCGTACCGAGCTGCAAAGAGCTGCTCCCCCCAGCAGCAACAGCTCCCTCCCTCCCTGAGCCATTAGTGTGACCCTCGCAATTATTTTATAAAGCAAAGGGAACTTTAATAAGCAAGCCTTTGAAACGGCGTGATTAATGAGGTCTGCTTACCAAAGGCAAGTGTAATTTCCCCTGGTAAGAGGCAGTAACTGAGAATGATTCTCAAAAGCTCCATGAATTTCTTTGGAGTCTCTGCGTTTTCCAGTGCTGGCTTTGGATATTCTGAACACAGAGTACATCCCAATCCAGCTGCTCCTGCCCCAGGTGGGAATGCTCCTGTTCCTGTCCCTGCTGGGAATGCTCCTGTTCCTGTCCCTGCTGGGAATGCTGCTGTTCCTGCCCCGGGTGGGAATGCTCCTGTTCCTGTCCCTGGTGGGAATGCTCCTGTTCCTGTCCCTGGTGGGAATGCTCCTGTTCCTGGGTGGGAATGCTCCTGTTCCTGCCCCAGGTGGGAATGCTCCTGTTCCTGTTCCTGGGTGGGAATGCTGCTGTTCCTGGGTGGGAATGTTCCTGTTCCTGTCCCTGGTGGGAATGCTCCTGTTCCTGTCCTGGATGGGAATGCTCCTGTTCCTGTTCCTGTCCTGGATGGGAATGCTCCTGTTCCTGTCCTGGATGGGAATGCTCCTGTTCCTGTTCCTGTCCTGGATGGGAATGCTCCTGTTCCTGGGTGGGAATGCTCCTGTTCCCGCTCCGGGTGGGAATGCTGCTGTTCCTGGGTGGGAATGCTCCTGTCCCTGCTGGGAATGCTCCTGTTCCTGTCCTGGGTGGGAATGCTCCTGTTCCTGTCCCTGCTGGGAATGCTCCTGTTCCTGGGTGGGAATGCTCCTGTTCCTGTCCTGGGTGGGAATGCTCCTGTTCCTGTCCCTGCTGGGAATGCTCCTGTTCCTGTCCTGGGTGGGAATGCTCCTGTTCCTGTCCCTGCTGGGAATGCTCCTGCTCCTGTCCCAGGTGGGAATGCTCCTGTTCCTGTCCTGGGTGGGAATGCTCCTGTTCCTGTCCCAGGTGGGAATGCTCCTGTTCCTGTCCTGGGTGGGAATGCTCCTGTTCCTGTCCCAGGTGGGAATGCTCCTGTTCCTGTCCCAGGTGGGAATGCTCCTGTTCCTGTCCTGGGTGGGAATGCTCCTGTTCCTGCCCCGGGTGGGAATGCTCCTGTTCCTGTCCCTGGGTGGGAATGCTGCTGTTCCTGGCCCTGCTGGGAATGCTGCTGGGCTGAAACTGGGCCAACACTGGGCTGTCCTGGGCTGTCCTGCCCCAGAGTCACTGAGCTGTGTTCTGCTTGCAGAGATTTCAGTTCCTGCCCATGGAGGGACTGGGATTTCTCCCGGCCCCTGCTCTGCACCTCAGCCCTGGCAGAGAGAACAATCTCACCCTGCAGACACTCTGAAATGCTCCTGCAGGAATTTGTGTAATGGCCACAGAGGAACGAGCATGCCCCTGCTGAAAGCAGGTGAAAATTACTTCATGTGGAGGAAACGAACACGATACTTACTTAGCTACACTGAGATTTATAGCTGAGAGCCTCAGCATGTAAAAGCTATAAATCTAAATAGTTACTAATTTGAAACTGTTGCTTTTTGCTGCTTGAGTGGAAAAGGAATCTCCTGAAGAAATATGATGTTCTTCATCTATAACTAACACAGATTACAGGAGATAAGATGTCAGGGCACCTCAGGATGGGAATAGTTATGATTTTGCAAAGCCACAGCCAAAGAGTCTCACTGTTCAAAGTTGATTCCCTCAGCAGCTATTAAATCACGCTGAACTCCCCAGCTATTAACACAGCATTTCTCTGTAATTCACTTACACCGAGCCCCTCCAATAGTAAAATGAAATAATCAGAGAAAACATGTCTCTTCTTGTATTAGAAATGGAAGACCAGGTAATCTTTATTCTGAAATTGCTACCATGGTAAATAAATAGTAATACTTTAAAGAAGATGCTAGAATGAGTGTTCTTTGCTTACTGAAGAGATTCATATTAAATAACTGAGCATATTAAGCCCTCCAGCAGAAACATATTCAGAAGATGTACACAGAAAGCATCAATTTAAGTTGAAATGCAGAAGTGAATACCTATTAGGCTTTTTCAATTTTAATAGGTAGCTTCCCTGAAATTTAATTTCCCTTCAGACATCTTTTGCCTTATCTTAGGGTGAAAAAAGGGACTTCAACAATATCTTTATAAATCTTTCTGGATTTCTGTTTCTGCCCCCAGTTGTCTGTGTATAAACAGCATTTTCTAATGTGTGTATATGTATATAAATCTACTTTCTGAAAGAAATAAATGCTTGCCTGTGTCATGCCTAGCTCGGATCCAGCTCAGCTGAAGCCCACTCCAGTTCAGGACACGAGGGCTCCTGTCTGAACCCTCCCTGGCAGTTTGGGCTGAGCCTTCTGGAAATGCTCATGAGCCCCTGGCACTGAATCCTGTCACATTTACCACTGCCCTCTGTGGTAATTAACTCACCGCCTTAATTGCCAATAAAAGGTGTTGTTGCTTTTCTCTTGCCTTCCACCCACACCCTTCAGGAGGAGAAGTGCTTGTCCTAGTACAGCTCACAGGGAAAAGAGGATGAAAACCTGCCCATGGCACGGGAATTCTGGAAGCACAGCAGATCTCCAGAGGCACTCCTCATTACAGCACTGGAATGTATCTTCACAGGCTAAAGATCGAATTTCAGAAATCAAGAATGCTCCTCTCTGGTTTCAATAGGTATTTTGGCTTTTGGTTATGCACAGGAAGAGAATAAACTGATCCCTGAAATCTCCTGAAGTCCAGAGCACGCCACAAACGAGACTGAAGAGCTGCCTGAAAATCCCTCCCGTCTGACATTCCTCAACATTCTCTGCTTTCTTCTATTTAATGTATTTTCTATTAATCAGCATTAATCCAGGGTCCCACCTTGAAGCTTTTCACTATTTAGTTAAAAGGACCTAGATTTGCTCCTGTTCAGCCACAGCCATCTTGCTCATATCAGAGGATCCATGCTTCAGTCATGCATAACTAATTTCAAATCTTATTTAGCATCAAGTCTCCGAATTAAGCAGCTAAGTGACAGCTGTTTAATTAACTCCTTAAGCTGATTAGAAAGCATTACAGAAATCCCCCCAAGGAAGAGTTTATAACTGTCAGGAGAGCCTAAGGCCATGTTAATGCTTCTGTTTAAATTTAGTAAGCTTCTAAACCAATAAAGTCTAAATGCTTGACATTCTCATGGATGTGGTCAAACTCAGCCTTTTTCCTGCTGTTACCTCTGCAAGGGTAGGACACAGAACCAGTGACAGAGGGGGGATTTGAGAAGCCAGAGAGCAGCAGCTGAAGGGAAGAGGCGAGAGCTGCATCCCCCAGGAGCTGCTGCGGTCCCCGCGCTGCGCTGCGTTCTTGGGGATTAGCGCTGAGCTGCAGGAAAGCTGAGCTTGCACCTGAACTGCAGAGTCATCTCCAGCCCCTGGCTGCAAGGAAAAGGGTCTGCTCATCGCCTCTTAAAACCTAAATCCACCTTTAATGATAAGATTATGGCAGCTGAAGCACAAGTTTTAGAGGCAGCTGGTGGGGCTAGATACACGGCGGTGCAGAGAAACCAAAATTGCTCCAAAGCAGATTTCCTCGCCTGTAGTACATTATTGTCAGCTCTGAGCTTGCAAACAGCCTGAAATATATAAAATAGAATTCTGAGTTCCTTATTTCCCCTGTTGTTTCCAGATTCTTCAGGATGCACTGGAAAAAATATTGAAAAATCAGCTGCGATTCTTCTGTGTCCAAAAGGAATGAAGGAGCAGTGGGCAGAAATAACCCAAATTAATTTGTGAGACCTTTAATATAAACAGACGAGCTGAAAGGACAAGCTGAAATACTGCAAGTATGAGCAATGATGGTGAATCCTGAATGAGAAAATGTGAAAAGACTGACATGAACTTCAAGGTTAAATGTTTGGTTTAACGTGGGCACCTTTCATCACACAGAATGAAATCTGAAGTCTCTGGAATAGGGAGAGGAGGGGGGCTATAAGCAAATTAATCACATTTCATTCAAGCACTGCTGCTTAGTCAGTTCCTTTTCTCCTCGGTGCAGGCAGGAGAGCTGTGTCAGATGTGCTGACCAGGGTTAGAAGGGAGCATCCCCAGGACCCAAATGCACATTTCTCTGGACAGATCTGCTGCTGACTCCCACTCTTCCACACAGCTGCGAGAGAGGGGAAAATGGATTTTTTGAATGATAAAATGTGATTGTAAAGCATTGTTTAGAAAGGAGTGGGTGGCAGAATCAATGCTTGAATATATTTTTCACCCTTTCCTCCTCAGCCTGTGAGTCCTTGAATAATTTTGATTTGCGTGGTGGGGGCTGACAACTCCAGCCATGCTCTCACTGCTCCTCACTGGGACAGAATCAATGGAGGGAGCAGATGTGGCAAGGACGAGTGGTGAGCAAACCCCCAGATACACACAAAGCCCAGCAATCACAATTTCCCACTTAAAAAACAGAGAACAGCCACTGGCTGGATTGTGCTGTAGGGGAAAAGCAACATGGGATAATCAGAGAGACTGTCTGCCCCTCCTACTGTCACACACAAGGCACACAGGAAAAATACCTAATTATATTTAATCTCAGACTTAACTTCTGCAAAGCCTTTAAGCTATTTTACATTCTTACTAACGAACTTTCATCTCGGTGTAGATAGAATCTATCACTAGGGCTGGAGGAGGGGGTGGGCAAGAAAAGCTGAAGATGTAAGACAGTGCTGAGTGCAGTAAATAGGGAGAGAAGGAGCAAAACGAGAGGCAGGTGGTACAAAGGAGAAGTGGGATCATTAGAGGATGACCAGCAGGGAGAGGTTTCTCATTACACAGCCTGTGATGTTCAGTGAAAAGCTCAGGAAGGAACGAAATGCATCTCAGCAGGCAAATGTGTACCTGCCCCACGGAGCCAGGCTGCTGCCCAGGCTGGAAATTCCTTCTCTCTCGTGTGTGTGCAGGAAGGACAGGCAATCCCCACTGTGGACACTGCCTGTGATTGCAGGATGTAGTTCCACACCTTGACGTGATGAAAAAAGCCAGGAAATAAATCACCTCTCTCCCAGAGAGCAAAACACATCTGCCTGTGGTGTTCCTTCCCCTCACCTTGTCTGTCTCACGAGGCTCAGCTGAACGGTTCAGAGCAGGGATCTTGGATTTGTTTTGTGTTTGTGCCCCAGCCCAGAGCCAAGGGCCTTTCCCCCTCTGCCATCCGGCTCCTTGGGGCCTGGAGCGCCTCAGAGCAGCCCTTGGGATGCACAAACACCCAGCAGAGGAATTCTCCGTGGTTTATTTTGCCATGCTCTGCCCTGCAGAGGCAGACAGCCCTGGGATGGGCAGAGTTCCCTGGTGCACCCTCGCTGCTGCCCGGGCAGGGCACACAGGACACACAGGGCACACAGGACACACAGGACACACAGGGCACACAGGACACAGGGCACACACAGCACACAGGGCACACAGGGTACACAGGGTACACAGGGCACACAGGGCACACAGGGCACACAGGACACACAGGGCACACAGGACACACAGGACACACAGGGCACACAGGGCACACAGGGCACACACAGCACACAGGGCACACAGGACACACAGGGCACACAGGACACACAGGGTACACAGGGCACACAGGGTACACAGGACACACAGGGCACACAGGACACACAGGGCAGACAGGACACACAGGACAAACACGGCACACAGGGCACACCGGACACACAGGACACACAGGACACACAGGACACACAGGGCACACAGGGCACACAGGGCACACAGGGCACACAGGGCACACAGGGACACACAGGGCACACAGGACACACAGGGTACACAGGGCACACAGGGCACACAGGGCACACAGGACACACAGGGTACACAGGGCACACAGGGCACACAGGGCACACAGGACACACAGGGCACACAGGGCACACAGGGCACACAGGACACACAGGGCACACAGGGCACACAGGGCACACAGGGCACACAGGACACACAGGGCACACAGGGCACACAGGGCACACAGGGCACACAGGACACACAGGGCACACAGGGCACACAGGGCACACAGGCTCGGTGCCAGCCCTGCCCGCCTGCTCTGGCCACCAGCGATTTCTGCAGTGTCACAGCCAGCAAGGGACGAGCTGGGAGAGGGCTGGGGCTGGGGAGGAAGGGAGAGGGGCAGCGGGAAGGGATCTGAGGCACAGAGCAGGGGAAGGGGCAGGGAGGGACGGGGAGCCACAGTTTCCCCAGGGGAGCTGCAGACAGAGCTCCCACAGGTCCCACTGCCCTTTGCCACAGGAGGCAGCACTGGGAATGTCTGTGCAGTGCAGGACATGCAGCACATGCTGCTCTGGCTGCTGGGAACAGAGGCTGCTGTTGCAGCAGAGCCCGGCCTGCTCCCACTCTCCATTATCCATCATTATCCATCCATTATCCATCATTATCCATCCATTATCCATCCATTATCCATTCATTATCCACCCATTACCCATCCTCACCTCCCACGGAACCACGCGTGGGATGCAGCCTGGCTGTGCACAGACCAGAGCTATGGGTGCTGCAGATCAGGAGCACAGGAACGAGCCAGTGATCAGAGCTGCAGGAACTTCCACACAAGCACTGCTGATTCTGCACAGAACGCCAGAGGTGTAAATGAGGGGTGTTTGTGTCAGTGGGGCCAGGCTTCCCCTAAAAGGCTTCCCCAGCCTCAGGCTGTGTGGGAGTCAGAGCTGGAACAAAAGGGGATTCATTTTCTGAAAAAATCTGCACACATCCTCACCTGAAAACACCTTGTGTGTGATGTGTGACCTGTTTGCACACCTGTGCTGAGCCCTGCCTGCTCTGCAGGGCTCTGTGTGCCCTGCTGGGACACCTCCATCCCTCCACCCCAGCTGGTCTCAGGGCTGCCCCGGTGCCTCAGCCCCGTGTCCCTCACCTGCAGGGACCCCGGCTGCCCCTGGCCAGGTCCCCCAGGGCTCCTGGGCTCCCCACACAGCTCCTGCCCTGGAGCTGTCCCCAGCCGGGCACACGGTGCCACTGCCTCCTGTCCCTCGCTCTGCCCCTCCTCCCAAGCTGCTCCGTTATCTCCTACAATTTTCCCAGCTTTTAATGTCTAACAGGCACCTCTTCCTCCGGCACATCCTCGCTCTCCCGTGACACCTGCGGAGCTGGGTACTTCACAGCCCTCTGTAAAATTCAGCACGGCTCGGTGATTACGGGATGCTGCACATCTCCAGCAGGCTGGTTTGTTCTCCCCTCCCATCTCCCACAGCTCTGCTTTAACTCCGGGTTCGGCGAGTTAGCAAAGCGGGTGAACCAAGGTGCACACAGAGCCACAAAGGTCAAAAGGGACCTCGAAGATCAAGAAATCGATTTATCAATGCATTTATCTGATTTTCCCATGGTTTTGGAAGTTCTGCTGCTGCTCTTGCAGTTTCCAGAGGGGAAGCTGAGGAGCAGTGAGGTTAGGAGCTGCCCAAGCCTGCAGCCCTCCCTGGGGCTCTGCTGTCCCCTCTCCCTGCTCCCGTGGAAAATCCTGATACCAACATTGATCATGCACCACAAGTGGTGGCAGGTCAAGGGGAAAGTGATGCAGTGACCACGAGAAAGCAGCAGATTTGCAGGGGTGCAGTCTGCCCAAATGTGGCAACCACTGTGAACTCCCACGGCAGAGCCTCAGAGCAAGGACCAAACCAGTTTTTCACTTTTCTAGAGAGAAGAAAAAGGGTTGTAAGAGACAGAGAACTCCTGTTCTGCAGGTCACCGTGCAGAGAAGTGACTCAACTGCCTGTTCCAGAATTCCCTTCCAGACTGGCCTGGCAGTTTGTGCAGCTCATTCCTGTTTAGGAATGTCAGGCGAGAAGCAGCCCGAGCTAAATCGGGCCCATCACAGGGCCTGGAAAGGCGCCTGCAACCCAACAATTCATTCATGAGCAGCTGAGGGCAGAGCACGGGCAGCCTGCAGCCAGGCTTCGTAATTAGCTCCTCAGCTAATTTAAACAGAGACACAAAAATAAACAGGGACATGCAGGGAGAAGATGATGTTCCAGCTCCCATATGGCAAATGGGGCCAGAGTCTGCCCTGAGCCATGGGAGCGTGACCTTGGTGAGGACACCGTGGTGGCAAGGCCACAATCTGGGTCACGGCACGTCCTCAGAAACCTCCGGCAGTGACTGGACACGGACGCTGGCCCTGCTGCAGGGGCTGCCCCTGCTGCCACCAGCCAAACTCAGCACTCCTGTGCCCAGGGGCAGCCACACCCTGCTCTGGGCACAGATTAGGCAAATGCCATTTATCCACGATCTTTGGTGCTAACACTGCACCCCTGCAGCTCAGGAGCCAAAAACTTCAGCTCTTTGCATTCGGTCTTGGGAAGGAAATTACTTTTTCTTTAATAGAACACAGCAACCCAAGTTTTATTTCTAAGTATATCCCTAGTTACAAATTCCATGCCCACAGAGGTGTTTTTGTGCCTGGACTTCAATGGCACTCCTTACTTTGAACTTTCTCCCTGTGATTAGCCAGTGACAACAAGTGCCAGGATATAAATGGGTGCAACTTGCTGATTTCACAGATATGCCAAGGAACTGACCCGTACATTTGATCCCCTGCCACAGATAAAGGCTGTGGTAAAGGGCAGTATCAGGATCTGAATGAAGATGAAATATTTTCAGGTCTAGAAGTAGGCTGAGAAAGAGAGCAGTGAGCCTGCAAGCTCTGCTTTGATCATTTAGCCTTTACAGATTTGTGACAAATTGTTTTTTCTGCGTGAATCTGAACTGATACAGATTTACATGAGTAGTTAAAAAGTAATACCAATTGGGAAATAAAATCCCTAACAGCAGCACAAAGCTGCTAGCAATAAACTTAAGAAGCAGTTAGACAGAAGAATCCTTTACAATAGGAAAAGAATTAATAACAGAGAAAAAGAGAGGTCGGACACTTGTACAGCTGGTTGTGGCAGGCTGAAAGCAGGGAATCCAAAAAGCCATTAGAAAAAAGACATGAAGAATCTTGTAGTAATATCCTGGGGAACATGCTTGCTTCAGATTCAATGCCTTTAAGAGCATGTTGTGTGTTCTGGGACTGTTGTTTAATGTCTAATCCTTCTGGAAGGATTGGTAGAGAACTTGTGTTGGTACCAGCCCAATGTCCTCAAGGAAATAAATCTGGACTTGACATCAAATTATGTATTTTGTACCCAGGACATCTGAAGTATTTTCCTAATCTAATGTATACAGAGATCTGCACCAAATAATTCTTTTGATGTCAGTGCAAGGCAACAGTTTCATTTTCTTCCTCCAGCTTCTTCTCATTTTAAATGTGAGGAATAGAGCCCTGTGAGTAAAGCTGTGTTCAGAACTGCTCCCTCCCTGGTGGTGATGGAGCTGTGAACCTGAACAGCTCCAGGCTGACAGACACATCTGATCAATCTAGATACATGATCAATCCAGATAGATGGTCAATCCAGATACATGATCAATCCAGATACATGATCAATCCAGATACATGATCAATCCATGCCTGGTGGTGCTGGAGGGTGCAGGGAGGCTGTTCCCTGATCAATCCAGATACATGATCAATCCAGATACATGATCAATCCTTGCCTGGTGGTGCTGGAGGGTGCAGGGAGGCTTTCCCAGGGTCACACACCCACCAAGGACCAGGCTCAGCCTGGCTCTGCCAACTCCAGCTGCAAACCCCTCACTGCCCTCACTGGCACAAACCTGCTGGCCAAGAGCTCACCTGCCCTCATCTCACATCAGAGTGCACAGGCTGAAACAAACCCAACTGGAAGCACGTCAAGGTCCTTTGGGTTTGTTTTGGGCTTTTTTGAAAATTCTGAAAATTCAGAAATACCTGGTTGAGGGTTGGGTTTTTCTGGGTAAGTTCTGCGGAGCTGAGTTTGCAGTTGGGAAGGAAGGGGAAGGTGAGGAGCCTTTATTGGGAGCTGATAAAGCACCTGATGTGATCAATAAGTGCCTCAGACGTGGGGCCTGCTGTGCCCATCTATCTCCTGCTCCGAGCAGCAGCCCTGGCACGGCCCAGCTGGTAAATGGGGCTGGGCACTGCTGGGTGACAAGCTCGGTTTGTGGGTAAGAAGAAGACAAAAGTCTTTAGATGCCAATAATAAATGATTCTTCAAGGTACTGCCAGACACATCAGACCAACATAATCTGACTTCTGCTTTTATTTGGTCAGGTTTCCTGCTGGTTCAGAATTTACTGCAAGCTCGAGGCCCTGCAGCAGAACCCACAGAGCTCCTGCCCTGCCTTGGCAGAGAACAGCTCTGCTCAGGGAGAGCCTCTTTTCCAAAACCACACAGGTAACCTGTGGTGGCTGCCTCTGACCTCGCTGAGACCCAGCCTGAGCTGAGCTGGTGGCTCAGGAGGAGTTACATGGTGATCACAATGTCCCCAGCATTCAGTGCTGGTTTTATGTCCTTCTGCTTTCCCCTTCAGGGATCTCCCCCAGTACCCCCAGCACTTCAACTCCCTCGTCACAAAAAGCAAATGGTCCCTTCTGATTTCCTTTTCTAACTGCCTGAATTATTTCTTGTGCATGTCCAGGACAACTGAGAAGGGCTCCACAGAGGCCAAAAAGGTGAGGCAAGCAAAAACAGATAAATGAGAGAGGAATTCACAAGAGGATCAGTGGTCTGGTGAAACAGAACCAAGAGCAGAGATTCCTGGACGTTCATCACAAGTGAAAAGGGAGAACGATCAGCTGGCTGGGCTCAAAACCAAGAGAAGACCGCGTTTTTCCAAATATTGTAGCTGCATCAGGGAATCCATGGCTACAGAAAACAGGAGTGTTTATATGGGTTGGTTGCAGTTTAGAGTGCAATCCAAGCTGCTGAGCTGCACGGCTGGAATGCAGCTCCCTTGGCTCTCACATCACTCCCCTGGACCCTCTATCTACTGTACTGGAAAAGAACAATTAAAGCTTCTTCCCACTGAATTGTTCCTCTGCTGTCCTGCTCTTAGGAACCCGGTTTGAAGAATTGTACTGGTTAATGGAATGGATTTTGACATTAGTGGAAAATATAAGCCCTCAATATCAAATATTAAATTATTCTTGATTAATTCTTTTATGGGCTTGGACTTGCAACTGATTTAATACTCCTGGATAATTACTTCTGTTATAACTGTGCCTTTGATTTTTAATTAACCATACAAAGTTTCTCATTCAAATCTAATATTACCTTTGTTAACAATGTCAGCTCTCTGTTTAGAGATTCTGCTCACATTAAACTGTATGCTGAGAAATTAAAATCTGTTTTTCACAACTGTGTGAACAGATTCTGTATGAGGCTTATTTATTCTACATAATTATCTACAGAAATATTGTTTCTGGTATCCTGAGCACTGCTGCCTGCCCCTTTCCTTACCAGCACTGCTCTCTGCTCTCCTGATGCCAGCTCACACAGGACCCCAGACTGGTTTGGGTTGGAAGGGACCTCAAATCCACCCCTGCCATGGGCACCCTCCCCTGTCCCAGGCTGCACAAAAAGTCAAAGCACCGCATTTTCAAACTTGTGCGCCTTCACTCACCGGAATTCTTCTTTACAGATGTAATTAAGTGGATTTACTCCATTAAAATTCAATAAAAGTGAGCTGCCTGGGAATTGCCTGCTGAGCAATTTCAGTGATCCTTGCAATTCAGAGTCTGGGTATGAGTTTGGGTGTCACACCTGAACCATTCACATCAGAATCTGCTCCTTGTTTGAAATGTCAGGGTTTCTGCTTTAACTTCCTTGTAATGAGATTCACATTCACCCATGGACAGAGGTTTGTGTCAGTCTTTCCGAGGTTTTGGCAGGTGCACATACCTGTTTGGACTCAAAAAGAGACACAACCTCCTGGCAGTGTATGGCTTAATGCAAACACTTGGTAAAGCTCCCTATAATCAAAAGAAATGGTTTGGTTCTTCACTAAATAACATTTTCACAAAGGTTGTTCTTAGAATATTGGCCTTGTCCTGTTTGACCTGTTAGCTCAATGCAACTGGCAGAGCCAATCACCCAACTGCAGCCTCTCCTCTGGTGTTTGTTGGATCAGCTCTCCTTCACTTGGGAGCTTTTCCATCCTCATTGTTCCTCCCTTCAGAGGAGCAGCCGTGCACCGAAGGGCTCCTGGCCCTTCTTACCTGCAATAACTTTGGTTTTAGGGAGGGCAGATCCAGACTTTTGCAATCCCAGTCACGTCCTGGCATTTTTCAGTCTATTTTGCTGTTGGTGACCCCTGCCCTCTTAGAGAGGAGGTTCCGAACAAGTTTAAGGAACGGGGCAGCAATTACCGAGCGTGGAACCAAAGGACTCACAGAGCAAGGAGAGCTGACCTTGGCACTGACTCCTGCTCCAGCCCCAGCACCCTGAGAGGGCTGGGGAACAGCTCTGAGCCCTGACTGAGCCTCTGTGCTCAGCAAAAGATCACAATCCTCCAGCCTGCAGGGCACTGGGCAACTCTAATGCAGTTCACTCACTGCTGCAGTGAGGCACATATAAAAATATAAATATATATGTATTAAAAATGAAGTATGTGAGTGCTGCTGACTGTCAATTCTTACCAATGCTAAAGGGTTTCTGAGAACCTACAAAGGTCTGGCAGGATATCCAGGTATTTTAAAGCTCTCAACTATTTTCCACTAGGATTCTCGGAGGAGTTCAACTGAGAATCCAAAGCTTTGCAGAGAAACATGAAAAATGCCAGCACAGGAATGATGTGCTGCTGCTCCACCTCCCCTGGCTGGCACCCCAAGGAACTGAGATCAGCAACTCCAGGGCTCAGGCTGTGCCCTGACTCTGCCCAGCCACCGAGCTACACCTGCCTGCATCCACAGAAAAGGATGCTACAGCTTATTCCATGCTTAAAACCAAGAAAATGGAGTCTAAGAAAGTAATTATGTTGAGCTTCAGGAAATATGGAAATGACCATGAGCTGCTGCATTTAACAGACTTTTTGAAATTAAATTATTTGTATTCAAGTATGTGCAAAACCAATGATCATTTTTGGTTTTGATCAGCTCAACCTGTTCTTTGGGGAAATTAATTTGATGCTCTGGGTATAAACACTCTTTCAAAATGCTCACCATGAAGCAATGTTTTCCTCCTGCTCTCCTCAGCACCAAAGCAATTTTCAAAGCATTCCCATTGATAACACAAACAAAACAGATGAACCATTTCATGAGGAGGACCAGAAACTGCAATCAGAGAAGTAATACTTAAAGCACAATTTAATTCCCATTCATCAGCAGGCCACACGTGGGTGGTGTCAGAGGTGAAGCAGACACAGATATTTGTGAGGGCTGGGACTGCAGATGGACACGCCACAGCCCCAGCCCGAGGTCTGCTCAGCCTCCCACCCCGGCCACAGCCAATGCAGAGAGAGTGTCCCAGCCCATCTGCAATAACCTGACACCATCCCTCTCTAATGAAACAACAGGGACAAACATTTAGAGTGTCCCCAGACTGCTGGGATCCTGCCAGAGCCCAGTGTCACACAGGGACAGCACGTGCGAGGTCCTCTCAGGCAGAGCTGCTCAAAGGGAGGGGATGGAACCCCCAGGACTTGTGACTCAGACAGGAAGGTGTGAATCTGCTCTCCCTGCTGGGAAAAGCAGAAATGAGAGCTGGGGAGGGATGGAGGGGGCCCTGTCTCCTGCAGAAGCTGTACCAGGAGAGCTCCGTGCAGGGCTGTGGAGGAGAACACAGCAGAGCTGGGCAGAGGAGCCCAGGCTGGCTGCCACAGCCCTGCCCCGCAGAGCTCCCCTGGAGCCTGCCCCTGCCCAGGGTCAGGAATGTGGATGGGGCATCCCTGCCCAGGGTCAGGAACGTGGATGGGGCATCCCTGCCCAGAGTCAGGAACGTGGATGGGGCAGTTTTCTGCTGAGGGTCAAACGTGGATGGGGCAGTTTTCTGCTGAGGGTCAGGAACATGGATGGGGCATCCCTGCCCAGGGTCAGGAACGTGGGTGGGGCAGTTTTCTGCTGAGGGTCAAACGTGGATGGGGCAGTTTTCTGCTGAGGGTCAGGAATGTGGATGGGGCAGTTTTTGGATGGGGCAGTTTTCTGCTGAGGGTCAGGAATGTGGATGGGGCAGTTTTTGGATGGGGCAGTTTTTGGATGGGGCAGTTTTCTGCTGAGGGTCAGGAATGTGGATGGGGCAGTTTTTGGATGGGGCAGTTTTTGGATGGGGCAGTTTTCTGCTGAGGGTCAGGAATGTGGATGGGGCAGTTTTCTGCTGAGGGTCAGGAATGTGGATGGGGCAGTTTTCTGCTGGGGAGCTGGAATGGCTCAGCTTTGGCTCTGGGGAGTGCTGAGCTACCCGCCAGGATGGGATGGGGATTCCTGCCCGGGATTCCTGCACTGACCCTTTACCTCAGAGCTGCAAAAGGCACCTGAGAGCTGAGGGTGCTCTCAGGGCTCAGCACCAGCCCTGAGTCCCTCCCCACAGCAGCTCCAGATGAAGGCTCTGAGGGGCTGAAGAAGGACCCTGCCCTGTCCATCTCTGATCCCCACAAAAGCAGAGAGTGGGATCTGAACTTCTGCTCTCCCCGTGTATCACAGAACTTCACTTCCTTCTCAGCTGGCCCCTAACATCCTCAATTATCAATATCAATATCATTCATTTTCTTTCAATTCCTTCTGTAATTGCTTGGGGATATTAAGTGCTGCCAATATTGGGGTCATTATTAACCCCAGGCAAAACGTGCATTGGAAGACCACAAACCTTGATTCTTGCCTTGTTACCATAGTTACACCTGACCAAGAGGTGACACCTGAACTCTGCCTTCAGGCTCTAAGTAAGTGACGAGAACTAAAGAATCTCAGAAAATGAAATGACAGCATTTGAAGAAGAAAAGGTCAAGCACACTCATGGGAAAATCTTAAAAATTTAGGCTCACACTATTAATTTCTATAAACAACTTGTTATCACCCTGCCTACACAGATCTGATGAGATTATTCTTGCCAGCTCTTGATCATGATACTGTGCAAGTGCATATTGAAAAGTTCTGCCTTTGATCACAGGGAGCACAGCTATTACAGATAATGTACACACTGCACGCCCACTAATCCCATTCTGCTTCTTGCTGGGAAATGAGCAGCTCTGGAACAGGCAGCTCCAGTCAGGGAACTTCCACCATCACAGAATAAGCAGGAAACGGGCATTAATCGATTTTAAACCTGACAAAATGATTAATGCCAATACTCACACCCCCAGATTTCTCCATCTGTCAAAACATTACAGCAATTCCAGCAGTTACAGATGTGTAGCTGCTGGGCCTGAACACAAAGTTGCTGCTGAAAGTTCCATGAACACTTCAGAGAGCAGTGCCAATCACACCGAGGGCTTTTAATTCATGTGTCCAAACCTCCCCCTCTGCGGAGGTGAGACACTGATGAGTGCAGCCTGCTCTGCAAACCCACGGCTCTAAGGAAAACAAACAATGGTCCTGGTTCCCCTGATTTTCACTGAAATGACACTGAAGCCCCGGGGATGTGTTTTAGTGACAGAACACGCGACATCTGCGCTGGGAATTTTTACAGCTGCTGGAGAAGGTGCTGAGGTTGGCAAAGGCTTTTTCCCCTCTGTGTGGCACAGCTGAACTGAAGGAGTGCCAGAATCCAGGGTTTGGAGCGTCTGAGCCCAGCCAGTGTCTGTCACGCAGTCTCCACTCTCCTTGAGGTGTGACATATGTCACTTCACTATTGTCACACAGTGTTTCATGCTAGGCTAGACATGAATTTTTGAAATAAAAAAAGGAACTTTGTAATCGTACACGTCATGTCAGATTTATCCCTACATGGAGAAGATGACCAGCCTCTGAAAGACTCCAAAAGTCAGCGATGGGCACACCTGACTTGTTCTGTGCTTGAGGGACAGTTTTGGTGTTGTTTGGGGGTGCTAATTAAAGCTAAAAACCCCAAACGATGTATCAGAAAACCATGAAGCTTTTCACCTACTGTTACCCTTTCTTTTGACGTTCAAAGTCTCTTTGACTTCTTTCCTCCACACACACCACGCTCCTGGGTGTCTGAGGGTACCTCAGCCTCTCGGTTTAGAATTTTATCATTCAAAAAGCTGAGCAGGAGGAGCTTTCTCCAGTCCCAGATAAATCAGGCTGGCAGCCACGTGGCCCCAGTAGTTCCAGAGGAGTTGTCCCTGTGCACTGGAGGATGTCAGATCTGCACCCCAGAAAGTTTGTACATCCTGCAAAGCTTGCATTGTGCACGCTCCACCACAAAGCAGATTTTTTACAGCACACCTCACGGGGCAAACGTGGGGCCATGAATCTGAAAAGCCAACCTGTCAATCCAGAGCTGCGTGCTCCTTCTCCTGAACAGCTCTCAAGGACATTTACCATAAATCTGGGGAAGGAGAGCTACTTACAGGTCTGGGATTTATAGAAAGTGCTGCCTAGTTGTGCTCTGTCTTCTGTCAATAGCATTAAGATTTGCAGTTTGCACTGAATTATCCAATGACCTAAATCCTAGCAAGCTATCAAAATCTGTTTCCCAGATAAAGCCACGCTGGAGTTTGATACATTTATCAGTGCCTGGCACACAGCACTGCTTACAAGCACGGCAATTTCTCAAGTCTTCCTCAGCAGCAGACAAAAGGGAGGTACAAATGAATTACAACCTATTCACTCCAATGGTTTAAAATAATTATCACCCATTGGAAACAAAGGAATACAATTCCTGCCTCCTGATTTCACACAAATGAAATGGCTCTAATGAGTCACTGTTTATTTACTTAATGTAAAGCATCCCAATCTTTTGCTGACAGCTCCAGAATGATTTATTGTTCTTCCATTATGCTAAATACTTGGGCTAGATCATGCCTCATTATACAGAATCTAATCCATTGCCAGTCAGCTGAACAGGACTTGATCTGGGAGAGGCAGGGGGTTTGCTGAGTGTCAATGCAGCTTTGTGGTGACAGGCACCTCCAGCACCGGGCTCCGGATGAGACACGGGGAATTTCTGTCTTCACTCCTCCCCAGCACCAGAGGGATCCAGATCCAGCCAGGCAGGTGGGAGCTGGGGGCAGCACATGAATTTTTAAATGGACACAGCTCCTGTGGAAGCCCAGGTGTTGCAGAGACTGCGCTCCTGATCTCAGAGGACATTTCCACCAGGAGGGGTTCCTGGGCAGGCTGCCCTGCCACAGTAAGGACCAGAGTTCACTAAACAACAAATGCTTGGCTGGACAGAGAATTGTTCCGTGCTCCCCAGCCGGGATGTATCCTGGATAAACTCTGCTTTCAGTGGTTCCCCAGACGGCAGAGGGAATGTGTGAGGTCAGAGCAATGGCAGGGAGCTGCTGCCACACTGCAGAGCCTGCTGCACCGGGACTGCAGCCGTGTCCCCACACACATCCCCAGCCAGGCAGGGACACCCTGCCCACCCCAGGGACACCCTGCCCGCCCCAGGGACACCCTGCCCGCCCCAGGGACACCCTGCCCGCCCCAGGGCACTGCCAGCGCGCCGGGGATGATGGCAAGGACACCCAGGTCTGCAGAGGGGAAGCTTTGAATTCAACAGGAGCTCGAAGCCCATTCCTGACAGCCAAATGCACAGCAGCACTCAGCTCCCCCTGCCCTGGGCTGTGCCCTCAGAGGGACCAGCAAAGCCACCCCAGTGCCACAGGGGACAGGATGGGCTGGCACAGCGAGCAGGGCACTGTCTGAGGCTGGGCAAGCACAGAAATCAAACGGCTCCAGCACGCAGGGAACAGGAGGAAGCAGCACGAGAAAGACACATCCCTGCAGTGGCAGCCAGGGGCTCCTGGAACATCGCTCTCCTTCTGGCCCAGTGCAGTCTGGATTGGGAGAGGCTCCCACCATCCGAGGCCTGGGATTGTCCATCTGGGGGCAATGCAGGCACTGCTGGGCACCCCGAGCACAATTAAACCCTCAGCAGACACAGCCTGGGACAGCCGAGCCAGCAAACCCCACCCAGAGGCTCTGAGAGCTTGGACCGAGGGCTGTGGGTTCTCTGCGAGTTTTGGGTGGAACCTAAGGCCTTCAGACAAATCAAACAGCAAAGCTTTAAGAGATAAAAATATCCCTCTCATCCACCTCAGGGAGAGACTGTCCAGCAGGAGGAAAAGAAAGAGCATTCACTAAAAAATCCTACACTGAGAATTTCAGTTTTTTAAGAGCCTGTGACAGATTCTGAACAGCTTTTGGAGCTTTCTAAACTCTGAAGTCTGCCTTAAGCTAGGTTTATGTTGCATAAACACTTGCTTTCAGATTTATTATTATTATGAAAGATACAACATGAGCATAATAAATGATTGTGGTATTAAAGCACATTTTACAGCATCATCTTGAGTGCTGTTTCCTTTAATGCTCTGCTTACATGACATGCAGGGATTTGCTCTGAAACTGTATTAGGATGGATGGATAGAACCCAACAGTACAGCCCAGAACATTTTTTCTCTCATCTCTGAACAATTCTTAATATCCCCAGCCCTGTGAGGAATGCACCCTCACTTTTGAAATACAGAGGTGTCAGTGCTGGCTCGGTGGGAAGGGTTTGGAATTCCAGGCAATCTGGTAATGAAGCTGCTGGCTCTGCTCCCATTCCTGTGGCCTTTGGCTCGTGCTTGGAACAGTGGGACAGAGCCAGGGCAGAACCAAGGGTCAGCAGAGTGGGTAAAGAGGTTCTGAACTGAAGAAAGTGTCCTTAGAGCGGGAAAGGAGTGAAGAAATTGGAGCCTGGCCTGTGGATACAAGATACCATCAGCCCTCTGCTTTGTGCACTGAGAGCAGCAGGAGCTGGGCTGGCTGAATTCCTGCTGGGAGGGAGAACTGTCCTTCCTGGGGACCCCAGGGTGCAGGAGATGGTGCTGAGGGTGACCTGTCCTTCCTGGGGACCCCAGGGTGCAGGAGATGGTGCTGAGGGTGAGCTGCCCTTCCTGGGGACCCCAGGGTGCAGGAGATGGTGCTGAGGGTGACCCGCCCTTCCTGGGGACCCCAGGGTGCAGGAGATGGTGCTGAGGGTGACCTGTCCTTCCTGGGGACCCCAGGGTGCAGGGAGATGGTGCTGAGGGTGAGCTGCCCTTCCTGGGGACCCCAGGGTGCAGCTGCTGGAGGAGCCCCAGGGCCCCTGGGGTGCAGAAGGTCTGTGGTGCCCCTGCCAGTGCTGTCACATCTTCCCTCGAGTCAGGAGCAAACCTTAATTAATGGGATCACAGGGATGGGGAGAACCTCCCAGCTCACGTGGCAGCACAGCCCAGCCTGGACTGAGGTGGGTCCCTGGCTCTGCCTGCCAGGTAATGCAGGAATTGTTTTGCATTCAAGCTGCAGATTAAACGAGCTGTCTAAAACCACCATGACCCTGCGCGTTTACTGGAGAAAAAAAATGTAAAACTTCAGCCTGAAAGACCGCTTCAAAATAATTAATCTTCTTGAAAGTACCAGGCAGAATTTTGGTGTCCAAAGGTAATAAATTTCTTTTGATTCTTATTGTCTCCTGGTTTTTGGATTTTTTTCCTACTAGGAAAATAAAATGCAATTTTCTAGGAATACTATCCTGAAATGATGCAAGATACCCATAATGTACACTAATAATTCACACTGTCAGATAACAGAAAGACTGAGGCTGTATAGCTTTTGTAACAAATGAGTTTTGGCTCCTAGTTAGTAAATGTTGCTCCCTGTTTCCCTCTGCTCCTCCCCACAGTTAATCTACCCCTGATTGCTGCAACGTTCCCTACAGACAGACAAATTGTTTGGGTTAACTTACAGCATTTACATCCGTTTTTCATTTGTGACTGTTTCAATTAGCAACGTCATCTATTTCTGAAAGCTTTTTACTTTTAAATAATTAGGGTTTACCCAAGAGGTTAGCACAAAAAAAGTATTTGAAATGCTAATCCACCACCTCAGACAGAACTGCTGCTGCAAATTCAAACCCTGTTGCTTCTTAGCTATACTGTAACACACGGCAGTGTCCACAGCACACTGATACCCTCTGTGCAACAAAGGACAGGGCTAAGGATGGCATGAGGTGGGCATGAAATGGAAATGCTGACAGACCCTGCAATGAGCTGGGGCTGGGCACGGGGATTTAATGAGCACAGTAATGGGCAGGTGGGCTGAGCCTCCCTGCCAAGATCAGATCCCGGGCAGGAGAATCTGCCCTTTGAAGCTGCCTCTGAACACAATCTGTACACAGCACCAGCTGGAGTCACAGACAGGAGGGTCTTTTCATGTTCCCTTTGTCAGCCAGGCCTTTTACAGCCCTGTCACTAAAACACACACGTATATATGGATTTGTATTTAATGCCAGAGCAAGGGGATTTCTTTTGGCACATATTTCTTTTTCTAACTACATTCAAATCCAGAAAAGAGGAAGAAATCTGTTGCTTTGGTGCAAACCATGCCTGATCTCTGGATTTAGTGCTTTTGCTCTTTTTCTTCCTATATTTGATGCACTTGGCCCTAAGTCATTAAACTCACGCTCAGCCCCAAGAGCTGGGCACACTGCAAACGTGCTGAAATTAGGGAGCTGTGTTAAAGCTCCCTTCTGCACCACGCACCCATGGGCTGCTGTGCCTTCTGCCAAAATGCAAGCAGGCAGCTGCACTTCTGGCTCCCTGGCTGGGATGACAGCAAGGCTGAGGGTTGCTCCTCACAGCTCCCAAAAAGCCACCACAATGTGCAGGTGCCACCTGGAGCGGCTGCACTGGGGACCAGAGGGGACACAGCAGTGCCTGGAGGTTCCCCTGCCCCTGAACCCACAGGGAACTTTCCTTGCATGCAGTGAAAGCAGCCAGGGAGATTTCCTCTCCTCCACTGCACTGCTCTTGGGTGCACTGCCTTGCACCTGGGAACAGACCTGAACACAGGCAGAGAAGGAAAAGCTTCTCAGTAATAGCTGTTTTTAGCATTCAGGATATATTTGTGATTGTTACTGACCTTCTTGCCCTAGAGCCAGGTGATGGATGGAGAACTGCTCCTAAAGTCAAAGACATGTTGGAAGTTCACTCTGAATACTTCTACCATCCATGTTTGCAGAATCCAGCTGCAAACTCTGCTCGTGGGTACCCAAAAAATGGCCCAGCCCCAAAGTGCCTTTTCCACGGGGCAGAGCCCCTCCCTTGGTGGGGGTGCTCTGTGCAGCCCCAGCTCTGGGCAAGGGGAGCCTCAGGACCCTGCCCTGCCCTCCTGAGGTGGAACTGCTGAGCTTTCCACAGTGGGAACCTCCAGCCTCTTTCGGAGGCCTGCTCTGCCAGGAACACTCTGTTCTGCTGTCACAACACAGAACTGTTTGGGTTTATCTCCCTCTGCACACCTGGCACGCCTTCATCATATCCCACTTAGTTTTTAGTGTTCCACACGGAGGTTACTGCTATAAAAAGGTGCTCCCAGTAGAGAGCAAAGCAGAACTCCAATCACAACACAGCCTCTCTTCATCACTGGGCTTATTATTGTTTCAATTCTGCAGGTGCTGAACGTCCATGGGGGATGCAGAAGAACTGGAAAACAAGAGCAGAACACTTGACTTTTAAGAGTCAGGTTCCTGCTTTTGCAACCAGGACAAAGGATCAGGCACCAAGGAGCCACTTTGGAAAAGAGGGAGATTCCAGAGGTCTGCTGGGCCTCTCTGGTTTGGGAGTGGGCTCTTGGGGTGGCTTCAGTGAGGGAAGAGAGAGGTTCCTGATCCCTGGAGCACCAGTGATGGTCCAACAGCTGCTCAGGGGAGGGAACCGCTGGCAGCAGCAGCAGAGGAACTGCCAGCAAGGATCTGTGCCAGTGATTCCAGAGAGATGAACCCCGGATTTACAGTGCAGCACTTCCCAGAGCAGGGAACGAGCCTTATCCGAACAAAAGGAGACCAAGAGGTGGTGTTGAGGGGCCCAGAGAGGACTGCAAGCAGGAGCTCCAGGATTAAAGTGGGCAAAGGAAAATACAAATTAATGTGTTTCTTAAATGTTTCCTACAAAGACCTGACTAAAATCCCAGTGAGAGCACACACCTCCCCATGGTCTCACTCGTGCCAGCATGGAGCAGCTAATTAAAAACACAGGACAGAAGGAGTCACTGGAGCCTCTGACCCACTGCCTGCAGTTCTGAAGTGGTTTTCCTTACAGGCTTCTAAGACACTAAAATATCCCCCCAAGTTCTGCAGTTGTGCCACAGGGATGCAACAAGTGTTGGTCAGCATTTCTCAGGCCTGAAACTTAACCCCAACTGCACAGCTCCAGCCTTGGAGACAGGCTGGAGGGAAGAAACCCACCCAGGAAAGGTTTTGTGGCCGTTCCCCTGTGGAAGGACACCAGCCCTGGCCAGGTCAGGAGCAGCAGCTGCTGGGAACTGCTCCCTGCCCTCTGTCCTTGTCACCACAGCACACACACAGACAGAACCCCGTTTATCAAACACCCCAAAGGCCATGACTGCATCAGGGACACCTTGGAGTTCTCCTCTGTCCCCAGATCGTTTCATTGGATTTGAAGTTAAGCACGTTAATGTATCTTGAATTAATTTTCTTGGTGTTAAAGTGCAAACTGGGCTAATAAAAGTGACACATTGACTTTTTCCAGAGAATGATGTTCAGCTTACGCAGAATGGCAGCATAAATGAAAATTAGCCTCAAGACTATGTTAATTACATTTTATCCATTAGTAGGAGGGTAATTGAACCACTCATTTTCACTGCAAAGAAAACCCTTCTGGCTTCATAAAGGGAAACTATGTGTTTAATGTGCAAATTAAAGTCTAACAATGGAAAAATTTCCACTAGAAAGAAAACCAAAATGCAGGTGATGTATATCTTTATCTTGCAGTGACCATCTTGGACATAATCCGTGTTATTGCCCTCTTGCTGAGCTGAGAGAGACTTCAAAAGGTGTGACAGAATCCAGTTATCTGCAGAATCAGCCAGGAATTACTGACATGAGCACGAAATATCCTGAAAGACTTGATTCAACCAAGAAAACACTACACATATTGCTGATAGTGCTATTAGACTAACACTACTCATAAATAACAGTTGCAGGAAATGGTCCTTGCTGATTTTAAAATCTCCCCACTCATTTCTATTAGATCTGGACGTGGCTGAAAAATGACATTTGCTCATTCCCGGACAGAAAATCCCCCCAGATGTCTGAAGGCACCTGGGTGGATGTGAGCAATCCCTGGAGAGCAGGGAGCACTCGTTTTCAGGACCTGTACCAACAAGTGTTCTGGCATCTGTCAGCAGCTGCATTGATAATCTGAGTTCTGAGAAACACAGGATACATCAATGAAGTAATTTTTGTTCTCTGGACTGTGGAGCACCCTGCTGTTTATCTGTATTCCATGATATCCTATTGCCTTTGGACCCTCCATGGCTAAATAGCCAGATTTCAGTTCTGGATATTAAGCTGTTCTAGAAAATTCTTATTCCTCTTACCTACAGGCTCGAGCTCCTTTTCTGCACACACGTTATCTACCCTGGGCCCACCGCACTGAGGTGAAACATTTCTGCCCGGGGTTCCCTAAGAGAAGAACTCTGAAGCTGCTGGGAGTTTGGCTGGATGCAGCAGGACTGGAGTCCCAGGTGTGAGGAGAGCTGGGGACAGAGCTGTCCCCAGCTGGGCTAACTGGGGACGTTCTGAGTGTGCCAGGCTGTGATCCCTGCCTGTCAGGGCTCAGGGAACACACAGGATGAGCATTTCAGCATTTCAGTGTCAGGCAAACACAGCACAGCACCCTCTGCTCCACACCAGCAGCAATCCCTGGCAAGTCTGGGCAGAGTCTGTGAGGTGCTGAGGGAAACACGGGATGGAGCAGCTCAAGGAGCTGCAATCAGCTTGTCCTCTCCCTCTCCTGTCCCTGCGGACAATAAACCAGGGAAGTGCACCCAGACCTGGCTGCTGGAAGCTGCTTGTGCACAAATACCACAAGGAAATCCCACAAGTACCAAACCAGCACTTTCATCAGCCAAATAAAGTGTAGGTGGAACAAGCTTTAGCTGCAGATAATATTATGGATTATCTGCCCACTGGGCTCAGTGGAATCCAGATCAGACCCCTGAACTTTCTGACCCCAGGAGCAGCATCTGGGCAGAGTTACAGTGAATTCAGAATTCCTGCTCTACAAAGCCAAAAATACATTCCCTTATTCAAAAATAATAATTTAAAAATCAACCTTTATCACAATATTACCACAAGCATTGAAAAGGATTATCTTATTACAAAAATGAAATTACTTAAATTTACCCTCATTATTGTTTCCCAGGGAAAAAAAAGAGGCTTTTTTTATTTCATTGTGGATGAAGCTGCTATTTGCATTTAAATGAAGACATCTGAAGAAGAGGAGCTAGAAAGTTAGGGGCTTTTTTCTCTTAGAATGAGATTTCATTTCAGTATTCTATAATGCAAACCCAACTCCACTTTCTGCTTCATTAAATAGTCTGTCACAAGCTGCTTTCAAAAAATTGTCATGGAGAGTGAGAGACTCTGATTATTCCCCGGTGAGGCTTTGTAATGATGGAACAACAGAGTGTTGGTGTCCCCTGAACACCTGACTCCAGCAAACAGGGAGGGATTTCCACACTTGCTGGAGAGCATGGCCTTTTTTCTAATTGACTTATCACAACTGACACCCTTAAACAATCTTCCTCCTCAATGCTCTGACAGAACAGAGTTGTATCAGTGAAACAGCCCATGAGCCATTCCAGCATGAGCACCCTGAAAAGGAGATGGGCACAAGAACATCCATCCCACGCTGGAGAGATTGAGGAGGACACCCAGCACTGACCCCCTTCCCAAAAGGGAAGAAGCTTCCATGGAATGGGACACAAGGGACACCTGGATTCTGAGGTGGCCTCAGGTGTGGGGGAAAGCAGAGCCCAGACCTGCCAGGCTAAACCTGTGCCAGCCCCTGCCAGGACCTGCAGCAAGGCCGTGGCAGTGCCCGCAGTGCAGAGCTGAGGGCACAGCCCAGCTGTGACACAGTCCCACAGGAGGCTGTGTTTGCTCCTTGCACCCAGCACTTGCACGGGCTCATGGTGTTTGTGCAGGGTCCTGTGCCCCCGGGCAGAGGGGCAGCCCCTGCCCTGCAGGAACCGAGGCTCTGGGAGCTGCAGGGAGAGCCCTGAGCCAGAACAGGGCATTTATTCACTGACACACCCTGCAAATGGATTTCACATGCTCTGACTGCTCCAGGCTGTGCTCCAGCGATGCTCCAGAGAAACGCTGCCCACGTCCAGCTCTGCTTTATAAAATAAAGATGCCCTGAGGTCTGTATTTGAAGAGTCAGGATGTTCCAGGTCACAGCTGGTGCCCTCTGCAGCCGTCAGCGTGTGCGCTCTGTGTGTGCCGAGCAGCCCTGAGTGCCTGGCTGAGCCCTGCCTGCCCATCAATCCCCTGCAGCCAAATGCAACCCTCCAATGACACCCCCAAAACGCTGATCCCAGATCATCCACTGCCAGTGCTGACTGCAAGGACCTGGCAACAAAGCCACGGCTGATTACAGAAATTACATGTACACAGGACCTGCTCTGTAACTGAAAATACACATGGCAATCCACATTTTTAAGAATATGAGAAGAAACAGTCTACAAATCAATAGTAATATCCACAAGCTGAGATATTTAGCTTGCCTCTTTGCTGAGGCAAGAGCAGTAAAACTCCATCTCCTGTGAGTATCAAACCCTGCCCTGGTGAACAGAAAATCTGCATTTAAACCAACAATGCACCAGCACCAGCCCTGCCCCTGCTGAGCAATTACACACAGAGCTACAGAGGTATAGCTCATACATAGAGAGATGGATGAGTTTCTTTTTATTCCCTTTTCCCTAAACAAACCTGGATTAAACTAACAGGCGACAAATGCTTTTCTTTGCTTGGACCTCCCTTTCCCCTTTAGATGTGAATCAAAAGGAAATATTTCACAGGCCAAGGTTAAATTAAAGGCTTTGTGCTTTGCAGACATCCAGGAAAATATTAAATCCTAGTGGATTAGTCCTAGAAATAGTAAATAAACCAGCAAATATACAGACACCCTCAAAACTCAGTTCATGTTTTCCTATGGAAGGCCTGCAGCAAGAAACAACATAAATGGCACTCCCACACAAAGAAAAACACCCAGCTTCAAACCTTTACAATCAGTCTGAAGATCACCTGATGATCTTTTCATCCACTTCTCCACTGCTGTCCCGGGCAGAAGTGGGGCATCAATCTCTTCACATGAACACTTGTGGGGGATGATTCTGTCTCGAGTGGCCCCAGTAGATGCCCTGCCTGGGAAGAACGAGTCAATGGGCCTGTGACTCACAGCTCTTCCACTGATACCTTTATTAATAAGCTTATTTTCACTTCTTTCCAGTGAATTCTGAAAATCAATCCTTTTGTCAAATGCCTCCTGAACAGCTGACGTGAGGGCAGCTGCAAGTAATTTCTGCAGTCACGAAGAATTGCAGTCACACAGTCCTGTGCTCCTCTCCTGCTATAAATTGTTCCATTTGCTCAATGGAGAGGACTTCTCCAACAAATATTAACCATTTATGCAAGCACAGTGTGGAAGGTTCACTTTGCCTTCCCCTCCCTGCTCCAACCAAAAGGCAGAGAATGGGTGTGCAAAGTGAATCAGACAGAATAGAAAGAATCAACAAACCAGAAGCTGCTCTCTGGCCACAGAGAGATCAGTCTTTCCTTAAATAAAACCAATCAGAGCCCATTAAGAGCTTTCTCTCACTGCCTCCAGGGCCCCGTGACAGGTAAAATGCTCACAAGTGCAGCTGGACTAACACTTGTTTTCCACGGGGGTTTTTCACAGGTTGACATTTGAAGTTATTTGTCAAATGCCTGCAGTGAAGCATCGAACTGCAGCCCCAAGCAAATCCAAGCCCTCCCAGGCTCTGGAGCTCACCAGGCTGCCCTAAGCAGGGTCCAGATGCTCCCCAGGAACCACAGAGCCCCTTTTACCAACACCCAACAAGGGGACAGGGACGGTGCTGGCAGGGGGTTTGGTCCTGGCAGGGAAGGGGAATGTGGAGCTCACCCTGGCCCTGCCACACAGGGGATTTGCAGGGAGGGGGTGACAAGCCCGGGCTGGGGCTCTCTGGCATAGTAGGAAGCAAATTTGCCATCAGACTGTCAGTACCTCTAAGCACTTAGGCAATTGTTCCTCAGTGCTTCTTAGTATTAAGACTTTTAAAAACAGGAGGAAAGTTAAATGCTTTCTTTGAGCTATTTGTCCATGAAGCAACTCTTGGTTGAATCCATTTGGGATAAAAAAGAAAGGCTGAGAGAGATAAGAGTCCACTGGCAGGTATTTCTGAATGTCACTCTGCTAATAGAACTTACTGCAGCTGCTGCTGCATTCCCACCCCTCCTTTCCTTCCACCACTCTGTGTCCTTTCTGTGCATCAATTATCATTACTAAGGGAATTTCACAAATTACATCTTCTGGTGGAAGTGGTGACTTTTGAAAGGGCATCCTTTGCTCTGCCAGGGATGCTGCAGAGCAGATAAGAGTCACCACAAAGATGTTCTCAGGTGTGGGGCAAACACTCAAGTGTGTGACATTCCATCCGGGGGAAGGCTTCCCAGCAGAGGGCAGTGGGAAGACAGGTATGAAGGTGAGATAATTAGTGTTTAGTTTATCAGAGCATCCAAATTCTTCTCCCGTTTTCAGCTTCTGTGAAATTTCTGCTGGAGGAATTCAATTCAAACTGCTTGACAAAGGTTATTTGAGTAAAAGCTGAACTGCTTCAGAAAGAGGAACCAGCCCCACGTGGTGTCCTGACACAGGTGAGAAGGGGATGTACACCAGGGTCAGCTGGCTCTGAAATCCCTTTGCTGTGCCTGAATTACTCGGTAGAGAGCCACTGTCAGAGGAGAGGTTCCAAGTCCCTCCCTGACTCTGTACCTAATGTTCCAAGCTGTGTTTCTGCCTCAGTGCCCTTCTCTGCCATGTTCTCAGTTATGTAATGGGTCTTGTCTACAACCTGGGACAGCCAAACTGTCAGGTAAAGTTTCTCAGAGATAGTAAATGCTTTTTTTAGGCCATTAAATCCCCACTTGCAATCTGGGTTTTAAATCTCATAGCATTCTTGTGACTACAGATAAATACCCTGGCATTTGAAGAATAAAGTTGTTGTTACTTTCTCGAAGCCTGTCCCATGTGGGGGTTGGATGCAGAGACCTGCACAGCAGCCTGCAGCCAGACACACTCCTCAACAGCAGGAAAAGCAACCAGGAGAGCCCAGAGGAGCCCTGGCAGCAGAGCCCTGTCTGTGTCTGTGTCTGTGTCTGTGTCTGTGTCTGTGTCTGTGTCTGTGTGTCTGTGTCTGTGTCTGTGTCTGTGTCTGTGTGTCTGTGTCTGTGTCTGTGTCTGTGTCTGTGTCTGTGTCTGTGTCTGTGTCTGTGTGTCTGTGTGTCTGTGTCTGTGTCTGTGTCTGTGTCTGTGTCTGTGTCTGTGTCTGTGCAGTCACACTGATTTACAGTGCCCAGGCTGTCTCCTCACTGGGGAACAGCACAGGGATTTACCTGGCTAATCCACAGCACCCACAGACACAAACAGCCCCAGACACTTACCTCAACGGGGTTTACTGACAGCTTGGCTCGTTGCTAAGTCCTTTTCCCCCAGAAGATTCATGTTTGCTGGCTGCTTTCAGAGAGCAGCAGCAGCAACTCTTGCAACTAAGATCTGCCCAACAAAGTTCTTTCAGGAAGGAGAACCCAACCATTATTAAAAAGTCACTGAGGTTTAAAGTGCCTCCTCATTTGCTACCTCAGAAAGCAACACGAGACTCTAAATCTGCAGAGGACAGGAATAGAAGGCAGCACCACCTGCTCTGCCCTGGGGATGGCCAAGGGGGGATGTGGCTCTGGACGGGCTCCCAGCCAGCCCACCAAGGACACGGCAGGTCGTGGCCAGGCAGGTGCTGCACGGGGGGCACTGCCCGGCTGTGTGGGAGCTCACAGCACCCCTGGGTGCACAAACACCCCCGGGGCTGCTGGCAGTGCAAGGGCAGGAGGGGCCTGGCTGTCAGCTGTGCAATGCCCACAGGGAATTACCCAGTGATGGAATCAGGTCAGCTCTCAAGGTCTCTGGAACAGTGCTGGCTTCTGCTCCATTCAGCCTCTGCTCGTGACAGGGCAGGGAAAGGTGAGAGAGCTCCAGAGGGGAACCTCAGTGCCCCTGAGAAATGGCAAAGACAAGAAAACCAGCTGCAGCTCTTCCTTTAGAGAGAATTTTCTGAGTTTCTCCACAGATTGTTCTTTGCTGATAACCCTGGGCAGTGTTATCAGGAGACACAGAAAAGAACATCCTCTCACCTCATTCTTTGTAGTCTTTTGGACTATGAGAAACCATCAGAGACATGGACAAGGCAGTAAAACTTGCCTCCTCCATCTCCTAAGAGACCCCTGACGCTGCTTCCTCCTAGACTGTTACTCTGGATTATTGGGATGTACAGAAATGAAAGGAGAATATTTTGTGCAGGAATTTCCCAATCTTTTCCAGTCATTATCCCGGTTCTTTATGATTTCCAGTCCCAAATATGAACAAAACTCCCCTCTCCTTGAGACTGAACCTCATTCTCAGCTGCTGAGATGCCTGAAGTGGGAATTTTGATCAGCACTGCACAACTACTGCCTTCCTCTGCCTCCGGTAATTAACTGGGGTGAGTTTATCCGGGAAGAAGAATCCTTCTTCCACCTGGGAACCCTTTCTCTTTCCACACCTGACTTTTCAACAGAAATGTCACCAGCAGAGGCCAAGGTGGCAGATCCTCCTCCTGACCTGAAAGAGGTGAGATCCCTGCCCCGAGGCAGCAGGGACAGAGCAGGGACAGAGCAGCTGTGCTGGGCCAGCACGGGGCATCAGCATCCTCTGAGCACAGGGATCCTCTAAAAGCAAACCACAGAACGCTGCCAGGCTGGGCATCACCCCATTTCCAGTGGGCATCACCCCATTTCCAGTGGGCATCTCCCCATTTCCAGTGGGCATCACCCCATTTCCAGTGGGCATCACTCCATTTCCAGTGGGCATCTCCCCATTTCCAGTGGGCATCTCCCCATTTCCAGTGGGCATCTCCCCATTTCCAGTGGGTATCACCCCATTTCCAGTGGGCATCTCCCCATTTCCAGTGGGCATCTCCCCATTTCCAGTGGGCATCTCCCCATTTCCAGTGGGTATCACCCCATTTCCAGTGGGCATTTCCCCACTTCCAGTGGGCATCACCCCATTTCCAGTGGGTATCACCCCATTTCCAGTGGGCACCACCCCATTTCCAGTGGGTATCTCCCCATTTCCAGTGGGTATCACCCCATTTCCAGTGGGTATCACCCCACTTCCACAGCAGACGGTGAGAAAGAGCTGAAGTGTTGTGAAATGCCGAAGGGTTTGGCTTTTCCCCCACATGTGAGTTTATTGCTCAGAGTCCCTCCCCTTCAGCAGGGCTCATAACTGCAGTCCTGGGCTGTTCCTTCGGGCCCCCTTGCACAGCTGAGCAGGCACTCCCTGCCCGTGTTTAACTCTGGGCTCTGCACTGCCCAGGCAGCTGCAGCACAGCCCTGCTGCTTTCATCAATTCACAGCAATCCCTGAGAGCAGCCTCTCCTCAGAACCAGCACGGCTCCGTGAGCCTGGGGAGACAGATGGAAAGGACAGGAGCAAGGAGAGGACCCATCCTCACCCCCACAGCACAGCCCAGTCCTGTTCTGCTAAACACCAACACCACACCTGCTCACTCCTGTTCTTCCCACTTTAATGAGGAAAAGGGAAATTAGGAATGAAGGGAACTGGACCTGGACTTCTGCTTCCTCCTGAAGACTCCCCACTCCTGCTATGGAAGGGACAGACACACATCACCATCACTTCAGCAAGCCAAGTCTAAAATATTTAAGTATTTTACAGTAAGAAATTCATGAATCATTTGACAGACCACAGAACAAAACCCATATCCATAAACTATAAAATTTGACACTGGCTCTTACTGCATCTGCTCAACCACGTCCCCAAAGAAGGAGGGCTGTGGTTTCAGCTGCAGTACAGATCTGTTCTGCTCCTGTTGAGGACAAAATTAGATGTATACTTTTACATATTTTTACATATGTTCAGCTTTCTTCCTCTCTGTTTTAAATGTTGAAATGCTTTGTTTTGCCCCTCATGTCTAAGCTTTTCACTTTTTTTCATCTGTTATCATCTTATCAGCAAAGAGCTATATACATATATTAGACTGTACCCAGTTCTGACAAGGAAACTTAACTCCATTTTCTGATATCTTTTTAAGATCAAAGAGAAGATACACATGTGAAAACAACACACCTTCATTCCACTGAAACAGGGAGAATTATTTTTAAATTCAAAGCTGGTTTGCCTCACAAATCTTACAACCAGAATTTGGAATTTTTACCCTGAATTACAACGAAAGTCTCATCACTACAGTGCAGTGCCTTTATGAAACTATGTAAGTTCTTTATTTCTATACAACTTAACAATTATTGGGTTTTACAGCCAGTTGGAACATCTTAAAGTCCAGCAAGTTATTTTCAAATTGTCAGGACTGATTTTCAGGCCAGGTAGATTAAATATTGACATTCCCTCTGTTTGGAGCTGATGGGTTTAGGAAATAGAAGTTTAGCACTGCAGGAAAAAGTCACTTTGAACTGTAACTACTGTGTCTCCAGGGGAGTCATTTTGCAGAATCCCACTCCAGGGTAGTGATTCTGTTATTTTATGATAGAACTACTAGTAAGTGGTATGAAAAAGAATCAGACTTTTTTTATTTAACATTTACATTTCTTATATGCCTATAATTTAGTCTCTTTAAATGTCAAGCTTCTTTAAATGAGCACTTTCCACATTTTGATGCTGGGTTTTTTTGTACTCTGCTCACAATCAGAAATGACATCAGCGATTATAAAACAACATCAGTTATTCCACAATCCCGGCTGTACAGATTTCCTGTTTTGCTTTTCCCTCATCCCTTCTCTGGATGCCAGGGTTCCCCTGCTGGGCCCCTGCTCGGGGGCACTGCCAGGCTGGGGATCCCCACGTGCCCTGTTCTCCACACCCTCCATTGGCACTGTTCACCACACTCAAATAACACACACAAATAAATAAAGTCAGAATTTGGGAGAGCAGCAGCAGCAGAGAAAAATCTCTGCCTTTGTTTATTACTTCCTATTCTGTACTTTTTGAAAGGTGGCCATGGATTGGAGGGTGGCATTCCCACCTCTCAGCCATGTTGGTCAAAGGGACTGTCTGTCACACAACCTCTCCTCTCCTTGCAGAGGAATGTGAAAACACTGGTAATATTTATAAATATGATCTCCTGTTTGCATGAACGAGAGTGAGAAGGTGCACACTTCTCCTTTAGTATGAACGCTCAGAGAACCAGGAGAATGTCATGGTGACACTCTGTCCTACACTGACTGAAAGAAGGATGGAGAAGTCAGGGAATAATTCTCTTAATTGACTACTCTTCTTACTACTTGTAATCTAGAGGAAATCTAATTAATTCTACATGAAGAACCGCTATTCTGTGGTGAAGTGTAATTCCTGATCTCTGGGGCTTCAGCTTACCAGTTGTCAAATTATCCAATTACACACTTGTTAAAATCCATTTTGGGGAGATTTTCATGGCTCGTAAATAAATAATTTCAAAATCTTAAATCTCCAGAAGGAAAAAAAAAGAAAGGAAAGAAAAAAAAAAAAAGGAAGCCCCCAGCCCGCAGATGGCACCTCAAAATTAGGAAACACATCTAAAAATAATGTCAGGAATCTGAAAAAAGTGATCTCAGCTTGCTCAGCAGCACCACAGTAGTGATGATCTATTCCAGCAGGGAGAAATCCTCGGCTCCTTTCTCAGCAATGCTTTACCCAAATCACTAATCTGAAGGGAACCAATTAAGGCAGCAAGCCCTTCATTATGCCAAAAGGAAAAAAGTCTTTCCAGAAGCACGCCAGTGGGGAGGCAAGGGAGAGCCCAGCCCAAGGCCAGGGGGACGATGCTCTGGGGCCAGGGGAGCTGGGCTGGAGCCCCCCTGCTCCAGCCACGCTGGCCTCATCCTCAGCTTTTATACTGATTTTCTGTTCTTCAGCTCCTGCTCTGCTGTAGGGTGTAACCCCAGAGCCCCACAGCCTGCCAGCTGCTGTCCCCTTTAACTCACACTAACAATTCCTCTCTAGGCTTGGAACTGAAGCACACTGACAGTCCCAGGCCCTGAGAGACGTGAGCTAAAGTGAACAGAGGGGGCCAAATCTGGAGTAAATGACTTCATTACCTGAAGCTGTAATTGGAGCATTAACCCCTGATATGTAAATGGACCAAACTGATAATTGTGTGAAAAATTCATGACCATGTCCAGCCTGGGTGTAACCTCTGGGAGGCTCTGCTATGGAAGGCCTTCAATAAACACCCACTTAATTCTCTTAACCTCGTACAGCCTCTGTTAGGGTCAGGGGTTAGGGTCAGGGTTAGGGTCAGGGTTAGGATCAGGGGTCGGGGTTAAGGTTAAGGTTGGGATTAGGGTTAAGGCTGGGGTTGGGATTAGGAGTAGACACCTGAAGGCATCAGTCCCAGGTTTGTTTGATGAGAGGCGCAGGTTGGAAGATGGGAAATCCCATCTGGACACCAGGGAAGCATTGCCATGGGGATGGGGACACACAGAGGGCCCCAGGGGGATGTGGCTCCCTCCTCTGGGGTGTCCCAGCCCCAGTGCACAGACCCAAACCCCTCTGGGCAGGAGGACAGCAGGGGCTGGGGCTGCTCTCACAGCAGGGAGGGGGCACAGGGACACCCCAGGGGATATCTGTAGCAAGGAATGCTCTTCAATCTATGTCAGTTCTGGATCCTCATGTGCCACATCTGAGCCAAGAAGAAAACCTTCTGTGATATTCTGTGTCTCAGTGAAAACAATACAGCTGCCAGCCTTACAGAGTATTTTGCAATATTTGCTGCTGCACTGTATGGCAGTGCTGTGTTAGGAAATGCTGGGAGTGAACCCAGACATGAAACAAAAGAGGAACAGAAGGCAGTAATCTGCTTTTTACAAACCCAATCTGACTGTATTTCAATAAAAGTAAATAAACACCATCTCTGGTTTGGCTTTTTTTCAACAACAGTAAAAAACCCAACCATTTGAAATTTCCTTACTATTGGGTCTGATAATCATAAAGATATAAAGGTGTTGGAAAAACCATCCCCATTAGGAGGCCCAGTATTTCCAGTGAATACTGGTCATTCTGGGCATTTAGTGTGAGACTTCTCAACACATCCTGACCTGAAAATCACTCAGAGCACTTTTCTACTAAAAATGAGGTCCACAAAAATTATCAGATTATAAAATAGTTACAGAACTATCATTCTGAAAACTCAATTCACCACTGAATTATCTCTGTTTCAAACTCAGAACATTTGCAGCAACAGTGGTTTTGCAGCAGTGTGAAAACAGGCCAGGACTTCTCAATCTTGTGTCCATGGTCACAAAGGAGGGAGAGGTTCTGGTGAAACCTGCTCTAAATTCAGGTCTGCTGTCTCTTCCTGCTCCTTCTACATTTCGTAGCTCCAGAGCAGCACGGAGCTTGTCAGGGTGAAGGATTGGGCTTGTCTCAAACCCAGTTCAACCACTCGTGTCTAATCAAGGCAAACACATGTAACTCACCCTTGAGGAAGAACAGCAGCTCTTCTGCCAGGCCATTTTTCTTGGGCTTTAATTGGTGAGACAAACACCCCTGTGCCTGTTGCTGCTGCCCTGGAGCGTGGGTTCCCCGTTCCACACCGACCCTGTGAGCTGTGAGCAGCGGGGCAGCCCCAGCCACATCCCCCACTGCCCCCTGTGCTGCCACTGCCGCTGGTCACAGCCCCACTGCAGCCCCACTGCAGCCCCACTGCAGCCCCAGACAGACCCAGCACTTCCAGCCTCCTGTCTTCAGCAAAGGCTCCCCCAGGACCCCTCTGACCAGCCTGTGGTGGCACAAAAAGGACTGGGTCAAACTCGACCTGCCTGATGGGTTTCAGTGCCTGGCAGCTGCAGGAGCCCAACGTGTGTGTGACTGCCATGAACACAGTCATTGTGTCACTGCACGCCCCACACGTCAGCACAATGCCTAATTGTGAAATTGGGAAAGAGCTACTGCCTGGCATTTCAAATGTTAAGGACCCCAGGGTGGTCAGTAATTCTGGAAGGAGAAATCCAAAGAACTGGATTCTGTTGGATTCTGGAGATCAGGCGTGCTGGATTGCCACGTGCCTGCATGACTCCCTCATGCCATTCTCCGTGCACACAGCCAGAGGCCCTGCTGGTGGCCACAGAGCTGTCCTGTGGCAGCAGGGGCACAGCAGGAGCTGCCACAGCCAGGCCAGAGCCTGGTGGACAGCAGCCAGGGCAGGAGCTGCAGACCAAAGCAAAGTGCATTTCCAGACAGTTCCCCTGGGAATGAGCCCTGGAGATCAGCCCCACTGCAGGGAGGGTCACATCTGAACACAGACCCCTGGGGACAGCCCAGCTGTCACACCCCAGGGCACTGCCACGGGCCTGCTCCATCACCTGGGCACTGAGAGGTGCCAACGCCACCAGCTCCGACAAAGCCTGAATAATTAACATCCACACACGGGGAAACATCTTGTACTTCAGATCCCTGCGATTCAATTAATTCCTGAAGCAGCACAGAGTCGTACATGCTAAGGAAACTCTTTATCCATCAGCTGCACCGGCTGGCTGCAGCTGCCAGGGCGTGGAACAGGATCTAACCTGACTCCCCATGCTCACACATGGATTAACAGGCTCTGCAGGGCAAGGGCTGCCTGTGGAAGGTGCTGAGCACAGAACCATCCACAAAGGGAAGTTTCTGGAGCCAGGCAAGGCTGGCAGAGCCACAGCCAGAGGGACAATCTGCTCCTCTGCACTGCCACAGAACGCTCCAGGATCAGACTGACACCACACCCCAGGAACAACCCAGGGAAAATCCGTGGCTCTGCTGCTGTCAGTGATGACCCTGGAACAGGCTGCCACTCAAATCTGCTGGGAAGGCACTGTCCACACAGAGGTTTGAACTATTAAATAGAAGCAACAGATAAACCCAAGGATTCAGAGAAGAGCAATGGAATGAAAACCAGTCACAGTGAGAAGTTTAATCATGGGCACTGCCAGAATTTCAGCCATCAGGGAAGAGGTCTCCAGCCCGACACAACAGAGCAGCAGAAAGGTCTGGATGTAACAGTGAGTCACAGCACTGCTGAGTGCCATTGCAGAGGACAAGCCCTGGCCAACCCCACAGAACCCCCAGCACAGAGCCAAACCCTGGCACGCATTTCTGAGACAGGCACAAAACCTCTCCAGGGCACAGACACTTGGGCAACAACGGCAGGAGACACGAGCTGGTATTCTGGCATATCTGGGATGTCTATTTCTAAGAAAGGTGACTCAAAATCAGAACTGGTGGGGTGCTGAGAGGTTACTGGGAGAATGGCAAGTCTGTTTTTTGGGGTGGAATTTTAAGTCCTTGACCTGTCTAATTTCAGGCAGCAAAGGACACATTTCTGAGAAGAAAATGCTTGCTGGCAATAGCACAATGATCCAAAGGTTCCTCCCTCTCTTAGGAGTGGGTTTCATCTGTGATTCACTAATCATTCTGATTTAAAAAGGCTCCTTTTCAGCACTGGGTAACATTTTAATTAAATATTTGAAAACTTGCCGAATACTGTAATTGCAATTTAAAAGCTATGAATTAGGAAGGTAAAAGCTTTTATCTACTCTCTAGACATCTTTTTCTTTTTCATAAAGCTGTCAGTGGAAGTCTTTAGGAATATTCCCTTGTTGAATTTGAGGAGGACAGAAGGTTCTGGCTGGTGCGATCCTGCACTTCTCAGAACAGGCAGAACTCAGCCCCAGCCAAAAGCAGATCCCCTGAAATCCACGTGCTCCTCCACATCCCTCACAAGAGGGGATCCACCTTGCAGAAAAGCTCTGGTTTCACCCCAAAACTCCCTGATTGTCAGGTCATGGGGACAGGAGGCTGCAGCAGCCCCCAGTGTCCCACCCCAGCAGCCCACTGGGAATTCTGGTAGCTAAGCCTGAGTGCACATGCAGTGTCCAGCAGCACAGGAACTGCACTGTTTAACAAGGAAATGTCTCAGGTATTTGTGAGGGCATTCATGCCCTGGGTATTTGTAAAACCCAGCAGTGACAGCCACTGCCAAGACAGCTGATCCCTGTAATTACTAGAAATAATTGCAATACAAAAAAAGTTTCCTTTATAGTAAATAGCGCCTTTACTGCCACAATTGGCTTATTTACCTGGTCTGCTTATACAGCTTCTCATGCTGATGGTAAGTAGAACATATTCGTTAAAGTTTTAAAAAGAACATCAGGAGCAGGGTGAAACAATGAATTATCTAGAAGGAATAATGTTAAATTGGTGTTGAGGTTTTGGATACCATTTATTTCATATGACTGCCAGAAATAGGAGTTCTCAGAAGCTAGAATGTGTCTAATGGGCCTGAGGACAAGGGCATGACCCCTGGCAAGAGGAACCCTGGGTTCAGGGTCAGCCTTGCTTTGATAATTGCTAGGACACACCAAAACAGAGCTTTTAACCAAACATCATTTTAACATGAAGCTCGTTACATGCTGTGCATTACAACAGATTTCTGTTCAACAAATAAAGACCTTTACTCTTTACAGCTAGCTCAGGAACCTGACCTTATAAAACAAATTCCCCTGTGTTTCACACAGTGCCAGCTGGGGTGGCACTGCAGGAATGCTGGCACTGGGGGAAAAGGTTCTTTTGCTGCAGCACCATCCCTCCCTGCAGGCTGCAGGAGATGCAGGGTGGGGGGACCCCTCCTCCTACAGCCCACCCAAGCTTGTCCAACCCTTCAGCAGCAGGTCACACACAGCTCAGCCTGCCTGTGCCCCAGCAGGGGACAGTCCCCACGCCCTGGGTGCTGCCAGGGATGGGCTGGGTGCTGGGCACTGGCCCTGCTGAAGCCTCTCACTGATCAGGAGCCTTTCCCACCTTGATTGAAATCTCTCTGCCCCGATCCTCCCTGAGTGTCTCGGAGGCCGATGTTGTAGTGCCTGAGGATAATAAATAACAGGCCAAACCCAGAGAGCACAGAGCTGAGAGAGGCTGAGGGCAGCTGTAACTCACTGCTCACATCCCCTGCGCCTGCTGAAACACGCCTGCAGGGACAGGAGGTTGTCACTGGGCTCCTGCCTCTGCCAAGCACCCTGCAGCCTCACACTGGGCCATGAACTGAGTCTCAAATCCTGTCTGGTGGATAGAATAGAATAGAATAGAATAGAATAGAATAGAATAGAATAGAATAGAATAGAATAGAATAGAATAGAATAGAATAGAATAGAATAGAATAGAATAGAATAGAATAGAATAGAATAGAATAGAATAGAATAGAATAGAATAGAATAGAATAGAATAGAATAGAATCTCTGTTTGGTGTTTCTATACATGGAATTACATGTTCTGCTAAGACAGTAAAAACCTAGCTCAAATTACCCCTGTCTCCAAACCCACAGAAATAACACAACACACTATTTTCATTCTGCTTCTTTCTAAATGGGAGATTTTTTTTTTTTTAATTTGCAAATTACAAGCAGGCTCCGCAAGGACCACAGGGAGAAGTGAAGTACCAAACTAATCAAAGTTGGACGCCTCGAAGGGGCTGCACCTGAATCCTCATTTCCATCATTTCCTGAGCACAAAGTGAAGCACGACAAAGATCTGGAGGTTTGTAATACCCTGGAGCTCCTCCCTGACCCTGCAGGCAATGCCAGGAAGGCTGAACCATTCCCAGCCTGTCAGGGATCCAGGGACTGCTGCCATTTATCTCTGCCTCTCTCCTCCCCATTATCCCCACACCTGTTGCCTTGCAAATGCCACCTCCTGAGAACTTTATAGGCTGCCTGTGACCTTTGAGCACACAGCTCTGTGCTGCTGCAAAATGGGCTTTTCTTCATCTTTAATGGAAATTAGGAGAGTGAGCTGATTTGCAGCAGCTGCCAGCAGAATCTATTTTTGTTCTGATGAGCTGCATTTTGCCCCTATATCACTTGATAATAAAGCACTCACGGACGGCGGGCACACGTGAGGAGAGCTGTGCTTTTCTGCCACCACAGAACCACTGGGGAAGAAACCTTTTATCTTTTCAATTATGTATGGAGAGAAGAGAAACCCCAACACCTCAGATTACATCAGTCTGATCATTCCACAGCCTTAACCCTCAACGGCCCAGAACTCATCTGGCTGCACTTGGGCCCAGCCCAGAATATTCTGTGATTCTGTGAAAGCCTTGTCCCTTCCCAGCACACCAGCAGGGACCTTCCAGAGCTCAGCAGGAGCAAAGGGCTGGGAACTGAAAAAGTAGAGAATTTTTACATTACAGTAAGTTTACACAGAACTTTGAGTTGGGTGTGGAGTCAGAATTCAGAATCTGGAAAAACTCACTCAGGGAGTCTAGAGCAGTGTAAGGGCACTCCTGATTCAGGTACCACGAGGAACTGAGTGTCCAGGCACACCTCGTGCTGCATGCACAGCTCTGAGCAATGGAAATGCTGTGAACTCAGCTCCTGCCCCAAAATTCAGAGTATCAGCCAAAGGGCAGGACTTGGCCTCCCAAGGGAAGCTGTGCTGTCCCTCCCACGCCAGGATCTGTTTCCTTCTGTCCCTCCCTGCCCTCAGCCGATGGCTTGCACGTCACACACAGAGCTGCAGAGAGCCAAACAATTCCTTACCATGGCCAAGGGCAGAACTGCCACCAGCTCCTTGTGGCTGACGTAGATCTTGGAGACTGCCAGGTCCGAGGTGGTGTCCCCAGGATACTCCACCTGCCAGGTGATGAGCTGGGTCTCGGGCAGGTCAGGCAGGTCTTCAATCTCAAAATCAATCTGCATGACTTCAGAGGAAGGGCCCTCCACACTGCAGCAAAGAAAGGAAATGTTCCTTCACATCACTGATAAACCAGGAATATAATTGCTTTCACAGCAGTAAAACCTTGGATTAAGGCTCCTTCAAAGAGAGGATTTGGTGGGATGACGGATTTAATAATGAATTAATCATTTGCACTTGTTTCAGGGTATTTCCCACCAAGCCAAGGGGCTCAGTAACACTTTGTGACATGGATCACTGCGCACTGCTCCATCCCATGGGGGACAAACACAACCACATCAAAGGCAAACAGGGCTGGAACTGCAGCCTAAGCTGACTCCAGAGCCTCCCTTTAACCAGCACGTTGTATTTCCTCCCTGCTAAACCAACAGCTGAACAAATCTAAAGGGAATCACCCCTTGAAAGGGGAAACCACTGCATCAAAAGTATTTTTCTGTTTATTAAGACAGGCATAGAAGAAAGGTCAGAGCTCAGGATGGGGTCCACGAACAAGGACAGCAGGGAGCAGAGGACTGGAAAACCCAGAATTAATTTCTGGCTACACTGCTGCCTTGCTGTGAGTGTCAGTGGGGAGCTCCTTTTGTCCTCTGCTAAACCAGGAATTACAGATAATCGAGCTTGTTGTGAGAGAGTTACAAACCTGGGTTGTTTAATATCAGCCAGTCCTGCCAGGATCCCCGAGTGAAAGAAGAGCAGAGCCCCCCTGGGTGTGATGCTGGGGCACTGGGGGCATGGGGGGCACTGGGGGCACTGGGGGCACTGGGGGCACTGGGGCAGCCCCCAAAGCCACGCTGGCCCCATGCCCTGCCCCTCCTGGGCTGCCACCTTTGTGTCACAGGGCTCCACACAGCAGAAACCAAAGGGGGAGACTGGAGAGGGAATTGATGCAATTCCTGTCGAGTTTGGTATAAAACCAGCTACTGCATGGCAGGGAAGATTCAGTGTGTCCTGGTAAGGTGAGCTCCTTAGGACAGAGCCATCGAGAGAGACAAGGAAAGACTCAATTCCCTGTGCAGCTGTGGGGGAATGTGGAATTTCTGAGCAGTGCACAAATCCTGGGGACACTGAGAATGCTTCTGCTCCTGAAGCACCGAATGCTGAGCCAGCTTCAGTGTTTGTGTGCAGGGGAAAGGACGAGCAGAATTTCTTTCTGTGGGATAATCTCAAGCACAGGAAGGCTGGCACAGCACCCAAGTGTCACAAGCCATTTCTGCTGGAGACTGCAGCTAGGAAAAAAGGGAACATTTCAGCAGCTGATCAGAGGATCCCAAAATGCACCCAAAGCACAGCAGGTTTCCCACCTGATGTGGGAAAAGAGCTAAAACTAAGGATAACACTTGTATGAAGGCCAGTTATGACAACAGCCCCAGTTTGGGACTCTTCCCAGATCCTCAAAGATTTCCACTGTGCTGACTAAACCCAGAGCTTTACCCAATGCTATTTCTTGAAGAGGTTGATCTGATTATCTTTAAGGTTTGTATTTCAGCGGATGCACTGTGTTCTTTCCCTCCTGGATGGAATTTAAAGTGAGCCTCTCTGTTTCCAGAGTGGAACACATTGTGTTCAATTTCTCATTTCTCCATGTCATGGACAAAGAGCACGATTTCCAAACTAGCTCTGAGTGCAGGCTCATTTCATGCTGACCTGGTGGGATCAGGAGGGCTCTTGCAGCTGTGACTATTGAATCTCAGTTACCTTCATTGTGTGAGCAGGAGCGGGCAGTGCACTGCCTGTAAATCCCTGGCAGAGAGCCTGGCCTGTGCAGTGTGTTCCAGCCCAGCTCCTGTGTTTGAGGAGCTAATTGAGTCCTCACAGTGCACCTCGGGGCTGGGGCTGTGCTCAGGGTGCCCTCTGCACAATTTCCTTGCTGCCTGATGCTCCCCTGATGCCACAGGGACAGGGGGCACTCAGGGCACACTGCCAGAGCTTGGAACCACCAAAACACCCCCAAAAACGGGCAAACCCCAGAATCTCTTCCAGGTATGCTGGAGGTTAGGAGAAAAGAAGTGATTAGGACAGAGTAAAACAAAGGAGGAAGTGAACAGCAGTGGAAAAGATGGGGAGAGAAGGGGAGCACAGTCCTGAGCTCCAGCTCCCACTGGCACAGCTGCAGGAACCCCAAAGGCACAGGAATGTTCCTTTTGGTTCTCCTGCAAAGCAGGTATTTGAACGAGGCATTTCTTGTAGCAAAACCCCACACTTTGCTACCAGCTACCAAATGTGATTTTGACAGAAATTATTTGAACTAGTTCCTCTTAAAAATACTGAACACCTCCAAGAGAGAAGATAACAATGCACCACAAAAATCACTAAGAATCCCATCACTGCTACTAAAGATGTGTTTAAAAATGTGAAAGTACTGCATGACCTACGATCAGACCAGGCTGTCAGCACCAGGGCCCCTGGTTCAATTGCATTACTCATCACTAACTGTGTCAGTCCTCCCACGTGCAATCCCATGGACCTGTTCCCAATCCACACTCTTCCCAAGCTGTGTTCAGCAGCTGAGGTTTTTCAGAAGAGAAATAAGGCAAGAAGCTGCCTTTCAGAAAATACAGCTGAAAAACACAAATGGAGACAATTGCACAAGCAGTGTGCAAATTCACCTGTGGAGTTCAGTCACATAAAAACATTGGTGGCTTTTCTGTTAGAGGCAGGGCTGCTTGTTACATCCTCCCCAAACCACCCCTGGAACGTTCTCATATTCAAACGTGCAGAGTTTCATCCCTGGCTCCAGCAGGCTGGAATGGACAGCAGCAGCCTGGAGCCAGGAATATGCCAAGCAGGATGTGTCACAGGGAAGTTAATGAAAGAGCCTGGGGGAGAGGAGAGAAAAGGGATTTTATTCTCTCCCACCTCCACGGACGTGCCCAGCACACCTCCTGCAGGGTGCCACGAGTCTGTGCCTGCACAGCCAGGGCGAGAGGTGGAACAGCAGAGCTCAGGAAAGAGGAAATGTTTCCAGGGATAACCGGGAAAACTTCCCAGCACAGCTGACCCCAGGAGGCCTGAGGGGTTTTGAAAACCATCACTCCCGTCTCACAGGAGAGAAAATTAAACTGAAAATTACTTTCCCATAAGAGGAGGGGATGAGATGATTTATGCAGCACCAAGTGGAAAAAGGTGGCGTTTCAGAAGGAAGGTAATTTTTTGGGTAGAATAAGGTCACGTGCTATATTGTCACACAGATAAAAACACCAAGTTTCCTTCCCTGTGTGGGAGGAAAAACATCAACCCATAGCAGATGCAGGATAAATGCCTAAAAAGCCAAAGCGTTGCCATGTTGTAGCAATGCTCTGGTTTTCTGAAAAAACATTTCATTTCTGATATAGATTCTGTTTAAAATGAAAAAAGAAATCTTTTCCTATGGTATTTTCTCTGGAATGTAAACAATTTCACTAAAAGGATTTTACAAACCTTCTCTGCTCCTCTCTCCTGGAATTCTGAGCCATTTCTCCTCATATCATCACTGAACAGAACTTGTTTCCCACCCAAGAATGAGGAGGTGGAAAGGAAATCAAGGGATCACTAGAGAATCAGCCCTTCCTTCAGAATATTTGCTTTTTGGTACCTGCTTCCCTTCTCTCCCCAGCCCGGAGCTCCCCTAGAGCAGCCAGGCATTGCATTTACACTCCCCTAGAGCAGCACATCCCCGGCAGTGCCAAGGGCTTTAAATAAAGTGGATTTTCTCCATATTTTTGCAGTGCTCCTGGGAACACGCAGCCCAGTGACAAACTGTCTTCACACCTAAACAGATCTGGGGTGGGGAAAAAAAGGAGGAGGAAACTAGAAGATATTAAGAGACAAGAAACCACCGAGTGAAAAATCTCCTGAACCAGAAGGAATATATTTATATATATCTCCATCTATATTTAAAGTAGTCAGGAGAGAATCCTGATAATCTTTTAGTTTATCTACACCAAGAAAAGACTGTCTGTCTGGTCTTTGCTGAATTCTTAAAAAATACCCACAACCCTGGTCTGAGGAGAGGCTCCTCTCATTCGAGAGGGTTTTAGTTTGTTTTAGGAAGCCTTTACCCCCAGTCAGACTGCGAGGCAGCAGGGACATCTGCATTCCTCTCCAGCGTGCAGGGAGACAGAGAGCACATCTCTGCTGAATAAACAGCTGAATAAACAAACTGCTGCTGCTGCTGCATGTCTGCCTGCACCCTGCACCCTGCTGCATGTCTGCCTGCACCCTGCTGCATGTCTGCCTGCACCCTGCACCCTGCTGCATGTCTGCCTGCGCCCTGCTGCATGTCTGCCTGCACCCTGCACCCTGCTGCATGTCTGCCTGCACCCTGCTGCATGTCTGCCTGCACCCTGCACCCTGCTGCATGTCTGCCTGCACCCTGCTGCCTGTCTGCCTGCACCCTGCACCCTGCTGCATGTCTGCCTGCACCCTGCTGCCTGTCTGCCTGCACCCTGCTGCCTGTCTGCCTGCACCCTGCTGCATGTCTGCCTGCACCCTGCTGCCTGTCTGCCTGCACCCTGCTGCCTGTCTGCCTGCACCCTGCTGCATGTCTGCCTGCACCCTGCACCCTGCTGCATGTCTGCCTGTACCCTGCTGCCTGTCTGCCTGCACCCTGCTGCCTGTCTGCCTGCACCCTGCTGCATGTCTGCCTGCACCCTGCACCCTGCTGCATGTCTGCCTGCACCCTGCACCCTGCTGCATGTCTGCCTGCACCCTGCTGCCTGTCTGCCTGCACCCTGCTGCATGTCTGCCTGCACCCTGCACCCTGCTGCATGTCTGCCTGCACCCTGCTGCTGCGGGCAGGGCTGGGCCAGGGGAGATGTGGGGTCCTGTAAGGGAGATGGAGAGTTCTGTAAGGGAGATGTGGGGTCCTGTAAGGGAGATGGGGGGTCCTGTAAGGGAGATGGGGGGTCCTGTAAGGGAGATGGAGAGTTCTGTAAGGGAGATGGGGGGTCCTGCAAGGAGCCCACAGGGCTGCACCTGAGGGAGAACAGCACAGAACCAGGGAGTGCTGGAAAATGAACCCACGGCCACCAGAGGTTTGTGTCCAAAAAGGAGACAGAGCAGTCCTGGAATTTTATTCAAATAAAGGGAAAGGCCACGGGGCATTTCCCCTGGGGTCTCTCCAATTTTTGGAGGACACAGCCTCCTTTTTATCCCAATTTCCCGGCCACATTTCCCTCTCTCTTTCCCCTCTGGCTGAGGTACTTGAGAGGTACAGACTCCCCAAATCACCTAATACAGACAGCCCCACCACACCCAGGTCTGATCCCCCAGGTGCAGCCAGGGGTGGGATGTGCCTGGCAAGGCCAGCAGGATTCCCAGCCTCCCTGGCACTAAAAATACCTCAAAGTTGGAATTTTATTAACCCAGACCAACAGTGTGGTGCAATACCTGCCCCATGAGCTGCCAGCACGCTGACAGTTCATCCTCTACACATCAGCCAACTCACAGAAATAATAAAAAGGAAATATTTTAGGTGAGAAGGTGAGACTTGGGGCTCAGGCCATCCCAGGGTCAGAGAGGGCACCCCAACACCCAGGGTCTGCAGAACCTGGAGCCCTGAGCTACAGCAAAGATCATTCTTCACCGCTGATCTATCAGGAGAAGGGGTAACATACAGCACTACATTAAAATTTAATTTCATTCATTGTCATCTTACTATTAAAAATTCAGGATGGGTAGGCTGGAAAGTCATTTTTCTATGGGAATCACTGTGTGAAGTGAACCAACTAGCAAGAAAAATCACCAAGAAATGAGTCTGCTAATCATGTAATAGTTATTTTAAAAAATCGATCCATCTCTCTGGAGCTTGACATCAGTAGTGTTGGTTGAGAAATATTTGCTGAATTATTTATTTGACTTTTTTTTTTGCTATTGTCAAATAAATTATTCACTGTACGATTTTCCAGCTGTTGATAGCACTTTTGCCAAATAACTCAATTCAAAACTGAGCAAAAATTAGCAAACCTCTTAATATAATATCAATTTAAAACATAATTACCCATGGAGTCAGCGCTGCAGTTCAGAACCAGGGTGCTGAGCATCTCCTGACGTGGTAAAGGGAGCACTCACCACATTATCCAAGGGAAGGGTAAATCAAGGCTGACTTTATTACATGCCATGTAATAATCATTCAATAAATGAATAAATCAATTCCCCAGCAGCCAGGGAAGCTCAGGTAACGCTGCAGCAGCCCCAGCACGAGGCACGAGCAGAACAGCCCCGGTTCCTGTGCACGAGGCAGAGCTGAAGGGCTGCAAAAACGCTTTTACTGACACTGCAAAGTCTAATAAAACCCTGCAAATACACTCACTCTGGCTCCCTCCACCTGCTGTTTTATTGTCCTCAGCACAAAAATAACAATAAATGTAGGATAACTCACTTGTAAGTGTGATAAAACTGCAGTAGAGGAAAGCAGCACACGGCCACAATGGTTCAGAATTAATGGTGAAGCTCCTGCAGGGTCCAGCCAAGGCTCAGACCACACTGTACCACACAGCCAGGGAACGTGGGGATGGTTGTCTCAACAAGGGGGAAAAATGGGAAAAACAAACCCCAATTGTCACTTTATGGGTAGGAAAAGCAGGTCCAAAGGCTTCAGCCAAAGGCCAGTTCAGCACTCGTGCGAGGGAGGTGTGTGCACCACACCAAACCCCAGACTGAGCCTGGGGGTCAGCCCCACTCCTGAGCACTCCTGACATCAGCTACGGACCCTTCCCTCACATCCCAGCTCTGCCACAGCCTGCTGGGGGTGCGGGAAACCCTCTCTGAATGCACAAACCCCGCGCTGATGTGAGGGAACCAGAGCCACGGAGATTCTCCTTCACCAGGCTCCTCGTGCTGAAGCACTCCGAGCAGCACTGCAAATATTGACTGCTGAGCACTCCCTGCACACAGAACCAGGAGATCGAGCACTGTGCTCAGCACACAACCCTGCAGCTAAATTCACTGCTCATCCTGCAAATATTTATCCACATAAAAACCCCTCTCACCCATGAGCAGCAAATTTACACTTGTGCAGAAATATATGTGGGGTTAGACTTGGGAATTCAGAATGATTTTGAAATTATGCCTCCTACTGTTTTTTTAAAAATTTAATTGTGCCATTAAGTCCAGAGTGGAAGATATGATATCTTAGTGTTTAGTTCCAGCCATGTCTCCACGGTGACATCTATAACTCACTTTTTTTATGCCTTGCTTATTAGTGTCCACACTGGTTCAACAAATGCAATTATATAGAAAAGCAGCATTACATTCCACAAGACTCCAGCTCTCAATATATTTCAAAATTAGTGACTTATTTGGAGATACCTGCCAAGGCACATCCAATATATGAGATTAGAACCCTCAGCTAGAGGAATTTCCTCTGCTGTGAGCTGTTCAGCAAGTATTTCTGCTGAACTCGTGCATCTTCCAAAACTGCAAAGTCCTTCTCAATTAAATTTTTAAAGGAGTTTTCTTTACACAATTGTTCAGTGTTTGCCAAGTCTAGAATTAAAAAAGGAAATACTTTCCAGCTTTCTTAATATTAAAACAGAAGTTTCCAGAATCCTGTTTCTTATTTTTAAGCAATAATATGGAAAATAAACTGAAGAGAGAAGATACACCTTGCCTCCCTCCAAACCCAGTTTTGTGAAAGAGCTTTAAGCTGAAATATATTTTAAATCCCAGAATTAGAGGGCAGACGTGGTTAGGAGAGACCTCTGAAAGCCGTCTGGTCTAACACCTTTCTCAAGGTGAATCATTTCTCAGTAAATGATTGTGTCTGTACAATCAGGGTGAGATCCCTGTCCCTGCTCCAGCTGTGGGACATTTTCCTGGGCAGATGTTTCCCCTCCAAAGCCTGGGCTAACCTGACAGGCACGAGGAAATCACAGAGACAGGATGATGGGACAGGTCTGCAGCCGAGCCCTGCTCCTGTCACATCCAATCCCAGCTCTTGATGTACTTGTGACACTGAAGCTGTGTCACTTCCCCAGCTCGCAGCAGTCCTGTCCTCAGCAGCAGGAGCTGCTGCAGTCCACCCTGCTGGGCTCTGCTGAGGGTCCCTTTGAGCCCAGGCTGCTCAGGCACGGGGGACACACCAGCCTGGCAAGCCCTGGCTGTTAGAAATAGAGATATTATAAAAGAAAGGCCTTGTAAAATATGGCCCTGCTGCTCTAGCTAAGCTAGCAGTAGCTCGTAAGTTCCCATAAAGAAAAATTGTAAGAACGAACACAACAATTCTGTTGATCAATAACCCTCTATTCTCTAATTCTCTATTCTTAGAGAGAAAAACAAGTTTGCACCTTCATAAACAATGACTCTGTCCCATGAGAATCAGTGAAGAAAACATGTAAACATATCTAGAGAGAGAAAATTTGCTAGACATAAAAATAGCCCTGACCAAAGAGGTACATCAAACAATGACCTGAGTTTCACTTACTGCTGCCCAATTGGCTTAACACAGTGCCTTCTGGTATTTCCCATAAATACGAGCTTTGTGAATAAAGAATTGGCTTTTCTGCATGAGAAAACTGAGTCCTGTGTGTTTATTAGCTCCAGCACCTGGGGATTTGCAATGCCTGTTCCCCGAAAGGCTCTTCCAGGAGCTGATTATTGTCATGGCTGGAGCAGCCAGGGGAGCCACCCTGGCGGGAGCTGAACTCCTCTAAGAGCCCAGCCCAGACATGCGAGGGATAATGGCCAGAGCAGCTCCTCCTCCTGCAAACCTCTCAGTAAAACATTAACTAACTGCGAGCTTCTGCAAACATGCAATGGCTGATAATAGCTCCCTCACCCACAATTATTCCTGCCAAGTTTCTGTGTCCTCGAATCACCCCCAGCCAAACAGCCTCTTCCCTACCCCTGTACAGCTGTAAACAAAACCATTACTGCAGATAAACTTAAATGGACTTTAAATATTCACTGATCTAAGGAGGCAGCCTGAGAATGGTGGGTTCTCAGCACCTTATCTCAGTGCACTCCGTCACAACGCGGCTGCAGTTGTTCGCCATTTCCAAAAGGAAATTACTCTTTCAGTAAAATAATAACATGATCAGACTAATAACTAGGAAAGCGGAGGGGACAGAAAAGCAGCCCTGGATGAAATGCTCCATGAGATGGTCAGGAGCTGTGCCCCAGTGAACAGAACATCCCCTCAGCAGAGAGGAGCTCGTGTCCAGCCGCGGGACAAACAGAACACATCACACAACCTCCCCTGTGGGGGAAACTTCCAGCTGATGGGATCTGGGCTCTAAAGCCACTTCCAGAGCTCAGCTGGCAGGCACTGAGCAGGTCCTAACCTTGAGGCCAGGTCCTAACCTTGAGGCAGGTCCTAACCCTGCACCTCCTGTGGGAAACGCCAGCCCTGCTGTGCCTGGGCACAGCGCTGCTCCTGCCAGGGGAACCCCAGACCCAGCTCAGGGATCTGCACGAGGGCAAAGATGCACACCCAGCCCCTGCCAGAGACACAGGGATTGTACTGAGCTGCAGGCAGGGCTGGAGACACCCTCACTGTTATAATTATGAATTCGGTAATGTCAGTAATCATTACAGTTTCAACAGGTTCATGAATCATTCACGCAAGGGGAGAAGCTGTAAGTGAAGATCAATTTCTGCTCCAGTAACATCTCATGGCACACACCTAGACATTGGACTGCTTGAACTACTCTTATTTAGTTTATACTCCTACTGCTGCTGCCTCAGGTTGCTTAGTCCAGTTATGAGTCTTTAATGACTTAATTGAATGTAAACTCTCTTTCTTTGCAAGGCTAACATGGAACCTTTGCAAATATAGACACTGCTTTTCTTTCATTGCAATCAAAATCCTCAAGGGGGTATGAGCTGGGACACAAATCACCAAAAATGTGCATTTAAAAGATCTGCTCCAAGCAAGCAAAACGGAAAATCTGGCTGGGGAACTTAGGCCAAACCTCCTAACTAGCATGGTTCTTGGAATCTGGGAGGAGAAATCCAAGGGGCAGCTGTTATGGGTATTAAAAGCAACCCAACGAAGTGAAGCATTAAAACACAACACTGCCAGAATTATCATTGCAGTCTGTGAATATAAACGGGTTTTTAGGCATGGTTTTCCAGTTGCTTTGCTCAAGCTGCTCGACTTTAGTTCTGCTGTCATTGCACAGCAGGGTGAGGTACAAACAGCCACGAGGACTGCAGGAAATGGACAGGGTATTTTAGACAAACAGTGCAAGAAATCATCTGCCAGATTTCCAGAGGGCCTCAGTGTGCAGTACTTGAAGGAACATCCAGGAGAGCAGAAGGCAGGTTGGTGATTTTCTGAAGAAAATCAGTGTGTGAGGCTTAAGAGGCAGAAGAAGCAGAAAGTGATAACTTTCCACAAATATTTCAAGGATTTAAGCGTCAAGGAGAGAAAATTGCTAGAGCAGGTAGGCAGGAGAGTATAATTAGAAACAACAGGAAATATAGAGCAAATTCAAAGCAGAAGGACACAGTCTCTGAAAGAAATGGCAAACAATATCTGGGAAGGTTTAAAAGTAGATAGGATAAAATGCTTCGAAAACAATCATTTTTGCAGTGGCATAGATGGCTACAACAACCTGCTTGGGCTGTGTGTTCCTTTTTCCAAGCTCCTTAATGAAGAGAGGATTATGCAATCAGCAACAACATCATATCTGAATTACTGGTGCAGACTTTTCCAATGCTTAGGAGCAAAATAATCTAAAACATGCAACAGCCAAGGATTGGTGCCAAAGTTTTTGCATGAATGTGAGAAGTGGGCAGATGAATTGTGTGGAGAAAAGATGAAGTAGAAACAACTTGGAAGCTGTTTGTGTAAGAAGATGAAGAGCACTGAAGCAGGGGGTGGCTGCAGAGCAGACACTTCTCCCACAGGTACAAAAAAGTGACATCTCCATCAGTATTGATGAGTGCAAATCATAAATCAAAGTGAGCTCCTGCTGTCAGAAGGTTCCATGTTGCAAACATGGTGATCCTTTGTTCTTCTCATCTATCTCATAAAATACAGTCACAGGCAGCAGAAACTTCCATTAATCCCACAGCACTGCTGAGGTTCCAGGTGAAATCCAGATCAGAACTGGACTAACTCAGGGATACCGTGGCACTGGCTCCATTTTCAAGCAGGAATACAACAGAAGCAGCCACAGAGCCATGAAAAATTGCTGTTGACGTGCAACACTGAGCTGGGAGCACAGGAGACGTGTGGCTCTGTCACTGCCCTGCTGAGTGACCCCGTGCCAGCCACGTCCCCACTCCTCACTGCACATTTCTGACATCCTGGATGTGACTCAGGGCTCCCAGATTTGTCAGTCCAGGCCAAAAGGAAGAGCTCAGGGCAAAATTAAGATTTTCAGAGGAACAAATCTTGATCATTGAGATCCTACAAGAGCAGAATCTCCTCCTCTGACAGGGAAGGATCAGCCTGGTTTGCAGCACATCCATCAGGAATGTCTGGAGAATGGTCAGGTCCTGTATCACACCTCCCTGATCCCCACGAGCTGAAGGCAGTGCACAATGAAAGAGGCAGGTTTCAGAGGCTCAGCTCATTTCTAGCTAGGTTGTTCCCCTTCTACTGCATTTAAATCTGTATTAGGCCACTGCAGCATTTGCCTTCTTGACAGTCAGATACAGACATTAAAATACAGATATTAAATCCTCCTTCAGGTTTGTTTTGAAGCCCTTCAGCTCTGGGGACTCCTTGGGTGGTAATTCTGGTCTGCACCAGGGCCCTGGCATTCCACAAGCTTCAGAGGCAAAGAGAAATGAAGAAAAATAAAAGCAGTAGCTGATAATGCAGTTTTTATAAGAGCAGAGATCCAAGCCCTGTTTAAATGAGAAAAGCTCAGTGGTGCATCTGCTGCAACCAGACTGGGTGAGAAGCAGAACTGTGAGCCCCAGCTCCAGCAGCCCCCCAAACCCACAGGAGCAGAACTGCGAGCCCCAGCTCCAGCAGCTCCCCAAACCCAGAGGAGCAGAACTGTGAGCAGCAGCTCCAGCAGCTCCCCCAAACCCAGAGGAGCAGAACTGCGAGCAGCAGCTCCAGCAGCTCCCCAAACCCAGAGGAGCAGAACTGTGAGCCCCAGCTCCAGCAGCTCCCCCAAACCCACAGGAGCAGAACTGCGAGCAGCAGCTCCAGCAGCTCCCCCAAACCCAGAGGAGCAGAACTGTGAGCCCCAGCTCCAGCAGCTCCCCAAACCCACAGGAGCAGAACTGTGAGCAGCAGCTCCAGCAGCTCCCCAAACCCACAGGAGCAGAACTGTGAGCAGCAGCTCCAGCAGCCCCCCAAACCCACAGGAGTGTGGATTTCCAGCGGTGCTCTGCACTCCCCAGGAACACAGAGCCCCGTGCTGTGCTGGTTTGTGTGGCTCTGTCTGTGCCCATCGCTCTGCCGTGGCTGCAGCAGCCCCAGCGAGGGCTCCGTGCCCCTCTGCCAGCCCTGCCCGTGCAGCAGGACCCGTCAGTCAGAGGCTCTGGTAACGCACAGTGACAGGACAGAGAGCAGAGAGCTCTCCCAGCACACAGCACAAACACAGGACACTGCCTTCAGCCACAGCACGGCTTCCAGGGCTGACAGTGCAACCCACTCCTTGCAGCTGAAATATTTATTCAAGCGCAATTACCATCAAAGATTAATATTTAAATAAAGGGTAATTTGTTTTCATTATTACTCTTATTTCTTTTTAAACAACAGTTAGGATTATAAACTGAATTAGATTATTTATTCCTAAAGTGGCTCTTTAACGTTTTGCATTTATTAATACCAGTGTGAAGTGCTCAGTCATTGATCAAACTCTTTTCCAGGGGGATGGCTTGGGAGAAAAAAAACAAACCAGCCCCTGAGCTCTGGATTTTACAGCCATTACTGTCAATTATCCACCCCACTGTGGGAGCAGGGGAGATCTTCATACATGCCAGCTGCAGCCTCATCCCTGAATGCTGCAGAGACAATTCTGATTTCAAACACTGAAAGGGGGAGAGGGAAAGAGGGGGGAAAATCAAGCTAGCCATAAAACAGACAACTGAGATTCTAGGCACATGTCTGGAGACCTTGGCACAGGAGTCAGAATTATCTCTTTGAGAATACATTTTGGTTATGGTGTCCCTTCAGCTGGTGGCCCTTCTTCAGAGCTACTCTAGAGCAGGATTGCTGAGTTTTCTGTTCTTTGTTCCCTTTACACAAGTAATCATTTACTTGACATAAAGTAGCAAACCATTGCTCAAAAGCCTAAAAATACCCTGGATTCTTCTGGAATGGTAAAACGTTAGCCCTAGCCTGAGATGTGAAAAGAAACAATGTAATCAGAGGTGCAGATGAAAAAGAAATTGATCTAAAAAGGATAAATTCTGTATCAGAACCGTGATAGTTCTCATGTCCGAGGAGTGGAGCTGACTCAGGCCATGCTGCCTGATGCAGGACACACATCCCTGGCTGCAGAGGGGCAGGGACCATCCTGCCTGATGCAGGACACACATCCCTGGCTGCAGAGGGGCAGGGACCATCCTGCCTGATGCAGGACACACATCCCTGGCTGCAGAGGGGCAGGGACCATCCTGCCTGATGCAGGACACACATCCCTGGCTGCAGAGGGGCAGGGACCATCCTGCCTGATGCAGGACACACATCCCTGGCTGCAGAGGGGCAGGGACCATCCTGCCTGGGGCAGGACACACATCCCTGGCTGCAGAGGGACAGGGACCATCCTGCCTGGGGCAGGACACACATCCCTGGCTGCAGAGGGGCAGGGACCATCCTGCCTGGGGCAGGACACACATCCCTGGCTGCAGAGGGACAGGGACCATCCTGCCTGGAGCAGGACCTGCTTTCCTGGCTGCAGAGGGGCCGGGATGTTCCAGGAGAGCGCTGGGGTGACTCCAGGCTGGGTGTGCAGAGCACAGCCTGCTCAGGCTGGGGGAGCTGCCCAGGGACAGCACACGTTTCCAGAGAGCAGGGAGACGTGCACAGAGCTGGGTGCAGCTTTATTAAATCTCCTTCTCCCCTGCCCACCTCAAATATTTACCCTGTCAAAACCAAAACCATTTCCAAGCCCGTCCTGCTGCAGGGCCTGGTGCAGCTAAAGCACAGAGCAAGCTCATCCCAGAGCTCTGATCTCTGCTGACCTTCCCTGCCTTCAGCAAAACCTCTCCCGGGTGAAACATTGACACTTCCCTTGTATAAATAAACTCTGCACCAATCCTGTCCTTTCCCACTGTTCAGGTCTCTGTCTGAAGTTCAATCTGTAACAATCTAATGGAATATTTTAAATTACCTAAGATGTTACAGATACCTCAAGAAGTAAATAATAATATCTGGAATTTATTGTAAATTATGACCTTAAGGTGAAAAAAATGTCATCATCTCATTATCCAGCTCCTGAAAGAACCAGTGGCACAGTGAAGCTAAAATAAATTATGGCTTACACACATTCACACATGAACACACATCCTTGACTTCACTTTTTGATGTAATTCAATGCTAAGGAGTACTGTGGAATTTATTAACATTCTTGCCTTCGCTTTTCTATTTTTCTCTCGCAAATGACACCAATTCTAAACCCATTCAGGTATAACAAATGTTATTTTGTTTCAGTTGAGTTTTGTGTGCTCTCAGGGCTCCTCAAGAGCTACTGCAGAACTCTTGGAGGCTTTTTAACTGAGATTATCCCCATGAGCACCCCTTTTCCTGAGAGTCCTGGGATCCTTCAGAGCTGGGCCAGCCCTACTGAGAGACCAGGACTGCAGGCTGGGAATAAACACCACAGAGAGGGAAATATTTATAATAACTTCTGGAAATGGTTATCCCATCAACTAAATGAGATTCATATTTGGTTGCTAAAAGCCAAGTTATATCCTTTTTTGTTCATTAAGTATTTGCACATACAGAAAAGGATTCATTGATAACTGCAATTATTTAAAAGAGTTGTTTTTTCTTGAACTTGTTGGAAACATATTCTTAAAACAATCTGCATAAATACTTCCGCACAGCAGATAGAAATGAACATGACTACAGGACGCCACAGAGTAAAAATACACAGATGAGGTTGCAAAAATAGCAAATAACCACGAAATGCATGAAGCAGTGATGACTTTGTGAAATTCCCCTGTCTGAGGTGAATATTTTGCCCTGCAGAAAAGGATTGCAAACTGCTGCAAAAAGTCTTCGAAACCACTGCACTATATATGTCAAAAAATAAATTACCCTGAAGTTTGCTGCCCTGCCCTCTTTTAAAGAATTACATAAATCAGCAAATTCCTCTCTTCCACTGAAATGCTAATTAAAATAAAGGAAGGAGAACATTATCATTTCCAGTGGAAAACTTGCCCTGGCCTCGGAGAGTTGCAATATTTCAGAGAACACAGTGGCAATGCATACAGGAATTCACCAAGGCAATAAATAAGGAATTAGAGCTGCTCCCAGACAGGAAGGGTCCCAGGCCTCAGCAGAGAGCTCCTCAGCACTGGGGTAGGATTGACTTTCTCCACCGAAGAGACTCTGCCTGACTGCTCCCATCACCTTCTCCTTCCCTGACTGCTTTGCAGTCCTCTCTGGGTCATCTTTGACTCTCACAATTAGCTTTATTCCTGTCCATCATCACATTCATTTGCAAAAATCCGCAGAATGTCAGAAGTCAAAGAAATGTAAAAACATGAACTCAAAGGAGAGGGAGGAAATCGATGCTTGTGTGTCAAAAGTCAACTTGCCTATTTCAAAAAGCACTCTGCTGGATTTTATACTTTGAAAGAGCCATGGCTCTGGCTCAGAAATGAACTCAGATCTGATATCCCCAGTGCTGAAACAGCACAAAATCGACGACGTGGAACATTCAGCTGCAGCCCTTCTGCTCCAGGCTCAGGACCTGTGGGACCACGGCACAGTCCCGGCCTGCAGAGCTCTCAGCACCTGAGACAGAAAAGCTCCTTCTCTGAAACCCTCCATAAAGCCAGGCTGAGAGCTGAACATGAAAGGGTAGGAAAAAATCAGCCCAGACAGATTTATCTCTGTCCCAAGGCTCTGTATTTCCACAGAATCCTTGCAGCCACAGCAGCTCCACAGGCTGTGTTTGCTCACACTGCACCCACTGGGTGACCAAGGGGGTATTTTATATTTCACAAACCAGGAGCAGTTTGTAAATCACAGGTGTGCTGCAGCAGCTGGCGTGTATTTTACCTCACAGCAGGAGGATGGTTGATCAAACATAAAGGCAACGTGTAAAGCCTGAATTCAGTTTGAAGGTGTGCCATAACAACTGCTGGAGAAGCAGAATCAGGTATTCTGGCAAAATACACAGTAATACATGGGAATATAGACACAAACAAGGGCTCAGCGCCATTAACTCAACACCACGGGCATTTCTAAGGAGATCAGCCCAGCTGGCTAAAAAGCTAAACAGAAAAAGCAGTTTTGCTTCTACCAAGACTTCTTTTAGTTGTACTGTACCCACTTAATGAAGCATGAATTTTAATTTAGTCTGACACTTGGAGATATTTTTAGATTTGATTTTTCCATCTTTTGTCCACACTCGATTTCCAAGGCAGGAACGTGTTGGAGGGTGCCAAACCTAAGGATGCCTCTTCCATGTAAACTGTCACAGCACGTGTGCAGACATTCCTGGGAAGGAAGAAGACATTAGCACAGAAAACATCTCCCTGGGGATGCAAAGAGAATTTAAATAAAAGATTTTCCAGTTTGTTGAGGTTTAATGATACAGGTATTTGCCAAAGCATTCATATTTGAATGGTGAGATTGTCAAGGTTACTTCTGCCTGTTGCTGCACACACGTGAGGCAGATCAGCCTTTGTGCAGGACAGAGTGTTTGGACAAAACAAGTGTATTATGAAGTTATGTAGAAATGACTGAAGTACTCTTTGATCATAAATATACAGCAGCAGTGGCAGCCAAGGCCTTGTCTGGAAGGCAGTATCGTGTGTGAGACAGGCTTCTGGAGAATTCACGGCTGTTTTTCCACATTTCCTTAGTTCCTTCAGAGGACAGGGATGTTGGACACATGGGGTGGAAAATACTGCTAACAGCCCCAGCAGCACCTTGGTGACACTGCCCTGCAGGAGGCACGGGTGACACTGCCCTGCAGGTGGCACGGGTGACACAGCCCCAGCAGCACCTCGGTGACACTGCCCTGCAGGTGGCACGGGTGACACAGCCCCAGCAGCACCTCGGTGACACTGCCCTGCAGGAGGCACGGGTGACACAGCCCCAGCAGCACCTCAGTGACACTGCCCTGCAGGTGGCACGGGTGACACAGCCCCAGCAGCACCTCGGTGACACTGCCCTGCAGGTGGCATGGGTGACACAGCCCTGAGCACACCCAGCACCTGCAGACGCTGCTGGAGCTCGGGGTGTGAAAGGAGCCTTGGAGGATGACAGAGGTATGGCTTGGTGGTAGCCCAAAATAAGCAGCTCCCAAACGTGTGAGTGGTCACACTGAGAGGCCTCATTAGCCAAACAATCACAGCACTGGTTATCCCAAAGGACACAGGGGCAGACACAGCTGTGGGAATATCTCTTCAAACTCCCATGTAGCTCTTACCATTATTACCACATTAATATTGTTGTGTAATTAATAGTCCAGTTTGCACTGCAATATGATAAGGATTAACTAAATGAGTTGCAGTGTCTGATTTGCCTGATGTTGTGGACATAAAGTGTCCTTTAGTTTGTGGACTGTGAAAATCAGCTCCAGTGCTCCCATCCTGCCTTTCCATTTCCCCCGCTGGACTCCGGTATCCCAGCTCAGCTCCCTGCGAGGGCAGGGACTGATTTTGGGAGGCAGCTGATCAGGCTGTGCTCAGGCACACTGGGGAGGGTTTACAGAGGGACTAACACACCAAGGACCCAGGTTATGAAGCCCTTGCTGGGAAATCTGCAACACGAACAGAAGTGGCAGATCCAAGTCAATGAGCTCATTAGCAGCTCTAGAATAAATGTGCCACGGGATTATTTTGTTGTGACTGTGGCACGGCCTCTCCACAGACTCTCCACGCTCTTCTTTCCCCACTGTGAGTCACCCCTGCACACTCCTAATTCCCAGGCACTCAGAGGATGGTGAGTAATGAATTTATTGCAGTATTACTGTTTTATGTGTTCTAGAGGTGGCAAAAGCTGAGCACTTGTGATTAAATGGAGGATGTTAAAAGGTGCTGTCAACAGCGTCTTTATCTCAAAAGGTTTTATTCTTCACCATTCTTGCTCTTGTGGCTTTAAGTAGAGAAAAATGCTGTGGTAGTGATTTCTTTATTAGAAATGTCAATAGGGTCTGCCAAACTTTAATCAGCTCACTCTGCTGTTAGACCAGACTGGCATAAACTTTCTTTATGAAATAAACGCCTATTCAATTGAGCTTACTATTAAAATACTGCAAGTACCTCCAAAACCTTGAATGCAGCATTATCTAGCTATCAGTGTGAATGTAAAATATGTTAATCCCCAGGGGTGGAGAAGCTCTGCTGTCAAAGACTCCAGCCAGTGCTGGTGACCTCCCCATTCACACTCTCCTTTTGCTGAGCTTTAGGTAACTGTGGGCAGGGTTTCCTTTCTCCCCTTCCATGCTGAGCTTTCCACTCCTCCCCTCACCACCACCCCCACCGTACTCAAGCATTTTTACAAATCAGATCTCAGTTCAGTTTTTAATTTGAAAAATTCAAATTTGATGCATCCAAAATCCTCTACTCACCCTAGAATATCTTTCTCATTTTACTGTAAGAGCCCACATTATTCCCATGGTCTAATGCTGTCCATCCAATTAATTCATTTCCAATAAATGGTTCAAGAAAATATAGTGGCTGAAATTCAAGCAAGTGTCCAAATCCTACTGATGGCAGTAAGATTTCAGGTTAAACTGAAATACTTCAGGGACTAAGGAGCAAGGGAAGGGAGAGAACTTGTGCTCCAGGCCGGCCTTACAGAGGTAGGGTGCCAAGAGGTGAACACTGCAGGGGAGTCATTATGCAAACCCCACACTCCTAAAACTCAGGAATGAGCTGTCTCATAATGGTCTCTCTCCTTGGCTAACCACAGCAGTCTGGGATGCTCTGTGAAGAGCAATCACTCCTCTTTTTTTCACTTTCCCCTGGTTTTATCTACTGCCAAAAGCTGGATGTTGGTTCTGCTGGCTGATCCCCACCTCTGGTGTGGCAGCAGGAGCAATCAGGAGCAGACTCAGTATGTGCATATTAATGAAGTGCAACTGAGCACACAGTGCCAGGGCGCACTGAGGGGACACGGCTTTCCAGCCAAAGATCCAATAAACATTGCAAAAAAAAAAAATCAGAAACCTCAGCAGCTTGTGAGGCTTTCAGTTTCTTCAAAACAAAACAGGGGCAGAGAGAAGGAAGTTGAGAATTTCATATAAACTCCATTGTCTGAGGCCGGGTTCCTCGAGGTTGAGCTAAAAGAGGGAAATGTCATCCTCCAGCCTCGGTAGATTCTGCCTGGCTGCTCATTTCCTGCAAGGCACTAAGGAGGAATCATGACAGATGACTCCTCTGCACTATCCGTTTACCCCAGTTTTACAGCAGAGATCAGAAAATTTATTGGATTTTGCCTGAAAAAGAGACAGCATGTAATAACCCTTGTCTGGGAAGGATAAATAACACGCTGAGTGGAGGTAGAAAAGCACCTTATCTGTTAATTGTAAGGAAAACTGTAAAATCAATAGGAATATAACAAACCAGTCAAATCAAGTTTCAAATTTCCCTTCAGGTGTGAGCAGTGCACGAGTGCCCATTCCCAAGAAAGAGGTCACTGCTGTCACTCTCCACGTGTCCAGTGCACTGCTGGTCACTCCTCTCCCACACTTCCACCGTGGCTGTTTAATCTGTGTGATGACAGCTCTTCCCTGCTGTCACTGAAGCATCTCAGAGCCCCAGCGTGGGCCATGCTCTGGGTGTGTGTTTGTGCTCAGCTGTTACACACCCCTCGTTCCAGGCAGCGAGGACACAGTGCGGGGACAGGGAATGAGAGAGCAGCACTCAGCTCTTCTGAAATGCCACTCCTTGTTCCAGGCAACCAGCGCAGTGACAGCTGCACTGCTGCTCCTGTTTCCCTGTCCCCAGAGCCCCCCAGTGCCCCTGCAGCTGGATGAGCGTTCATCACCTTCAGCTCTCGCACACTGTGCCCAGAGCCCCCCCATCCCAGTGCAGCTGCATGAGTGTTCATCACCTTCAGCTCTCGCACACTGTGCCCAGAGCCCCCCGATCCCAGTACAGCTGCATGAGTGTTCATCACCTGCAGCTCTTTCCTTCTGTCCCCAGAGCTCCCCAATCCCACTGCAGCTGGATGAGTGTTCATCACCTCCGGCCCCTCTTTCCCTGTCCCCAGAGCCCCCCAGTCCCAGTACAGCTGGGTGAGTGTTCATCACCTCCATCCCCCCTTTCCCTGTCCCCAGAGCCCCCCAGTCCCAGTACAGCTGGGTGAGTGTTCATCACCTCCATCCCCTCTTTCCCTGTCCCCAGAGCCCCCAGTCCCCCTGGGCTGGATGAGTGTTCATCACCTCCATCCCCCCTTTCCCTGTCCCCAGAGCCCCCAGTCCCCTGGGCTGGATGAGTGTTCATCACCTCCATCCCCCCTTTCCCTGTCCCCAGAGCCCCCAGTCCCCCTGGGGCTGGATGAGCGTTCATCACCTCCATCCCCCCTTTCCCTGTCCCCAGAGCCCCCCAGTCCCCCTGGGCTGGATGAGTGTTCATCACCTTCAGCTCTTTCCCTGTCCCCAGAGCCCCCAGTCCCAGTACAGCTGGGTGAGTGTTCATCACCTCCATCCCCCCTTTCCCTGTCCCCACAGCCCGCAGTCCCTGGGCTGGGGGAGCATTCCCAGCCCCAGCCCGGGGAGCCCAGCGTGGCGGTGCTGCCGGGGGTGGGCTGGAGCCCTCTCCACAGCAGAGCAGCTCCGTTCCTGCCGTGGGGCTCTGCAGCCCTGGGCAGGGCCGTGCTGGTGCTGCCCTGCAGGGGAGGGCAGGGCTGGTTGCATCACATGCAGCACTGCATGCAGCACTGCATGCAGCACTGCACGCTCTCCTGCCTTCACAAAATGACATTTACTGCGGGGCTGAGCTCTCTAACCCAGACAGGGGGAGGGAAATGGGAACAATTCCCCCCCAGAGGCCCCGAGAGCTCCAATTCCCTGGAGAGAGCGACGTGCCCACCCCAGCAGCTCCAGCGAGACCTGGCAAAAGCTCCTGCAGCTCTGGACAGGCAGGAAGAGAGCACAGAGCTCCCACTGAGAATATGTACACACCATTTAATTCATTAAATGTTGTTTCTCTGACCAAAAAATGTTCAAATGTTTTCATCTAATGCATCTAATATAGTTAATGACCTGACAAGGAATTCAGATACCGCCCCAAGAGAAGTGGAAATAGAATGGTCTAAATAAAATATGACTTTAAATGGGGTGGAAATCACAACTTTCTTTACATATGAAAGATGTTTCCTTCACTAGGATTTATCTAAGGGAAGTGGGAAATTGTATAAATTCTAAATGAAGCCCCAGAGGCTATTCACACTGTCCTTTAAATAAAATTAAACACCCACTCAGAGCCTTGGCAAATGAGTAAATGTTACAAGTGAACAGAGTGAAGTATTTTTTAAGAGCTTTGTGTCTGAACTACACAGACAAAAAGGGTTTAGTTGGGTTTTGGGGAGGAGAGGGACAACATTTTCCTATTCTGAAATCAGAATTTTAAAAAAATAATTGCACCAGCAGAGGTTTTCAGCTGCAGGAGTGCATTCCATTGGAATCTGCCCCACGTGCACCAACTCTTCCCATTTAAATGAAGTCAAAGCTGGCTGTGTGATGCAGCACCCCAGGAGCTGGGCACACACATTTCTGCAGGTGCACGCCAGAAGCAGTTTCCATTCCCAAGCTAGGCCAAGCACAGAAATCAAAGTGACTGCACTAGCACTGATCCAAGGACACTGCATGGGAACTGAACAGCAGAGAAAACATTTCAACTCTTCTGCTTCTGCAGTCGCTCTGGAATGCAAAGCTGACCAAAGATAAACCCAGTCCACTTCATAATACTGCTAATTATTCTTTTTGAAATGGAAAATTTCTGCATACACAATAGTCTTCAGAATAAAACATCTTCATTCCTATTAACTGAGAGGTGGCATCAAATAATTCCTTTGACCCAGGAGCTATTATTAAATTAATTACATGTCTAATTTCTATTAGAGGGAGTTAGAGATTTAATATAAATATACTAATAAATCAAAGCTATTAATAAATAGGTGTAATATTCCAGTCTCTGAGAAATAAAGAATTACTATCCAAAGTACTGCTTGCAAAACCTGGTGCCTAAACTTAAGCCATAATTTGATGTCAGTCTATTACAGGATCAAAAAAATACGGAATGGGATCCATGACAGACAAAAATTCTTGTTATTAAATTATTCCTGCAAATGGAGGAACTCAGGGAGTCACTGGTTGGTTTGACTCCAGGAACAAAAGGGTTTGGGTTAGGGTTGGGGTTAGGGTTAGTGTTAGTGTTAGTGTTAGGGTTAGCAGGGCACTGCCGGAGTTTCCCACACAGAACAGCACCAGGAAATTGCTGCACTGGCTGCTGAGACAATTCACAGACTCCAAAACCATTTGTATTTTTGGTGGTGCCAGCACCCAGGGCATAAAATGTCCTCTCATTTCAGGATTACCACATTTCCTAAAACAAAACTCAGCAGCTGTAATCTAAAACTCGTATTTCCTTATGTTGTAAGCCAAGCTCTCATGTATTTGCCTAAACTGAGATTGCCTTCACTGGGACACTCTCTCCAGGTAACAAGCACCAGGCATTTTTGTTAGGTAATGCTTTTCCTTTGCTCCAGATCTTTTCCATCTGTTCAGTTGTTTACTGACAGAGGAAACCAATTTCAAGGCAGACAGTGGTACAGAACTGAATATATTTTGCATTTCATGTGTGGTTCCTTCCTCATTATGCATTTGTTCAGCTCTGATCTAAAGGGAGAAAGAAGGCGGGGCCTTTTTATTTTAATTTTTCTTTTAATAATACTCCAAAACTACTTTAATAAGGAAATCTTGTTATGGTTCTATCACTGGCAAAACTCCATCCCAAAATAATAAGATTTAAGCTCCTAATCCTTGTTCAGGCAAATTCACATTCAGCCCCAAAAAACTGGCTGCACAAACCCTCACCCACCTTCCCCTCTCAATTCTGCTCCTCCTTCCCCAGCCTTAGTCTGCTAAATCTATCGACATCCTTGGCTTTTAGCAACAGATCCATACATACAAAAATAAACAACTATCAGCCACTATCAGCCACTGAGGACTCAATAAACCTTCCTCAGCAAAAGCACCAAGAACAGCCGGATTTTCACCCGGTGCAAACAGCCAGAATTGCCATTTCTGCTGGTTTTTGAACTGCCTTCCCCATGGAAATCGTCTTACAGAGGGAAATTGTCTGGTCCTTAGCCTGTCAGCCCCACCCTGAACACGATTATTTGAGATGGAAACCCTCAAATCAGGGGTTTTTCAATCACAGCTCACAAACCCTGGCTCTTGCAATGCTATTTCTGTGGTCACTGGGAATAAGAAGCTGCAAACCACATCCTTTCCTGCAGTCCATTCCCATTTAAGGAAGGTGATTTCCCCCAGTAACCCTTTCCCAGCAGTGCTTCCCTGCTCTCCAAGTGACTGAGGAACAGCACAACTGAATTTACCAGCTACCAACAAACACAAAAAATTCACTTGCTGAACGCTTCCCATGGGGTTTCCTGTTCTTCCCTCCCCAAAGCAAGCTTGGGAAAGCTTCTTTCATTGTGTTTTTTTTTTTTTTTTTCATTTGACAGCCAGACATTTTAATCACAGGAATGTCTCCATTTCTGCTGGGTCTTCCTTCATTTACTTTTTATGGTCCTCTGAAGGACTTTGAATGCTAACTTGTGAAAAACAAGGATTCCTTGTTGCCAGGATGGGTATTTCCCTTCCTGGCTCATGCACTCTGGTAGGAATTTGACACATCCAGATCTATTCCAGAAACCCACTAAAAATACTACAGAAAGCCTGCTTCAAAATCTCAATTTCTAAACATTCAAAGCATTTGTGCAAAATTCCTTATCATTCAATTGGGCATGTTGACACCCACCAGCATTTTAACCAGAACAACTTTTGATCTCTGCCTTTCAACCTAAAATTGAAAATATTTTATACTCCCACCTCTTCCAGCATGCTCAGTCTCCATGGAGACTACAGGACCATCACTTTTTTCTTTTTTTTTTAATTAACACCATGGCCATATGTCACTTGAGTGCAAATGCAGTGAAATTTTCATGGCTTTCCACTCCATTTCAGTGGGATTATAGAGCAGTGAACCTTGAACAGGGAGAGCTCCACACAGGGCCTCCTGCTGAGACCATAAAAGCCAAGTTACACACTCAGGAGAGGATCCAGTGGAACCCAGCACTTAAGTGAGTGCAGGACTTGCCACAGAATGATGTCCACTGTATCTCCAGATTTGTTTAATAAGCCTTCTATCCACAATCTCCAAAAGCTTTTACAGACACTAAGCATGTCATGTTTAATATTACATGCACATCCTCAGTGCCAGGAGGCAGAGACCGTGATGTCCCCAGCCCTCCTGTGAAACCCCAGACACGACTGGACCATGCCTTGGGTGAGGTCACAAAATGTGCTGCTGCTGCTGCAGCCATGCAACTCCTGAGCAAACCTGCAGCTGGGAATGCAATTCCTGAGCAAACCTGCAGCTGGGAATGGGATTGATTCCTGAGCAAACCTGCAGCTGGGAATGGGATTGATTCCTGAGCAAACCTGCAGCTGGGAATGCAACTCCTGAGCAAACCTGCAGCTGGGAATGGGATTGATTTCTGAGCAAACCTGCAGCCGGGAATGCGACTCCTGAGCAAACCTGCAGCTGGGAATGGGATTGATTCCTGAGCAAACCTGCAGCTGGGAATGGGATTGATTCCTGAGCAAACCTGCAGCTGGGAATGCAATTCCTGACTTATCTCGGGTCTAAGGTGGGCACTGCACAACCTGCACCATGCACAGGTCACCTGTGCTATAAATGCAGCATCACTTATTATGGTAAATGAATACAGGCAATGAAAATACCTCAGCCAGTGCCCACTTTTTTCCACTGGAAATAAAGATACTCTGCAAATTCCGACACCAGAAGATTCCATTTCCCCTGGAGCAGTGTGTGACACTGCAGTCCCTCAGTGCCCCTCCAGACCCACAGCCCACTGTTCTCATCTCACACCCTTCTCTTCCCTGCCTCCATTTAAAAGCAATAACAGAAAACATGAAAGAGTGAAAGCAAACAGCCCTGGCTCAGTACCTTCTACAAAATGAACCAAGAAAAGTTTGGAATTAAAATCACATTTTCATATGAGGGAGAGACCCCCCAACACCAAAACGTGTTCCTCCTCTGTGCCCTTTGTAAGATATTAATTGTGGTTGTAGTTTCAAGAGCTTGCAGAGCAGCACAGAGGAAAAGCTATCGACTATGTGATTCTGCAGAGGGATGAGGGGATAGTGCTGTGCCTGTACACTCCGTGTGAATCAGCCCCGGATCTATACAGGAGCAGCAACAGGGCTGATCAATCTTTATTCCTACACAATCAAGCAAAGCTGCATCTTCAAGTCCCTTTCCTGACAGCTCATAAAACGATGCTATCGATCACAATGCCCAAATTTGTAGTTTTGACAATAAAAGCAATTTGTTTGGGGAGGGAAATAGGCATATGAGGTGAATGCACATGGTTTATTAACTTCAGAAAATAATTCTTCCGAACAATAATATGAAAGGTTAGACAGAACTTTTTACCCTTGAAGATTCTGACTTCCACTTTCCCTGCTAAGACACTTCCCTCTTGAGAGAGTTTGTGTTTCAGCTTTGGGGTCCAGCAGGGGAGGCAAGGCGTGCCTGCCTGCTCGGCTGGTGCCTGTGTGCTGCTCAAGGGGAGCGCTGCTGGCTTCCCCCCAGCTCGGCTGGAGCTGCAGGGGCACACAGAACTCAGCTCTGGGGCTCCTGCTGCCTTTCCATCCCTTTCCGTGGCTGTAAGGCAGGGCCCAGCCCCGCTGGCAGAGCCCAGCAGCATTTCACCACCCAGGGCTGAGCCAGCACTGTCCGTGCTCCTGGATTCCCTCTTGGGGGGGTAGGCAGGGCTGTTCCTCACCCTCAGAGAGGGGCTGGCAATTACCCTGCTGGCCCTAACCCTGCACAACAACCCTGCCTGAACTCTGACCCAGGGCTCTCTGGAGGGACTTGGCCCATCCCCACTCAGCCCAGTCTGCAGAAGGAACTGGGCCACATCACTTCCCAGCACCATCAAACTGGAGCGAGCTCTGCCAGCTCCCAGGGCTGGCTGTGCTGCAGGGAGCATGCACTGACAAAGCAGCTCCTGGAACAGGCAGGAGAGGAGCAGAGGGCAGCTCCTCACACCAGCAGGTGTCACTGGGCTCAGGATGCAGCTGCAGGTGCAGCACGGGGAGATGCAGCCTGGTTGTGGCACTGGTGCTCTCCTGCCGTGGGGCCAGCCCTGCACTGGCACTGGGCAGCAGAGAGGAGCCCTGGCAGTCCTGCCCCTCTCACCCAGAGCTCCTGGAACCTGGAGTTACCCTGCATCTCTTCCCTTCCAGAACACGGCTTGCAGCTTCTCCCCAGCTCCGCGTGTTGGTGATGAAGCACCAAGGCCAGGTCTGCACTACAGAGCCAACATTTTCTGGCAATTACTTAAGCATGGGAAAAAAAGAGGCTCCCTGAGGATGGAGCAAGAAAAAGCCACTTTCCTACAGAACTCTGCCTCATGCTTGATTGGCTCTTGTGTCCAAGAAACTACAAGCTCTTATTTAAGATTTTTCCATAATTGCCTATTGATAAGAATTCAGCTGCCTGGAGACTCTCTATTATGTTTTTTCCTCTACTCTGTGTATTTTCACGGCACAGATAAGAAATAACCATCTCTGAGTCAGCGTTGCTGCTGTCAAATCCAAGGCACACATGCACAGGCAGCATGAGACTCATTCGCTCACAAAACCTGGCTAAAATCCCTTCTCTTCTCCAAAGAAAAAACCCAATGAAATTAATGAAAAACTGACCTAGCTGTAGTCACTTGCTTTATTTCCTTCATTAAAAATGACAAATGTATTCTGGAGTTAGCACATGTGTAGTACTGCTGGTTGTATTTATGACAGAAATAAGCATAAGTTCTTTCCTTTGAAATAAAACATCCTACACCTATTATTAGCGAGAGATCTGCACAACACACTACAGCACTTGAATATATCCACTTGCCTGTTGACACCTCTCTGAAATAGGAGGAATATTAAAATGTTAAAAATAGAAAGCATGAATATTGTTGACATATAAACAAAAAAGAAAGTAATATCCAGAGTGCAGAAACAATATGTAAATTAAGAGCTAATGTAGCTACAGGAAAAAAACCCCTCATCTTTTAGGAGAAAAAAGCTTGAGAATTTGACATCTTTATGCACATTCTTTTGAGATGAGGCTCGCACGGCACAAGTATCGGGTGAATTTAATCTGCAGTATATTGAAATTGCAATCACCTAATATCACGTAAGGTGTGTAACTTAACTGGAATTATTAGCCATGGAAATCACTCTTAAGCCCTGATATGCTGCTGCACTCATTTCTTTCATATTTCTACCCAAGCTTTGGGGGGAAAAGCAGCAAAAGCTGTGTGCACTTCTTTGCAATGACATCCCATTTTTTCCTTGAAAGTTTCTGGAGTTTTCCAAATCCTTGAGGCTCTCCAGGCTCAAGCTCTGTAGGAAACTGTGGGGACTGAAGCTGCTCCTGGTCAGAGCCTCCACATCTGCCCAAGCCCTGTCAGAGCAGCCTCTGCCACGAGGTCACTTCACTGCCAGAAGAGATACAGACTCCTGCACACCCACAATGGTGTTAAATCCTTTCCAAGCACCATAGAAAACCAGACACATTCAAATTGTTGCCTTATTTCCTTTTTCCCTGGGTCTGTACTACATGAAAGACCTCCCTCTGCATTTCCCTTTCTCTAAAGCAGCAGCACCTTTTAACAGAGCACATGACTCTGTTAACTTTAATGTCTTACTTTTGTGACAATTAAGGAAGAGATATTCAGCAGAATAAATTGACACAGCAGACTGTTTGAAGTGTCCTTTAATCTTCTGGATGATTTTGAAAGTTCAGCTGCTGATTTCATTTAGAGATCAGACTAAAGCAGCTCCCTGCTGCCCCTCCTCCCTTCCTTGTAAAATAGCTGTGACAGCCTAGAAAAATCCTGTCTGTCTTGGACGCAGGCACTGCCCCGAGGTGTAAAGCTCCAGATGAGTTCAATGCAGCTTCTTTCACTGCTAATTTCAGAGGGCACGTAGAGCTGCTTTCTCCCCTGGCTTAACAGACAAATTGACTTTCTAATTTTAGAACAGGAGACTTCTGCACAGGGAGAAATGCTCCTTTTGTGATGGATCTAAATACAGACTCGTGCTCTGGAAAACCACAGCGCCTGAGGGACTTCAAGCCTGCCATGAGAAAGGGCATTAGGAGCGCTGCCCCACCGCCAGATGTTTAAACAACAATGCTGATACTGCTGCTTCCTGGGGATGTGCCCTGGGCATCCCACATGGCAACGATAAAACGAGGTCGGGGGTACAAATGAAGTGCTGTAATTTACTCCTTCCTGTGTTTGCACTGCAAGGACCCTCATAAATATACATCCTGCTTTTCCTTGTAGGCTACACGTAAATATTTGCTTTCTCTGCACTGCCCCTGGCACAACTCTCCCTTTTCCACGTGAAAAAGTTCCATTTATTGCAGCTTTTTTGTAATGGAAAATTAAATATTCAGTCTCTGAAGGGGGATGAGAGCATCACCTCCACCCAGCCGGTCTCCAGACACAGCAATTCTCCCACCTAAGAGCTGTTCTCACCTGCCTGGTAATTGTGCACCTCCAGACAATTCAACTCTGCAGGTTCTGTGTTTCTGATGGAAGCACCTGGATTATCATTAGCAGTTCATTAGGACTTTGGGAGGTGTTTACAACTCCTGATTACAATTGAAGAGTAAAATCTTTATTTGTGGTTTATCTGAGAAGCAGAAGCAGCATTTCTTTTCATAAACAGGATTAATCCCTTAAACCACTGAACGAGAGATATTTTTCTTAGAGAATTACATAAGAATGATGAGAGTGCCAAAACCACAAACCTAAAGTAAAGAGCAAAAATTCAGCTTTTACAAAACAACTGCTGATTGCCACCATCTCAGAGATTTGATCGTAAGGCTGCATTTCTAAAACTGTCATTTATCCCCAAACTCTGGAGACAGCTAAATTCCTGATCCTCTGCTGCTGAGAGCCACTGCAAACAAGATTTATTTTCATGTCCTTTATGAGAACAAAGTCTTGATTTTTGAACAAATAGTAATTTTTCATCAAGACATTGTAATTCTCTTTGAGACTCTTAGGGACTAAGTCAGAGGTTTATCTTACTCAAATATAGAAAACAAATGCAGAATTAACCCACAACCCCCCTCTCTTCCTCAGTGTTCTTGGTATTGAACGTGCATAAAATCAAACCTGATTCAATCTATCAGAACCTAAAAAGAACTGCAATATAGACAACAGGTATGCACTGAATGTGTAAATGCATCTCTAACACAAAATAGAGATATTGGTGAGATCATGGGAATAGAATGGGTGAGTTTAAAAGCTACAAAAATAATTAGGACCATTCAAAATTATTTGTTGCACCATCCTCTGTTCAGTAATTCACAATTTGGCAAAAAACTGAAGATATAAAATGAAGATATAAGTTTCCATGTCAGAGGTGTATCCAGCTTTTGGGAACACCGAGTTCCATTGTAGCCATTTTGCCATGTGCAGTAGAATTTAGGAGAACAGCATTATCTGTTTAAACATTAAAATATGTTTAGAATTGGAAATCAACCTTCAAAAAGAGAACATTTTGAAGTTTCTTATGCTTCCAGGCAAGGACTCAAAGACTGGCAAGGGACACAGCTTGGATGAATTTTGGGTTTGGTATCCAAAACGCAACACAGAACTTTGTTTTCCCTATGAAAACCTCCCCAGATTTTTCCAAACTGTGCATCTCAGGACAGGAGGGAGACGTTCTTTTGAAACACATCCAGACTTGTGAGAGCTCGTCTGCCAAACTCCTGTGAGCCCGTGCTCCCGTGGAACACGCACCATGTGTTCATGTGAGACTGCTCTCATGAATATGCAGCCAAGACTGGCTCCAGCACTGATTTCTGCAGCTCTGGAGAGCTCCTCTGCCAGGGACAGCACAGACACCGTACTCTACATACGTGATATAACACCGATAATGTACTCTACATACATTGTATTTATTCATTCCATGCTCATTTTTTATAGTCATCTTTTGTTCTCTTCCAGGCCTTTGTTTTCCTTGCCTTCACTACTTCACACAAAGACCTGCATGTGTCTGTAAGAAAATTAATTGCTTTGACAATTAACAGGAAAATGCATCTCAGAGGAAACACTTCATAATCGATCTATTTCCAGGTGCAATATTTGCCACTCAGGAATAGATTAATTGGATTGAAAATTATTCAAGCTAATTATTTTCTCTCTAGCATGAGATTGAATGGAAAAGTCTAATAAAGGGAAAATGAAGAAGTTCCACTCAGCACTTCACGGGCTCACAGCGAAAGGCCCTGTTCCAGTCCTGATTTCAAGGACTCTGCTCATCCTGTGACCAAGGACTGCTGAAGAGGTGTGTGGCTCTGGGTCACAGGGAAGACTTCTAGAAAAGACAGTGTCTTGTTAACGTTGAAGGTATTTTCAAGTATTTCAGCTCAAGCTGAGAAAGCTGAAGTATTCAAGCTCAAGCAGGCATTCCTGGAACATGCCAGGGAAGATTTATTTCAAGAGTCACTGGAGACAGTAGCCATCCATTCAGCTAATTGCACATTTGAATATTAGCTTCAGGTAACCCCTGGAACTAAGAATAACATGAGCACATCTGCATAATGCAGGCACTCCCTCACTGCCACCTGAAGGGAATCCCAGGCACAGACACATCCCAGGATCTGCTCTGGATCCTCCTGGAATGGACACGGCAGTGGAGGCACCCTGTGCCAGGGCCACATTCCCAGGGACTGCGACTTCACAGGGTAAGAAAATCACAGAAATAACCAGGTTAGAAAAGACCTCTGGGATCACCAAGCCCAACCAGCACCTCCTCATCACCTAAACCCCGGCCCTGAGTGCCACTTCCAGGCTTTTCCCAAACACATCCAGGGCCCTGACCCCACCACCTCCCTGGGCAGCCCATTCCAGTGCCCAGCCACTCTTTCAGTGTTGAATTTTTTCCTGATGTTGAACCTAACACCCAGCCTAGGCCACCCTCACATCACAGGCAGAAAGCAGAGCTAGCAAATACTCACATTTCCAAGTACACCCAATACAAACCCATGTTTACACCTCTGACACGAAGGGCTCTGAGGGTTCCTGGGTAGCAGAGGGGAACACAAGCTGTAATAACTCCTGTACCTCTCCAAAGAATCGTGCAGCAAGCCACTCGTCCCCTCCCGGCTGGCCTGAGTCCCCACTCCCACACACTCTGAAATGTACTTCTGTCTCACTTCTTATGTCAGCCTTTCTCTGTGCCCTCCTCTGCTCACACTCGGTGTCAGACTGTGCACACAGAACCCGATTTGTAATTTATACAGCCAGCACGGATTCCAGGCTGAGACCCAGCCTCTAACAGAGATGCAAACGCACAGCACACTGCACCAGCTCTGGGTAACACCACAGTCACACTCCAGCTGCACCTGGGCTGGAAAACACTGGCCAGGCTGGAGGGTGCTGGTAGAGGTGCAGGTTCCCATCGGGGAGGAATAAATCACCTCACACACTGCTGTGGGGGAGCCCAGAACACCCAGGGAGCACAGAGGCAGCTCTGCGTGGAATCCCAGGCTCAATTCCTGTCCTGCTCCCAGATTTACACACACAACTGATTTACACACACAACTGATTTACACACACAACTCCTGTGTCACACTCTGACACCCACACGGACGAGGCATCCCAAACACCCAATCCTATTCCTGGCACAGAAACTTCCAAAAGAGATGCAAGACACACAGGCAGTTCCAGAGAAGTGTGTCAGTGATGTATCTGCACAGGAAGAGCTGAAGGCAGAAAATACTGCAAATGCCCAGAGAACTCAGCCTTGTTCTCGCAGCTGGAATTTATTTAGGATTGCTTTTGTGATTTAGAAGGACGCCAGACTGTGTTACATTATTCCCTTAACCTTCTGGCCCACACTTTGTCGTGTGTTGATTTAGATGTGACAGATTGAGTTTTTCATCCAATACATGGGAATTTCCCTGTCTCAAGAGCAACAGGCATATTTTTAGTCTCAGCTCATATTTTAAGTCATGCACTCAACTTTCCAATTCTCTCAGTAATTAGTATTACTTCTTACAAGATTTCCTCCAAGGGAAAAAAAAAATCAACAGTCCCATTAGAGATATTTTCATAAGACACACTTTTGCATTTAATATTACATTTTTAATAGGCAGGAGATTACTCACTTGCTGTCTCTTTTGTAATAGAAAGCAAACTGGTTTTGTCCCACTGGAATTGTTATTTTGAGCCTCTGGGCTACTAAAGGTTTAAGAACTACAGTGCTAAGTACCACAAAGATGCAAGCACAACGATGATGAATCCTCGAGGTTCTTAAGGGAAATAATTCTTTCTCAAGTTTAAAATTATATTTATTACACTGGGTAACACCAGGGTAAAAATACAGACACTAAATATGAACGAGGTTATCCAGAGTATTGGCAATACCCTTTAGCCACTTCAACACCAGCTGGAAAGAGGGGCCTCTGCTCTAAAAGGGAGGTGACAGAAATACCCCAGAGCACTGCACATCACACAGGAGGAGAGGACAAAGTTCCCAGCATGTCCATGAATTACCTGCCTGTTCTGTGACTGACTTCTGTCAGCAAACTACTTCACCTTACATTGTTTCTCTCTAATTATTTGATTCCAGTTCTTCATGCCAAGAACTCTCAATGAAAGGGGATTAAGCCCCTGACATTATTTATTATTTGCAGATCAATTAACTGCAGAGCTGGAGCACCTTCAGAAGACTCCCTGACAACTCCTTTGAGATGAACATTGTGCTCCAGAACCTCATTTTATCCCCAGTACTGCATGGATAACTCAGAGAGAACACGCCTGATTACCTGCACATCACAGACAGCTCTGTGTCTCGAGAACCTCCTCAAATGCCAGAAATGAAACTCTGACTCCTCCCATGTGAGCATTGGAAGATGGTCTCTCATTATGTGAGCACAGGAATCATCAGAATTCCTGCCAGGAGTTCCCGGGTTCTCCCACAGCTCCACCTCTGAGCCATCACTGTAACTGCTGCTGAAGGCAGCACGCCTTGTCTCGTGTTCCTAGTGAGGTCATGAACAAGGGAATGTCGAGTGTTCTGTGTTCACCTGTTCTGTGTTCACCTGTTCTGTGTTCACCTGTTCTGTGTTCACCTGTTCTGTGTTCGATTTTTGTGTCATTTGGGAACCCCATACATGAAGTACCTACGGATCCCTGCTTTCCATGACTATTTTTAGACATAAAATAAAGCCCAGTAGGATTTAATCCAGAAATACCCAGGGGATAACATGCTTTCAGATGAACTGGGCCAGGAAATGAAATCCATCCTCCTTACAAGCAGGCAGAACTCCTTCTGTTCCAAGCTGTGCCCCGAGGCCACAGCTGGCTGAGCTGGGGTAGGTTACCCTGCTGTGCCATATGGGAACATGGAACTGCTCCAACTCAAATTAAGAACACTTTTCCAGCTGTCTTCAGCTGTGACACTGCAGAGAACACGGGATTTCCTCCCAGGGTTTCTGGGTGTGCAGAGCAGGACTGCAGAGCTGTGCTGGAGGTGGTGGCAGCCAGGCCCTGGGGACACCAGCCTGCAGTGCCCACTGCCTGTCACCACTGCTGCACTGACTCCCCACCTGCAACGGGGTCACAAAGCAGAGCCAGACGTACGAATGACCCGGACAAAGGAGCTCTGAAACCCCTCTGAAGGGAACACAACACCTTGATCAGTGTTCTGTATTTACCCATGAATTCTGCCGTTATTCCCACTCGTGCAGTGAGAGCTGTCCCTGGCTGTGTGGTGACCCCAGCTCCAGGAAATCTGCAGACTTGGGGCACCACGGCAGTGATTCGTTAGTGATTTCAAAATGATGATCCCTGAACGAGGGAATTTAATTTTTAACAGCTTCAAAAGGCAGTGCTGATTCTCACCCTTCCCACTTTCAGCAGCATCTCGCTCCAAACCACAGGAACAGGAACTTGGTCTCTAAGGAGAACCCTGATTCAGCTGAGATTAAAGGGAATCTGAAATTCCCTGTGTTATCTCCTCTGTGTGAATGCCAGAATCAGGGGTCCCCCCGAAGATGCCAAAGGCCACCCCCATGCCTTTGAAGAGCTTTCTGCAATTTTTGTTCTTAAATGAGTCTCAAGCCAACAGGTGAAAAAGTTGGCTAATAAAACCTTTATCTAATAATTGGTTATTATTTCATTTCTGTCCTTTTGATTTGATTCAAGATGATAACCATAAACCTTTTTTTCAGTGTATTAGCACTGAGTTGAATGATTTCAAGAAAGATTCTGCATTTCTTGTAAATAAAATAGTTTTCTTTTAAAAAATATGGAGAAAGTGGGTCAGTGTGTAAAATAATAATGCACTGAGGCTTGGTTCAGACAGATTTATTTTGCCTCAGCATCTCAAGGGGTTCTCTCTCTGAGGGCACATTTAAGCTTTAAAATGAGAAATGGAGGTTTGTGACTAATTGCCTTCAAACAGAGGAATGTAAACATGACTTCTGAGATGTTCAGTACTTTCACATTATCACAGCAGACAAACTCTTGGAAGCCTGGAGGTTTCTAATAACACGGGAAGGAAAACAGAAAAACCCAAAGCGTACACAGCACAAAACTCTAAAAGAACCCAGGGTAAATATGTTTACAGCAGATCATTACCCACATGGCTCAGAAGCAGAAATGGAGTTAAACTCTGCTGTTTCCGAATTAAATGAAGATATTCTATCTGCCCAACAATAGCTATCCTAATGCATTGCATCAGCACCAACAATGCTGAGTGAACAGACAATTGTTCAGGGCTGAATAATCATTCTCAGAAAGTGATTTTGGAACCACATAAAAGTGTCACCTTTCTCCTTCCCTCCTGTTTCCCTGTACTAAAACCAGGATTAAAAATGAATAGGAGAAATCTTTTTTGCTTAGAATTCACAAAGAATGCATTAGGTTGCCACCAAAATCCCCAAACATCCAGCCTGGCCCAGCCCTTCACCCACTGGGCTCTGTGCACTCCTGAGTACCTTCCCTTCTGAAAGTCTGATTTCTGCAATCTCTTTCTTGCTTTTATTTCATCCTGACAAAGTGAAGTTCATGTGATTCCCATAGGATGTGATGTGACAAAGTAAAAGGGGATTTTTTTTTTTTTACTACATCACATGTTCTTTTCTCTCATTTTAGAGCAGAAATTTCTCTTTCCAAGCAATAATACATTTCTAGGTGATAAAGTCATGTGAGCACATGGAAGCAAGGAAAAAAATTAATGGTGATCTAAAACATTAAACTACTTTTATGAAGCATTTTGATGAACAGCAGCAAGAGACAGAGTGTAATTATTGTGGCCATTAGGCTGTTATTTATGTTAAATTTGTTGCTCTTGTTGGCTTCAGAAGTGTTTTAGGACTACAGCACTCCTGGGAGTCCATCAAATGTTCTGGCATGTGAGGCAATAGCTCGGTGCATTTACAACGTGAAAATGTTTAATAACTGCAAGTGGAAATGAGGGGAGCGGGGCACTGAGGACAATGGCATCACTGCTACAGAGGGAAATTCTGTGTAGGAAAATCAAAGGCAATGCTGCCACACATTTTCCAGTCCTCTGTTATTATTTAATATCAAGCTAATTTCCTCAATTATGAAAGTGTTAAGAAAATTAAGCACTGAAATACAGTACTATGAACAAATGAGAGCCGCAGGAATAAATGAAGGATATAGCCCAGAAAATCCTGTTACTGTCTCTCGCTGTGTCCACGTTCCCACAAACTGATTTAGTCCCTTGTAGTTCAAACTGAAAATCAGTTTCTCTGACAGCAGCATCTGGTTTCAGGCAGCACAAACCAGCAACTCCTTCAGTGCTACGGAACTGAGGAGGAAAGGTATCAGAACAAATGCTGTCCTTGTTACATTTCCAGAAAAAGAGAAAGGGAATCGCTGAACAAAGTTTATCCATTATATAATTGAAATACTTTTGGTGTTAAGGCAGGAAATGGTTATTAAGGCTCCACTCAGAGAGAGCCAAGCTTTGTCTATAATTATTTTGTATTTGATTGAATCAGTGGCTTCATTCCTGCCACAGGCACAGAGAACAGTAATGGAATGGGAATAACAAACATTTACTCCCAAAACCACAAACATGACCAGAATATCGTAAGAGGATCATGACACCCATTAGTATCACATCACAACCTCTTGCCTGATGTCTCCCCAGCAGCTGTGGGTAGAGGGAAGTGCTATCAGTGTGTCCTGCAGATGAGGAAAACCCAATAAATCTCCATTTTCAGCCACCCCAGTGACTTCCAGGCCCATCCCAGCCGGCACGCTGCCAGTCCACAGCAATCACAGGGGAAGAACAGGCAGGAGTCCACACCCTCAGCTTGGGGCTGTTCCTCTTCTCAGCCACCACTGGCACATTTCAGGTACAGGGAGAAACAGCACCAACCCAAGAAAATAGTCAGAAATGCAGGAGTCCTTAATCTCACCCTCCTCACTACACGAGGAACTGACAAAAATAAAATCAGCCGGATTCCGAAGGACAGGAGTAAAGGATGGCACAGATTGGGATGCATCTCCCCGACTCAGCCAGAGTCTGAAGGGATTCCCCAGTCCCATTTCTGATCCCTGTTTAACTCCCACACCGTTTGCTCTCTGCTTGTTTGGTCACCCCTTGACAGCAGAGGGTGGAAGATCGATGCTTCACGGGGAAGAACAGCAGCACTGCACAGATGCTACAAGCAGTAAACCCATCTGATAATCTCCTGGGTCAGGACTTGGAGAGTTACGAAATTATTACAGCCTGAGAATGAAATCAGAAGAATTGGGAGAACTTTCTAATTGCTTCACCATTAATCTGGAACACTGTCGCAACCCGTAATAGGCAAGGCACAAGAACTTCAAATCATATTTGACAGATGGGCTTAATTAGTTATTCTCAGACAGAATCATAATATTTGCTGTTAATATTCATCTGCAAACGCCCTGCTGGCTGTGATAATATTTATATGTTAATCCTGTTACGATAAGCTGCCGGTGCCAGAACCTCTCCACACAAAATGACGGATATATTTCAGACCCCGATAAGGAGCTCGGGCGCTCTGCTCCGGTTTGGCACTTGCACAAGTGCCTCCTTAAGCCGTGAAATTACACTTGTCACACTGAGTTAGCTTTATTAACACTATTTTCTGATCCATGTAAAACTATCAGGAACACAAAGGTACTGAGTCTGCAGTTAATTAACATTGCCACCTTTGCATCCATGTGATCAGACCTCTGCTTTTTAGGAGAAATTAAAGAATATCACACAGAGTTTGTGCAATTTCTAAGTGAACTATGGAGGCAAAAAATTTGGTAAGGGACATCAATATTTAACTGTTACTCCTTGTGCCTATTTGGTGACATCAAACATGTCTAGATAAGGATAAAATTATTTCCAAAAACCAGAGCTCACACTCCACTCTCCTCATGTAATGCTTGATCTTTTTAAAATGCACAGCTAAACAGATCCGACTGAATTTAATGAGGAGAACAATACACTGGGTAACGCATTGCAAATATTTGCACTCGTTTACAAAGAGGGAGGAAGAAGTTCTCAAAAGTGAGAAAACCAGAAAATCTCAGCTGAGAACTCGATGGAACAAATCAAACCAGGAGTTACAGCAGAGGTACACACATACCTTGTCCTCCCTGGATTTTCTTCCCAGTCAAATCTGTGTATGAGCTCAGATTTCTTTTAATAAACATCCAGCAATGTTTATACTCAGCATGTGCAAGCACACAGAATGCACAACCACTGCATGAAAGATGACATAATAATTTATTTTTTGTGTACCAGGGGTCATTTTAAAGGATTGCCACTGGATGATGAATAGTGAAGTTAAGTTGCCAAGATTCAATTCCCCCAGGAGGCTGTTTTCTATTTTCCTGCTGAGGAGGAGAAATCAGGCAAATGCACTCCATGGGCCCAACAAGATAAAGTGTGATGGAAAACTCATCGCTGAAGTAATCTCTGATTTTGATCCAATGCCCATTTCAGTCAATGAAAATATTCATACTTCCTTCCAGCAGCTTTGAGGGGGGATTTTAAGGAATTTGACAGAGTGTGCTCAGCATAGGAGGCTTCCACCTTGGCATACACAGACATTTCTGCTTTGCCCATTGCCACTCAGTCAGATACATGACAATACATGCTTTAGATGAGCAAAATTCAGCATACTATAGCAAAGCAATTGAGTAGAATCTGAGTTATTATAAGGAGAAAGCGATTCCTGCCATGACTACAAAGGGATTGAGCGATGCAGTGCAAAAAGACAGAGCCACAGCTTTTCCAGAAGCAGCTCCTGGAGCACTACAGGAAAATGCCCTGAAATCATTGAAAGTCTGGCAAAGGAAAGCAGCCATGAGTCAGAGCAGGGCTGAGGGTGAGACCTACCTGCTGTCAGGGGCAGCAGCTCTCCTCTGGCACACCACGACGGCCGGCGCGGATTTCCCGCTGGGATCCGCGCTCTCCCGGATGTCCCACAGGTAGGGGCTGCTGGCTCTCACGCTGAAAACCTTCACACCTCTCTTCACCTTCGCCCTAGGGGAACAAGGAGGTGTCTCAGCAATCAGATAGCAAATGTCAGCTCCATCTAGTCCTTACTTCTGCACCGTGTCCTCGTTACTGCCCCACAGAAAACAACGCCACCCATTAAGAGTTCAGCAGCAGGGGAAGGAAAAGAGATGAGAGAATTAATTAAGACTTTTGGATTTTGAAGAAATTCTATCAAGACAGAAATCTGCCTGAGCTCATGGTAATGACAGCTTTGGTCCTAGATTGAAGGGTAGGTGTGCTCTGGAGCAGGCTCCTTGCTCCTGCTCCTCCCTTACCCACACTGTGGGCACCACCGGGCACGTTAAGGCTCTGGCTCCACGTCACTGTATTGGAGCAGAAATACCATTTTTGGTGTAAAAAGAAGGGAGCTGGGTGCTGGAGTGAAGAGCCATTGGTAGGCCCCACTACAAGCAAAATCCCCCCTTTCTCTCCTCCCTCTCTGGATTATTCAAAGACGACAAAATCCTTATCTTTGCTTTCATTTTCATACCTCTTTTTGAGTACATAACATTTTTTTAATAGTGTTGGGTTGAATCGTCCTCTCAGCTCTGAACTTAAAAATAGTTATTTTAAAAAATTCTTGTTTTTCCTGAAGCAACTGATTTCTCTGGAGCTCTGTTTCCATGTATGACAGGTTAAATAGGAAAAGCCACGTGGCAAACTGGACTGGCTCCTGTTGAGAGGTACTTTCTAATTCTCATGTGCTGGCATAATACTTCTGGAGTTGCACGTTAAAAGAACAACCAGAATAAAAACTAGAGTTCAATAATAACCACAAGTGGAGAACAGGGTCGTTATATGGAGAGAGATGCACTTTCAAGTATCTGCTTCAATTCCTCTCATCAGGTGCTCCATTCTTAAATTCTGCCTCTCTCTTTTCCAAAATTTGTACCCCAGGGCACTACTGAATTACCCCACAGGTATAAATATAATGTTGGCCAAATCACTGAATTAGGAGTCCCTGGTGGTGTTAACTTCTGGTTCCTGAACGTGTTTACAACAAGTCCACTGTGGTCCAGCCTCATCTGTGAGGTGTCAGGAAATGACAGTTTAATTATATTTGCTTGAAATCTCATACACAAAATCCACTCAGTGCAAGGCAAGTCCTCAGTTCTGGGGAGAAACCCCAAAGAGGTCTGTGAGGTTTTTGTCTGAACAGCTGCTCCCACACAGAGCTGCAAACAGCAGCGAAACAGCCCCGTCAGCTCTGCCCCCGCATGAAATTGCTCAGGAAATCTTTGAAGGACAAGATCCACACAGATGTTTTCAGAATAAAAAGCCAAAGGATTCCTTCAACTGTCTTGAACAAAAAGGATTATATCTCCTTTCTTCCAGCACTAACTCATTAGCAGTGGCTGCAATTTCCTTAGCACACCTGGAAGAATAAATACAGGGAGGCTGCCAGTTTTTGTGCAAGTTTTCCTACACTAATTTCACAAAATGAATTTTAAGCAGGTGCAGTCACTGCTGCTAGAGCAGACATCCCTCAGGAAAAGAGATCAGTGGTCAAAGCAGAGTGGAAATGAAACTACGTCTCAGAGAGGGAGGTACAAAAAGGCCACAACATCTGGGTGAAACGTTTCTCAGCACGTGTCTTTAGCCATTCCTGGGGACTGGCATCTGGTCCTGCCTTCCTGCTGCCCCTCAGGGAAGGAAAACTGCAGGGCACCAGCTCAGACCAGTGATGGAAAATCCCCCCAGCTCGGCAGGGGACTGGGGCGGCCCAGGTCCAGTGCAGCTCATGTGGCTGGGATGAGGGAACCATCCCACGCTGGGGCTCTCTGGCACAGCTGCTGTAGCTGCAGGTGTCCCTGGGGATTTGGGGGGCTGAGCTGAGCTGGTGCATTTGCAGAGTCCCAGCCTGGTGGAGCTGAGCCGATCTCCAGCTCTCCCTGCAGCAGTGAGTGAGGGGCTGCTTCCATCTCCTGCAACAGTGAGTGAGGGGCTGCTTCCATCTCCTGCAGCAGTGAGTGAGGGGCTGCTTCCATCTCCTGCAGCAGTGAGTGAGGGGCTGCTTCCATCTCCTGCAGCAGTGAGTGAGGGGCTGCTTCCATCTCCTGCAGCCCCTGCTGCCAGCCCGGCCCCTCCCTCGGTACCATGAGTGTGTTGTACACAGCAGCTGCAACACCCCAAAACCCTGCATGGCCCAGCTCCTCCACCTGTTTGCTCTCAGTTAACAGTGCAGGTACAACACGTTGTAAGTCTGCTCAAACACCGAGGCCGGGCTGCAGCAAGTGCAGTCCTTGGAGGGTTTTGTGCCCATCACTTCATTTTGGGCAGAGCCTGTTTTGTGGAGAGGAGGAATGGAAGGCCATAAACATTGGAACCGTGGCTGGTTTGGGGTTGTTTCTTTTCGAACGAGGAGCCCATCCTTAACCACCTTCCTGGCTGTTCTTTACCTCTGGATCACTGCTCACACATCAGTTACCGAGGCTCCAGAGCAGCTCGCCCCTCGCACCAAATCAATCACGGCAAACAAAGCCCTGGGGAGTCCACAGCCCCTGAAAACTCGTCAATGCTGACAGGGTACAAATCGGGGAAGGGAGAAGGAAAAAAAAAACAAACCCAGAAGGAACTCCTAGAATCAATATATCACAACTGAAATCAAGGAAATGCATTACCTAAGTGCATAAAGGCAGCGATTCCCAATTCTATCTCATGACCCACTAAACGCTGTGTTTACTCTAGTGATGGAACAGGCTGTAACTCCAATTAAAATGCAGGCGGTGTCCTCTCTCATTTATCAAGGTGTCTGGTTTAGCATCTCCGGTGTCTGCAGTTTACAAGCAGTTAGCGCTCGGCTTTCAGCCCTGCCATTACTGCGGGCTGCGAATGGCTGTGAAATCCCTACTGAAGTGCTGGGTGAAGTGGAGCAGCTGCCTGCTGAACAACCCCACAGCCTGCTGTGAGTGCCACCATGGCACAGTGTCACCGGCTGTGTCCCCAGGACAGATCACACACAGCCCTGGGACAGGCAGGACATCAGAGCCAGGGATGTGCAGGGCACAGACTGGATAAAGGCTGTGCAGGGCACAGACTCCCTGCCCAGGCTGGATAAAGGGTGAGCAGGGCACAGACACCGTGCCCAGGCTGGATAAAGGCTGTGCAGGGCACAGACTCCCTGCCCAGGCTGGATAAAGGTGTGCAGGGCACAGACACCGTGCCCAGGCTGGATAAAAGGTGTGCAGGGCTGGGACTCCCTGCCCAGGCTGGATAAAGGCTGTGCAGGGCACAGACACCGTGCCCAGGCTGGATAAAAGGTGTGCAGGGCTGGGACTCCCTGCCCAGGCCAGGCTCCCCTCTCTCCTCCCTCCGCAGTGCCCTGCAAGCAGCACACAAGTATCACACCCCCCTTTCCAACGCAGAGTGCAAATAAACAGGCAATCCGACCCCTAAAGAGCTCTAAATAAAGATGCTTTAGACCCGTGACACTGAAGTTAGTTTTTCATTACTGTAAGTGCTCCGGGCAAAGATCTGTGGGAACCTTTCATGGTCCTTCTCAGAAAGGGAGCTACTTTCAACATCAAAGGAGGAAAAGAAAAGAGAGGCTGTTAACACCCTGCTACCGCTGGTTGTCATCTTGTCACCAGTGACCACGAGAAGGTGGCAGAGAAATTGTCTGCAGAAGGGGCATTTTTGAGAGCTCCCAGGCACCTATCAGACATCACAGTGGCCTGTGAGTTTGCCTTGTCACCGCATCTCCCCAAAGCATTTCAGAAATAACCAGAGGGGGCTTCTATTTCTGTTTCTCCTCAGTGTTTCTTGCTGCCCACAGCCTGACCTTAACCCAGCACTGGAGAGAGCGCAGAGCAGGGCAGGATGGCAGCTCCCCTCTGCCAATATCCACCTCCTTCTGGCAGCAGGGATGGCAGCAGGAGGGGTGGGGAGAGGCTTTCCTCCCACCACCCCATTTCAAACCAAAGACAAGCAAAGAGACCTGAGCACAGCTTCCCATGGCATGAGACCCAGAAATCAGGTCAGTTTTGACTCACTGGAAAGCCAAATGCCCTGATAGAAGTCAGCAGAATACTCCCAGCACAAAAGCCTGCAGCTGTTCCCAGCCCTACCCTGTAAACGCCCAACATCTCTCACTGCCCAGAGCCCATTTTTGTGAGGACAATGCCAAGGGTTGCTCCTCACACAGGCTCCTTCCACATCCCCTCTGGATCCAAGAACAGATTACTGCTCTTGGAGCTGGGAACATCTTGTCTGTACCCCCCGAGGCCGTAAGGGGCTGAAGGGCACACCCAGCCACCCTCCAGACACCAGGCAGGAGCTGGCAGGCCTCCTCGGGGTCTTTATCAAGACCAGAATTAAATGTCACGCTTGAAAATCGGGTAGTGTGAGGCCAGGGCTACCACGGGATCTAAAATCAAGACAGCAATCGTGGCATGACTAAGCTGTAGATGCAGTCACAGAAGTCCCTGGGAGCTGTCTCCTGCTGGCAAGAGCGTGCAGAATGATCCCTGTTAACGCTGCGAGTACATTAAATGCAGACATCTCTGCAGGGCCTGAGGTCATTCTGGAGCTCTGTGGTGCTTAAATGAGTTTTGATACCAGAACACTTCGCTCTGACATTTACATCCTGATGTTTCACTGCCTGCACACAACCTCCTCCCCTCCCTGAGGCCTCTGTGCTCAAAGAGTCACATTCAAATGCACAAAAATATCCCCAAACAATAGAAAACAGCAACAAATGTTCCGGCTTGACTTCAGGACAGAGTTTCTTTAAATTCTGGAGTACCAGAATGGAAGGCAATATGGGCTAGACAGGTTTGTGAGTGCCAGAGAAGCTGGTAAGCTCTTGGACAGCGCTGGAATGGGAATGAGGAATGTTAGAGAGCTCACCAGACTTCACAGTGAGAGGGTGAAGCACGAAGCCAAGATTCACAGTGAAAACAAAGCCCAGAGGTAATCCAGTGCACAGCCAGCCCTTTCTCTTTCCAGTCTCCCTGAAAAACCATCCTTGGGCCAAAATCTATTCCCATCTGAGAAGCCCTCAGTGGGTTAGACCAAATTAACCATTCCACAGCACAAGGAGGGCCGCTGGAATTTGTGTTCCCAGCATTTCCATCTTCAATTTTATGTACAGCATTAGGGTGATGCTAAATTTATGCACTTTAAGGTCATACTCTTCTTTTGCCTCCCTCTGCAGTTTCATTGCTTTTTATGGCTGAAGCTAATATAGGACAGAATTTGAGGTTGAAAGAGGCTCTCTGATCATCAGTCAAAAATAAAACGTGTCTGTCATTGAGAAAACAGGCACAACTCAGCCCATTTTTGTCAGACTTAAGGCATATTTGCTGTGAGCACATGAAAACCAAGCATACAAAAGCCTTCTGGATCTGTAGCTACCATGAACCCCTGAAGAAATTTAGACCATTAAACCCAAAAATTATTTCCCCAGCAGGAACAAACCTTTAAAGTTGAAACTCTTTCAATGGAAGAAGCTGTATTTGAGAAGGGCCCATTTAAACTAACTGTTCTAGAACTGGCTGAAGTGAACTGCACCTTCCTCAGCTCAGCAGGAAAGGCAGATCACAAAAATAGGTCATGTAATAAGACACTTCATAGCAACCATCTGAATGCCTGGCTTTAATTCCATAATTAATTTTGGCATGGCTTAGAAAAGGTAGGATTTGGATGCCGTGATTTCATCTGCAGAGCTGGCTTCTGCAAGGCTTTTCCTGGTTCTGCTCTCCCCCTTGAATACTTGATGTACAAACCAGTGTTGTCAGTTGTTTTCAGAGAAGATACCTCCAAGTTTCTTCAGATTACACTAATAGTTCCACTGATTGAAAATCCACAGCAGAAGGGAATGGGGAGTCCCTGAGATGCTGATGGAGTTAGAATAATTTATGGAGAGCAGTCTAGCACAACAGAAGCTATTTAAAGCTGTATGATATACCCACAAACTCTTATTAAGGTCTGCGGTTTTCAGCCCTGTGAGACAGAAACCAGTTATCATTATGCATCACCATGAAAGCAGATTAAAATTAAATCAATCTGTTTATCTATGGGTTTGCAATGCAGCTTTTCCAAAGCATAACACATTCTCCACCTAATTAACATTTCAGGAGGAAAACCCATTCCACACAGACACCAAGCCACCGTCATTCAGAGATATTACAGAAACATAGCCCAGGTGGATTTATAATGAAATTTAATTAGCGAAAGGGCACAAGACCTATTTAGGCTTCAGAAGTTGAATTGTGCATACCAGGAGTTAAATAAAATAGATTTGTCTGTAATGTGTACCTCACGGGCTGCCCAAAGTCGCCTGTTGTGGCTGAAGTTTGCGTGCATGCACACAGGGACAGGTATCTGCACACATGCACACAACACACATTCAGATTTTGTTCCTGTGCCTTTCAAACAAAGTCCTTGTTAAAAACACGGTCTGCAAGATGTAAAACACACAAGTCTCTGGAGAGCCAAAAGGAAAGGATGCATACAAATCGATTTAAAGCAGAAACTGTATAAATACAGAGTCTGCAGCTCTGACCTCTGTTTACTCACCAAACAAGGCATCAGAGGGCCTCATTCTCCGTGGGAAGCAGAACTAGATCTTTTTCCAGGAAGACCCTGAATGATGAAGCTCAGGAAGCAGAGCTCCAGAGTCATTCAAGAACAGCATCCTGAGCCCTGCAGGACCCAGCAGGAGTCACCCTGGGACTCCCAACGTGACAGAGAGGTCAGGAGCAGGTTTGTCACAGACCTCGTGGCTGCCCCATGCCCACAGCCCGGCTGTGCCCCTCCTCTCCCTGCACCTCTGGGCTGCTCGAGGCAGGAGCAGGAGGGAGATCCCCTCCCCAGCACCTTCCCCTGCAGGACAGAGCTCTGGGCACCACCAGCAACCAGAGCACAGCAAATCATTTCTGATTCAAGGCTGTGCACGAAGGTGTTTGCTTACAAAAATGAAAGGCAAAGATAAATAGTGCTGCCTGCTGATTTAAAGTGGTTGGGAGCCCTGTGGACTGCTTCAAAGTACTGTTTCCAAAATAAATGCAAAAAATATTATGTAGGGTCTGAAATCTTTCTAAATTGCTTGTAGGAAAGCAAACAATGCAGCACATCCCTTTTATTCCTGGCCAAACAGCAGCAAAGCTGCTAACAGCACAGCTTGTGCAACCAGCAATTTTTTAAAATTAGACTTAGATTTAAGAAAGGACAGGAAAAACAAAGCACAGTACTGGGCACTCTGTGCAGTGAAAGCAAAGTGCCATCTGCCCCATTTCACAGGTGAAAAACATTCTGAAACAGCACCACAGCACGGGAGGGAGGCTGGTGTTGGACAGCCCACGAGAGGAGGGCACTGATGGATTACCCAGTCCTCCACTGCAGATGGAGCAGGAAAGAGAACAGAATAACAAAACATTTCCAAAGAGCTGTAGGACACTTCTCTCTGTGTTTCTGTGGACATATGCACATTTGTGCAGAGAGGAAAGCAGCAAGTGGGGGAATTCTTATGATTCACTTGAACGGGCTGAGAACACTGAGCATAGAAAAAGGAAGAAAAAACTGGTGAATTGTGCACTACTAGTCTTCCAAAAAATTGCAGAGATAGGAATAGACCTTTATATTCTCTATATAGACCAAGAAGTAATGGGGTTGGCCAAAGCAATTCTTTGGTTTTATCTGAAAAGCAGTGCCTGGTACAGGGTCTCTTGTTTTGAGGTCACACAATAAGGCAATTTTTTGAGGGATGCAGATACTCCTTCAGAGCCATGACCTGGCCAATGACCTTTTCACGAGACCTGAATGCAGGGATGCTGCCAGCAACCAAAACCACAGGAACTCTGACTCCTCAAGCAGCCACCACCCCAACTCCCCGGGCTGCCTGATGCTCAGTGACAAGGAGCGTGCATCTTGAAGCAAGCACTTCTAGCTGAGGCTAAAATGTATCAGCAACCACAGTTAGCATCAAGAGCCTCTAAAAAGGCTCCTGTGCTGTGCTGGAGGGACTGAACCCAAATGCTGTGTGAACCCAGGGCCCTGCACTGAGCCTGCCCCTCCAGCCCTCCACGGTGACACCTGGGACCCCCCAGCGCTGCTGCTGAACGGGGCTGCTGCTGCAAGGGACCTGAAAAACATCCTTTACTAAAAGTTCATTTCAAACTCCAGCAGCAGGACAGCTCTGAGGTATTTCCAAGTCACATCCCAATCCAGAACGAGGCGGCTGAGAGCAGAAGGAACGTTGCTCCACAGCACTAACGAAGAGCCATCAGCACAAACGAGTCAGCTCTGTTCCCTAGCAACTCCTCACAGCTGCGGATAAAATCATCTTCTGGACATCACAGAAATTGGGACTGCTTAGTTCTGTTCCACAGGAATCCTCTCATCCATTGCTGTGTGCAGCTCCCCCCAGGAGGTGACACAGGAGCCTCTGACAGCAGTGGGACTGTTACATCAGCTTGGCCAAAGCTGTACAAACCCACGGACCCATGTGCTGTGCCTGTCCTTCACTCAGTGACATGGGTGTCAGATGTTCAAACAGCAGCAGCTGAGAGACAGAAACACATGGAACAGTCCTTGCTGCAAAAATCCTGAGAGCCTTTTCTGCAAAGGCGCCTCCTCCCTCCTGGGAGCAGCTCCACTGATTCCTGCTGACATTAGTTAAGGGCTACAGCATCAGGGCCACGCCAGAGAGAATGGAAAGGAAGTGTAGGAATAAAGGGTGCGGATTCTTCAGTGGAGAAAAAAGCCTGCTTTGCTCCAAAGAGCTGCCGTTGGCATAAAATAGATATTCACTGAGCAATTCGAATAGGAAGTTTTGTTATATACACAAAATCCAGGCTGAACACCATAGCTCTATAATGCTACATTTAACCACCTTGCTGTCATCTGCACGAGTGGCCACCAAAGCAACATCTGCTAAATAGCAGCAAGGAGTTCTGCTGCAGGCAAAGCCCAACAGCTCAGCAAAGCCACTGATGCAGAAGGGAGTTCAGTTAATACAAAAATGACACTGCTCAGAATTATGCTGTGCCCTTAACGCAGGGCACATGCAGAGTTGTAGCACCCAGCTGCAGCAGTTAGCTCCAGTGCATGTCACAGCACAGGTATGGTTGTGGCTTTAATCTTGGAAGAGCCACAGAAAAGGCCTGGCTGATCCAAACAAGCAGAAGAGATCACTTGGAGTAACACAAAAACCTCCCTGTTGATTGCTCTCCAAGACAGAGCCACTGTGCAGGAACACAAAGGCAGCTGGGAATCCTCTCCACACATAAATCCTGAAAAACCAGTAACTACATCTCCTCTCAAACTTCATGCATATCCTTGGACTGCTTTATTCTACTTGTGCCTTACAATGTAAGAAAGATGAGGAGGAGTGAGAGCCTTCTTGTCCCAGCACACAACTGTTCCAAGGCCCCTCCTGTGGGATTCAAACGGGTGAGAACCCCACTGTCCTTCATCAGTGCTCAATTAAACACCATGAAACAGAATATGGGAACTTAAAACATGGGCTGAGCAAGAATTCAAGTGCACACGAATTTTTCATTCCCAAATCGCAGAGGTGAAGGAAAAATCAACAGAGGGCAATGAAGAATTCAGCCCACAGCTCACAGTGAAATTACCACTTTGGGGGGTTTTGCACGCTGATTCTTTCCACGGGAGCCCCCTCTGAAGCCCCGTTCCAAGCCCACACCAAAGGTGGCTCTGAGCCCGAGGCACTTCAGAGAGACACTAATTAAACAACAGCCCTGTCATCCCAGCCCCAGCAAACTGCTGCTGACATGACACACGTGCTCCCAGCAAAGGGCAAAACCAGCACAACAACAAGAGCCCTGGAAGGGGCTGGGGGAGGGAGGGACAACTCACTGCAGTGTTTAAATCTAGATTTAAACCTATTCCTCATCAGCGTGCTGGGGTGGAGCAAACAGCCCCGAGCTGGGGACCCCGAGGGGACAATGCAGAGCTGCAGAAGGTCAGTGTGGGGCTGGGGGAACAGCACAGGCTGTTCTAAATGGGAGAAAGCAAATGTCAGTCTCCTCTGTGTGGCTATAACGGTTCTCTTGGAAGTGTCTTTGTCAGGAAATACAGAAAACACAGTGTAAAAAATGTTATTCAAAACCCCCAGCCTTTCTTGTTGGCTTTAGCGCTGGCTGTGGTAAGAGACTGATGGAAGACCTCTAGTTTGCTGTCAATGCATTTTCACTTTAGAGAGAGAAAACAAATGGATTAAAAAAGGAAAGATGCCAGGGATAAATATTTTAGTAATCTCAGTCACAAACCTGTCGTATTACAAGGATTACAGTCCATTAGGATTGTATGAAATCCACAGCAGAGCTTCTAATTCAGCCATATCTCAGTGACAAAAACCTCCTAACGTGTTTTAGGAATCCCTATTTGCTAATATTGAAAACATCTTTGAGAGCTACTCGTCCTAACAGGGCTGATTTGAGGAGAACCAGCTTAAATCCAGCAGTCTCTAAAGTCTCATCCTGCAATGTTCAGTCCATGGGGATGGGGAGTGTGGGAGCAGCCTCCTCTGGAGAGGCTTTTCCTGACACCTCATTCTCTGTTTTGGGAGCTCCTTGCTCTGGCCTTGAGAGCAGAGGTTGGTGCTGGCTGGAGCAGCAGCTGCCATGGGCACCGTGGCACACCCGTGGCACACCCGTGGCACACCCGTGCCACTCCTAGCACACCTGTGCCACATCTGGCACACCTGTGCCACATCTGGCACACAGCACCATCCTCTGCACGGGGCACGGCCACCAAGGGTCATCAGCAAAAGCAGCAGGGCTGGAGCTACAAAGGGCAATAAATCGGCCCCAAGGTTTTCTGCTAAATAAAGCAATATTTCCTCTTCCAAAAATACCCGACTGGTAGTCTAGGAGTGACTGCTAGAGGAGATTTACTAAAATGGTACACACTGAAAAAGAAAAATAGAAAAAAATAAATGTGACAGGCCCTCCTGAAGGCTAATTTGAAGACCTTCCCTCCAGGAGGCCGAGTTTCTGGCAGAGCCATCACTGTACACGTGGATGCTCTGCAGCAGCACAGGGCTGCACTCGTTAGCTTTCGTTCCACCTGCCTGGGAAATCCACTCCGAAGGGAGGAGGAACCAGGACAGCGCTGGAGAACCCAAAGCAGGCAGGGCTGTGGGGAAATCCTTCCTGTGTCAGCAGCTCTGGTGGGTGCAGCTGGAATGAATTACCTGATGTCAAATGTTCATTAAGTTTGCCCTTGAAGCAAAGTTAGACTGAAATGTGGAAAGTGGGTCACTGGGTGTGATACTGCTTATCAGAGGCATTATCATATTTGGTTATGCACTGACTGATCAGTGCCATGGCACTGCCTTGAGATGTGCTCTGCTCAGAACAGGGAATTAATTAAAACTGAAGCTGCTGCTGATAGTGGTGATGCAGGAAAAGACTATAACCTGCTGGAAAACAAAGATGGCTAAATGCAACATTAGACAAAACTGAAATTTATAGCAGAACATAATTTAAAGAAACAGAATGCGATTTAAAATAAGACCTCAGCTCATTATTTCAGTAATTCATATGTCCCTTTCAAAGTCAAAAGGAAACCTGGTCTTCAAAATGTTCTTTGCAGCACATACTCAAACCAGTGATAATACAGCAATATGGGAGAGTCACAGTTTCAACTGTTCATTCATTTCCCAACACAGCTGCAAAGTGTGCCTATTTAGCCCATGATATAATAGGATATTTTGGTTCTGAATAATTGGACTTGAGCAAACAAGAGAGTCAGAGGGAAAAAAAAGGACTTAGAATTGAGAATTTCCTAGATTTTACCCAGAGACTGAGGACAAGAACTCCATGTGGATTTTAAAAAGCTCTTCTGCACACCCTCTCCAAATTACTGTGTCTATGCAAATTGCCAGCTCTCATCTGCACTGTCTGATTTGAACGAAATTTGGAATAAGTCAGCTCAGAATTAATTCCAGCAAGATACTTTCAATGTTCTTCTCACAAGTTCCATGTTCTGTGAAGTCCCCTTGAAAGCAAAGACGCTGCAGGTCCCATCAGGACCCCGGACTTGCAGAGGTCAGGATGAGGTTTCACCAAGCCAGCACAGCCTCTCCTGAGCCGCGGGATGCTCCGAGGGCTCGGGACTCCCTGAAGGGTCCCTGGGCTGTCTGCAGCAGGGAAAGGGACCTGTTCTAACACTGTCCAATCCGGCCGCATTGTTAGCACATCATTAAAAACAGGCCTTTGCCGTGTAGTTACTAATTAGTGCTTAGTAAAGATAAGTACAACTTCTGACAGTGCAAGGCAGTTCATAATTTACATAAGATAAAAAGCAGGGCGTGCTCAGTGCGCACAAAGGAACAGAGAGATGGCACCCTATCTATTATGGATAAACATTTTGTTATTCTGAAATTATTGTCACTTCACCAAATTAATCTTCCCCTTTATAAACCTATTTTTAAATTCCCTGTCACCAAGTAGAAGAACTCTAGACTTGTGCTTTGTAGACACCATGTATCAATATCAGAACACAACAGCTATGTGACTCATTTAATTCGGACATGTAAGTAGAAGGTTTTGGGGATTCCAGGGATCTCTGGTATGGTATTTGTGCTACTGTGATGTATTTGATCAACCCAGGCCCCACTTAGCCTGATTTGTTGTTGAGGTTTATACTGCAGACTGTAATTCTGAGGAAGAGTGCTATTGTTGACAACATTTTCCAAGCTGTCTCTGTCAAACAGTAGGGCACACATTCACACATTTTTCTAATGATTTTGAAATATTTGAAAGTGCTTCTCATTTAAAAAGGTGCACTGACATACGGAAAAGGAAAGCCTGCGTATCCAGTTCCTCACTTCCTACAAATGCTGGCTCTGCCAAGCAGATCAATCAGCTGGTGGCCCTTTCCCTGCAAACATCCAGCACCAGCATGTCCCCATGCAAATCCCACACCCCGAATTTCCTCTGCCACACCCAGCCCCAGGAGCTCCTCGGCACCAGAGAGCACAGCCCCAGCAACAGCCCCTGGCTGCCAGGTCGGGGTGCTGGAAACCACCCTGGGGCCACCAGCCGTGACTCACAGCAAACCCGGCCCCGGGCTCGGGGGCCAGCCCCTGGGCTCGGGGTCAGCCCCGGCCGCAGTGCCAGCCCCTGGCTCCGGGGGTCAGCCCCTGGGCTCCGGGACCAGCCCCTGGCTCCGGGGCCAGCCCCGGCCGCAGTGCCAGCCCCTGGGCTCCGGGACCAGCCCCTGGCTCCGGGGCCAAGCCCTGGGCTCCGGGGCCAGCCCCTGGCTCCGGGGGCAGCCCCGGGGGTGTGCCAGGGGTGCGCGGTGGTCGCCCCACGCCCAGCTGGCACCCCGCTCCTCTCCCCCACTCTGTACTGGGATGGGAGACAATCCCTTCTGGATTAACAGCTCCAGAGGAATGCAGAGCAATTCCGACACGTACTGAACTCCCAGTTATTGGGACTGAAATGTATACATTTGTCTTCCCTCTCTGTTTATGCCCGGTGTTTGACTTCCAGCCAGCCCTTCCCTAGGAACCACAAAGATTGAGTGGCCGCTTGCTGAGCTCTGTAAGGCAGCTGGCCAGGCTTTAATTGCCCCAATCAGCTGATAACATTCTCCACAGATTAAATGATTGTGGCACAGGGACCCAGACTCTGTTTTGATGCTGGCCAAACCAAAGAGACGCCCAGCATCTGAACAACTCGCTCCTGTTTCATCTTGTAAGGAATATTGATTGCCAGTGAGAGGGGAAAGAGAGAGACGGGCACATCAAACAATTTTCTCTAAATCTCAACCCTTTAAGCTATAATTGTCGAGAAGGAAGGGCAATGCACCTCACAAGGATTTTGAACGCTGCCTCCTCTGCAGCATCATCGGACAAATCTGACTGAATGCCTTTCCCTGAATACCCACCGGGCATGAATGGCCCAGCTGAGTTTACAACAGCAATAAAGAACAGACTTTCAAACGAGTGTGGACTGATGCATACAGCAGAGTGAAAAATAAACACACTAAAGCTGCTACATAATTCTGTCAAGCATATGGTTAAGTTGTGATTTTATTTAGAAAACAGATTGTAAGAGTGAAGTGATGACAGCTGAGTCTATATTGGTCAGTCATAAATAAGAGTATTCTAATAGAGCTGGGCTTGTTACTGATCACATGCTGCCACACAGATTTAGTGAGAGCTAATCACTTAGAAAATAGAGCTTTTTAAACACATTTTGCAGCTCATTTTCAACTTTACATTGCTCAGTTGAAAAATCCATGATTACTGCACCTCACTTTAAGGGAGCGATGGGGGAGTTACATTTATGGCTCAATTAGACTTTGCAGCTCCTCTTAGACAAAATGAATCCCTCTTGCACTGCAAAGGGGCCGCAGCCTCCCCCTCCTTGGACACCCCTTCAGTGCCAAGGCTCCAACTGCACTCAGCCCCTCTGAGCCAGCTGTGAGCCCCAAAGCTGCACTGCACCCTGCAAGGACCTGCACTCAGCCCCTCTGAGCCAGCTGTGAGCCCAAAAGCTGCACTGCACCCTGCAAGGACCTGCACTCAGCCCCTCTGAGCCAGCTGTGAGCCCCAAAGCTGCACTGCACCCTGCAAGGACCTGCACTCAGCACCTCTGAGCCTCCCCTTCTGCACAGCCCCACTCTGTCCTTGCTCTTGGGACCCCAGCTCCAGGGAAAAGCAGATTATTACTCACACTCACCTCAGAAGAATACATCCGATTGATACCAGCAGCTTATCAGTCCACATTGAGCTCTGCTGAAATATTTCAGCCCACAGAAGAGAAACTAAATCTCAAAAAGTGTTGGCTAATAGTGGCAGTCTTAATGAAAACATGTATTATGAAATACAACACAAACTGCTGTGCTTATTGCCAGTCCAGCTCAGGCCACTGTAGTTTATTCCCAGTGGCTTTAACATGCTGCAGTTAGGGAGCAGGACAGCTCAGCTTCTACTCTGTCTGTTGCTGTTCCATTCGCTTTTTTTATCTTTTATCATTGTTGTCAAAGTTGAGAGTAATGAACCTTGAGCTGTTTTCCTTGTTTCTTTCCCATACAGGATGGGGCTTGGGAGGGTCAGAAGCTGCAGGCTGGATCCTTTATCAGCCACAACGCCCTGTCTGCTCTGTCTACATTCGTGCCTGTGTGGCACATACAGGATGAAAAGTCTGTCACTGTTGCTACACGTGTTGGATCAAAGGGGGATTAAATGCTGAATTTTGATTATTAACCTGGTATTGCAGTTAGTACTCACAGGGTACTGAATGGAACAAGTACAAGGAGTATGTTGCATTTTTAGTTTGTTTCCACTGTAAGAGCAGGAGAAGCTGTGCTGGAATCTGTCCCTGGCCCACACCAAGATCTCAGTGTGTGGTACTGCCTATTACTGAAAACCATTATACAGGAGGAGACAAACAACTGATAATTAGCAGCCTTTACATGCCCATTAGGTTAAGTATTCTTGAAAGTATATTCATCTGCCATCACATTTGCATTCTGATAGCAGATGAGAGAAATTGGATATTAAATCTATTGGCTCCCTCAGAGGGCAAACAGAGCAGAAGAGTCTATTAAATCACAAAAGGAGGAAAAATTCCTTGCTGTTCCCCTGTACGGTGTGAGCCATCTCCAAACGTGGCAGTGTTTCACACAGCAATGGGCTGAAGGGAAAGGAGCAGCTCTCCTGGACACGGGGCAGTTCAGCCTCGCTTTGCTTTCGTGCTTCAGCTCACTTGACTGCAAAATCCACTCAGAGATTTTTTGTAAAGGACTGTGAAACCTAAAGATAAAATCAATCTTTTAAGTGCAAAAGTCCTTTTTATCTGTTTTTTTTTCTGCCTTAGCATTTACTCAGTTTTAAGGAATACAAATAATCAGATAACCGCATACAAATAATTTCTAGTTTTTCCAAAGCTTCCTGGCACATTTAGCAGCATAATCCATACAGTCCTCCAAAGAACATCGTCTTTGACTACTGACAATCCTTGCCAGCACCTCTGTGAATGAATTCTACACTTCATACATGCGGTTTGTTTGGGTTTTTTCCCAAGTGACGTGCAGAGAGCTCGGTTTCAGCTGAGCCATCTCTCCGGGCCCCAGCACATCCAGCCCAGCTCCCAGAAAAAGCCACATCTGCCACTCTGTGAAGATGAGGAGTCTGCCATAACTGAAAAAGATTTTGCCAATATTGTCTTAAGTAACAAATGTACAGTCAATCTCTGGGTGGCTCTCAGAGAAATGAAAAAAGCACATTACAGACAGGCAGTTTCTGTCTGACAAGGCCAGAGCAATCTCTGCCGAGTGCCATCCTTACAAGCTTTTCCTAAGACACTGGAGGAAGAAAAACAAAGACTGAGTCTATTCAGAGCAGTTATTCCAGTGGTGCCTGGCTGGTCTGAAAACACAGACAAAAACCTGAACACAACTAGAGGGGACACAGAACATCAAGGATTATTCCCATGCTCAAATGCACTCGTGCAAGTTCAGAGGCTGAAGTGAAAGACTGTCAGCTTGACAATGACTTAATAAATTGCTTGTGGCTTTGAGTAGGCACTGGAAGCATCCTTCACTATCTACATGGAGTTCTGAAAGAAATCACAGAGGCACTGAGCACTTGTTCTGATGAAGAGCTGCAGAGAATTCAGTGTGCTGCCAGGGGCCAGCACTGCTGCACTCCTGCCAAGCAGCCTCACCACACACACCCTGCTACACGCTCAGGCCACGATTCCAGGGGATCTGGAACATTCTCTGAGCTGCAGGTACTGCAGCAGAGCTTGTTAGTGCTGAACTGGGCTACTCTTTTAAATAAAACTGATAAATAAATAATAATACACAGCAAGAAAAAAGCACATTAAGTCCATTGTAGGTGGGACACAGCGAAGGAGGATGAGATCAGCTGCTGTCCTGTGATTATCATTTATCAGAACAGCCCTCGGTCCTGTACTCAAAGTGCCTGAGAACACTCAGTAGGAAAGCTTTGGTAACTCACTCCTTTCAAAATTATGCAGAGCCACTGGAGTCATAATTACACTGTCATAATGAAGAGGGAAAAACTCTTCTAACAAGTAAATTCTTGTTGTAAATTGCATTATGAGAGTGGTAATTCCCTCTGAAGTAGGCATCACCGTGTCTTCCTGCCCACATCAGTTCATTACGGTGCCTGTGCTGTCCCAGCGGAGCCTTCTCTGGGTAAATGAATGTTTTGGGATGATATTGCCAACTTGGGACTTATTACTTAATTGTATATGGAAGCATTTGGGCCATTAGCATACATTTAGAAGTGTCTTATTTCACAGATGTTAATTTATCTTGGGGAATGCCCTTCTTTCTTCCCTCCTCCTTTTTCTCTTTCAGTTCTTTCCCTGCAGCCACCCTATTTATTCTGCCAGGTCCTAGTTCAGCCGTTTGCAAGCCTGTGGTGAGCAGCTTACTGTTTTAAAACCTTCCCAAAATGAGATTTGAAGTCTATTTCTCAAAAACTGCACAACCAAGCACTTCCTATCTTCCCTCACAGCTGAAAAGTATCCCCAACTCTGGGTGGCTAAGAAAGCCTAAACATCTCTAGCTAAATACTGAGATTTTTCAGGCATTCCTAATTGTTTTATCCACCTAATTATTATAAGATCTCAAAGCCATGCATAGAGCTTTTCTCTGCAGGTATCTCACTTTGGGAATTTTTAACTAATAATATATTCCCTCTAACAGAAGGGTCAAGAAGGTAGAATAATACAATAAAGGAAATCCCCACCGTTCCTTCATTATTCAGAGATATTGGGAAACTTGCAGTGAATTCCTGGAACTTGCCAACCTGGACAGGGCCCTGCATGTCCAAAGTAAGGTCCCAGAGATGTCAAATCCTAGAGCTTGGTTTCCTTCTCAAGTTTCAGAGAGGGCTGAACATCTGTATGGTCAGAAAGAAGGTGGTTCTTGAAAAGGCTTTGAACATGTTTAAAATTAATCAAAAGTCGTGCCAGAACTCACACCACTGGTTCCAGCCTTGTGCTGCAGCCCAGCCCCTTCAGGCCCCCTGTTTATGTAAACACCCCTCTGAACTGCAGTGGGAACACCCAAAATTGCCTTTCCCCTCCTGGGCTCGAATTCGTCCACAAACAAAACTTCAGCTGGTGATGACTGACATTTTTCCCTCACTGTTTACAAATTGCTCCATCCGACAGACTGGCAAAGCAATTACTGTCTCTGCTAAACCTGGAGCACAGACATGGTTTAGAAAGGGTCTCTCAACATAGAATTAATTTATTTTTATTTGATAAATCAAAGGCAATGAGCATTTCTAGCTGCAGAGGGAAAAAAGCCTTCATTGATGAACTCACAGTTCAGGACCTATGTGCAAGAAATCCTATCCATGAAATAAAATAATAAATAAAGCAAACAAGCAAGGAAAACCCAGCAGGGGATTTAAAGCCATTTTCAGTATCTGTTAGCTTGAGTAATGAATACTGGCAATAGGCAATTCCTCACAAAGATGACAACCTTAAACCCAAACCCTTCAGAGCTTTTAGGCATTAGATCTAAAGATTTATGAAGAGATATCTTTTTGTTGATAAGCCTTTACAAGGCACAGTGCACCAGAGTTCAGCAGGCACAGCTGAGGAAGGAGCAGGTAAACCACAAGTAAAAATAAGTAGGAAAATGAAGTGTCCCTGCATTTCTTGAGAGCAGATGTCTGTCCTGCTTCCAGCCAACTGCTCAGAGAGCCACTGAAGTGGCCACATCAGATTCTGTGAGCTCCATTCTCTGATTTTAGCCCAGCCAGACACGGCCACTGCACAGGCTGAGGTTCCTGCATGGCACCAAACCCACATTAGAGCATGGGGGAAGTGCCCTTTTCCTCCTGGAGAACAGGAGAACATAAACATCTTTACTCAAAGAGCACTCAAAAATAACTAATGCAAACAAAACAATATTCAAGTTTGGACACAGGCTCCAAATACTGAGCACAAGCTCTTCCCTGCACTCAGGGCTATTCAAACATTACACACAGAAATGCATCCCCAGCCCTGTGCTGCAGAAACGAAGCTCCTGAAGATGTCCTGAAGTGTCCAAGGGCCCCACCAGTTCAGCCAGTGATGCCCAGCACCTCAGGCTGTGCAGTTCCAACACCCCAAAGGCAAAACCTCTGTCATGACAGCCAGGGTTCAGTTTCACCGTTTGAAGCTGTTACAGATTTAGATCAGATTCCATCTACTCTAATACAGATCAATTATTCTGTGCAATGAACTGCCTACCCCGGGCTATTACTATTGGTATTCTGTGTGATGGGGTTGAAGAGATCAACCAGCACAAAGATTGACTCTGTAACAGCAGCTCCCCTCACTCCATCCCCATGGGAATTCCATGGGAGGGGCGGGGCTGGCTCGGGAGTAAACTCCTGCAAGGTGAGTGATGCTGTGCAGACTGACATCTGATAAAGTGACAAAGACAGTTCATTACCACGGCTTTACACCGATGTTACAAGGATCTGTCAGATCTGTTCAACTAATAACCTCGAAAATCTAAAAGGGCTCAGATTTGCCATTACAAGTAGGAAACTAATGTTCCATAATTTTTTTTGTGATCAAAAATGCACTTTGAGACTGGCTGATGTATTTCATATGAGTGTGCTCATCCTGGATAAATGTTACCCTTAAAAAATGCAAAAGCAACACTGTAAAGTCAAACCTTTCCAATAATTTCAAATCAAAGATTACCTCCCCTCCCACAAAATGTCTTATTCCTCAATGTAGTTAGCCTTTATTTCTAAAACTACTTTGGAAATAGGAAAGATCCTTATCTGGATGAGATTTCGTGTTTTACTAGAATATTAGAGGAAGAGTTCTTTGACCCAGAGTTTTACAAGAACGTTCTACGTATTCAGGCACCCACATACAGCTAAAAGTGAGCTCCTGTCCCTGTCAGCAGTAACTGGGACAGTGCAAGGAGCTGGCCCGGGCCCGTCCGTGGTGTCCTGGGTGTGACCCCGGTGCTGGTGACCAGTCCTGGGTGGCACAGCAGCGGGGCAGGGGGGCTCTGCAGGGCCCTGTCACCGTGCCCGGGCTGCCCGGGCAGGGAGGACTCGAGCACAGCCCGGTGACATCTCCAGAGAGTGATGGATGGCAGGGGCAGCACCGCGGAGCAGGCAGCCCACACCCTGTCAGTGCCAATCACCCGCGGCATCTGTCCCACCTCTGCTGGCACAGCCCTGACGGCACCTTGCACATTGCTTCATTTCTGACCACAAAGGAGCCACTAATGCGTTCTCCACTGAGAGCTAAACAGTTCCGGGGGAAGAAAACAACACTTCTGACATCGATCCCATAAACTGGGGCACTGGTAGTACCCCAAACATCCCCTTTTCTAAACAAACCACCAGCAAAAACAACCCAAACCTCTATTTCCCAGCTATCATCAAGTTAAGTTGATTTCTGCTGCTGCTCTTCAGCTCCCCAGATTAATGGGCTATATTGGAAAGCCAGTTTTCCCTAGCCAGATCTCAGAGTGTCTGCAGAATGCAGCACAACAGCAGTTCTGAAGTGCCAGCTCAGCAAGGCAGCAGTGCAGTCCCAGGCAGGGCAGCCTCAGTGCCGAAGAGCTCCCTGGAGTTTGTGGTTTGCAGGTGCTGGGGAGAGCAGGGAGGCAGAGCCCTTGCAGCAGGACAAACAGACTGAGCCTGGCAGTGACCTGCAGCCCAGGGACCCAGGGCAGGCAGCTGGCCCAGAGTTTGTTTGCCAGCAGAGCAGGCACCACGGCTCACAGAGCTCTGTGCCTCGCCAGGCTGGCTCAGGCTCTGGGATGGATCCAGAGGAGGATCCCAGGCCTGGGAGCAGTCAATAAACCCGAAAGGGCAGTCGGCTGCAAAGGCCACTCATGTGGGCAGTGGTTTGCTGCATTCGTCTCTCAGTTTTCTGACACCTGCTCAGGGAATGTGAGTTGATTCTCAAGGCAGAGGATGTTAACTGGAATAATTTTAACAAGAAGGAACCATTTACTTCTTAATATAATCTGCAAGTGCAACAGGAGGTAATAGAGTGCCCTAGATGTCAATAGTTCTTAAGCACTTGTCTCCACAGTGCCACTGACAATTTTGGGCCATTAGCAAGTCACTTAGCAGAGCAGGAAAGCTATTTTGCCATCCAGAAGATGGAGAAAATTATATTTGCTTGACTAGCTCATAAGCAGGCTATGAAAGATAATTCCTACTTGCAGAGTGTGCTGAACACAGCAGAACACCCCAGGAGCCTGCTGGAAAAGCCTCTCCTGGGGCTCCAGCAGAGGGGGATTCCACCCAGCCCTGCTGCAAAGCTCCTGTGGGCAGCTCACGTTGGGAGGGAACAGGGGAACAGTGACTGCCATGAAACAGAGACAGCACTCTCACCTTGTCAGGACACAGGCTCTGACTCCTGCCCACCTCAACCTCATTTTCACATCAGCACTGAGCACTGAAAAAGCTGAAATGCACAGGTTGTGTTTCAAATGAAGAGGTAATTTAGGGTTTGGGTTGTTTTTTTTAATTCATTTTTTCTCATAGTTAGACAAGAGGGGAGAAACTCGGTTATGGGAAGACTTTAGAAGCTGTTTAAAGCAGAATGTGGAGGAGGATGTTTTAACAGAACCAGAGCTATGGAAGGAGCAGTGGAAACTCTGCAATGGGATTCTCTTCAGTCTGGCAGAGCAGTACAAATTCAGGGCTGTGGTACCATGAAACAGCCACAGAATCTGAGGCCTAGAGAAAAGCCCATCTCATCAAAGTTTTATGTGGCTGGTAACCTTCCTGATCACCACTCACTCCCTGATTGTTTCTGCTGTTTAAATATCATTCAGTTCAGCACAAAGAGTAAGATTTGATTTAGCCCAGCACCAGAAGAACACACAAGCAATTGGATAAAATGCCAGTCTTGTTCAAATTTTCTTGCTGTATAAATTGAGTGCTAATGATCTCCACTCTGCTCCCCTCATGCATTTATGCAGCCCTTTTCATGTTTGCTGGATTATTATCGATTGATTGGTGGATAAAACGGAGAGTAAGAGAAGCTCATGTAACAAACTTTGCGCCTTTTGGGGAAAATCTTCCCAATTATCAATGAGCACTGCTTACTCACCACCACAATTTCACACCAGTCCCTGTATTCCCACAATTAGCATCGTTAAAAATACCAGAGGGAAACCACAAAGCCTCTCAACAGTTTATAAAACTTGTACCTGCAGATGTCCAACCCCAACTTGGGTTTACAAATGCAGAAATAGCACTGATAGTTTATTAAAAAACCTTACTTTTCTCCCAATATTGGAGATTTATGAGTTTCTACTACAGCCTTCAGTCATTCCCTCACACTGGATTCACTAAGTATAATTAGAAATTGAATAACTGTAAAAAGAACTGCTGCTCTTTTCACTCATGAATGTATCCAGGCCTGACACTCAGTAGCTTAAGGCATTTCTAGCTCTCTAATTTCTTTGCTGATTCATCTCCAGAAACAGGAAAACAAATTTAAAAGGTTGCAAGCAGAAAGTATCAATTCTGTTGATTTTAAAACAAAACAGAAGGTTATGTTTATTGGGCCCAGCAAAACAAAAAAAGAGCTAATAAAGAAAGAACTGTATCCACAGTGTGGATTCAGGAAAGTCGTGTTCCTAACTGTGGGACATTGTGGCATCCCTGCACATACGGATTTAAACGTGACAGCACTGAGTTCATTCCAGCAGCAACTGGGGCTGGCTGCAGACAGGAACTGGAATTGTGTAACACCAGAGCTTCAGGCTTTAATTGCTGCAAGCATTCGGAAGGACTGACATGAAATTACACTTCATGCTTTCCTTTCCTTTCTCAGCAAAAACACTTCAAGCAGATCTCACTTCAGTTTCAGTTTCCATTACGTGTACCATGAAACTGCAGAAAAACTGCAGAAAAACAGCACAACAAGACAGACTGGGATATTTTCTGTGACCATCAGGAAACCCTCAGCACCCATGATGGGAAGGAAGAGGAGACTTCAGCCTTCCCTGGCCACCAGCACTGAAAAGCTGAAAAGGGGGAAGCAAGTGTTGAATAAAGATGAGAAATCCCTCAGTTTCCCAAGGCCCAGTTGAAGCTTTCAAGCTACAGCAATATTCTGTATTTTACCCATCATCTATATTGTATCTGCTTCCTCTCCTCGATCTCTCACACTCATACAGAGTCAAGACAAATACTTTTAATTTCCCTAGCTCATTAAAAAACAAAACCTAGGCCTTGGCTCTTATGGGCCATCTCTTTCCCAAAATTAAAAACAGTCCATCAGTTCCACGTTCACTCCTCTAAATCTTCCCTTGTGCAGAGCAGCACAAGATAAAACCCAAAAGGACTTTTCCCTAAATCTTTCCATATTCAGAAGTTTCCAGAAGGCTCCCCTTGAAGACAAGTTCCTATTAGAAAGGGGATAGGGTTTACTCTAAGCACAAGAGTTCTGAAACAGAAAATACTCAGTAGTGAGGAGTAATTTTCTACTTTTGGCTGTTTTGCATGTCTGTCCCTTAATTTTTGACCTGTATATCCTGTATTTTCCATCTGTTCAAGCCATGGTTTCCAGTCCACTGGAGCAAAAGCAATGGTAAAAGCATTTTGCCAGCAGCCCTTGGCCTCACTTCATGAATGCAGTTCCAAATCTTGCTGCCACTCAAGGCAGAACTTCAAAAAAGAATGGACTGCTTCAAAATAAAAATTAATACAATTTTTCTCATAAAAGAGTTACACTGGGGGAGGGGGGAAAGAGCCCTTTTCCTCTGTCAGAAAGAAGATCTGAATGAGAAGAGACCAGACAGAGGGAGAACATGTCACAGAGGGATGAAACCACAATTCTGACCCAAAAACCCAACCAAAAGCCCCCTAGAGACGCTGTAACAGAACAGAGAGAGGAGGGGCTCCCGGGAAGCACAGTTAATATCAGCACTGCTCTGACACTGCAGCTGGTTTTGGTCTGAAAGCCAGGAACTCTCAAAAAGCAGGTCAAGAGAAATCAAAACTCCAGAAAGCAACAGCACGTTGCTACAGAAGTTTGTTTTTAAAAGCTAACGCCAAAGTGCTGGTGTTAAGACAAGAATGCCACACTTTTCATTTTGAACTGATAGTCACTCCCTATTTTTAGCTTATTTTTTGTTTTAGGATACCTTAGATCTCAGAGTAAAAAGGTACAATTCAAACATGCCTTTTCCTTTTTGTTCCAGAAAATTCATTTTAGAAGCATTCCTTTAAAAGTTCAGGTGCTGAGTTTTCATCCTAATTTAAACAAAGCAAGATTTTTGAAAATTTTATAAGCCTATATGTAACATAATTATCATGGTTGTAACCAGCTCCACTTTAAATGGATTGCAGCTCATGGAAACAGATGCTTTGAAGTGAGATTTCTAAGACTCTACATTTACAGAGTAAAAACAATAAACATTTTTTACCTTAATTAATTGCTTTTACTGTTTCTATTTACACCTATTTTCAAATGCAGAAGTTTCCTTGTCCGCTGATGTCATCCCTTTTAAGTCACCAGAGAATAAAGACATCCCTGAACACCTTGCTACCAGGAACTTGGATTGGCTGGCTTGAAATCAGCACTCAGGAAACAATTTAAATCTTGGATTGGCTTAGAAGATGAGAAACTGATATGGTGAGGTGTTTGTCCTCCACCAGATGAAAAATAATTGTCCTTGAGTCAGCAACCAAGAGCTGTGTTATGCACTTTATACACCACACACCTGCAAAGGGACAATGTCCTGGTTTTAGGGCAAACCATCCCCCCCAGAAATCCCCCACAAATATCCCTGAGGGAAGGGAAAAAAAATTCACTGGGTTGAGCTGTTATTTCTGAGGCAGGTGGTGCCAAACCCGAGTTACTCCTTGCGCCAGGCCACGGCAGACGTGTGAGTTCCTGAACGTTCCATTTACAGTTCCAGCCCTGGAACGTGAGGTGTGAAAGGGGTTTGATCTCAGGTCACAGCAGGGTGTGATGTCCTGGGTGGCAGCTCCAAAGCATCTCTGGTGCTCAGCAGAGCTGTTGATGAGCACAGCTCCCAGTCTGTGGCGTCTGCACACGTCTGTGGCGTCTGCACACGTCTGTGGCGTTTGCACACGTCTGTGGCGCTTGCACACGTCTGTGGCGCTTGCACACGGCTGTGGCGCTTGCACACGGCTGTGGCGCTTGCACACGGCTGCGGGGTTTGCACACGGCTGCGGGGTTTGCACAAGCCTGTGGAGTTCGCACTGCTCCCCCCTATGCTGCACCTGCTCTTCCAGAGGAACATTTTGGGAGCTCTGGCAACACCCACCGTATCTGGGACAAACACCTGAGACAAAGCAGACCCGTCCCCAGCAGCCAGAGGGTGACATTTACCTTCAGCTCAGGAAGACGCGGCAGGTCACCGGCAAGGGATAAAAAAACAGAATAATCTCTGCAGACACAGATTTCCCACACGTCAGCCACACAGCCCTGGCTTACCGAAAGGGGGGCAAGCTGGGGAGAACTGGGCAGGCCCCCACACGTGCTGTGTGCCCAGTCCTTGCTGGCCTGCCTTGGATTATCCTGGTGGTCACAGGGAGCTGCCCCTGTAACACCCCCGTGCTTGCACAGAGTGAGGTGAGTCCACCTGGCACTGGATGTCACATTCAAACCCCACCCCTTGAGCAGTTCCTCACTTTCAGAAATTGTTTTGGTAGATCAATAATACCTGGGAACCTCAAACATCCTGGCATGCAGAACTGGGCTCACAACAAGCTGGGGAGAGATGCTGAAACACAGGAATCCTATTTAAATACCTCATTCTTGCTCATTTCCTGTAAATAACTCTGTGGATTTAAGCTTCATTAATCTCAACATGAGTCCACTGAGAGATTAGAAGAACTGCAAACTCCAGCTCTCAAGAATTTAGATGTTATCTCTTAATACATAGATATGTCCCAGCTCTACCATTTCAATTTTGGTAATAATTCCTCAAAGGACAGCTTCAGGAAAAGGCCTCTCTCGCTCCAAGAGACCACATCTCAGACAATTCATCCAATATCAGACTGAGCAACATGAGAAATGGTGAGTCAACCAAGCAATACAATTTCTGAAGAGCAGCAACTGATGGACTGTTAGGCAATTTACACAGAGAAAGTGGCTCCCAGGAGCAGAGAAACAAAAAGGTACCAAAGGAACACAAAGCAGCCTTACCTCAGTGTGAACTGATCTTCTGTCGAGTTTTTAGCAACCGACACAAGGAAAGTCAGAACGTCTCCTTGCTTGGCAGTCTTTGGTGCATACTGGATGACAATGTTGTTATCCAGTCTCATTTCAGTTAAAGAAGGGGCAGCATGTGTCTGGTAAAGGAAAACACTCCCAATCCTCTGCAGGGGCGGTCCCGACTCATCGATGCCGTTGCTTTTCCTGACGCCCTCCTTGGCGCACTCCCCTCTCTCATCTCCTGCGTGGATGGAGTAGTAAAGCTCCACGGGGCTCCCCTCGGACCTGTCCATCGGCCTCTTGCGGCCGGTGAGCACGGAGGGGGGGCTGAACCAGGCGGGCAGCAGCTCCAGCTGGGCCACGCACAGCCCCAGGTCCCCCCGCAGGCGGCAGCTGCCGCGCACCTCGCGCGTCTCGCGGAAGGCGAACACGCGCAGGCAGGGCAGCCGCTCCGCAGGGCTGTACTCGTCCCAGTCCCTGCCCACGATGTAGAACAGCACCTGCACCCTGGGCTTGCTCAGGTAGATCTTGGTGCTCAGGATGTAGGCCTGCAGCTTCCAGTCAAAGGAGAACTTGTTAGTGGAGCCAAAGGGATTCGAAGGCAGCATTAAGTCCTGGGGCACTGCTTGCTCGATGGAGAAAGGTCCGTAGGTGGCGTTTAACACGGGTGGACTCTTGGCTTTGTAGATCAGAAAGGATTCCACCCGGGACTGCAGGCTGGAGTTCCTCATGATGTCCTGGTTGGCTTCCTTTAGAAAGAAGGAAACATCCGCATTGTGGATACGATAGGTCACAGGCAAGTAAGTGGGCAGCAAAGAAAATCTCTGAATACTCTCCAGGATGCCTCGACTCTCAGTCACTGTTGGAAGGAAAGGAGAGTTTAAAAGGTCAGATCTTCAAGTCAAACTGAGATACAACCTTGCTGACTTTACTGAGGGGCTTGACAGTGCTGCAGCTGGGATTGGTGGCAATAAACCTCATCAGTCCATGCAGAGGTGGCCCAGGCAGATGATGATTTATCTAATCAGTTTGGAAAACAATGGTTTATGATACATTCTGCGTGACAGCCAGATTAAAAGAAGTGGCTTGTGCAGGTTTACACATGCCAAAGGTCACATTTCCATTTGCAATCAACATTTATCATCAGAGACAAAATGACCCAGTCAGCACTTGCAACCCCAGATCACTGCACAGACAACATCTGAAAATCTGATCATTACAGCAAGCTCCACCTGTGCAGGAATCCAGTGCAAAGATTTCACATCAAATGCTGCAAATGGACTGCCCAGAGTTCACTCCAACCTTCTCAGCACTCCCAAGCAATACATGGACTCTAAAGGGTTCCCTGCACAAGGCTGAATTTCACTTTAAAAATATTTAGCACAATAGCCATTTACACAACAGCTCCTTTACATCCCTCTGGAGAGGATTTCAAAAGGAGCTGTATTTACACCCAATTTATAGTCCCTTCTATTTCCCTTTATCCGTGAATAGAGGGTTTTTTCTGTAAATCACCATCAGCATTCACTGCTGCCTCACCCTGCACTGTCCCCTCACCCAGCTGCATTATCTGCAGGCTGCACATCACTGCACACAAAGAGCACCGAGCCTCTCCCACTGCAGGGCACCTATTTCAACTGTGCCAGCCAGCAATTACCTGAGGCAGGCTGTGCTAAAGAACAAGCTCTGCATCCTTTCTAGGAACTGGCAGTGCCAAAGGACAAACACAGAAACCAAAAAAATACAGATACAAACCCAGTATCACCTTTCCTGTTTGAACAGCTGACCCTTGTGCTCACATCTTCCAGCCTAATTATGAAACAAATTGTCTTTTTTTTCTCCCACAACAAATTCCAATCCTTACCCTTACATAAAAGGGGGACAAAGGCTTACCACAGATGGCATTCAAAGACAACCCAGTTTCTCAAGCTCTAATTCACAAATGCTTTAGGAGTCTTTATTTTTTGTTTAGCATCTGACCTAAATATTTATTTGCTCGTGGGTACTGCGGTGGCCTGAACTGATGCCAGTTACTCCTAAACATGAATCTTCCATTTAGGTGCTGCAATCCACTCTGTCCAACCTCAGATAAGCCACTTCTCCTGTGCTGCTGTTCTATGTCCAAAATTCGAGGCTATTACTGGCATTTTCCCCTCAACCTTTGTCTGTAGAGTGCAAACATAACAGGCTTATCTCACTATTTATGTAGGAGCAGCACCTACAATCCCAAAGCTGGGATCTTGGTTAGAGTCTCCAGGCCCTAACAACACAAAACAATAAAATGAAGTTCAAAAAAGGGAGCAAAAGACTTCATAGACGTAAAAGCAAAAATATCAGGCTTCTTAAAAGAAGCTAATCCATAAAATCACCTGAAAACCAGTAACAAACCAAAACAAACTAACGCTAGATAAGGGTGGGCATCATGAGAAGGAACCAAACTCAGAATGAAAGAGGCCAGGAAGAAAGGCTTACACAAGAGTTTGAGAGCTTCACAAAATCCTTCTCTACACCCTGAGAAAGAGGAACTCCTCTTCCAACAAACAACTGCAATAAAAGCTTGCATCCCAAAGTTAATTAACCTCCACTCAAACTCCAAAGAACTGGAAATAAAATCTGTCTGAAGGATCAGGAAACTGGCCCCAGCACACAACATCTGAGACTGTAAAGTGCAAGAGCACTAAAAGCCTGAACTCCTGTGATCCTCCAGAGGGGCCAAATTCATCTGAGATCTCATATAAAGATAATTTTTAATAAAGAGTAAGTTGCAGAGCTTTCTACACACAAAACCACCTTTATTTTAGCCTTAGTCTTTCTGAGCATCAGCTCCCACTCTTTCACTAGATACTCACTGGGAGCAAATGGAGTTTCTCACGACCTTTGTCTGGATAATCCTGCAGCAAAGATTTCTGCCAGCCCTGCTGCTCTTGCTGGTACCGAGCTGCAGGGCTGGAGCTCTGCTGTGCTCCTCAGCTCACCCAGCCCCAGCACCCTTCCCCTCTGATGCCCCATTTATCCATTCCACACTCATCTCATTCTCCTCCCAACACCCTGGCAAAGCACAGCGAGGCATCAAAGGAGCAGCTTGGAGAGAGGAAAAAACTTGGAGTATTCAATTTTTAATTCCCCTGATTTTGAGTGTAGCCCCCTCCCTTGTATTCCATGGGAAAAAGTATATTATTGTTATATTAAAAATAACAGTGTTTCACCTTATAACTTAAGTATTTATTTTGGTGCTTAATTATCTGAGGGATTAAAAATCTTCCCTCTACATTTCCCATCTCCACAGGACAATGTTCCTCAGATTTTGTAAATCAGTGATCTTCAGAACATGAGAGCAACACAAATGGGGAAAAACAGAAGAGAAGGGAACTGCCTATGAAAATAGGAAACAATCTCCCAGCTGGAACCAGGTGCACTGGTTTTAAATTTCCAGGCAGTAGCAAACTGGTGCCCTCACTGGTGTCCTTCCCCCACCACCAGCTGGGGATGTGCACTGAATTTGAACTGGTTTGTGCTGGAAGCTGACTGCAGCCTTCTAAACAGCCAAAGGCCAAAAATCCAAACAATTTTAAACTTTTATCTGGGGAGAGTTATAATCAGCACAAACAACAACAGAAAAAAGTCAGAAAAACAACACTGAGCTCTGCTGCACCATCTGGATTTTGACCGTGGAAGTTTATTAAGGATTCTGAAGGATAGGAAATTAAAAACAAAAACAACTATCAGTGTCCTTAATTACAACCATGACTATTTTTGTAAAAATTATGCATGTTTTTACAAAGGCAGAATTGCAGAAATTACCATTTTGTGTTTTATTGAGTGAGACTCAGCAGAAAAGTGGTGTTTTAAAGATTTAAATTATATAATTTATCCTAAATATTACACTCTATCTCTACCATCATAATCAAAGTTCCACTGGAATAACCCACCTGAATAATTAAGATAAGAATGACACAGCGACTCTCACTTTAAGTATGTCAAACAAAAGAAGGGATGGGGAACTGAAGTGCTCTTAAGGAAACAGCATCAAGACAAAAAATAAACAAGTTCCAGAACTGCACTTTACCTTTACTGTATCAGTGTGTCTGAAAACTTCTCTGCATGGAGACCTTGGCAGCAGAACAAACAGCACTTTGAGGAGAGGATGCCCAGCAGTGTGAAGGAAACCTATAAAACCTGGTTTTGATGCCATGAGCTATTATTTCTCAACCCCTTGCAACAATGACCGTGTCTGCCCCTCATGCTGTGAAGTCACTTGAGGATTCCAGTCCGTGGCCACCTGAGATGTTCTCATAGGTTGGTTTTCTTCCCTCTCTCCTTAGTAAGCCTTCTCCTGGCTGATACTGTTTAAAAATGCTTGCCATTGATGGAAGAAGCAAACAACCTGTAGGTCAGTGAATCTGAAAGCATCTGAGACAAAGGCAGCACCTTCAGTTTGCTCCTGCACAGCCAAAGCTGAAACCCCTCAACACGAGCTGTGTGCACCTGCTGCATTCACCTTTCAGTCACACTGCCTTCCTTCCTCCTTCAGGTGTTCATTCTGTACTGCACCCTCACCAAAAATCCCCCAAGAGTCACACTGCCTTCCTTCCTTCCCCCTTCAGGTGTTCATTTTGTACCCTCACTAAACCCCCAAGAGTCACACTGCCTTCCTCCCTTCCTCCTTCAGGTGTTCATTCTGTACTGCACCATCAGTAAATCCCCCAAGAGTCACACTGCCTTCCTTCCTTCCCCCTTCAGGTGTTCATTCTGTACTGCACCCTCACTAAATCCCCCAAGAGTCACACTGCCTTCCTTCCTTCCTCCTTCAGGTGTTCATTCTGCACCCTCACTAACCCCCCAAGAGTCACACTGCCTTCCTTCCTTCCCCCTTCAGGGGTTCATTTTGTACCCTCACTAAACCCCCAAGAGTCACACTGCCTTCCTCCTTCAGGGGTTCATTTTGTCCTGCCCCTTGGCTAACCACCCCTTCTCTATTTCCTGGGTATCAAGGAACAGCAGCTTTCAGTCAGTGACAAAATCACGGCTCAGTTTTACTGCAAAGTTATTGACCGTGGCTTCAGAAAATTGAAGGAATCTGCCAGACCACTAACTCCACTCTGTATTGCCAGATCCTTGGGATTTCAGCTCTCACAGTTACTTTATTTTTAAAACAGTTCAATCCACAATCAACCAGCATTCATGAGATATAAAACTCTTCCAATCAATTATATAATTCTACTATTAAAAAAAAAAAGTAAATTGTCTTTTTCTTGTAGATTGAAGGGAAGAACTTCTTAGGGAAATTGCCTTCCCAGCTGCAGGCTCAGGCTGGAAATGCAAGAGATGGTATTTGTTGCTGTATCTTGGGGATTGAGATAAGTGGTTCTTTTCAGCAGGCCAGAAATTTCACCTTTTTAGTTGGTTTCAGCTGCTGTCCTTGAATCTTCTGAACACTTCTCTGCTCTTCTAGGTTTGCTGTGAATTGAAATCATTTCAGCAAAAATGTCTAGAAGAAATCTGCTGGCGTGATGTATTTTCAGCTCTGGAAAGTAATGTCACGGGAGATGCCTGTTCCAATGAAACTTCATGCTTACTTCTGAAAAATTAAGATACTTCAGCTTTAACCTAGTTAAGTGGCTGAATCTGCTAATGCTCAAAGGGAGGCATTTTAAAGCCCAGCTATAAACAGAGTGAGTCCCTTTCCCTGGTGTAGCTCAGCCAGAGGAATGATCTGCTCTGCCACTTGGAGCCACAACAGACAGAGAGGATTCAGACTAGGTGAAGATCTGAAAGGATCGCTTCCACCTTGAGGGGTTTGCTCTGTAGGCTGCTTGTCCTGTTCCTTCCTCAGCTTCCAGCATCCTGCACAGCCCATAAACATGAATAAAGCAAACTGGAGCTTCCCAAGGATGACTCCCTGTGTTCCTTCTCTTTTCCAGCCTTGTGGCAGCTTCAGCTTCCTCAGAACCATTAGCGTTGCACCTTTGAACTGTGGATTAAGGCTTGCTTTGCTCCACTGCCAGCAGCTTCCTGACACAGCAGCAAGAGGTAAGGGGAGGTTGAGGTCAAACCAGTCACATTTTCCTGTAGACTTCCACTACTTTGCCATATAAAATAAAAAACCCCAAACCCACAAGAAATGAGCAAAGGCCAGCCAACCCCAAAGCTCCACACCCTGTCACAAACAGATGGGAGGAAGCTGAGCCATCACTCCAGCACAGCCACAGGGCGATGGGGACCCTGTCCCAGCTCACAGGAACAGCCCAGGGGGGTTCTGCCCTGCAGGTGAGCCTGTTCTTCAGTGAGCATTGCCTTGTGAATGCACTGCTGGATTTAAAAGTCTCCAGTGATCACATTATTCCCTACACAGCTGTGCAACACAAGGCTGGAATTGATCACTATCAACTGATAGCAATTGATCACTATCAATTAACTGTCACTGTTCACACTGGAGCACTGATTTCCCATCGCTCTTCACTACTGGTGTGGAAAAGAGAAATCTGCATAATCAGAAATTAAAGAATCCAGCCGGTCTGCAGCAAGAACCCCAATCTCTCCTCCCTGTGCTGTCACACCACTGAAGAACAGTTTCCAAAAAACCCTCCTGCCTTTGGTAACCAGCAGCATTCTAAAGGGCAAGTACCCAGAGAGCAGTGATAAGGCCAAATCAATGTGTCACAAAGAGGAAAGTAAAAATAGAACCCTGCAACCCAAGAGTCATGCATTTATCTGTAACAAATTAAAAAGAAAAACGGCTCCAAGGCCCAAAAGCACCAATTTCTTTTTAAGTCCTCTCCTTATTAGCATTTCAGACTGCTCTGCCTGCTTCACTTTATAACAGTCCCTGTGACCGTTTCATCCTTGGGAAATGATCATTCTTCTCCAAGAGCAAATGCTGTTCACTGCACCCCCTGTTCCTGCCCTGGCACCGGGGTGTGCAGGGCTCCCCTGGCGCAGACACAGCCTGAGCCCCAGCTGCCCCCATGGCCTGAGCAACAGGAGATAAACTCTGACAACAGCACTGAGCTCTGATGACACAATATTTTCTTTGAATATCCCATTTTACTAGAGTTTGAAGAAACTTTTGTAAATTGATCATTTATGTTAGAACAGATGACACCTGATCAATCCTGAAGTTGTTGTATTATTCACACTGACAGACAGATAAAGAAATCATTTAAATAAAAGGGCCTCAGAGGAACACATACGCCTTTATATTATCAAGTGATACAAAAATGATCAGAGAAAGATCATATAACAAAGGCAAGCTCCCACCTGAAAAGGCAAAGTAATAATTACAGAGAAAAGTATTTAGATAAAAGGAAATGACACTGTTTCACAAAATGATGTCAGCCTGAACATAAAAGGGCAAAGCAGTGATGGGCATCACAAAGTTTACAGTGAGAAAAACCAGAAAAAGGAAAAAAAAAAAAGCAAACAAACTAAGCAGACTCACAGCCACACTAACTGCTGGGGATAGGGAACCAGTGGCAGAGGAAGATGACTCTGACAGCCCCGGCACAGAGCACCAGTGAGCAGAGGGCTGTCCCCAGCTGTCCCCAGCCCATCAGTGCAGTGATCTGGGGAGGGTCCCAGCCAGGTGGGACCCATCCTCCCTCCCGTGGGTCAGCGCTGCAGCAAGCACAGGGCTCTGTTCACCCTCCCTGCAGTCCCGGGGCCCTCACTGAATGAACCTGGCAGAAGAAAGCGGTGGAAGAGGCACCAGCACAGCGCTTCTGTGCTGATCCACTTCACACTCAAGAACTCTCAGCAAAAGGACACAGCAGAGAGCTGCTGTGTCCAACAGACTGAAACACTCCAGGCTCTCAAGAGCAACACTCTGTGTCTCCATTTCTGCCCTGCCCCCTCCACTTACAGCTCTGCTTGCAGGAAAAGCAATAAATGAAAATCTCAGAGATTTAAAGACCAAAACAAAGTCAAACACACAAGAAAAAAAAAATAACACATAAAATTAGAAAGCTGAAATACTTGCCAGCAATATCTCGACTTAAACAGTTTCTTAACATGTTTATGTTTGGGAACCAATAGAAAGAGAAGTAAGGCTGAGTAACAGGGGAATGGAGAATGACACGAGTCCCACATCAGCTGTCCAGTTCCTCAGGACAGAGACAAACACAGGACTGGCAGGGGACAGCCCTACACTGTACCAGACTCTCTTCAGACAATCAGCAGCTGATCAGATTCTGCCTCATGTGTCTGCAAAACTCCCTCTTCATTTTCTGCAGGGATCCCAGGGCTGAGCAGAAGCTGCACTTCTGCTACCAGGCCATTACTGACAGGGGGAAAAAGAATCCTAAACGTGAAATGAGCCCCTGAGTCAGCAAAGGGAACAGAGCAGCTCCTGGGCTGACCTTTCCTAAGACACCCACGCCTGTGCACCCCAACCCCACTGCTTTGGGAACTGCACACAGAGTGTCTGTGGCTGCTGGCTGAGCACTCTTCCAGAGTATGGGGGTTTTTCTTAATTAATTTTATTAATCCATATCATGACTCTACATCTTGCTGCAGGCTCTGTGCCTAATACTGAATTTATACAACCAACAATTACAATATTGATCTTCAGCGGCTACATTCACTAACAAGATAAAAAATTTAAGAAAATCTTTTGAAGTCCTGTTTAAATAACACCACAGTGTCTGGCTGGTATGTGCAGTAAATTTCCAGGAATTTTGATAAACCCAGCAATATTTCACTAAATACATTCTTATCACCCATTTTACATTCAATAAGAAATACAGCTTAAAAATAGTTGAGTGTGTTCTCAGAAACAACTGAAGATAGAAATGGATACCTGTTCAGGTACCTTTATACCTGAAAGCTGAAAAGTCTGGAAATCAGAGGACACCAGAGAAGATAAACACACACCCCCAAACAGGTACCAGCAAATCTGATTTTGGCAGCAGGGGACACGGGCAGAGCTCATTAACACCTGGTATTTCTGTCTTTCTCTGATCTCCGGGACAGACACTACACACCCAGCAATGCAGCACCCCCAATCCACAGGGTCCTCCTGCTCAAAGGAGCCAGGAAAGCAGGCTTTAATTCCTGCCCTGGAAAGCTGTTCTAAAATAACACGTGCAGCTCTGAATCTGTCAGCAGCCACAGAGGGATCTCAGCACCCTCCCTGAACACAGAGGCTACACTCATTAATAGCGATGAGCAAGAGCCCTCCTGACGTGTTCTTACCAGCTCCTGAATCACTGCTCTCCAGCCTTCCCAGGAAGTTTTCCTTTGCTGCAAGGTAACCTGACATATTCCCCAGCCTTTTCATCTTCTTGTCAACTAAGGGGGGAGCTGAGCTCTCTCAGAAATGGAATTCACCTGAAAAAAGGGCACCCAAACACCAGAATAATTAATCAGGCACTTTTTCAGCCTTATTCTGGCATGTTCCTCCATCTTTGAAATCTCCCTCCTTGCTCTGGAAGTGAACCAGGTTGCTCTTCTCTCAAAGGTCTCAAAAGTGCAACAGAGAGGAGAATCAAGAGGATTGACATTATCATTTTATAGTCCCATAATGTTTTGTTTCACTATCCTAGCAAACTCCAAAGGGCACAAACCCCCAAACTTACCCAGTATTCACTGAACTCAGTCTAGGGAAAGTTCTTTGCTCATGCAAATCTGCAGAATCTCATTGGGAACATTATGGTACCTCCTAAAACCAGCCCCATTCTCTGTCAGAGCTATTTAAAAGATGAGCTGGTACTGATGGATTTGCTGCAGCGTTCAACACTCCACAAACACCAAAAAAGAGAGTCTGCCTGAAAAAGGCTCCGGTGTTTCCCTCAGCACTTTCCTGGGAGTTTGTTCTGTCAGTTTTGAGCCACTTTCACACCTCCTCACAGATCCTAAAGGTCACATTAAAACCCACCCCAGCTAAACACCTTGTGCTCTCGAAGGCTGACCAGAAACTGCAGTGTTTAGCTGGATGCCACAGTCAGAATCCCCCAGGAGGATGCCATTCCATGGAGCTGCCTGCTCTGGTGATTTCATTGCAGGACAGCTCCTCCTGGAGAGTGTGGAGGATGTTTGATATTCAGCAGCAACAGGGACTGCAGGGGAGCTGCACAAGAACCACTGGGAGCTCACGGTTATTTCCCCCTACCCTGCAATTAGCTTGGATACTTAAAAATCCCTGCTCCTGGACGTGAATAGTTTTGCATTCTAGTCCCACTGAGCAGCTTTCAACAGGAGATTCAGAAGCAGTGGTGAAAAACACACAGTGGAAAGCTCAGAAACAATTACGGTACATTTAAAACAAATTACAGATACGCTTTCTGCCAAGCAGGTCTTCACACTTCCACAAGTCCCTGTCACAGCAGCTCTTAAGGGCTGGTTCTCGGCACATTCCAACCAATTACCCTCACGGATGTCTCAGGAGTATTTGCATGTGTGAGCCCACGTGCACACCTGAAATGGTTCAATTCAGAGCCCCTGTTTGTGCATAGCTGAGCACAAATCCTGCTGCAAGCAAACACACCCAGTTGTACGTACTGAGTCTGCACCAAAGTGATTCTACAGTTGTGTAACTGACTGATGCTTCACACCCCTGCTTGTAAATAAATAAGCGATGAAAAGCTGCGGTTCTCTACTGGAAAGTCTCCAGAGTGACCAGCAGGGTGTGCCAGGGGCAGCAGGAGGGGCGGTGGGCTCTGTGTGCCAGAGCACAATGTCATTATTACCCCGCCTCAGTTCCTCCTGGAACCTGCCCCGGCCCCTGCAGCTCCTCCAGCAGGGTTAATCTACAGAACTGCTGCTGCACTTCCACATATTCCACTCCAAGTCTGTGTGAATAACTGATTTTTCAGCTGCCAAGCTGAACTAATCAAAACCTAAAAACAATTCTCTCAGGTCAATCTGAAGTGAAATACCTTTCAGCACCCCAGCACTACAAAAGGGAATGAAAAATCCCTAGTAAAACCATAGGAAAGGATAATGTTACCCTTTAAAAATTGAAAAGAAAAAACTTAAAGCCTCCAACGTTTCTTCTCAGGTTCCGTCTTACGTTTTGAAAATTACTTTCTCAGGAAAGCTATTCTGCATCTCCATTTTAATCCACAGCCTTTCTACTACACTGGCGTGTGTAAGAGGTACTGGATTTTTTTTTTTTTTAATTTAGTACATTCATAATAAAGGGAGTTCCTTTAAAGCTTGACATTGCTTCCCTGTGAATAGCTGTTCCTGAACATACCAGCTACCTCTCATTGTCCTAGCTGGATAAAATCAAATCACTGGATAAATGGAATAAACAGATGAGCAAATATTCCTATGCCTAGTTATCATAATCTACAAATCACTACCAACTGTTGTTTTGTTACATAACAAAGAGAAGGATTAAACCTGTATTTGGAAGACAACAAATATATAATTAAGACCAAACAGAAAAGTACTGATTACTTAATCTAATTTACATTACTATCTCCTGCTTTACAAATTGAGATAAGCTTCTTTACATATCCATGCAGGCAGTCTGCAAGTACTTCAGACCCCTTTCCCCATCCCTGAAAAATGGTTTGACTTGATGGAACAAATCACAGAATGTACAGACATTTACTGCCTGGCACTTTAGGAAATATCCAGGAATAAATCAACCAAGACAAACCACTGAAAACGAAGGAAAGCAAAAGCATTAAAATGACATATTAAAAGCGTTCTGCCAAATTACATATGGTTCACAGAGGTGCCACATATAAAATTTAAGACTTGAGCGCTTTAAATTGTACAAATAGCAAGGAGCATTACTGATCCCACAGTCACTGAAAGTGAGGAACTCCACACTCGGAAGGAAGTTTGGTGCCTGACTTTTCCACCTGAAGAAGGAACACAGAGTAGATGCAGTGGCAGGACCTTGCGAGGAAATATTTGCAATGGGTGAAGAGTGTCACAGTAACGAACAGGAGACACCTTCCAGAGCAGAGGTTCCCCTGGTGAAGGGCACCTGGTGCCCGTGAGAATTCCCGGTGCAGCGCTGGGTGCTGGGGAAGCTGCAGGGCGAGGGGGCTGTGCTGCACACACAGCCCGACCCTGGCTCGTCCTGACTGAACACAGGCTGGACAGTCCCTGTTACACCCGCAGGACTGCTGTGAACACAGGCTGGACAGTCCCTGTTACACCCGCAGGGCTGCTGTGAACACAGGCTGGACAGTCCCTGTTACACCCGCAGGGCTGCTGTGAACACAGGCTGGACAGTCCCTGTTACACCCGCAGGGCTGCTGTGAACACAGGCTGGACAGTCCCTGTTACACCCGCAGGGCTGCTGTGAACACAGGCTGGACAGTCCCTGTTACACCCGCAGGGCTGCTGTGAACACAGGCTGGACAGTCCCTGTTACACCCGCAGGGCTGCTGTGAACACAGGCTGGACAGTCACTGTTTATTGCTGTGTTTCATCAGTGTTTCGTGCCTGCTGCCCACCTGAGTCACCTGAACATCCCACCTGGTGCTGTGAGCACATCGGGACTGCGGCTTCATCCCGGAGCTGAGCCGAGCCCGGGCCAGGAGCCAGCCCGTGCCCCCCAGCACTGCCTCCCTCCCGCTCCGTGCGAGCATCCTAAACCTGCCACACCTGGGTGAGACAAAACCCGCTCTCCATGGAGGTGAAGAGCTCAGACGCGTTTATCCGCACGGATTTTGTCTGGGGAGGGGGCAGTTGTTTTCCTGCTCTGTAAAAGGCTGGAGTGCCTGCTCCGGGGAGCTCAGTGCACAGTGTTAGGAACAGGTAATTGCACGGGCCGGAGAGCCCAAGGCACGGCTCCAGCACCGCCTCACAGAGCCGAGGCAGCCGACACCCCTGTGCTCGGGCAGAGCACCGTGCAGGGCGGGCCCGTGCCCTCCGCTCCTTTCAGCCCGCACAAAGGTCACAGGCTGACATTTCGGGAGTGTTACAAGTCACTGTCTCCCCCTCTGTGTGCCATCCCTGCTTAAGCCCGGCTCCCTTCAGCCGCGAGGCTCAAGGCAACAAATCGCTCCTTTGTGAGCAGAGCGGAGCTGGGAACTGCTCCCAGACTGAAACACGGCGAGGCAGCTCAGCAGAAATGACGCAGGATAGAAAGGGGTGATGCATAAAATCAACAGGCCACAGGAAACACAAAACTAAAAGAAAGAATGCACCTTTTCCCCCGGTCAAAAGATCAAACAAAAGATGAAGTCAGCCTCATTGACAGAGCAAAGTAGTTGAGCCTTTTTTTGTATTGGCAAGTGAGATATCATCAGTTATTAATAATGCCTCAATTCAGAGAGATAGACTTCACCTCCTCTAAAACACAACCAAAGGAGGAAAAAACCCACCAAAAGCCCCTCAAAGCACCTACTTTCTTTAGAAACAGGATCTGCAGGGTTTGTGTAAGGCACCGTAGCAGCACAGTGAGGTGAGCAGGAGCTGCTCTTTAAATGAAGGGAGTGAGGGAGGGACTCTGGGTTTCGTTAGAACGCACACCTGAGGATGGTTTGGCTGATTGCGCTTAGCAGAACCCCACAGCTGCACCGAGTTCAATCAATTTGTGAGAACCTTCTAGAACCTCCATGCTCGTCAGCACTCAGAATGGCACATCTCCAGCAGGGCTGCTCCCGGCACCACTGCCTGCCCACAGCCACTCATGGGAAATTTCCTGTGAGGAAACTCACTGAGAGCATCCACCTCCAACAGCCCTGAGCAGCCACGGCAGCCACAAAGTCCAGGAGTCTCCTGGCCAAGCTCTTCTGGAAGCATTTTAAATGTTTAAGTCTTATCAGGGAAGAGTTAAGAGTTGCAGGGGGTTTATTGCTTGTTATATTTTGATTGAAGGAAAAATTGCAGAAAGGTTGTTCTCTGAAAATTTCTGCAGCTGTAATTAGGGAGTGTTTCCAATTAGCTTAATTGGTGTGCAGGCTGATTGAGACCTGAGCAGGAAAGGTTCCTTACTACTTATGGAGGGCAAAGAAAGAAACAAAGACCAAACATTCTCATAAGCTTGCTAGGAGGAAGAGGACCAGAAGTACTTGACTTCGTGAGCAGCAGCTCAGGATGAAGTAACAACTCCCCAAGTATTTGAAGAGAATTAGCCCTTTGAAGATTGGTTTCAGCTGTAGCTCGCTAAATCCCAGACTAATTACGATTTTCAGCTGTCTCCATGATTTCCTTACACCAGTCTGAAAGTAGAATGTGGTCGGTTTGGTGTTAGCTGAAGTTCTGCTGTAAAGGTGCTCACTCCACCAGGACAGGGGGAAGAGCTGCAGTACCAGGCAGTGTTTGCCTTCCAGCACCGGCACTGCAGATCTCAGATACTGGACACAGGAGTTCTAGTACTGCCCCATGCCTGTTAATGCTGGAGTGACAGGCAATTAAAGGGCTCTGGTGAGGCAGTGGAGAGGCCTTTATGTTCCCTTTAAAACGAATTTCACAGGTAGATTCTGCACAGAAAAGGAAATCCAAGCCTGCTGCCTTAATTCTGTCTTACCTACGTAAACAGCAATTCTGCTTTTTGTTAGAAGAGTGTTGAAAGTAAAGCAAAGCACAATTCCTTTAATTATACAGCTTTTGAGGCTCCATGTTCTGCCTGGGACTTCAGTAAGAAGAGATTTCAGTGCCATGCAGCTTGGCCGTGGTTAAATTATTTGAAGAAAGTCAAGAGTGAGTCCACTAAACTAAGGCTTAGTTGGCATAAGGGAAGCTCAAAACCAGACAAGCAGAACGTTAGAGCTGACAGGGCTCCATGGTCATACTCAGAATCCATTTCTCCGCATCTTAAACTACTTTTTAATTTGTTCTGATTTAAGTGCAGCTCCAATCAAAGGAATTCTTCTAGGACTGCCCATGTTTGATCTCTCAAGAGAATTTAAGAAATTTAATCTCAAACCAATTCTGCTTTTTTTTAATCTCAAACCTTGAACTATGGCCAAGCAGAGTCAAGATGCAGAAACAAACAACCCCCCCTCTGTGCTTCAGCCCTAACTAGGATGGTCTCTTGGCATTAGTATTTTGCATTCATGTGAAGTCAGTGAACTAACAGAAAACAATGTCTGAAGACCAAGAGCCGAATCAAACTCCAAACCGTAAGGACTTTGTCTCATGGTTAGTGTCTGTTGTCTAAAATACAGCTCAGTTCACATCCTCATACCAAAGTACTCAGTACCTACGCCAAAGATTTTCAGTCTTTGTAGTGCAGCTCAAGTAGCTCATCACAGTCCCCTGCTGCAGTCAGGTTTAAGTAAAGCTGGAGTGAGGGCTGAGCAGTGCAGAGGTCACGTACAAACACACAAACACCACAGTGCTTACCTGACACAGGTGTGCAAATGATGCTGTCCAAGGCACAGCAGCACTTACTGATGCAGAGCACACCTTTCTGTCTGCCACTAACACTGAAATGAGAGGAGCTAAAGGAGGTAAATGTATTACAATTAGGTGAAGAATAATAAATGTCCTTATATTGTTTTAATGCGTTTCTCAAAACTTTGCATCACTCAATTCAGCCAGAAATTGTAGGAGGCTGCTGGAATTTTGACTTTTCTTGCAGAGCTACTTTCGTGATCAAGGTGTGAGCATTAACTGGTAACTACTCCCATTCATATGAGTCATGTCCATTTTACAGTTTCAGCTGCAGTGCAACACCCAGTTTGAACTGCTGCCTGTGAAAAGAGTAGATTCAGCACATCTCATTTATGTGCTTATCTAAACTGGAGGCAGCCACACAATATAATTTAGTGTATACAGCACTTTGCTAATAGAGAAACTGTGCACTGAGTAGCTTTTATTCAGAAGGTTTCTTTAGCTTGGGATCCAAGCACTTAATACAGCAGAAGAATTTCATTTTCTGGGGCACGGTTTCTCACTGCCACAGGTGCTCTTATAGCAGAATTTACAGAGTCCATTATCTTCTCAAATAGGAAGCAAAAGAAGTGGTCATGCAAGAAAAGATGTAATAAAAGACTTCACTTAATCTGAGATTTGTGGGACTAGGGCTCCAGTTTAAACATCAAAAGCCAAGTTCAAAGTCGTGCTGCAGGAGGCTCTGCGGATGGTGGAGTGTAACCCCAGAGCTGCCCTGCCCACCCAGACAAACCCTGACTGGAATTCGTACACGCTCATTACACAGCACCATTTGTCTTGCTTAGTGTCTCTGAGTAATGGAGAGAACACAGACATCGACAGGCCAGGGAGATTCACGGCCTGGCCTGAGGAGCCAGGAAAGAACAAACACCACACTTCTCATTTGGTGCTGGCTGCGTGGCAGGGGAGCGAGTGAATCCCGGGAGTGAGTAAACCCTGGGCATGAGTAAACCCCAGGAATGAGTAAACCCCGGGAATGAGTAAACCCCGGGAATGAGTAAACCCCAGGAATGAGTAAACCCTGGGAATGAGTAAACCCTGGGAATGCCTGGCTGTGCTGTGCTGTGCTGGGAGCACACACTTCCCTGAGGCTGGAGGGGCAGGCTTTTACTGGAGTCAGACTGTGACCACCGTACTGGAGAGGGAACTGCCAGAGCCCCTGCTCTGGGAGGAGATGCTGCTCGGGAAGGACAGGACCAGTCTCTCGGATTTCTTCCCAGTTCCGTGGCATTTTGCTCTCTTTTGGGCACTGGGAACCTTCCCAGTCTGAGCGTGGGGATGAGGCGAGCCAGGCAGACACAAGTGCTGGCTGAGCCCCAGGAGCACACGTGTCACGGGCAATCAGCACAAACTGCTCCATGACAAGCCCAGCGCTGGGTTTCACCTTTGGAACAGGAGCATGAGTCAGGGCTCTCTTGATACATTTCTCAGGAGGCCTTCAGTCATCACCGGGGATGTGCCTGTTCCTCAACAGTTCAAAGCTGTCACTTCCCATCTGTTGTTTTATGGTAGGAAGACTCATCAAGAGACAAACAATACAAACCGAGAGACAATCTCTGTGTGAAGGGATACAACATGAAGGGGTTCCAGCTTCATGATGTTGGGGCTCCAGGTAATAAATAACAGTAAGGTATAAAATGGCTGAATTTCATTAGATTAAAAGGGGGGATTCAGGCCAAACTGACCCAAGAAACAACAGGATAAGGAAAAAGCTTTAACTGAGGTTTCTTCTGTTAACAAAGGGATACTAAGGCCAGGCTGGATGGGGCTCTGAGCAACCTGGTCTAGTGGAAGGTTCCATGGCAGGGGGGCTGGAACTGGATGATCTTTAAGTGCCCTTCCAACCCAAAGCATTCCACGATTCTGTGACACCACAATGAAATGGGCACTGCAGGGTAAGCCATGGTCCGTGCCAGTGCACCGATCTGCACACAGTGGCACCACAGAGAGCAATGGAGCAACAGAGCCCAGAGAAACAGCAGTTCTAGAAAGGAACACTTCAGTCCAAAAGCTAGCCTGGCTGTTAAAGCCCACACTTGGAACATCCTTGCAGCAGCAGATGCAGTGCTGAAAAGACCAGCAGCCACTGGCGTTAACGAGCCACTAAGTAAAGAAGCTCCTGGATGCTGGTAAATGCCAGCCTGGCTGGGGACCTGTCCCTGGCTGCTTGAAACAGGACAAATTACTCTGCTGGCTGTGTGCAGTGCTTGGGAAGTTTGAGTCCCTGTCTCAGATTCTGCTGTTGCTAGCACTCTGCCGTGGAAACCGGGGCTAATTAACACGGAAGGCAAGAGCTGGATCATATTTAAAGATGTACAGGTAGATAAATATACTTTCTACCTGCTGGATAGATTCAGGAGATGAAAAGGATAAACCCAGCAGAAGGCAGCATGCAATGGCACTCTGTCAAAGGTGCTCTGAGTTCATTATCACCTCCAAAGGACAGTTCTCCCCGGTGCTCCAGCCATGAATGTAGCCCAGGGAGATTTCAAAGCAGGTTACATAAAACCTTTTCTTGGCAAAGATCCACGGTTTTATGCTCTGAACCATCTTTTATGTGATGTTTGGTTTCATTGTTCCATTCCGATTCTAACAATACCATGGATAATAAATGACTATGTTTCACAACTTGGTAAGATAGCCAAAATGCCACTACCTACCTAATGAGCCTTATAATTGAGTTGTAATGAATTTTATGTAGTGCTGTGTAACGTGAATGATGCAAGAGACATCGGGAAGATATTTAGGAGGGAAGAATTCTAATACAGTTTTCAAAAGAAGGCATAAAAATAATCAGTAGTTTACTCACACAGTTGTTACTCCTGACAGGATTCAATTTAAGCCAATGAGATTACTCATGTGAGTAAATCTGCCACAGGAATAAGGCTGCAGAAATAAGCCCTGGGCCGTAAAGGTGATGATGTTTAGAAAGCTTTTCTTTGTGCAGTATCCAGCTAAAACTGTGCAATGCATTCCTGTGAAGAAATGGTTTGACATGACATGAAAGCCTGGGAGTTCTGAAGAAGTTAATACCCACTTTTAAAAGTATTTTATACTGATCACGTTTCAGGCATAAAAGCCAAAAAGAAAAGTCTCTATTCTTTTGCTTGTTTTGTCTCTCTATTTGATGCATATTGCCTCATTTGGGTGTCAACTGAAAAAGCAATTAAAAATGAAATTAGGTCAATAAAATCAAAGCAATACTTTCAGATCCCCTAACTTGCTGACAAACTTTTGAAAAAATGGAATAGATGACAACTAACAAATAACATGCTTTCACAGAAAACAGTCCTTGAAGCAAAACACAGGAAATTCAAACACCTGACAGCACTTGTGTGAGTTTCCAGAATATTCTGAAATCCATGCAAGATTAAACACAAACAGAAAGAAACAAAAACCCTCCTGGTTCTCATGATGTTTTGCCCAAGAAGTACATAAAGCCATTTTCCAAAACAAATGGTCTGAAGCCAAGATTTTCAGTTTCTAAACCCCCACAGCTGCAGACACACCTGCAGGGAAACTGTTTGTATCTGAAACAGTTCAAAAATGTCTGAAAGCTCTGAGCTTTCTGTGGAAGGTTCTTGCATTAAAGGTACCCACCTGAAGGTACCCATTAAAGGTACCCACCTGTCTGTTCACAAGACCTGAACAGAGCCCATTGCACTTCACAGGCATTCACATCAATATCTGCATCAATTCCTATCTGGGTTTACACTGCCGTGGGAATTTCATATTATCAACTGATTTCAAAGAAACTCTGGGTGTAACTTCATTTTATCCAACCATATGTGGTTTTGACACATGCAGTCAAAAAATGCAGTCTGATCCAAATCTCCACACAGCCAATTGTGCAGGGCTCCAAAGGCCTTCACCATCTTCAGATCAGCTTCTTTGTCCAGATCTTGGGCCGTGAGAGCAGCCCAGGCACCACCTGAGTGCCACAGGAGCACTCTGGATATTCTCTCTCTCCAGAGGCGCTCCATGGGGCCAACTGTGGCATCCATCAGAATCCCAAAGCTCTGCTGCTCCAGGAACCAGAGAGGCAAACCCAGCTCCGAGCTCTGCTGGGATTCCACCTGAAATAAAGAGTTTGTGTGGCTTTGTCTGAGGAATGACTTGGGCCTCTCTACCAGGAGCCTCATTGTACAAAAGCAGAACATTCCAATACTGGGCTCAGGTAAGCGAGTGCCTTACACACACCATGAGTCTCCCAGTACACCTGCTAAATGGGAGCCCTCATCCTCCCAGCACCACGATCTGCTCTGTTAGCAGGACGTGCCATTCCTGCAGTTTATGAATAGAACACCACTGCCTTTACTCAGCTCTCCTATTTTTTACGAGCCCGATGCTTGTGCAACCTGGCAGCTTTTTAGCTCAATCATATAAATGTCTTAATACCCTGCATTGATCTGGAATCAACACAGTTGCCAACACGAGGATAAAAAGCATCTGGAGAATTTGTTGGTTGTTATTTCAAGCTGTTTATTATTCCTGGAGGACTCATATGAACACTCAGAACTATCATGCCTGCATTAATACTGCTCCCCTGCACCTCTGGGTACAGTAACACTGTACATTAAAGATGCTTTAGAAAATTGTTTGCGAGTTGATATTGCACTGGGATTACTCTGTACAGGCTGCAGCTTTCACTAAATAAATACTGGAGAAGGGCTGGCTGTGAAGGCAGGCAGTTTGAACTCCTCAGCTGGCCTTTGGAACACAGTCAGGAATAAAAACAAAGCATTGATATTTACCAAGTTGACTTCAAATCTTGGATTTGGCAGACCTGTGGAGAACAGAGACTCAGGGTACATTTGTACTGCCGTGCTTGCAGACTGGCACTGGCAAACAATCCTTCACAGGTGAGGAAGGGGCACTTTGGGAGCTGCTCTTGTTGCCCATATGGAAGCAGAGATCCCCATTTTATCACGATGGTCAGTTTGACAAAGAAGTATGAAAAAAGCTCCCATGAAAAAAAGAGAGGAAAATGAGATGCAGACATCAGAGGAAAGTGGGAGAGAGAGCATCTGAAAACTCATTACTGAACTGCTCCAGTCTAGGGACAAACCATCAGCCACTGCTACTCAAGTAGGTTCAAGTCATGCAATCATGTACTAAGAAAATCCTATTAAGTGAAACAGGTTCTGTTGCCATTAGGAAAAACAGGAGCAAAGGTGGGAGCAGCAATGAATCGAAAGGTCCAAATGCAGATGTACAAATCTGTAATAATTCCTTTATTACCACTGAAAATCATTCCATGCTGAAATGTGGCTGTAAGGCAAATCTATTGAAGGAGATTTTCAAGACAAATCAGCACCATCACAAAACAGGCTGCATTCTGTACAGAAGTACTGAGCACTACACAAACTTGAATAAGCACAGCTTTGCAGCTCTGCTGATGGGTATTTACATGATGGATATAAATTTCCATGAGAGACCTGGCTGAGCACAAACATCAGCTCCCCTTGGTCAGGTGAGTACTCAGGGACCCGTTGGAAGCCCCAGCCCTGTGTCTCAAAAGACTCCACTCGTTCAGGGTGAACACCAGGGGGAATTTCTTCAGTGAAGGGATTGTCACAGACTGAAGAGGAGTCTCCATCCCTGGGGTGTTAGGAAGGCCTGGACATGGCACAGGGAGTTGTGCTTTAGCTGACCTGGTGGTGGGATTAACCAAAACAACACCAGAACTGATCTCACCTTCCAATCCCAGAATATTTCATTCCAAGTTTTCTGACTGCCCAGATCAGAGTTTTTTACTATAACCCATTATACTGTTGCTTATTTTCTATATCCATCCCATCTCCAGATTACATTATATATGCATGAACCCACATAATAAGTAAAGAGTATATCTACATATCTATCTAGACTGTTATTAATCATATAAGAGGGAAAATGAAAATGATTTGCCAGATGTTATTAAAATGTCCAAGTCATTTTATCCCCTAGCACAGAATAAAAATGTTACTATGTGGTTGTTAATATACAGTAGAAGGGAAATTGCTGCTTCAAGTATAGAAAATATTGTAGCTCCAAGCCTTTAGAAATTCAGTTTGCCAATAAAAACGTTGGAGAACTGAATATTAAGGGTCACATCCAGCATTTCTTCCATATTTCACCTGAGCAGATTATTAACAAGAGAACTCAGTGCCTTGAGGAAGCAGATGGAGTAAAGAACACAGAAATGTTCCAGTACAACAGTGTCACTGCAGAATTACAACACTTAACATCAAGCATTTGAAATGCTGTGGCAGGAGCAGTTTCCTCTGAAACCACCAAGTTCTAGATCCACTTCTGAGCTCAGGAGGCAAAGGAGGCACCTGTGTTATAAACCAGGTGTGGAGTGTGGTAATTCCTGGGCTTAGAGCAGATCTCTGTCTAATGCAAGGGTCAAATCTCACTTGACTGTCACGACCCGAGGCTGTTTCCAAGGAGATTTTGAGTGCCCATCTGCCCTGGAGGCAAGCCTGGACCATGGAGAAGCTTTCCATAGGTGTCTGGAGGAGAGATTCCCTGTTGGCTGTCGCTTCCTGGCCATGGATTACATTTTAAAATCTTTGGGGTATCTGTTCCCCATCAGCTTTCCCATTCCCCATCCACAGCTGGATGTCTCACACCCCTAACACAGATAACAATCATGCATTTTACGTTTCAGTCTGCCATTGGAGAGAGCTCTCAGCAAGGCACAATCAAATTAGCTTCAGCTGTCTGCAGGACCTACTGCAGAGAAGCTGTAAAAGAAATCAGTAATTTCAGCCTCAGTACAGACATGTACATAATCACTGCGCTCCAGAAACCCAGAGAAGAGAGACATATCAAACAATGAATGAAAAATAAGCATGTAAAGGAAATGAAGTTTTTATTCTGCCCCTCCACAAGGGATGATATTTTTGCATTTATTTGTAGCACTTAAAGAGCTGAAGTTGTAACTGGGTTAGTAATAAATTCAATGAAAAAATTCTGGGAAGCCAAGGTATGGCCTCCAGGAAGCATGAGGGAAAACAGGCTGCAAAATGACACTGAAGTTTCATGTGTGTCCAGACAGCAGCAGCAAACACCAAATCCCTGAAGTGCTCTTCCCAAACCCCAGTGGATCACTTGCACAGGCTGAAATGAAACACTGAGCAATCAGTTAAAGGAGGGCACATCCCCTGCTTGTCTTTGATATCAAAGCACCATCATCACCATGACAGAGCAGAAACACCACTTTGGTACCCTTCTGCAGCCCTGTAATATCTTCATTTTTCTCCAAAAGCTTCTCCCCTAACTTTCTGTAGCTGCTGAGAGCACAGAGGGCCAATGCTGCTGCTCCCAGCTCTACACACAAATCTGGGCTGACAGGCTGCTAGCCACAACTCCCACTCTCCTTCTGATTCCTCCTCAACATCTCCCTTTCCTTTTGCTAATGCTCCTGTAACTTCTGCAGTCATTTTTAACTGTGCATGTTTCACTCCACTGCAGCCTCCTGAAGTTAGAGAAAGTTCCTCTTCTGTGTTTGCAAAGCACAGCCCCAATTAGCAGTGTTATATATATAGCTAATAACAGTTAATATTTACCCAGATGAGCACCAGCTCAGAGACCACATTCAGTTCTGGAGGAGCCCTGCTGCTTCACCAGAACCCCAGGGGTTGACTGAAGGGCCCCTGTGCCAGCAGATGGGCTCAGGATCTCAGCAGGAGCAGCGCTTTGGTCCAGAGGATCCCAGGCTGCTCCCAGCCCGGGATGATGGGTGTCTCCCCCAGGATACAGAAACAGCCTGCCAGGACTGTGGTGGTCCTGCCAGGACCAGCCACACACCCACTCAGCCACTCCCCCACTTCCCCTCCTCAACAGGATGGGGGAAAATAAAATTAAAATCTCATGGATTCAGGTAAAGACAGGGAGGTCATTTACTCATTAGCATCTCCAGCAGAACAGACTTGACTTGGGGGAAACAATTTCATTTCTTGGCAGTTTAAATAGATTTGGACAGTGAGAAACAGAGAAAAGTAGAACAACACCTTCCCTCCCTCCCTGTTTTCCAGGCACAATGTCACAGCTTTGTTCATGCAACCAAGTTTCGGTGTTTCTACCTTTCCCCTTCATCACTCCTCACACCACCCAGGTGGGTATTGGAGCACTCCATCTTGGTGACTTAAGGGAAGCATTTTAAGTTGCAGTTAATATAATGAACTTGTGCCTCCCCTAGTTCTCCCAGAAGGTGATCATACTGCCGTTGAGAGTGAAGGATAATTTCTAACTGTTCAAGGGAAAAGAAAGAAAAAAGACACTATTTCAGTAGTCAGAGGTATCTAGCAAAGAAAACAAATGGAAAAATTACTTTTTGTGTTTGGCTTCTACAGACCTCTTCAATATTGCATTTTTCAGCTCAGCCTTATAAAGGAGAACAGAGATTTGTGGTGAGGTTTACTCCACAGAAACCATGGATTATGACAACATTGAAGGAGGCTGGGTAAATTGCCTCAGTGCTTCAGATGAAGTAAGAAAAAACATGGCAGGACTGGAACAGCGTTTCTGTCTCAGAGATCATCCCTCCAACCACACCTTGCTACGGAGAAAGATGTCTCCCAGACAAAGTTACTCAAAAGCAAAATATCTTCATTGTAAAATGCTGTACAGCTCATCTCCAGCCAGCCATCCATCAGCCCTGGTGCAGGGGTTCTTTTCTCAGGAGGGAAAAATTGGAGCTGGAGTTAAAGGAAAACTCCAGTTTCATCATTTTTTTATAACCCTGGAAGAAACAGGCACCAAGAGAATAAATTTTCCCCATTCTGCCACAAAATGCTTTTGCATTGTTAGAAAGGTTAAAAAATGCTACTGGAAATAAGAAATGAGCCTGAAGTGAAAACTTCAGTGAGTGAGGTTTTCACTCACTTCAGCTGAGCAACTGCAACCCACTGCACTTGGAGGCTGCGTGTAAAAGCCATTTATCCAGTGGGATTGGGGTATTCCATCGCCTGTTTTTCCGAGACAGACTGGCCTCCCACTGGAGCTTTGTGGAGGAAGGAGAGACCCATATTTATGCAAGACCTCTATGAAAGACGTGATCTGTGGGTCCCCATTCTCCCCCAGCTCACTCGGAGTCACGCAGCTTTGTTCTGATCTGCAGCAGAGATGGAAGAATGATCCAAATGCAGCTAAAGCCCCAATTCAGGGAAGCAGCAGAAGGGAAGATATTAGGGTCAAGTCCCCAGCATGACTCCAGAGATTTTGTTGACTTTACCAGCAGCAGAGCAGTCTAAAAATACTGGAAAGCTTTATTAGTTGAACCTAAGATGGAAATGCAGACATGTCTGTAATTTCAAGTTTGCAGCTATATTTCACCTGTTTTCTTGTCCACACAGACCAGAAATAAAGTCAGTAACTTGCCAATATAATCTGACTTTGCATTCTTATAACACACCTTATTTAAGGATGCTGAAGGCATTATAATAAATATTATCATTCCAATAAACTTTGCAAAAATATAAACAACAAGGATTTCAACAAACAACATAGATTTTCATTGCCCTGCTTGAATTTCTCCTTCCACTCAAATCACCAACAAAAAAAACAGCACACAAAACAATTGCAGTTCTAATCTTTCAGCCTGCACTTACAGGATTAAGAGTTAATACTTCTCATAACCGTAGTCTCAGTCTGTTTTTTCTAGTGTCTCAGAAAGAAATAATTGCAATAACTTGCACAGAAATTTTATGGATTTATTTTATTTGTCTTTAGATATAAACCTTAAAGACTCAAATATGTTCAGGGTTTCCTCCAAAAGCACAGAAATGTGAAGTTTTTGTAATGAATGAGAGGTTTATAGCTAAATCCTCACAACTTCTCAGAAGGACCAAATGCCATGGCAGTGATTATTCTCCCCCAGCAATGCAGAATTCAGCCATCCACTGAACCCCAGTCGCTGCTGTTGATGCCCAGCAGTTTCTAGGCTTTGAGAGCGGGGTATTCGTGACAGCCTTTGGCAGAACGGGAAGAGATGCTGTGGGGTTTTCCTCACAATCCTCTTCCTAACTGATCTGGAGTTTCCAGAGGAGAACCACCAGTGAATTTCTCCCCATTTACAAACACACACATGGAAACAGAACACTTGTACAAAGACAAACGTGTGTGGAAGTGTTTCCACATCCCCTCCGTGACTCCAGGGCAATCTGCGTGGAGAAGTGTGCCACACATTTGAGTGAATGTCACTAACTGATGACAGATGTGTGACAATCTGCTGTCAGTGAGATGCAGGGTGCAGACCCCGTGCAGAGCAAAGCCTGGTCCCAGCCAGGCTCAGAGCTCACCTGGGTGATGGTGGGCACTGACTGCAGCCATGGCACAGCAGGCTGGAGGGACACACAGGACCACAGGGTTACCTCAGTGCTGCTCAAGCCCTAAAATCTGACAGTTCCCAGTGCCTGATGCCTACAGATGCAAAGCAGACAGTTGCTTTCTTAGCAAACATGCTTTTTGTGGCATGTTTTTGGAAAGCTTTATGCCTTCAAGGCTTTGCACAGTGCAGGAGGTCAATCCCCTTGGCTGGCAGATGGTGATGAGGCCTCCACAAGAGGGTGAGTGACCATGACCAGTGTGTCCCTCACCTCCCAGAGACAGAACTCCGACATATGTTCCTGTACAGCCCTGGCTTCACCTCTCTAATGCTGTTATTGTGTTCTGTTCCTGTGTTCTGTTTGTCACTGCTGATGCATGGATGTCACTGTGCAAGCACTGAGTTCTTGCCTCTCCCCTGGGCAGCATGTTCTGAGCTTGACAACATTTTGGTGGTGAAAATTTCCCTAATATCCAACCTAAACCTCCCCTGGCACAACAAGAGGTTGTTTCCTCATGTCCTGATGTTCCTGTAATGTGCTTTGGGAGGAGAAGCAAATCTGCACAGGCACAGACTTCCAGAAGCCAGGACAGAGTCTGGCTGTTCCCTTCTGCACTTCTGGTGTCCCCTTCGCCTTAAAAATCCACATCTGAATGGGAAAGATCATCATCTACCATTCTTCAGGGCTTAGATCACTGATCCATAAATTTACTCCTGCCACTTGGCCAGGCTTTAGTGAAGACTCAGCAGGCGAGAGCTCCTTTAACAACCAAACTTACAAAATTCTTAGCAAAGAATTCTCTGTGTATAATTAATTCCTTGACCGCTACCCAAGGGTACTGTGAGTGCAAACACTCCCAGCCTGTAATGATTATGCTAATCCAGAGAAGAGAAGAGATGTGTTGTGTATTAATCAAAGTAACGAGCTCAATTTCTCACTGTTCTTGGACTAAGTGATCAATACAGCAACACTCGCTACAAGTACAGAGGGGCTCTAGGAGGAATTTACATTTATCTTGTCCCTGTGAAGGAAGTGCAGTGAAGGAAGGTTCTTCCTATCAGAAAGTTAAAAGGAGCATTCTTCACCAATATTTAGGAAATGCTGCTTTGTCAGAAGGTTCAGAGTACACACTCAAACTGCCACCTCCATTCTCCCCAGGGTATCACGTAACTCTTAAAACCACAAGAGATTAATCAAATATCTTTGGGGAAGGTTTTTCCTTTATTTCCCAAGGAGCAGCTGGATGCCATTCCCACAAACAAAGACAGATATTCCCTTTCTCCTGTGTACCACAAGCTGTATTCTCAGAATGCAGTTGTTTCTGTACAACACACACAGCACAAGGTCTGTCCTCCATCCCCCGTGGCCTCTGAACACCGTTTCTGCCCCAGCGGGCTCTGCCCTGTGCCCAGCTCTGCTGCCAGGAGAGCCTGGCACGCTGATTTGAAGCATCTTATCCAAGAACGGCCACGGGGACTGGATCCCACAGCCAGCTGGGACTCAGTAATGGTCCCAGGGCTGTGTGTGTGCTGTGACACAGAGAATTCATAAAAGTTAAAGAAATCCCAGGCACCTGTAAAGCTCGTTGGACTCCAGGGGAAAAAAAAAGGAACACTGAAACTTTCTTCTGCTGGAAACTTTTCTACTGCTGGAAACTATTCTAAACAGCACTGAGTCACCTCCCTTTGGTAGCAGGGAATCCGAACGGATTTTCTCTGTACAGTGTAAAGAGATCAATAAGTATTATACTCTAATCAGCAGGTAATAGGACTTAAGCAGTCTGTCTTGTAAATAGAGCCATTAGCTAAGTAATTAAAGGAATCATTAATAAACGCATCAAATTGATTTCAACTTTTCTAAAGAGTAACAAGATGATACAAAAGAAAATTCTGCTTTGAATATTGTGCCAGCATGCAGGGCAGCTGAGTGAACAGCAGAAAATGAATTTTCTTGTTGCAAGCTGCCTGTACAAGTTAAACTGCTTGTTACCTGGTACAGTTATTTACTTCATATATATATATATATATCCTGAAATTCAATTTTTCAAATATTTGCTTTTTTCATGAGTCATAGATACATTATCTCAACAAAGCTACTTTCCCCCAAATATGAATTTCAAAGTCTTTCTCTTTTTTGGTACACCAAAAAGGTAAACTATAAAACAAGGAGCTCAAATGCAAAGTCTTCTTAAGGTAATTTTAAAAACAAAACAGATGTCAATTTTTAAAGATCCCATAAAGGCTTTCCCTGTTAGGGAATAAGATCAGGGAAAGCACACGTATCAAATATATGTGCTGGGAAAGCAGAAATTACTCTAATTAGAAGCTTTCTCCTCTTGCTGAAATCTAAAGAGATGAATTCTGTTTCCCATTAAAGCAAAGTAAATCCAGAGTAATCCCCCAGAAACGGCTCCACCGTTATATCAAGGTAACAAGTAGCTGAATTTAGTCAGGGTTCTTGAAAATCAGATTAAAATGAAGCCCTGCAAGCGCTACCTGCACACAGAGAGTCCCATTTGTTGCTCATGCTTTAGTCAGCACAGGACGGTGACGGGCTGAGATGAGGGGTGGGTGTTGCTAATGACCCTTGCCAAGTGTCTGGTTCATTAATCACCCCCAGAGTGCCCTGCAGCTCCCAGGGGCTGTGGCACACACTGGCACATTAACCTGGACACTGCTCTGTTTCTGCATTCGAGAAAATCAAAAGCATATGCAGGATTTATTTTTAAGGGCATCTCCCTCTCATCCTCTCATGTTACATAAATCCCAGAGAATTTGTCTTTTACCCACTTTACAGCAAACCTGGAATATTTTGTCCTATCAGAGAAACACGAAACATGCACCGAATGTTCCTGTGCCACCTGCAGGGAGAAAGTCAAGCAAAATTTACTGTTCAGAGAGGCAAACACCAGAAGCTTTGGGAAAGGCTAATTTAATACATCTGTCACACTCAATTACAGAGTCTGCAGTAATCCAACACATCCATTGTTTTTCCCTCTTCTGACAGAAAAGAGCCAATTGCCCAGGCTCAGAATTAAACATCTGTTTCACAACACAAAGATATTAACCTCCAAGTTTGGTTATGGACCAATAAAATCCAGTCATTCACCACTGCTCAGTAACAGGTGCTTTCTCCATCACACAAATTGCTACAGCCAAATCCTCGACTTAAGCCACTGCAGTGATTGAATTTTGGAGGTACTACGTGGGCTGTTATTAATGCAGGGATACAGATGCTTCATTTACTAATACAATATATTTATTTCAAAATGTTCTGCTGTGGTTTCTGTCTCTGGTTACATAGATGGAACTAAATATTTAGACATAACACAATCAAGTATTGTGAAAGAGAGAAACACAACTGGCAGCTTTACATACTGGAAAACATCAAATAATGTTTCCATATTAATCACAAAGCTTTTGAACAGTGTAACAATTACTTCATTGTTTTAATTGTTATCCATCCTTAGTACATATAAACCAATCACAAATAAAATAGGAAGCAGTCTCATCCATGACTTCTCACTTGCAAGTAAACCTTCACAGTTTTGGAAATCAGACAATTCATACTAGATGGGGTTTAGTCAGGCTCCTCAGGAGCAAAAGGAATGCTGAAATTCCTCAGAGTGAGGCAAACTCTGCCCTCAGTGCTGCGATGTAAATCCAGAGTGACCCAACGTCAGTGCATGAGCTGAGCACTCCCTCTCCTCCTTCCACATTCTCCCAGACACCAAAGTAATGAAGTACAAAGAGCTGTGAGGTGTTCAACAACGCAGCTCAGCACGAGCAGCAAGCAAAGGGAGCATTAATGGAACAACAGCAAACACCAGGCCAGCAAATGAGCTTTAACACAAGCTGCAACCATCATAAATCAAACTCTCTTTTGAACTTTGCCTTTCTCATAGGCTGCAGATCTGAAACCATCCTAATTTAAGAATATTAAAAATAAAATGCTGTGAAAAGGAAACATAACTCCCACTTGTTTAACCTTGTGACACACATGGCACCAGGAAATCGTTGCCTAAGCAATGTTTTATAGAATCCCTTCCCTGCAGGCTTCACCTCCAATGTGCACAGCAGCTTGGTTGGTATTTTCACCGACAGCCAAGCTGACCACACAAATTAAAATTTGATAGTAAAAGCACATCTTTGGCTTCTCAGCCTTTCAGGGGTTACAGGGACATAGATTTACACCGAAATGGCAAAGAAGGGCAGCACTGGAAACTGCTCTGCAATGTCACTGGGTCACACCCAAATCTCCCTCTGGGAACAGCATTTCCCCGGCCTAGGTCTGTTCACAGAGTTCAGGGGGGATTTTGAAGCCAGATAACTTGAAGTAAATGAGAAGATGGAAAGACTGGAATGACTGGTAAATGATCAAAATGAATCTGTGTCAGTCTCTAAGCACAAATAGCATTTTGTTTCTCCAGAGGGTCAAGAATTAATTCCATTTCAAAGCACATAACTACAACCCTCTTCTGTTTCTTGAGGACATTCACATGTAGTAGAGATTTTCCAAAAATATTATCTGGCGTTTCTAAAGCTGTGCCTGTGCTGTGTTTTAAAAAGCATTATGTTAGCTATCTCTAAACATATCTCTACATCTTTTTATACTCATGCCTTAATAGGCAACTGCAAAATGAGTGCCAGTTAGCTCCTCAGAAGTATGTAAGGATTAACAGTTCTTAAACTAGATGCATATTCCAGAAATCAAAACTGCAGGAGAGCCATTTAACACATCAGAAACGGAACAGAGGCACAGGATCTGGCCAAAATATGAACCTTCATCAGGAAAAAACACAGAACAGGCCTCCTGAAAGTCTGTAGATATTAACCAGACCATGAGAAGGTTTTCTCCGCAGATTTTCCTAAGCAAAGTTAACAAAAGGTTACAATTTGAGGCTGAATTCCCTTAAGAAGTAAAATCTACCAAAATAGCTACAAACACATGCCATGGATTAAAGGTTATATAAAAAGCCAACAGGTCAGAAATACCTCTCTTTCTCCTCTCCCTCCACAATTCTGTCTAATTAGATTGAATGCCTTTTTATTTTGTTCAGTGCAGAGAATTTCTGAAATCCCAGTTTAATCAAGCCTGAGTCCTACTACTCCTCTGAGGCAAAATTTTCTTCAAAGCCATAAACTTCAGCTGAGGTTGTGTTAATTTTACAGTATTTTTGCCCCCTTGAACTAATAATAACAAAAATCTAATAGTATCCCAGTGTCTCACCTACGCTTTATTAAAACACTTAATTTCTGATGTTCTCCTTTATGCCAAGACCTCTCTCGTTTGTTACTGACAGAGACATTCAGAGCAGATGAGCACCAGGGGGATGGGGAGGCTGTGAGGCCCTGGGGATGGGTGTGACACCATTCCAAAGGATCGGGAACCACACCAAACCAGACATCGCTCTTCCCTCACACTGAGGGCCAACTTATGACTGCACAACCCCAAAGACAGGGGCTGAAATCTGACTTTTTATATTTGATTGGGATGCTACCAATGTTACAGCTGTTTCCACCAGAGCTGCCTCCGGCCAGAAGAGGCTCTGAGCTGTATAAAGTTATAAAGTCCCTCTGTCAGGGTCACACAAGGGCTCAGACAGGAGCTGATTTTGGTGCATTAAAAAGGCCCCAGCACTGGGCACTAAAGATATCCTGAACCTAAGCAGAGAGGAACCCTTATCAAGGTAAAACAGGACGTGCTTAACGGAGAACCAGAAAACTCAAACTGGACAGCAAGTTTTTAATTACCAAGGTGACACTCAACAGGAACGAGCTTTGCCCTTTTAAAGGTGATCAAAATAAGGAGAATGCTCCTTTTTAAATGTGCAATCCTAGACTCAGTACAAAGGTGAACCGATGAATAAAGGTCTAATTGCATGTTTGAGTTATAAATGGAGAGACAGAGGGCCTTAAAGGCTGTAAAAGCAGTAAATTTGGTTAGTGGCTTTAAGACCTGAACCCTGGACAACAACATCACCTCCCTGTGTGTGTCCAGGGTAGGGACACAAAGGCAGGAGCCAGCAAAGCCACACCTGGCTCCATCCACACCCTGCCAGGGGGCTGCGAGGGGGTCCTGCTGTATTCCAAAAGCAATGGCCAAGTTCACCTCTCCCGGGACCACTTTCTTCTCCCACTCCTTCCCTGCTCCTGCCTTCCCCTCCCAGATAAATCAATAGAAGAGGTCTTTGTCATGGTAACTGTGGAGCTCCTCACACAGGCAGCCTCCCAAGGAGAATTGCCTCTGAACACGATGCCCACCAGATATTCCAAGGAGAGTCTCAAGGGAAATGAATATTGAATTTCTGCGATGCTTTAACTCAAGTCTCAGTAGCCAATGTCTCTAAAATTATATACAATCACCTCCCCTGCCTGAAGCTTGTAAGAACATGTGAAAAAAACAGCTGCGTGTAAACTTCTTAATATGAAAAGGGATTGTTTTCTAAAAAATGGACGTTTGGTCTGCTTGGAGTATGTCTGATTTAACAGATAGGCCCTGCCTATCATCTTCTGGGGCCACCAGCTGTGGAGAGTGAATATTGTGATATTATCCAGCTCTGAAACGATGTAAGAAGAATTTAATTTTAGAAGGCAGATATGGATTGTTCTGTGTATACAGGAAGCATGAAAGCATTATTTGGGAATGATAAAAACTGTCTTGCAAGATTGCACTCCTTTGTGCAGTCCTGGGGAAGGGAGAATGCAGCTCAATGCTGTGATCAATGAAAATCTTAACAACAATCCAATCAATGCAACTCTCTCTGGAAAGGACATCAGGACTGCTGATGTTCATTTGCCTCAGGGAAAGGCTGGGCTGATTTGGCTGCTTCTCCACAAACCCCTGAAATTCCTGATGCTCTAATCCAATCTCAGCCTTCTGCCACTAAACTCCTGCTGCCCACAGGACTGCCACCGAATTTCCTAGGATTTTATGGGGTTTCTTTGCTCTTTCAACAAAATTCAGGCTTGGCTCTAACATACAAAAATGTCAAAGAACCTGATATCTGTAAAACTATTTCAAAATAGTTTTAAAGCAATCTTAAGTTCTGCATTGTGGACATGGATTTGGAGTGAATGATGAACTTTCAGATATTAATGACTGATCTGAAAGCAACCTTGAATTTCAAGACAAAGAAGTTCTGCCTTCAGAAGATAACACAGGGAAATTGAATATATACAGGGGAACAGAAATTCGGAGTTCATCAATTTCATCCGTTTCTATTTTAATAGTAACAATTCTTAAGACCACATCAGCATCCCTAAACTCCAGACCAGATTCTGTCCACTGAGCTGGGAGCATTTTGGTTCTTAGATTTATGACGAGATGCTTCTAAAAATCTAGCCCTCATCTACAGGGGGAAGAAGAGTGTTGTTAAACAGATATATTAATGTAATGTTCTCTTAAAAGCAAGAAAATAATCAACCAAGATAAGGATATTCCTACATCACATATTCACTAAGTATTACGTGCATCCATGTTTTAATTACAGGGAAACAAAAGCTGTTTTAATTAAAGAGAAGGCAGCAACACCAGCTAGAACTGGAAAGTGAAATGCCTTAAGCAATTCTTTGGAGGACTTCACAATGTCTGACTATTTCAGTCTATTAGCTATCCCTCTCTCCACAGAGATCATGATTAGCCAGCAAACTTGCCCTTTCAATTCACTCAAAGCTTCAATCTATTCCATCTGTGCTCTCTGAACCTTTCATTTCCAATAGGTTTGGGGTAATTCAGAGCAGCCAGGGAGGCTGACAAGCTCTGCCTTTCTTTCACATCCTCAGGGCTACATGCTGACATCTTCGAATGAACTTAGAAATAAATACAATATCACTGCTTTCACACAACAACATCATTTATTTGAATTCCATTAAAGAAGCACACAGGTGTAATTAGGAGTTGGGCCATGACTCAAACAGCCACTTGCACACATGCTGGTCTTACCATTCTGCTGTAATGGAATAAAACCCTCCTGTGAGCTCCCAGTTTGCCCTAAAGGCTGAATGCCTCAAGAATCCAGACGGCCAAAAAAGGGAACTCTGATGCAGATCAGTGAGCATTTGTAAGAGTCCTTGCATCTTTCTACATGCACACTGCATAGCAGTGGTACCTGGGACAGAGCTACAGTTCCCACACGGAATTTGTCTGCTCGGGAGGGATTCTGGTGGTGGGAGAGAAGCAGGAAGCCCACACAAGATGTGATGAGCATCAGGACTTCACCAGTTCAGCCACAACACAGCACATGAGGAAGGAAACATCCAGATGATGGAGAAGTGGGAGTGCCTGGGTGCTGGGGTGGGAGATCCCTCCCAGGAGCAGTCTGTACTGCTGAACAGGGCACTGCGAGCCAGGAGAGAGCACCAGCCCGGGCACACCCGTGACTATGGAACCCTAAAGAGGGCTGGAATGGAGTCCATGATTATGGAATCATAAATCCCATGAAAGAGGGAAATGGTTGCAACATCAGCCACGGGTGATGGCAGAAAGTGACCACAGCTCTGTGTCTGGGACAAGGACACACCACCTGAAGGAAATTCCTGTGTCTCCCATCTTCATTTCCATCCTGCAGCCTCTGTCATCACTGCTACGGAATCCAGCTCCTCAGAACTAGTTTGGTGGGATTAAGAATAAAAGATCATTTCCAGAATCTTTCAACTCACCCATCCAAATGCTCAGCATACAGTAAGTAGTGCCCACTTAGGGTTGGAATACTGCAGCTGCATCCAAATTATAACGTGTAGTGATCACCACATTATCAGTGATGGAGGGAGGCTTTCCCTTCCCATCAGAAATTTCAACTATCCCATGAAAAGCAATCAGCGAAGAAGAAGGGACTGTGATAATATTTGTTATATAGAATTACCCAACTTTCATGGCTTTATCTTATTATTAAAATTATTACCATTCTCTTGTTTAAAGAGTGTCTCTGTTTTGTAGCTGCAATGGGATGTTGGTTTGCTGAGGCCTATCAGCTGAAATGGCAATTATAAATATACCAAGTGATCACTGTCAAGCTTTTTTCCATTTTGCCTGGTTTCTATGCTTGAACAACAGCTAAGGTTGGACACCACCTGGTTCTATAATCATGATGTTTTCTGCAAGAGAATGACAATGAAAAGGCCTGGGAACAGATTGCTGGATGTACAGTTTGATGCTACAAAAAGAAAGCATTAATTGCAGCCTACAAGCTTTTCTCTTTGGTCCCTTAGTTTTCCATCAGATCAAGGAGCTCAACCACCTCAGCAGGCTACAGCAATATTACTGGAGCTGGGGATGCAAAGAAAAGCCCCAGCCTCTATAAATGAGGAAAGTTTTCAGCTGTCTCTGTGAGCTCTCTGCATGGCTCATTACTCAACTGCAGAAATGCCAATGGCACACAGGAAAGAGACTGCAGCAGCCCCAGCTGAGGCTGACTCTGCTGCTGAGCAGCTTTACCATCCATGCTCCTTTTCAGATCAGATTCAGCCCAGTAAAAAATTATTATAATTTTTTTTTTCTGTTTACAGCTTACAGTCTAGATTTAAGTGAAAAAAATCCAACACACAAACTACAGGAAAGCACCACCAGTGAACCAGTGCACCTGCACTACCCCTGCAAAGTGGGGGGTTTTAATTTCCAGGAAAGGTCTGTCAGAACCATTTTCTACAGCCAAATTACAAAAATTCTGAACATTGTTCCCGTGAAGTTAGACCTTGACTCCTGAAGGCTTATTGTTTCCATCTGTGTTTTCACAGCAATGCTGTGGTTTCATTGTTCCCTTCTCTCGAGCTTCTCCAGGAGCACACAATGCAGCGTTTCTCCGGTCCCAGCTGATGCCTACTCGTGCAGGGCAGAAGGCAAGTTCTACTGCGAGAGCTGAGAACCAAACAAAACCTGCCTGGTATCACTCCTGGCCAGCAGGTCAAGGGAAGACACTGAGAGTATTTGGAAAGTCTGAGAGCTTCCATTATGCAAAGGCTAAAATGTGCAGAGAGACTTGTTAGTACTGGAAAGAAAGAGGTGAGAATGATGAAGCTTGCGTGCATGCAAGAATATTTTGCAAAGGAGTTGCAAAGGAGTTCTTTTCAACCACTGAATGCAAAGGAGGAACTGAGCATCAGCTGTTCTGATTTTCCTTTCAGGCAGGTGAAATAAAGTACAAACCATTTCCCATGAGATTATTGAGAAAATAAGCAAAACTCTATCTGGCTGTTGCAACTTGCATTCAGCATAAGCAAAATTAAGATTTATTTATTCCATGAAAATTTATGGTAGTTTAATATTTGCCTTAGTCTGAAAGTGAAGTGTAAAGGGATTGTATCTTCTTAATTTAAATTGCTTTAATTAACATGAGGGCAACTGCAGTTTGGAGGAATACAAGTTCCATAGGAGAAGATCAAATATTTGTGTAACTGCACCCATCAGGCCTCCTGGGACGAGCAGCCCACAGAGCACAGCTATTCTGATTTTGTCATGCAGCTTTCACAAGCCCATCTTCACTAGCAGCTCTTACTCTGCAGAGTAGAAGCACAACACAGAGTTTGATCTTTATTTCTTCTTCTTGCCTTCCAACTTCCATAAATTTCTTCTTGCTTGCCCTCCATCTTAATTTTCTGGGCTTCCAGCCTAGAGTTTCAATTATTTTCTGATAACTTGTATAGGTCAGTACTAAAGTTCAATGTCATCTCTAAATCTAAGATTATATATGGTCTGTTTTGCTCTGTCATTCCTTCTGTTCATCCCGTTGCTGAAAACAAGACTTGTTATTGGAAGGAGAACAGTAGCAGCACTGACCTATAAATAAGGGGGCAAGAGAAAGTGCAGCAATTATGGAGGGATTCACTTGCTGAGTGTCTGAGAGAAACATTTATTCAGAAATTGGAGAAGAAAATGACGAGGTACTGGAAGTAACATTTGCTGAGACCCAGTCAGATTTAGACTAGAAGGAATACAATGATCAGCTCTTCCTAAGACAGATGTCACAGAAGGACAAAACATTACTGAAACTGCCACAACAATTCCACAGGCTCCAGAGGAGATTTTGATGGTGCCTGTTTGTAGGAAGAAGACAGAACAAGTGGGAGAATGTGTAGTTCTCGTGACAAATTGATCAAAGTGGCAGCAAACATCTGCAGCAAGGCAAAGAGAGGCCCCAAAGAGGCTGAGGGAATGGTGCAGAGTCACCACAGATGGGAGGACTGGGGCTGCTCTTCTCAGGCAGAAAACAAATGAGAATGTACTTGTTATGAAAAGAAGGATGGCTTCAGCACTTCACAGGATGAACTGAGACACTAGAAAAGCCCTCTTACACCAAATAAAATCCTGCAGGACTCTTTTAGCATTTGGGGGGGACTTTTCTTCATCCCTTGATCTTCACTGTCTCCCAACAACTTTCCAGACAAGTTGTAGGCCATAAATACCCAAGCGTTGGAAGAGTTAACTACCTGAGAAATTCTCATCCGACCTACTGCAAGAGCTAAAATCCTGCAAGGTCTGGGAATGCTCCCCTTGCACCTAAATCTGAATTCGCTGCTCCTCACTTGGGCTGCCAAAGCCCGGAGATGGCAGCAGTGCAGACAGGCCACCAAAATCGTCGTTCTTTTCTGGAGCTGCTGAAAGGAGAACAGCTGAAGAGAATCTCTTCATGAACCATCATTTTATTATTATTGATGCAATTTGATTGTTTGATGAGAACCTATAATGCACAAGCAGACATTCTAAGCACCAGACTATAAATACAGGAACAAAGGTCTGCTATATTTAGTATTCTCCACTTACAAGCATTTCTCTTTCTTCAGGGTCTGATCCAAACCAAACTCATAGTTCTGACAGGAATAGATGAAAGGATGAAAGGAGCACATGACTGCATAGAAATAGAATGAAAACAAACAAATACATGCTTCACCAGTGCTTATTGTGCCATTACTCTGATCTACTGCTGCTCAGATAAAGAGGCTAAATAAAACGGCAGGCAAAGACCCAGTTGATACTGATATTTGTATTGTAAACTGCTGCAGCTGAAACAGCAGGGAATATCTTCAGCAATATCCAAAGTTATGACAGGACAAACGGGGAAAAAAGGTAACAGCAGCACCAAACACCTGTGGAAGACCACACATCTTAAGTATTTACCTTAGTTAGCTTTAGACAAACAAATAATTAACAACAATAAAGGAGCACTGAGATACCACTCAAAACACGAGCCTGGTGGACAGCATTTGGGAAATGCCACCTTCTTTGTCAAGGGAATTCACAGTGATCTTTTCTTTATATTTTTTTCTAACCTGAAACTGGATCCAAGTCAGACTGCACATAATTTAGAATAAAAGAACCTAAAGGCTAAGGAACAGGATTATCAGAATGATTCTCTGAGTGTTCATACAAGTTAGCTCAGAAGGTCAGAAGAATCCCTTTATTTTGACTCTTTCAGTTTCCATGTCCCATCAATAACACAGGGACGAGCCAACAGTTTCCTTCACCATCTCATTACCACCACTGCCCACTATGTTCACAACTTACCCAACTGAAGGAGCCTAAAATAAACCCCAAAGACTTGAAGGGGCAAAGAAGGAATGAAATATTACTAAGATCTGTACCATCTGTCAAAAAACCTATTTTTTCATAAGGGGTTTGTTGCATTGTTAATACAGACATTGAAAATATTTTCTTTAATAGTTTATTAACACAGATTACAACAGAAATAAATACAAAAACATCTTTATGGCATCTTCTTATAAAAAGCTTTTTATGTTCCCTTTATCATGCTGCTGTTTGGAAAGGCTTAGATAGCATATTAATTGTAACATCAGGGGATGGCATCAACTCAATCTCTGAGAATATTTTAATCACACAGATGTTTTCATCGTATCTTTATTTCTTATCCCACTCTTCTTTTCTGTTCATGTTGTCCAGCAATCACAATGTCACATTCCAATTTTTAACACAGATGCTAGAAATTAATTATTTTCATGTAGTAAACTACGCAGCAGATGCTGTATAGCTGCAAGTAAAGCAGATCCTGCTCTGAACACCTTGTATTCTGAGCAGACAAGACAGTTGAAAAAAGGGGAAAGCAGGGAACTGGAGTGATTTTTCAAAGGTTATGGAAAGCCATTGGGTACCCTCACTCCTAAATCACATCATGAACCACTACATTCCCCTGCTCTCATAAAGAAGAGAATTCTAACAAGGTAAAACTACTGCATTTTTGTAAAAGGATAATAATACCTGACTGAAAAAATGAGATGGAAAATAATGCTTTATAAGGTCATTTTAAAAAATAAACCAGCACTATTAGAAGGCCATTCCAAGCTCTCAGTCATTTTCCCACTTTCGAGTCTATCAAACAGAGATATTTCTACTCCCCAAAATATCAAACAGTATGAAATCCTCAATTTTGTTGGAGATGCCAGTGTTCGTGTGTGGCTTGTCTGAAGCGATTTTGTTTATTTTTAAAAATCCCGAGCATGCTGCCAGGGCTGTAGTACAGCCTGGCTCAGTGGAAACCCATTAAAACCGCTTTGCTGGGCAGATGGTGTCAAAGAGTCAGGAGCACAGAACAGAATCCCACTGTGCACAAGTGTTCAGTATGCAAGAAATCATCTCCTATCAGACAGTGCTGCAGGGGACACAGGCAGCCGCCGAGGAGAGAGCAGAGCACAGCAAAGTCAGGCTAGGCTCACAACCCAGAAACAGGGAAAAGGATTCGGAGCAAGGGAGCATGAACTGAGCAGCCCCACGTGAGCAAGGGCACATCTATGCAGAGCACCAGATCGAGCTTTGAAAACAACACATGGCTTTTATTCACTGAAAGGGTAACCATGCTTTGTTATTAACAGGGTCAACACAATCCAAAGACTCAAATAAGATTTTGAAAAGTGTCCACTATATTTTGGACCCCCATCTTTCACACGCTGATTGACAGGGTTGCTGGGCAGTTGGCACTGCAGTAGAATTCTGGAGTGGGTACAAAGAAACTCATCAGGGACATCTGGGAATGGCCTTGCCATGACAGAACATGAGAAAACTTTGAAGTCGTGTATCAGACTGTGCTAACACAGCAGTACACTGCAAGGCTCCTTTTGCTTCTGTTCCTTTGGCACCCTTCTAGAGAGGGAAGGACAAGTGTGTTCAGTGTTTTCAGATGAGTGGCTAATTCCATAGGTGAGCACAGCACCTAACAAAGCCCCTAACTCTGGGTTAAACAGATCCTGAACAGAACATCCACAGGGAAAATGAGTGTAAAAGTACTCCCTGTACTCTGCACCACACGTGGCAATAAACATCCAGTGTGTGTGCACCTTTTTCCTCTGCTGAGCACAATCTGCTGCTCAGGTCTGCCCCAAGTCCTGTACTGAGGACACAAAGAGATCCCTCTTCATCTTCAGAGCGACAGACTCATGACCCTGAGCAAACTAGATCCTATTTTTATTTCTGAGAACAAGGTAAGGATGACAGGAGTGTAACTGCAGGTACACCGTGTATTTACAGATTTATCACACTGCAAAGTTTCGCAGAGCTGAATAGTTCTTTCAACAGTAGCTCAAAACAGTCTACAGAAACAGCATCAAGCCCTCCTTCAGAGCAGGAAAACCAGACAATAAACCCCACTGGTAGCAGCAAAGCAGCAAGTTAAATGTAGGAATCTGACACACAGACAAGAAAGATAACTACCCCATGCGTACTAGCAAATCAAAGTTAACCAAGCAAGGCTGATTACATTAGGACAGAGATGCAACACTAAAGGATAAATACAGATATTTCAAATATAAGCAGATGCAAATCACCATTATTTTCATGAAGACAAGTAGAATGAGTCACCATGGCTCAGCAGAAAATGGAAGATACAATTATGTGCTAATCCAGAATCTTTGGTGAGTGGATTGAAGACTAACTGGAAATGTCTCCTTCCCTATATTGTGGATTAGATCAATATTCAGAGACACCACTGACTAGTTACCTCTGCCAGCTTTGGGTTCCTCCTCTTGCACAATGAATTTACATAATGTATACTGAAGACATAAAACTACACTTTTAAAAATATAAATAAAATGCAAGTCATGTTGAGGGCCCACAAAATTCAAGGTTTTGAAACCATTTAGCATTAGATGAAACCACACTCCGTGACTTGGAGGATTTTTTTTAACATGCAGGACATGCAGACTCATCTGTGTGATTATCTGGACATCTGCCTTGCTCCTCAGCAAGAGGTTTGCAGACTGTCTGCTCAACAGTCTGCCTCTCTTAAAAGCAAATACATCAAACAACAAGATATGGAGCATCCTGGTTCAGCTGGAGAGGAACTCCTGTTGCTCCTTGGTCCATCTCAAAGCTGTGTTCCCCAAGGGTAAAGAGTGTGTTGGCACCTCTTCACACCTCTGCTTGTGGCACTCATTATCACCCCTGCTGCTTTTTTAGATATACGCAGCTAACAGATTTCTTTTGTTGTTTTTATAGGAGCTACATTCCTCAATATCCTTCCCCTTCCTACAGTTCAGAATCCACACGGTCATTTTCAGATGTGGGTCTGTTTCGCTTATGAACCATTACCACAGCAAATTTCTGAAATACCTTAACCAAAGCATCCTTGTAGAACAATCTTTGTTTGAAGATAAAACACCAAATAACTAAATAAACCAAACCAATTCGAAGTAACTTTAAAAACAGAGCCCGACGGGCCTATGGGAAGGTGGAGTGATTACAGGAGAAGGAAAGAAGCTTTCTGTTTTGTAAATCTGGGGAAATGGGGCAACATTGATGAGACCACTACCAACCTTTCTACACTGTTTGTACAAGAAACAAAAGTGCATTTTGCTGAGCCACTTCCAGGGAGACAATTGTCTGCAGCACAGAAAACTCCCTCAAGGAACCTTTCTGGAAACCTTGATTAAAAACTCCCAGCAGTGAGCAGTGAGAACAAACAGCATCCTCTGTGTGCAGAGCACAGGCTCTGAGCAGTTAATTGACCCCAGAGTGCAGATGCCACCAGTGACTGGCAGGGTTCTCCTGCTCTGCTCCACTGAGCCGCGGCTCAGCGGTGATTTAAACCAACCTCTGCTGCACTGGATCACAAACACTCACACCAGCAGTGCCCGTGTCTGCAGCACCGAGGCAACACCAAACAGCTCACAGCAACACTTCCAACTACCACAATTAGTCGCACTACAGTGGTTTTTCTCAGTCCTTTCAAGGAAAAGAGCCATCTGACCTTCTGAAAGAAATCAAGAGCATCTTGCACAGTGCCCTGGTTTTGGTATTGTCACAAAGGTCTTTGTTTACAAGCAGACACAGATTGGGATGCAGTCTGAAAGCAGCCTTGTTACTTCCATTTCCTCCCCTCGCTTTTTTCTCGCTTGCACGCAGAAGGTTTCTGGCACTGGTTTCACAACACTGCTCAGATGTTCTATGAATCACCGCTGGTGTGTGGGCTACAGGCTGAAAAATACCACTCCAGAGAACTCTGTCTACTGGGAATTAAAGCCTGCTGAAGGCACTGAACAGCCCTGTCCTGTGATGGGCTCAGGATCACACCCGCGGGGTCAGTGGATGGATGCAGCTCCTGTGGCAGAGCTGGGTCCAGTTCAGGTCACAGAAGTAAAGCAGGAAATGGAAGCTGGCATTGACACCACACAGGCTGTGCTTTGGAAGATGAACAGTTTCAATCCCTTGCCTCTGTGGGGCCATCAGACCAACACCTTAATTCAATTAAGAGAAGAAATCAGGGACATGCAGAGCCCAGTCCTCATTCTACAGTTAACTGTGCCCACAGTTCAGCCCCAGGGTGAAGTAGCCTAACATCCTCAAATATGTACTTTAAACTGCTCATGATAATTAGTGTTGTCTACGTGTCTCGGAACTACTTAAATCCACTTCATTTGGAGCTGCCATTAATAATGCAGCAGGCAATACTACAAAGACTGGTGAAAATCAAGTAATTTAATGCATCACTTTATAAACCAAACTTGTGATGAATCTCAGCTGCCTCTTCAGCTTCCCTGCAATCAATCTGTCTGCAGTCATGTTTATGTATCGTAGGACCCGTGATAGACTGCCACCAGACTTGGCATCCACAACCACCTCACGAGCTTGATTTAATGTGAATGCAGCATGAAAAATCAGATTATCTTTTGATTCTCTCCTTTATTAAATAAAACTGATCTTTATTGAATCAAGCTGCTTTTATTAATATCTAAAACATTGGTCGGTGTCACAGAGCCTGCCAGTCCTAAGGAACTAATAAAAAAAAAGAAAAGACAGAAGTAAAAAATGAGAACATTACAGGGAGATATTAGAAACCAAATCACATTAAGCCAGTATTGCAGCTGACAAATAAAACATGAGTCTAGCTGTGGAATTTTTGGTTTAGTCTGAATTTATTATTTTTACTGAAAGAAAAGGAATCGGAATGGGGCTTTTCCCACAAGTACTCTGTGGCAAGAAACACAGCAAGAGCAAAAAAGTAGAAGTTATGTTCCCCTTCCCTTTTTTAGTGTCCCAGACAACTTCAAGTTCAATGCTGCTGGGACAGGGACAAAGCACAAAACCTTTGGGTTTAAGGAAACTGCTTGAACTTAAAGCTGGAGAGATTTCATTTATTTGGGGGGTTTTATAGAAAGCTTTTGGGGTTTTTGCCTGCAGGTAGAGCTCACAGGAAAAGCTCCTAGTGACCACACGTGTACTTTATGCTCACGTGAAAGCAGCAAGCACATTTTCCATACAGACCAACTGCACAGCTGGAGCAAAAGATGCTGGGGATGGGTCTGTCCACAAGCAACACCAGCACTGCTACTTTGAGAAAAAGAATGGGTCTCTTATCATCACCACCACAGTCTGTCAATATGAACTATAATTCAACCCTGAACTCCTGTCTAGCCACCACCAAGGAGTGGGAAAAAATACATCCCATAAATCATATAAAACTATCTTTGATTTTAATCCCATGTAAAGAACTATACCCCATTACTAATATACTACCACTTTTCTAGAGGAATGAACCAAAACTGGACATTTGGGGGTTTGGTTTCCTTGTTTCCTCACGCTCACTTTGCTGTAACAGGAGATTTGCATCACTGCACATGTGCTCTGCACATCTCTAGCTATGAGGAACACCCTGAGGGGATACAAGGAAATCCTGCCTAATACTTGCCAAGCCTCCATTTCAATAAAATTGAGAGAAAAAGAAAATCAAACCAGCAGTTCTATGTCTGAGATATCATTAGAGAGCAACTTGCAGGAAGATTTCTGCCCAGGATGACACGGAAGAACACAAAATGCTCAGCAGAACACAAGCAGAGCAAGTCACTAAAATATTCCCTTGGTTGTTTACCACCAGCATAAACTTGAAATTTGAAATCAATGAAATCTGGTTGTATCTGGAGACATTCATAATGAAAAAGGCTCCTCAATCTTTAGTCTCACAATATACATTTCAAAAGTGTTTGGAATCTTATGGGAGATGCTGTTTTCACTCTAGACTTAAGCCAGGCGTGGAACCTGGAGCTCAAATACAGTATTGAAGTTTTTACTGTACTCCAGTGGAGCTGATGACTTTCCATTTAAACAAGAGAACAAAACACCCACATTATTGTGCCTGTTGTATATAGCCTGTTCTCATTAATGTCAGCTGGACCTGGTTATTCTTTGACAGAAGATTTCCCAAGAACTTCTTGCATTTGATAACAAACAGCAAAATGCTGAAGGGACTGAGGGCAAGCACTGGCCCCCTAGGACTGACTCAATCAAACTGTGAAATGCCCCAGAACTACAGTTACAGAGCACAGTCACCTCTGCCCTTGCACACCCAGATTTATTACATTGGCAGTGCATTAACACACCTGGATTATGTCAGCACTGAGAGTTGGCCTGGTAGGATCTTTAGCTCGTTACTGAAAACAACATTTCATTTCTCAGGCTGGAGCTCTGCCTTTTACAAGATAAAAGCAAAGCAAAATCACAATAGTATTCTCAAGGCTTCAACATTATTACCTGAAAGATTTGGAAACTGTGCAGTACAAGGTGTGTTGCCATGGTTCTGAGTAATAAGCAGCAGCCCTATACACAATAGACAGCTGATTGCTGTTGCACGTTAAAAGCTTTTGTATCTCTTTAGGAAAACTTTGTCATCGTGTCATAAATGAGGGAGTTTTTCTATTAGCAATAGAAGAGCATCAAAGAAACATGCCCTGTAGTAGTAATCATACCTGATTTATTTTTTGTCTGATCATCTTACTACGTGGAGGGGGGTGAGAATCAAATGTGAAGTTCCTACTATAAATCTCTGGAAGACTCTTCTGGTCTTTGCAGTGTTTAGGGCACAGCAGTGCAGATGGAGTCTGTTAGCAAAGAAAAAATACCCAATTGCATTAAAGATGCATTACAGAACATCTTTAATACATCTGTATTACTAAACAGCAGAGTCCTGGCACTGACACAGCAGTGGAGTCTTGGATCCCTGAAGTGCAAGCTCAATAGCACAGCTAACACCAGGGATTCTGCTGGGACCTCGTGTGTCTGGTCCCATGCAATCACAGAGTTCTTTAGGCTGGAAAGATCCCGAGACCATCAAATGCCTCTGCTAACCCAGCACTGCCCCTTCAGCACTTCACCCTGACCACATCCACACCACATCCACAGTCTCTAAAATCCCTTCAGGGATGGGGACTCCACCACTTCCCTGGGCAGCTGTGCCAGGGCTTTGGGGAAGCAATTTCTCCCAATACATCTTTCAAAAGAGATGTAAGTAACATTTCAGAATGAAAACACATATGAACGCTATAATTGCTGAGTTAGCAATAAAAGAAACGCTGTATTCTGTAAAACTGAAATGTCATTTATTCCAACCCTGGAATAAACTGCAATCTCAGTCCAACACTATGTTAATGCAGTGTTAGGGCAGCAAACTGAAACACAGCAAAATCAAAGGAATGAAGAAGTTCATCCTCACTGCAACTGTGAGCCTGTCCAAAGTACTGATGGTATTGCTTATAATGAAATACATCTTTTACAGCCCAGCTGGGCAATCACAAGCTACTGGTGTGCAATGTGAATGAAGTAATCTCTTGAAAATACTCCAACTTCTAATCCCTACTGCTAATGCATTTCCAATTGCAACTTTAGAACTTACGTAGGCACTGCATTTAAGGAACATTTGAGAAGACTTACAGTTTTGTTCCTTTCTTTCTTTACCTGTTCTAAGGTAAAAAGGAGGACAATTGAATTTGATACAGGGAACCACCACAGAAATACATAGCTATGTATTCTGCCTTCTATCAGTAAATTCAGTTCTGGATACAAACTAATTAGTAAAAATAACTCAATGCAAAAGGAAAGTACTGACCTCTGGAAGTGTAAAAGGGTGTTAGGAATAACTAACACCTTTTTTTAATAGGGATATTTATAAGCAGGACTCTTTACCAGTATGTTTGCAAAATCACAGATTAAATGCATATGCTCTTATTCCCCTTTGAAGACTAAACCACATGAAAACTTTGTTTTCCTGCCAAAATATAACTGCTGATGCACAGTATCTGCTCCGTAGAAATGCACATTTCTTCTAATTTATATTTCACAGGAATGCTCAGAATTATCTATATTAAGAATTGCAAGAGTGCATTCACCTTTTGGCTGAGGCCATCAATGAGAACTTTTAAGCTCTGAGGAAGCTCTAAATGCACACAGAAATTCGTGCACTGTCTGTGCGCTGGTTCTCTGATTCGAACTGTAAACAAGCTCGAGGGCTCCAGGAGGGAATCACTGCGTTGTCTGAAGTGATGCCATCAAGACATTCAAACTCTATTCAGCACGCAGGGTATCAGGCACCTGCCACGGCATCTCACCAAAGCTTTTACCTGTTTCACCAAGCACCTGTTTCTCTGGTCCAGTGAAACACTGCCAGTCAGGCTGAGATACAGGATTTTCAATCTGAAAAACGCCACAGGAGATAACGGTGGGGCAGCCAGCTCCAACAGCTTGTACCTCTGGGGATTTCAGATTTCCATATCACAAACCCTTCTTAAAGCAGAGCTACCAGCTAAACTCAGCAGCAGCATCTTCTGCCCGATCAAAAGCACAGTAAGGAGGTAACAAATGCCTCAGGAAACTGCCCCTGTTTGTCGTGATCAACCAAGGGAAGAGCCTTCCACACATCCTCTGTGTTTTTGACTAGCACATGGCTCTAACACAAGACCTCTCCGTCTCGAACTGTGGGTATCAGCACTCAAGGCATTACAGAGAAAGGGGACAAAGGCTGGCTACGCAAAATAAGGAACAAGATGCAGTGAAACAGAAGCGATTGAGACTTACCTTTGGAAAAAACTGCTGCCAGGCTCAAGAGGAGAGGCGACAACAGATGCCCCATATTGCTAATCCCGGAAGCACACATCCTACGGCTTGTGGAGCACTTAGGGATCAGTTTCACACACTTCGTAGTAAAAATCAAAACCGGTCAGCTGGAGAGGTTACATTTTCAGAAAAGGTCATCTGGAAAGCGCAAAAGGCATTTCCTTCGCAGAGAAGACTTACTTCTTTAGCGTTAACCCTCCCCGTTCCTCCCTCCTTTCTTCAATGAGATGATGCTGTGAAAAAAAAACCCCTCTCCTCGCAATAAATAAAACGGAGTCAGTTTTGATTCGGATCTCGGCGCGGAGCCTCAGCTGCCCAGGCAGGCGAAGGTACCCGGCACGCCGTGTCCGTGCCGGGCGTGGGCCGGCCCGGGCCCGGGGCAGCGCTGCCCTCCCGCCCGCCGGGATGCGCTTCACACGGCCAGCGCCCGCATCCCGGGCACAGCGCGGCGGCTCCCCGGGCGGCACCGAAGTTTTCCGTTCGGTGATGCTGATCAGCCCTGGTATCATCCACACACGCAGGGCTCGCTGTTGCGCGCTCTTTTTCTCTTTCTTTTTTTTTCAAGTTCTCGATTTCCTCGTTGACCTGTCTGACTTTCTGCACGCGAGGGAGATCACAGGGAGAAGCCGAGGGTCGGCGAGGCGCTCAGGGCTGCCGGGGCCGGCGGCGGCGGCCGGCGCGCACCTCCCGCCCCCGCGGCCCGGCCCGCCCGCCCGCGCCGGCCCCGCCGCATCCCGCGGGCTGCTCGGGGAACCGGCCTGAGCCGCCACCACCGCCGACAGCAACGCCACGGCCCCGCTAAACAAATAAATAATAACGCCGACCCAAGCCCCGCCTCAGCCCCGGCGGCCCGGCAGCCCCAATCCCCGGGCAGCGCGGCGCGGAGCGGGCGGAGCGGGGCGGGCCGGGGATGCGCGGACCGGCCCCGCTGCCCGGCCCCTGCCCGGCCCCTGCCCGGCCTCCGCTCCCCAGCCGCTGCCCGGTTCCTGCCCGGCCCCTGCCCGGCCCCTGCCCGGCCCCCGCTGCCCACCTCCTGCCCGGTCCCCCCGGGTGCGGCGGGAGGCGGCAGCGGCGCCGCTCCCGGGGCTGGAACCCGGGTCATTCTGGGCGGGCAGGGCAGGGCACGAGGCAGGGAAGGGCACGGGGCAGGGCAGGGCACGGGGCAGGGCAGGGCACGGGGCAGGGCAGAGGCGGCTCCGGGAGCACGGGCGGGCAGAGCATCCCCGAGGCGCCCGCACGGGCGGGCGCGGGGCCGGACACCGCATCCCTGCGGCTGCCGGGAGGACGCGCTGGCAGGAGCGAGCTGCTGCACGTGGCCAGGCTTTGGCTCCTGCCCTCGTCCCAGTTTATCGTTTTCAGCTCTCCCAAGCCACTGCAACAGTCGAGAGCCAAATCAAGGGCGGTGCAGGCAGAATAGGGAAATAATGTGAGGGGTGTGTGACGGACTACTTAGTACATATTGCAAAACCAGCAGCAAAAAATACCGACATTTGGTCTAAAATAGTCTCCAAAAGTGCTGTGGGAAAATAACTGACCTCAGGTTTTCCATTAGAGAAGGTATCAATACTAACCCAAACATTTGATCAAGCTTAAAAATGAGATTTATATTATCCTTGGCAGATAGAATTGCAGCAAAATGCAACTTATCATAGCCAAAACAAAGCAAAAGAACCAAGAAGTAGCTACAAGAGTTCATAGTCATTTTCTTCTTGCATGGAGTCCATGTTTGGGAACAATAAAAATACTCGTCTGTCTATCAATATCCACAAAACTGAAGCTGTAGATAGTCTATCAAAATAAACTTTGCACACTTTCTGTTTGCCAACACTGAGAAGTACACGATTACCCATGCAGTGAGAGAAGGCTGCATTTTGTGTGGTGGTGTGAATTCATTTCAGAAGTTCATGTCAGCTTTGGAAGCATTCCCAGCTCCTGAGAGGCTCCCCAGAGCTGAAATGAAGCTCATCTCTAGAACTGGCATTGCACTGCAAACACAAATGTACAGCTCAGAGTATCCCCTCCCTGACAGAGGATAAATAACTGCTATTGGCAGGTGTTGTGTCCTTGCAGTGTTGTACAACATGGGGGAATTACTGTTAGCACTGTCACAGACACGGGAGTCTCCAGTGCTCTGGAGGAGGAAGGCAGTGTTCAGCTCCATTCAGTGCAGGCTGCAATGTGCCAGGATAACATTCCAGTTAATCTGTGCTCTGGTGAAGAAGCTTCAAAAAGAAGTTTCTGCTAAGTATGAGGAGTGCAAAGGGAGAGCTTTCTCTCCAGATACAGGTGTGGGCAATTCAGTCACCCAAGTGATTTAAGAAAAAAAGATACTGGAATAATAAGAAAACCAAACCAAGGTTCTCCTCTCCTTTGACTTCTACAGTTTCTGCCTCTGTGCTTTCACATTCAGTTATTTTGTGCTCCTTTTGGAGATGTTTTGTGCATGGGCTTTTAAGGCCTTGCAGTCTTTCAGGATAACTAAAATGAAAGAAGGGCAAAAGTAGTTACAGAAATGCGGAGTCAGAGGGTGTTTTAATGCAAGCCATACTATGTTTGCAAAATTAGCTTCTTTCCCTTCTCTTCATATTTTGCAACATCGTTGTTGAAACAATAGATTTGGAAGCACTTTTTAAATTTTTCAGCCCAAATGTGGAAACTCTGGAACCTAGGATCCTTCATCTAGAATGCTGCCACTCACTGAAGAGATTAATCTTTTAGTTTGGTCTTGTGAGAGGAAAAAAACTTAATCTAAGCTATAACTTTTTCCTTAATGTTATTTAAAGTAATTTGGAAAGGTCGCTAACTAATTATTAAATTTTATGCATCAATACCCTTCCCCTCCAGAGCACTTTGCAGACCTTTTACTTTTAGTAGGTAGTAATGGACACTTAATGCTTCCTCAACATCCTCCTCCTCGTCTTCCAGTATCCTGTTATCCCCACAAACCAGATTTGGGTCTCGAGTCTCTCTCAAAGCCAAGTGACTTTTGAATAAACTGTTGTCTTCAGTCCCTCAGGGATGAGCAAGTGCAGCCATCTCTTGCCCTGTCCGGGAATGATCTCACTTTTGGTGTGGTGGCATTTTACTGAAGTACCAGCTGAAGGTCAGGCCAGCCAAATTTCCCCCTGCAGAGTGGGTGTGCCAGTTCCAGTTTGTGCCCACGAGTGCAGGTGACAGCACATCAGCTGTGAAACTGTCCTGGCCAACAGGGATGAAAACCTTCCTGTGCACTGCTCATGGAAATCACAGCAATTCATACGACTCATAATGAGAAAACATCTTCCTGTTTCATTAGCAATATGTTATTTTGGCAAGAATGCCTCATCTTTTCTGGGTGATTAACACAACTAATTGTGAATGAAGAACTGGCATTAGGAAAACACGAGAGAGAGTGGGGAGACCTGAAACCCACAACCTAATGGAAAAGGTAGAAAACTGATTAATCCACACCCAGCAAGGTACTGAAAAGATCCATCTTCACCCTGAGACTTCTTGGTTCATCTGCAGTGTGATACGTCAACTTTATGTCATTAAAATTCTAATTGTTCTGTTCAGTTTACCAATTCCCATTTTTGTTTAAAGTTGGGGAGTTTTTTTAGCAGTAATGTCCCCTCTTTGACAGGCTAAAAGCACAGGTCTGGGGGAAGCCCCACTGATAAGGCAAAGAACTGCAGACAAGGGAAAACTGGAGCCAGGTACACGAGCAAAAATGTTCCTCTGGCCAGCATTTCACCTCTAGCTAGACAGATATAGATACAGATATCTCAATAAGTAAATCTATAGAGATAAATGAAAAGACATGGAAATACAGAATAGGCCTAGTGATCTGAAAGGAAACAATTCATTCCAAAAGCCAGTTGCATTTAAAAATTGTCTCTCAGTGCCCACAGACCTGGAAGAGCCAGGCATGTTGTTGAGTCTTTTAACCTGAGCAGTTATATATATTTTTCCAAAAATATTTTTCACTTTCAATTAAACTCTGAGGGAAAAATACTGGTGCTGCTGAAGTCAGTGCACGCCTTGCCATTGATTTTTACAGAGACAGATTTTTACTCCTATTTTTTTTTTCTTTGCTTGAGATTGCACAGAGGGCATTGAAATGGATTATCTGGGTTTGCAACTGCACAACATTCAAAGAGAGGAGCAATTAGAGTCAGAGATTCAGCAGATGAAAAGGCATCAGCATGATCAGCTTGACCTCCCAGCAATTTTATACAATTTCATGTGTTGTCTTCAAAACATTTAGCAGCAATGACGCAGCGGGTGCACTGTGACTGCCATTTAGAGTGCACACCCTAAGTTGTTCCATTATTATTTCATATTTCTATCTCTTATTTCCTCATCACGTCTATCTGTGGTCTTTTCTCTGTTTGTGTAATGCAGAGTCTTTGGGGAGGGGACTTCCTTCGGGTGCTCGCGTACCCCGCATCTCGGCCAGCTGCACCACAGCCACAGCTGAGTCTTTGTGATGCTCCCACAGAAATACTCTGAAAATCAGAACAGCTTAATGGGAGATGCCACAAAGACCACACTGAGTCACACGCTTCAGTTGCCTCTTAATTTCTGCATTTTATGCTTTTTTGACATTAACCAGCACTTGGATTTTTGTTTCAGTGACAGCAGGATGAAGCATTAAATCTTTGTTAATTCTCATCTGTTCACTCAAACCACATAGGGAGATAAAAAATGAAATCACTTGATTTCCTTGTAATGCTTCTGTTTTATGAGAAAAGCAGAGTCATGAAGGATCTTGGCCAGGCTGAACGCAAGATCTCTTTGACAGCTTGTGTTTGTGCTGTCCGTGGCAGTGCCCCTTGAGTGCCATCTCCTCAGTGATCAGACTCCAGCCTCAGTGGGGAGCAGCATTCCTACAGCTCTGCTTTGTGGTGCTGCCTTGCTGTCAGTTCACAGCCAGTGCAAAAGGAGATGATGTCAGAATTTCCACTCTCCTTTACTTGTTTCCAGTGAAAACTCAGAAATATCTCAGTTCCAAATGATTTCCTTTGTCATTCTAAAAGTGACAAAAGACCTTATCACAACACAACTAGGCTCTTATCAGCCAAATCAGCCGTACTCTAATAGGCAAAGGTGTATCTAGGGTTTTTTTTATTTGAATTAATGAACTAATATATTAACCTGCTTCATCTGACAGTAGGATTTTAAAAGCTGCCGTGGCTGCAAGTTACTGTACTCATATAACAATAAAGTGCAGTGATTTATAAGGACCGAATCACACAAGATGCAGAGGCCAGCTCAGAGAAAACTCAACAAATAAACAAACCAATATGTGTGCACCTCAGGGAAAAGTCAGAGGAGAAATATCTATATATTGTGAGAAAATGAACAGGCACAGAAGCACCAATACCTGCCAAGTTACCACAGGCAGAGTGAGCCCAGTGGCTGGAATGTCAATGTTCACAGGCAGCGTGTCCAATTGGAACTCTGCTAACATTCCCAGTGGAGCAGTTGCAAACTCACTGGTTTGTAGGAGCAGATAACGTGAAACAGCAGAACAGAAGATGCTGTTACCCTGCCTGACCTGAGAGGTAACTAAAGACAAGTTGATGTGATGCAAGCAAGGAAGGCAAAGCCCATTTAAAATTACTCTGGAGATAAGAAAACATTTGCCTGCATGTACTGCCAGCTTCTTTTTCTGGAAAAACAAGACAGCGATTCCGTAATTCATCATTTAGACCTTCCTTTTCAATACAAAAAAATAATGAAAATACAGCAATTCTATTAACAAATGCAATTATTGATTAAAAATTATTAAAAATGCAACACTTACGCTTAATCAACTCACATTTTTTAGTAGAAGGGTCATTAAATACACGAATTACAATTTGTAACACAATGTGGTGAGTAGAGGTCTGATCATCAGTGATTAGAATTTTTTTCTGAGAACCAGCTGATGTTCTTTGTTCAACATCTCCTGGAAAGAAGGAGCCCAGTGCTGCAAAAACCTCGCAGGGAGAGCATTTTAGTGCCCCAGGCTGACTGCTGTGACCTGGATCCAAAGGTTTGGCGTTCCTCAGCCCCCATGGAACACGGATAGAGCAGTTTAGAGCTGTAGGTGAGGCTGCAATACACAAAGGAACAGCACAGCCCAAGAACTTGGGAGGAACGAGAAACCCAAAGAGCCAAGGAATGAACACATACGGCGCCGATTGAATGCACACGTTAGACCTGAAAGCAGCCGCTGCTTGGCAGCACCAATATTCCTGAAATTCACAGAAAATCGCTCGCTGCTGCGACAAACCCCAACTGTGTTTGTCACCAGACGCCAGCTACTGATGGAGTGCCAGTGACCCCTAGTGCTGTAGTTACTCACTGAGGCACCAGACATCATCCTGGTGCTCTGCAGAAGACAGTGAACCTTTTCCCTCCAGATCCGGATTGCTAACCCCATTGCAGAGTGATGAGCTATCAGACATGTCAGGAGGAGGGATCTTTGCAATACAGAAACTTTTAAGATTTAAACGTGATTTCTATAAAGGCATTTTAAATTAAATAGTTCATCTTTCTGCCTTCTTCTCTGGGCTTTCTGGTTGTTTGGGGAGTGTTTAAGCTGTCTAGTACAGCCCCTAGACCTCCTCCTGTCTGGCTTCACTTACACTGGAAATACCTGAGGTAACCAGGGCAGGCAGCTTCCACAAAAGTTCTTAAAGGAGTCACAGGGACACTTGTGAGTAAGTTTAACATCTCCACAGCAAAGCTCTACCTGCCCTCTCCAACGTGTCAGTCAGCACTGAAGGGCTAAAAGTCACTGAAAGCAATTAAAGTGTCTGCAAACTGATTACTGCACTAAGCTCCTGAGGTGTATTCAGTTCCACTCATTCTCCAGGGAGCTTAGCCACTGTTTTTTACACACAAAATGCTTGATCAGCAATGGGAAATGAACAGGAGGCAGAAGAATTCATTACGTGTATAATGCACATATTTACTTTTCAAGATTTCCTCAAAGCAGGCAGAAATTGCATGCAGTTCAGCTCCAGTCACACTGAAATTTTTGCCTTTTTTTCCAAAGCCCTCATTCTTATCACAGATGGGAGAGCATATGGAAGGAAGCCCTTACACTACATTGCAAACAGCTTCCACACTATAGTAGATTTCATATTGAAACTGCAGCGTCAGTAAACGGGAGGAAGCAACGGAAGATATCCAGAATATTTTAACCTTCTCACTATAAACATTGTCTGTCCTTGCAGTTGGAGCTGCTGGAGAAGAAACTGGGCAGGGGAAAATTACACTAGCTCCGTCAATGTGTGACAAAAAAAAACCCAAACCAACAACTCTGAAAGCAAGATCCTGTGAAAAAGAAACAAATTTGCATGCAAAATTGGAAAGCTGAGGGATTAGAACCTGCAATGAATGTACAGTAGCAAAACTGGAAGAAAAAACGGAGAGAATAAGATGGTTTGGGAGTTTAGGAAGAAGATTGATTTTTTTTTTTCTTTTTATGGATTAGTTTTAAACTAGGTTTACCAGGAACTACCTATGATGCTTAAAATTCCACTGAAGGGATCTGCTGGTGTTTGCTCTCCCAGCACTGCTATTGTAATTATCTGTCCCCAAGCCACAGAAGAAGCACAAGTTCATTGGCTGTTACATTTGTTTTGTGAATAAAAGCTGCCAGCAAACCCAAGAGCCCACTAAAACCCACATGGAGGAAATGAAAGTTTGGATTTCTCTTTCAGTTTCTCCCAGGAAAACGGAATGTAAACGTTTAAATGCACAGCACTGAGCTGAGAGTGCACTCCAGTGTGAGTCCTGCACAGGGACCACCGAGAGCAGGAGCACAGTCACACCTGGCACTTCTGCAGCCACCAGAACACACATTAATGGCACACCACGGCACCAGGGAAGGAGCTTCACCTCTGTCCTCCAGAACAGGCTGCTTGCATTATTCCCCAGGACAAAAAATTGCATAGGACAAAGGTCTTTCCCAGATTTTTTTCCAATTTTTCCTATATAAGCAGGAATTTTCCAAATAAACAATTAAACATCAATCCGTGTGTATCTCATTGGAAGCAGTTTGTTGTTTGTAAGGAGAGGCCCTCCCACAGCAGCCACTCAGCTGCAGTGCTCTAGAGAGAACAGGAATATTCCTTCCCTGGGCTGAGCAGTGCTACTCCCACCCCAGGCTCGGAGAGTTAAAGTGACAATTGCCAGGTTAGTGACACCATTAGAGTGACTAATACCCTCAGCAATGCTTGTTGAGGTGATTTAATTAAACAGTATCAATTAATATCATGGAATTGATGCAATTCAGATTATTGTACCTAAAGTGCTGATATATAGGAATGAACACAACTTTTGTTTGCTTTCTGTGCTGCTGAGAATCTCACAGTTATGTAGTCCAAGGCAAGTGCAGCTTTGCTTATTGGACTATTTATATAAAGTAATAGCTATTCTGTCATTACCACATTTTTTTAGGTTTACAGAGCCTAACAATCCTTTCCTAGTACCCATTTCATGTGTAGAAATAAAACTCTCTTCCTGGAACATTATTGCCCGCTTTTAATAGCCACATTTAATCTTTGTTTAACTAGAAGTATTCCAGAAAAATTTACAAGTACTTGTCAGAAAACATTGCAGGATCTTGTTACATTAGTAGAGTTTTATATTGATTAAACACATGGTCTGTAAAAGGTGTAATAAACCAGCTGTCATTATGAAATGGAGCTCACAAGGTAAGCTACATCCTTCTGCAATTCTTATTTTATTTAAGAGCAGCTGATTTCATTTTCATTTATTTGTTGTTCTCTCTCTCCGTGAGCTTGGCACAGCGTTTGAACTGAAGAATGTTCCGTGGTGCTGTCGTAACTCTGCTGCTGCAGGACAGGAGCAGTCACTGTGCTCAGCCAAAATTCAGCCCCAGAGACCAGGACTGGGAGAACATCACTGGCTTCCATTTCACAGCACTACAGAGCAGTTTGGATTAGGCTCAGCTTTGCAAATGGTCTGATCAGGGAAAAAAAGTGATTTCTCTCTAGTGTCCTCGTAGGTAATGATAGAAAAGAATGTCATGCACTTCTCAGCAAAGGGAGTTATTAGCTTATCCAAAAAGGAAGCAGAGCAAACAGCGTGAACAGTTAAAGACACATCCATTCCAGCCAGTGAAAATGACAGCAGTGCAGACATTATTTGCCATTTAAGAAGGACACAAATGACACACTCTGCACACACTAAGCAGCAAAACTATTCAATTAAATGTGCCGTTAATAGATAAATTATTTGCCTGTGTTAGATAAACAACACTTGCATTATAGGAATTAACCACCTTCATATAAGCCAAAGGAAGAATAATTTTAATCCCAGGCTGTGCAAGAAAGTTGTTTTAGAGGTAAAGGCATGAGAGGTGCCTCAGTTCCTGTTTTGTAAAGAGTTATGTGGTGAAATACAACACACTGGTAAAAGAGGGGAAATACACAGAATTTTCCAACCTGAATTCAACTCTATAATCGCAAAGAGGCTATAGCTCATTTATTTCATTTAAGGGGTGCAGCCACATTTTATAAAACAGTTGTTTCTTTTCCCTTAATGCCACTGATACCACAATAGAATCAGTTGTGGAAACAAAACTGCACTGCTTTTCAGTGTAGTTTCTTTAGTGTTTAGAAAATACCCTGAGCTTCTTTTGTGGCCTTATATTTACAGTTTTCAGAATTATAATTAATTTTTACCTTGAGGCAGTACTGATGTAATAAAATGGCTCTCACAGAATAACATTATTTGTTACATGAAAATTCAGTACAATCAAGAAACCGAAGCCCGTGGTGATAAGAAAATCTTGGTTGTGCTGTTTTTCAAGCAACATGCATGGAAGAGGAACAATCAAAATCCATCCTTGCTGGCAAAAAACACAGCTTGCAACTGGCAAAAGAAATCTTAAGAATGACCAGAGTCTGTACAGTTCTTCTGAGCTGCATGTAGCTACTACCAGGAGGAAGATAATCCATCACGATAAAAAACAGCCATCCATTTTAAACTTGCTCGGCAGTGAGGATGTTCTTATTTGCATAATGATGGTTATTTGAATATGATGAGAATTTGCCTGAGTGAGACTCAAGCTCAAACACATTCAAATGTGATACAGTCTGTACAATTTTCTCAAGGATTGCAATTTAATACTATTTATCTAATGAAAGAAAAATAAATATTGGCTGTAACGTCCCATTATGCTCGAGAGCCAGTTTTAAATTACACTTGAATAAAGTAACTGAGTGTGGGATGTTTGCATTTCCTCAGGGATCAGTAACACTTCCCAAAATGGTGAGAAATATCCTCCTTTTCCAAGTAGCCTCCATCTCAATAACAGGACTGCAGAGAGAGCTCTGACAAAGTGGGGCCTGTTGCACTTCCAGCACTCCCAGCCACAGCAGCAATGAACCCAACAGCACTGCACCAATATGGAATGAGATCGAGGAATCATAAAGCCAAGTTTCAGCAGAAAAAACACTCAGAGTATCTAGAGACTGGCAAATAATCATTGACAATATTTATACTAGAAATGAACAGAAATTTTATCAGAGAGAAGCAGTGCTCATTTTAACCATTTCATAGGGACAACATGGCTGGGACAGTATTTGGTATGTTCAGAGTGCTCCTTCCAGCTCTCAGAGGTGACCAGAAGGGAGAAGTTCCTGTCACTTCTAGGTATATTTGTAGGTAATTGTGAAAAAAGATCTGTCCACAGAGAGGGAAATAACACCCCAGTTACAAATATCTACATTTTGCACTTCATCTGACACAGACATTGTGACAGCTTCTATTGCAGGAGAAACTGATTTTATTTCTGAACGCTCCTAAAACTGTGGGGAGTTACAGTTCCAAATGAGAACTTTGCCATTCACACTCCATAACAAGCACAAGAATTTTTGCTATTTTATTGTATGAGGTATTTATGAACCTCCACATTTTCTCGCAATACTGGATGGCACCTCTAGCAAGAAATAAGACTTTTGATATATTCAAACATACTTCAGTGGGAAGCTCAGCCATGGCAGGTGATGGATGTGCATCTCCTTGCAGTGCAGTTTTACCTGCATGGAAAGCCCCCAGCCCCGGGCAGCCCCTGGCTCCTGGTGACTCCAGATGTCAGCGATTCTGGCAAGGATGCAGTTTGCTCACTGCAGAGCCGTACATTGGTCTTGCCAAGCCTTAAATGGCCCAAGACTGGATTCTGTGCTGCAGATGCTGTGGATAATTAACCAGCAAATCCAGCCATGTAAGAGAGATTATTTTATTTGTGTCTTCAAAGGAATTAAAAAAAACATGCCTAAGCTTAGTTCAAAGCCAGTCCTCCTCCTATTAAAGTCTATGGGGTTTTTTGTTGCTGAAATTAACCAAAAATGACTTAATTGTTCTAATTATGTCTTGAACAAGACTGTCAAAACGCTCTGGCCTTGTAAAACAAAAAGTGTTCTTGAGGAACAATTGAACTACCTGAAACTGATCTTGAGAAGCTAATAAAGCATCTCTAAAGCAGAAGAGGATGCTAGCTGGTGTTTTTATTGCAATGCAAATAAGGTGTCTTTATAAAGTCAGGCAAATTCACCAAGTGGATTTTTTACAGTTTGTTTGAGGGTTTTTTGTGATGGCTTGCTCTTCTCCATCTGAGCTTCATGAATTTCCACTGTCATCTTCCACTGTGAATCCACCACAGAAACATCTCCAGCTCTGATTAAAACCCCCAAAATTTTAATGGAAAGTTGCCACCTATTTCAACATGTCCTGATGGAGGCTGTCTTCCTGACACACAGGGATGTCCCTACAGCAAACCTCCTCAAAAGGGATTCTCATTTCAGTCCTGTTGCCACAACTTCGGGCCACTGCCCTCAAAGCTACTTTTGAGTTAACTCAAGTCATCAAGGTCAGCAAGCAGATCATTAATAAAGACAATTACTAATTTACCATTCTCCTGAGTGGGGAAAAAACCTGCTTTCCAGTCTGGAGCTTGAGTGACATTGTAAAACAATATCAACCTTATTTTAGATTTTTATTTACAATATTCTACAAAAATACTTGCTTGCTTTCCAAACAGGAAAATATTTTGATATTTCAAGTTGTAAGGCATTGAGAGTGGTGAGGAAGTGATCACAGCAACGTTTCTACATAATGAAGCAAAGTGTAAGAGTTTGACTCTCTGGGGTTGTTATTCACTGAAGCAGCTACAGACACAAAAATACCCAGCATTCTGTGGTAGCTTTTCCCTTCCTCACACTGGTTTATTTTTGCTCTGAGAATGCAGTATATTGGTGGCAATTTATATGCTAATGACTAAAGTGGTCTATAAATTGTATAACTGCATATTAATGAAGAATGAGGGGCTGTAAGTTATGATGCCTTTACGCAGTGCACAGAGAAGCATTTTCCCATCAACTGTTGATATTTAGTTCTTGGACTGGTCTCTAAATCAAAATTCCCACAAGCTGAGTAGAAGTCAAGAAAACTGTGGAAGCAAGACAGGTATAAACTTAAACTGAACTGAGTTCTTGATGACTAAAACCTGACTAGAAATGCTTATTGAAAAAAACCAGGAGATGGCCTTGGCTTCAGAATTATCAAATCAGATCTCAGGCCTAAATCTTTGAAAGCTGGAGTTGCTGATAACAATTCATTGCTTCTTTGTTCAGTTGTTCAGAGAAACCTCTCTGGTCAATAAATACATCCTAATTTTGCAAGGTTTGTTCAGATCACCTGAATGATTCTGTCTTTGAAACACAGGAGTTCTTCACTGCAAAATTATTAGGTGATTTCTTTGAAGGACCAGCTCCTTCACCTTCTCACAAAAAAAAATTAATTGAAATAGCGTTTTTAGGGAAAGCAAAAGATTTAACAGCAGCCATCATGAGGCACTAATCTAAATCAAAACAGCACACTGCTGTCGATCTGATAATGGAGGAAACCTAATGGGATATTGCAGTGATTATTTTTATGTCAGGTAAATGCTTCGGGTAACAAAACAGCAACAGCAGTTAAGTGTTGAATACTTTTCATTTGATTTAACATGAAAAGATCACTTCAACCAAAAAGCTGCAGAAAGCAGATGACTCGCCCTTCATGATGGCAAAGTAACAAAAGCCTGGGAAGGAGGCTGGGCTGCAAGGAAAAGGGCACACTGAGGCTGATTTAACTGTCATCTCATAAATTCCATATAATTTTGCATCTGCACCTCCTGGAAAAATTACAGTATAATCTACATCAATCATGTGAACTTAAAAAACAAAAAAAAGCTTGAGTTCCACAGCCTTGAACTCCATTACTTTCAAACCTCCGTCTATGATACTGACAGTAACAATCTCAGTTTAATTCCACGTGGATATAAAAGTGAACCGAAGGATGGATCTATGTAAGCAGTATATGAACAATTAGTCCTTCTCTCTTTTAGTGTTATTTTCATTTTTTTTAAATACAGACAGTTGGCATCACCACAAATACCTTTATTACTCCATATTTATACTCTAATATGTAATATTTTTTCACGTGAAGAACCTACACATTCATTCAGCCTAAGACATGCACAAAACTTCTTATGGGCTAGAAGAAGAAAAACAGAGGCATTTAGGAAAGAATAGTAATAAAAACCACATTGCTACATTTTCCAGCTCATTAGAAGAAAAAAACTTTCCAAATGCAGAACTGTTCTTTACACAGGCTCAACTTGAGTCTTACAGAAAACCACAGGTTAACAACACAAAGGAAGCATGGACTTGATTTATATATATATATATAATGTTTTTTAATATTTTTATATTATTACCTCATCAGTTCCTAAATTAAGCCTTGATAGAGTCACTTTAATAAATCTGATGATTTGAACTTTTAAAACATTTATTCTTTTAAAAGCAAAGAGTGAAAAAAACAATGTTCTCCTATGAAATTTATATTCACAGAGAAAAATAGTATATTAGGCTTCAAATTTCATTTTCTCTCTATCCTCTGGGACAGAAGCAATTGTGAAAATATTTACTCATATGAATATTCCTGCTTAATTTAATGCCTAAAATTAACTCAGATGTTTCCAACGTGATGCCTTTCATTGGGATGTAAATGTATGCAAGTAAAGCAAGGTGCACTTTGTTCCTGTCTCAAGCAGCAGCCCTTTGCATGGAAAGAGGCTGGAGCATTAACCAGAAAATGAAGGGGATGAAGGGAGGTGTGCAGCAGTTCCTGATGAGCCCAGGAGATTCTGTAAAGCCAACGAACTGAAATGCTTCCAGATAAATTGATTAAAATCTTAACTGCATATTCAATTATGGATAACTGCGAGAGTGCAGCAAACACTCAGGAGTTTCAGTGTATTTGGAGTTATTTCATTTAATTATGTCTCAGAAGTCTATTCCAGCACAATGAATTTCTAGAGAAAAAATATTCCAAATCTATCCCCCAACACAAAAGCAGGATCAACAGTTGATGTACTGTGGAGGATTTGCTCTTTTTTGAATGTGTATGCTTGGAATTTTTGAAAGAAAAATTATTAGCAGAACAGTTCATTTTAATAGCAAAACAGTTGAGTTTAAGGGTGTGAAAAACTCTGTTACTCTCCCAGAAGTTAAATTCTTATCTTTTTCTTTATGATGCAAGATATGCCTCAGTCAACAGTTACATTGCTGAAAAATACCATGCTGAAAGGAAACCTATTTCCCATTCGTTTTTGTAACAGAGATCAGATAAATCTAATTCCTTCTGTCAGAAGAATGCATCATCGATTCCTTGGGATCAGCACCACTGTGGCTGAGGGATGGAGGTAATCAGTCTTTCAGAAAATCAGGGTAGTGACAGAGTGAGGCATAATGGCTTTAAACTGAAAGAGGGTAGATTTAGATTAGATATTAGGAAGAAATCCCTCCCTGTGAGGGTGGGCAGGCCCTGGCACAGGGTGCCCAGAGCAGCTGTGGCTGCCCCTGCATCCCTGGCAGTGCCCAAGGCCAGGCTGGAGCAGCCGGGGACAGTGGGAAGTGTCCCTGCCATGGCAGGGGTGGCACTGGATGGGCTCTGAGGACCCTTCCAACCCAAACCATTCTATGCATCCATGGTAAATGTCATGGTTTCTCTTCCCAGTCAAGGCTCTTTCACCTTCATTTAAATTTTACTGCACTGCTGGTTAGAAATCAATGTCAGCTACATGTGTGATATTCAAAATGAGTCCTAACTTCAGCAAAACCACTAAAATGAAAAGGACAAGACCAACAAGAAATCCAGAGATGGGACAGAGTATTCTGTTAATTATCAAACTAACAGAAGAGAAGGCCAACAATAAACAAATGCTTGTAGCCAGCTCTCTCTCCTTCCTTTAACTTTTGCAGGGTTTCTTTGAGAGGCCAGCAGTGCAACAGATGTGACACAGATGTGACATTCCTGGTCTCTGTAAAAGCAGCAGTGCTGGTGTGCACTCGTACCTTTCAGCCTCAGTCACTCAGCACAAGGCATCAGCTCCCTTTGTTTCATTAGTTTTGTTGTGATAAAGTTGGATCCTCCTTACAGACTTCCTCAGAAATTTACAATAAATTGTAGTTTGTATTACAGCATAGATAAATCCATCACTCTATATAATGAGAAAACAAAAGGTCTAGCCTAATATGAGCAAAATCCTTATGTGGTGTGGCCTGTGTTATTTCACGGTCTGTTAAACAGGTAAGTGAAACATACATTTAGGTTGTGCTATGACTCTTCTTTAGCACACAACTCCAACAGCAAATAGAAACAACTCTGAAGCAAAATCAGATTTAGGCTAAATCTGATATTCAGTATAATGCTGGTTGTTTTGAGGGATGTGCCTCAAACAAAGCCCACTGTTGGTTCAAACCCCAGTGCCAGCACAGCCACACGTAGCAGCAGGAGTGCAGGCATTTTCTCAGCTTTGGTATGAGCAGCTGCTTCTGACAGCCTGGTGCAGTTTAACCTTCTCTACAAGGCCTGCTCACTGTCCTGAGCTCAGGTCACTCACCTTGGCAGCTCCTTCTGCCAGCACCTTCTGCCAGCCAGAAAACACCAAAGCTCAGAAATGCTTTACTTTATGCCAGTGTTAACATTGGGTAGTTCAACATCCAGAACACATCTTATAAAATCTTAAATGGTTTCTTACTCCTTCTTTTCTGGAACAACTCTGCTATCATTAATATATAACTTTCCCTCAGCTTCTAATACATGGAAATGCCAATGGCAGGCTGGGCAGGTTCTCACGGGTAGCGCCGGGGGTACCCCCATGCCCGCTCCAGGGCCTCCTCCCTCCTCCCACACAGGTGTGAGGGGCAGCCCCACCTGCACCCCTCCTGCCGAGGGAATGGGGTGTCCACAGCTCCCACCAGCGGCCCCATGGAGATCCCAGCTCACCTCACTCCTCTGCCCGAATCCGGAGATCCCAGCTCACCTCACTCCTCTGTCCGAGTCCCCGCCCAGCCCGCCATGTCCGTGCCTCCCCTCATGGCTCCGAGGCTCAGTCCAGGTGCTCCAGGTGCTCCAGGTGAGCAGGGCCATGCCAGGGAGCTCATCTCACACTTGGCACTGTCCCTCAGCACCGAGCTGCTGGCACTGCCCGTGGGTGCCAGGCTGGCCGAGGGGCCGTGAGGCGCCGTGAGGGGCTCTGAGGGACCGTGAGGGGCTCTGAGGGACTGTGAGGGTCCATGAGGGGCTCTGAGGGACTGTGAGGGTCTGTGAGGGTCCGTGAGGGGCAGTGAGGGGCAGTGAGGGGCTCTGAGGGACTGTAAAGGTTCGTGAGGGGCTGTGAGGGGCAGTGAGGGGCAGTGAGGGGCAGTGAGGGGCTGTCAGGAGCCCATGAGGGTCTGTGAGGGGCTGTGTGGACTGTGACACACCTGTGAGGGTCTGTGAGGGGCTGTGTGGTCTGTGACACACCTGTGAGGGTTTGTGAGGGTCTGTGAGTGGCTGTGAGGGGCTGTCAGGAGCCCATGAGGGTCCGTGAGGGGCTGTGTGGTCTGTGACACACCTGTGAGGGGCTGTGAGGGCTCCTGAGGGGCTGTTAGTGGACTGTGACACACCTGTGAGGGTCCGTGAGGGGCTGTGAGGGCTCCTGAGGGGCTGTGTGGTCTGTGACACACCTGTGAGGGTCCGTGAGGGGCTGTGTGGTCTGTGACACACCTGTGAGGGTCCGTGAGGGGCTGTGTGGTCTGTGACACACCTGTGAGGGTCCGTGAGGGGCTGTGTGGTCTGTGACACACCTGTGAGGGTCCGTGAGGGGCTGTGTGGTCTGTGACACACCTGTGAGGGTTTGTGAGGGGCTGTGTGGTCTGTGACACACCTGTGAGGGTCCGTGAGGGCTCCTGAGGGGCTGTGAGGAGTAGGGGCAGCGGCCGTGCCAAGACAGAGCCTGAGGGGCGTGAGGGGTCATGGCTGAGGAACCCCTGGACAGCGGATGGCTCCTCCAGTTTGCCTCCACCAGGTAACACCACTCTGCTGCGCTGGGTGGGCAGCAGGAAGGAATATTTTCTTTCATGTTTCTACCTGCCAGGTGAACAGGAGTGAACAGGACTGTGTGCCCCTCGTGTGGGGAAACCAGTCGGCCGGCATGGCACCTGTTGGTCGGCAGTGTCTGACCTTACCCCCGTCATGGGTGGGCTTCATTTATCTTTAAAATGTTCTTTTGGCCTGTTGGTAGAGTCACATTTTATGGTACTGGTTCTACTTCTTCTTTGCCAAAGTAGATTTCAATTAAAATGGGAATTAAATTATGATTTCTGTGGTTTTCCTTCTACTTTGACATTGCAAGAGCAGTTCTTACTGGTATACCAAGGCTTTCTTCCTGAGTAGATGGGTAATTAGCAAGTTCTGATATATATTTTTAATAAGATACAATGTAAGCATCCCAGAAGAGAAGCCTGTACTTGAGTGGATGATGTCAAAATTGTGTGAAACTTCAAAGCTGTTCTCTTTGGTTCAAGTGTGTACTCTGTGAGATCTCTTACCAGATAACCCTTACAGACATGGCTTGGTACTGCACATGCAAGTACAATAGAAATAAAAAGCTCCAGCTGCCCCAGTGTTTCTTTTTAGACTGCTGGCATCACAGACAGTTTTTATGTATTATGCAACCATAAAGTCTGGACTCAAAACTTAAGGTCTTCTAATAAATAAGCAATTTTAACCTGATTTGCAATCATGCTATTTAGTCATATGGTGTCTGTAAGTGGTAAATAAAACATTCCCCACTGAGAGAACTTCCTGAGAGCACCCTGAGTGCAATCACCTCTAGGACAAACAAAAGTCCTCAGGCAGCCTTAGGATGCTGACCCTCTGATTCCAGAGTAGCAACCTTAATTAATTCCTATTTCTGCTCAGTAAAGTTTTACAGCTGATAACTACCTAGTTAGTGTGCTGCTTGGCAGCACTGCAAATGAACAAATTAAGCATAGTGCTTCTTCTTAAGTAATTGCCATTTAATCCTGATTTTAGAAGAAGCAGTAGTGATTGGAAAGCAGCTTTAATTTTGTTAATGCAAAGTAATCTTTTGGGGAAATAAATCATACAGAACATGAAAGAGAGTAGGTTTAGATTAGATATTAGGAAGAAGTTTTTTACTTTGAGGGTGGGGAGGGGCTGGGATGGAATTCCTGGAGCAGCTGTGGCTGCCTTGGATCCCTGGCAGTGCCCAAGGCCGGGCTGGACAGGGCTGGGAGCACCCTGGGACAGTGGAAGGTGTCCCTGCCATGGCAGGGTGGCACTGGATGGGCTTTAACCTTTCCAACCCAAACAATTCTATAATTCTATGATGATTTGTTTACTTTATGTATTTTTATATATCTGCTTGGAGATGAAGGACTAGTATGTTAACAAAAATTAAGTCTATCTGTACTGAAACTGAGATACAACTTGCTGTCCATCTGTTTGGGCTAAGATTTCATCAGGAGAGTTTTTGGAAGTGATTGACCATCTGTAAAAGCAGCCAAACCACCTTGTCTGGTAAAATGTGCATCTGCAGTAAGTGGAAGGCAGAAAATACCAAAGCTAGGAAATGCTTTCCTTGTGCCAGTGTTAAAGCTGTGAAATCCAGAACATATGTAATAAAAACTCAAATGGTTTCTTATTCCTTCTTTTCTGGAACTCTGCTACCATTAAGATGCAATTTTCCCTCAGCTTCTAGTATATGGAAATATCAATAATGCCTCCTTCTCTGAAACACATGAAGCACTTTGATATTGCATTTCAGGTCATAAAAGTGTGCTTGAGCAGATAAACAACAGCTGTAGGACAGGTTCTGTTGGATGGGAACAAAAGGGAATTTTTTTCTTATTGACCAAAGGTTTCAAGAAATAGGCCTGGCTTCTGAGACTTTATTTTTTGTCAATGAAGTTTTGAAAGCTGATTGTCACGGTAAATCTTAGGTTTCAAGATTGTTTGGAGAAAGAATAGATCTGTTCCTTAACTGACCTCCCTGTTCTGAAGTATTTTGCTGTTCTCAGGTAGGACAGATGCAGCATTTATCTCCTCTTGTTCTTCCCCTGTGCTTAGTCTTGTTAGATGTGCATAGAGTAGGATTAACATCATCGTTAAAAGGAAAATGAACTGTTCTTACCTTGCCTACTCTGCACCTCTAAGGCTGTAGGTGAATTTAGAGATCTGATTTTCCCTAAATAAATAATGAAACCAGACATTTTAAGCTTATTCTGGCTTTTTGGAGTTTAGCTCCAAGTCTGAGAACATGAGTTTTTCTTTTCCTAGGGATGTCTTCCAAGAATAATGCTTTCCTTTGTCTGAAGAAATTTTTTTTGACATACAAGGGACTTAGGGGAAAAAAATACAGGAACAGTAAATGTTTTGTTCTTCATGTCCTAAAATAGCTTTGCACTTTCTTTTAGGTACTTGCTACAAGTTAGTAAGTCTGGACTGCCTCAACAGTGTATTTCAAATTGAATGAATAAATAATCAGTGTATGAGCAGTGCATGGGTTTGGTGTGGGAATGGGATGTTTCCAGCAGGTTTTTTCAGTTTTTTCAGAACGCAAGTTGGTGTACACTAATAATTGATTAATTAGTAGTGTGACCAGTGGAAGAGGAACACTGAAAGTAATAAATACAGTCCTAGTGTGCTTTGTTTGGACGTGAATGGAAACAGTGCCGGGGCTGCCCTGTGATCACTGAGCAGTGCAAGGCACAGAAGGAAGCTGAATTCAGGTACAAGGTTATCAGCTGAGCTACAAAATATGAGCAGTGATAGCCTCCTGCATAACACACAGGACTGACCATGATTTTTTTGTATTTAGTAAAATTTAAGCAACTTTTTTCAAGAAATTTATGTCTCAGTTGTGAGGAACCAGGTTTTTTTTGTTCCAACTTGCAAATAGGCAGTTCCAGATGAAAACAAATCGTTGGCTTATTAATGATAAATACCCACATGCAACTTTTCATTACCAGGAAATAATGACATTTTTTACTATTGACTGCATCCTGCAGAGCAGGGTCTATAAAACTTGTGATCCATCATTCTGCTTTTTGTGTGCATGTATGTTTTCATTTTTAATAAACTGCACTCAATAGGAACCCAAGTTCTCACAGTAGCACTAAAGGCTTTGTAGAAATCAGAACTGTACAATGTGGGGCAAACATTCCCATTCTATTGGATTTATGTGGGTATAAGTAGTTACACCAAAGTGCAAAGCTCTGCTAAATCAAAAGCTTAAGTTAATTTCCTTAGTATGGAAAGCTGAGGGCTTAGTGGACTTAGAGAAAGTTACTGTTGGGATTTCCCTTTGGAGAAGCTCTGTCCAATTTCTGCAAAGATCCAATGTTTGAGTGTCAGGGGTGCTACACAGGCTCTGAAATCTGCTGTGGTGCCCTCCTCCTGTTCACCCTGCATGCAAATTTACATTGCAGTGGTGCAATTTATGTCTCATAAGTGTGTATCTCATAAGCACTTACCTCTCAGCTGCTTTCAAACACCCTGAGAATTTTCTCATGGACATGCTGAAAAACAGTGTTTGATATTAATGATACAAGTTCAAGGATGAGGTAATGGTAAACAAATTAATTTTTAAAACCTAAATAATTGCCTAAGTAAATTCTGTTTACTAATGCATTTATTTGGCTTTCTGATTAAAATGTCACATAAACTTTAATGCTTTGTTGCCTTTTATTTTAGCACACATTATATTATATGGTAGAGTTTTCAATTATACAGATGTAGTCTTGTATTAATTTGGATATCTCACTTCAGTAATTAAAAGAAAGCTTTTCTGTTTTCCTTAATAGCCCTTCTGAGTCTGCCTTTATTTCTGGTGCAATTCTTTTGGGTTTTGACATGCAGGGATCTGATTTTCCACTCCAGCCATTACAGCATTGCCTGGTTCAGTATTCAGAGCTTTAAAAGGCTGTTTCATGTGAGAGCTGCATTAAGTGCTGCTGTCTTTGGACGGGAGGAGACCCGCACGCATTAGTGCTGTGCCTCCAACAGCCCCGTGTGACTCACACAGATTTACCGCAGCCTGGATCCATGAATCAGGGGCATTAAAGGGAGGCAGCGGAAAGGCAGGAATGCAGAGCAGCTCCCAAGCACATTCCACACTCAGCGCGGGGAAAGCAGCTGTAAATACCGCAGAGCGTGAGCCTCCTCTGCTCCTGGCAGGCCTCTAGCCCGGGTTTAAGATGCCTCTGACATCCAATTCCAAGTGGGATGCACTGCTTTACAAGGAGTATTAACGAATGGTAGCTATTTACTAAATGAAGTGTTTGTCACTTCGGTAGCCAAAAAGCGTAACAGAGTAAACAACAATATTAATGTGGTATTGCCAAGGGAAAATCCTGATCACAAACTGGGAAATCAGAATAACAAGACTCAGTTTGTGTCTGATGCTGGGCAACCTTGAGCAGGACAAATAAGGGACAATGTTTAAAAATTCCAAATATGATATAGATTTTTTAAAAAATAGCAGGAGTTTGGGTTTTGTCACTCCACATCTGGAAAAGTGGTGTCATGATACTGGCCTGCCTTGCAAGGGCTTTATTGAAGGCTTAGAAAGATTTTTTAATATCAACTGGATATGCAGTTGGGATACCTCCCTGGCTTTTCTTCTGAAACCAAAGAACTGTCCTTCAAAAGCCATGGGGAATAAAAGAATGATGGGAGATTTACTTTCTGTGATCTGACAATTAAATTTACTTGAATATCACCTTAAAACATAAGAAGGTATTCATATTTAACTTCTTTCTCTCATAGAATCACTTTTGGAAGTACAAGGGAAGTGAAGGAAAAATGTTTTCAAACTTCTGTGAGAAGGTAAGGGTTGCTTTTACTAAAAGGCTCTTCACATATTTATTTAACAGTTTTTGGAAATGGTCTTGTGTTTTTCACATGCTGAAATACCACATGCAAGAAACCAGAATTTGGATTGCCAGCTCTTTGCCTAAAACCAATGCAGAACATCTGTCATTTGTGACCTTCAGCCTAAGAAGGCCTTTTGGGAGAGAGAAGAAAAGAATCTGGGCTCTATCATGTTGCCTATCCCTTTTTCTCTTTGTAAAAATCCTCTTAATGATGTTTCCAGAAGTAACTTCTTAATGGTAAACAATAATTTGGAAATCCCAAGAAATATTTACTTTTTCTACCAAACCAGCTGGGTGGTTGAATGAGCAAATTTAATTCTCTTTAAAGTCTTCTAGATTTCTAATAAATATCTGCTTTCTTTTCTATTCATGATAAAAGCTTGAACACTGTATTATCAGGAAAGAACTGTACATGCAACATTTCTCACTCATTTTGTTGGGAAACACAAAGCTTTGACAGCACCCCAAATCATTGCTAAAAATGAAGTTGCCTTGCACTTTATACAGCAATGGATTCTAGCAAACTTCTGCTGTCACCAACATTTGCAATTTCAAAGTCCAGCAGCACAGGAGGCAAAGGAATAAAAGACTGAAGTAGAGATTTGCTTTTTGCCTGTCTCTGCAGGCTCTTTGCCTGGCTCTCAGTCCTAACAGAATCTCGAAGACTAGAACGATTATGGTGAATATTTGCTAAAAACAAAGTTATTGTGGAAGGGCTTTGAGTAGCGTTCAGTACATAAATTCCTGAATAAAGGTAAAAGGGGCAAGTGAGAAGCCCGAGAGCACTGCTGCCAGGTGAGTGTGCAGGGCGGCACTGCGGAGTGTCCGCCCCGCTCCGAGTGCCGGTGCTGCTGCCATTAGCGGGCCCTCAAAGGCTCTGTGGACAGCTGGGCAGAGCATCCTCAGCGAAAGAGCTCGGGCAGCAGACGGCTGAACTGTGGGTGTTAGAGTCACCTCACAGCGCTGCTCTTCCCCGCTCCTCAGAGGAACTGAGGCTGTCTTTGCTGCCGACAGGGAGGGAGCAGCCTCAGCACGGGGCCCGGCCGAGATCCAGATGTTCTCCAGGTGTGTTCCTGACATCTGCACCCTCTCCGTGTGCTGCCTGCCGCTGACCCGCCCTTTGCACGGCATCCTCTGTGGGATCCGCGCCTGCAGGGGAGGGTTGCGTTTCTCCCTCCGAAGCTGCCGTGGGGTTTTGTCTGATCGTTCCATATGTTGCGTATTCTGGACCATCCCCATCACAGATGTTTCTCTCCACGCATTAAAATTGGGTCTCAGCTCATTCGGCTTCAGCACTTGACTTTAAAAGCCAAACAAATCAAATCCTTTTCTTGAGGGTATAATGCATCATTTTCCCCTCTTTGACTGTGTATTATCTTCTTTTACATCTGATCACATCATCAAAATCTAACTTCCTGCATCTGTGCTGGCTAATTAGTGCCTTGGCTTTAAACCTCCTCCCATCAAAAATATACATTTTTCAAACTAGTCAGTATTTTTATTTATTTTATACAAAGTGTTCTGAGCATATTTAATGAGAAGAGGAAGAGTGATGGTTTCTCTAAATTGGACATGCCAAAGAAGAGTGAAAAGGTTATGGGATGTAGAAACACATAAACCAGTGAGTCGGGGGGAAAAAGGAAAAAAGGAGCTGTAGATCATTGTTTCTGTGACCAGAATATATTCAAATGTTACAGGCTGGTGGCAGTATTATATGAATCACTGCAGCCTTGGCCATGAGGAAACCTGTATTGCACTGATAAAAATCAGTGAGAGTTTTCCTATGAAAAGAAAGTCACAAGGATGGGCAAAATGGAAGCAAAAAGCTACGGGGCAATGCATCTAAATGAGATGGAGAGTTTTACAGTAGCAAGCAGAGTTTTCCATGCATGTGCTCGTTTGAAGAATTACCTTTTTTTAGGTAAATAATGTGATGTTATACCTAAGTTTGAAAGAGTTTGTTTAATTCACCAAACAGAACCTCTTGTGTATGTCAGTTCTTTTACTACCTTCAATAGCAAATATTCTATCCACTAAGCACATGTAAATGCACACCTTCACTCAGATTTTCATGCCTTAAAATCAACATGAGTTGGAATTTAAGGCATACATGCTGTAAAATTATATCTAATTACTGGAATTAAAAGCAAAAAAAATCCCCTTTTGATAGGGTATCTCGAAGTAAATTTACTTTGTGTTTTTGAACATGACACTTTTGAGTACATAAATATGTTACAATAGAATAAATTTTTCTAAATATCTGCCTGTAAAGCAATATGCACAGAGTGATTTTATAGAGTGTAAAAGACCAGACAGAACTTGACGCTTATATCCTGCTTTTCTTTTCTATCTGAGCAAATTGTACTAGTTTAGCAGAAGTATTGCTTAATTTCCAGTTCAAGTTTTTGTCCCTGGATTTCTGATAAGAATTGTTTGTTGTGGATCTTGGTGTAGATCCTAATGCTCAAATGCCCACGTATCAAAAGGTTCGTACTGCACTCAAGCCAGCCAAATGAAATGTCCATATTTACTCCTTTTTTGCTCCATTTTCAGGAAGTACTGCAGTCATTTTAACTATGATTGTTCTGGCTGTGGTTCTGAACTCACAGCTAATGGCAGGAGAAAAAAGATCAAAAGAGGTCAAGAAGAAACAAGTGTTAGGATTTGGGTTTTCAAAGTCTCGTGGTGGAGTTAGGCTTTGTGGAAGTTAATGGGACATGGCAGATGGCCCAAATTCAAAAACTTTCTGTGAAGTGCCAGTGGCCTGTGTAATCCTGGAGTGCCTCTGGCTGAGCTGTGGGAGTGCTCTGGTCCTGGAGAACAGGATGGGAACAGAAATTCCAGTGTAAACAAGGCCTGCAATCCTCCCAGGCCCCTTTTGTGACCTTGGGGACAACGAGAATCAACACTGCCAGAGCTGTGGCACCAAGAAAAGCAATGGTACCTTCTGCAAGGTTATCTTGCCTTCATTTTGGTCTGAAATGCTCCATAACTCAGGCTTGTCCCACCAGCCTACCAAGCTGTCATTGCTCAGGTTCCTGCCTGAAAATGCAGCCTTTCTTAAATAACACCGCTGAAAGATAAATGAATGGGCCATAATTTAATGAGATTAAATGGACAGAACTTTAGACACTTGTCACAGCTTCTGCAATGCCTCATGTCTGAGCAAGGAAGAATTGCTAAGTTTGGAAATGCCAGGATCATTAATCAGCCCTTTGATGCTGAAGTGATATGATATAATGTTCATAGTTTGTAGAATACAGGAATTTGTTTTGCCTCCATCTGCCAATCTACTTTATGCTGGGTTCAGCCTCAGTGTAAAATCCAGAGAACTGAAGTAACTGAATTCATTGATCTATGAATATGATTTCTGAAATACCACATAAAACAACATAACAGGAAAGGATATATCTGGCTGGAGCATTTTCATGCAAATTGCAGAGATAATTTTTCCTTTGGCATTGGCTGAGCTGTGTCTCTGCCACAGAAGCCTGAAGCTGCCGTAAGTCTTGGGGCCTGACCTGCTGCCTGGAAAGCAATTAGAGCTTGGAGGGCTCCCGGCTGACTTTGTGGAAGAGTTCAGTTCTGCAAAGACAAAGCGTGCGCGAGTGGCGTCCTCCCCCTGTCCCAGTGAGGGAGAGGGGACGGGAGAGCCGGGAGAAGGGACGGGAGAGCTGAGAGGGGATGGAAGTGACGGGAGAGGGATGGAAGTGCCGGGAGAGGGGATGGAAGTGCCGGCAGAGGGAACGGGAGTGCCGGGAGAGGGGATGGGAGAGCCGGGAGAGGGGATGGAAGTGCCGGGAGAGGGATGGAAGAGCCGGCAGAGGCGGCTGCTGACATCTACCGGCACTGGGCATCTGCGCTCTCCTCCGGCAGTGCTGGCCGCGGAGAGCCGGGATTCCAGAGCCGCAGCTGCGAATGAGCCTCGCTTTTAAAACTGCAGCTCCTTCAGTCTCCACTCCTCACTTACACCAGCTCTGCAGTGCCCGGCTGTGCAATAATTCTCGTGTTTCTCTTTGTAACTCACCTCAACAGCGTGTGGTCTAAACACACAGCAAAAGAGAACACTTGCACCTTCGTGTCAGTTCGGCGCTAAACTGAATGCAGTAGAAAAGACTTTAAATGGTCATCAAACTGTGATTGGTGATATAGAGACCACACTAAAAGCTTTCAGCCCTGACCAGCTGTTGTATCATTGTATTTTAAGGTAAAGAGGCAAAACTTGAAATCCAGTTCAGAGAAGGATGTTGAGAATGTCCCTTGTCTTTCCAAAAGCACTGAGGAGCATCACCATCTCTGTGCCTTTTCCTCGTGCTGGGGCTGTGACCAGACAGGGCTACTACACCTTTGGCGTGACCTAGTGAATCATTCTTTAGGGTTAAGGGAATATTATTTTATGTTTTCACTGTTGTAACATCCTTAAGTAAATATCACAACTGTCTTTTCCCATTCTCTTGCTTTTAGTGAGCTGATTTGATTTGAATCACATTTTAGAGATGTACTTTGCAGTTCTATCTGATGAATAAAAATCTAAAAAGTGCCTCAATATAGAAAAGGCAAAAGATTGTGTTGCATTTGAAATGCCACATAAATCCATATTTCCTGGCATGCATGGTCTGCTGATTTCAAAATCATGTCTGATGTGATTAAGAATTTTCTTCATCTGTATTCTATCATTTGTATTTTGTCTGTTTAATTTCCTTCTTTGGAAAGAGATCAATGGGAAAAGAAGATACAGAGAATGTCGAGATGCCCCCTTTAGCATTTAATGTTGTGTGCAGGATCTCAGCTAGCTAAAACTGAAAAAAACATTTGCTTTTCTCAATATTAAATACCACAATGTTTTAGGCTCAAAAGGTGCCAAAAATGAGGCACCTCACCTCTACCTGTTTCCATAATAGAATTTTGCCAGGATTTTAGGTCTGTTGCTGCTCTGTCAGAAGGGATGTCAGCCACCTGTATCCCTTGATGTTTAAAGAACTTAATCCACTCTGCCATGCTGTTCAGAGCAGGGACACATCATCTTATGGCAGTCCTGTGTTTGCCAGCTTCTAGCAGTGTTTGCTGTGTTGTCTTCAAGCAAAATGAGTCATGATTGCATGGATCACTTCAGTTTTTTCAGCTTGGATCCCAGCTGCAACTGAACTGCATTTTTATTTGAAACTGGTTATAGTGAATAATCTAGGTCTGGAAATTCCAAAACGTCTCTGACATTGTATTGTTGGAATAGGATGGTCTGAAAATTTTGTGGTTCAGGATTTTCAGCTTACACAGAAGTTTTCTAAATGAGCTCTGTTTTCTCTGTTGCTCAATGCTATTTCAGTTCTCTAATACTGAATTTAAATTGTCTAACAAGTACGATCTGCAGCTGCTTTGCACAGTAACAGTCAGACCCGGACCATGATCAGATGGGAGACCTTTCTCTTAACTGAGAAGAAAGTTCCTGTTACATTTTTTCCCCTGTGAAGTCCAGTACAGTCCATATCTAGACACCAGTAAATCGTCTGAGACCCAACAGAGACAAACAGTTTCTGAGCAGTGAGATTATGTGTATGTGCTCCTATTCCCTGTCATAAACAGAATAAGTTGATCCTGAAATAAAAAATTAGGCTTTGGCAGTGACTGTGAGATGAGGCGGTGAGACAATTCAGGGCTAAAAATGCAGCCCGTATTTTTGGAGTAATTGAGAACTAAGCCCAGCTGTCTGCTATCGATGACCAAAGCAGCCCCAGAGAAATTCTATCGATTTGGGGTTTGCCAACGCGCGCCAGAGCGCGGCCGCGGCCACGGGGCGGCGCTGCGCACAACGATTGCAGTGGGAGCCGGCCCCGAGCGGGACTGGAGCGGCCGGGAGACCCCCAAATCCATCCCGGACCTGGGACCGGGACAGCCTGGAGGGCATCGGGTCTGGAGCGGCCGGGAGACCCCCAAATCCATCCAGGACCTGGGACTGGGACAGCCTGGAGGGCATTGGCCCCGAGCGGGACTGGAGCGGCCGGGAGACCCCCAAATCCATCCCGGACCTGGGACCGGGACAGCCTGGAGGGCATCGGCCCCGAGCGGGACTGGAGCGGCCGGCAGACCCCCAAATCCATCCCGGACCTGGGACCGGGACAGCCTGGAGGGCATCGGCCCCGAGCGGGACTGGAGCGGCCGGGAGACCCCCAAATCCATCCCGGACCTGGGACTGGGACAGCCTGGAGGGCATTGGCCCCGAGCGGGACTGGAGCGGCCGGGAGACCCCCAAATCCATCCCGGACCTGGGACTGGGACAGCCTGGAGGGCATTGGCCCCGAGCGGGACTGGAGCGGCCGGGAGACCCCCAAATCCATCCCGGACCTGGGACTGGGACAGCCTGGAGGGCATTGGCCCCGAGCGGGACTGGAGCGGCCGGGAGACCCCCAAATCCATCCCGGACCTGGGACTGGGACAGCCTGGAGGGCATCGGGCCCGGCTCCTGCCGGGCACCCAGGGCGGTGCTGGGGTTAGCAGAGAGATCCCATCTTCTCTCGGACCTGGAACTGGGGCAGCGTGTGAGCTATCCAGCATGCACTTGTGATACTGAATCACCATGAGTCTGTCCAGTGTCTGGCAGGCTGGAAGTGCAGGCCACAGGTTTGGCAGTTGTAACCATTTTAGAGCACTGAAAATGCACTGAATGAGCAGTGCTCAATTCCACTGCCAACAAAATTGTAGGGAAGTGTGAGTTTTGCACATTTCTGTGCTTACTGTAGTTTTTGTCAGCAGATTTTGGGATTCAAGAAAGGTTTCTCTGTTATATGGAGTGGTTGAGGAAACAATGTAGAATTATCTTGAGGTCAGGGAAAAATGGTGCACCTGACTTCTAAAATGCAAATGCTGCAGAGATTCCCTGATAAGAGAGCAGATGCAGTTTTGCTGGTGGAACCAGAGCGGTGTGTGAGGAGCGCAGCGTGATGAGACTGACATAGCTCAGACACCAAAGGATCATCAAATACGTGAAAGATTGGCAAAGAGAAATGATTAGGCTCTTCTCTTTATCCCCTACAGCCTGAGCAGCAGCAGACGTGGGTTGCAGCACAAAGCATCCAAGTCAGACATTAAGAAACACTTTCTGACGGAAATAGAATAAGCACTAGAACACACGTCCTGCGGTGAAACCACGGTGTCTCCCCAGCTAAAGGCCTGTAAATGCAGGTAGATAAACATTTGTCTGCCTGGAGTGACCTAAACAGAGCTGATCTTGCTCTGGAGAAAAGGGCCTGGGTGACCCCTGGGCTTCCTTCCAGCCATAATATTTTATGGAGGGTTTTGTGCTCAGGTTCCAGATGGGCTTCACCTGATTAACTGGAAATGACCTTTTTTGCAACTTTGGTGTTCAGTTCCTTGAGAGTTTGTTCCATAATCACTTCCGTATGCAGAGCAAGAAGTTCAAGGGCTTTTGTGGTTTCTCATCCCTCTTGCATTCCAAGCATTTGCTTGCCTTAAACTTGGTGTACTTTGTCCCATCCTTTCCCTGCTTCCCCTTCCCGGTCCTGTGAGCGTTAATGCTTTTCACTTGCTCTATTTGGCACACACGGGTCCCTTTTATCAAAGGACTTTCACACCTGAGGCCTCCAGTCACATACTTGCAGTAAAGTAACAGCTTAAAAGCAAATCCTTTTAAATCCTGAGGCCAAACACCGTAACAAACATATCTTCTCAAGGGATCAGTTTCCAAATGTGCTTTTGAACCTAAGTCCCAGCAGGCATTTGGCTTTAAGTGTGTGATAGGACGTTATTTACTTATTTATTGCAGAGCCATTCCCCCACTTCATTGTTCCCATCTCAAGATGTGCTATTTAAACCTGTACCTCTGGTGAATTCTGCCATTGAAGTGCAGATGAGCAGAGTGCTGCTGCGTGGTGAAACATTGCAGGACAAAAAGACATATCAAAATAAAATCTTATGAGAAAGTGTCCTTTCCAGGGAAAATGTGCCTCTGTTGTTTTGCGAGGGAAAGGGAGGGGAAACTATGGGGTTGAATCAACGTTTCTTTGAAAATCTGCTGTATGTGGAGAAGATATTCAGGCTGTGGCAGTCTGAAGGAGACCTTAGAAATGTGAGTGATCTGTGTGAAATATTGTGCAAGATGTGCCATAAACTGCTTAAGGTGCTCTGTAGTCTCCTGCAATGAGGTTACACCTAAGATATTTATAAATAGTAGTGCATGGATTCTCAATTTGCGAACTTGAGATGTAAAATGTACAGCTTGCCTTAGGAGACAGCACAGTTCATTGTGTAGAATTATTACCTGTACCTGCAGATTAATATTAGCACTCTCCAGGGCCTGCTCAGACACGCAGGTCTGCAGTTTGCAATTAGCTGATGACTTCTGTATTTTCACTGGGTATTACTGCCTGGGATGTTCAGCCCTGTGTGAGCTCCATGGGTTGTTTATATAATATCACAGTTGTTTCAATCCATGCTGAGCACTGCCAAAGTGTAAAACAAGATCAGCCCCACAAATGGGAGCACAGTTCCCTGAGGACAGGGCCAGGTACCAGATAAGGCTTGATTTTAATCTCTCTCTTGTCAGCTGGATCTGCTGACAGTTCATTTTCAGGTGACTACGTACTCCAGCACCATCACTCACCTTCCCTTCCTGGCTCTCAATTAAGCTCTGTCACATTAGGCTGTTATTCTTGTTTGAGGAAAGATATCGAGTAATCATCATAACGTGAAGTCTTAAATAAAAAACGGCTCTGCAGCATCTTCTTTTTGGATCTTTCTAATTCCTTGTAAATCAGATCCTCTCCAGAACTTCAGTATCTGCTTACATTCTCTTATTCTAGTAAATCTATCTTTTCATTCATACTGTTTTTCTCTCACACTTGTAAAGGAGGGTTTGTTTTTTCATGCTGTGGGACTTAAAGTACTAAGCAATTTCAGTTCTCCCCCTTTCCCTGAAAATTCCTTTATTCTCATTTTACTGGGAAGAGAAAGGGGAATTGTCAGTGGAGACAAAAGTTAGAAAACCCAGTTCTGTAGTTCTGTGTAAATCTATCCCTCCAAATACCACTTTCCCATTCGCCCTAAAAACCCTTTGACACTTTGCAGACCCCTGACACAATTCTGTTACTCTGTGTCCTGTTCCCCAGCCCGGTGGAGGTGTCAGGTGAAAATCCAGGGCTTATCTTCAGTACACTGGAACCCTTCAGATTTGTTTCTAATTCAACTCTTATTCACACATGCAAATCTCCAGCCCCGTTTATCTGATGCTTTGAATTCAAGCTAGTTAGTGTGTTGGGGAGAGAAGCTGAAGCTTTGATTTCAACTGATGCTTGATGTAATTGGCTCTCAGCAATTCAAGTTACCCAGCTTATAAAATGTTAATTTAGCTTCTCTTTGCAGACCAATGCTTTTCAGTTTATTCTTACCCAAGACACAATAGTTTGAAATATGTTATTTCAAGAAAGTAACTCACCTTTGCTGTAACAGGAAAAGGGCATTAATACATCCAGACACTGAACTGAAGAAAAGCAGGCAATTCTAAAGATAAATATGAATTTTATTATGATGAATTAAAAGTACGAAGCTTTAGAAACATATTATGAACTTTTTTTTTTAACAAAAGAAGGCAAACAAAAGCTAATGCTTAAAGCTAAATGTGTCACAGATAATGTGATGAGTCAGGACCCTGTCTAAATTTTTGCTGTATTGAAGGTTACCTCAATGAAGCATGTAAATAATAATTTTTTAAAGAAGTGAAAAGTGATTATTTATTCCACATCTTCTGCACCAAAGGAGGGTGACTATAGTTCAATCCTTTCTTCTTAAGAATCAGAACCCAAAGGCAATCTAATGTAGCCTAAAGCAACAGATTCATAATTATATTAATAGCCATATGCTCCATTTCAGCTAAGCACCCCCCGGCAGTGTGGTAATCCTCCCTGATTCTGAAAGTTACATAGAAGTCTGCAGATATAAAAACTAATAGAAATTGAATCTGTAACAGAATAGAAGAGATTGTAACTAAGTTGAAAGCACATCCTTTGGGCACAATCAGCAGAGGGGATATCTGTGGGATATTGAAATGTAAATTAGCTGTAACACATGAAGCCCATTGTGGCGTTCATTTGTTCGATGGAGTTTAGGTACATGTGTCAGTGTCCACGGTTCACTGTGCCGTCCCTCAGCCCCTCAGCGCAGGGGGCACTGGTGAATTCTCGTGGCTGCAGTTGGGGTTCTCTCGTGGCCATTGCCCTGCAGAGGGAATGTCCCCCCTGAGAGCAGCTCTGGCCGTGAGTGGGAGCCTTTGTCCTCCCCTGCCCCGGAGCTGAGATCAGTCCCAGGGCAGGTGGTGTCCACATCTTGCTGTGTCCTGTCCTGACAAACACAACCGTGCCGTGCCCTGGGAAACGTGTTCCTGCCCTGCCTCGTGTCAGGGCTGTCACCGACACTGGGGATTGCCACTCCTTTGGTCTGTGCATTTTTATTCCTTTGCTCTTGTCAGGCTGCACGAGCACGTCCCCAGAGGAGAGATCTTCCCAGTGCCTCTTTCAAGTCGAACAGTTCCATTATTCCTTTTCTGCAGATTAAAATTTTTTTTGAAGTTGCGACTAAAGAAGGCTAAATTTTGAGGCAAGTTAAATGCCCAACTCACTGAACTCTGGAAGAATAAAGCCTTCTATCTGCTACTGGCTATCTTTCTCTGGAAAACAATAATCCTCAAAACCACTGGGGACGTGGGAGTAAATAAAATCACTCTGCAAATTGTACAATCAGCTGAAAAGGGGTTCCACATTCAAAGCTTTGCATTTCCAAAACTGTCAAAAAACAGTTGTCAAAAATCCAAATCCCTTTGGATTCTTGTAGCAGAAGACCCTCTGGAACCCTCTGGAAAAGTGCATATTCTTTTCAGGTCTTTAAACATTCCTGATATTATCAAACTTGCTACACATTTGCAGGTCAATTCTGCAACATACTGATATTTCTCTGCTCATTCCAGTGGCCATTTGTGAATCTGAGCTGTTTAACAAGCTTATACATTGCCAGTAAAAATACTGAATTATCAGCAAATTTGCAGTTTATCTGCAAAAATGATGGGATAGACATGAGTGAGCACAGGTACCTGAACGTTCTTTATCTTTGCACCCAGGAATTCTGTCTTGATTTTCTCTATATTCCCAGTCTTCCAACTGTCTATATATATGAAAGCTACCGAATTAAGGATTTACTTTCAGAAATTAGTATGAAGACTGTATTTCCTTTAGTCTATTCAGTGTTCAGCAGAGAAGCAGGATTTCTAGAGGCCAGAGATGTTTTGTAAAGACACAGGAATGTATCTGAGAAGTGTTTACATTACTTTTAGCTTCCAGAGATCACCTGTAAATCACCCGAGATGGATTTTCACTCGCTGTTGCCTTGCACAGAATGAGGAAAGCCGGGGCTGTTGAAAACATCTCGTGCTGTAGCGTGGCCTCAGAGGGGCAGTGTGGGCATCCCCACATTCCCTGACGCTGAAGCATTTCTCCCATCCTGGATCCTGGCACAGGGATGCTTTTCACAAGGTTGAGTTCAAAACAAGTCGAAAAAGATGTATATAAAATGTTTCCTTCCCTTACACTTCTTGCTTTCTATAGGAGCTAAAGATACCTTGGAGAATTCCATCTAAGAGCACCCGAGCACTCCAAAGCTGCTGCACTGAGGGATATAAATGCCAAGCCGATTCCAGAAAGTAAAAATGTGCAGCATAATTAAAAAGTGAAAGCTCCATCTCCTATCAGTGAACTTGCAAATACTCTTCTCTCCTGTGGGGTGTCAGGGACAAGATTTCAGATAAAGGTGATGTACATTAGATATTTAATAATCCAGCCAAACCTGCCCTTAATCCATATTTTGTGTTGATTGGCCAGTTCACAGATTAGGAGCTCTTGTATTTTTAGAAACTAACAACACAATCTTTTTAAAAAGGTAAATTCTTATCAGGTTCAGAGGGTTCTCTCATGGCTGTATCAGTCCTTCTGCCCTAAGCTATGGAGTTAAATGTCATTGTATTTTTAATGAAGATCCCTGCCCTTATCCCACCTTTGATGGAGCTCATTTTGTTGTCACACAGACTTTATGCCAAATGTTCCTCCAGTGACGATTATTTTAGATCAAAGGCTATTTTCAACTGGCTTTGTTAAAAAAAAAAATTGTAGGGGAGTAATTTTTTTGTCCAATCCACCAAAAAGTAGCTGCAAAGCAGCAGGAAGAGGAGGTTCTGCAAATCATAACACTTTATTAGTTTTTTTTATTCTTTAATGAAGATGTGGTATGGCAAAATTAATTAATTAGTTGAAATGTTGGCAGGCATTCTTAAGAGCCCAGAAACTTGGTGTGGTTTGATTTTTTTAGACAGAATTCTTAAGTTTCTTTCAGGAACTTTCACCTCTTTCTTTGCTGGCATTTTCTCTGCTCCACACTGACTTACTTTTTTTCTTTTAAATTGTCTGGTTGATTATCATAATTAGGTTAAACCTGTTTTAGCAGCTTTGTTGTCAGAACTGATGAAAGGACCATGGCCCTTACGTATTTTCCAGTCAGCAGATGCAGTGGCAGATACTGCTCCCTGCAAAGCCTGTCCTCAGTGCTGGCTCCCGGGGATTACAGCCGGCAGGATTGGGAACGAGTCAGCAGGAACCTGCCTGTGAGAAAGCAGCCATACATGGCTGCCTGTTTAGATGTATCCCTTTATGTTATCTCCTTCTGGTATTTTGTATTTTGAAGTTTGCTTATACGTTAATATTATAAACAACCTCACAGCTCCCTGGTTTGTCCTGCCGGTCAAGCAGGCTGACCCAAGGTTTGGGAGGCACCTGAGTCACACTGCCCCTAACCCTGCAGGGAAAGGAGTGGGGGAATGCAGGGAAATGGATCCTGGGCTGCTGTTACCACAGCAAGAAGGGCCAGCAATTCAGAGCACCAGGAGAGCTGCAGCTATTGCGGTTGGGGCATGTGAAACCGTTTTAATAAGAATATCCTCCCACGTCCATTCAGCATCTGTGCCTCACTAAGTCCTAATGATGTGTAATAACAGTTTCAGCCAAGCACAAACAAGTGTTCTCTCCTTATAAAACACAAGCTCCGTCTTCCCTGTATTTAGGAATTGTATCCTATTATATCAAACAGGGACCAATCACCCTGCTTATCTGTAGTAAGAACATTTTCCATTTAAAGTACAGATCTTTTAGACACCTAGGAACAATTGAAAGCAGGAAATCATTCAGACTTAGGCGTACAATGAATCAGAACCTGCATTATGGTTCTGATTTGCAGAGCTGAATTGAAGCCACTGAGCTGTGTCTAGTTAGCACTGATAAGAGTGGTTCAGAAATGGTGCTGGATTAATGCAGCCTCCCTGGCACAGGCTCAGTGATTACTGCCAATGTGCAGTGTTGATATTAATATCAGCAGCTCCTCGGTGGGGATCAGGACACAGTGCTCATCAGGCACCTCGGAGCAGATGGGTTTCAGAATCTAATTTGACACAAGCCCAACCAAAAGAGAAATCAAATGCTTAAAAAAAAAAAAAAAACACACTGCAATAATTTGTGAAAGATGGAGAAGAAACTACAGAACCACAGTGCACAGCAAGGCTGCAGGAAAGGAAGATCACTTACCTCTAGCTGCTGAATGGCATTAAGGTGTCACAATGCCTGTGGCAAGCTGCACCGAGCCAGGGAAAGGAGCAAGAAGCTTTGCCACCTTTGATTTCTCCATTTGTTATATATCATCCATTTATGTGAGCCCTGGCTTGCTTTGATTGGAATCTGAAGCTGTCTTGTGAATGGTGCAGGTACATGTTTGGCTTTTCTACACTCTTACAGCAGTATCTACATTCCTTGAGAAATCCTCTAATTCAGAGGAATCTTGCAGTGACATCTAGACTTAGCAGAAAACACTTCACATCCTTTGAGGGTTTTTTGCCTTCAGTATCTAAAATAAATCTAATTTTAAACACCTACATTTCAGCCACAGTTTCTTTGTACAAAAGCTCTGTATGTGGAAAGCAAGGGTTACCTCACACCTGTTTGATTTACAGTGCTCTGCAGAGCCAAATAAAGGGTTAAATTATTGCAGCTCCATTCTGAAAGGGCAAGAGACACACACAGACAAAAATTCCTGTGAAGAGAATTGGACCAACTGAATTCCTGACTCCAACTTTACTACTTTTTGATTTTTTTACTTTTCTTTAAGTACAGCATCCTTCTTGTATTCCTTATCCTCTCTAATTTGGCATTCCACAAGGATATATGTAGTGTAAGTAGTCCTTGCTTTTCAATCTCCTAGAACAATACAGAGCACAAAATCAGCTAAGAGAGTAACATTGCTTGATGGGTTGCATTTAAAGTCCTTTTTGTGTTGGAGTGTAGAATAAATGAAAAGTGAGAATACCCTGAGAAAGTCCCAGTTATAAAAATATTACATTTCCAAGCAATAACTTAAGCTATTCTTGCTCCCTTTCCCCCATTCCTCCCCCTCCAGGAGCACCAGTCTTCCAGCTGCCCGATATTGTGTAAAAAGCCAGGGTCACGTTGATGTCACGTCTTTGCTGTGTTCCTCAGCTTCCTCGCGGGCTCCTCGGGGTTGCTAGGGTTTGGCATTTGGATGTTACCGATGTGCTAATTACAGAGGAATTCCAGGATCTCGGCAGTCGCTTTCTGACCGATTTCATTGTTGTAGCAGTGATCTGTAATCATTGTAAGAGTTACCTCCCCAAATCCATCGAATGTCCATCTCTTTCTCACTTTGTACGGAATAACCCAAAATGTGACCTTCTAAAAGAAGTTACCAACGGACAGGGGAAACCTCCCCAGCAGAAAACCGTGAAACCCTGAAAGGTTTTCTTTCAGAAAACCCTGGGCTTTTACACGAAGTACTTTGGTGAGTCTGACGTGCTGTACAGATCTAATGGGTGAGATCCAAACTGAGCCCCAACTCCCAGAGTTTTAGAATGGAATAAGAGTCTTTTACTGGCTTTGCTCCCATTCTCTCAGGTAGGCTGGGGTTTTGAAGACTCCAGGGATGGATTTATGGATTATGCTGGAAACTGCATTTGCCTAACTGAGATCTTAATCAAAAGAGCTGCCTACAAGTGCAGTTGATAGGATTGCTGCCTTCACTTTCCTTGGGTTCTCCATCTTCTCAGTGTTCTTGTGGAATGAGCTGTGTGGAGAATTCCCTCAGCTCTCTCGCACACTGAACTCAGCCCTGCACACCCCTCCTGGTTGTTCACACCTGGCTCTGGTGATCTCCACAGGGAATGACAGTGCGGACCTGGAGCTGGGTACCTCTGACTGCCCGTCCTTCCCATCGGGGCACGATCCAGGAAACCTCACCAAAAGCAGGGCCCAGTGGTTCTTAACCAAATTAAACCCACAAACAGTTTATATCTGACTTCAGCTCAGCGGCCAGCACAAATCCTTCCCCAGTTCACCCCTCAGTGGGGGTTTTCAGGTGTGCTTCACTCTGCACTGCTGCCGTAGTTTAAGGGCAAAAATGTTTGCTATGATCACTCAAAATGCGTGTTTGCTTAATTCAATGATAACTTCCTTTTTGCTCAACAGCCAATTTTCCCATTTTTTGCTTGTTTTAAAGGAGGGAGCCCAACCACAACAGCCCAGGAGGTTTTTGTAAAAGTGAGGTTTTTATTAATAGGCTCCAGCTCTGGAAAGCCTTCTACGTGTGCTTCATTTAACTGGCAAGTGGTGTCTCTTGGTTTCAGGGTGATTACCCCCATCAGAGCTGTTCACTGCATGTCAGGTGCACAAATCTAAAACATTTCCTTAACTTGTTTATTCAATATAGAGAGACTGAGGTTTTTCAATAAAGGTTTTTAAGAAACCTTCCACAGGCCAGGTAACAATCTTTGCAAAACCCCTGTGAAATGCAGTGCTCTATTCTTCACCACCTCTGAGCAGCAGCTGCAGCAGCTCTGGGATCAGACTGCCAGCAGGAAACCTTGCTGTCCCCCAGACACCATTAGCAGCAGACTGTTCATGAAGGTACATGTCAGGAGATTAAATTTTCTTGGCAAGCAAGGTAGCCCAGGGTTAAAAACATCAGAACATCTGCACGCTGGTGTCCTTCAAGTTTTAGCATGCTATCTTCAGGATTATGCCCCAGATTAAAGAGTTTTATTTTACCATCAAAGTTCTGTAACGAGAATCTCTTGGAACAGGAAACATGATCTGTTCTGCTCACTGCTCTAGGGGCTTTCTTCATCTTTTCAGGAGTTTGAAAACTAATGTTCTTTGACATTCACTTTGCACTGACACTTGATATCCAGTAAATCAAAATAAAAATATAAATTTGATCTCTGGAAATCAAGATTAGTTTGATGTTTAGTATCCTGATGCAAATTAGATTTCTCTTCCTGTCTACAGGGGGTCAGTTTAGAGTTAGTACAAAGGTTTGTGTTGACATCTAACTAACTGAAACAATATTTTGGCTAACAAGAGACTTTATTTAATGCCTCTCAGTTCATACATATAGCAAATCTTCTATGTATTATTAGTTTAATTTGCCTTCTGTTTCACATGTGAAACTGCAAGATTTATATTTTTATGACAAAGCTTTTCCCTCTAGTGAGAAAAATACAATGTATGTTGATGTAACTGATATGCCTTTCTTTAATTAATGACTCCATAACTTAAATTTTCAGCATAGCCAGAAGCAAAAATTTAAGGCTGATATGTTACATATATATTTCATTTTTTAAATAAGCTTAAGTATCTTGATTGTGATCTAAAAAAGTGTCAAAATTTTCCACTGGCAAGCTGTTGAACCTTTTCTCTGTACCTTCACATGCTGTTCCCTCACATTCTCTGCCTTCAGCTCTCCTCGTGCAGCCGCAGTGTCCGGTGTGCAGGAGGGTGGAACCACAGGCACTGAGCTGCTGCAAGGACATTCCCAGTGCCTGGAGTAGCAGAACCCTCAGAACACTGACAAAATTTTTAATTTTAATTTTTTAACATTTTATTTAGCTGGCAGACTCCTCTGAAGTGAAACTTACTGTATGTTCCGGCAGTGCTTGTTATGCATGGAGTAATCCAAGTACTCTACATGGAGTAATCCAGCAGGTCCCAAACATGGACCACTGTGCTGCTGTAAGACAGCTCGTGTTTTAGAAAGTCGTTTCATACATTTGCACTACAATTAAAATTATGAAAAACACTGTAATAGCAGAATTCCTCGAGGGTAAACAAGTAAAACAGGATTTGCTTTGTTAATATGGAGTGAAAAAAACCCAAGGAACTTCAATCCAAAAGCACACACACACACACAAAAAAAAACCCCCACAAAAAACCAAAAAAACCCTCACCCCTCAAAAAAGTAAAGAAAGAAAAAAATACTGTGTGGTAAAAGCTTCAGCAGCTTGTTGTGCTGTGAAAGTGTGCTTGGAAACACAGTTGTTTAAAAGCAGGCACAGAACATCCCGTCTGTGATACACAGAGATACGCGAGTTTGTGCAGGGCATTTTGACATATTCCTGTTTCTGTGCTGGCACAAAAAACACCATTTGCTGATCTTGATCTCAGACTATTTTAGAAAATGTGCAATTAAAAGGGTGTGTACTGGGGAGGATTGCTGGAGAGGAATCGCTCCTATTCAGGCTGCTAACCTACTTTTGAAAGGGGGAGAGATTTATTGCTGTACCATGGCCATCAGCTCGTCAATAAAACTGGAAGAAAGGACTAAAAAGTTTCAAAAAAGATAACTTGGTGGAGTTCCTTCCCTGCTACATGAACTGAGGAGGAGCAGTGCTTTGACACTGAGTGTGCAGCCCGGTGAGTCTGTGCTGGAGCAGTACACGAGTTCCAGCAGCACCACGTCCCCACACCAGGGCAGGCAGTGTTTGCTTTGGCCCACAGACACAAACTGTTTGTTTTTGCTGTGCCCGGTGCAGAGCACAGTCTCTGTCACTGTCACTGTCCTGTCCTGTCCTGACAGCGCTGTCACAGAGCACAGCAGCACAGGTTCCCCGTGAGGAGCTGATCCTGCCTGGGACAGCGCATGCATTCTGTTCAGATGTGGGCATTTTCCAGCTCCTGAGGCTGCTGAGCAAAAGGGTAAATTAAGAGGAACTTAGGAAAACTGAAAAGTAGATAGAGAAACTTCTGGTAACTGAATGAATCTTTGCTGTAGGCAAATACCCCACCTAAAAACAGTCCCTGTCACCACATATTTCATTCATCAAGTACAAGTTCTGTTGATAACATTCTATACAGAACAATCTAATTCATGGACAGATTCCAATGCAGAGCAGCTACTGCTATTTTCTATTACAGATTTTCAGTATCTCTTAACTTCTTACATTTTCCTTTGACTGTAATTTAAGGACTGCAAACTACAATAAATATGTAAAAAATTCTGTTGTGTGTGCAGGAAAAACAAAAGTACAGAGTCAAAGACACATTGATTTTTTTATATTGTGTGTGTGTTTGGATAAATGTTCTTGAAGTGCTCTAAAATGCAGCTTCCCAGGCATTGTTTTCTGTAAACCCTCTGTTGTGGGGGGGGCAATTTCGGGGCTTATCACCTTTCCTTTTCCTGCTCTCTCCTAACTGGGACTCCCTTTGCTGTGGGCAGTGCAACAGCTCTGCTCTGCTCTGCTCTACTTGTCGTGTCCCATTTGCTGCCACCCAAATCAAAAGCAGGGGTTTTGGCACATCTCTGAGACAGCTTTTTTTTTCAAAAACAACCTTCCAAGGACATAACTCCACTCAGTGCCATTCCCGGGAACCAGGCTGCGTTTCTAAGCCCATTTGCTTTATGTGCTGCTTCCTGTTCTTTTCACATTCTCCTCTCTTTTGTCTTTTAAGCCTGAACTGTGGAGATTCTCAGGGCCAGATTAGAACTTTCTGTCCAGGTGAGATCAAAGAGGGCCTCTTAGAGGCCTGGTTGTCTCTTTTTCAGTTAAAAAAAAAATCAAACTTTCCAACATCTGCTGGAGCCAGCACAGATGTAGGTACATTGTAGTATGGTAGAAGATTTAAGGCAAATTTCTGAAGCTGTTCTCAATCCCTTTCACTGCCCTTGATATTTTATTTGAAAGGATCTAAACGCCAAATCTTAGTTTGTGGATCATGACAGAAGAATCAGTCATGTAGGATCTTGAATTCCTTATTTCCAGCTGCTGTGTTCCTGTTGAGATACACGAAGTATATGAGCAAACTGAGATCTGATTCATTATATAAGCACTGCAATGTAACTTCTAGAAAGTGTTCATTGATTCTGGAAATTCCACTGTTAAATTCCGAATACACACTCTCCTCTCCTCTCCTCTCCTCTCCTCTCCTCTCCTCTCCTCTCCTCTCCTCTCCTCTCCTCTCCTCTCCTCTCCTCTCCTCTCCTCTCCTCTCCTCTCCTCTCCTCTCCTCTCCTCTCCTCTCCTCTCCTCTCCTCTCCTCTCCTCTCCTCTCCTCTCCTCTCCTCTCCTCTCCTCTCCTCTCCTCTCCTCTCCTCTCCTCTCCTCTCCTCTCCTCTCCTCTCCTCTCCTCTCCTCTCCTCTCCTCTCCTCTCCTCTCCTCTCCTCTCCTCTCCTCTCCTCTCCTCTCCTCTCCTCTCCTCATTTGTATGATTTATTTTGGAACCACATGGGATAAGTTCCTCCTCAGCCACCAGCTCTGTCCTGGTGTCACACAAATGTCACACAAATGTCACACCCCAATGGGACTGAATTAGTGGGGTTTGGTCTGAACAGGAGGAACCAGAACTGTGCAGTTGGTGTTGGAACAGGCTAGTGGCACTAAAACACACATTATGACAATTATGTCAGTGGTTAAAAGGAAGGGAAAGTAAGGGCACAGCAGAAGGAGATCACTGCAGAGTCTGCAGATTGGTTTTGTACAGGAAAGAGGAACAGGGGATGACAAAACTCTGACCTTACTGTCAGTGTAAGAACTTAGCAGGAGAGAAGGCATGGAGCCTGAGTTGAGATTAAGGGAACCTTCAGGAGAGACACTCGGGAAGCAAAGAAAAAATGAAGTAAGAGATGGAATTTTGCCCTCACCTACACAGAGCCTTGAAGAAGTGTTTGATTTTTAGTTCAGAGGAAAATGCAATTGAATGAAAGGTGGTCAAAGACACAGTGAGAACAGCAGGAGCTTAAGCAAGCAGCAACATCTGCAGGTGGTTTGAGTTGAGGAGAGCAGAGGAGGTGGCTGCAGCACTATATTTATTCCTTCCCTGTCATTACAGGTCATGTGTACATGTAATGGCATTTCTCTCACAGCTTTTTCAAACCATCATCCTTGGCTGGTAGCATTTGTGCAACTTCCACATCAGATCAATAACAAAACCAAGTTTCTTGCTGGACTTTATGAAGTCTCAGGAATGTCTCCTTTGGAAGGGTCGAAACTCTGCTGGGGACAGACAGGATAGGAGTTTGCTTTAGGGTTTTTTATTGTTCTGTTGTTACTCTGTAGGAGTGCAGCAGCATAAAGGGTGTTAGTTTGGTGACTGAAGTTCTGGAGATGGAAAGAGTTCTTCTTCCCATGTATGTTGTTCATCTGATAAATTTGTAATTTTTATCAGCATTTGCTTGGTTGCACACTTCCAGAAGGGCAAAGCATAGATGGGGCAGGAAAACTTAGGGAAATTCTAAGGAAATTGTTCTGATTGTGGAGAACATTGTTACAGCAGCTGAAAGTCCCCCAGAGGGGTGGTAAGTGTGGGGTGCACTGGGTTAGTAAGAGCATTCTCCAAACCCCTCCTCGTCGTGCTGGGGGCTCTGTGGAGGGTACCAGGCTCCGGCCCCGTGACAGACACAGTGCAGCAAGCCACGGTGGCGGGGATGCACTCTGGATACTCCGGGGTTTTTCCACTGTGTTACCAAAATGTTTATGACAAAAATGCAAATTACAGCTGCAAGGCTTGCAAATGTACACGATGCTTTGAAGGGAAATGTACTGTGTGAATTCCTTGCTCCAATTTATGCTCCCTCCTTTCCCCCTCAGGTACGGACTCCTGCAATTCTTCATTTGAGCCTTTAGCACATTGTACCCCCAACTGCATAAGAAAGTTACTTCAAAGTTTTCTTTTGTGCATTGAACTAGATTTGTTTGTTTGTTCTGCAGCCAAATGCAAAACCTTCTCCAGCTGAGGCAAGTTTAACCGAGGCTCATCCTTCTGGACCTGCTGCTGGGACTCTGACATGGTGCCCTGCTGTACATGGGGATAAGAGGTGAGGCACAGTAGATGTTGTTGTACACTGGGTTTGCTTGGCACCTGACAAAAACTGGGTATTGCTTTATCAATATTGACTTAATCAGTGCATCCTGCCAGTGTGCACTGGCCCAGGATCCTGCTGTGCACGGTGGGAGCATCCTTAGCTGCAGTGTGTGCCCCAGAGCCTCCCTGCAGACTGCCTGTGGTACCCACTAAATACACTCCTGGTAACGTGTCAGTGAGCAGGGCAGGAAACACCACTCCATAAATCCTGGGAGAGAATGTAGAAAAGCCAGTTTCACTTGTCTTCTGGAGGGAGCTGACAGGATATAGCTGAATTTTGCCCAGTTTCTGAATTTCTCAGAATTCTGAAGTGAATAAAGGTAGTAAGAGTTACCCAATGTGTATCTGAGAACAAAACCTGGATTCATGATGTTTTAGACATACCTCTAGACCTTTTCTCCCAGTATTAGTTTGTGGGATTGCTTTTCCCAGCTTTTCCAGCACATTAGGTCTCCACAGGGATAGTTATTAGTGGTAGAATTCCAAGGAGACATCCCTGAGGAGCCTGAGATCCCTGAGTGGGTGGTCACAGTGGTTAGAAAGAAACAACTGGTGTTACCTGGCTGTGCTGCTGGCACCTGAACATAATCCTTCAGGCACAGAAAGACATCTCAGCACAGGTTCCCTGAGCCTGGGTTGCAGCCCTGGGACTTGTCACGCTGTCACCTCAGGCAAGAGCAAACCCAGGAATTGTGCAGCCACTGCTGCCCTTTCCCTCAGCTCTCAGGCCCTGAGAGCAGGCACTCAGCTACAACTGACTGCAAAGTGGCACTTGGCACAAGGCCAGTCTGAAAGGGGTTGTTCTTGCTGTCCTGCAAAAGAAAAAAGTGTTAAGGCAGCATCTCTTTTTAATAAAATGAAAATTTATACTTATGCAAAATAAACTGACTGTTGGATGTTACAGTCAGAATAAAAGAAATCTGTATGAGGCTGCAAGTAAAGGACTTATCAAAAGAAGCTCAGTATGAAAGGAACTGTAATTTCAGTTGCCATTGATACTCATTGCTAAACTGGTGATAAACTCATCTGTTAAGGAAATAAATGCCAATGTACTTTTGTAATTTAAATGAGAAGTTGTAATATGGAAAATATGCTTCCTGTTCAGATCCTTGAAGGTTCACTTTGAAATGGGAGTCCCCTGTGATGTCTGTTTCATTTTCTTTTATTGTTAAAGTGTTGTGTCACTGATGACATCTCAGCTGAATGCTGCCCAATTATAACACTGAACATCTGCACAGGGACATTATCTCCTCCCGGGGGGACTGTGGGAAACAAGCACATTGGTAAACACAAGAGTAACTGAACTTGTTTGTAGGAAATTCAGTCACTTTGCTGGCTGCCAAAGGTTGAGCTTTACTAACAAAACATTTTTGTCTTTTATAGTTAGATCAAACATTAAGGGAAAGAAAGCTTTTATAATAAATATGAGGAAAAAGTTGTGGCTTGCACTACACTTTTAAAAATAATTTTCATGGGTGAATGGGTTTGGAGGGGGGGGCAATTTTCTTTGATTTAAGGTATGTGTTCATAATATCCTTACTACACCATTTAGGGCAACTTTTAATTTATTCTTTCTGTGAAGTAAATGAAAATCTACAAAATGACCAGGATCACATACAATAGTATATAGATGTAAATGTCGTATATTCAGTCTAAAGTTAAACCATATTATCTTGGTGCCAAGGTTCTGGATTTATAACAATTCAGTTGATGTTTTAATTCCAATTATGGTTTTTGTGGTCAGACACTGAAATGATTATGCACAAAATTCCCATCCAAGTCGGTGGGAATCTCATGTGTGCAAGTTTTGCAGGCTCGGGGGCATAACCACATGCAGGCTATTTCCAGTAGAGCTTTCAGCAGAACCCTTTAACCCAGACCTTTGCAGGGGAGGAGAGGAGGAAACAGGTGGAGCCTGTGTCTGCCCTGCTCAGTGTCCTTGGGGAAAAGGCAGGGGACATGAGATGGGATCCATCCTTGCATGGTCATTAGGGTTGCCTTGATGAACTCAAATCATACTTAGCTACAGTAAAAGCCAAGAATTAATGTCTCCATTCCTGTTTTCAGTTTATCTTTATATGCTGGATTAAACAATAGCTTGTTCTGATCCTGCCAGTATCATAAATTTTGAATGACTCTGTTTAATTTCTTTCAATTACCAGTGAAATATCTGCAACGATCATCCAAAATGTGCAATTTAAAGCATTTATTGCGGTGTTTAGGACCGTTGCTGTGGAATGTTGTTCCTTAATTCTTTCCTGTTAACTTTTATGAGGGATATAGCCATTGAAATGGGTGGGAGGGATTCTGTCACACAGGAAGTATTCTATATTTTCTTAATGGATAAATATCAAATGTCTCCTTTGTTTTGATTTATCTCAACAATATATCTGTCTGCAGCTCCCCCTCCCTTCACAGCCCAAAATGAATAGTGCTGCTGTTGAAATGAGAGAAAGTATGTTTCCACGTCTTGAAAATAGAACTAAAAATACCTGCTTGACCTGTGGGCTTTCAGGCAGCTCGCAGTGGTGGTGAACACGAGCCTCCCGCAGAGATCAAAGCCTGGCCCCATCCCGCCTGCAACACCGCTGTCAGTACCTTGTTGTTAGGCAAAAAGGGAGAGACTGTTCCCCTCTGCTGTGGAAAAGCAATGTTTATTTGATCTTGGCCCTCTTCTGAATAATTTCGCTAAATCTAATTGCTCTTGATGTTTTACCCAGTACATCATGGGCTTTTTCAGAAGTAGCTCTTTATGCAGTGGGTGAAGCTTCAGAATACAGTAAGGACCACTTCAAATATCTCTCATCAAGGCAAAGAACTCTAGATAGATTACTGCAGATCAATCTGTATAAACCCTGCATAAACATTGAGGCTCTTTTAAGTTAAAATGTACTTTACAAAACCCTTATGTTGTGAAAGGTGAAATACTCTGCAATTATTAAGAGAGTTATCATGTGAAAAGACCTAGAGAGGGCTGTTTAATTCACTGGTTCCTGTCAATTTATGATGAAACAAAACATATTAAATTCTTTCCAGGGTACTTATTACCATGCATTAAGATTTTGTGCTACCACAATGTGAACTTCCCGCGTGTCAAACGCCAGCCCTGGTTCTAGCAGGAATGGTGCTGTTTCTGCCATGTGCTGCTTGAGTGGAATCGAGAAACTTGAGTTTTACTGACAGTCACGAGGGGCTTTGCAGTGGGCTGGGACCTTTGGTTGCTGCTCACAATTCTGCGGCCATGCAAGCGACTTAGAAACTTTGCTGCACGTCCCTAAGAGGTTTCCCATGAACCCACAAGGGGAGTGACAGCTGGCAGGTGTTTTTCAGGTAGAAATCTCTGCAAACTGAAATTGTGCTGCACTGGTGAGTTCATGGTGTATGATCCCACACTGGGTGATGAGCAGGGGTGATGGTAATGCCTCCCTTTCCAGTGAGACTGGAGCATTTGGGAAATATGAGTGCTCTTCCAAAGTCCACTGCAGGTTAGATGGGTGACATAACCTCTGTGTTTGCTACAGTTATTGAAAACCTCTCCTTCCTGACCTTTAAACCATGCTGGTATCCAGGACGATGTTCCCATGAATCCGTGTCTGGGTGCAGAGAGTGCTGGAGGCAGATTCAGAGCACGCAGTGACAGATTGGCCTCCCTGGGCAGGAGGACACCGGCTGCCCAAGCACCATTTGCTCCTTCCTTTCCATTGCTTTCGCTGCGAGCAAAGGAGCTGCTGGGTTAGGTGGATGCAGAGGAGTTGATCTGGGCAGGAGAGTGACCAGGAGCGATCTCTGCAGCAGCAGGAGCAGTTGCCAGCCCCCCCTGTCAGCAGCTCTAGGGGCAAATCCACCACTAAGCAAGGAAAGGCTTTGGTTCCACCTCACACCCTCATCCTCCCTGAGACAGACGTAGGCTCCTCTGCGGCCTTTATTCTTGCTTCCCTGTAGGTGTGAGATGGCACAGCCCAGGTACAGAAGAGAGAGTGGGGCTGCTCTCGGGTCACCTGCAGTCCTTTCACCGTTCACCTGCACGGAGCCATTTGAAACTCACTTGGCCCTTGATGTGTTCGCTCAACTGTCCCAAACTCCACTTCTCACCCCAGCTTTCATCTGGTCCTCACGTTCTCTCATTCCTTGGAGCTGCCTCCTGTGGCCCCTTTCTGCAGCCCCCAGCTGGTTATTAGCTGGCAAACACTCCCAGCTCTCCTGCTCTCCTCTTCTGCTGTACCTGTGTGGCTTCATCAATAACAGGATGGTTTTTATATCTGTGTGTGCTGTTACTGTGCCTGGAGAGAGGATTTCTTGGGCCTCAGTTCTGGACCAGCACAGCTGCCAGGCTCTGGCTGTGGTCAGGGCTTGGAGTAAAAGCAGATCTTTTGCTGCTTTCTCACCTGTGGGGAAAAGAAAACTCTTCCCTGCACTAAGCCTGTCTATTTAATGAGTAAAGGAATTCGGATCAATAAAAGAAAATAGCAGCAGATCTGGAGGAATTCCCTGGGGCCAGAGGCAGCGTCTCACATCCTTGTACACAGATTTGTTTCTGTGCATTTCCAGAAGAGCCTTCCCTTCCCTGCTGCCGGCTGCACCAGGTTCTTCCTCTCCACTGCCCTGTCCAGGCTTGGCCTCCCTGCAGGACTGGGGTTTGTTCTGAGGTGATGGAGGGATCCCTCCTTTACACTCTTCTGACTTTCACCTTCCCACTTTGTTTGATGGGAGAGTTAGAAAGACAGAGCTCCTCTAGTCATCACCCTTGGCGTTTATTTCAACATTAGATAGAATCTGTGATTAAAATCATGACTTTGACACATTAAACCAAAGTTCAGTGTGAGAAAAGCAGCTTTATATTGTAAGTGTTATGATGAGTTCCTTTATTTCTTGGTTTTTGAAAGCTCCTCCCCCCAAAAACTTTTTAGTTTAAAGACTTTAAATTCAAAACATTTATTAATAATGTAAAGGGCTGCCTGCCACTCAAAAGCTATAAAGAAACTCTAAAATCAAAGTGAAATAGTTTCTTCATCAAAGCAAAAAAAATTCCAACTGCAGTGCTGGTGCAAGCTTTGGTGGTTCTTTGCTGTGTTTTTCAGCCCACTTAATAAATCCATACCAGAGCCCGCCCTCAACAAACAAATTTGCAGTCTGTCTCAGCTGGTCACTGTTTAACTGGATGGTACAAAGTACTACATTTCAAATTTTCTGCGTTGTGTTTCTAGTTACATTATTGATTTGTATGTGGGTTTCAAGAAATCAATTATGCCCAGCTTTTTTAAAAGTCCTCAATTTCTGCTGCTTTAAAATATGAGTTACGTGGGGAGAAACACCTTCACTCACTGAAGACCTGCAGCTTCTGTAGGACTCTTAAAGACTGAACAGCTTGCTGGGTTTGGAGCTGGTGCCTTCGGGAAATACCACATTTGATCCACATGTGAAATATCTCTAGGTCAGTATTTACTGAGGGGTTTGGGGCCTGTGAGCAGGGTGAGCACGGATGGCACAGGAGAGCTCAGCCTCACTAACACGAGCTGAGCACCACTGGGGGAGCTCCTGCCAGGATCCGATTGCACAAAAACAACGTTGAGGCAACCCCAGAAAAAAGGGGTGGCTGACAAAATGTTTTCCCTTGGTGGAGACGAGCGTCAAGTTACGTCAAGTATTTGTTTGCTTTGGAAAGGGGGGCTAGGGATTTTCACCTTGTCCTTAGGGCAGCAATTTGCTCACCTTACACTTTCTAGTACCGAAAACATTTGTTCAGATTACTGTGTTTTCATTTGATTTGTTCTCTTGTTTCTATAGGGGTTGCTTTTACATAAAATCCAGTATAATTATTGAGACAACTTGTTCTCACTATAGATTATATCAATCTGCCTGGGACATACAGTAGAAAATTGGGGGTTTTATGTTGCCTTCTGTCCCTCTCCCAGGCACTTACTGGGAAGATTTTTGGGATAAATCAGAACAGCAAAAAAAGAATCAAACAGAAACCCCAAATTAACCAAACACCCAAACCCTGCAAACACATAGCATTTTACAACACTGCACATATAACCAGATTTTAAGATTTAGGGTTTTTCCAGAATATCCTTATTGTAGAAGAGTTTGGGCCACATACTTACTGTGCTGAATAAACTGGGCAGCGGAGAGGAATCTCCTGGCAGCATTTCAGTCACAGTCACTTCCCTCTGAACTCATGGAAATACAGAACCAAGGTTGTTATGCTTATAACCACATTTAAGAAAGTACTAAAGATTTTGAAGTGGTTTTTTAATATTTATTTATTTTTGTGCATTATGTCAGATATATAATCAGGAGCTTTTTATGCAACAAGCAAATTAAATGCTGGGACACTTTTCACATAATTTTGTTGTGAATGGTGACATAAAATACCTTTCAGAATGGCTGAAAACATCTATTCTTTAGGTCCACCAACAGTTAAACTCCTAGCTGGCACTTTGTGAAGACATTTTTTTAATTTGCGAGTCTCTTTGTGGCCTGCAAGAAGAGTGGAAATCATCAGAATGAATTTCCAGCACCAGGCTTCCTGTTTACATTGTTCGGGGGTAGTTATGGCTTGTTAACATGGACTTGCTGTTCATGGCTAATGATACAATTGAGTCATCTCTGCGCAGTTCTCAGCCATTTAAAACTGTCGTAAAATAACCCAAATAATGGGATGATCAAAGCAATGCAGCCGGCTCTGCATGAGAGTGTGACTGCAGCATTTGCAACCATTACTATGGAGTACTGTAAATATATTCAGAGTAGTACAAAAGAGATATTCAGGTTACAAAAACTGCAGTTCAGACCAGGATAGAATCATAAAATAAATATTCAGCTGTGCTTGAGGTCCTTGAATATTTCCCTAAACGCCTTTGTGACTGCTGTGATGTGCTTGATTCCCAGTGAACAGGTACCCAGCACTCATTTGAGAATGAGGATTCATTAAAGGATCTCAAATCAAGCATATGAAATGGGAGATACAAAAAATGATTAGAAGCCTTCACTGGGTTTTGTTGTTTTGGTCTTTTTTCTCCTTCCAGTTGGCTGCTTAAAACAGGTGATTTTGGATTTCTTTGTGAGAGCTGATACATGTGCTTTGCAGGGTCTGGATGATTTCAGAGTGTGTTTTATTTTCCACAAAAAGCTTTTAGCTGTCATTGCAGAAAGTGTTGCATAAGTCAATGATAAATCAAACTAATTTATTTTAAAAACTAAGCATTGGGAGGTTTTATAGTTTAAAAGAAATCACAAAAAGCACAAGGGCTGATTTTTTATCACCTCTCCTTTGAGACCCAGCTTATTTCATCCCTGACAAGAAGCATGTAGTACAAAACAAGATGACCTGTTTTCATCCCTGCTATAATTCCACTGGAGTAAAAAGCCTTATGCCAGGAATGAATTTGTCCCCATGTAAAAAAGGTCTTCACTCCTCCCAAGAGGAGACTGAAACTGGGTTCTGTCTGTTTTCATCAAGTCTCTTTATCTCACATCAAGGGGAGCTGATTGAACACAAGGAATTCCTAATATGAGTCACTTGTCATTCAAGCTCTTCTGGTTGAGGATTCAGCCTTTCCAGCTTTGTTTGGCACAGCCAAAACCACCTCGCTGAGCCAGCCCGGCCACCGAGTGCAGAGCTGGCAGCTGACCCCCACGGGCTCCGTGTCCGTGGGTGACAAACACTTCCAAAGGGGTTTGAGATGTGAAGAGAAATAAATCTTCATTATTGTGAGGTGTATTGGGATGGACTCAGGGAGCACTCCAAGGTAGCCTGCAGCAGCATACCAGGAGTGGAACAATGATGATAGCATGGCTTTTAGATTTGAGTGGGCATTTAGATGGAGGGGTTTGATTGGTTTGTACTCCAGAACAGCACTGACTGTATAGATCTCTCAGCAAATAAATTACTGTTATTTTCTAGGCATCAAAGTGGGGGTACTAAAATGCTTCCTCACTAGCTTTTATATACATATATATATCATATCTATAAAACAATTTTATAGCTATTTTACAGGGAGTTTTCTTCTCTAAATAAGTGCAGTTCTTGTAGCTGTCTCTGAATCTCATCACAAAAATTCTTTGAATGTAACTTATAGGTAGACTTTCAGTTTAATTTCTAGCCATTAGAAGGGGAAATGTTCAGTAGAGGCAGAGAATGCCTTTTTTTAAAATGATCATACAAGAGAAGCAAGAGAAGGAAATATGTAACATGATTGCAGTCATTTTCCTTGTCACTTTTCCATTGTTTTCATTTCTTGGTGTAGTGAGAACCCTTCCAGAACCCTCTGAAAAAAGCTGCCACTGCTCTTGGCCAGAGTCAGACACTGTCAGTGTCTGAAAGGGACATTGCTTAAAGGTACTGGGTAAGAAGAGCTACCAAAATGTTCAGTACTGTAATTTATTTCAGGTTGAGTTCAAGAATTTAGAGGGGAAATGAGTTATCTAAATCAAGCTGGGGTGATAAATCCTGTAAGTTTGTAATAGCTCTGAATACTTTTTGTGCCCGGAGGTTATTCCAGTGAGGGACACATAGCAGGGCTGATGGGATTTTTCTGCTCTGTGACCGTCTGAGGCCTGACTATCAACAGGTATTCAACCCCTGATATAGGAATAGATATTTATGGGGATTTTTCTGTACAATCACAGCTTTACAGATTTGAAAATAACCAAGCCCGAGTACTTGTACAAAATTATTTTACAAGATTCTGTCTGTAGCTTATGACAAAGAAGTACAGATGTTAAAGATAGGATGAATTCAATTCTTTTGGATCTGGAGACCAAAAGTTTAGTTTCATCAGCTGAAGTTTTCTCCTTTGTGGGGATTTTTATTCAGTGTGCAGTAAATGCTCCAAGCTCCAAGCCTTGGTGAAGAATGTGTTCTGACTAATTTCAGTTTTATGGGTGTTAGTTAAGAGTACCATGTGTCTCGATGTCAGAAGCTGCCTCTTTGTACTTTGTGGCCTCATGGTTCACAGCTTGTCAGAGCAGGGGTGGCTTTGTCTATCTGAGCTATGTCTAATGTTTATTGGAGATTTTACACCTGGACCATGAAAGCTCCCTAACAAATGGGAGCTGATTCCGAGCACAACATCCTCAGAATTTCTGTTTGATTCTTGGGCTCCTGTGTAAGCAGCAGAAGGGCACATGCCAAAGCTGACAATGAATTCAAAAAACTATCTAGAACTAACCCCAAATCCCATACATGTAATGGGAAGGGATTTTCCCAGCATTTTCTTTCTGCTCACTGCCATGGTTTACATCCTGTTATGGATGGGAATGTGCTTTCCCTTTCCTTTAAGTATGCAAAGTCTTGGTAGCAATTTTCCACTTTTTGGTAGCTTCGTACTAAACCCAAGAGCTTTCCTGAACAGACTGGGAAAACAGTTTGGGAAATGTGATTTTCAGTTGAAACCTAAACTGAGAGTGAAGCAGAATCCTTGCAGTGTATTTCTTACAGTTGTGTGCAAAGGGGCTCCCTTGGATCACTGCCAGTGTTTTGGGGGCATCTCTCTTTGGCTGGGAATTCAAACAGTGAAAGTCCACAGAAAACAGAAGATTATTAGAGGGAAGAAGGAGAGAAAATGCCTGAACATTCACAGCACTGTGGGGAGCACTGCCCAGGAATCTCTGCCCGCTGGGGGAGCAGAAGCAGACAGAGGCAGGACTCTGCTGAGAGCTGCTGTGTCTGCGAGGGGAAGCTGAACCGAGGCAGGTTCAGCTCCTCTGCCCCTGGGCTGATCGTCTGTGCCCCCTTCTGCTGCTTGCCCTGCAGTCGGTGCCCCGTTGTGAGCAGGAGGCAGCCCAGGAAGGTTCACTCAGTGTGAGCTCAGCCCCTCGGGCTGGGACCTGACACTGCCACAGCCACCAGAGTCACCCCACAGCAAAGGCTCAAGCGGAGCATTCTGGTGTGGAACCCCAGCTCTGAACCCAGCACCTCCATGGAGTGCTCTGTGCGTGCAGTGGGGGAAGGGGATGATCAAAGGAGATGATGATCAAGGACCTTATTTCTCTGCCTTATCTAGTTCTTGTTGCTCCATAAATAATGCAAATGTAAGTGCAGTCACAGGGATCCCAGTCTTCCCTCAGCTATGAATATATTCTAATAGATTTAGTAAATTATAACAAAGATACAAAAATGACAGAAGTCTTTATTTATTACAGCAGAGTTTCCACAACAGTTAAAGAGCTCCAGTAAACCTAAATTCTTCCTTGAAAGGTTTATTGTGTGAACACTAAGCTTTGTACCATTCTGGGACCTGAATTAAAACCATCAGTGCATCAGGGCAGTGGCATTTCTGGATAGGAATGGGGAGGTGGGCAGCTTGAAAAGAAAGAACAAAGTCCTGGTTCCAGTGGCTTTAATTTGTTAAAGATCTTGTTAGAGCCATAAAACTTTACCAGGTACTGTACTTGCTTCGTTTAAGGAGGGAGGTCTGGTCTGGCCATTCATACCATGAGGTTGTTTCAATTCCCAGCCTTGAGGTTTATTGGCTGTTGTGTATTGAGCTAGTCCTGGACCATGAGTTTATTGAATATTTTGCGAGTTTGAGGTTGCCTTTCCTTTCTGCCTTAGATTTTTAGTAACTACTGGAATCTGAAACAGCTCAATTGGATCCGTAGCAGCATTTTGTATATTCTTTTGGAAGGGAGAAAAGGTTTTGTTTTCTTTTTCTACCATGTAATAATTCAAAAGAACAAAGCAGTCAGGAAGCACAGCATTTTTTTTCCTTCTTCTAAGCACCATCTCCTTCTAATAACATGCTTAATATCTCTAGCATTCATCAAAGGATTATTTAAAAGAAACAGAGCCTGTAGGTGTGATACTAATTACATATGTGAAGATGGATGTTACGCCAGGGCTAAGTGTCTGGATTACTGGTGATGAATGGGAGAGGGTAAGGCAAAGCCAAGGCCACACCAGGAAAACTTCTCTTCTGCATCCCAGCTTGCTCTTTGGCAATTGCACTCCCAGAGGTCACAAACAGACGTTTGTCACTCTCTGAAGTGGACATTTAGAGGCTCTGAACTGTGTTCAAGGAAAGGAAGAGACCCTCATTTCAGCAGGCTTCGGACAAAGCCCAAAGACACAATCCAGTACAGAAACAGGTAGAACACTGAGTCAAATTTCATTAAAATGCAACATTTGCACAAGCACATGCAGAGAAACAGCCTGACAGGGCTAGCGCCTCAGCAATTGACTTTTTTTGGATAAATTTCACTGTTAAAGGTCTCAAAAAGAGCAAATTCTCCCGAGGGCAAGGCCCACAGCTGTCAGTGGTGTGACCTAGTCCTGCCTGGTGAAGTGGGGCTGTGCTCAGGCTCCTCACAGCTCCAGGGATGGGGAGACCTTATCTTTGCAGTGAGTGTGAAAATATAGCAAGTGCACTTAGGAATTATCCTCTGGTTTCATGAGTGCAAGAGCTTGTAAGGTGCAGTTCATTCTGAGGAAAAAATCCAACAAACTTTTTGAGTTTTCCAGGAACTCTTACAAGTTTTGAAATCAGTTCACAGGCAATTAGAGCAAATAGAAAGATAAATCTCAGAAAACTGATGAAAAATTAAAAAGCAGCTCTAGAGAAGTTCATATGTGGCCTTTAGAATGCTTTCCTAAATTCATGCCTTCTGCAACTAGTCTGGCTTCAGAGAATTTACAGAAAAAGTAACTTTGAGCCATTGTTTAGCACATCTTGCAGTGGCATCTGAAGTTGCCACTCTGGTTCCCTTATCACCTGTGTGTAAGGAATCTGACAGTCTGTGTTTAAAGTATTATTAATAAGACTTCTAAATTACACTTGTGCTTGAATGAGCTAAATGCTTCCACATGACAAATTGATACGAATGGTTTTAATAAACAGAAAATGAGAAGTAGGCTCCTCTGTCCCTGGGGGCTCAGCTGGCTCCATTCATTCTTCTTATTAAATCTTGTCTGTAGGGCCCTGTTGTTGGCAGTGATTGATTACCTGACTCACCCATAAACTCGGGGCTCCCCTGTGCTGCCACTTCACAGGGCAGGGGCATCCCAGGCTCAAAGTATCTCCAGTAATAAAATAAATTAACAGATACTCCATGGACCAAAACTTTCCCTGGCTACACAAAACTATTTCTCACGGGAGACTGGACAGAAGCAGATGAGTCAGAATTCTGACAGCTTAGACCATCTTTTGTCAGGATAAAACGCTTCCAGCTCATTTATTTGGCAAGAGATTAGAAGCTAAACAAAATTAAGTCCACACTTCTTTTGTTTTCCTCTTAAAGAACCCTAAACAACCCAAACATTGTAATGTAATAGTAATAAAATCAAACTGAACTATAGGAACAAGAGCAAGTATTCTTCTTTCCCCTGTTACAGATATCCCCCACTACTTAATAGCAGGCTTTTGTTTGGAATGAATATTATAAAGTTTATGACCTATGTCAGCAAACATTCATCATAAGAGTGAAGAAGGGATGTGTCTGTCCTCTGCTTTACCTTTGAGCATTTTATAAACATTTGTTCTAGAACTGAAAGAAAGACTCTGCAGGAGTACCTGGGGCAAGTAGAAATAGGGAGGTGATGGTAGCTGTATTATTTCACTGCCTTGACATGGTAAAGTAGAACTGAAATCAAGTAACCAATCTGATGCTAAATCTGTATTTACTCTGATAAAATAAACTATCATCTAATTGAATTTCAAGTTGAATTTTTAATAAACCAAAAAACCAAGGACAGTTAAAACATTAAAAGCAAATTCTAGGGTCCATAACGGAAGAAAATTAGGATTGTTGGAACAACTTCCCATTTATATCATGAACTTTGAATGGCTGCTTTTTCATATATTCTTTTTTACAGCCAGAATTTAAGAGGGACCCTTTTTCTGATGGTGAAATTCTCCACTTTGCATCACTTTGGCATTACTTAAAAAGCTTTAGGGATGCTCAGGCCACACTTGGGCCCTTACAGAGAGACGATTTGAATTTACAGTAGAGGAGTTATGCCTGAACTCCAGTAGGCAATTGTAGATAATGAATTGCATGGCTTGGGTTCTGCTGTCACATCAGGGTGGATGCACATCTGTGCCACTGCAGCAGAGGATCAACTGTCCCACCCAGCTGAACCAGCACTGATTACACAGGAGGAACATACACCATAATGGCCTCAGATACAGATCTAAATATTGATCAGATTGGTGACCAATGGTGACTGTGGAAACTCTTCTGAGTCCTTAGATCTTACCCACAGACTGGGGTAGAGACTCCGCTTTGCCTGCGTGTTTTCAGAGATAACCATCCAACCTAGCCCGAGCATCACAGGCACAGGTTGTTGTTTCTGAGAGAACTCCGTGGCCTGGGAGGGGAGCTGCGTGCCCTGCTTTTCTGGATCTGTCACTCACCCTTGGGCTGTGGGGCTCTGTAGGCTCCAAAGCTGCGTTTGAACAGGATCTCTCCAGCTACAGAGTGCTGACTCCGTGTAAGTCAGCAGCAGTTCTGATGGGGACTTCCATGGCAGCAGATTTGGCCTTTTTTGTCTGAAAGGCCTCCCTGTTCCTCAGAGGCTCATGGGGCTTCAGTGCTTGGTTCACACTTCTCTTGGGTCTGCTTCTTTATTGTGCTTGGACAAAGAAAGCATCAAATGCTATGAAATCAGAGATTTAGTAGTTTACACTTGTAACATTCTTACTATATATGGGTACACTTAATGAGGCAAGAGGCAAAAAGCAAGAGTATCAGGCAGACGGAAAATAAGTAGCTGGAAATTATAATCACTGAGAGGGAGTGCTCTGATATTTGGGTGGTAGTTTGCCAACCAGTGCAGTGGAGAGTTACAGTGGAAAAGATGACAACACCAAGATGGTTGTGACAGTGTCTGATTGTTATTTGTGTGTAATTGAAGGAGTAACCTAATCTTCTGTGCTAACAAACATCAAAGAAACAAGGAATCAGTATTGCCAAAGAGGGCAGTTTTATAATTTCCAGACTGTCCTTCCTACAGTACAATTTCTGTACAAACAGCCATTAATTCTGTGTATAAAGTACAGGTTCAATACAGCTCATTTGCCTTCTCTTCAGAACTTTTTCCCACTAACCTTCTGCATGTCCATTAGTTTCATGTTCTTGATCTGTGTATCACCAGTAGTTGAAGGATGTCGTGGGACAGGATTTGTTACACCCTAGTAAGAGATGTAGTTCAGTAAATACTTGGTGAGATAAATGAAACTGCTCTTTCAGAGCTATGTCTGTGCAAAGTAGTGACCAACTATTTTCAAAACATTGTCCTGCCCTTTTAAAATTATATTTACCAGTTATAACTGCAAACCACTTTAATAAGCACCACATAATCAATCCCAGACTAGCAAGAACTTCAAGTATCTACAAGTAGTTCACCCTTACCAAAAGACCCTGTAGGCATTTCAGTGCCTGACACATGTGCACATAGGTATTTATTTATAAAACACACATGGCTGTACATATGTTATAGGCATCTACATTACAGTGTTTAGGTAAACAGTTAATTCAGTTAGCCTTTCTGCTGTTGATGTATAAACAAATCTGCATCCAAGAACAGGCTTGCCATGGACAAAGGCTGAGCAGTTCACTTGCGGAGTTAAAAAAGAACTGGAGAGGACTGGCCTCGGGTTTGGAGGGCTGAGCAGTTCACTTGCAGGGTAAAAAAGAACCGGAGAGGAGAGCCCTTGGGTTTGAAGGGGTGTACAGGGTGTGCACACAGACAGGGGAACGCTGAATGTTCCAAACACGAGCAAACAGAGCACACCTGAGCAGGTGTCCTGCTCCCTGCTCTGCATCCACACTCGCACCCTTTGGGGCCAGCCTGCCCCGTTTGGTGCTGAGGCTGTGCAAATTGCCTTCGGGTGATGGTTTGGTGACTGCAGGACCCCGGAGGAGCTGGGGGAGCGAACCCAGCCCGGCACAGCTGGCACGGCTGGCACGGCCCGGCACAGCTGGCACGGCTGGCACGGCCCGGCATGGCCCAGCACAGCTGGCACGGCTGGCACTGCCCGGCACAGCTGGCACGGCCCGGCACAGCCCGGCACAGCTGGCACGGCCCGGCACAGCTGGCACGGCTGGCACGGCCCGGCACAGCTGGCACGGCCCGGCAGAGCAGAGCAAGGCCGGGCTCAGCGAGCACTGGGGAGACAGAGACTCCTCAAGGCGCAGCCGGCAGGTCCACAGCGAGCCTCCCCTGCTGTCAGGACGGGCGCACCCAGCTGAACAAAGCTGCGGCAGCGCTGGCAGCCGCCCCGGGCCATGGCAGAGAAGACTGAAAGGTGCTGCTGCCGTGACTCACACACCTGAGGCTGGGACCAGGTGCTCTGCAATTACTGCATTTACCTGCAGCTGGAGAGAGTTCAGAGCCGAGGGTAGCTATGCTCAGTTCAGTCGGTTTCAAATCTGTACCGGGGATTATATTCGGTTATTTATATGGCTGGGGGTTTTTTTTGTTTGGTTTTTTGGCTTCTTTTTCTGTCTGGTTCTGCTGAGAGGATAAAAAAAAGGGCGTGCTCTCTGTATGTTGAGGTCTAATAATATTTAATGCAGAGTATACAGCAATTCTCCTTCTAAACTTAGAGGGAGGAACCACAAAATGACATTTAAAGTTAGGATGACATTTATTTGGAATATCCTCTGACTTGGGGTAGGTGGAGGGAGAGAGATGGCTTTGAAAAGCAGAATGCTTTCAGGGATAACCCTTTTTCAGTTTTACAGAACATGGCAGGGCTTAAAAAATGTGCCTGCCTTAGCACATGGACAGACTACATGATCTCTTTTGAAATCTGCACAGGATCTTTTTACCCGCTGGGTTTAATTTCAGAATCCAGTACAGTCATTAAAGAAAATAAAATTATGTTTGTTCTTTCATCTGGAGCACAGAGCAGTATCAATTTTTCATTCCCTCCTCCTTTGCATTCCCACTTTCAAAAAAAAAAAAAAGAAGTATAGATGGAGGAATTCACCCTATAGCTCCCCTAAAATTTCTGGTCTCCAACAGCTGCTTTGAATTGATTCTGTATACATGGTTGCCTAATGTGTGCAGCATGTACCCGTGTTCCTGTGCTCTTGAACAGGAGATTGCCAAACTCAAATATATGTGTACTGAAGTGGCAGTGAATCTAGAAAGCTCTGGCAGTATCTTCCCAGATTTTTGTCTGAGTTTTCTGATCAGTCTCTCACGGAGTAATGGGGTATTCCAACAGTGCTGTGTCCGAACACTTCCCGTTCACCTTCATCAAGCAGAATATTCTTCATTTAAAGACAGGGAAAACACAAAGTTAGACAAGGGGCCGGAGGACACAGGGACATTTCCAGCACTAATATCATTACCTGGCTGTTGTCTGTGCATTCCCCATCTGATACAAGTATTTCAGACTGAGCAGGTCTTTTTTCCCACTGTGTTTTAATCACTTCCATATAATAAAAATTCAAATGGGAAAAAAGACCTCTGAAGATCTAAGAGTGATCTATATGTAACACTTCCTCCCCATATTTCATACTGCTGTAACTCCACTGTTCAGGAAAGTTTGCTGTGCCTTACTCTGTCCCATGCTGGCAGTTTGTGGGTTGGAGCCAGATGGATTCTCTGTCAAATGCTTTAACAATTCCATCTAACTCCTGCTCTGGCGTGGGAAGCACAGCCTGGTCATGTTCTGTGTGATGGGGATAAAAGAGGAGGTTGGATTTGGTGACATTGGGGTAGGTTGTGGTTTAGGCTGTGGGTGAATGTGGGGCTCAAACAGCCACTCTGGCCCCAAACCCAGCCTGAGCCCTCTCCCTTGTCCTGCAGCCTGGCACTGAGATTGGCTGTTCTGCCACCAGCTACTTTTGGTTTTAGTGTCATCAGGTTAGGGAAAGACTGGACTAGAAACACACCAGCCACTTTTGTATGTGACCTTTGTGCTGATTTTGAGAAACATGACATGCCTGCCTTCACTGCTGGCTCAGCACCTCCTGTGCCCCTTGCATGCAATGCACACAGAACATCTCTTTTTTGTGATCTGGAAATAATAAATAGCATTCCAAACAATGGCATTTCAATTTCTCACTTTTCATGCTTCCTTCAGAAAATGTGTGATTGCCATCACACTCTTAAAATTCAAATGCCAGATGGAGAAAGTGCAAGGGCAACTTTCAGCGATGATTAAACCCACACCATACATTCCTGCTACCTAAGGGTGTAAAAAGGATCAGCAGGTCAGGCCAGAAGCCCATCCAGCAGGATATCCTGCCTCTGCCAGCGCCCTCTGGCAGAGGGGTAGAACACAAAGCTGTGGAGGGATTGGTTCTTCCTCAATATACCATAGTAAATAATGGGGGAAAAACATATTCCTGTGGGGAATATCATATACATATGGGAATCTTTGAACTGCTAAATTTTGGTTCAGATCTGAACTGTGTCAAGGACTCTTAAAGGTTAAAATTGATACTATTATTAATCCACTCAAATCAAAGTTACCTCAAGACAGCCGTATAACTCAGAGTGAGTGAGAAGCCATGAGGGTTCACACAGATCTGGAATTTTAGCTTGTGTTCCAAATCATCTCAAACCCATTGGTTGGGCTTGATGATCTTAGAGGCCTTTGCCAACCTTAAGGATGCATGATCCATAACAGATGCAGGGTCACCACTAAGTTGGCTTTTCCTGCCTGACACTTTGGAGTTATTGATAACACTAAAATTGTTCTCTTCTTCATGGGACAAACCCACAGACATTACCAAGCGAGGCACTGTAGAAGTGTGAAGTGACAAAGGCCACAGAAATACCAGCAAAGTCATGAATGGGCGTGGAAGGGTAAAGGGAACGGACACATCCACTGCACCCCGAGTCACTGTGCTGAACAGCTGATAAAACACAACGGGAGCTCCTCAGCAGCTCTGTGCTCCAGCCCCTTCTCTGGACAGGCTGCAGCCCCTCAGAGGAGCCCAAAGCTGAGCTCAGGGTTCGAGGTGTGGTACAGAGGGACAGACTGGACAGACAGACAGGGTACAGGACTGCCCTGTGCTGGTACAAACCACGGCGCCCTCACAACCACCCAGGCACTCACAGCCATGAGGAGGAGAGACCTCCTGGAGCAGAGGGCTTCATTTCTTCCTAAACGATAGAATGTTAATGGTCAGAGAGCATCACTGCTCTCCTCTGCACCTGCAGGTGTGCACAGGTATTACGGGCTGTGTTCAGTAGTGCCCGGCAGTGGGAGTTGCTGCCAGTGCAGAGAGGCAATCCAGGGACAGCTGCCTGGGGTCTGCCTGCTCCTGCCCATTGCTGGCTGCTTGAATTTGTATTTGTGAGCAGGTGCACACTCAGACCGAATGACAGAGAGGGTAAAAGACTGGTTTTACCTTGGAAAGGAGGAGTGGAGAGTTATGGATGGAAATAAGGGAGGAAATAACAAGAGAACTAATTCATCCCTGCTATCATCTGCAGTTTTCACTGTTTATGCCTTTACAAGCCTAGATTTGGCTGCAAGATATGCAAACAGTTTATGCAGAAAGACTGGTGAATGAAGGTTATCAAATAGTGTTTATAAGAAAAGAAAATCTGTGTGCATTTTCTTTTTCTACTGAGCCTGTTCTTATTTTTATGTCTGTAGAACTTTCTGCTGTGGCCTGTGCTTAAAAATTATAATATTTCTGCAATATTAGAGTATAAGTCTGCATATATGTGATTGTAGCACTACCAAGTTTATTTCTGACCAGGAATTTTCTTTTTTTTTCTGCTTTGGCTTTAGTTTTGTTCATTGTTTTTGTTCCTAAGAGCAGAAAAATACTGTATCTTTAAATTAGGAGTAGCTGAATAATGAGTCTTGGGCAGTGAAAAGGCTAATGTGCTGTGGAAGAGAAGGAGTTTAATCTAATTTAGTTGGAGGGTGTCTGTCTGTGGTGTTGTTTTCTGGACTGTGGGAATAGAGGAGGGAAGCTGCCCCAGTGAATGGTTCCTCCTGAGCCAGAAGCAGTGGGGAGTCCCTTAGATGCCACTGATCCGAAGCCAGGCCATGAAAAGGGGATTAAAGAAATGTTCTGATTTGCAATTCACACTAATGCACCCCGTCGAACCTTTGGTAATATTTCAAACCACATTTCAAGGGAAGTGCCCTTAAAATAGCCAGCTAAATTCTATTAGAGCAATACTATATAACCCACTCATCCATTTATGATTTGTTTTTGTTTTTAATTCTTTTAACTCTTGGTGGTGGTGGCTTTCTAAGGCAATTAAAACTTTTGTGCATTGTGCAGATTCGCGCTTGCATGGGAATATTTCTGTGTGCCTGTCCTATTAGGCAGACATGTTTACTTACATTTTGGGGGAAAACTGCCACAAAGATTCTGTTGCTAGGAAAAATAAACCCATTTCTTTTAGAAAATAAACATTTCTCTGCATGCCATTTAATTTTATTAATTTCTAGTGGAAATTCAGTAAGAAATACAGGCTTATAACATTGCTAGAATAGCTGTCAGCTTTCTTTTTGTGTGCGATCCTTTTCTTTCACAGTTGTTATCTGTATGGCTAACATTTTTTTTAAATACATATGTTTTAATATCTGTGGTTTGAATATATAAATAGAATTCATTACTGGAATAAAATGAGTGAGTTAAAAAGTGAATGAATGTGTAAAAATATATATGAGAATGGGATTGAATGGGATTAACATTAAACTGATTTTTTTTTTTTTTAATAAATGGCTGACCAGAAATATTAAACTGAAAATCAAACTGAAATATAACTGAAAATCAGTTATAGCTACAGACCTCTTAAATATAGGATTGTCAATATCAGTTCACGTTCTGTCATGACACACCATTGTTCCTCGTAAGTAATTTAGACTATTTTACTAAAAATCTTTAATGTTCTAATTAACTCTTCAGCTCCCCGAGCTGTTCATTTCATTTCTCTTTACTGCTGAGTTGTCAGAACATTTTCTCTCAAATGGATTATTTGGGTCTACTTTAATCCCATTTCAGAAAACCTTGGCTGGCTCTGTAATTTCCAACGACTCTAACATGGATAGAATGGATGCAACTTTGATTTTCACCATCAGCCATATCAAAGTGTTTTATTCCACTGCCACTGTATTAGATTATCCAGCATGAAACTTTGCCATTGCAGGGATGAGGGCTGCTGGGTTTTTTCCTGGCTCATTTATGGCTTGCTTTACCTACGAAATATTTAGTTATGGTTTGAATTATCTCATGCCTTATTAAATATTCAAGTTTTTAAATCTTTTCCTTACGGGACAGAGGAAGAGCTGGACTTTAAGATAGAGATTATTCCTCTGCACATTTTTGGGAGGTGGGGAGATGAATAGCTAGAGGGAGTAATGCATCCTTCCTGTGAGTTGGCACATTATTTGAAATCATGTTTAATTATAAAGTTTCATTAAAAATCTTTTGCTTAAAATTTTAGAAGCCTAATAAGATTTCCATTAATTTAAACATATCACTATTCCCACAACGGCCCAAATGCTTTCTTTTTCCTCTTTCATCCATGGTTAAATATGTAAATAAAATGTCTAAAGTCATTCTTCAAAGAAGACAAAAGAAAAAAGAGCTGAGGGAAAAGACAGCCATAAAATTCCTCCCAATTCTCCATAACATTTGCCAGAGGGGGGCCAACTCCTAGCCAGGGCCTAGCAGCAGGGGTGCCTGGCTGCTCCATAGAATCACACATCTCAAATCCCACACACAGGAGAAAAAAAATAAAATAAAATATCTTTTCAGCTGGAGCCTTCAAAAGGTTCTTTTCATTTATTAGTTACAGAGGTATCTTCCAGTTGCTGATTTCTCAGCGCTTTCATTTTTCTATAATAATGTTCTGTTTGTTACTCTCACTGACTCAGGCTCATTCAGTGGGTGATACTTGTAGATAGCTCTTTTAAAATATAGAAAGTAAAATAAATGATCTAAAGCAGGATGCACTGGCTAAAATAATGGCTAGAAAAACAAGGCTGATTTAAATTGGCACATGAAAGATCAATTAAGAGAGACACAACTACAAAGGTTGGAGGTTCCCCCCCTTTTTTTTTCCCACTTTCATTTGTGTTTCTTTTCTGCCTCTTAGAAGAAAAAGGTTGCTATCAGTGTTACAGAAGAAAAAGGCAATGTTTTATATCATGTATTTTTTCTAGATTACTTTAATGTCAATGGTGATAGAATATACTTTACAAAAATACTTGTTGGAAAAAAAGGAAAGAAAAACAAGCTCCCAAACAATCCAGCTGGATAAAACAAACATTGAATATGTGCCTGTTATGCATTATTTAAATTCTACTTTTTAAAGTAGAATTTACTTGTCCCTTGAAAAAGCTTTCCCCACACTTCCCTGCTACCCCCAGCTGAGCTCTCCAGAAGAGGAATCAGGATGAATACAAACACTAAGAAAACAGGCTTAGATTAATGAAGAGTGGAAATGCCCCAGCACACCCTCTCTCACACTCACACACACACACTAAAATAAATAAAGCTCTTTTCTGCTCATAACACTGCCTGCTTTTGAAACATTCTCTGAGGAATCTGAAAGTGTCCAAGCAAAGGTCGGTCCCTCAGACCAGTACTTTATAAATATAATCTCCTCGATGCACTGAAAAGCCACAAAAGCGACCTCACTTTTCAAGCCACATTTTTATGATGGCTTTTACTCCTTGGCAAGAGCTGGCCACATCTTCGGGGCTTTCGGAGACAAACATTAGCCCTGGTTTGTTGTCCTTGCTTGGATCCATTTCACCCTTATCACAGCTGAGGAAGCCAACAGTTTCCTTTCTAGAGCTGGAGGGGTATTAACTCTGACCCTGCGGGATTTGGGAGTTTCCAGGAGAATCCGTGTTCTTTTCGATAAGAAACAGGCACTAATGGAGAGGAGCCCGGTTTGTGTGGGTGAGCATGAATGAAATGAAAGAGAGAATTTCCTTCTTCATTAATATGTTCGCTAAAACTGAGCTCAAAGGGGGGCGGGGGAAGGGGGATCTGAACAGAGCTAATCTTTGACTTCTGCTCACTGTGCTCCTTTTCCGTCTGTAAAACTGCGAGCTGGAGTTTGGCTGGGGATTTAACTTCCTCCTTCTCTAGCTCTGAGAGACCAATAAGCAAAATAAATCTCAAAGCTTAACTTTAAAAGTAAACACAACTCGGTTTAGAACGATTCCCGTCTCCAAAAATCTGTAAGTATCTTTTCTATAGTGGATGAAGTAACTTCCCCAAGGGTACGTCTCTCGTCGTCTTGGCATTTCTTATTTAAGAAAGGGGGAAAAAAAAAAAAAGGAAGGAAAAAAAGCGCTACTTTTCGAGTGATGCCATTCTGTGATTAAAACCATAATCAGGTACTTTTCCAGCAATCCTGCCTGTCCTGTTCATTTAGGAATTCGAGACAAAGAAAGACATTTGAAAATAGCTGAGACTCCAGGCTGAAAGCAACCATATTTTATGACCCTGGCAGCGAAGAGTTTATAGCACTCGCCATAAAATGCATCCTCCTCCCCACATCCTCCCTGCTAAAGCTTTGTCCCCCTCCAATCAAGACAGTCAAGGAGGCACCACCTTCAACCCTCTTATTAGGAGACACCAAGTCTGCAGGCTCCGCTCTCCCTGGCTTCCTACCTGAGCGAGGGAGGGCAGGCTGACGCCTTCCACAGAAAAGGTCTTGTTAAACTTTCAAGAGAGGGCAACGGGAGGGAAAGCAGAAAGGAAGGAAAGAGAGAAGGAGAGAGAAACAAATGGGGCATTTTCTAATCTGTGCCGATCAAGGAGAACCTGTAGGGGTCCTTAAGGAGGTTTCAAGGCGTTCCGAGTGATTGGAAAGTAATCACCGTGTCAGCTTCACCTTTCTCATGCAAAGTGGATGTCGTATGTGAGGCGGATCCTGCACAGGTTTTTTTCTTCTTCTTGGCTTTAGCTTTTTTTTTTCACTTTATTTTATGCTGGGATTCAGCCGCCCCCAAAAGCCCCAGCTGCTGCGGCCCCAGGAGCTGGCGCGGCGGGGGGAGCGGAGCGGGCACAGACACCACGCACACTCCAGCGCTGCTCGGCACGGCGCGGCGGAGCCGACCTATTGCAAACCCGGACCAGAGGGCGGCGAGGAGGGGGGATTTTTCAGGCCCCCCTCTTCAATGGCTTAGATATTTCCTCCCCCTCCTCCTCCTTTATTCCGCGCTCGGATAAACCAATCCCCACCTCTCGGCAAGAAAGTGAGGAGCTGCGACCCGCCGGAGGAGAGGAGGATCCCCGGAGACACCGCCGCTCCCAAAGCCGCCCGGGACATGTGCGAGGGGCCGCGGTGAGCGCCCGGCTCTGCCCGCACCGAGCTCCGGACATCGCTCCGCCGGCGCGGCCGGGCAGCGGCAGCGGGGCGCAGGAGGAAGCGGAGCAAAGGGAGGTGGGCAGGCGGATCGCGAAAGTGGAAGCCCGGCCAGCAGAAAGTTGCCGGGCTGCCCGCAGTAAGTTCGGCGCATCTGTGGAGCGGGGGCGCTTTCCCTTCCGCCGGCCGCAGCCCGGGCGCTCCCCGCGGGGCCGCGGCGGCCCGGGCGATGCTGCCCCGCTCCGCCGGCCCCGCGGCCCCGCCGCGCTCGGGGCCGCCGCTGCGGCGGGCAGGGCCCGGCCGGCCGCTGCTCTGAGCCCCGCGGCCCCCGCCCCGCCCGGCCCCCGCCCGCGGCCGCGCTCCGGCCGCACGGCAGCCGCCACAATGGGGCCGGCGGCCGGCAGCACCGCGCTGCTGCTCTGCTGGCTCAGCGGCTGCTGCGCGGCCATCAGCTCCATGGACATCGACCGCCCCGGCGACGGGAGGTGCCAGCCCATAGAGATCCCCATGTGCAAGGATATCGGCTACAACATGACCAGGATGCCGAACCTGATGGGGCACGAAAACCAAAGGGAAGCTGCCATTCAGCTGCACGAGTTTGCCCCCTTGGTGGAGTACGGGTGCCATAGCCATCTGAAATTTTTCCTGTGCTCCCTCTATGCCCCGATGTGCACGGAGCAGGTTTCTACCCCGATCCCAGCCTGCAGGGTGATGTGTGAGCAGGCGAGGCTGAAGTGCTCCCCGATTATGGAGCAGTTCAATTTTAAGTGGCCGGACTCCTTGGACTGCAGCAAACTGCCCAACAAGAACGATCCCAATTACCTGTGCATGGAAGCCCCCAACAACGGGTCAGATGAGCCACCCCGGGGCTCCAGCATGCTGCCACCCATGTTCCGTCCCCAGCGGCCCAGCGGCGGCCACGACCTGCAGCAGCACAAGGACAGCCTGAGCAGAACGTCCTGTGAAAATCCTGGCAAGTTCCACCATGTGGAAAAGAGCGCATCCTGCGCGCCGCTCTGCACGCCAGGCGTTGATGTTTACTGGAGCAGGGATGACAAACAGTTCGCTGTCATTTGGATTGCTATCTGGTCCATTCTGTGCTTCTTCTCCAGCGCTTTCACCGTGCTCACTTTCCTCATAGATCCTCAGCGTTTCAAGTACCCCGAGAGGCCCATCATCTTCCTCTCCATGTGCTACTGTGTCTACTCGGTGGGGTACATCATCCGCCTCTTCTCGGGGGCCGAAAGCATCGCCTGTGACAGGGACAGCGGCCAGCTCTATGTCATCCAGGAGGGGCTGGAGAGCACTGGCTGCACCATCGTGTTCCTGGTTCTCTATTACTTTGGTATGGCCAGCTCCTTGTGGTGGGTGATCCTGACCTTGACTTGGTTTCTGGCAGCTGGGAAGAAGTGGGGGCACGAGGCCATCGAGGCCAACAGCAGCTACTTCCACCTGGCAGCGTGGGCCATCCCGGCCGTGAAGACCATCATGATCCTGGTGATGAGGAGGGTGGCTGGGGACGAGCTGACAGGGCTGTGCTACGTGGGCAGCATGGATGTGAACGCCTTGACGGGGTTTGTGCTCATTCCTTTGGCGTGTTATCTAATCATTGGCACTTCTTTTATTCTTTCTGGGTTTGTGGCCCTTTTTCACATCAGGAGGGTGATGAAAACAGGTGGAGAAAACACCGACAAGTTGGAGAAACTTATGGTCAGGATTGGTGTCTTCTCAGTCTTGTATACAGTGCCTGCAACTTGTGTGATAGCTTGCTATTTTTATGAGAGACTGAACATGGATTACTGGAAAATTGTGGCAACTCAACAGAAATGCAAGATGAACAATCAGACTAAAAATTTAGACTGCATGATGAATAACTCTATACCAGCAGTAGAAATTTTTATGGTCAAAATTTTTATGTTATTAGTTGTGGGCATTACTAGTGGCATGTGGATCTGGACTTCCAAGACTCTTCAATCCTGGCAAAATGTTTGTAGTCGGAGATTAAAGAAGAGAAGTAGGAGAAAACCTGCAAGTGTTATTACGAGCGGTGGAATCTACAAAAAACCTCAACATCCACAGAAAACTCACCTTGCAAAATATGAATCAACATTACAACCGCCCACTTGTGTGTGACCGGGTTTTAGAAAAGACTGTATTTCACCTCACAGACTTACAAATGTCCACAGTACCAGTCAGAAATAAAAAAAAATGAATGGTGCTTTTTTGTCAGAACAGTTTAATATCTCAAGGCACAAAAATGTATCATGCTGAATTCAGGACCTGGTGAAAAACTGAAGGTAAACGTACTCATGGAAAGGTTTTCAGTGAAAGAAATATTGTGAATTAAAACAGTCTGTTCTGTTTCTAATTTGTAGTTAAGAATTACATCCATCCCTCAGATTAAAAAAACCCCGACATAAAAACAAAACCAAACACAACAACCAACACTTATTTAACTTTTTCATGTAGCTGGGCTGGGTTTTCTTCAGCTCTCTGAGTAACAAGGTATAGTCAGGTTTTATGGAGCAATGGTTTGATTTTAGAAGTGCCCCAGTGAGCATTGTCTCCCCAGGGACACGGAGGTCCCGAGGAGGCCGATCCCGGGCCAGGATGCTCTCTGGGAAAACAACCTCCGTGCTAACTTTAAAACCCTTTACAGCTGCTCTCAGCCCACTGGGCCTGCAGTGCCTAAAAATAGGCTCGATCTATAATGCTCACCAATATTCTTTCACCAAAAGAGAAACTTCCTGCGCCAGACACAAACTTTGTGAATAAGAATAATGTGCAATACATTTTTTTTCTTACCATGACATGAAAAGAGAAACAAGTATTTTGCTGTACATAAAGACCACAAAAGAAATCTCTTAACAAAAGAACTAAGAGGTCTAGTCCTCAGAAACCCTTTAGTGTTACATTTTGTGGCTTTTTAATGGAAATCAAGCCAATGTTATACACGTTTGGACTGATTTGTGCAAAAAAAAAGGGGGGGATCAATTCAAAGAGACCCAAAGGGCTTATTGACTCTTTCTATTGTTAAACAAATTCTCACTATGAATAGATCAAGAAGCACTAGATTCTGCAAAGGGAAGCTTTGTATAGAGTGATACTCTTTACTGTGCTGGGGGTGCACAGTTTTCTGCTGTATATATTTGTAATATACAATTATTTTTCATGCTCCACTATTTTATTAAAAATAAAATATGTTCTTTAGTTTGATAATTTTGTGTGTTCTAAACTTTCTCTGATGTGCTTTGCAGTTAATAAACTTGTTTCCTGGATCGTTTGATAAAAGCACATTTGGAATATAATAGTTGTTATACTTGCCTGCAAGTATAAATAGAACAGTAACTTACTCGAAAGAAATTGCAAGGTGAAATGAAATAAATGGATTTTGAAGGTGCGTATTTCTGTGAGCCTCTGCAACTGAGAAACTGAATGGGCTTTAGTGATGTAAAAGCTGCAGCGATGTAGAGCAGGACCGTGTTTACAAAGCGCTGAGATTACAACAATGATCCGCGGTTAACACCCCTTTTAAAATTTGCATAGGCTCTGCTCAGCATGTTAAAGATCGCTGCCTCGCCTCACACAGCTGGAACACGATTCAGTCTCTACCCTTCTAGGGAGTTTCCCCTTTCCAACACCACTGAAATATCGACATTTGTGGAAAGACTCAGGGGAGACCGGGAAGGACAACCACAGGATTTGGATGCTGTTTCAGGGAAGTTACGTGATGAAAGCTCACATTGTAAATACATTTTCAAGAAGTTCTTAGTGGAGTCTGTTCTGTGTGACCCCGAAGTTTTCCCTGGCGTTTTCCAGGTGATGTCCAGGCTGGGTGATCAGCAGGTGAGGCAGGGATAGGACCTCACTTCCTCACCCAGGCTGCTCAGAGAAGCCTTTGCCAGGGATCTCATCACAGAGAGAACAGGTCCTAATGGGCTCGGGAGGGTGGGGATCCTTGCGACCTCATGTTGTGGCTGGCAATTTTCCAACAAAAGGTTCTTTAGTAGTGGTCTGGTTTTTCAACTTACCTATGCAGTGTGCCAGATAAATTCTTGCCTTTTTATACTCTTTTTAAGTGTTCCCAGCAGTGACGAGGAACTTGAGTGACAGAAATGATCTTGTAGGTATTATCAATAATCTTCATGTCTAAAGTGCACATAGATAAAGCAGCTTTTGATATATGATTTTTCTTTTGAAGAAGAGAAAATATCTCTTTGCTCTTTTGTGCCAGTTTGCCACTCTTTGACACAGGGCTTTGAGATGCCCTGGAAGTTAATCCTGTCAGAGGACATTGTGCTGCAGCCAAAGTAGGACATGGCACTAAACAAATCCACTTCTGAAACTACTGAATTAATGCCTGTGCATCTGTATAGGCTCTGGCTAAACCAGTGGCACTCGATGCTGAGAAATGGAGAGTTTTAAAATAACCTGTGTGTTGCAGATTGCTTCAGAAAGGCCTCAGGTGTGGTTTGTTTGTTTGTGTCACTCCCCAGCAGCCCGTGTACCTCACACGAGATTCGTGTCTGACAGAAAGGTCACTGCTGGCTCCACCAGGGAATGGGAATTTCAGGGAATGGTCCCAGGCTTCTCCCCAGCCTGCACCAGTCACTGAAATAAACGCCTCACTGGTTTGTGGGCTGTAGAATATTATTGCTTTCGTTGTTGATGATGGATTCTTACAGCCTCCTATCTGGATTGTGGAAGAGAAAAAAGTGAAGATAGATGTCCAGCAGTGGCTGAGTTCCTGCTGCCATTCTGAGTTTATTCAGTTGTCAGCTTAAGGCCCCTCATTGTCACCAGGGCAGAACTGCACCTTTTTCTATGGAAATGACAAATAATGCCTGGCTGGAGGCATCACCTTACAAACAGATTCTTGCTAAACTGTAAACCAACTATTCCGATTTTATTTCATGCTTGCAGTTATTCAGGAATTATATGGGGGGTTCCTGGTAAGCAAATGAGATTCCTCAGTACATAATGATGCTAATTCATTACATCACGACTCATACACTGTAAATGCAGCAGAACGTAATGATTGGCTTTGAGGACATCTTAAGAATTAATTAATTCAGAAGGTGTACTTCTTTGTGTCCCATAACTCCTGACAGTCTTAGCAGTTTAATACAGAAGTTGCTACTTAAGGAAGTGGAAGCTTATTACTGTTAAAGGAAAGTGATATACTTATTTTCAAATCAATTAATTTAATGTAGTTATTAAAAATTGACACAGGTTTGTATTCTTGTCTTAGAAGGCTGCATATTATTTAATGATAATAATACTAAAATCATTAAGGCAACATCTCAGAAATATTCAACTTCTTTATTTTTCACAGTAATTTTAAATTTTAGTGAAATCATGTTTGTATTTTTATTTGTTGAATCTTACAGGATTTTTCTTTACTGCCAAGGCCCAATAAGTATTTGCAGATCTCAGACTTTTAGGAGAAGTGTCTGTATGTGGTTATTTTAACAATCCAGTCACTCCATGGGAGACTTGCTGAGGAAGAAATGTCCAGTGGCATTTATTAGATCAAAATTCTAAAAGAAATGCATTCCATTGGTGTGTACATACACTAAATCAAGAACCAGATGTTTGCCACAGGCTTGTGAACAGGTAAAAGAAAGGCAGGAAGTTCCTTTTTCTGGCAAAGGTAGCTTGGTAGAACAGTGTGATTTACTGAGGAAAGGTTAATGAGGTAAGAGTATGAGATCCACAGGGGAAAGTGGGAGTCAGGGCAAAATCCCACAAAATTCTAATTATGATGGTAAAGTTTTGTTTCTTACCAAAAAGCGGATGCTTCTCATAAATAGAAAAATGATGAAGCTCGGCAGTTGCAGGGTTTAGAGCTGATGTGTTGGGACACTCACTGGAGCTGGGAGCAGAGCAGTGCAGGCACAGGCTGAGGGGATGTGAGGGGCTCAGCCCAGGAATGTGCAGATCCCTTATCAGGCTTTGCCCAAGCTGCGTTTCATGTTCTGTTATTACACAGCCATTATTCACATCCGGCTGTCATCCCGTGGCTGCAGAGAGCGGAGCAGCCCGGGGACAGACGTGTGTGACACACACCCTGCTCCCCCGGCCACAGCCATGTGTGACACACGCCCTGCTCCCCCGGCCACAGCCGTGTGTGACACACGCCCTGCTCCCCCGGCCACAGCCGTGTGTGACACACGCCCTGCTCCCCCGGCCACAGCCGTGTGTGACACACACCCTGCTCCCCCGGCCACAGCCGTGTGTGACACACGCCCTGCTCCCCCGGCCACAGCCGTGTGTGACACACGCCCTGCTCCCCCGGCCACAGCCGTGTGTGACACACGCCCTGCTCCCCCGGCCACAGCCGTGTGTGACACACACCCTGCTCCCCCGGCCACAGCCGTGTGTGACACACGCCCTGCTCCCCCGGCCACAGCCGTGTGTGACACACGCCCTGCTCCCCCGGCCACAGCCGTGTGTGACACACGCCCTGCTCCCCCAACCAAACACCCCTGTGACTGCAGAGAGCGGAGCAGCCCGGGGACAGCCGTGTGTGACACACGCCCTGCTCCCCCGGCCACAGCCGTGTGTGACACACGCCCTGCTCCCCCGGCCACAGCCGTGTGTGACACACGCCCTGCTCCCCCCGGCCACAGCCGTGTGTGACACACGCCCTGCTCCCCCGGCCACAGCCGTGTGTGACACACACCCTGCTCCCCCCGGCCACAGCCGTGTGTGACACACGCCCTGCTCCCCCTGCCTGAACACCCCTGGCTGCAAGGGGCTGCTCTGTAACCATGGGAGACTCCTGCTCAGGTGGGCTTTTGATGGCAGGTGGTCTCCAGCAACAGATGGCCTCAAAGGACGAGTTCCAGTGTGTTTTAGTTTAAGCCATTTACACATTTCTTAAAAAAAATTGAAATGTTATCCTCGTGTAATGTTTTTAAGTATTTCAGACAGAGTAGCCAAGTTATTAACAGTGACAGATGATAAATCAGGGCATCCTTTAAAAGGTGGGTGATGGTGATTATGTGGTCTTGGAGCTTGCTTTGATCAGAAGTGACAGCCCTGTAAGGTCTGTGCCACTCAATCCCCCCTGAAGGGAGATCAGCACCTGTTTGCACTTTGAGGCTCTTCTACCTCCCACTGCCTTCCAGCACTATTTCATCTTTTTTAACACACTTGATGTTGATTAGCTTTAAGCAAAGTCATTACTCATTTACAAAACACTCCTTGATGGAGCTGGCTCTGAACTGTATTTTGGAGGCCGTGTTTGTGCTGGAGCAGTTAAGGAGGTATCACCATCCCCATTACAAAAGCTTTATTTCCAGGGAGCCACAAGTTACAATCAGCCTGAGTGCTAATATTAACCTGGTTTCCTTTTATTTTTGGTCCAGACAATAGTACACATTGCCCTTGGATCTGTTTGGCTCTAGCCTGCTACACGTTTATCCTGCAGAGACACAGGATCAGCTCTGTGAAACAAACAGGTCCTGCTTTGCTAGATCTGCTTTTAGCTCAGTAAATACTGCTCAAATAGCTGCAGGTCTTGCTTGGGAAGTGGAAAGGATATTTCCAGACAACAGCACAACAAGGCTTGGACTTCACCGAGGGCTGTACAACGACCACAGAGCTGAGTGCCCATAGTTATTTCATGTTGTGAAGCAGGATTTGGTACAGGCCTGCCGGTGCAGATATGAATTCCCCAGCAGGCAGCAGGGTGGGATCAGGCAATTCCTGATCTGACAACAGATCTGGGTCCCCCCAGCTGCTCTGGGGGCCCAGCTCTGCTTTTCCTGTGGTAGCAAAGTTAAAGCTTTGGGGAGTTGCACATCAAAGGCAGGACGGAGTGATCCTTGTGTATGTTTGTAGGGCATTGTTTAAAGAGGAATTCCTTCAGTTTGTTGTCACCAGTTTTTTCCTTCCATTCTTCAAGATCTCCTCAGAGATCTGCTCCACTGAAGTCCATGGGTGTCCAGCTAAATTCAGTGTATGCTTTGAATCAAACTTCCTATCTCAGGGAAAGCATGAGCTACAGGAAAAGTCATTATTTTGATTTTTTTTTTCCACATCAGAGCATCTTTTGAAAATCCTGATATGACAAATTCATGATATAGGAAAAAGTATCAGCACATGAAGCTATTTCAATTATATTTTCAAAATGTGCTGCTATGTTAGAATGGACAAAGCCCAGTATGTTGCAAAAGCCCCGGTCATTTCAAAGTGAAATTCAGCAATACTGCATGTTGATAACATTGAAATGAAGATCTATTTTTCTCTCACTTTTTTCTTTAGTCTATTTTTGCTTTTTGAGAACACATATTTGTTGCAAAATGCTCAGCATTAATAAATCTGCATTTCCTGCTGGCGAGGCAGCTCCCCGGAGATTCTCCAGCCAGTTCCCATCTCTGCTGCTGCCTCTGCCTCTCCCGAGGGGCTCGGACCTGCAGCATCCCCGGGAGCTAACGAGGAGCAGCAATCTGGAGCGGAGCCTGCACTGTGCCCCGGTGTCCTTCCCCCAGTGATCAGCACTCGGCCTCTTCCCCTGTGCCCCGGTGTCCTTCCCCCGGTGATCAGCACTCGGCCTCTTCCCCTGTGCCCCGGTGTCCTTCCCCCGGTGATCAGCACCTCGGCTCCTTCCCTGTGCCCCGGTGTCCTTCCCCCGGTGATCGGCACCTCGGCTCCTCCCCTGTGCCCCGGTGTCCTTCCCCCGGTGATCGGCACCTCGGCTCCTTCCCTGTGCCCCGGTGTCCTTTCCCCAGTGATCGGCACCTCGGCTCCTTCCCTGTGCCCCTGTGCCCCTGTGCCCCTGTGTCCTCCTTCCCCCGGTGATCAGCACTCGGCCTCTTCCCCTGTGCCCCGGTGTCCTTCCCCCGGGGATCAGCACCTCGGCTCCTTCCCCTGTGCCCCGGTGTCCTTCCCCCGGTGATCGGCACCTCGGCTCCTTCCCTGTGCCCCTGTGTCCTCCTTCCCCCAGTGATCAGCACCTCGGCTCCATCCCCTGTGCCCCTGTGCCCCTGTGTCCTCCTTCCCCCGGTGATCAGCACTCGGCCTCTTCCCCTGTGCCCCGGTGTCCTTCCCCCGGTGATCGGCACCTCGGCTCCTTCCCTGTGCCCCTGTGTCCTCCTTCCCCCGGGGATCAGCAACTCGGCTCCTTCCCTGTGCCCCGGTGTCCTTCCCCCGGGGATCAGCACTCGGCTCCTTCCCTGTGCCCCGGTGTCCTCCTTCCCCCGGGGATCAGCACTCGGCTCCCTCCCCTCTCCTCCAGGGCTGCTCAGGCTTTCATCATCTGCATGTGCCCGCTCCCGTCCCTCCTCTCCAGTGATGCCGTCCCTCCAGTCTCTAATCTGCCCACACACAGCTCTCTGTGCTACTGGCCGGGACCCGCCGCTGCTTTGAGCTTTTTTTGTTCCACACAAACCAAAAGAGATTTCAAAACTCGTGTTTTATCTTTCTTTTTTGGGTAAAGACTGTGGTAAGAAGCAGAAGTTCAAGGTTCTGGGCTACTAAAGGTGCTGAAGAACACAAGAGGCTGTCAAGAAGAGACTGCCTGTTCTGAGCAGGTGCCTTAAACCTGAAAATATTCTTTTGTGGAAGACGGGCATTGTTTGGTTCTGTCTTGTATATTTCTTATTTTATAGTTCCTTTATCTGAGACTAATGTGTGTGTGAAATGAAAAACAGGAAAGGGACAAAGAACATTTGATCAGTTGATAAAACAGGGAGAAAAAAGCCCCCACCTTTCACTCCAAAGCTTTAGCCTGAGGAGAGGTTTGTTTGCCTCAAAGCTGGTGAGTGTTTCCCAGCTGTACCCGGCTGCTCTGACAGAACATTCCAGCTGCCCTCAGCCCGGGCCCTCATCTCCAGAGCTGCTCCCAGCTACAGCAGCGCTGCACTGGCAGCTGCATGACAAAGGAGACTGGCTTTGACTCCTCGTGGTTCTATAAACAAATTTAAACATGGCCTATGGTTGCTACAGTAATTGGATAACAACAGGATCATTGGGCCACTGACATCTGCGCCTTTGATACTTTTTCAATTATGCCATTTTTCTTATTTTTAAGATTTTAATGGTCAAAATATTTTTATTTCATATTGACAACGTTTTGTCTTGTAAATGGATTTTTAAAGGAGAGATTTTATTGGGGTTTTATACCTTTAATTACTGTAGGTGCTGGGGGTGTTTTTAATCATGTCATCTTTTTTCTTTTTAAAATTACATAAAAGAACCTTTTTGTTCTTCAGGATGCTGATTTTAACAATGAGATATGACAGTTTCTTTAGACTTCCCATCCTTTTGCAAAAACCTTGATGCGACCTTTTTGTTTCTTCAATGAGCCTTTCTTGTTTGACATAAGACATGTTAGTAATGTTTTTGTAAGTTATTCATTGACAACTAGTAGAGAATAAAAACCAAGCTACACATCTACATACACTTTTTATGCTAAATTAATGGGTTCAATTTGCAATAGGAGAAAAAAGCCATTTAATCAAGTATAGATATGGTGATAACTGTAAAGCTAATTTTAAGGACAGAACACTGCCAAATAAATCTGAATTGTGGGATTTGGAAAATCAAGTATCACTCTAGATTATTTTATGCTTGCAAACCTTTTTAGGTGTTTTTAGTAATTTCCTTGTCAGCAATGTTGCAGTTGAGTTGCAGGACAATACGAGCACCATGAGCAGGGTGCAGTAGGACCATTGTATCTTCATGGCAATTCCAGGCTGAGGTGCAGCCAATTTATGGGGCAGCACTTCTGCTGAGGTTGGGTTTTCATTCCCTCCTCAGCTCCCAGGTGCTCTCAGCTTTGAGCCTTCCTTATGGTGAGGTTACTTTGCACAGCGTGGCTGTTTCCAACATGGTCATGGCTGAAGAGGGACAGACAAAAACCCTCTCCTACAACTTAAAGTCAGCTCCAGGCAGGGTTTTTGGGGGGCTCTTTAAAACTTAGCTTGCTCTTTCCCCTTTCTCTTTTACTTCTCTATATGAAGACATTCAGAGCCGAGCTCTGCATTCAGGGGCCATGGAACAGAGCAGCAGATCTATTTTGTTATGTCTGTCACAACCCAAGAATCACCCAGCAAATGTCATTAGGAAGGGTGAGCCTGTGTTTCAGCTGACCTTCAGCTCAGCTAGTCTGGAGCAGCTCTTGAAACGCTTGAAAGCTTCACTGAAACACACACACAAGACTTTCCAAGTGCAGTGGCTGCTGCTCCCATCAGCCACGGACAGGACAAACTGCGCTGCTGCTCAGCACTGGGAGGTGTCTGACAGAACAGAGGCTGTGGTGATGGAGGGGAGCAGGGTTTGCTTTGTTTGGTCTCGGTGCTGAGACAGGAACATCAAGAGTGCACCAAATTTTATGTTTCTTTTCACACTCTGTAATAGCTCTTCAAGACCTCCTTTGCATATCTAACAAGGAGAACTGTGGGAAAGAGGCCTCTGAATCGTGAATGCTGTGGGGTTGTCTTTGATAGCGAATTTCACAAGAAAGTAAACACTGACTGAGTGTGTCTATGCGGACTGAGCCTTGCGATCTGTGAGCTCGTCCAGAAAAGCCAGGAGAAGGAAAATTGAGCACAGGTAGTAAACAGGCTGAAGATACTGACAACAGAGCCATAGGGGAGGAGGAAGGAGAAAATGCCTCAAGGGAGTTGGCATTGTGTAAGTCCTAAGGCTAGAGATGCACAAACTCAGCTCTTATTTTTGCACATTAACCTAATCTGGTGCCCAGGAGTTTGGTTTCCATTGCGCTGCTGGGCAACAGGTTCTTCTGCATATTTCTTTGAAAATTCCACCCTTAAAGCCCACAGTCTGGACTGTGAAAGGGTGTATTACACAGCTCTTTGATCACTTTCGAAAACTCCTCAAAGCCCTTCATTTGCAGGATATGATAACACCAATTTTAAGGCAGAAGGCGGCACGTCCTTTGCTCCTTTTTTGCCTTCCAGATTTAGCTTCACACGGACTGACTCCCAGAAGCAGTGGAGGGTCTAAACATCAGCGGTGGCAGTGAGAGTTCTTGGGTTTGTCTGTGTTTTGGGAGCAGTTCGAAATGATCTTTGAGGCTGAAGCAGTCTCGGTTTGGCGGTCCCTGCTGATGTCCCCGTCCTGCAAGTGACCGCCCTTTGCTGTTCCCACCTCCGTGTGTTAATGGGGACTCCTCGGCCGCGCACTGAAAGCATCAAAGAGCTGCTGTTTGAAATGCAAGCCTAAGCAAACTCTCCGTGTCTCCAGCAGAACTCAGGATGCAGGAGACTGATGTTCTGCTTCCCTGTTTGATGTGTTTAACACAACAGACATATCTACAACTTGGCATTTAAAAACAGCAACAAAAACAAACAAGTCGGGTCGTTTACATAACAAAAAGCTCCTTGGCCTTGCAGGAGGTTCCTTTGAAATGTACGATTGTTTCTGGCCCTGACGCGAGAGGATCTCCCTGGTCTGGAGCTCAACCTCCTGTTCCACACCAAAAGGCAACATTTCAGTACATGAGATCTCTTCCTCCCACAACGTTTAAAAAAACAGACCGAAAGTAAACCCGAAGCTGCAGCCACTCCACTGTTATCTATTTTTTCCTAAAGTAGTCTTTTTGAAGTGCCAGCTTTGTAGCTGGTTTTAACAAGTACAGAATCTGCTTGTGACAGATGCAGAAGTGTACAATTCACACCACAGCTCCACAGTAACCCTGGGTCAGGAATTTTGTCAGTGAGAAAAAGGAAAAACGGCCCATGTTTCTGTTTTTCCTTTAAACTGCTCCACCTATGAATTAGGCCACACACCCTTGGTGAGCACAGCGTGCACAGAAAGCCTGGGCTGAGGGATGTGAATAGCTGCAAACCCAGCGTGTCTGTCTGGTCTGCTCCCACAGAGGAACACTTACGGGCACAGGCAGTGTGGAACACCCAGAGAAAGCTCAGCTCAGGCTGGGTACAGGCTTTACCCCCGGGGTTTGCCAGTTCCTGCTGGTAAAGCAGCAGTGCAGAGCACCCAGAGAAAGCTCAGCTCAGGCTGGGTACGGGTCTTACCCGCAGGGTTTGCCAGTTCCTGCTGGTAAACCAGCAGTGCAGAGCACCCAGAGAAAGCTCAGCTCAGGCTGGGTACAGGCTTTACCCCCGGGGTTTGCCTGTTCCTGCTGGTAAACCAGCAGTGCAGAGCACCCAGAGAAAGCTCGGCTCAGGCTGGGTACGGGCCTTACCCCCGGGGTTTGCCAGTTCCTGCTGGTAAAGCAGCAGTGCAGAGCACCCAGAGAAAGCTCGGCTCAGGCTGGGTACGGGCCTTACCCGCGGGGTTTGCCAGTTCCTGCTGGTAAACCAGCAGTGCAGAGCACCCAGAGAAAGCTCAGCTCAGGCTGGGTACAGGCTTTACCCCCGGGGTTTGCCAGTTCCTGCTGGTAAACCAGCAGTGCAGAGCACCCAGAGAAAGCTCAGCTCAGGCTGGGTACGGGCCTTACCCGCGGGGTTTGCCAGTTCCTGCTGTGATTGAACTGCACCGGGGCAGGAGGGGAGCGCTGCCCGTTCCACCCCTCGGCCGCGCCCGTGGCAGCAGGGCTGGAGGAGCGCCAGGCATGGGGCAATGGGAGCACTGCAATAACTGCACACAGTGTGTCACCTTGCCTGCAGCCTCACCAGCAGCTCACACCCTTCCCCCTGCTTCTTGCTCCACCCAAGCTTTGGTTTCCCTCACCCACTCGTGGCTTCTGGGCTGTCTTCCCCTGGTGGCTGCAAGAGCCTCTCACCTTCTGCTGCCTTTCCTGGCAGTAACAGCTGCCCTGTACACAGTGACTGAATGAATCAGGAGCAGCTATAATCCCTGTTCTGATCTGTTAACCACGGACCGTGCAGGGAGGATAAAGGGCAGGCCCCAAGTGCATCACTCAGGGTGAGCACAAGAACTGGGCACGTTTGCAGTGAGGAAATCTGGGGCCAGCTGCCCTGGCTGCTGTGCTGAGTGGGGCTGCTGTTAGGGCAGGGACTGTTTTCCATCCTGAAAGTGAAACAAATTCAGTAAGTGCATGGAAGGGACCGTGGCTGAGGATGGGACCTTGAGGTGGGTTTTTCACCTGGTGTTTTAAGATGTACAGCTCTCCACAATGGGCTTGAAAAGCTGCTTGAACTCTTCTTCATTTAATGTTTATTTTTTACAAACATTGTGGTGTACAGATTGTCACTAAGTGTAAGAGACAGAAAGGATGCTGTTCATTTTGATGTACAGTTTGACTACTTTTTACCTCAGGGTTAATCAAAACTCATTGGAAACCACATTGTTTGGTTATTATTACTCTTTCATTTGGAGTGACTATTTCAAACCCATGAGTATTATCTTCTTGTTGTTGTTGTTTTGCTGTTTTGGGTGGGAATTTTAACTCTTACAAAGGAAATTCCCCTCCTATCCAGACTAGATTCTCATCAAATGTCTCTGACAGCAGTTTGCCTAAAGCCTCTGGTCCTTCCTTTTTCTGAAGACAGAGTGGAGTGCAAATATTGTCATCTGCAGAGTGTACAAGGTGAACTCTATTTTTTACTTTTTTTTTGTCTCTAGTTCATCACAACTAAGCCCTATGGAAAGCCCAGAATTTCTTCTTGCATCTTTCCAAACCCCCTTTTCTATCTCCTCCTGGAGCACTGGAGGCTGGCTGCAGCTCGAGGGTGGATTTGGCAAGGGGTACTGAAGTCGTGCACATGCCTGGCTGATGAGTCTCGCTCCCACACCCAGAGCTAGGCTGTTTGCCTGATTCGGGGTCAGGAAAGCAGGAATTTCTCCTCTTAAACTGGCAGAGGTTTTTAGATTTTTTTCTCCCCTTCTGTATATTCAACACACACTTACTGGAGTCATCTAACACACAGTGATTGGGAGAGGCACAAATTACTCCTAATAGACTTCATCTTTTCTATTCCCTCTCGAAGGGATGTGTCTCTCAGGCCTAAACTTCCCTGTGTGGCACTGGGAAGTGTCTGGGAATGCAGGGAGTGGCAATTTTGTGGGCCCTTCTTGGATTTGGTGACTCTGACACTCTTTTCTAATGAAAAGCTCCTGCGAGACAACTGTTGGAACCAAATACTGATAATTTCACTGCTATGAAACCAAACAACTGCTCTGTTTCTCTTTGGATTAAGAAGAGGCATTTTGCAGATATTATCTGTTGGCCTTAAACTCAGAGGACACAGAATTTAATAGGGAAGAGTGGAGAACCTGAGTCAGCACTGAGCTCTGTCCTGCAGTAGAAACCTTCAGGATTCCTCTCCGGTATTTGCGAATGTGGCAATCTCTGTCCCTGCACATGAGCAGCTCCCAGGTGGGAATCTCCAATTCCGTTCCTGCCTCCTCTGTGACACCACAGAGCCAAAGTGACTCAGCCAGCACCAGGAAAGCTCCAGGCCCTCTGTGCTGGGGTTTCCTGGCCAGACTGCAGGGAAAGCCTCAGCACCACAAAAATGCCAGCTGAGGTACAAAGATTCCCTAATTCCATGTGCAGGCAGGTAATTTAGTTGGTAATTGGGCCAATTACAAATTCAGACGTGAGCTTCTGGAGATGCTGGGAGAATGTTTCTGTTTCCTTTCTTTGAGGGGCTGCCCTCAGTGCCCAGCCCCGCAGACACCTGAGGTGCCACTGAGACCTTGGCACACAAAGTGTCTCCTGTGAGACTTTTCCTGCCTCTGCAGTTTATAGATCATTTGCCACCCATAATTACGTGCTTCAAAGTGCATGTTCTGGATCTCCAAGAATGAACACTGACCTCATTCTAGGGAATATAACTTAGGTTTTTCTATTCCCCTTCTGTAAAACACAGATTCTTTTCGGGCTTTGATGGATTAAGAGGGCAATATCTCTTCTTTTCATCATTCTTAATAATGAATAATAAAAATTCTCAACATCATCCATGTTCTAAGAAGCTGAGCACTTCATACAAGTATTTGTTAAACAAGATTTTTCTAGCAAGCAATTTTTGTTGGTTTTATCCACATTAATATTTCATTTGCCAGGTGATTTCTCAATTAATGGGGCATTATGCAGTCCACATAAATAATACTGATTTCAACTATATTGAGAAAAAAAAAAAAGAGAAAGGTAAAGAGGTAACCAAAGTGTATTCAACTGATGAAAAGCTTCATTGATTTTGTAGGAGATTCCCCAATTTTCATCACCTGAACATTTCACTCCAAAACATTCAAATGAATTTTTCATGTGGTTTACTTTGAAAGTAGACACCTACAAATTGCACAGAATATTCTGGGTTTTTTTCCCCGCTGCCTCACTGATTTCCACAGTAAATGCACCAGTTGCACAGTTAAATAAATAAATTTAACTGCCAGTCCTCCACATGCAGCTGGGAGTGTGCGAGGTGAGCAGAGGATTGTCTCCACTTCCTGCATCATAACTGTAATTAAAGCTTCAGTGCAAGATTGTACTTTCAGTCATAGCCCTGTATTACTTGATCTCATCAGCACTTGAAAGGTTCTTTTGCAATTAGTGATTTTGCATAAGCATAAATAATTGTCCTGTGATGGACAGGAAGATGGCAACTCTGGTATTGCTAAGGCTGGGTGACGAAAACAGAAATCACCACCTGGTTCCATTTCCATTTTTTCTTCCTTTAACCAGAATGGTAATTTTTAAGGTTTTTTTTCTTTTTAGCTCTTACAAAGGAAAGTCCCCTCCTATCCAAGTTGAAATCTCCCCACTGGTTTCTGATAATTGCTGAGAAACTTTGATGCTTCTTCTTTTTCTTTCATCCTTTCCAACCTTTGGGTGAACAACCTCAATTTTATTTCTGCCTTGCTTTTCCTCCGTGGATCATCACATCCAAGCTGTATGTGATGGCTTCCCCTTCTGCCAACAGAGCACAGCTAAAATCCTTCTTTTCCACCCTGGATCAGGGTGAAATGCAGATTCCTCATGCTGTGTCTTGGCAGGTAAAACCTCTCTGTGCCCACACCAGCGGGTTCCATCTTATCCCAGTTTTCCCATCAGCACTTTCCTGCAGGGATTATCTCCCCATTTCTGGGCTGGGCTGTGGCACCGTGTGCTTGTGCCCTCCCTTTGCAGGGTGTCCCCTCTCCACCACCTCGAATGCTGCCAGGGCTCTTGGTGGACTCTGTTACCCAACACCTTTCACACACCAGCTGGGTGTCATATCCACAACTGCTCTTCTGATGGCACCTTAATCACTTCATTATTATTTTTCAGCTAAGCCCCTTTGGCTTTGTTTCTATTACCTCTGTGAGCAGGTGGAGCACCTCTGAAACATGTCCTAAGTAATTGCACTGTAATCCCTGTAATACTCTGGAAACCTCTCCTCTGCCGTGGTGTCTGTACAAAAGCAGCATCGCTCAAACACCCAGTAGAATGTGATTGCTTCTTGTTGTGGGGGCCAGTATCGGTGGCCAGGTTTTGTGTGGTTTTCCTGCCCATCATCTTCCACAAAGTCCCCAGGGAAAGAACCCCCAGAGTTTCTTATGTGCTGGGTCACTGCAAAGCGGGTCCTGATCCATCACCAAGCTCATGAGCACAACTGCGGTGGAAATAATGCATCATTATAATTGTTTAGGGTGACTGTGTGACAAGTGCATTGTGGTTTTTAAGCTGGGCAATCAAATCTTCAGGTCCAGGATATCAGCTGTCTGCCCTTTGGTTGTGAAAGAATTATTGGATCACTTGTACCCAGCCTTACAAAACCAGTCAGGTGCATCCTTTCCTTTTTAGCTCCCTCTAAAGTGTTCCTTGTGTTTCTGAGTCATAACCACCCTCCATCACATTAAATGCTGTCTCAGAAGTGACAGCCTCTAACAGCTCTTCCCCTATTGTCCCAGCCTGGGCCCCATTCAAATCTGTGAGTTTTGAAAACACTTTGAAAATCCCACCCTTTGCCACGGGACTTTAACCCTGTTCACGTAAATGGGAACAAACCCTTAGCTACGATTCAAATATGAACTATGAAAACCTGTAAAAATGCTCACAGCTGTGTGAGTCTTAAGGTTTTGTTCCCTCTTGATTAAATATTTGGGGGTTTTGCTTAACATTCATTAATGCCAAAAAAGCCTTTGATCTCTCTTCCATGAGGGCGTGGAATCTGCCTTTTGTTAGCTAGCACTGAGGCTAAACAGGTACTGAATTACTTTTGATTGCACAGCCAAACCTCTCTAGCAGAAGAAAGATATTTTGCTTACTTGCCTAGATCTGCACTAACAGTCAGGTGCATTTTATTTATCAAGGAATAAACTTTTGACAGAGAGTGGTCAATGCAGCCTCCAAGGTGGCAGGATAAACTCCCTGAATAAAAAGCACCCAAGGTAAGGAACAGCCTCTGAGCTCCTGTGAGTAGAAAACAATTCGAGAAAACAATTCATAGGAAACTTTTCGTGTCTTTGTGGATGTGCTCTGGAAGGTTCTGAGTCAAGCTCTGTTGAAACAAGCTCTTTCTCAAGTCCTGTAGGTAAGAACTGCTTCTTTTACTGCCTGGCTTAGCACATGGGACTTGATTTCATTTTTCCCTATAGTTAAAATGAGATTATTAATGAGAAGATACTTCACTGGTTCAACCTCTGAGTTAAAATGAGAAAAAGTCAGCAAATCCTGGCATAGTAGGACCTGTGAACTCTTCAGCCTTGCTCCTGAGACAGTTCTGTGCAGCTCTGCCAGAGCCAGGGCAGTCCCAGCTTTACAGGCAGAACACCTCTGTCTGTGGCAGGAGCTGTGTCCATATAACCTGCAGCGAGTGCAGAGAGGCAGAGCAGCCCCAGCCCCAGCCCAGCTGCACATCTGCAGATCTCCAGTGCAGCGGGACAGCCCTGCAGACAGCGGGGCCTGAGCCCTGCTCCTGCTGCTCACCTCGGGCTGTGCCTGCAGCGCTCCTGGAGAAACGAGACTCGGCTGGAGTCACAGCGCAACCGGCAGAGGCTCAGGGGCTGTTTAACAGGCTTCTGATCCCTATGGGCAAACACCACTTCAAACTGCTTTGAATAATCTGTTCCCTAAATCACAGTAATAGTCAGCAAGGTGCACACGATGTGCCTCGTGGGTTATCCCTGCCAAAAGCCCTCCTGTCTGCACAGAGGTGTGTTTCACACATGCGGCCGGGGCACAGAACAGAGGAATGGACCCTTCCGGGACCGGAGGTTTAAAGGGTTTTCTCCTTGTAACGCCACAAAGAACTTGGAAAGTGATTAAGGACTGACCCCCTCTGGTACAGTCCGAGTCTCCAGGGGGATTAATCTGAGGTTTTCTGATCACACTCTGGAACGGGGACAGAATGATTCTCTCCTTGAAAATATTCTGAAAGTGCTGAGCACTTGTACTGTCACCACACTTCAGCCATGAATCAGATGTTGTTCAGATACATGAGCTTTAAGGATTAAATATTCCTTTGTCCAAAATCATCAGCACAGAGAAGTGATACCAGTGCACACAAATGCCTCTTTCCAGCGCTCTGCATTGCTGGTCGCATTTTCACACAGGTCCCCTGCAATAGTCAGCAGTTTTGAGGCCAGGAATGATGAATATTTGTGTTTATTTATTCTGGTTTTGTTTGTGCTGCATAGAGGCTCCCTGTGTCAGGACAGAATAAATGCAGTCGGCCTGTGAGGGATGAGTAGCCCACACAATGGAAGCCACTCGAGGAGCTGAGATCATCCACCCTGACACAGGCACTCGGGCTCACACACTCACTTTAACAGAGAAAGGGATCCGGAGCTTAGGAGGGCACAAAGCTCAGTATCACACGCAGCAGGCCCATTCAAAGCCCTGGAGGAGTGTGCTGGCTAAATTCCTCAGGCTCTCAAGCTCCTTCATGAATGCTGCGGATGCAAACAGCCCTTCGATGGCAGTCCCTGCGCCCAGGGAAGGGAACCGCAGCTCTTGAGTTACTTGCAAGTTCTCCAAACACAGCTTTTTCCTCTTTTTGCCTCCACACTGTTACCCTGTGGTTCTGTGTCCTGTTAGAACAGATTGCAGAAATCCTCATTCCCTTCTTCTTGGCCCCTTTATTATTTTCCTCTGAATCACTGCTTTATTTTGGTTGTGTCCCAAAGCAGAACTGAGACATTTTCTGGTTTAAAAATAGCAACTGAGGGGAAAAAAAAAAGTAGAAGCAAGGTTTGTTTTTCATTAGTTTTGCTTTCAAAATTGCTGCGAGGTCTGGTCCGGAGCACAGCCATGCAAACACTGAATCAGCAGAAGGGCGCGGATGTGATCCGTGACGAACACACAGAAATTAGTGGCTGCTGCAAGGGAAACCAGGAACCTCTTCCCTGGACTGGTGGCCGGTGGAACAGAAGGCATGCATGGCCTTGTGCTGTGTTTGGGAATTGTCCTCTTCAGGCTGCTTTGAGCACCGGAATTTTTCGGTAATGATTTAAAGAGTTGATTCAGTGGATCATTCCCATTGTTCCCTTCTGCTATGGTGAGTAGCTGTGAACAATACACCAATAACTCAGCAGCAAGAATATCCAGGGTATAGAAAGACTGAGGAAAGCAGTTATAGAAGGGAAGGTAAAGAATTAGGTGATGTCTGAAAAAATAAAGGGGAGTAGGGTGACTATGTATCAGAAACAAAGGGAGTAAACAGTTTCCCCTCACATTCTAGATACATTTACCTTCCCCGTTCTCTATACAGAGATATGGATATAAATATGCTTAATATCTTGCTACCATTCACATTGTAGCAGCACCTCTGAGTTTCAGTTCTGTCTCAAGGCATCTGTGCACTTACGTGGACCAAAAAGACTCTCCCTGCCCTAAATAATTTTTTTATGACTAGTACAATGTGATGTTAGCAGGGCTTTGCAGCCACAAGAATCAGCTGTAAAAGGATGTTAAATCTAGGACACTGCAAAGAATCTAGTGAAATAAGGGGAGGGCTAGGAAAGGAAGGAAAGTGAAACAGTAAAGATTATCACTGGGAAAATATGTCCCATTTTTGAGGGTTTTCTTCCTCGTACTCCATTCAGACAAGGGCACAGGTGAGGATGAACCACGGCACAAAAAATGGCACTAGGACAACATGACAAAACTCAGCCAAAAGGTGTGTGAGGGCATCACTGTGGCACTGCTGTGACACATCAGCACTGCGGAAGTGTTCATTGGGATCAGGGTGATTAAAGACAGGATTTGTCCTGCCTGACAGAGGGAACAGAGTGAGTGTACCAGAACTGCTCTCCTGCTCACTGGTGGCAGGACAATGCACGGTGTGGCACTGGTGGGGTTTTACAGAGGTGTGAGGATGTGGACAAACGCTGAGGCTGAGCAGGGCGGCTGAGGGCTGTGCTGGATCCTGCGAGGCAGGGGCAGAGTGACCCAGGCCCTCTCTGGGCTCAGGCATGGAGCCGGTGCTTGGAGCTGAGCACAGAAAGGTTTCCTGGAGAGCCCAAGTGCAAACGTTTGAGTGGTGCCAGGTTGGTTTGCCCAGCTCGGCCCAGCCAGGCAGAGCTGGGGGTGGCTGGTGCAGTCCGTGTGCTCTGGGCTGCAGGAGTGCATCCATTCCTTCTCCAGCTCAGATCCAGCTCCGCTGTGCTGGGAAATCCCAGAGCAGCTTCCCGGAGCCAGTGGGGTGCTATGGGTAAGGAATGAAGTTTGGTAACTTGGGTGAAGCACAGTATTTATATCCAGCAGGTTTTTCCCCGGTGCATCGGTAGGAACTGGAGGTTCCAGGTGACCCAAAGAGGAGCTGGCTGGCCCCTGGGCACACCCGGGCTCCCTGCAGCTGTCCTGAGTGTTCAGCAGCAGCTCCTGCCTCCCCCAGGCAGCAGCCCTGTCCACAGGCACTGCACAGCCCCGTGGCTGCTGCAGGAGTGGGAGCAGATGCTGTGTGAGTTATGAAGTGTCACTTTCAATTCAGCCTGACAAGAATGAGTTAATGGAGGAGCTGCGTTACAATGGCAGACAGGAAAATAAAAGCCACACTGAATCCACTTTCCTTGTCTCCCTTGTTTTCAAAGACAGTGCTCCTGGCATAACACAGAATGCCCTGTTCATTCATTTGCTGATAATGCAGCTCCCTTTGGGGTGAGACACAGCTCCTTCATGGATATAGAGTAACTTATTCAGCCACAAAGGGAAACCTCTTCCTTCCTTTAAATTGTTCACAGACTACCAAAGCAGCTACTGACGATGACCTACATATTGCTGGCTACTTTTCTCCTAATAGCATTGAAAAACCGAGATAACAATCTTGTTTTTTCAAGCGCTTAAGATCTTATTACTTCCATCCTTTTTTCTGCCAACTAAAACTAGGGGTTATATTGTACTGTGTGAGTCTACACCAGGGAATGTTAGAAAGTGCTCAACCTGGGTTATGATCTCTATATTTATAGTTATAAATACAAATTAGCAGGTTTAATAAGCCAGACAGAGAGCATCAGACAAAGCTGGTCTTCAGTTTTATCAATGGAAACGTAGAAATCTTGGACTCAGACCAAGAAGTTCACTACAAAATGGAATAACTAAGAGTAGGCTTTTGCCTTCTAGTCAAGCCGGGATGAAATTGTAGGGTTTTCTTGTCATGTGTTGTGCTAATTTTAAATCTCATAGACTTGTGTCATTGATTTGCAGATTCCTTCCTCTCTTACACCTTCCCAAAGTTCAGCCCCAGACTGTACTGAGAAGTGCTTGAGGAGTGGCTGTCTCAGACCATTGTCCTGCAAAAGTGCCTGTGTACATGATTCATTTCATATTTAAATAGTGCCTCAGGAGACAAGAGAATTCTGTACATGTTTGAAATTGAGTATATGTGCAAGATTTTGAAAGAGTGTGTGTGTGCATTGTCATATGCTCATTTTCCTTCTGCACCCAAGGGTTTTTATGTTTTAAAGTGAGAGTTTAGACAGAATTCCTACAGATCCTTAGATTTAGCTGTAATTGCAGCGTGGCAAACGGCATGGCACCATAATGAAGGAACGAGTATGTCTTGTTCTGGAAGTTTTCTTCATTCCTCTTACTCCAAAGTTTTCTTTGAAAGACGATTTCCTGAATGGCTGCAACTCCCACAAACCTGCTGGTAAAGTGTTAGGAGCACACACCTGGGCACTGGAATGATCAGACACAACAACTCCTTGCCCTGTGTCCTGTGTGTTTTAACAGCATTGCCCACCCCGGGTCTTTCTCCATTGCTTCAATATTGCAGCACCTTGACACCACTTCTCTGCTACTTCACAGATCAGGTAAAATCCTTGGAAGATCACTGTCCTCCTTAACCTTTTCTTGATAGTGTCCTGTCCTCTGAGCTGACATCCCTAGGGATGGTGTTTTTATGTCTCTGAGCCTTTCTGTCCCTCTGTCTGAAGAAGCTACACCCATGCACATCTGCTGAGCCCTTAAGTCAGCATCATGCACAGTGTTACAAGTACCACCTACACCACTTGCTGCAGGTGCTTCTTAAATTTCAAAGACTGCCTGACAGCAGTTCTTAACAACTGCCCTTCAGTTTCCAGCTAAAACTCATTTTCATCTCGTAGTTCATTCGGAGGCTCAGCCCACTGGAGGTTTTTTCTGGGGGCGATGTGCATTCAAAAGCCTGAAAAAATGTGAATTCTTTTGAAAGCAGCAACACCCCTCATCCCCCTTAGAAGTAAGTACATATAGATTCAAAGCCATGTGCTTTTAAAACTCTCTTTAGTCCCATTCTTCCCTTCCAAGTTGCCCTTGATTTTGCCTCTTTGTTGCTGATTCCTCCCCGCTCCCTTTAGCGCTGTCCCTGATTTATATGTCAGTGCCGAGTGCATCTGATCAAAACATGGCAAAGTTGCTGGTTCAGCACTCGCAGCAGGGGATGGAGAAATGGGCTGTGTCTAATCCCACTTTGTGCTCCTGCCACAGCCCCGTGATGCTGCCAGTTGGCAAACGGGAGCTGCAGCGGAATTTGGGGATGATGACGGTGCTCAGAGCACAGCCAGGACAGGAATTTGGGGATGATGACAGGAGCTCAGAGCACAGCCAGGACAGGAATTTGGGGATGATGACAGGTGCTCAGAGCACAGCCAGGACAGGAATTTGGGGATGATGACGGTGCTCAGAGCACAGCCAGGACAGGAATTTGGGGATGATGACAGGAACTCAGAGCACAGCCAGGACAGGAATTTGGGGATGATGACGGTGCTCAGAGCACAGCCAGGACAGGAATTTGGGGATGATGACAGGTGCTCAGAGCACAGCCAGGACAGGAATTTGGGGATGATGACAGGTGCTCAGAGCACAGCCAGGACAGGAATTTGGGGATGATGACAGGAGCTCAGAGCACAGCCAGGACAGGAATTTGGGGATGATGACGGTGCTCAGAGCACAGCCAGGACAGGAATTTGGGGATGATGACAGGAGCTCAGAGCACAGCCAGGACAGCACCGGATGCAAAACAAGCTCCTCGCCCAGCCTGCTGAGGCTTTAGGATTAAAAGCACATTGGTTTCAAGCAACGACCTGCATTAAAGAGTGTGCAAGGTACTGCAAGCTGCAGGAAAACGGAGCAGGCTCCAAAGCAACGTCTGGGGGTGTGACTGTACTAAATTATATGTATGTTCAGTTCTGCTTAGAATGAAGCAGCTCTAAGAAGCTGAACTAGGTAGGGTGGTGGTTTTTTTTTTTTAACTTCAGCCCAAGAAAATTTTGTGGGAGGAGTCACTTTGGAAAGGTGGGAAAGCCTTTACCCTCAGGTTGCCTCAGTAAGAAGCTCCCGCTGTGATACTTGAAAGCCCAATAGACATGTCTGAATTTATAATACACTCTTGAAGTATTCATTCATAATCCTGTAGGGATTTTCAAAGCCACAAAGAGGATGTATTTCTTTTAACTGGCTACAGGGAAAATATTAGTTCCTGCTGTAATAAACAAATAGTCTATTTTGGTGCAAGAGGAAAAATTTGAAGAGTCAGAGCAATGAAAGGGGAACAGTTCTGATACTCTTGGAAGTTCCTGTTTTTCTAAAATATATGATACACCATGAACTATTTTCCCTTCTTTCTTTACTCCTGGAAAATTCACTGTGATAATCTGGTGCTCTACCAGTGTGAATCAAAGCCACTGCATTCCTGCCAGGTAAACTCTATAGCCAGATGGCTGTGCAATTAAAGGCAATACTAAGATATAAAAAACAAAAATGGAATGGAAGGACTATTTTTCCCTTGTGTGATTTGTTTCCCAGTCTCCAGGCACATCACAAAGGAGAATTTGTGGCATTGCACTTGTGCTTCCTGCAGCCCCTCCTGTTTGCCTCCACAGCTCTGGGCTTGTGCAGAGCAGTGAGAGTGCTCAGCAAACACAGGCCCGCAGGAGTGGGACCAGAATGGTGGCGAGCACAGGCTGGGAGCAGCAGAGTCCTTGAACAATGGGATTCTGCTGCCATCAAGTTAAAACTGAGCTTATGTTACTGAAAAGAAGGGAATAAAAAAGTAACCATTTCGAATCAGTGTTTCTAAGCCTTGTCAGCACAGAACTCCTGCAGACTTTTACCTCTCTTGCAGCATGCTGGGACAGGCCCTTAATGCACACTGTGGATGTTGGAATTCCAGCAGTATCCGTGCTTTGTGCCTCACGTGCACATGAAGTGAATTTCATAAACAAGCACAGACCCTTGCTGGCAGCTGAGCTGGCTGCAAACACCTTTACCCCCAGCTCACACTGCCATTCTGAAACAAGGGGTCTCTCCCACTCCGTGGTTGTGAATGATGAGATTTGCTTTTGGAAACAGGGAAGGAGACTAATTTCAATTTGTTCCTAAACTTCTCTTCTTTGTCTTTTCTATGCCATTTCATACGCTTCTTACTCTATACTTCAAATGAGGCACAACGGCTGCTTAAATTCAGCAGCCATAGCAGCCAGGGAGGACATGAGAAAGAACAGTTCACCTGAGGGCAGCCAAAGGAAGCTTCAAGCAGGCACAGTGGAAATTCTCCCATTTAGTGAGGAGAACACAAAAAGCTCCACTCAGAAGAGAGTGTGCAGCACCCTGTTCCTGCTGAAAGCACCACTGAATCCTCTGGTGAGCGTATGTGATCAGGACCAGGCTGAACCTGTTACGTCCCCACATTTCCTGTAGCACAAGTTGGTTTTGCTAGAACTTTGTTAATCCATTGTGAAGCCAAATCAGTTTTGTTAAGCTTGTGAAATCAGAGCCTGAGGTGGAATAGATGCAGATCATCCTTTGTGCCCACATCAGAGATCCTTCCCAAGATACCTATCTAAGAGAAGATACTGGAGAGAGAATTACCCTGCCTGAATGACTACTGGGTTAACTACTCTGAATTACAAAAGGTTTCCCTGCAAAAGGGAACTCGAGTTTCCCTGGATGACCATGCTTTAATTATACACCAGTACAGGGCCAGCATTCTTATTATTGTGCTGTAATTTTACATTCTGTCAGGTTTGATGAATTAACGTGCACTGCTGCCACTGTGAGGGTGCACAAACAAAGATATTGTAGTCACCAAAATAAATGTGACATTAGAAAAGCTTGGGGCGGCACAGGGGAAATTGGTGGACTAAGCTGAGCGCTAAAACTCCTTATCAACAGAGGGCAAGGTTTGTTAAATTCACAGTAAATAACAAAGCACGTAGAGAGCAGGTGAAGGCTGCACCGCAGACTGCAGCGTAAGCACTTCAAATTCACCACGGCAAATTCCCTCTGCATCCCAGCTCCCACCGCCCAGTCTGACTCACCCGATTCAGGAGCTGAGGAACAGCAGGGTCTTATCTGGGGCAGTCACTCTCAGCTCAGCTGGGAACAGCACACTGGAAGCAGCACTTTCCTCGATAAACACATTAATTGGGGTCGGTTTCCCTGCTCTACATGTGCAGAACTTGCACTGCTAATGGGAGCTCTGCAGGCTCATCAGCCTGCTGCCAACATCCCTTCCTGGGGTCACTGCAAGCTCAGCTGCCTTTCATTAGCCACACACTCCCCAACAGCTTTTTCTCCTGGAAAATAATGTTCTTCCTTCTCCTACAGTAATGCAGGCATTGAGACAAAACCTGGTCTGTCAGGTCCAGGCTCAAAATGTTCAAAATGTCATTGCTGACTGTCCCAAAAGACAGAACCAGGCACCTGGCTGTCAAGAGATTCTCCTATTTGCAGCACTGAACTTTATGAATTAGAATGGTCAGTGAGGAAAATAGGATTTTGGTTAGAAGACAGTAGATGTCAGTAGGTATTTTTTGTATCACAGAAATCAGTGCTTTTGCAATGACGTTATAAACTAATGTTGGTTATAAACTAAACTTCATTCTGGATTTTACAGTATTTCAGAGGAGTAGCAGGTTGAAAGGGCTCATGGAAATACAGATACAGGAAATCTACAGCAGATATACTGGTATTTATTCTGCTGCGGTTTTGCTTCCAAACCCCACTGAAAGAGAAGCTGGTGATTATGTAGAGTCCCAGACAAATCTGCATATGCCAACATGGCTTTATTTTAGGAGATACAAAGACATTCACAGCTGTGAATTTCACCTTGGCCTGTTTTTCTAGTCTTTATAAACTGGCACTTTTCCTGAATACCCAAGCATTTAAACTGTTTCTTAAAGTCAGAAAGTTAGCAGTAAATTGTCCTTGTTTGTGAGCAACTTCAATTGTCATATTGGCATATTTTATGTAAATATTTTCCATCTTTGCCAACTTAAGTCCACATTGAAATCCTCTAGTATGAATTCTGTTTATTTAATCTTCATTAGGGAGTCTTTTTTTCTGTCTCCTTTAAACCACTGTGGATTAAAATAATGACTTTTGTTTAGCACGTGATCAGACACTCACCTGGCGTGTCTCTGCAAGCGATTTGCCGACGCCCCGGTCAGTGTTTTCCCCAGGGAGAAAGGTCTGTACAGCTCCCCTGGGAAGCTGTGCCGAGCCTGTGCCTCAGCTCAGAACCACATTAGTTGTGCTATTTGTCACTTACAGCTTCCGTGGGGCTTGAATGGTGCAGGAAATTACTGCCGGCGGAAAATGAGCAAAGCAGAAAGGATGGACGCTTCAAAAGACAGAGATTTTCCCTGTCACAGCTGCATCAGCTGATCAGACCTCACTGAGAAAGGGGGCAAATAGCACCTGGGGAAGTTGGAGCCAGATTACAAAGTTAAGGGAAAGCAAACTGAAATTTGAAAGGGGAAAAAAAGTCTATAGACGCAGAGATGTGGCAGGCACAGGTGCAGATGGAAGCTGCAGATCTGCTTGCAGGAATGCAGCTCGCCCTGTGGATTCAAGGGCTGGCACCATGGGCAGGGCTGGCACCACGGGCAGGGCTGGCACCACGGGCAGGGCTGGCACCACAGGCAGGGCTGGCACCACAGGCAGGGCTGGCACCATGGGCAGGGCTGGCACTGCAGCCCATTATTAAAGGTGATCAGCCCTGGTGTGATCCATGCTCAGAAATCTGATCGGGATTACTTTGAAACACTCCAGAGACTTTGTTCTTTGGAGCAAGGACTAGAAAGTCTCCCAGGGAAATTACATTTTGGACTAACTGCTCCTGTCCTGTCCTGACTTCCAGGTGTTCACTGGCAGATTAATGTTAGAGGTAAGCCGCAGGTTGGGTCTTGTATCCCTGTGATTTTGTATCACAGCCTGGCAGTTTGAGACTATTCTGAAGCACTTTTCCACATTAAGGTATCCACATCACATCTCTGGCTCCTGTAAGCTCAGTGATAAGTGTGAGGAGTCCTTTGCTGAGATAAGTGTGCTATGCTAAGCAGGAAGAAACCCCAAGCTCTGAGATAAAGTCACTGCCAGAAGATGTAAACCCGCATTTTCCGTGGGCTTCGCTCACCCCTGCAGAACGAGACGTTCCACAGGACGGGAATGTTTCGTGTGATAAAAGGACAGGAGCAGAAGTGCTGACTGGCTCAGAGTTCTGGCTCCTGGCCTCCTTTCTGTCTTGCCCCTAATGAACATTTAATTGGCCAAAGCTCTGATGATCCCTACAGTGAGCTGGCAAGCCCAGATAACTGTCTAGATTCTTAGATGATATAAACAGGCACAGTTCCAGTGAGGTGAAGGGAGAAGTGCTGATTTATCCAGCTGAAAGCTTGGCCTGTTACTTTCAGTGTTTTCATTTTTTATTCTTTTTTCCCTGTGGAACTGTATTCCCAACTGCATGCAGATGCTTCCTAGCCCTCAGCTTTAGGATGGCAGCCTGCATCTACCTGATGTGTCTTCTTCCATCCTGCAGCATTTTAGAAGACAAAAGGAAAGAGGATTTCTTCTAGTTAGATATTTTCTAATAATCTTGTGACAGCAGGAAATCCCTATAGCTACAAGTTTGATCTCTATGTCTATGTGTATAAACTTCTAGGGAATAGATGAGAGAGCAGCAAATGCTATTCAAAAATAAATACTATAATTCCTGGGGATTGACTTCCAGCAGAACTAGTTGTGTATTGGAAGCAGCTTTTTCTGATAGCACTTAGACACCCAGGTAATCTCAAGCTTCCTGCCAAATACACAGTCTTCTGCAAAAGATTTTTTCAGGGATACCAATTTATATCCAAAAGTCTCTGCATGCATTGACTAATATTGGAAATTACTGCCTTGGTTGCAGATATATGTGGCTGCCTGTGAGCAGAATTTGATTCTCTTTTGATTTTTTGCCTCCAGACTTTTCAGCTGAAAAAAAAACTCACCCCAAAAAAGCACCATGTCAAAAGAACAGAAAGCAATGTTTGCTACTGTCCCTTCCCTCACACGGGTGTGTGTAAGAACACCCCTGAGCTGTGGGTTCTGCAGAGGTGGCAGGGGGGCAGACACAGCCTGGCCATGGCACAGCACCCAGGGGCTCAACTTTGTACACACTGGAGAAAAAAATCCAGGGAAAGATCCTCGGTGATGGGAACCCGAAGCTCTTTGGAGGGGTAATAAGCATTTAAAATGCCGTTACTGCGGGGTGTGCAGGAGGCTTTGGCTGCCGCAGCAGCTCTGGAATCTCAGAGGTGTTGGGGAGAGGAACAGAGGCTGCCCCTGCTGCGCGGGGACCTTTGTAGTCCGCGGCTGTCACACGAGCGGCTGGGAGCGCCCGGCTCAGGGGATCGCTGGGAGTGTTTGTTCCCCTGAGCCTGCAGATAGCAGAGTCCCACTGAGCCGGCAGCCAGAGCCGGCACTGCTGAGTCAGGACAGACAGACAGACAGACAGACAGACAGACAGGGCCAGGGCAGCCCCGAGCCTGTCCTGGACACATTTAGGGGGTGCAGACACAAGGGATGCACTGAAGTTGTTCCAGTCCTGATCAGCCTTGGGAATGCTGCTTTTCCAAACTGCACCCTGTCACTTCCTTGACTTACCCTCTCCTTAGCTGCCTTAAGTTAACACCTCTTTATTTCAGAAATTGGCTTTTTTAGATTTATACTCCACTAATTGGCCTTTTTCACCCTCTGAACCCTTTCTGCTTCCTCCTGCACGTACCCCAGCCCCTTTCACCACCTAATCCCTTCTTTCCACACTTCGATCCGTTCTCTTTTTCCTTTTTATTTCCTCCCCAAATGAGCTCGTACTCTTTTGCTACAACCCCTGAGGCTCTGGTGCTAAAAATCTCTGACTTATGTTTTGGTGTTAAAAATTTCTGACTTTCCCTGACTTTCATTACCTGACACTTGTAAAATAGGCTCTGATCCTACAAACGTGTATGGGCATGCCAAGCTTAGATTGGATGCAGTGGGACTGGTGTCTGTTTTGCCAGTTTTTATGGTTTTAGCAAGAGTTGCACGATATTTATATTTCTGTTTCTGAAAATCCCAGTTTAAGGAGCCCATGTCAGAAAGGTTCTGCTTCAGATAGGAAAATAAAAAAAAAAAAAATAAAAGAGAAGCAATAATTTCTAGTCCTCCTTGCTGTAGAAGCAGATAGGAAGTGTAAATCATATAAATTTGAAAGTCAGAGGGAAAAATAAAAATAACTCAATTGTCTATATATTTCAAATCTCTTCCCTGTAATCTCATAATCTTTTGAAGCCGATCCAAATTTTGAATACCTGCAGTTGGCAATGCTGAGCATGCAGTTAAAGGTTTGCAATTATTTGCACTCACTTATTAAGTTATCACTGGCTTTTTCTAAACAGAAGCCGAATATATCAGAAAGATGGTTTGCCTATACAGTAACAGAACAATGCTGCACCCAGTGCAGACAAAATACTCAAAGAAAGGAAAACACAGCACCAAAGCTGGGCTGTTCCAAAGGGATATTTTAGGAACATCTGGTCTCTACTGGAAGAAGCATTTCTCCAAAAATGGGGAAAAAAATCAAACAAAAAAGTAAAATCTTTGCATGTATTCAAAAGCAAAACTTTAACGAACAGGCTTTGATCTGCAAATGTAATTAGCATTAGAATTAGAGATGGAATGGAGATTTGTCTAAAAGCATTAATTCAAATCCCACGCCTGATATTTTCTTATCACTGCTGTAATTCTAACAGTGCCTGTGGCAGATTCAGAAATCAGAAGAAAGGGACAAGGGCAGTAGGTCTCCCACTAGCAAAAAAAAAGGGGGGCGGTGGGAGTGAGGAAAAAGAGTGTGAGATGGAATTAATCTATAATATCCCCAACCCAACTCTATTTCCAATGTATGAATTATTTATCTCCCAATCTGCAAACGCCAATATATCTGTGTGCACCATTACTTTGATCTGCTGCTGCTCCCCAGCCCTGCAGTGCCTAACCCGAGAGGGCTCCCACAGGCGGCAGGTTTGGCTCACTGGAGCAGCCCCAGCACCGGCTGCAGGCCTGAGGAGAGCCCCGGGCTCCCCTCGGGGCTCCCCTGCTGCCACCCTGCTGCCCTGTGTGACTCTCTCCGTGCCCAGGTCACACCTGGACCAGCCCTGCTGGCCCCGGGTGACAGCTCAGTGACGGTTCAGTGACAGCTCAGTGACACAGCTCCACTGGCCTGGCTGCTGGCAGGGCAGGAGGTTCAAGGGTCCCTCCCCTTGCGGTGTGCAGGGCTCTGTGTGCAGGGGGCTGATCGGCCTTGGGAGGGATCCTCGGGGCTGGGATTGACCCCAGCCCAGTCCCGTGGGCAAAAGAGCCCTCCCAGGGACGGGCAAAGCTTTTGGTGGGCCAGCAGCAGGAGCAGGGGTGGCTTCGGTTCAGTGGCACTGGGGTGTCCCTGTCACCTACAGGGGCAGGGGTGGCTTTGGTGGCACTGGGCTCCCTGTCACCCACAGGGGCAGGGGTGGCTTTGGTGGCACTGTGCTCCCTGTCACCCACAGGGGCAGGGGTGGCTTTGGTGGCACTGGGCTCCCTGTCACCTACAGGGGCAGGGGTGGCTTTGGTGGCACTGGGCTCCCTGTCACCCACAGGGGCAGGGGTGGCTTTGGTGGCACTGTGCTCCCTGTCACCCACAGCCAGCTCCCATAAGCTGCTCTCTCAGTGCTCGCTATGAGGCTGCAGAACCGTTCCAGCCTGTGCCACCCAAGCAATATCACGGATTATATTCACTCTGAAAGAGGTGGCCAGGCTGCTGCTGCCAGACAGGGGCAGAGCTCACATTCAGACACCTCTCAAACTCCTTTCTGGCCAATTCTTTCGGTAAATTGTGCTTCCTTTGAAACTGGAAGAAGACATGTGGTGATTATGCACTTACCAGAGGGATTTGACCAAGCATTTATAGTTTTCAAGTCAATATTTTAATGGTTATTACTATTATTAAAATTGCAATTTTGCTTGATCTTGTTACAGTTTTCACCTTCTTTTTTTCATTCCCTAAGAAAGAAAATAACTTTAGCAGGAACAAAGGCTGAGAGGCTGAGGAAAAGGCAGCCATAAGAGTCTTATCAAAGCCCCAACAGAGGGGGAATAATTATTCACACTCTGTTGGGGGTTCTAGAAAGACCATCTGAGGAAAAGGATCACTCAGTCTTTTCAACATGTGAAATTAAAGAAAACCACTAGAAACTCAGTGCAGGCTTGGGAGGGGGAAGTGAAGCAGGGGCAGCTGAGAGGAAGCTGTGGCTGCTCCTGTGCCCCTGACTGCCACCATCAGCTGCCCGCTGGCCGTGCGGGGCAGCGCCACCGCCGCAGTTCTGTGACAAAGCTGCGGCAGTACCTGCACTGAAAGGAAAAGAGCAGAGCCGAACACACGGCTGCACTGTGAAGCACATCTACCTGATGGGCTCTGCTCACTGCCTCCCACTGCTGTGCCAGCTGTTTATTCTACATATGTGGAAAACCTCTAAACTTTACCTAATCAATGTATTTGATAATTTCAAACACCTTTCTGTTATCTCCCACACTGGCCTCCAGTCTTGAAAGAGGCATGTCCTAAATATTCATGGTACAGCCTAACATTGTGCTGCTGAAAACTTCCATTTTTAACCATTTGGCTGCTGGTTTTTGGGGATTATAACCTGCCATAAGGATTAATTTTTTTTTCATTATTTAGCTGAGCTCTGCCATCTGTCTGTACCCATTTCTTATTTCACATGGATACTCTCTGAGACCAAGTCCCTCATTTTATTATGTTTTGCATAACCCCTCCCTCTGTAGAATCCTGAGAACAAATCTTCACAGACTTGTCCCACACAGACTGTCACAGACATAGATCATAGTGTTCACTGTGTCCCCAGGAGTTAGGAAAGTGATTTTATCGCCATTAAACAAATGGGAAACTGAGGCAGGGTGGTTTAAACGACTTACCAGGGTTACACACGAGGTTTGAGCAGAGAAAAATTTTGAATACAGCTTCTACAAACCCACAGCTAATATACTGACCACAATGTCAACTTTTATTAAAATAATAATTATACATACATATATATAATTAAAACTATTCAAAATCTGTAATTAAGGTTGACATTTAAAATGATGCCAAGAGTTGAATCAGCTCCAGTCCCTCGTAAAGCAGGGTTACCCAACTGACTGGAGATGGCCTCTAGCACATCAGAGCCCTGCTCAAACAATTGGGGAGTGCTTCTGCTCCCGAATTACCTCTCTGGAGTTCACCTCAGGGTAAAGTAACAAAATGCCCCGTTGGGCAAGGCCTTGGTTTGTGTGAGTGCTGCCACAGCTGCCGTGCTGAGAGCCCGGTGCCTGTGCCTGGCCCTGCAAGGACAGAGGGGACAGCAATGTCACAGTGGGCATGGAGAGGTGATGGCAGTGTCACAGTGGGCATGGAGAGGTGATGGCAATGTCACAGTGGGCATGGAGAGTTGGGTTTGTGATCTCAGTGGGCATGGAGAGGTGATGGCAGTGTCACAGTGGGCATGGAGAGGTGATGGCAGTGTCACAGTGGGCATGGAGAGTTGGGTTTGTGATCTGCTGAAGGAAAGGTCTCGTACCAGCCGGGCTGAACGCCCCACGCCAGCCGTGCCAGCAGCTCACGCTTTGCTGGCTCAGCACATTGCTTCACTCAGTGTTATGTTTAGGAATTATTAATGAGGGGCTTGTAAGGCTTGCTTTATTTTAATGCACAGTTCAAGTCAACACTGGCAGGATTCAAATCTCCATTTGGAATGAAAACCTGTAATTGGTTCCTGTTTGCTTGGCAGGAGGTTTTACAGGAGCCTCGCGGTGGGATTTGGGTTAGAGACGAGGCTGGTTCCTGCCCAGGTGGCACCTCACCTGCAGCTGCAGCCACACCAAGGGCTGCTCTTGCTCAAACACCTTCTGACTGAAGTGGCCTCTGAACAAGCACTAATGCCTAAATTAAAGGTGACCTCTCTGTCCCTTGGGTCTCCAATATGAGGCTGCTTCTTGAATGTGTTAAGCAAAAGACACTGCGCAGTTTTCTGGCCTGGAGTTCTGAGACATTTGTTGAGAAGCAAGTTAAAAAAGTGCAGATTGAGTCCACAGATAAAGCACTGACCAGGTCTCTGAGTCACTGCTTCATCTCTGGCCAGCTGCTGGGGATAAAGGAGCCTTGTTATTCTTCAGGAACACCAGGCCTTCACCTCCCCAGCGTGCCTTGGGAGCTTGCACAGAGCTAAACATGTTTTCCAAATGGTTGGCATCTTTTTTCCCAAGCAGAGAGCTCTTTCTCATCTCCTTTTGGAAGTCCTTGGGAAGGAGTCTCGTTTGCATCCAGCAGATTTCTGCCAGCACTGCAGAAATGGTGCTGCCCTTTAATCAGAGGCAGGGATTTGCTGCCAGTGGCATCCCTGGCCAGGAGCAAGGCAGGGCTGCAGCCCAAGGGGTCTCGGCCAGGGGTTCTGTGGGCTCAGCTCTGCAGGAGCCTTTATCAGCTGAGGCGGGTACTGAGCTCAAGATTTATTTCAGATGGTGATTGGGAGGGAAGTTTCCAGTCTGAATTAATGAAAAACAAGCCAGACCACAGACTGAAACCAGTCCTACACTGACCAAAACCAACGAAAGAGGTGATGTAATGAAGTTCCCTACCTGTCCACATTTTGCAACCCTAAGAACAAACAGAATATAAACTCTTCACTGCTCTGTGCCTCATGTTACATAATATTTTACTGTTTCACTCTCGTTTTGCTGCTCTGCTGTGCTTGCCAAGGTGGTGACAAATGGCAGGAGACAAAGGCAGAGGTTTGGGAAGCATTTGTGGAAGTGGAGGCTGGAGGCAGAGGAGAGCCCAGCGTGCCTCGCTAGCTAAATGTCAACTGCCTTTGCCATTGATGGACTAAATCTTGTTGGGTTTGTGTTGGGAAAATTGCAGATCCCCAGCACAAAATTTTACCCGCAGGGCTAGCTGAGCTGTGTTATAAATGTGCTGTATACCAAGGGAAAAGTATTCTCTGGTGTCAAAAAATTGTTGGTGTTGCTTTGATTATTTTTTTAAAAAATACTTTCAAAGTGAAAAAGAGGATTTTTTTTTTTTTTATCTTAAAGGGATAAAAAGCAGCAGGGAGTTGCTTTCCTTAGTCTATACGCCCTTTAAAATCCACCACAGAATACCCCATTAATTTATTTTCCCTTTTCCAGCATCACATTTTGAAAAATGCCCGTCACACTGCAGATGTGCAGCTGACTTCCTATTAGACCCAAAGCCGTGCTGGGGGAACGAGGGCCGTGTGTCCCCACTGTCCCCAGAGCAGCTCAGGGTGGGGTGAGCACAGGCAGGAGCAGTGCTGGGGGAACGAGGGCCGTGCCGGGGGAACGAGGGCCGTGTGTCCCCAGTGTCCCCAGAGCAGCTTGGGGTGGGATGAGCACAGGCAGGAGCCGTGCTGGGGGAACGAGGGCCGTGTGTCCCCAGTGTCCCCAGAGCAGCTCGGGGTGAGCACAGGCTGGAGCCGTGCTGGGGGAACAAGGGCCGTGTGTCCCCAGTGTCCCCAGAGCAGCTTGGGGTGGGATGAGCACAGGCAGGAGCCGTGCTGGGGGAACGAGGGCCGTGTGTCCCCAGTGTCCCCAGAGCAGCTCAGGGTGAGCAGCTCGGGGTGAGCACAGGCTGGAGCCGTGCTGGAGGAACGAGGGCCGTGTGTCCCCACTGTCCCCAGAGCAGCTCGGGGTGAGCACAGGCTGGAGCAGTGCCGGGGAGCCGAGGCAGGGCAGGGCTGTGCCTGTGCTCGCCACACAATGCGGGGATGTGCCGCCGCTGTCACCCCGCGCCACGGCCATTGTCAGCGGGTCAAAGCACTGAATATCAATGCACTAATTCCTTCACCCCTCCAACCCCAGCTCTGACTGGAATGTTCACTTCTGTGGCACAGCGCTCACCTCTGGCCTCGCCATCTTCATGGCTCCGCACTTCAAAGGCTCCTGCTCGTGTAGAAAACGCCTGATTGAAGGAACGGTCAGAGCTGCACAATTATTTCAGAAAAACTCCACATTGTGTTTCAGCTGAGGACAGGAGAACTGGCGAAAGTCTGAATCGCTTTCAAGATTCAGATCTAAATCCTGAGGTTTAGAAATATGAAAGTCAAAACTACAATAGTCCAAACACACAGAGCCTATTCTTTGCACCTTGAAATGTGGAAAATTAAAGACCTGCTCTCAGTTTGACTACTCACCTTTCCATTTTCTGAGGCACCCAACAAAGTTCCCTCTGCTAATGAATACAGGTTTTGATTGTTGGATTACACAGATTATTTTCTGTCATCTTCAAGTCCTTTAAACAATTGCTGCCTTTGAAATCCCTTATGCAAGAAGCATATGACCTTACAACACTCCTGTTCCTCTTTTGTGTTTAACATCACAGCCCTCTCTGTGGTTATACACAATGTGGGGAAAGCTGCAGGTCAGGGCTGTGAGGTGATCGCTGAAAACGCAGGGCGCCCAGCTATTGAAGCTGACACAAAATACACAGAAGAAAAGAGGCTGCATGGAAAGGGTTTAAAAGTAAACATTATTTTTTATATCACATTCTGTTACAGTTCCAAAAACCAAGGAACAGATGGTTGTACACAGGACAGGATATAGATCAAGGGACAACAGAAAATTAAATTGAATGTAAACTTGGGTGCTGAAACAATCTCAAATTAAAACTTGAAGTGTGGTCAAGAATATCCATACTGGGTGGAATTTATTTTGGAACACCATTCCTGCCCCTCCACCCCTCCAGTCTTTCTCCTTTCCCCCCTCTCTTCTCTGTTCCTTGCTATGTTCTCCTGCTTGTGCACTGACACCAATCTCTCACGAATTTTCCATGAGCATTTCAGATTTCTACAATATCTTCCATTTTAATACAATACTGAAAGTCACAAATAGAATTACCTGGTTTTGGGATATCTGTGGGCACAGATGGGCAGCATTCAGAGAAACTGAGGCACTGCTGGTAAACACCAAGAAATGTCAAGAGCCTGTTAGGAGCTGAGGAGTGTTTTCAATTCCCTGGAAGCCACAGACATGGTTTAAACACAAGGGAACCTTCACATATAGTGGTGAATGGTGGATCTGTCTGTGAACGTTTATTGTGAGATTTGTTGTGCAGCACAATTCCTAGACTGGGATTTGAATGCAGAAAATGCTGTGGGCACCACAGGCTTGAAACAATAAACTCAACCTAACTTTGTCTAACTCAGCATTTAGAAATTTTATTGGCAGAGACTTGCAGAAAGGAACGAGAAATCATAATTCAGCAAATTCCTTCTGTCACTGCTCAACTTTCTGTCCTCGTAGTAAATTATTCACCTCAGCAATGACTCGGTTAGCAGAAGATTAAAGGCTGGATCCTGGCACCCTTGTGAGCATTATGGAGCACCCTGTTGAATGCTACAAACACATTATTGAGGGTGGTACAGCTCTGTGTGAAGAGAAGAATCAGAGCACAGAGCATCCTCCAGAGCCCTTCTGTCCCAGATCCGTGTCAGTGAGAGCTGGAAACCAACCTGACCTTGAATTTCCCAGCCCATCCCCAAGGAGGGGCCTCACACGAACTGGTTCAGGCTCAGTGTCCACGCTGGGTTCTGCACAGGCACAGATTCCTGCATTCCCAGGATGTGCCTGTGTCCCACACCTCTGCTCCCCCTGGCTCATTCCCGGGGTGTCCCTGTGTCCCACACCTCTGCTCCCCCCGGCCCATTCCCGGGGTGTCCCTGTGTCCCACACCTCTGCTCCCCCTGGCTCATTCCCGGGGTGTCCCTGTGTCCCACACCTTTGCTCCCCCTGGCTCATTCCCGGGGTGTCCCTGTGTCCCACACCTCTGCTCCCCCTGGCTCATTCCCGAGGTGTCCCTGTGTCCCACACCTCTGCTCCCCCTGGCTCATTCCCGGGGTGTCCCTGTGTCCCACACCTCTGCTCCCCCTGGCTCATTCCCGGGGTGTCCCTGTGTCCCACACCTCTGCTCCCCCTGGCTCATTCCCGGGGTGTCCCTGTGTCCCACACCTCTGCTGCCCCCGGCTCTGCCCTCAGGTGCCTCGGGCCCTGCTGGCCCCAGCAGTGGGGCTGTGCCCCGCTGGGAGAGCAGTCTGGGGGTTCTTGCCCGAGTTTCACTGATGAGCACAACCCCCTCAGCACACAGAGGGGCTTTACCTTGTTGTTACTCCCAGGATCAAAGCTGTCTGCAAAATGCAAAAATGTGACCCTCCCCCTGTCAATACAAAGGCAAAAATGAAACTTCAGTATCATCAGCCAGGTGCAAGTCTCCTGCTAAGTAAATAAACCTCATGAAACTACCATTATTAAAGTAAACTTTTGACTCCACAAGCCTTTCATGAACTGGATACCAGTTTAAACTGATAATTCTCTGCATGGAAAATTTCAGGAACAATATTTTTTTTTCCTGCTAACAAGGCCTGAAAAAATAGCATGGAACTGATATTCTGTCACTGTACCTGGATCTGCAAAATTCCACATGTGACAGTTAAAGTGATAAAATTCCCAGAGAATATTTTGGAATTCAGAACTGTCAGGCAATTCACAGCAAACAACCCATATGCTATGTAGGCACTGATGTTTCATCTCTCACTTCTCTCAGCTATCCTAGGCTGAGAGTTATCATTTCAGCTTACTGGAAAGCACTTGATGCAGCCAGTTCCTTTTAAAATATATTTCGTTGGAAGTTGTTAGAAAATTCAATAAAGAGACTTTGATCATGATCCATTCATTGACTTTCTTGGACTAACTTTTATATGGGATTTAAAGTGGATTTGAAGCTTCTGTTTCAAAAGCAAAGCATATTTTGCAAATTCCTGCAGTGCCTCATGGCATCAGCTTTGCTTTTGAAATAGAGAATGAGGATGCAGAGATATTAAAGCTAAGCTCAGAGAAACATGATTTTCACCCCCTCTAGAAAAACAGGAACATCCTTACTCTTCCTTTGAATACATAATTAGTGCTAATTGAAGACACATGTCAGAAATGTATGCAGCAGGACAGAGTGCAGAATGCAGAGTATAGAATTTTCCTATCAATGCCAGGGACAAGCAAATGAGGAGCTGCAATTTTTCCTCTTCCTGGATCCTCCTGCCGCAGGAAGGCCTCCAGGAGGCCATGCACAGCCCTCATCAATAATTCCCAGCACAACTGGATTGGTTCAAATCATCCTTCCCCTGTTCTGCTCCTTGGAATTCAGGCAGGGCTCTGGAACAGCACTGAGGTTATAGAAATTCCTGTCTCTGCGTTGATTCCTGGTCCTACCAACCAGGAAAGCTTAGCCCCAAAAGATCCTCTGACTTTCTCTGGCAATACAGTGTGGGTATCCATGAGCTCTGTACAGATCCTAATTTCCAAATTAGCTGTACATGCACAGATAAGGTTTTTGGGCAGGTAGCAAAACTTCCATTGCATTGTCAAATTTGTGTTCTTAATAAAAAAGGGTGTCCTTCCTTGAAAAACATCATTGCTCCTTCAAACATTTGTCATAAAAACTGAAGCACTGTGAGCATCTCAAAAACTACAACCAACTTTTTTTTGAGCAGTGCAGGCCAGCACAGAGATCTTGGGGTGTTCTCCTGCCCCAATCCAGGTCACCCCCAGCACTGCCTTGTCCTGTGTGTGCCTCCCCCACTCAGGAAGAGAGGAAAATTACATAACTCAGAATTCCCATTCCGCTGTTCACATTTTCTGTTAAGCAATTCCCTGGATCCAAATCAAAGTCTGCAGATGCTCTGGGGGTAGCATCTCTGCTGAACGAACAGACAGCCTGGATGGAATTGCATTATGGAGAACACTGAGGATGGCTCCATGGGTTTGCCTGAATGTGGATCAGGCTCCTAATCCAGTCAAACACTGCAGAGGTCTGTCCTTCATCCTTCATGTCTTTTCCTGATACGGTGTGCTCCTACTGCTTGTTTAAAAATTCCCGAGTCCTTCAGTGCCCTCGGTGTGACAGCAGGAGGAAGAAGCTGGAAGGACACCAAAGACCAGGGAGGGGCTGTGGCCTGAGGGGCAGGAGGCCAGCACGGGTGGCTCTCCTTGCACACCCAGGTTCTTTTCATGAGCTGTGTTGTGGATTAAAGCTGTGCCCAGGCTTTCCTCAGGTAAATCTGGTAAATCAGCTGCACCCCAGTGTGCCAACTGCATGTCTGAAAATCATTTTAAGCTCAGGAAATGTTCTGTAGGTCTTCCTTACTATTGTGGTAGCATTTTTATATTTAGGTTCTACACAGTTAATGATTGAGAACTGAATGCAACCCTGAATTCTGGCTGGCATGGAGCAAGCGTTGTTTCAGTGCTTGCAGTCGTGGTTGTGGATGCCTCTCAAGGTTCCTTCAAAAGCCCAACAAGAAAGTGTGGAACATAAATCCAAATATTTATTCCCATTAATGTATGTTTTGCCCCAGCTCTGCCTTCACATGTTTAGTCTGATTAATTTAGTTCCTCTCTCTTGCCATTTAAAACATGTCCTACCACAATAATTCTGCCATGCTGCCAGCAGACAAGGTGGGAATGAACCACGGGTGAGAAATGCTCATTCCTTCTGCAGAGAAATGTCCCTTCCCTCTGCAGGGCTGGTGTTTCCCCTCGGGAATGGGTCCTGGAAGGGCTGCAGTGGGTCAGAGCCTGCAGGGCTCCTCGGGGGTTCTGCAGATCCTGCAGCCCCAGGGGATGGGCTGTGCCTGCAGCGAGGGGAGCTGTGTCCTATATTGCAGTGCCCAGGAGTCTTCAGAGCTTTTCAGTGTGTTTTATAACTGTTTGTGCTGCCCAGCTACAAAAATTAACAAAACACAACAAAAAGCTGGTAAAAGAGACAATTAAATGACTTAGGTTGAGATGCTTCATAATTTATTGCAGATCTATGAGAGAACACTTGTAGAACCCATTTAATTCATTTAATAGTAATGCAAACATTGATATAAATTAAAACTCCAGAACACTTTCTCACATCTTTTCTCTCCCCATGAGAGGTGAATGAAAATGATTTATTACCCATAGATTATAATTGCTTAAAATAGGTTATGATGTAAGAAAAAAATCTAATCCCTTCTACCAGGCAGGAGCAAAATTCTACAGACAGAGAAATTACATCTAACACCAGTGTGTTAAGGAAGAAACATTCTTCTTCTCCCTTTGGGGAAACTCTAAGAACATCTTTTTAGAACTGTCAAAATTCACAAGCTGTAATAAATTATTCTTTTTCATTACCCATTTATTAAGCAGCCTGTTTGGTATAATAGCAGAAAAATTCTGTCTAATTTTTACAGCATTACACTACTGTGATTTCTCATTTGAAACAGAAGAGCTATCAAGAGCAGTGATGTGTTTTATTCCGAACATTGGGACCATCTTTCCTCTGAATTCTGATGAGGACAGCTCCTGAAGCGTGTCAGGCTCTGCCTGGCAGAGGGCTCCGTGTCGGGGGGGCTGCCACTGCCACTGGGGCTGTCACTGCCACTGCCACTGGGGCTGTCACTGCCACTGGGGCTGCCACTGCCACTGGGGCTGTCACTGTCACTGGGGCTGTCACTGCCACTGGGGCTGCCACTGCCACTGGGGCTGCCACTGCCACTGCCACTGGGGCTGTCACTGCCACTGGGGCTGTCACTGCCACTGCCACTGGGGCTGTCACTGCCACTGGGGCTGCCACTGCCACTGGGGCTGCCACTGCCACTGCCACTGGGGCTGTCACTGCCACTGGGGCTGTCACTGCCACTGCCACTGGGGCTGTCACTGCCACTGGGGCTGTCACTGCCACTGCCACTGGGGCTGTCACTGCCACTGGGGCTGCCACTGCCACTGGGGCTGCCACTGCCACTGCCACTGGGGCTGTCACTGCCACTGCCACTGGGGCTGCCACTGCCACTGGGGCTGTCACTGCAACTGGGGCTGTCACTGCCACTGGGGCTGCCACTGCCACTGGGGCTGCCACTGCCACTGGGGCTGCCACTGCCACTGCCACTGGGGCTGCCACTGCCACTGGGGCTGCCAGGTGCCACTGCCACCGCTCAGGTGGGCATCAGGTGCAAAATTCAGAGCCAGCTTAAACTGAAAGGCTGAATAAAAGCAGATCACCAAAATTTAGGAATGCTTAAGTGTTGGCTACAAGATGCTGCAGGGATCTCATTAACTGTGCAATGCTAATGTGAAATTCTGAATCTTTATGTTGGATAAATGGGTAAAATCCTGGTTACTGCGAAGAGAAATCTGGAACAGGGTTCTGGCTCCCTCACCAAGCTCTGTATGATTCTGAAAGATTAATTTATTGAATGCAGTCATTTGATATATTGTGAGCAAATACATACTATGACTATATGGCTATGATTTATATTTTATAGATGTGTATATGTATGTGTGTGTTTGTGTGTATATATATATATATATATATATATATACACACACATAAAATTATAATGGTGTACTCAGGGTAAATCCACCTCAGCCCCGGTGGTGAAACACCAGTGACTTTGCTTTCAAAAAATGAAAGTAAAAACACATATTCTTTTTCTTCTTCTGGTTTGCTGAAGCTGTAGTGAAAATGCACACTCTGCCCTAGGTTTGTGTGTAGAGGGATCCAAAGTTATAAACAATGATTAACAAAGTGATTACAATGGCTTTATTTAGAGCATTATGATGATGATGATAATGATGATGATGATGCTCAATTGTCATGGTCCCCATTGCATTCATCCTTCCCATGCTCAATATCAGATTCTGAGCTGTAACACCAACAATAGCGACTGCACTCCCACTTTTGGTGCTGGGCAGGCCCAGGGCTGTGTGTGGCCAGGAACTCCTGCAGGTCCCACAGCCTCCCAGTGCTCCCACTGGGCTCACCACGTCTCACCTGGAGCTGCACCCGGTACCTCAGAACCACACAGGCAGCCCAAAAACCGGGATACGGGAGCAGCTGGCTGCAATCCCATTTTTAGGAGATGTTTGTGAGCCCTACTGTCCCCCTCCAGCCCCCAAAAGGATCATGCAATGAAAACAGAAAGGGAAAATAAAAGCTACCTATCCCCTACACCCTGAATGGCAATGGGGAGGCAGGAATGCTGCCTGGTTGGCTCCGGCTGGAAAAAATGGTGCAAAATATATGTATAAAAGACGGTGGTTCTAAACCCCACATTGTATCCTCACAGCCAGCAGCGACATAAAGCTGCTTTCTTCAGCTAGGAAGTGGATTACATTTTTATAACTAATCCGCAGCTCTTTGACTGAAAAGATTTGCTGAGCCCCCCCTCGCTACTTTTTCTTTTAGGTCTGTGCACTCCAAAAGCTTCCTTCCACCTTCTTCCTCCTGCTTCCCAAAAGTAAATGCACGGCTGTTTTCCTGACTTTACAGTACGTAACTTTGTTTGTGCCTTGCATTGTTAAACAGGATTCACAGACCAGGAACAACAATTTGGGTGACACAACACCCAAACAACTCAGTGCTTCACTGATCCATAAAATCATTATAGGCAACATTGCAGCTTCAACAAGTGCCAAAAATTCTCCCCCCTCCCCGAATATAAAAATAAAGCAGAAACAAAAATAACAAGGCTATTAATCTTTCATTAAGTTAAAGGGATGAAAAGGAATCGCTTAAAGTATCATTCTTTACTTGCACCACAAGATTGGATGCCCCCTGCTAACTTCAAAGGCTCTGAAAGAAGCTGGTTAATATTGTTGGCACAGAACCAGATTGTGGTTTATTTTAGGTTTTCTGATTTTTTTTCAACAAAAGAAAACATTAAGGGTTGGACACTGATTGCTGAGGAACAGTTATTGAAAGAGGCGGCCTTTTGTGCTGCTACCAGTAATATGTCAATTTTCAGACGTGTAAAAGCTGCTCAAAGAATCGTGTCAGTCTGCACAAGGGCTGCTCCTGTTTGCTCTGTGCGTTCAGCTCAGATACAAATCACTGCAATCCCTGTGTGCCAGAGCGCTTGGACAGCAATAGCTCTGTGAAATATGGACTTTCTGCATCCCAAGAGAAGTCACAGATCCCCCTTGAGCCACGAGGTCCCTCCCCTGCTGCCCCACAGCACTGCCACTGCATGCTCACTGCTGCCCAGCCCCGCGGTGTGTTACACTGCTAACACAAGGATTGCTGCTGAGTGACAGAATGAGGCGTTCTGTCCCCGTGCAGGGGTTCGTGCGCCGTGTGCTGCAACCTGAGCTGCAGCTGTGAGCTGCAGGCTGTGAGCTGCAGCTGTGAGCTGCAAGCTGTGAGCTGCAGCTGTGAGCTGCAGGCTGTGAGCTGCAAGCCCTGAGCTGCAGCTGTGAGCTGCAGGCTGTGAGCTGCAAGCCCTGAGCTGCAGCTGTGAGCTGCAGGCTGTGAGCTGCAGGCTGTGAGCTGCAGGCTGTGTGCTGCAACCTGAGCTGCAAGCTGTGAGCTGCAAGCTGTGAGCTGCAGGCTGTGAGCTGCAGGCTGTGAGCTGCAGGCTGTGAGCTGCAAGCTGAGCTGCAGGCTGTGAGCTGCAGGCTGTGAGCTGCAGCTGCTGCTGCCTGGCAGGGCGAGGATGGCGAGGAGCAGGACAGGGCGGGAGTCCGGGATGGGCTGAGGATGTGCTGAGAGCTCAGGGCTCTGCAGAGCCCTGCTCGGGGCGTGTGGCACAGGCAGAACTCAGGGCACGCATCTTCCTCCTCCCCAGAGAAAGGGCGAGCTCAGGGCCCAGCACACGGACAGCCCAGCCTTGTCCTCAAGGGGAGAGCGAGGAAATGCAGGCGTGACCACGAAAGGTGGGGACTCCTGCAGGTCTGAGCGCAGTAATTCCTTGGGGTGCAGCACCTCAATTCCTTGGGGTGAGGCACCTCAGTTCCTTGGGGTGGGGCAGCTCATTCCTCAAGCCTCAGCGTGTCTCGTTTTAGGCAGAGCAGCTGCAGGTCCAAGGAACCTCTCCTGATGCACAGGAGCAGCTGCAACAGTGCCGGGCCCGTGTGAGCCGGGCTGGGGCTGAGCCAGCGGCCATGAGCCCCTCCCGGGGCGGGGAGGGGCAGCACAGCACCCCCGAGCCCTGCCTGGGGACAGCAGCCCTGCAGACACAACTGCAGCTGGCCCCTGCTGCAGGGGCTGCAAGGTTCTGTTCTGCAGGGGCTGCAGGGGCTGCAGGGTTCTGTTCTGCAGGGTTCCCTTGCTGCAGGGGCTGCAGGGTTCTGTTCTGCAGAGGCTGCAGAGGCTGCAAGGTTCTGTTCTGCAGGGGCTGCAGGGGCTGCAAGGTTCTGTTCTGCAGGGGCTGCAGGGTTCTGTTCTGCAGGGGCTGCAGGGACTGCAGGGTTCTGTTCTGCAGGGTTCCCTTGCTGCAGGGGCTGCAGGGTTCCTTTGCTGCAGGGGCTGCAGGGTTCTGTGCTGCAGGGTTCCCTTGCTGCAGGGGCTGCAGGGTTCCTTTGCTGCAGGGGCTGCAGGGTTCCCTTGCTGCAGGGGCTGCAGGGTTCCTTTGCTGCAGGGGCTGCAGGGTTCTGATCCTGCAGAGGCAGAGCCCTCCCAGCCCCGGCCCTTCCCAGCAGTGCCCCTGGTGCTGCCTCCAGCTTCCAGCACGGGCTCCAGGTCCTGCCACCTGCTCTCCCTGTCCTGGCTATGAGAAAGCACCAGCTGAGAATTTTATTGGGGAAATATTCATCTAAAAGGAGTAGGTATTTTAAAAATGCAAACTATACAAGCACAGGGCAATTGGAAGTACCTGTTTCATTTGATCCGCTGCCATTTTGTCCCCTGAGGCAGCACTACTGCATCTGCCCTTTCCAATCCATATTAACAAATAAAACATTTGTCCCTGGGAAGATTTTTTTATTCTTACATCAGGCATAACAACTGCAAATAAATTTGGCTGCATTCCCCGAAGTGTGTTTCGCCCAACATCTCCCTGTCATGCTTCTATCCATTATCTCTCCCAGCTATTCCCTCTGGGCCAGATTCAACATTCATCACAAAATTTACATGTAATCCTCCAGTGTTTGCATAAGGTGTATATACATTCTTGCATATGCCAAATATGACAGATGTCTTAAATTCCTCCTTTAAAACCCTGCTCAGGAAAAGTCTATTATACTCTTGCTGTGATGGATAATGTCCCCCTGGCTTCTAATAAACTATGTATTTTATTTGCCTGAGCTAGTCCATAAATTTCTGGGGCAGGAGGAAAGGGCATGACCATTATCCTTTCTGGGTGCTTTTCAAGAGGAAGCACACGTTTCCTGACAAAACAGCAAACGGGGCCGGTTGCACTGCTGGCCAGGCAGGTTGCCCAATGCCTCCTATTATGAGCCACCTTTCAGCTGCTCATAGCCCTGCCAAAGTGCGTCTGTTTGTCCTGAAATGTGTGATCTCAGCTGACTGCTTCTGTCATCTCTGGGACTAAGATGAAGGATCAAAAAGATTCTGGCACACAAAGTGGCAGTAATTCTGTTATTTGTCTTCACAGAGCCTGAAAGTGTGAGCTCTGTGTTCAGAACAAGTGCTGCAGGAAGGTCCATGGGGAAGGAATAATCCTGTCTCAAAGGCAGTCAGTGGTGTCCATGGAGTGGGAGGAACACAGGGAACTCTGGAGATACAGGGAGGCCCTGAACCACTGAGGGAGGCCTGGCTTCTCAGGAAAAAACCTGCAATTACGGAATGAGGAACTCTGCCATAATGTATGAACAGCAGGAAGCTGATGCTGCTCCAGCAGCATCCCAACTCCTGGCATTTTCTTGGTTTTAAGTGCCTAAGTTCAGCCTGAATAATTTTCTTCTAATGTGTTCCTCTGTGTGTGTAATAAATAATGGCAACAAATGCAAACAATCCAAAATGCAATTATTTCACTTGAGCAGCTGTGTGAACTGCATCTGTCTCAGGTGGAATGGCTCCTACATAACAAAAGGAATTCCTTCCCTCAAAAATTAATTTGCTTTCAAACTTTCTGGTGGAGTTCGCAGTTGGACAGGACAGGGAATGAATTCTCCAGCAGTGTCTCTGCCAGAACCTGAGCAGGGCTGCAGAACAAGGACACCCCTGGGTGTCCTTCCTGGACATGGGGTTTGTCCAATCCCGGGGATTTTATTCTGGGATAAACTCCAGCAGGGAATTTATTCTGACTTTTGTCAGCAAACTTCCCTCGCAGAGGGACAGCTGGGACACCCAGCTGGCTCCCGTGGCACGGGATCAGCCCTTGGCCAGGAGGGTTTGAGCATCCTCTGTGTCCTGGCTGCATCTCGGTGACTCTCACTGAATTCATGCTTCACTCTGTGCAATGTTTATCTTGAAAAGGAGGGCTTTGAGCTTGGCAAAGCAAAAAGACTTTTCAGGAGGGGAATGGCTGGTTCAGCTTGAGAAAGCTGCCTGTTAAATGTTCTATTAATGATAAGATCCTGAAAGAGCCGGTCAGGGGTGAGCAATCTTGCTTTCCTTTCTTACACTATCTCTGCTGAAGTTTCTTTTCCGCTTATAGAGAAGGGGAACAGTTTTCTTTTACTTTCTTTTTTCTTTTTTTCATTTTTTTATCACCAACTTCAACCACAGGGTCAGCTTTGATTTGGGTGAGTCAGAAACATATTTATCTCCTTCTGTGCCTGGGAATGAAGTGTTTCTCCTCATCTCAGAAGAAAGAGATGCATTTTAAATAATAGCAGAGCCAAAAAAGAAAATAAAAGGTAATAATAGCATTTGTTTTACCTGCTACATAGTAGGCCTGATTTATATGTTGTTGGTACGTATATGATTTTAAGAGACTTCTTCAGTTTCTCCCTGACAACGTTTATAGTTTGTTTATAGAAGGAGATCTGTACTCCAGACTTTGTTCTATGCTCTGCTCAGCTCAATTGTTCCAGCAGATAGGCTTGACCCAGTCCTCACCCTGTTTAAGATGTGTTTTATTTTTGCTGGCATTCCATAGTTGCAGGAAGCACTCAAGCCTTAATCTGGACCACTTGTCGGGTAGTGAAAGAAAAACCAGCTCCGGGAGCAATCCTCTCGGAAAGCCGTCCGCGGGTTTTCGGGAGAGCTCAGGGGGCTGCGAGTGCTGCGGGCGGCTCTGAGATCCCGGCGCAGGGGGCTTTGTTATCGCTGCCCCGAGGGAAAGGCAAACGCAGCGCCCGGGGCAGCCGGGCCGGGCTCCGCGCGGTTCGGTGTGCGCGCCCCGGGGCGGGAGCGGAGCCGGGGGAGCTGCGAGCCCCGGAGCCCGCGGGGAGCTGCGAGCCCCGGCCCCAGCCCCGGCCCCTGCCCCTGCCCCTGCCCCTGCCCCTGCCCCTGCCCCTGCCTCTGCCCCGGCCCCTGCCCCGGCCCCTGCCCCAGCCCCGGCCCCTGCCTCAGCCCCGGCCCCTGCCCCTACCCCGGCCCCGGCCCCGGCCCCTGCCCCAGCCCCGGCCCCTGCCCCTACCCCGGCACCGGCACCGGCCCCGGGAGCCGCCGGGGCACCGCCCGTGCCCGGGCACAGCGGGGCACGGCACCACAGGCCGGTCCTGGCTGGGTTCTGGGAGTGCCACAGGTCCTGGCAGGGCTTTGGAGCATCCTCGGCTCCTGTGCCCATAGAAACTGGGCACTAGCAGGGCAGGCAATCCTGTGTGGGATCTCCTATGGGCAGCCTGGGGAGAAGCTCACAACATTCCCGATCTCAGAGCAAGCTGCATTGCCTCTCTTTCTTTAGCAGCTACACCACCAGTCCTGTTCCACAGCTGTAGCTGTGTTTGCAGGAATCACTGTAAATACTTCCTTTTTTGTAATATGTTTCCTCTTATTTGTTTGTCCATTTGGGGACTGCACAGTTCTCCCTAAGCATCCCTCCAGAGCACTGCCATCCCGCTGCTCCAGGACGTGTCTGTAGCCGAGCTCTGGTTTCGTTTAGAGGCACAGTCAGGATTCCACACTCCTCAGGCCGGGCTGGAGCAGCCCCGATCTGCCTGGGGAGGGCTGGAGCAGAAGCTGCTGGGAAGGCAGAGGAATGCTGCAGTTCCCAACCAGGGTAACCTGCCTGGGGCGGAGATTTCTGCCCAAGCCACAGCACCTGGAGCCTGAGTTATGCCTGAAGTGAAAGCTTCACATCCCTTCAAAAGCTGCAATTCAAAAAAACGAAAAAAGAGCTACCGTGATTTCACCAAACTTTTTGTGAACTCTCTGATTCTTCACGGGGTCCCGTTGTTTCTTGCCCAGTTTGCATGGTGACAGTGACTTCAATAAGTCAATTTTGCTCAGTTCCGAAACAGATCTCCCTTCTGTCACTTCTGTGTTTGATCCATTTCAATTTAATTAAGTGGTCAAATTTTAAAGTATCTTTTTTCCATCTTGAAAAATAAAATTCTTCACTGTAACTTTTCAGAAGAATGTCTAGCTAGGTCTTGATTTTTCATTTGGAATAAGTCTGAGGTTTTACACTCCTGAGAGATTGTTTAAGCAGCCATCTCACTTATCTGCTGTAAAAACAATATTTTAAAGAGGCAATTTTCTGTGAAAGAAGCTGGTCCGACATGTGACTCTCTTCTGTCTTGGATGGATCATTTGCTCAGACATAGTGAATTCTGCAGGATCTGATAACTTCATTGCTCACGAAGTAATCACAGAGAAAGAATCAGTTACTATATCATCATTTCTGCTTTGTTTCTTATTTCTTGCCATTTACACTTGAAAAAAGTCCTTGAGTTATTGATTAGTCTTCTTGGCTTAAAGGACCTGTCTTTTGCCAGGCTGAAAGAAAAAATTATTCAGATTCTTTACTTTTGATTCACCATTGCTCTGACCTAATGAATGGTATCCTTCCTTCTAATGACCCAAAACATCAAGGGTGGCTTCCTACTCTGTGAAAAGACACAGGTCCAGCTATTTCATTGGGATAAAAAACTTGTTAATAAAATCAGCACAGTGCCTCAGATGTTCCCCTGTTAGACCTCCGGCAGCAGAGTCACAGATCTTAAGAAGAAGAAGAAAGGGAAGGGGAAACAGAGATTCATGGGAGAAAAAAAGGGGGGGAAAGTGTGATTTTAGATGGTATCAAACAAAAGAAAATAATGTTACCACCAGTCCTCTCCCACCAAATTTGCCTCTGCCCACTTCAATGGTGGGCACTGCTCAGGTCAGGGATTCATTAAAATGCAATAATGTGACAATATTTCTGAAAACAGGGAGCCATCGTGGAGCTACTTGAAGAATTCTCCTTAAAGGGACCGATTCAAACCCAACTAGGATCTCCTGCATTGATTTCAAGAGGCTTTCAATTACATCAGAACCCTGTGGGGTTGAAACAAATGCTGAGTGGGCTGTTGGCAAGGTGTGTGAGGGAGCCAGCACTGCTGGGACAGAGTTTATCAGGGACAGGAACACACCAGCACTGCTGGGACAGAGTTTATCAGGGACAGGAACACACCAGCACTGCTGGGACAGAGTTTATCAGGGACAGGAACACACCAGCACTGCTGGGACAGAGTTTATCAGGGACAGGAACACACCAAAGTTCATCAGAAGTCTCAAACTTGTTGTATCTAGACTATCTAGACTATCTAGGCTATCTAGACTATCTAGACTATCAGTATTTCCTTCTCCCCCAGTACATTTTACAACTGCATGTCCTTTTCAAATGCCCTTGCACGTCCTATTCCCAGCACTGACCTCTACTGTCTGTGCTGGACTTGGGTATTATATTTTACTGAAATGAGATCTCTTTAATCAGCTTTCAAAACATTGTGAACTGGAACTGCTCTTATTTAAAAGTTTAACTTTACTTTCATCAATTTATAATCAGAGTTCCTCTGGTATGTTTGATTCCTGACAAACAAGGATAAAAGTCTTGTGCCCCCATTGCTAATGAGATGATAAAACAGCAGGGATCAAGTTTTTAATTACTACAGGCTATGCACTGGAGAGGTACCAGTGATATTTTCTATTGCATGTCTAAGTTGTAACTTCAGGCTTATGACAGTCATGCTGTGTTCCTCTGCCTTTGATGATCACTCATCTTTGTCTCCTGAGAACACACAAAAATGTCTGAGCTGGGCTCCTGGGGGCTGCAATTATTGCTGTAACCTGGCACAGGTTCCAGGGCAGCACCAGCTCTGCTCAGCAAGGATCCCGTGCCGGAGCCAGGGAGAGCACACGCAAAACATCGGCAACTTCTCACACAATCTAGATTCTCCATCTAGTTGTTTCTTTAATAATTACGCTTCTAATTAAGTGGGAGAATAATTTAATATTGTTCCCTTTTTTCCTTTTAGAAGCACAATCTGTTACCTTCTCATACATAAAGCATCAGGGCCACAGGCACGCAGCAGTGCACGTTTTTGGCACTAGGGGAGCCAGGTCTTGGAGAACTGGCAACACAAGCATGATTTTGGAAATGATCATCATTCCTACCCACGTTTATAAGCTTGTTGAGTGAGTTTTGTTTCCTGGAATAAAATTAATATCGATGCAAGGGATTAAAATGCATGTCTAAGTAATAAATATCTTCATTATTGGGCAGAGAGAGCTGGGGCTGGTAACGTTGCAGGCCTGTCCTTCCCGTCCCCAGTGCTGCAGCTCTGCAGCACCCTGCTCAGCCTGCATGCATGGGGCCATCACTGTGGCTCTGCCAGTGCTGCTGTCACACAGAGGAGAGAGGGTTCCCTTGGGAGCCCTGCAAGGCCAACAGAGGAGCAGCATGGGCACAGCAGGAAGGTCCCCTCTCCCTGCTGCCCTGGGCCACAGCTCTGCTCACACCACCAGGGATCCGTGGGGAGGAAAAACCTGAGGAAAACCACTCCAAGTATCTCCTCAATGAACCTCTGTGAGGTTTTTTCTCTGAAGTTCATCTTCTCATGAACGAGTTTGTGAAATCTGAACTTGAGCCCACCAGGTTTTTCAAATCAAGCAAAGGCTGTTTCCACTCAGGCCATGTCCCCCAAAACTTCCTCTGAACCCACCACTGCTTTTCTTCTGCCACAGCTGCACAGCTTTGCCACTGTTCCATGGCATCCTACAGACATAATTTCCTTTAAATCCCTTTATGCTGAGAGAGCACTCTATGAAAAATTATTTCATCCCTACTTTGTGTTGCCTTTTCTGTTTAATCTCTGCTTGATGTGAGAGATAGGTATGTCTCAGCCTTTTATCCAACTAAAATGAAGCTGCCATTCCTTTCCTTAGTTCCTTCAGTTTGTACTTCCTCTCTGCAGCTAAATCCTAACCCAGGACAGAGTTTTCCCTCTGGGGAAGGAGTGAAGACCACAGAAGCAGTGACTTCTCCAGTGGAGTCAGCAAGGGGAAAAAGATGAGCCTGGGCTCAGGAGCAGGAGGTCCCCCTTGAGTGCTGAAATACAAAAAAAAAAAGAAACTACTTTTTCTCTGCCTAAACAAAGATTTTACAGTGGCGTTTGCATTTGGCATCTCATTTTTCTTCAGCAAATTTATTTCCTGTGACTCTTTCATTAGAAGAGCTGTAGTGTGCATCAAGAACATTATTTTGCTTATACAAAAGGAAAACTGGATAATAGGTGCTTTTTATGTCTCCTGCTGCTGGGGAGCCATAATATTTAAGTCATAAATGGGCAAATGTCAAAGCGGGTCTCCCGCTGTGCCTGACTCCCTCTAATAATTAGGTGATGTTTTATTGTTCTGTGACTGAGTTGTGAGTCCAGCTGTCAGCTGACATAACTGCTAATGGAAGGACCACATTCCTCATGAGCAGACAACTCCCTTCAAAACCCATGGCATATTTACAGCCCTCAGAGCTGCAGGATCAGGTTTCAGGCCATAGCTGTGCACAGCAAAGCAATATCTCAGCCTATGTGACTGCAAGGATTTGACTGCAAAATTTCATATTCATAGACAATAAGGAGGACCAGACCTTCCAGCCAGCTATGAGTGGGCCTTGCCTTTTTCTCCCCCATCCATGGAATCAGAAGGAAGGAAAGAGCACCTTTGTGGTTCCCAGCCACCACAGTAGACATTTGGAGCAGCAACCCAATAAAAAGATTTAGCAGCTTGCCAAAAGGCAAAACCTTTCTCTTGGGGCTGCCAAACCCAGGGGAGAACCTTCCCACCCTGACTTACCTGTCCTCCCAAGGGCCCAGGCAGCAGCACCCGCTCAGCACCTGCTGGAGGAGCTGCTCTGGCAGAGTTAGATCCTGCTGGAGGGAACGAGGGTTGGTGTCCATAGGAATGGGGATTGGTGTCCATGGGAATGGGGGTTGGTGTTCCATAGGAATGAGGGGTTGGTGTCCATAGGAATGAGGGGTTGGTGTTCCATAGGAATGAGGGGTTGGTGTCCATAGGAATGAGGGGTTGGTGTTCCATAGGAATGAGGGGTTGGTGTCCATAGGAATGAGGGGTTGGTGTTCCATAGGAATGAGGGGTTGGTGTCCATAGGAATGAGGGGTTGGTGTCCATGGGAATGGGGGTTGGTGTTCCATAGGAATGAGGGGTTGGAGTCCATGGGAATGGGGGTTGGTGTTCCATAGGAATGAGGGGTTGGTGTTCCATAGGAATGAGGGGTTGGTGTCCATGGGAATGAGGGGTTGGTGTCCATGGGAATGAGGGTTGGTGTTCCATAGGAATGAGGGGTTGGTGTCCATGGGAATGAGGGTTGGTGTTCCATAGGAATGAGGGGTTGGAGTCCATGGGAATGAGGGGTTGGTGTTCCATGGGAATGAGGGGTTGGTGTCCCTGGGAATGGGGGCTGTTGTCCCTGGGAATGGGGTTGGTGACAGGGGTCCTGCTGTGGGGCAGGCGCTGGCTGTCTCAGGGACTCTCGCCAGGCATTCTGCAGGGACAGGGTGTGTCCCTGTGTCCCCCTGGCAGCACAGGGATGGTCCCTGGACGTGTCCCGTGTCCTGGGCCTGTCTGGAGAGCAGCCAGGGGAGGGCACAGCTGCAGGAGCTGCAGGAGCTGCAGTGGGACCCCTCTGTGCTGGGGAGCCTCGGGTGAAGGGAAGGGTGGGAGCTCGGGATCAGCCTCTCCAGGAGGTGCCCTGGAAAGGAGGAGGGAAAGGTTCTGCGGATCGGGAGCTCTGTGTGCTCACAAACCCCTCCTGTGGCAGCTGTCACACGTGTCCAGCAGCACTCAGGACACGCGGGGTCCGTGGGACAGGACTGTTCTGAGGATTGCTGTGATTGCAGAAAATCAAATCAGCTCCTCGCTATTCCATATTCTAGCAAGAACTCCCCACTGAAAGGGCACTCTCCTTCAGCATGTGCTTGGGAAAACAAGACAAACATAGCTCATTCAAAGGCAGCGTTCAGGAAGAACACTGAGAAAACGCAGAATCTTAACACCTCCCTCCCTAACCTTTAGTCTGTGAAACCTTCTCTGGTGTGACACCATTTTCTGGGCAGAATCCTTAAGGGCAGTCCCATATTGCCAGAGTTTTTGATAGGAAATTTATTTGCCACGGCATTCTATTGGACATAAAAATTATATTTAAAAAAATAGCTGAAAAGAAAGGCAATCATTAAATCAGTAAATTCTAGGGCTTTACTAACAGCCCTATATTGACCCTGGTGAAGATGTTAATTCACTTTAGTGGTTATAGGAATAGGAAAAAAAGCACAGTGGGGAAAAAAAAAAAAAGGAAAAAAGAGGAAACAATGTGAGATATTTTTCTGCTTTCTAAACACTAACTAATCAATCAGCCGAGTTTTTGCTAGATAAGAAAGTTCCAGTGGTGGCTATTTGTGAGATACTTAATGCACAGAGACTTTTTTAAAAATTATTTTTGCCCAGGAGACAAATGTGTAACCATATGATTTTTTCCCCCTGCTATGTTAAAAATGCATTTATATTTTTTCAAGCACACCCCGATTAAAGAGGGCACATCTGTTTTAAGTCCTTCTTTATGAAAATTACTGAGCTTCCTCTGAAAGCTTATCTTTTAATTTCAAAATTCTTTGTAGCAATAACTTAGATAATAACCAACCATATTTCTGTCTTCTTTAGAGGAGAAAAAAAGAGAGAGAGAGAGAGAAAGAAAGAACCATTTTGAGCTTTGAACTCCCCCTCCCTCCCCTGGCTGGGTCTCCTTTGAAAAGGCCCCCCTCATTTGCGTTTAAAATGGATGTTCCGTAGTGCTTGATTAGTGCTCGTGTGGGATAGCAGGCGCTCGGAGCGCCGCGCTCAGCTTGAGCCCGCGGATTATTCATCAACTTCCCCGGCAGGGGGGACCCTGCCCTCTCCCGCTCACCACCAAAGCCCTCAGCCTGCCTTTTTAGCACGGCTTTTTTTCCCCTTTTCACGAAGTTGGGGTTTTTTTGGTTTATTTTTTTTTCTTTTCCCCACGCCTTTTTCCCCATTTAGGGTTTATTTGAGCGCCCATAGCAGCAGATCCTTTTTCCAGCAGCCCGGCCCACGGCGCTGGGGCAGGGAATGGACGGGGCGGACGGACCATGTGTGCCTGCTTCCAGCATTGTCTGGGGCAGGGATCATTTCAGTACCCAAACCGGGCCCGGAGGGGCGCTCGGGTTTGGCAGCACGGCCCTATTATGGCACCTCCATCTTTCCCTTCCCCTCGCTCTCACTGATGTTTTGTTTATCCTTTATTCGGATGTAGAGGACGTTGGGCCGGGTCTGTATTAGCAGGATTTCAATAACATTTATGGTGGTTGCTGTCAGCACTTGGAACACCGAGTCTAAGCCAGCTCTGAGCAGACTTTTACAAAACTGTTATTTGGCATTAGCTACCTGTGCCTGTTTGTGGTATTTGGTTGTTGTCATTCATCATCCCCGCTGGGATGACGCCTCAGAACCAGTGAAAAGGGGCTGCCTTTGTGCAGAACACAAATAAACAGCAGGCAGTTCTGTGTGCCTGAGGTCTAGCCCAGTTTTGTGTCCTCTGGGCTCACACAGGAGGAGTTCCCTGCAAGCCTGGGGTCTCCCCGCCCCTGAGGTACAGGATATTCTGGATATTCTGGATGCAGGAATATTTCCAGTGCACCACAGAGAGGTTTCCCCAGACATCGGTGAGTGGCACATTCTCCTTTGCTCCTTTGTCTCCTTTGCCAAAGGCAATCCCCCTCCTTGAACATGGTGAGTACACAGGAAATTATCACATCTACAGAAAGGCAGAATGACTTTTAACTCTACCCACCCAAACCAGGCACAACTTGGATGATTAGTTTTGAAGACTCTATTGTTGATGGAAAGAAACCAGCACCTGCAGAACGTGGCCATCCACATCGATACTTACACTGAAAAGAATGTCCTGTGCTTACGGTGTATCCTATTGCCACTGATGGAATACAGATTGCTGGTCTGGAGCAAACTCCTCAATTTTAGCCAGCAGAGACTGGGAGAGAACCTTCACACTTGCTAAGACACAGGATAGTTTGGTGCAATGCTCACCATCACTAACTTTCCTAAAGTTAACAGCTACCATGAGCTGAATTTCATTTTTTATTTCCTTCTGGCATCCCTGAAAGTTCTGAAAAAAAGATTTATCTTCTTTGGTACTTTTAGTGAACTGTACTTCTCCTTTGGGACATCTTTAATCTGCTTACAAGGAGGTTAGTGGGAGTAAGAGACACAGAACAGCATAAGCAGACTTTGAAAACAAGAACTTCTTTACACCCACGTGGCACCCACAGCTCCCTCTTCCTGGGGAATGCAAACTAATGATACATCTTCTCTCTTTGTTGCCTCATTTTCTGGTTTTGAGCCTCTACATCCTGACTGAGCTGTCTCCCCATGAAAGCAGTGCATGTAAAAGATGTGGTATTTTAAACCTCTCCACACCGTGCCAAGCCCAGGGCTCGTGGTGTGAATCCAGATGCTCCCTGCAGGCCCTGGCTCCAGGGGCTCTGCCAGCTGTGTCCAGCTGCACAACCACAGAGCTGTGAGGAGCTGCAGCCTCGGAGCTCAAGGAATGCTCTGGCTCTATCCAGTGCTGGACACAGGCTAAAGAGATTGTGCAGCTGAAGCTGAGGGCTGAGGTGCCTGGATCTCCCAGGAACCTGTTTGGAGCCCAGCAATGTTCCCTCAGCCAGCCCTCGGTGCTTCCTCCCTCCTCCCCGTTTTGTGTCTGCCACAGAGCACAGCAGTATCCGAGTGTCAGCCAGAAGAGCCTCGTGTGAATTCTGCCTCTTTCTTCTCTTTCCCAGGAGGAATCCATGTAACAAGAACAGAAATTCAAATGCATCCGTGGATAGATATCCATAAATGCATATGCATGGGGACCAGTGACACCAGTAAGGAGCTGGTGGCTCTGCAGGGACAGAGGGGTGTGCCCAGCACTGGCATCAAAGCAACGCAGGAGCCAAGATGAGCAGTCCCAGGAGACTGCAGGAGGTGTTGCAAGGGATGGAACGACACATCTTGCAGAGGTGCTGCACTGCAGCCCTCACCAATACCTTGGGAATAGTCGGGAATATCCCGGGAATACCCCGGGAATATCCCTGTGCCATCCCGGGAATATCCCAGGAATATTCCTGTGCCATCCCAGGAATATTCCTGTGCCATCCCGGGGATCTCCCTGTGCCATCCCGGGGATCTCCCTGTGCCATCCCAGGAATGTCCCTGTGCCATCCCGGGAATGTCCCTGTGCCGGGATGTCCTGGGCCCCTCAGCAGGGAGCTGTGACCTGGCCCAGCCCCGGGGGCCCGGGTGGGTCTGAGCCAGGGAACTGCAGCACAGGAGAGCCCAGGGGGCAGCTGGGGACCCTCGGAGCCATCGCTGTGTCCAGAGGGGACACTGCAGGGGCTGTGCCACAAACCCCAGGGACAGGGGCAGAGCCTGTGGTGCCAGATCTGTGTCAGATCCACCTCGATGCGTGTCCTGCAGCCATGCACCCCCTGCTCCAGGGCAGCAATGCACTGCAGCAATCTCGATGCATGTCCTGCAGCCATGCACTGCAGCATTCGGTCTGGCAGCACACCTGGAACACACCAGGGCAGCAGGCTCAGAATTCAGGCCAGAACAGATTTGAAATAAAATGCAGTTGTTGCATCTTGAGGTTACTAACCCCGGAATCCTCACACCACAACCAGAGCCCTTCCTCCCAGGAGCCCATCTGAAAACCCATTCAGCAGGATGGTTTGTGACATGGGCCATTGGGCATCTGACATTTTAGAAGTTAAACAATTCAGAATTTTTTAAGTCAATATCCACAAATATTCCCAGGGAAGCAAGCGAAAAGGTGACAGATGCTCTGCACGTAGCAAACACAAATTTTAACACAACATGAAATGTGTGAATGATTTAAACTCAGTTGCAAAATTAATTATTGGAGGTTTAAAATTGTAAAGCACCATTTAGGCTTTAAAGAATGTTCAAAATAAAGAAAATGACTCAGGTATTTATTGTTTTTCTTCAATTTACATTGATGCTATAAATAGCTGACAAGAAATGATGACAAATAAGCTATTGTAACCCTTTGGGAGTTTATTAGGTCATTTGTGAGAGGTCTGAATAGAGTCATTTGTTGCCCTCAGGTGTTTGAGAGTCTCTTTACCCTTGGGAAAGGAATTTAACAAAGGAGTGTATTTCAAAGCAGGCACTCTGTGTTTTCCACCCTTTTTCTGAAGTGTTTTCAAACACACTCCAAGCTAAAATTTCTCAGAAGTGAGAAAAGGAGGTGTATATCAGATGACCCCTGAGGCAGCTGACAATCCGGGGGAGCAGGAGATAGGGCCACATTTCAGATGCTTGAATCCCAAATACATTTTCACTATAGGAGGCCCTGATTTATTTTCCCTCCACCCACTGGGTGCAAACTTTGAAATGCACAATACAGAGGTGTTGGACTAATGCCCTACTTGCATTTTTTTATTTGGCTGAAATGTGACATGTCTTGTCTCTTGTCTGCTCCCAGAAACACTGGGCAGGTCCTTGGTTACAAAAAGACATTTCATCTGCCTTTATCTCTCTCCTCAATCAGATGGAGCAGCAGCATTTGCTGAGGCTGAAATGAAACAGGTTGTCAGGCAATAGCCACAGAGCCATCAGAATGAACCTGCCAAAACAGCTCTGAGGAAAAAACAGCTACAGGTCTGATTGCCCAGGGAGCATCCAGGCCACCTCTGCTCCAAGAGCAACGGCCCAGGCAGTCCCCTCACAGGGGAGACATCCTGCAGGACTGCAATCCCTCTGCCCCAGCCCATTCCTGGGTGGATCCAGGCTGGCACTGCCACGGAGGCTCTGCAGAGCAGCACCAGCTCAGGCCAGGGACTGCACGGGGCTCCAGTCCTTTCCACCACTCTCAAAAATTATTTCCTGCCCTTATTCAGGGCTTCAAGAGCCTACTGTCATCCACTTGGACTCCACTTGAACCCTCTCTCAAGTGAATGCCCCGCAGCTCTTGTCTTCAAACAGTGATGTCCATCCTTTTTGATCATCCCAGTCATGCAGATTTTCAAAGGCAGAGCTGATGCTCACGGCCCCTCTGCTCTCCTGCTTTCTGATTTCTTGACTGGACTCACTGTGCATTCAGTTCACAAGCCATTCATGCAAATAAAGCACTGCACACTCAAAAGATGTCCACGATGAGGAATAGCTGAGACCAGACTGCCCCTATTGGAATAATTCATGTAGCCCACAGATCTTTTGCTTAGGCTAAATTTGAGAGCATACAAAAACTTGTTTGTCAGTAGCAAATATTGTAACTGTGACCAGAGCTTATCCTGGATTCTGGCTGCCACTCACTCCTGGCTACCCTGCTCTCTATGGGTCTTCCCATTCCTAGCCCACGTTGTCCTGGATGTACCCACAGACCACATGCATCCAGCTTGGAGAGATGCACTGACTCCTAAGCAGCCTCTGCTGCAAAGAGCCTGAGGAGCTTCCTCAAGACAGTTTTTGTGCTGGAAAAGTACAGAAGAGTAATTTGGAGTGCCTGAGGAAATCTATAATCAAAAAGTTCAGTGCATTTGAAACTAGGCACTTTCAAGAATAGAGAGCATGTGAGCAGGAGATCCCAGCATCAGCTTGGTACTCAGTTCAGATGACAAATGTGACTTCAAGTCTTGACAGACAAATACAGGAGAAAGAAATAGGAAACTTTTAGATGTCTTTGACACACTGCAGCAAAGTCTCTGAAAGCTACGAACCCTCCAAGGAAGTCTACAACTGCTGGCCAGGGAGCATCCATCAGCCCAGCAGTACAACAGGCTGGCTGAGGCACTGAGCTCGTCTGGATCACTCTCGTGTACGCAGCAGCAGGACCTGGGTAAGTCCTGCCACGGTGGAAGAAGAACAGGTTCAAACACAGATTCCTTTGGAAAAGGTCAGGGAGCACCAAGTGTTGGGGTTTTGTTTTCCTGCTAAATACAAACCAGTTGCCTTGGTGCAATGAAGTGTTCAGCCTGAACAAGCTGCAGTGGAAGCAGAGCAGAGGGTGGTGGTTTGGTGGGTGCAGGTAACCAGGTGCACAGAGCATGCAGAAACGTGTCTGACTCCGGGCTGTGCTCTCCCACCCTGCTCAGCCCTGCGCCCCACACCTCAGGGAGCCAGCAGCAAAGGCCTTGCTCTGACACTTGACTGCTACACAAGGAATTCACTGTGCCTTCTGTAACTCAGGATATCACTCCTGATTTGTGTGCTTGGCTGTCGTGGGTGTGTGCTTGTCAGATACCCAAGAGCTCGACCCATCCTTCAGAAGAAATTCTGGGAACCCTGAGCCTGTGAATCCCCGTGCTCAGGCAGGCTCTGGGTGTGAGCACAAAGCTGTGCCCGCCCCGGGTGCCCGTGTCAGTGACAGCCCAGCACAGCCCCGGTGCCACCAGGCCACTCATTGGCATGCACAGCACTGACACAGGCTTCCATGAAAACATTTCAGAAATGATTTTGCAACTTAAGAAAACATACTTCAGCAATTACCATTTCCTTTACCATGAAACCAAATTCACTGTACATTACAGCTTTAAAGCTGAGATCTAAGGTTCAGATCAACCCTTTAATCCTGACTGTGGCTTCGGGTACTTCCTGATATTTATGAGAAATGCTCCAGGCCTGCAGCTGGGCTTTGAACAAAAAATAATGAACTTCGTTGACTGTGAACAAAGTTCTACACTATTTTAAAGAAAGTTAAGCTGTGACATTTTTTAATCCCACACTAAATCACATAACCCAAATTCTCTGCATAATTCAGGAATGTTCACAGCAATAAAAAGACAATTAGATCAAACTGGGTTGCTAAATGAGCTGAAATCAATCTATCTAAACTTGAGAATTCTCGCTAGCCTCTCTCCTGAATGAAATATTCCCATTTTACTATATAATATCTGAATCAAAACACTGTCTATTCTAACATACTTCATGCACTAACTGTCCATCTCCTCTTGCTAAAGTATAGGTAATAAAGGATAGCTTACAGAATACACACCTTACAGAATTTAGTATTATTTATTGAATGTGGTGCACAAATCCAATCACAGTATTAACTTCTGGAGGCCTTGTTCCTGTCTGTAGAATGTGACCTCTCCATTTAGTACAGCTGTTATTCAGAACTTATGGCAAATCACTTCTTGCTCCCTTCACGCAGGACTGGCACACAAGATAAATGTCAGCTAGGCCTGACCTGAATCTTTAATGGGCAGAAATTACCAGAAAGTATCAGTTTGGTAGAGTATGGAAATGTCAGCAGGGGGATGGTGGTGTGCAAACAAGAGGCCGTTTTCTCTCCAGAGGGCAGAGTGGCAGGACAGGGCTGGCAGTGGCAGGGAGGATGCAGGGGTCAGAGCAGGCTGTGAGCAGGGAGCACAGCCCAAAGCCTCTGGCTGCACACACAAATCACTGTCCAGGGAACAGGGGAACTCCCCACTGCTCCAGGAACACAGCCTGAGAGAAGAGACACAAGGAATGGGGGCTCTGACAAAAGGAGTAAGAACCTGAAGGAAAAGTCAGAAATTAGGGGTGAAAAAAGTAGACTAGGGAACAACAGGGAAACAAAGTTGGCACATTTATTTTCCCTCTTCTGGAGATAAAGTACTTCCATGATATTTGTTATGCAGTTGTGCATTATCCCTTTGTAGAAATATTTTTTTCTCTTGTCACATGGCTCTTGCTCTCTGTTTTGGGATGGGGATGCTGCCTTGCCTGTCCCCACACTCCAGGCAGGGCAGTAAATCAGGCTCCCCTGAGCAGCACATCAGTTCCTCTGCCCCAGGCTCCATTACAGAATGTGACCCTCAAAACCTGCCCTGGGAAGAAGCTCATGAGACAGTGTTCCAGAGACCACACAGTCTTTAAAACTTTGCCTCTCTCACTTTATAAAAAAAACTAATTAAGAGTGTAAAAACACTGTGGTCCAGTCTCACAACTTGTTAATACTAACCACAGAAATGTGAATTCCCATCTGAAAATTTCTAAACAAATATTTAATGAGATTCAGGAGCAACATTTTGGCCTTCTGAGAACCTAGCCATGCATGCAAGTTCCTGAGTTCTGTTCTGATGGATTCCTTGCTTCCTCAGTGCAGCAAATAATGGGTTTTACTCTTCTGTCTCGAGGTGGTGCCTTTTCTGGGGTTAGAACAGAACAGCTGTGACACCTGCTGATGGTGTTACAAGAAACAGATGAAGGTAAGAGTTCAACCTTCTTTGTGAGGCATTTGTACCACAGTCCTAAAGGTAGGGAAGTGTTTTCCTCACTGTGTGCATTGGAGTCATTTAATTTACTGCTCAGGATCCCAAAGTGCGCTCACTACACAAGTTAACAGCTGTCTGCTGGTACAGTTCCTGCCTCCTACCTCCTCAGGCATCTTTTTCCTGTTTATACTTGTACATCAAATGGGCCTTTGGAAAAATCCCTGATTTTCTTTTGTTCTGTTTTCTTTGTTCTGTTTCCATGCGGTCTTTTCCCCTTTGGAGATGACATGGATGGGAAATGGCTCATTGTAGCAACAGGAGACAGAAGGCAAAAACAATTGCATCACGGGTAAAGCAAACATCAAAGTGGAGACCAAGCCAAAGAGCTGGGGAAAAAAATTCATATGTGATATTTAGACGTGTTGAAGTCCAGTTTGGGAGGCTTTGTGGCAATACAAAAAATCAAGTGCACACAGTCACCATTTTCCAGCCCTTGTTTGTCCTGGTGTTTCTGTGAACCAGCCTGAGCTAAGAACATGATGGACCTGCTGCCTTTTCCACATCCCCTCTGACTGTGAAAATCCTGGACTGAATTGTTTAAAAAAAGCAGCTCTGAAAGACTGTGAACAAAACTGGAACCCATCTTTCACTAAGTACTAATTAACTGTCTGACAGCCCACGTATAAAAATTAGTGTGCTTATTGTTGATGTTTATTTTCACTTTAATAAGGAATTGCTGTAGGTAGCCAGCCTGATTAAGTACTTTTAACAACTCCCTTCTAAAGATAATTAAGTTCTGCAGTGAAATGTAAGGAATTTGGCATACAAAAACCATTAAGCGGGCAGATACTTGAAATGAATAAACAAACATAACTCTTTCCAACACACACATTCTGCTTTCTCATGATTTACATAACGCAAATGACTTTGACAACATCTTTATATTCTGTTTATCTTAAAATACTGCTGAGCCAAAAAAATGTGCATATTGTTTTTCTGCAGCTTTAAGCCTCTGACCTACTGTGGAGTTCTGCAGGCTACAGAGCAATAGAAGTTGCCAGTGTGGGTGAAGAGCCCGTGGCCAGGAGTAATCACTGCTCTTAAAAGCACTGAACACACCACATCTAAGTGTATGCATCGAGCCTGTTAAATATTTATCCACATTTATATGTGAATAATGGACATCGCATGCTGGAAGTGCTTCAGCTGTCTTCAAGCAGCAACATCCACACTTTCATAGTTCCAAAGCTCTTTAGAACTTCTGGAAATCTGGATTCCCGAGTGGGTCGCTGTGCTGACACAGTAAGCACAAGAACACTGGCTTTGAGGACAGACTGACAATAAAAATGGAACCAAGAGAGATATTCCTATTATTTAAGTATTAATGTTAACAGTGTCACCCACTTCTACCTGGAACAGCAGAGAACAAGGAAAAGGAACCTTGTTCACTGCAGGTGCCTCAAAACTTGTAAATGACCTCACAAGATCAGAGCAGTGTTGCACAAAGGTATTTATTAGGTAATGTTCTCTCTCATCCCTGGAAGTCAGTGTCTCCAAACACACCACGGCCATTTAACCTTTAAGCAAAGGCACACTTGTAAACAAGTGCATAAGCTTTGCTAGTTCTCTTGTGAAGCCCGAAATACCAGTTCTAGTTCTCTGTAACAGCCACAGCAACTGGGTCAGCTTCAGTACTCAGAAAAAGGTGTTTTTCCCCTGTGTTTGATTGCTGCTCTGCTGGAGAATGTCCCTCTGTGGAAGGACGGCCACTCCTGGGGTTTGTCGTGTTGATGCCACCGGGTTGTGTCACATCGCTCCTGGTGACAGTTCCACTGCCAGCAGTCACAGCAGTGACTGTTCTGTGGCAGCGAGGAAGTTATGCTGATTTTTATTTATCACTTAATAAAGTCATTTAATAAAGTCAAAGTAAAAACGTGTTTTAATAGATGTTTTTATGGTGAGGGTTGTGCTTCATTGTTTTATAGTTCCATGTAAGTTTGATTAGTCAGTTAGGAAGTCATAATTTCTAAAGACCGACATGTATTGTATTGCTGGGAGATACAGAGCATTAAGCACATGCATGTTATGTGCATTAATTGGAAGCACTTTAAAACATTTTAAATATATCAGTGGGTTTTCATGTACCACATCTGATTGATTTTAAATTTCCCAAAACTGGTAAATGTAGATACTGTCAACAGAAAGAACCTCAGGGCTGATAGAAAGGTCACCGGGGGGCTGCTGGAGTGTCCGAGCTGCAGGGGCAGCCACGGCTACACCGGAGCGGAGCGCGCTGTCCCTGGCCGGAACAACGCCGAGCCCATTCCTTGTTTGACTGCTCCACCTCCCGGTGAACGGAAATTCACCTTCCAAGCAACGGGCTGGAAAGGGAGGAAACAAACCCTTCTAGCGGGAATATTCTGCTCCTGCTCCCCCACGGGACACCCGGCGCCCACCCTGCAGCGGGGCACGGCCGGAGCGTCCGGGGAGAGCCCCCGCCGTCCCCGGAGGGTCCCGCTGCAGCCCCCGGGGGGAGCCCCTGCAATCCCTGGGGGATCCCGGTGCAGTCCCCGCCGGCCCCTGAGGGTCCCGCCGCAGGTCCCGCCGCAGGTCCCGCCGCAGGTCCCGGTGCGGTCTCGCCGCAGGTCCCGGTGCGGTCCCGCTGCAGGTCCCGGTGCGGTCCCGCTGCAGGTCCCGGTGCGGTCTCGCCGCAGGTCCCGATGCAGGTCCCGCTGCAGGTCCCGATGCAGGTCCCGGTACGGTCCCGCTGCAGGTCCCGCTGCAGGTCCCGCCGCAGGTTCCGATGCAGGTCCCGCCGCAGGTTCCGGTACGGTCCCGCTGCAGGTCCCGCTGCAGGTCCCGCCGCAGGTTCCGATGCAGGTCCCGCCGCAGGTTCCGGTGCGGTCCCGCTGCAGGTCCCGCCGCAGGTCCCGGTGCAGGTCCCGCCGCAGGTTCCGCTGCAGGTCCCGCCGCAGGTCCCGCTGCACGAGGCGCTGCCGCGAGGGCGGGGCAAGCACGGCCCTTCGGCTCCGTTCGTCACTCTCCGGCGGCTCTCGGCAGCCAATCGGCGCAGCGGGCGCCTTCCCGCCTCGCCCCGCTGTCGCGTGCCGCGCTGAGGGTGCGGCGGAGCCGGGGCTGGCCCGGGCCTGTCCCGGGCCGGGTCTGCGGGAGCGGCGGCGGCGGCGGCGGCGGCGGGGACGAGGCCGTGCGGGGCGTGCGAAGGGCGGCTTGTCCGCAGGAGAGTAGGAGGAGTGCTCCCGTGCGGCCCGAGGGCAGGCTGAGGTAAGGCCGAGGGCTGGTGCGTGTGCGCGGCTGCAGGACAGAGGGCGGCTGTGGTCGGGGATTTTGGCCCCACAAAGCGCTCGAGGCGGGCAGGGAGGCTCGGGCCGGGCCAGGAGGGCTGGCTGTGAGTGGAGAGGATGGCCCGGGCCGGGCCAGCAGGGCTGGCTGTGAGTGGAGAGGATGGCCCGGGCCGGGCGGGACTGAGCAGGCCGCAGCGCGGCTGGTGCTCTGGAGGAGGGTGCCCTGCCGGTGCAAGGTTACAAATGGGGCTCAGTCGGATCTCCGGTGGAACTCGAAGGTAACATCAGAAGGCCCTGCCTGGGTTACGCGTGGCCGAGGCCGCAGAGCCTGCCTGCTCTCCGATCTGACTGGCTCAGCAGTTCCAGATCTGGGGCGGCCTGTGCCAGTCCCCGAACCCGTCTGAAAGGGCGTCCCTGCCGCAGCGCCCCTGGTGGCTCTGCCGGCTGCGATCCCCGCGCAGCCAGCGCCGCAGGGATGGAGTGTCTTACTGAGCCAGCCGCAATTAAAGCAAGGACACACAGTAGTACTGCTCAGAATATTTAGCGCGATAAGGGTGGGAAGGAGAAGATAGAACACTAATGCTGTAGGTTGCTCGTTTTAGAAGATGACAGGAAGAGCTAGAGCCAGAGGAAGACCTCCCAGACAGACACCTGCTCTTCCTGCTGTAGGAGATGCACCTGTAAGTTGGTTTTCTTCTTAGTGAGTGCAACCAGGATTTGAGATATCATATCTAACCTAGTTCCTATTTTAATATCAGGCAGATGCTTTATATGTTATGTGTGTGTATGCATACATTCTGTTGGGTGTACAGTTAATACAGACCTGCTTTATTAAGGATATTTTATTAAGTTTCCAGTAACATGAAACTCTGAATTGTGGGATTGCTCATGGCTTAAAGTTGCTGTTCTTCCAGCCATGACACTTTTTAATATTATTTATTCACTGGACACTAAAATTACAAAAGATGTTTTTATAGAATAACTAATCAGTTATTTGAGGTATCAGAGGGACTGTAGAAAATGTGAAGTCCATAAGTTTTAGTTAGAGCTTGGAAAGAGAAGATTTGCATTAGCTGTTAGTTAAATGAATAATAACTTAAAAAATATTTATATATTAATTTACATTATATATTTTAGTATGAAAGTTATTATTTATAATAACTTTTAAAATTTCCGCACTGCAGTAATTTTGAGTTTTAAGTGTAGAACAATAACTCTGCTGCTTAGTATAGGAAAGAAAGGATTTAAGTGTACGTGGCTCTTGCAGTGGAGTATTTGGTGCCTGCTCTGTTGAAGTGCTGTGTGTTCCCACCTGTGGCAGGTCCAGCAGGGTGTGCATGGCCAGCTGCGCGGCCGGTGGCATCCGCAGCAGCCGCTGCAGCATCCCCAGCAGCTGCAGCACCCGCAGCATCCCCAGCAGCTGCAGCACCCGCAGCCACTGCAGCACCCGCAGCATCCCCAGCAGCTGCAGCACCCGCAGCATCCCCAGCAGCTGCAGCACCCGCAGCATCCCCAGCAGCTGCAGCACCCGCAGCATCCCCAGCAGCTGCAGCACCCGCAGCATCCCCAGCACCCGCAGCACCCGCAGCATCCCCAGCAGCTCCAGCAGCTCCAGCAGCTCCAGCAGCTCCAGCAGCTCCAGCAGCTCCATGTCCCTCCACCGCAGCCCGAGGAGCCCGGGGCCCACGGGCGCCTGCGCGGCTCTGAGACCGCCCCGCAGGAGAGGAGGCCAGAAGGTCAGAAAGGTGAGTTCAGTCCACAGGAGTGTCTGTGCTGAAGAGAATACAATTAAGATATCCTTTAGACTGTAGTGCTCTTTTTTTTTTCAAAATGAGATTTATTGCTAACACTTGGAAGATGTTTGCTACGTAGCAAAAGCTGAAATGCAACATTTTGTGACTACACTTGAATTTGTCTTAATGTCTTTCAAGATTTAATTACATTACATTTGTTAATATATGATAATATATATGTTATTTATTACTTGATTGTGATTGACCCTCAAATTTTAAACAATAGGATCACAGGTTTCCTCGGGGCTCCAGGATTTGACTTTAAGAGACAGGGGTGGACGTCGCAGAGATTTCCATGACCTGGGGGTAAACACTCGGCAAGCTATGGTGCATGTCCAAGAATCCAAAACTGGTAGGTCTAAATTAGACTCTAGACATATAAGCAATCTGAAATGAAAGATAGTTTCCTTTATTTCTGCTCTTAGTGTCCCCTAAATAGCTAAATAGAGTGTATTTAGAAAAAGATAGTGTTTTCTTTTCCAAAAGATGTGAATACTTTAGAGTGTATTAGAAAAGAAATAAAAAGTTGTTGCCTGTACGTGAAGAGGAAGGTGGAGCATTGTCCTGGCAGAGGAAGGCTCCAGAGGTGGATGAGTGTCTGGTAGCAGCTGTAGCTCACGAGTTAGAGCAGATGCAGGACGTGACTGAGCTCTGACCTTTGCCATAGCTTAGGGCCTGTCTCAGGGCTGTTGAGTGGCTCTGTGACCCCGTGTCCTCTGTCTCAGGCTTTGCAGGGAAGATGATCAAGCTGACCACGAACCACTTCCGCCTGACGTCGCGCCCGCAGTGGGCTCTGTACCAGTACCACGTGGGCTACAGCCCCGAGATGGAGGCGCGGCGCCTGCGCTCCGCCCTGCTCTTCCAGCACGAGGAGACCATCGGCAGGACACACGCCTTCGACGGCTCCATACTGTTCCTGCCCAAGAAACTGGAGAGCAAGGTGGGACACGAGAGTGCTGGCTCGTTCTTTATCGTGGCTTGCATTCATCCTTGTTTCTTACTAGCTACAGTGAAGTTAAGGAGTTGATACCCCACAGGCAGTGTTTAGTTGGATTGACTGTCAGTATAAGCTAATTTGTTTGTGTGGAGAAGTTTGGTAATAAACTTTTGATTCTAATACTTGATTCTGCAGGCTAGAGTCATTCTCTGCACAGAAGTGATAGTACAGACAGTATTTCTCCTTTAGTTTCCTTTGTACTTACATCTTTTCATGCCTTCTGTATTTTAACACCCACGTAGTTGAAAGGGTGGATGAGTTGGGAGTATGTGGCAAGGATTTGGTCTCTGGAGGGGTCGGGGTGGCTCCTTTGGGAAGGGGTCAGGGTCAGCCCTGTGTTGTACTCAGTCATTGCCAGCCAGCTTCACAATGGACCCGTCACAGGCCAAAGCTGAGCCCGTCAGCAAAGTTGTTGGCACCTCTGTGTGTTTAAAAAGCAGGGAAAAGTTGCAGAGCAAAGAAAATTCTGAGAAGGAGCACCAGAGGGAAAACACCTCTGCAGTGATGGTAGTCCCTGCCCTCTGTGCCTTGTGCCACTCCTTGCTTCAGTGTAGGGACTGAGTGTGGCCAGTGCTGCTCAGAGAGGGGCCAGAGGAGTCCGGAGTGAAGCTGAGCTTGGAAAAGGGATGGGGGGAAGATGTTTTCACTGTGTGTGCTAAATTTTGTCTTTTTGCTCCCCAGTACTGGAGACAGGAATTAAATATATATTAGTTGGCAATATGTTAAGTTTATTTCCTGTCATGGTAATTGGTAAGTGATGTCCCTGCCTTCATCTCGAGTTCAGCTGCTCTGGGGATAGCCCCATCCTACCCCAGGAGCTGTCTTCACCCAGATGAGCAGAGGCTTTCAGGTTGCACTTCACAGTCCTAGTGGGAGATGGAATCCATATTTCAGTTAGTCTTGAATCATTGCTTAGAATAAAAATGGCTGAGTCCAGTTTGATATTCCTGGAGCAGAGTCCAGGGCCAGCCCTGTTTGCTCTGGTTTTGTTAACCTCCTTTCACTTTCTCAGGTTACTGAACTGTTCAGTAGGACTCGAAATGGGGAGGATGTGAAGATAACAGTCACGCTCACTAATGAGTTGCCACCTACTTCACCTACTTGTCTGCAGTTTTACAACATCATTTTTAGAAGGTTTGCTGTATAAGTTATGTCTTTTTAAGAAGTCGTTCTAAAAATAATCTGACTTCAGTTTTTCCAAGGAAAGGCTACAACAAATAAATGTTATAAATGTAAATTTTTAAGCCTTTCTGGCTACTCTTGCCATGGGGCCAACCACATCTGGCAATACTCTAATGTGCAGTTGTGTGTATTTCTGGGCCCTGTTGGTGTGAAAGGAGTTCATGCTGTTGTTCAGGCTGCCCTCCTTTGTGTGTGTGGGTTTGCCTCTTAAAGCAAGTAACAGAGCAGGACGTGGAGCTGGCATTCCCTTCTTTGTGGCTGGAGTCCTTCCTCCTAGCCTTGGTACCTGCACTGTTCACTGAGACACAGCTTGTGTGGGCTGCTGCCTTCAGCTGTCCTGAAGGGTGCGCTTGGACGTGAACTTTCACCTGGTTGTTGCTAATAAGTGTCCATGACCTTTATAAATTGATTTAACAAGAAGCTCATATTGTACATAGGTGAACAATGAGGTTGTGCATAGGGATTGGACCACGCATGATGTGATGCTGATAATAATAGTAATAACACTAAACTACATCCATTTTTCGATTTTTAGGCTTTTGAAGATGCTGAATTTGCAGCAGATTGGACGTAATTATTACAACCCCAGTGATCCAGTCAGCATCCCTAATCACAGGTTAGGCAAAAGCCCCTGGCTTTTGGAGGGGTGCTGGGGAAGGGCTGCTGGCTGGCAGGGGTGTCCTTGGTCCCTGCGGGGAGCCTGGTGCTCCTGGGCTGCTGCACAAGGTGCTGGTGGGCTTTGTCTGGAGCCCTTTGGCTGTGGTGCACTCCCTGCCACTCCTCTGACCTGTACAGCCCGGCTGGTGGAAGGAGCTGGGCACTATCCTGCTGCATGAACTGCTGGTTTCTTTTAAAGGTGTCCTGCACACCTGCACGCTGTGTCTGTGAGATACTGAATAGCATGAAATGCATTTCTGACTGAAGATAGCTACCTGTAAAATATTTCTGATTCTGTTAACCTTCGAGAGCTTGTTTATATTTGGATGATGGTTTCTCTGTGCCATCACTGCTCTGTGACAGTGGGCAGGAATAAGGGGTGGGATTAAGGACGCTGTGAAGCACAGTGAGGTGTTGTGTGCTGTGTTTTGGCAGGCTGATGGTGTGGCTGGGCTTCTCGACTTCCATCCTGCAGTACGAGGAGAACATCATGCTGTGTGCAGACGTGAGCCACAAGGTTCTCCGTGGGGAGACAGTGCTGGACACCATGCACAACCTTCATGCCCAGGTTGGAGAGGAAAGATTCAGAGACACCTGTGCTAAGGAGCTCATCGGTTTAATTGTCCTCACAAAGTAAGTCTTTTTGCACTCCTGTTGTCTTGGAGAGCTCTTTGTGCTCTGTGTCCTGAAGTATGCAATAAGGTATCACAAAGCCTGAAAATACTGTCACTGTGGAGCTTGCAAACTGATCGAGGGGACAGCATTTGCCAAAGCAGAAAGTACACACTGGTTTTCTTTTGGTTTTATTACAGTTCAGGTTTTGGTAGAATTGAGAGCCTATTACAGTTGAAAACTTGAAGTTACTACTTCTGAAAGGAGCAAAAATTCCAACTTGAACGAGTATTGAGATTAACTTTGTCGTCCCTCAGTTGTATTTCTTTTTTATATGGGTTAAGATTTAAACAAAAAGTGATGAAATGTTTATGTAGGTACAATAACAGAACGTACAGAATTGATGACATCGACTGGGATAACAATCCAAAGGGTACCTTTAGAAAATCAGATGGGTCTGAGATGAGCTTTGTGGAATACTACAAAAAGGTATGAAAACCTCACTGTGTGTTTTATACTTCACTTGGAGTGTTCAGTCATTGTTCCAGGCTTAGTTAGGATGCACGGATTTGTAAGTCATAGTATTTTACCAGAATGTTGTTTAGAGGACAGTGTGTAATGTGAGCTCAGTAACTAACACGGTTTGGTGGGAATAATCCACCCAGGGTGCCCTGCCCGTGGGGCTGCAGGGACCAGCAGGGAGCTCTTGGGAAAGCACCAGGGGAGCACTGGGAAGGTGGAAGCAGGGCTGGGGGATGTGGGAGGAGTACAGATACATTGTCACAGCCTGCAGAGCTGGGGCTGGGAAAGCCAGAGCGCCTGGGACTGAGGGTGTCTGTCAGAGCTGACTGCTGAGGCCTCCCACTGTCCCTGCCAGGGCTTTGTGCATACGGGTTTCAGCTGAAACAGGATGGAACTGAAGGTTATGGGAAGGTTACATTTGGCAGGCTGTTTGATTCTTGTGATTTCTTAAATTAAATTGCTCTGCAGGGCAGGAACTTTGTCCACTGCTGATCTGGGAGGAGCATCCCAGTATTGAGTTAGGTACCCCAGAGGATAATGCCTCCAGCAAGGCATGAGCTTTGTTTCTGTTGTCTCTTACACGTCAGTAGTTTGTGGCACCAGTTGAGACAGTAGTGCTTCCCTGCATGGCCTTTTCTGACAAAACCAGAGGTGTGCTAATTGAAAAAAGTTACTGGTTGCTTTTGGTTTTGTTTGTTTTATGAACAATACTCATTTTCTAAAGTGAGCATTATTATTCAGAAACAATAATGTTTGTTCTGGGTAACTTGTTTATGTGTAAATTAACATGCAGTCTGTATTTCTGATACAGCAATACAACATAGAAATTAGGGATTGGATGCAGCCCGTCCTGATCAGTCAGATGAAGAGGAGGAGAGGGAACATAGAAGGATCTGTGGCTCTGATTCCAGAGCTGTGCTCCCTGACAGGTACTGCAGTATTTTTCCATATCAAAGCATCTCTCAGACCATAATGCCTACTGGAAGAGGTATTCTGACAGCAGCTTTCTGCAAAGTTCAGAACTGTTTTGTTTGTATAAATGGGAATTCAGGAACACATTTGGTAGCTAAAGGACTGGGTATTTAATTAGGACTGGAAAGTTCCAGGGGGTTTGTTACATAGTGTTTAGGTATGTTCAACATCATTAGTGTTCAACATCAGCACTCTGATAACTTGTAGAGAGTTTTGGTGGTAGAACTTCCATTGAAAAAGAACAATTTACTAGAAATTGATGATAATTTTGTAAGATACATAAGTACATCTTTGGTCCAAGATACTCACTTTGCACTAGCAGTACCTGTCCATCTCAGCACTGTTCTGTTTTGGTTGGAAACAGAACTGAAGAGCTGCAGTGCCTTGTGTGGTTTCCTCTCAAGTGCAAAAGTCCAGGAGGTTTTTTCTGTGCCAGGAGGGGTGTATGCACAGGAAGCAACTGAAAACTTTGGCTACTACTGCCTCCACTTCCTGCGTCTGTAGGACATGCATCACTGATCTGCACGAGCTGCAGGTTTAGTTCTCATAGCCCTTGGTCTGCACTGTGACTCAGAAAAGGCTTTGCTGTTGGCAGGACTGACTGACAAGATGCGCAGCGATTTCAACATGATGAAGGACTTGGCCATCCACACACGGCTGCCCCCCGAGCAGAGGCAGCGCGAGCTGGGGAGGCTCCTGAACTACATCCAAAAGTACGGCACCCTCGTGTCCTCTCTGTCCCATCAGAGAGCTGTACAGCAAACTGCTGGCTGTAAAACTTCTGAAACCTTACTGGCTTTAAAAAAGTCAGCAGGAACACATTTCTCACGTTTTTAATTCAAATCTTGTTTTTAAACAGAGATGACAATGTTCAGAAGGAACTTCGAAACTGGGGTTTAAGCTTTGATTATAAATCAGTGTCCTTTACAGGAAGAGTTGTTCAAGGAGAAAAGATCTTTCAATCAGGAACCATGGTAAATAATAAGTCAACTTCTAAAATCTTCTGGGTGTCCCACTGATGAAAGGAGTTCTTAAGCAGGGAAATAGTACTTTTTGGTTTATAAATGAAGTATAAAGAGGGAAAATGTTATACAGAAGTCTGTCCAAGCAGGAGACCTCCAGATTTCTTAAACTGTTCCTAAGCTGTGTTCAGAAGGCCTTGAAGGCACTCCCTTACAGTAGTGTTGTCCTTGCAGAGCAGTGCTTCTGGTCAGGTACACACCAGGAGACGAGAGATGTTCCTAATTCGTTTCCTCTATTACCACGGTGCCGAGGCTTTCGGCTGAAGGCTCAGCAGGCAGAGCACGGGCGGCGTGTGCTCAGTGCCGGGTGTGGCGGGCGGTGTGGGGCTCGGAGCCGGCGGTAAGGCCGCGCCTTTGCTGCACAGTGTGATTCTCAGGGGTGGGCAGTGTGGGGCCCAGAGCTCAGGCTAAGGCCGTGCCTTTGCTGCTCAGTTTGATTCTCAGTGCTGGTGGGATGGGCAGTTTGGGGCTCAGAGCTCAGGCTAAGGCCGTGCCTTTGCTGCTCAGTTCCATTCTCAGTGCTGGTGGGATGGGCAGTTTGGGGCTCGGAGCTCACGCTAAGGCCGCGCCTTTGCTGCTCAGTTCCATTCTCAGTGCTGGTGGGATGGGCAGTGCTGGGCTCAGAGCTCAGGCTAAGGCCGCGCCTTTGCCGCGCAGTTCGATTACAACCCGCAGTTTGCCGACTGGACCAAGGAGACGCGCGGCGTGCCGCTGATCCGCGCCATGCCCCTGGACAGCTGGCTGCTCATCTACACGCGCCGCAACCACGACGTGGCCAACACCCTGCTGCAGAGCCTCTTCAAGGTCAGCCCCTCCATGGGCATCCGCATGAGCAAGCCAAACATGTGAGTGTCTGCCGGGGCTGCTGGGTGGCCCTGCCGTGTCACACGGCTGACCTCGGGAGAGCTTGCACAAAGCAGAGGTGCTCCCAGCATGCACATTGTTCTGTTTCCTCTTGGGGCTGACTTTTCTTGCTCATACTTTTATTTCCGAGAGCTTCTCACATGCCAAACTAAGAAGTATTAGACAGATAGACATTGAGCAAACCCTTCTCTAAGGAGTATTTTGTGCTGATTTAGGATGTATTCTGGTTCTGATCTGTTCTTGCAAATATGCTCCCTTGAGTACCTGTGCTGGCTTTAGTTTTGAATTTCATTGTGTTTGGAAGCCTAGGTTTGGAGGTGATTCCTTTTAATCCTGGGATGTGTGAAAGTTGTACGTTTGTTAATAACTGTAAATGTGACGTTTCATTCACTGTTGATGTGTAGTGAGCTTTTATGCTTTTGCTGAAGTTTCAGTAGCTGTTAGTTGGGGGTTTTTCTGTAACTATTTTCTCTTTCTTTGCAGGATTGAAGTAGATGATAGAACAGAAGCTTATTTAAGGGTTTTGCAACAAAGGATTACCCCTGACACAAACATAGTATGTATTTGAATCCCTAATTTCAAATCCTGTTTACCTCTGTAATTGCTGTTTAGTGGGATTTGCTCTCAGAAATGCAACTCTGGGCTGCTGAGAATCCAGTAGGTAGCTGCTCATCCTCCTGCGCAAACCTAACACTGACCATGGGTGTCCTTCTGGATAAGAGCCTTTGGTTCTGAAGTACAGACACTGGCACTGTGCAGTTCTTTCTTTCACTGTGAACATTTGAATATTTCTTTTCCCTAAAGAACTGTTCAAGTGCTGTATAACGCTGAGGATGCAGTTCCTTACAAAGATTCTTTTTTCTTCCCAGGTGGTTTGTATTTTGTCTAGTTCCCGGAAGGATAAGTACGATGCCATCAAGAAGTACCTGTGCACAGACTGTCCCATCCCCAGCCAGTGCGTGCTGGCTCGCACTCTGAGTAAGCCACAGACTATCATGACAGTAGCAACAAAAATAGCCTTGCAAATGAACTGCAAAATGGGCGGAGAGCTCTGGAGTGTTGAGATCCCCGTGAGTATTTCCTTAGAACGGTAACTGCTCTGTGCTGGGCTCTGTTTAAAGACAAGCCCTGCATGTACCCGTGCTTGCCTTGCAGCTGAAGCAGGTGATGGTCGTGGGCATTGACTGTTACCACGACACTGTCTCTGGGAGGCAATCCATCGCGGGCTTCGTGGCCAGCCTCAATCAAGCCATGACACGGTAAGAGCGGGGTGCCAAAGGCAGAAAAACCCAAAACAGGAGAAAAACAACCTTTCCTTTGACTGAAGAGCAGCTTCAGTGTGGTGGTCCATCATGAAAATTCAAAATGGGTTTGCTGTAATGAGTAGTAAGAAATATATTGTGGTTTTTTTCCACTGCATCCCTTGAAGGAGTGGCCTTTTCTTTTTCTCACATTGCTTGAGAGAGGGCTTAAGTGGTGGAGACAGGACTGGGATGAGTAGAGGGCATCAGGGTGGCAGGTTCTTTTCCCTTTTGAGTTGGCTTGGATGAAAGGCTTTTCTGGGTTGAGAGGAATGTTAAGTCATGCTACGGCACTTACACCACAGGGGGAATATTCTCATAGAACCCCAGCTCCTCCTTGCTGCACTGACCCACAGCACCCCTAAAGACTGAGTGGCCATGGGCATTTAAAAACAACCTGATTGCAGTAAGCCTGAGAAATGCTTTGAAGGTCTCTTGCATTTGTTCCTCACAGGTGGTTCTCCCGCTGCGTTGTTCAGAGTCGTGGGCAGGAGCTTGTGGATGGAATCAAAGCCTGCTTGCAAAGTAAGGGAAGGGAAGGGGGAGAGTTCTGCTCTTGTGCAGCCAGATCTAAGAAATGACAGTTCAGCTTCCCTAAAACCCTCCTCCCCTGCTGCCCTGAGGGGAGGTGTTACCAGCCTGCACTTGGATAACAGCAGATTAAACATTCCTTTATCAATATTGCTGAAAAGGAATAGCATTTTGTGTAAATCTTTCACTGATGCCCACGTTTCTTTGCAATAATTAAAGACTGCTTAGCAGTGCACTTCCAAGAATGCTTTAAGGAGTCTGGTTTCAGGGAGAGCAGCTCCTGCTCCAGCAGAGCAGGTGTGTCCTTGCTGTTTGTGTGGGGGCACAGGCAAACCAGAGCTCTTCCTGCAGGTGTATTTGTGTAGTGTGATGCTGACCCATTTCACATTACTGAAGGATTGAAGACCTTCATTTTCCAACCTGCTGCTGTTTTTCTAGGAATAAAAATCCATTTTTGTTTTGGAATGAATTGTCATTACAACTAATGGCTTTTACTCTTTTTTTAAGCTGCTCTGAGGAACTGGTCCAAGTGGAATAGGTGTTTGCCCTCTCGTATTTTTGTGTATCGTGATGGTGTTGGAGATGGACAGCTCAATACTTTGGTTAATTATGAAGTGCCTCAATTTCTCGATTGCTTGAAGAGTATTGGTACTGACTACAGGTAAATCTGTTTCTGCCCACCCTCTTCTTTGCACTGCCAGAGAAATAAACACTGGGATACAAAACCAGGCTGTTGATGAAGACTGTTGTCTTTCCATCTGTACTGGTTTTCACCTGAGCTCAGATATCTGCTTCTCTCATGGTTATTTACGCGATTTCAGACACTTGGCTTGTAATATAATAGGAAAATTCTTAGTACATGCACCACATGAGTGCCATACACGTGTGCACATCCACTCTTTGGGCACTCTTGATGGATGTGATAATTTACTTTTGTCCCACTGGTTGATCGTAGCCTGACTGTTACATGTCTGGTAAGGGCATGTTTTTTTCTTTCCACTTCTTAAAGGAAGTTGTCCAGTCACTTAGACTTTCAACATTCTGCTTCAAAACTTATCAACTTAATCTGCTCTGAAAAATAAAAATATTTCCTTACACTGCAGGCAGGCTGAGCAATTGAATTGCTCAGTTCTTCTCTTCAGCTTTTGTTAATGGCTTTACCAAAGATACTGTGAAGACACAGTACAGGAAACAAAGGGGTAGAGAGCAGAAGTCCAATCTTTATTTACAACATCCCTTTTTGGTCCATTTTGTAGTTCTCAGTAAAGTTAAAAGAAAGTTGGATTGGTGAAAAATGAGTGTCATACCTCAACTAAAGATCTAAAGTTGTGAACAGTGTATTTAATCTGAATCAGAAAAGGCTCCCACGTGAAATGAATGCCCTGTGACCAGCAGCTGTGCTCGTGGGGTGGCCTCAGTGCAGTTTTGCAGTGCTGTTTTCCCTCCCCAGCCCGAGGCTCACGGTGATCGTGGTGAAGAAGCGCGTGGGCGCCCGGTTCTTCGCCGAGATCGGCGGCGGGCTCCGGAACCCCCCCCCGGGGACGGTGGTGGACACCGTGGTGACACGGCCGGAGTGGTGAGTCCTGCACAGCAGCACTGCCTGCTGCAGCCTGCCCGGGGAAATGCAGCCAGGCTTACACACTGCAGCAGCAGGGCTACAAATACTGCCATTCCTGTGGCCCAGGGGCTGGGGGAGGTGAGCAGGGTAAGCTGAGTACGTGTGCAGGGTGGTTACCAGCAGGAAAACGGGACAGAACAAACCGTTAAGTGTTGTTATGGTTTTCAGATGGCACAGAAATAACAACACGACTTGATGGTAAATGAGAGCAGACTTCATTCTTGTAAATTCTACTTTTATGAGTAGTTCAGTACAAAAAACACGATTGGTTATTAGAGTCTACACCCTATTATAAACAGCTTTTGCTAGTAAACGTGTTGGAAAAACACCTGCGGATGGTTTCTCACTTCCCAAGGTTTGTTTGAATTCCTCCTTAAGATTTTCCCAGGCCAGAATGAGAAGGTTGCTTGCCTGCCTCTCACACAGACACTGGCAGAAGCCTAAATTCAGACCAGTTGTCAGTACCACAGTTCAGGTTGTTGTCTCAAGACCTGGCCCATATAAGGTTATTCATGCTCCTCCAGGTCCTGGCCTTTCAGACTCAGAGGGAGCTTTTGTGGCCAAAGCCGAGGGGGTTTGCTCAATAAAGTGACTGAAGAAAACAAGACAAAGGCAGGGGCACTTGCATGTTCCTAAGGCAGGCAGGCCTTTCTGTGGCAGGCAGGGGTTTGCCTCTCCCTGCAGGTATGATTTCTTCGTGGTGAGCCAGACTGTGAAGAACGGCTGCGTGGCACCCACGCATTACAACGTGATCTACGACACCAGCCAGCTGAAACCGGACCACGTGCAGCGCCTCACCTACAAGCTGTGCCACATGTACTACAACTGGTCGGTGAGTGCTCTGCAGGCCAGGGCAGCTGCAGGAGGGTGCACCCTGCAGCTCCAGAGAGCCTGCCAGGCTGCCTCTGCGCAGGGCAGCTGCAGGAAGGGGCACCCCTGCAGCTCCAGAGCGCCTGCCAGGCTGCCTTGGCACCTAGAGCAGTTGGAGGACTGCAGGGTTTGTAGTTAACCTGATCTCTCTGCAGATCACAGCAATCTTTTTTCTCCCTAGCAAATACTTGTTGTGAGCATTGTTCCCAAGTTCTGTGTCAGAAGCAAAATGGAAATAATTTCTCACCTGCAGCAGTGCCTACTCCTGCATTTCCCCTGAGGCCTCTGTTGCACACCCAGCTGGTGCCTGGGCCGTGCCTCAGCTTTGTCCCTTCAGCAGCCACAAACAGCAACACGACTGAGCTGTGCCCACCTCCTGCAGGCCCTGGGGTAAACCTGTGCCAGGGCTGTCAGGAGGGCACTGCAGCTGGGAAGTTTGGGGTGTTTCTGCATCTGTTCTTGTGTTGGGGGTATGTAAAGTTATTTTCACAAATCTAAAACAACAGGGAATACAAATTTTACAAGGATGCAGACTGTGGAGGTCCAGGACAGTGGTTGCGTGGTTATTTAAATGACTTGAAAATAATTGCCTTTTTTTCTTTTTTCCCCTTTCTGCAGGGTATTATCAGAGTACCTGCTCCTTGCCAATATGCTCATAAATTGGCTTTTCTTGTCGGCCAGAGTATTCACAAAGAACCAAACCTGATGCTCTCAGACAGACTGTACTACCTTTGAAGCTGAGTTACCAGCCACACGTAGAGTGTAGTTCCTCTCTAGGTAATGTAGAATTGTCTGAGCTTTTGGTTTAGTTTTGGTTTTTCATAAGAGACATGCACAGGATCTGTGCAGTTGTGGAAATTGTTTTATTTTCATTGTACCAGGGAAAAGCTTGAGATGGCTGACTTGCATTTTGAACAGGTGTCTGATTGCTAGAATAACTACACAAATTTTTATGATTTTTGATACTTATTTACTGAAGTTTTTCTGTAATTCTTCCTGAAAGTTTATTGGTTGTTCTTATTTCCATTTTGAGAAGTCTTACACAGAATTACCTCTTGCATGAGAGGTACAGAAGTTATGCAGACCAGAACCCAAACTCTCCAGCTAGCGCAGTACCCTTCTGATTTTCAAAGTGCTTCAGTATTGTTGACTCCTTGTTTTTGTTGGCTGTTAGAATGAGGCCAGATTTATCTCCTAATTGTTTCATACCTTAAGGGGAGGTGACCAGACACGCTTTGTTTTGAGGCTGTGCAGGGGTGCAGGACCTCGGGCAGGGGTTTGAGCAGTTGTCATTGTGAGGGATTTGCAGACCAGCCACAAACCCTGGTGCTGCCTTGAGGCTCCCTGGGGGCAGAGGGGGCTGTGGAGTGCTGAGAGTGCCATTCCCCCTCCCCGGGGCGCCAGGGCTGCATGGGTCTGTCCTCTGCAGCTGCTGCAGCTGCAGTGAGGCTGACATGCACCACTGCCTGGGAGGAGCTGAATGCTGGGCTGCTCCTGTCTGAGCTGAATGCTGGGCTGCTCCTGAGCACAGGCTGCTCCTGGCCGAGCACAGGCTGCTCCTGTCTGAGCTGAATGCTGGGCTGCTCCTGAGCACAGGCTGCTCCTGGCCCAGCACAGGCTGCTCCTGGCCCAGCACAGGCTGCTCCTGAGCACAGGCTGCTCCTGGCCCAGCACAGGCTGCTCCTGGCCCAGCACAGGCTGCTCCTGGCCCAGCACAGGCTGCTCCTGGCCCAGCACAGGCTGCTGCATGAGAAACACTGTTTCCATAGGAGTGTCAGCACTGGCGGGTTTGGGTGTTCTGGTTCTGTAGTTCCAAGCAGTGGGCTGGCCCTGGTTTGTTCGTGTCTGAGCTTTCCTCTGGTCACTGTTCTGCAGCCCAGTTTGTGAGACTAGCAGCAGGGGTGGGGATGGAGGTTGATTTCAGATCTTTGCAGTAGCAGAGTCAAACTACTGCATGTGGAGAAATTCTGATTAGTGCTGGTTTTCTTAACCACCCTGTTGTGAACTTTGTTGCTTTTCTTTGTGAGATTTAAATAAAGTTGTTGCTGTAATCTTTGCTCGTTTGAGCCTGTTGTGTGTATTTTATACCTCACCACGGGCTTTGGGCACAGATGGGACAAGTGCTGGAGTAGCTTTGCAACCCTTTTTTACCTGTGGGCAGCTCCTGCAGTCTAGCAGAGAGAGGAGACAAACCCTTTCTTTATTCTGCAGTAAAGCTGAGCAGCCACGGACAGTTCTGAAAAGAGGCTGATGCAAGGAGCTGCTGACAGGGGATTTATGAAACATACTGCACTCTACAAAATATCAAATTATTTATTTATATAAAATATAGTACACAACGCTTGTACACATGCACACACCCACACAGTACTTTACCACAAATGGAGGCCAGTTATTTTCTTTAATTAAATGTTATAATCTAGCACACAGTATTTTACAGTAATTTACATCGTTATCTGAAGACACAATGGGGAAGCTTTGATCATTCATTTATAAACCTTCCGTAAATTACAAAAAGAAAGGCAGTCTGAAAAGTATGTATAAACAGTAAAAACAATTTACAAATGGACAAGAATTACAAAAGAGTAACAGCCAATGACTGCCATCAGTGTGTGGGGTTGCTTTTTGTGACGTGCCAATAGTGCGGGTGTGGTGTGAGCCTGGCACAGCCTCGGGCTGGCACAGTTTGTCCCCTGGCTCAGCTGCAGGCTCTGGAAACGCCTCTTCCCCTGGGGCTGGGGAAACGGGGCTGAGGGCTTGGAGTGCAGGTGGATTTCCCAGCAGCTTAGAGCAGTGAGCCCAGCACTGGTTCTGAGTACCCTGCACTGCCTGATTCCAGGGGAGGGACAATGACAGAGCACTGCACGGCCCTGGTTTGTACTGGGGGAGCAAAAACTGAAAAATGAGCGTTTAGCACAGCACTTCACACTCCCAGGAGTTCATCAGACATGGAAGGGGTCAGGAACAGAGAATTGACCTGGAATCACAGGGTGGAGGAGGATGGAGACAGCCGAATCACAGTACATACAAATATACGCTGCATATTTATTAGACAGTACAAATCATTGTGCATTAATAAGGCAGAACATCAAGGCTGATTCAACTAGGAGTTTCAAGACCATTTTTGTCAATGATAATGATTGGATGCAGTGGGGTGACCTCTCTGACTAGCAATCAGTGAAGAGAGTTTTCTCCCCCACCTCGTGCTTAAAGGCTGAGGTTTTTCCAATGGAGTTGCAGGTGTTGACTTCAAATAAAACCATGTTCTTCTGGTCTTAATCCCACAACTTTTTTTTTCTTTTTAAAGAATGTTTTCACAACAGCAAATCCACTTCCCTTTTTTTCTTGCTGTTTTGATTAAGCAATTCACATGATTCTATTGATGTCAGAGTTAAGAATGCCAAGGTCTGGTAAAGTACTGCATAGTCATGAAAGCCCTAGTTTCGACTTAAATAAAAAAAAAAGAAGTACACAGACTGGAAGCTTTACAAGTTGTCCAGGAGCACATGACTCATTTCACTGCACCCAGCTTTTTCAGCAGTTTCTTGCCTTTGGAAAGCAGCCCCTTTTTCTTTTTCGAGGACATTTCCCTGCCTCTCCCGGGACTACCAGAGCCCATCAGGGGTGACGGAGGTGACCCGGGGTGGAGATGAGCAGTGGGGGATGGTGCTCTCCGGGGTGTACCTGTATTCTCAGGAGGAACCTAGTAGGTACATTGTTATCATTTATTCAATCTTTGAAAGCTTCAAAGCCATCAGCAGCAAGAAACTTGGCAACATCACCTGTCCCATTACCCACTTAAACAAAGGGCTGGTTTCTTCCTTCTCTCTGGCTTAAAATACTGCGTGGGCTTATGGAAAACACATCAATTTAGAGAAAAAATATAGGAATAGAAAACCCACCAATTGAGCCCAATTTTGGTTACACCTTTTTAAAGGGAAAGTTGGATACGCTTGCTTTGCCAGAATTCTGGCCACAAAAGCCACAAAACTGGCTTTGATTTTTCATTTCAGTACTCTGATAGTACCAAAATGGAGAGAGATACTTTTAGCTATAAATTTAAGAAAAACAAACATTAATTACTACAGATTAGCAATCTATAGAAGCCAAACTCTTTTGAGAAGAAATTGCTTAAAATGCTACATGATCACTTACTTTTTTATGTCCTTTAAATGCCTTTTCTTTAAAATTGGCTAGCAAACTTTATGTACAGATTAGAGAAGATGGCACACTGGCTTAAAAAAAAAAAAAAAGGAAAAAGAAAAAGCTAAAATGAACCTTAATTGCAATCAAAGAAAGCTTAAAGGCCCTGAGTGCTCGATGTGTATGCTGCAGCTATGAGGTTGTTGGATGACAGCATTCCTAAATATTTTGAACAGCTTTTTTTTTTTTCAGTTATCAAAAGCACTTGGATGAAAATGCTGAAATTACAAATACTCAGCCTATCCTAACTACAGTGCCCAGCTGGCAAAATGGTTACTATCAATTCAGATGATATTGTATAGTAGAATCCATGCTGGCTTGGAGTTCAAGTTAAACATCAGCAATTGTTGTGCAACAGTGAGTTAAGCAAAGGGGCTTCAAGCCTACTTTGATTTTAAATCAAGGTCTAATTCTAATGAAAAAAAAAAACCAAAACCAGAAAACAAAACAACTTGGTAAAGCACCCCAACGTACACCTGAAGATACCAGATACCGAGTCTAATGCATTCATTCAGTGAGCTGCATGTTTCAGGTCAAGACTTCTATTGCATTGGTAAACCAAACAGTTGCTAATATTGCAAATGTAACTCGCTAGGAAAAATCCGAGTAAATTGTACCACAGCAAGGGACTGTTTTCAGAAGTGTTGAATAGTTGGTCTCAGGCAAACTGGGGCATAATTGATTGTGGAAAACACATTTTAAGGCAGACAATTTAAGTAGCTGTGTTTGAGTGTAGTGAGTTTCAGAACCAACTATCCCCTTGTAAACTACCACAGCGTCACTGCTGCTCTGCAAGGGCCGGAGCTGTTGTGCTTTTCTCTTGACACAGGAGCTTGGAATTTTTACATCCCAGCTTGGCTAGCAATGCAATATGCAGCTTTCTTTGTAGGGCAGTTAGACATCAAACTCTCCTCTCTATGTAAACATAAACATTGAGCTCGGGAAGAAATATGTTCCAAACGCTGACCTTCGCAGAGGGAGGTGGGGTGGTTTTGGAGGGCTCCTGTTTAAAGGATTTGTCTCCCAAGAAAGGAGCTGACAGCACTAGGTAAAGGCTTACAGCCTGTTCTTCCGTGGCCAAGGGGTTTGGAGACATATTTCTTTTCTTTCCCCCACAATTAAGTTTCAAGACTTGCATTAGATAGCCAGGTAGCTTTAATTGAAATCTCTATTGGTATCTTCAGTTGCTCACTTACGTGAAGGCTACATTGCCTTATTAAGGTGTGAAATGAACACTCTTCTTCTGTTTCCAAGCAGATGAGCAAAGAAATAAAAATATATATAAAATATATAATATATAAAAGTATTGCAGTGATGAAACAAAACCAAAAATGAGATACTCTAAACATAATTAATTCTTTCATAGAAGAGAACTCTCTGAGCAATTAATTGTCACCAGTTGGAACAGGAGGGATGAAGAGAGGACCACTGTCAGTCCACCAGCTGCAGTTACAGTTTGTATTTAGAGGAACACTGGTACCAGTCTTTCGTGCACAATAACTTTTTTAGTAAGAGCAATTTAGAAGCTTTGGGAAATAACTATCACCAGGAAAGAGCGGCTTAAATTCAGATTATAATGGCTGGCACTGTAATGACTGCAATCAAACAGTCAATTTAGTTTCTCCATTTACAAATGTAACGAGCTAGCGAAGGCTAAAGTCATTTCTCCTCATGTTTTATTTTATATGAAGAATGATAATTTTAAATGGGCAAATGAATTTAAAAGTAATGGTAAAAGTAATGTCTAAATTATACATGGGACAGAATGAAATGGAAAATGAAAATTCAAGTGTTTCTCAGTGGCTGCTTACCCTTTTGGCCTTCGATCGCATGGGGGTGTCGTGGACGTAGCGCGCGGGCGCGTCGGAGAGAAAGACTTCAACATCGTCAGGCACTTCTTCAAGGAAGTTGGAAGGAACCAGCCCCTTCTGTCCGTTGAGCTCACCCTGCCAGCAGAGGGAACCTTCAGTGAACGCTTTCATTTCATCACATGCACCTTCCCAGGGAGGCAGGGAAATATTTTTTGTATATATATATATATACACAAATGTGTATATATATATATATATATAAAATATAATATAATAATATTATATTGCCTATTTCCAAGCTACCGGGGAAGAGGAAATTCCCATCTCTGGTCCCTGGGGACGCTGAGAGCTCACACATTCCACATCCCCTCCCCAGGCTGGTGTTTCACTGGTGCTGCTGAAGCCGGGAGCGGTTTGGAGGGACCCAGCAGACCCAACTTACGTAGTAGAATCCATCTTCATCGATCTCACCAAAGACAGTGATGATGTCCCCAGTGCAGAAGGTCAGCTCGGCCTGCAGCGAAGGAGAGGGACAGGGAGCTCTTAGGCAAAGACCCACCTCCTCTTTATTCATAGCAAATCCATCAGGATTTCTCCCCACTCCTTCATGTTGAGACACAGTTGAAACCAAACTGATCTGTGACAGCCAAACCGCCTTTTATTTTTATCTTGTTTTTTTTCCTCAGCTTGCTAAAGCTGGCACCTCTCCCAGGGTGTGTGGACACCCACAGGGCTCCCTGTGGCCAAGAGCCAACACGTTCAGGCCTTGGACAGCCTGGACAGGCTTTGGAGCTTTGATCTGCACAGCTTCAAAGGGCCCTGAGTCAGTGCTGGTGGAGAGGGAAGAGCTCAGGGGTGGGACACGGCTCTGTGTGAGCGCAGCACAGCTCAGAGAGCTGCTGAGCACAGCCTCAGGGCTGGGAGGGACCCTGGACACCACAAACCCCTGAAGCACAACTGCACTGAACTGTCCTGATCCTCTTCAACAGAACCTTCACAGTGGGCAGCCCCACTCTGAGCAGCACACAGTGCTCTGGGATCTTTCTAATTGTCTGTGGCTTAAATGTAATTAGGGAGGGGGTTTTAAATTAATATTAATTTCCTCTGGTCATGGCACAGAGAAGAAACAAAATCTCTGCAATAGAGCAGCACAATTTATTTAATTTGTTGGCCAAACTACTTTGGAACACCATAATTTAGAAAAAGATTTGGTTCAGTAAGAATCAGAAAACAACCCTGGCTGGTTCTAAAGCACTGAGTCCCACATATTTCAAAATTCACTTTCTCCTTTAGAAAATTCCAGAGCACTCTACAATCCACCAGCTGAAAGCAAACCCAAAGCACATTTTGAAGGACAAAGGAGAGCGGGCTCAGCTCTGGCCCTACCTCCACATCCACGTTGGGGGAGCTCTCCCGGGGGTCGTAGTCGTAGAGGGCGACCATCCTGCGGGTGGTCAGCGGCTGCTGCCGGCCGCGCCGGCCGCGCTCTGCGGCACAGGGGAGCAGGGTCAGCCCAGAGGGATCCCAGAGGGCTCCCAGAGTGCTCCCAAAGTGTTCCCAAAGTGCTCCCAAAGTGTTCTACAAAGTTATTCCCAAAGTGCTCCCAAAGTGATCCCCAAAGTTATTCCCAAAGTGCTCCCAAAGTTATTCCCAAAGTTATTCCCAAAGTGCTCCCAAAGTTATCCTCAAAGTGCTCCCAAAGTGCTCCCAAACTATTCCCAGAGTATTCCCAAAGTGCTCCCAAAATGTTCTACAAAGTTATTCCCAGTTATTCCCAGTTAGTTACTCCCAAAGTTATTCCCCATTATTCCCCGTGTTCCCCAGGCCCTGCTGCTGCCCACGTCCTGCTCCCAGCTCTGCTCCAGCACAGCAGCACAAAGCCACAGTGGCCAGAGCCACTCACAAAGACGTGCAGCCACACACGGCTCATAAATAATAATTAGCAATTATTAAATAGTAATTAACACGGCTCTGTCTCTCTTTATTGCAAGGCACAGGATCCGCAGCTCCCTGTGCTCAGCAGACTCCACAGCTCAGGGATCAGGGATCCTGTTCCGTGCCCAGAAATATTTCAGGAGACAAAACCCACTTCTTTTTTTTGTTTTTAAACCCAAATAGGAAGTGGTAAGTGGGGTGGTGAAGCTACAGGTCCCCATTTGCAGCAAATGATGAACTAAGATTTAATATTAGTTGTATAAAGCTGTATAAATATGAGCTGTGTAAAGCCATCCAGACACTGGCACAGAGGGTATTCCCTGGGGCAGGAAAATGCAAAATGTGGCTGCAGCTGCACAAAAACAAGAGGTGAAGGGGATGCAGCCCAGAGCCCCAAGTGAAATGTCTGCACTTTCTCTCACCGATTTTCTCAATCGGAGTGTTCAAAGGAAGGAAGCCTTGCTTAAGGAGCTGATCCATCATCTCCTCATCATCTGCCTGGATCTCAGAGACCATGTTACACGGGATAAGGCCAATTCTTGCACAGGTTTCTCCACGGTAAAATCCATCAGCATCTTTGTCCCCATAAACCTGACATTCAAGGAATGGTAATATGGGTCAAAAAGGCTTTAGCATTTAGGAATTTTAGTGCAGGCTGAGGGTTACTAAAGCATAGACGACAACTGCAGGCCAGATGTGGAATTTTATTAGTTTTGGACCACTCTGACTTAGGTTATAAAACTGGAATTGTTATATTTATTTGAACTGTGACTTCAGATACATAAGCAGAATCTGGACATTTTATTACAAAAAATGCATTAAAAGCCACCAGTTTCTCCCTGTGCTGAGCCACAGGTTTACTTGATGTTTATGGAATTATTATGGCACTATATTTAAAATGATATTAATTATCATTAAAATGATAACAATATTAATTAGCAGGTCCAGTGCGATTTACAGCCTGAACCTCTGAAGGAAACACCCGTGGATTCTGATCACTCAGGGGGCTTTCCCCGAGTACAGAGGAGACCCTGTTTGTAAAATGTCTCTTTTTTCCTTTGTTCTCAGATCTCACCTTGATGATCTGTCCCTCCTTAAACGGCAGCTCCTCCTCGGCAGCGTCGGGGTTCGGGGACATCGTCAGGGGATCGTAGTCAAAAAGTGCAACAAATATTCGAGTGGAAAGATCCTCTGTGCCCGGATCTGTCTCAGATTCCTCATAAATATCTGGGGAAAGATGGTCGTAGCCATCTGTGGAAGCAAATCCAGAAAAGAACAATTCAGCAATGGGAGTCGGCCTCATCACCCAGCTATCCCAGTTAGTATTTGAAACACGTTTGGCATTTCAGTGAAAAACCTCAAACCTCACTGCATGCCCTATAAGGCTTGGTGGGGTTTGGGGTTTTTTGATTAGCAAGTTGCTATTTTTTAAAAAAAGCTTTAAACACCTGCCCTGGAAGTTGGGCTGATCTCCTGCACCAGACTGACACAGGAAAGCCATTTCTGTTAGGTTGGCAAGAGTTTGCCACAAATTGATGAAAAAAAGTAGTCAAGAGAAAGGCAGATGAACACACAACGATGGTGATGAGTGGAGTGGCTGGAGGGGGCCTGGAGGGCCTCACTGCCTCCCCTGACCACAGGGTAACCCACCAGCAGATTTCCCCCAGGTGAGATCCAGCTGTGCCCAGGCTGGAGGCAGCTCCAGCACCTCGAGCAGGCACAGACTGCAGGAGAGGCTCCCGCCAGCGCTGCCGCTCGCAGCCTGGGCAGCCCCGCAGCAGAGCTGCCCCCAGCCCCGGGAACCCGCGCAGCCCGGACCCCCAGGCTGGGTGTCCCTGTGGTGAAGGGCGAAGGGTTTCCCTGTGGTTAAGGGTAAGGGTTTCCCGGTGTTTAAGGGTTTCCCTGTGGTTAAGTGTGAAGGGTTTCCCTGTGGTGAACGGTTTCCCTGTGGTTAAGGGTTTCCCTGTGGTTAAGGGTTTCCCTGTGGTTAAGGTTTCCCTGTGGTTAAGGTTTCCCTGTGGTTAAGGGCTCGGGGTTCCAGCCAGCTCTGCTCCCCGTGCTCCAGCTCCCAGCGTGGCACTCACCGCTGGCGGGGCCCGGCGGGGGCCGCGCTCGCTGTGGGGCCGCGCTGCCCTGGGAGCTCCTGCGCGCCGCCTGCTCCGCCCGGCCCGGGTTCCCCAGGAGCTGCAAACAGAACAAACAGAGCAGCCCTGTCAGCCTGCACCCAGCCCGCAGCGGCTCACACGGCTGGACACCGACCGGCTCAACCACGAGTGGAAGCGCAAGCTCTAAAGGCAACTAAACTTAGTTTTTAACTGAAAGGTTAGCTGAAAAGTGAGTGCTGCTGCCTGGCAAACCTGCAAAAGAAAAAAAAAATGGTTCCTTGATTCATGGCAGAGTTTTGTAACCAGCAGTCACACACCAGAACAAAAAGAAAAGAAAAGAATAATTTTGGAAATATTCTTTTGCCTTTGTTGTTGCTGCTAAGGTGGCGTTTGTGTGTCCTGAAGAGTGGCAGGGACAGCCCGAGAGCTGTGCAGGGTCTGAGGTCCCTCCTGTGAGCAGGGCAGCCCTGGCAGTGTCTCAGGTCCCTCCTGTGAGCAGGGCGGGCAGGGCAGTCCCGTGGCCCTGGCACGGTCCCTAGGGTGGCCTTGGCTGGCAGAGGCAGGAGGATGAGGACTCTCCAGGCGGGCACAGCTGGCTCTGCCCTGTGCTCACACTGCCAGGGGGCTGCCCCAGAGCTCTCCAGAGCCACCCTGCAGCACTGGCAGTGGCACAGCCTGGCACCACTGCTGGGAGCGCCTGTGGGCATCGTCTCAGCTGAGCTGGGAGCTCGGGGAGCAGCTGATCTCTGTCAGGATGGAGTTTGCACCCTGGGCTGGTGCAGGCAGAGGGGAAGAACCGGCCCTGCTCATCCCTCACACCTGCAGGCTCCTCTGGACATTAACGGGCACAAATACAAACACAGGAAGGTCCTGCAGAGCGTCCTTGGAGATGTGCATGGCCCTGGCCCCCTCTGGAAGCAGCTCTGTGCCTGCATCCTCCTGCAGAGATGCAGTCTGCAACTTCAAAGGCAAGAAGAGATGGGCTAAAAAGGACGGCAGAGAAGTGGCAGCGCAGAGAGAAGGCAGAAAATGAAAATGATGAAGCTGTGACTCCACAAATCTGGGTCACTGTCACACTGAGGGAGAGTCTTGACTCTTGTCTTGAGATGTTCCATGATAAAGAGCATATCCTGAAAGTTCTGGGAATGAGATGAATAAAAACAACATGATGAAATGAATTCCTTGACAATAATAAAATTAAAAAAAAAATGAAATATTTCTCCAGTTAAAAATGCAGCTTTTTTTAAAGAAAGCAACATTTAGATGAGCAAAATAAAGCAGTCTTTTGGAAAAATTATAGTTCAGCTAACCCTTAATTAAAATTTAGATTCAGTTGTCCTTTAATAAAAGCAGCCATTATTGTCATTTGTTCTGGGGGAAAATCATGGCAAAGCAAATTAATCTGATTTCAGCATGGCACAAAAGAGGACCATAAAGGAAAATGCAGAGTAATAAACAAAAATGAATGGGGAAGAAAAAAGCCCAATGGGATACAATGTAGCAGATGCGTCCAAAGGATGGACTTTAAAAATCAATTTGGGAAAAAAATGAAAAAATAACAATAACAACAAAAAGGAACAAAAATTAAAGAGAACAAAGAAAACGGACTGATTTGGCAAGCAGGTGTTAGAAGGAAGATACTTCACACACCGGAGCGGCCTCTGCATCTCTGCGGGGCGGCTGCGCGGGGCCCCTGGGGCCGCCCTTGGGGTCGCTCTTCCAGCCGCCCTGCAGCGCCCCGTTACACAAACGCTCCCGCCGAGCCTCAGCCTTCCTCTCGGCGCCGGGCTCCCCGGGGCACAGCTCCCCGAAGTCCTCCTCGATGCTGCTCTGCCGGGTCAGGGTTCTCCTGCGGCCCAGCAGCGGCCGCGGGCGGCCCCGGCAGGCGCGGGGCTCTGCGGGCAGCGCCGCGGGGCCGGCCCGGGGCTGCTCCTCTTCCTCACCGCCCCGTGCGGGTCTGCACCTGTGCCGGGGCTGCTCCTCTTCCTCACCGCCCCAGGTGTGTCTGTCCCTGTGCCGGGGCTGCTCTTCCTCACTGTCCCATGGGGTTCTGCCCTTGTGCCGGGGCTGCTCCTCTTCCTCACTGCCCCACCGGGGTCTGTCCCTGTGCCGGGGCTCCTCTTCCTCACTGCCCCAACTGTGTCTGACCCCAAATCGGGGCTCCTCTTCCTCACTGCTCCACCGGGGTCTGTCCCTGTGCCGGGGCTCCTCTTCCTCACTGCCCCAGCTGTGTCTGACCCCAAATCGGGGCTCCTCTTCCTCACTGCCCCAGCTGTGTCTGATCCCAAATCGGGGCTCCTCTTCCTCACTGCCCCACGTGTGTCTTCGCCTGTGCCAGGGCTCCTCTTCCTCACTGCCCCAGCTGTGTCTGACTCTGTGCCAGGGCTCCTCTTCCTCACTGCCCCAGCTGTGTCTGACTCTGTGCCAGGGCTCCTCTTCCTCACTGCCCCAGCTGTGTCTTCGCCTGTGCCGGGGCCCCTCCTCGCCGCCCCAGGTGTGTGCGAGGCCGAAGCGCGGCTCCTCCTCCTCGCTGCCGCAGTCCAGGCCGCTGTCGGGGCTCCGGGACAGGGGCTGCTGCTGCCGGCGCCCGCCGCATCCCCGCGGGCCCGGGCCGGGCTCCCGGCGCCCCGGGGCCGAGCCGTGCCCGCCCGGGGCCGAGCCGTGCCCGCCCGGGGGCCGGGGGCCGCCGGCCCTGCGTGCCCGGGAGCCTGCGGATACCCGGGGGCTCCTTCTACAGGCCGTACCTAAACCCTGCTTGGACAGCGCTTCACAGTGGTCACCGTCCTCTTCAGCCACTTCTGGAATACTGAAAAGCCTTTTACTGTGGTGGATCTGCTGGGGAAAGTCAGGCTGCTCCACAAAGGGGCCTTCAGTGGTCTTATTCTTATGGTACTCCTTAAGATTATGTAATGTTAAAAACCAGACAGGGAACAAAGAGTGTGTGACAAAAATAAAATGGGAGGGAAAAGGGAGAAAAGAAAAATAAAGACAGAATTAGTTTTAGAGCAATGGCAAACGTAAGACATGCAGCTTATATAGTGAAAAGGATGTCATGCTTTGAATGAGGATCTGTGAAAAATAAAGATGTGATTAAGAAGTTGCTGGGTGCTAGATCCAACATGAGAGGTCGGTACAAAGGACTCAGCAAGAATAAACTCGTGCATTCGAAACAGAGCAGTGACAGCCACGCACAGGTTCCAGCAGGGTGGATGAGAATGGCAGTAAAACCCCTTCCAAACTGCCATTGATCCTCTCTGCAACCAGAGCCCACATCTGACAAGGACAGCTCTGCCCCAGCTTCCTTGCTTTGCATCTCCTAGAGCTCCTTACACAAGCAGTCCCTATCTCCAGCACAGCTATTCCACAGCCATCCTTACAGGAGTTCTGGTTTCCTTCCTGAAATTCTAAAAACCATTTTTTAAAGCCCCCTGGGACTCAGGCTGCTCTCTGAGGTCACCTGGTCTGCACTGCCATCAAATCTCTCACGTGGTCTTGTACCTGCTGCATAAAACCAGGGTTTGAAATTCAGCCCATGAGCAGAAATGAAGTCTCTCTTTATGCCAGAACAGATAAAAACTACCCCAGCCTGGGCAAAAGAAGCACTCTGGCCATGCCAGACACACTGTGCAGTTTTCCATTCCCACAGAACACAGAACACAGGGTGCTCTGACAGGGACTCCCGGGTGTCTCGGCTGGCTCTGGGCAGAGGGAAGGAGCAGTGAGCAGGGGCTGGCCCTCCCTGCCAGGATTTATTGATTTCTTGACCTGCATCCCAGAGATCATCTCTCCCTGAGCTTAATGCCCAGATCAGGGGCACCTCTGGGCTCGGCAGCTCCCATAAATAACGACAGATCATCCTGGAGATTCCAGCAACATCTCTCTCTCAGCACTCCAAGCCTGGCTGAGGCTTGGACCAGTGAGATTTACAGTGAGATTTTGTCCCCTTCCAGGCAGAGGGAACTTTCTAAGTTACCTTAGCCTGTTTCACATACTCCCCTTCGTTTTTAGAATGTGTGTAACAGTGGTGAAACCTGAGATAAAGTGCCACAGAAGTGGAAAAAAGAGCAGTAAGCATGAACCATCACAGCTTTGATAGACTACATCAAGAGAAGCCTGCAAACCCTAAGTTTGCAGTTAAAGTTCTGGAACTTTCTCAATATCAACCCTGATAATACTGATTTAAATCCAAGAAGTAAATACACCTTGTGATGCATAAAGAACAAGAACAGTCTGGGGATTGCTCTTTTTGCCAGGGGAAGGGACTAGAAGGAGCACACAGAAGGATTTTGCTGTCAGCCTTTATGTTGATGCAGCAACAGAAACACTGATAATTTCTTCTTTTGAAAAAGCACCTGTCTCACTGCAGACAGTATCAGAACAAAAGGACTGAATCTACAGCACATGGAGGCAGTCATAAGAATGGTCAGAATTCTTGTATGCACGAGAAAATAGTACTGATGTTAGCTAAACAAGAGTCTACTGGAAAGAAAGAATCTGAGGGTTTGTGCATTCTAAGGAGACACAGTTTGTGTAATTACTACGCACAGAAAGAAGCAAATACAATTGACATGTACAAACATAGTATGGCAAATATATATTCAGTATTGGGCGTGTTCAGTGCTCTGCATGTGCTTTAGGTGTTACACTCAAGTTGTCTCTCATGATGAACATTCCTGTGTTACAGCAATATTTCTGGAATGTATTTCCCTCTCTGGTGATCCCCTGATATTCAGAGCACAGGGAGTTCTGATAAAGCACAGCTCAAGCAGAGCTGAGACAAGCTCTGACACAAGCCCCCTTCTCACAGGAACGCTTTGGCCTGTGCAAGGGATGGGACTAGCACTGGATACGTGGGCAAATCACTCACACAGGAAAAACATCAGTTGTTTTGTAAGTTTTTACAAATCTCCTTGCTCAGAAAGAACTCATTTTTGGGGCAGCACATGCAGTATATCCTCAGAGAGACAAGGGGAAGGTCCCCAGATGCACAACAGAAATTGCAACTGCAACAGCCACATGTAGGAAAATAGCTGGTTAGTTAAAAGTTTATCTATCCAATACCGAAAAAAAGAGAAGGTAATAAATGCATTAAAGCAGCCCAGGTCTCTCTCTCCAGGACAGAGGGAGCTTTTCTGCCCTGCCCTGCCCGGGGAGGCCCTGGGGAGCCCCGGGGTGCTGCCCCTCACCTTGAGCGCGCCGTGCGAGGTGAGGCTGAGGCGCCGCCGGCCGCCCTCCTCCAGCTGCATCTCCGAGTACAGCTCCTCCTCATCCTCCTCCAGGATGTCTGACAGGTCCGAGCCCCGGCTGCTCTCCGTGTGGTACTCATCCCCGTGGCAGTAGTGAGCCTGGGGAAGTGAGGAGAGCCCTCAGTGCAGCTCAGGCTGGCAATCCTGGCTAAGCCCAGCCTTTCCTGCCGGGATGGCATCCTGGGACTCCCTCGGGACACCCCCAGCCTCGGGCTCTGCTCCAGGGGACACCCTGTGCAAATTCTGTTTTGCCCATTTATGATTGTAATTCAAGAAATCCAACCTCAATCCCAGAAAATTCCAAAAAAATGATATCTCCATTCACAGCCTCAAATGTGGTTTCAGTCTTGATTAGATTCCCCTGATTAAAGAGGTCCTTCATGCATCAGTGGACTTGCTGACCAAATTGTAAAAGCCTTAGGATAATTCAGATATCATCTGTTCTTTGCAGCTGCTTGTTACATCACATTATAATTTAGAAGGGATCAGCATTTCATTCTTGCAGCATGTCACCACCATTGCAGACCCTCAGCACAGGAGGTCAGGTCTGCGACTAAAGTTTTTTAAATTATACCAAGACATAAGAAAACACCTCTTTTCCAGAATTTACATCTCTCTTGAAACTAATGTAATGAATCATTTCATATTTGTTTGCAGTGGGATCAGACCAAGAGCTGTGCAGTTGTGCAAAACTCTCCTGGCAGCAGCGGTTGCACTGCTTGGAGCCAGCCCTGTCCCGTGTTTGTGCCCTGTCCCGTGTTTGTGCCCTGTCCCGTGCTCGTTCCCTGTCCCATGTTTGTGCCCTGTCCCGTGCTTGTGCCCTGTCCCGTGTTTGTGCCCTGTCCCGTGTTTGTGCCCTGTCCCGTGCTTGTTCCCTGTCCCGTGCTCGTTCCCTGTCCCGTGCTTGTGCCCTGTCCCGTGTTTGTGCCCTGTCCTGTGTTCACGCCCTGTCCCGTGCTCGTTCCCTGTCCCGTGCTCGTTCCCTGTCCCGTGTTTGTGCCCTGTCCTTAGGGGGTTCCAGGCCGTGTGTGGCTCACAGGAATCCTCCCCACAGCAGCTGCTCACATGCAGCAGTGACCCCCCACACAGAAAAGGCCCAGGACCCAAACAGGACAGTCCAGCCACATTTTCTCAGTTCTTTGCCATCTTCGTTTGCTCCGTACCCAGTGCCTGGCAGGGAGGGTGCCCAGGAGACCCCCGTGCCAAGCTGTGAGCTCCCAGCCCCAGGAGCATCCCCTGGCACGGCTCAGCCTCGTGTCCCCCACACTGCCACAGCCTCGGCGGTGACCTGGGCAGAGCCGGGCTCCACCAAACTCTCATTTCCTGACACAACACCAGAGCCGGGCTACTCACTTGCTTCCCGAGCTCGGACCCTTTCAGGAAATCATCCACGGAGGCTCCCCTTCGCTTGACCCGGGGGGAGTCGTAGCCATCCTCCTCCTCGTCGGAGTAGGGCGTGGCGCTGCTCCTGTCGCTGAAGATGCTCCTCCTCTCCATCTGCGGGGCACAGAGCACAGGGCAGGGCTGGCACAGAGCACAGGGCAGGGCTGGCACAGAGCACAGGGCAGGGATGGCACAGAGCCCCCTGCCCGGGGCACAGAGCACAGGGCAGGGCTGGCACAGAGCCCCCTGCCCGGGGCACAGAGCACACGGCAGGGCTGGCACAGAGCCCCCTGCCCGGGGCACAGAGCACAGGGCAGGGCTGTCACAGAGACCCCTGCCCGGGGCACAGAGCACAGGGCAGGGCTGGCACAGAGCACAGGGCAGGGCTGGCACAGAGACCCCTGCCCGGGGCACTCACACACACCCGAGAGGGCTCACGGGGTGCAGCACTGGCAGCGTGCCCTGCCTGGAAGCTCGAGGAGCTTTTCAAGTAGTTTTTGCCTGTTTTATTACCCTCACCCTTGAACAATCACCTGATTCTCTGCGTTTATCATTCTGAGCTGCCAGCTCTCCTCCCCGACCACCAGCAGAACTCTCAGTGCTCTGCAGCCCGAGGCTGCCAGCACAGACTTCCCTCTCCCCTGGCCAGGGCTGCTGGGCGGTCAGGCCACTAAAGAACCCCCAGAATGAGGCCGTGGGCTCTGCTCTGCTCTGCCCTTCCTGGCCTCAGCAATTCCCTGCTCCTCAGCCACCAGCGGGCTGGGCAGGGCTGGGCAGGGCTGGGCAGGGCTGGGCAGGGCTGGGCAGGGCCGGGCAGGGCTGGGCAGGGCTGGGCAGGGCTGGGCAGGGCAGGGCAGGGCAGGGCAGGGCAGGGCAGGGCAGGGCAGGCACACAGCTCCCTCTGCAGTGCTTACAGTGAGGGAAGAATTTGTACCACAGGGGACTAAACATGACAAATATCCCCACCAGATTCTGATTTGATTTAGAATTAATTCATCTATAAGCTTCTGTCCAGATTCCTGAATAGAACATTTCAAGCAACACCTAAACCAACGTAATCAAACGTGCTTCAGAGCACATGATGGGTCAGCAATCTTCCAAACCAGAAAAAGGATTTCTGTTCTCTTTCCCTAGATCTTAGGGAACTGAACTTTCACCTCATAGAGCCAAAGAAACCACCTGCCTTCTTCCCCTATTACATTCCAGTCTTCTCTATTTACAAACAAAAGGAAGATCTATACAGATGCATACTTATGTATTTATCAGACCTCATGATCCAGAATTATTCAGGTTTTCAAAAGCTGGCTCAATTTACCCGTGGTATCAAATGCATCCCAAAACAGGAACAGTTGGGGCTGTTAAGACATATGTGAACTGTCAAAGTTAATGGAGCTATTTTGGAGATACAATGGGAGACTAAAAACTGGACATAACTGATGATTGCCAGATGAAGGACCAAGAAAATATATGAAATCAGTGAGACCTCAGCTTGCAAGAAGTAAGACAGTTATGAGCAGCTTGTGATGAGAAAATAACTGCCCAGGGCACTGGGGGTATTTAAATATTGCATATTTGTGTGGAAAACCCACAGCACATTGTCAGGATGCATCCACATCAGCTGTACTGACCCCAGAGCCCCAAATGTGGGATTTACATTAACTGGCAAAGCAGTGAGTCAGTGCAGCAGCCACGGGTCGTGGTGGTGCCAAACCAGGGGGTGGCACTGCTGGCAGCCCCAGGAGGAGCTGGAACGAAGAGCAGCTGCAAACACGGGTGAAAATGCAGCACTGGGGAGGGCAAATGTGCAAAATTCCCTGTGCATCCATGGCAGCGGGCACTGCTGGGCTGTATAAGCCAGGACTCCAGCACACTGCTCCCCAAGCTCTGGACCTTCAGAGTTCAGGAATGACTGCCTCTCCTTAAAGCCCACGACAAAAAACCCTTGATGGCAGGTGTCACCACGAGCAAGCCAGCCCACCACAGCCTTAGGAAGAAGTTTGTCTTTACCCTGTTGCTCTCTGCCACTCTCTGTGCAGCTTCTCTTGCCATGGCTTTTGCGACGGTGTTGGGGACGGGGGTGCCTTGAGGCTGGGGGAGGATCCTGTTGGGGGATGGCGACCTCCTCCCCTGGAGAGGGCCGTGGAAATGGGGTGGCTCCAGCATGTGTCCGTGCACGGGGGACACCGAACGAGTCTGCTCCCACGACTCATCCCTTTTTAAATGTGGGCCTAAATGTTCTTCTTTGGTTTCTGGGGCTCCGGCACTTGCTAATGGCTTAGATTTGGGAGCAGTTCTGGGGTGGGGGGTTGGAGGCACCAGGAGGTCGGGTGGAATGGCAGCAGCAGCAGAGTCCAGCGACTCCCCCTGCGCAGAGAGCGTCCGGACCGTCACGTCCCTGGCGTCCAGGCTGCGCAGCCTCAGCAGCTCCACCGGCGAGCCCTCCGCGGCTGGGAACATCACCTCTGCCACCTGGGGGACAGACAGACACCTGTGAGCACCCCACTGCCCTCCCCACATCACCTCTGCCACCTGGGGGACAGACAGACACCTGTGAGCGCCCCACTGCCCTCCCCACATCACCTCTGCTACCTGGGGGACAGACAGACACCTGTGAGCGCCCCACTGCCCTCCCCACATCACCTCTGCCACCTGGGGGACAGACAGACACCTGTGAGCACTCTGCTGCCCTCCCCACATCACCTCTGCCACCTGGGGACAGACAGACACCTGTGAGTGCCCCACTGCCCTCCCCACATCACCTCTGCCACCTAGGGCACAGAAAGACACCCGTGAGCGCCCCACTGCCCTCCCCACATCACCTCTGCCACCTGGGGACAGACAGACACCTGTGAGTGCCCCACTGCCCTCCCCACATCACCTCTGCCACCTGGGGACAGACAGACACCTGTGAGTGCCCCACTGCCCTCCCCACATCACCTCTGCTACCTGGGGACATACAGGCACCTGTGAGCGCCCTGCTGCCCTCCCAGCCCACCGAGGCACAGCCCCCAGCCCCCTCAGAGCCCCCAGCCCCACAGAGGCACAGCCCCAGGCTCTGCTCAGAGCCCCCAGCCCACCGAGGCACAGCCCCAGGCTCTGCTGCCAGCACGGGGTGGGCTGTAAGAGCTCCACACCCCCACGCCCACTGCCCTCCATCCTCCAGCCCCTCTCCCAGAAGGGCTCCCAGAAGGGCAGCCAGGTGTGCCCCACACCAGGACAGGCTCCACTGGCAGACGAGGGCCCCTGCAGGGCTGTCCCACCTTCCCGTGCCAGCCAAAACCCCCAGCAGGCAGGGACTGTGGCAGGAGGGCACCCACCCTCTGCCCTTGGGCAGTGACACTGTAACCTGTGACACTGGCACGGCAGGTGACACTGAGGTGGCGCTGGCACGGGAGGTGACACTGAGGTGGCGCTGGCACACTCACCCTCTGCCCTTTGGCAGTGACACTGAGGTGGCACTGGCACAGGAGGTGACACTGAGGTGGCGCTGGCACAGGAGGTGACACTGAGGTGACACTGGCACAGGAGGTGACACTGAGGTGGCGCTGGCACACTCACCCGCTGCCCTTTGGCATAGACTCCGTAGCCTGTGACGCTGGCACCGTGTGACGTCCCCGTGGCCGACAGAGCCGGTGGCTTCCAGCACACCTGGAGGGTCCCTGGGGCGGGCCCTGCCCGGACTGACACGTCCTGAGGGGGGGCTGGGGGACCTAGGAGAGAGGGGCTGGTCACTCCTGAGGCAGAGCACGGAGCCGAGGGGCTGCAAGGCCAACGTCCCCCACAGCTGTCTGAAGGAGAGCTGCTGTCACAGGCTCCCCCTGCACTGAACCCCAAATCCCAACTTAGGGCATTCACAGCCCGTTACTGTGACAGCACACCAAATACCTCCTTAATTAAAAGGCATTACCCTACTATAAATAGCTCTACTTTGGCCAGAAAGCCAAAGTAAAAATATCACCGAGATTATTAGTTCATCAATTTTTCAAGCAGCCTGCTGTGTCACTTTAACCACCAAACCCCGAGCAGAGTCTGCTGCTGAGGGGTGTCAGAGGCAGGGTCAGCTGCAGCCGCCTCTGAGGACAGGACAGACCTTGGCTGCTGTGAGGCTGCTCCTCCCAGCGAGCCAAACACAGCCCATTCCTGCTCATCCACCAAGGAGGCTACAGATGCTTTCACTGTGTGCATGACACACGTGCAAATATCACACAGCACCACTGGCAAACCCCCAGTGCACTTCACTGGTTTGCTGCCACGGAATTTCACCCTCCAGTGGACATGGAAATAAAATCATGGTCAGGACAGGACAGGCACAACAGGAAGTTTTTGCTTACACCATCCCTACATATATAAAGTATTTTTACCTTGCAAGTTGAGAGTAGGCAAATTGACCTAATGCTATTCTTGGCCAAGAGAGATTTTGGTTCAGGATTGAATTTCAGCTTTCCTGGTCATCCTACTTTATTGCAGCCAGCATTCCCAATTCAGCAGCGCTGCTCAGCTTGCAAGGAAGAATGCATCTGATCTAGCCCAGCATCTTGCCAATGACAATGACATTAATCTGCTCCTGCAGGAGAAGTCACCTTCCTTCCATTCTCCCCAAACTAAACAATCCCCAGGGTGTCTGTCTCGACCTTCACAGGCTGTGGCAGAGATAGGTTTAATACACTGCAATGCCCGAGGCTCAGCACGGTTTCTATTTCCTCCCATCACTAGGTGGGAAATTATTCCTGATGATTTTCAATGGTCTCAGTCATCAACATAAATGTTGGTTTTGGAATTCTGCTACACTTTGCTCCTCATGGTTTTTTTTTACATAAATTAGCTCCAAAACCTGCAGCAGCCCCACTGGTCTTGATCCTGTATTTATTTCTATTTTTAGATCTGAGTGCCCAAGAGAGAAACACTTCTATTTTTATTGAAGCAGTTGCATTGCTGTGATGACTCAAGATGAGTTCACTTGCACGGCACACTGTGATGGCAGCTCCCATCACCGACTCCAAATTCACCCCTTTCCTTTGCTCCACTGACTCTGGAATCAGGCATCAGCCCCTGGTCACTTCAAGAGCTGCTGTTTTGTTTTCTCTGCACAACCCTGAAAAGCTGATTGCTTCTGTGGAAGTGCTCCCAGTGAAATGAAGCAGTGGGGAAGATCCCGGGGTCTCTGGCTCTCAAAGCTGAGGCTTCACTGCTCTTCAGCTCCTCAGCAGAGAGCAGCTCTGCCCTGCTCAGCAGCTAGAGGGAGATACAGCCTGGCAAGAGCTGGCCTGGAAAAACCCTCGCTCAAAAGGCCTCTCCTAAAGAGCAGAGTTGAAATCAGCTCAAGCCAGCATCCGGGCAGTGCCTCCCACTTGTCCCTGAGTGTCCCTTCAGAGGCTCCCGGGACCTGCAGGACTGAATATTTAAGGGCTCTCCTACCTGGCCATGGTTGGATGATCTTGGTGAATCTATAAGGAAAGACACTTGGATTTTTCCAGGTGCTGTCATACACCTCCAAAATGACGAGATTACCCCTCAAATTCACTTTGTTATTTCTGCTCTAGTTTTCAACACTACTCCAATGTTCTTGAATCATGGCAGATGACTGACAACACTTACCAGCACTCCTAATGTAAAAGCCAGGTGGGAAAAAAACCTCAGACTTTCCAAAACACAAAGAATCTGTTGACTTTACAAATTCAAATTGTACAATGAAGCTGATTACAGCTGCACAACCAAAATGCACTTACATGCCCTTAAATGCTGTGAATGTTAAAGTATTTTATCCTGTATTTTCAGAGAAATTCAACTGAAGAGTTTTGTGGTAGGGAGGAAAATTTCAAACCTGCTGGCAACGTAGAAAATTCCACAAAGGCTTCCTTTTTTTCTCGTTGTTCCAAGGGAAGCTGCCAGGGCATCTGGTGGGGCTTTGCCATGACCTTCACCTTGTAGGCCATATTGGGCTTCAAATTAAAAAAATGGTACTTGTAGCTAGCAGCCTTGACGATGTCAAACTCCTCCTCGTTCAGGAAGATGACGTGACTGTAATTACTGTTTGTGGGGAGCCAGGACAGCTCGGCAGAGATCTGGGTGATGTTGTCCACTCGGAGGTTGGAGGGGGCTACGATGACGTCCTTGCCCACCAGCAAGGTGCACTGCAGCTCGTCGGAGTTGCCCTTGCTGGTGATGCTCTGGATGGAGATGCGGTAGGTGCAGGCGGAGGTGTTGAGCTTTTCTATGAGAGCCTTCGTCCTGCTGCCCAGGGCCACGTTCATCCTCACCTCCTTGTCCACCAGCACGTTGTAGCTGCTGACGGTCCCCCAGCCAGGCGGCACCACCGGGGGCTCCCAGCCCACAATGACACTTTTGGCGAGCTGTTTGATGAGGGTGATTTTCCTAGGATAAGGCACAATGTCTTCCCCGATCTCGTCGATGTTCACGTCCAGCGTCCCCGCGCCGTTGCTGAGCGCGCCGGGCTCGGCGAGGCTCGGGGGGCTGATCTCCAGCAGCTCTCCCTCCAGCACCGGCCCCGAGCGGTTCAGCAGGTTCTGGTCCTGCTCGCTGCTCAGCGTGCTCGACAGCCGGCTCTCGTTGTCCTGAACAAAATCCACAAAGTTGGAAGGGACGAGTCCCCTTTGTCCGTCCAGAAGTTCTCCTGGGGAGGAAGAGCGGTGCCGTTAAAGCCCCCGAAGGAGAGCGGCTCTCCCACGGCAGCGCCCTGGGAGTGGGCAGGATGAGGGGCAAGGGAGGAGTGAGGATGCACAAACAGTAAAGGCTTGTTAAGGGAAATACCAGAACTGCCAGCAAGCCTTTTTGTCAACTTAAATCTTGCCAGTAGGAAAAGCTGACACTATAAAATATCTTATAATTAGCTCTGCCTGCAAGGAGCGGCTTTGCTGATGCAGAAACTCTTTTAATTAACACCACGACGATAAGGCTAATTTTAGCAACCGATTTAGGAGCAGACGAAGGAAAGAATTTGGAGCGTGTTTGACAGACAAACTGCTTTCAATCTGCATGAATTAGCACGAGCTCATGGATTAAATAAGAAATACCTTCGTAGAAGCCATCCTCGTCCATGTCCCCGTAGACATACAGGTACTTTCCTGCCGTGAGAGGGAGCTCCGCCTCCGGGTTCTCATTTGGTCCATCGAAGGGGTTGTAGCTGCGGGGACAGGCAGAGGCTGCTCAGCAGAGGGGCTGCACAGAACGGGGGCAATGCCCCGGGCATTTGCTCCCTTCTGAGACACATTCTGAGCGGGCCTGGGTCAGTCTGGGCCTGTGACATCCCCCCTACCCCTAAATCCACATCTGTTCCTGCAGGATTTACTCAGACACTCCTCACTTAACAACACCAGCCAAAATTCCCTTTATTTTTTAGAGCAAACTCGGTTGGGGGGTCTTTTCCAGTCGCTGTATTCAATTTATGCTCCTTTTACACAAGTTCATTAAAATTCTACAAAGGCAAGGTAAAAGAGGACAAAAAGAGTGAGCTACATCTAAGAGAAGCTCTGAGAGACAACAAGTACTTACTAAGCACCTAAATCTATATCCATCCTGAAAGAAACTGATAGTCACTGAAATTTGTATCATGACAGTGCTTCATGCCTGAAATTTTAATGTGCAAAGCAGTGATGGACTTCCAATCTTTTCTTGCTTGGAAAGGTAATTAATAAGAGCAGACTGAGGCACCCATTTAATCTGATTTAGACACTGAAGGGCAGGAATGCAGGGGGTGGGAGAGCCAGGCCGTGCTCAGCCCCCCGACACCTCAGGACAGGGACAGGGCACTGCTCTGCAGCAGTGCAAACAGGACAGGCTCTGCTCTCACATTAATTCCACGTAATAATTCTGTGCATGGATGAAGTGGATGTTGAATATTAGAGCTGTGAATTGTATCTGTAATGGGGTGTGTGCTTTACCTGTAACGGGCAATGCAAAGGTGGACTTTCCCAGAATATCTCTGCTTTGAGGTATTGGAATTCTGATCATTATCCATCTGTAGAGGCAGGAGAGAAAAAAGATAATGTGATCACAAAAAAAGAAGAATGAACCCAGTTTTCCTGACAGGTCATATAAATCCATGAACACATAATATCAAGGAAAAAAAAATTAAATTCTAACATGGAACACAACTGGGTAATTTTGCTCAGAAGGGCAGATTGCAGTGGCTGAGTACTTAAAACAAATGCTGAGTTTAGAACCGGTGCAAGTGTCAACCTCCAAACACCTGGAAACCACGAGTATCACACAGAATTTGGTCTACAAAACCCAGAGATTTAATTGTGGTGTTGAATCAACACAGACTCTGCCTGTTTTAGCTTTGCACGAGGTCTCTCAGTGGTAAAACAGTAATTTCAGCTGTGCTTTTAGCTAGTAGAGGTTTTAAAGTGAGGGGTGAACTTCCCTCCATTTATTGTACTGTTTGCTGTGAGCCATTTCAGAAAAAATGACCAGCTGTTTGCCTGAGCTTGAGAGAACTTTAATTCAGGTAGAAATACTGGGTTAACACTGGGATCAAATAAAATAAATTGTCCAAAAACTAGCAAAATTTTACAATCTAGACAGAGGAAATACTGAACTGCAGCTTCCAGGTCTGAACTGGTCCCTGCCAAAAGCACACCAGGAAAATGGTGAGGGAAGTCCCTTTTATTCTGAATTAACTCCTGAGGGTGGTTTAGCCCAGCACACACTGCTCTGCCAGCACTCAGCTCCAGCACCAGGAGCTCCCAGCCAGCTCCCAGGGATTCCCCTGTGCAGCCCTGGGGGTCCAGGAAAACCTGCCAGGATATCCCCGACTCCTTTACATGGGCACTCCTCGAGCACACAGCCAGGAATGGTTGTTCTGGAAGGCTTTTTAATAGGAACAACCAGGGCAGTTCCAAGTGTATTTTTCACAGAGTATCACTGATTTATGTATTTATTTATTTATTTCAGACTTCCCAGCATTAGGTTCTATTTTTCAGATTTTATTCATACACCCTCCCTGGGGTCTGGGTATCTCTAAAAGGGAATGGAGCTTAATTTCTGTGAGCTTGCATAATGTAGGAGTGTATCACATAATTACACTCTAGAAGGCACAAAACGTACAGTTCTGCAAATGAGGGCTTGACATTCTCAGTGAGAGATAACTCAAAAATAATAGAAAAGGGGAATTAAATTTGACGTGTGCTTCTTCTGTTCCTTGCTGTTAGTTCTGCTTCCCTAAGTCTCCTTGCTAAGCTGCTTTTTCTGTGGCCTCTTCAAAAAGCAGTGAATGTTTCCTCTTTTCAGTAATGCTGCTACACAAATATACACAAATATTTCCTGTGGATAATCCTCAGATACACCCATGGAATTCCCAATATACAAGAATCCAATATTTTGTTGAATATCCTTGGGCTTGTGATCCATTTAGAAACATTTTGATTCCATCAACTTTCGTATTTTCAGTATCAATGAATGTAACACGGATAGCAAATATGCACACAGTTACAACTATTTACTCCTGTAAATAAAAAGGGATTTCCTGAAATGAGGGGTAAAATCTGAAGATCATTTCCTCATGCCTATCTGCCCATATAAACCAGGGTATTTAATACAAAATAATACCCTTCTACAGAGTTTCCAAAATTTATTCTGTGCAGTTTTTATTTGTCCTAAATATTAAAAATCAACTTGCTATGGCACCTTTGAAAAGCTCTTCTGAGCTTCCCATTGGATTTCCACTGGGATTCCACTGAAAGGCAGAAAAGCTTCCTTAGACAGGAAGAACAGAACCCCTCAGAGGGGTGACTGAGCACAAAATGTAGAGCTGAATGACTTTAGTGACAACATCTGCAATTTCCTTTTTCCAGGCTCGGAGCCCTCGAGGAGAAGCTGTGAGCAGTGAGCAGGGGGTGCCTGCCCTGCTGCAGGCTCCACAGGAGGCAGGCAGAGAACAAGTCCTGCAGAATGGACCACACTCCTCTCACACATCCCTGGCCTTGGAAGGGAAGGGAATTCCTGTTCCCAGGCTGGACCAGACCCCGCCTTTGGGGCCAGAACTGCTGAACCTGCCTGGCACAGCCCTGCCCACAGCAGGCACTGCAGAAATGCTGCTCTGCCCTCGCCAGCAGCCCTGGAACGCTCCGTGGGCACCACTGAGATCTCCAGAGAAGCTCCACTTCTTCACGCACCTCATGCTTATCCTGTGTGATGGGACATCAGCTGCAGCTGCTTTGAAAATATCACTTAAATTCCCACTGATCCTGTTCCCAAGCTGCCTCAGAAAACGAGAACATTCATGTCTTTACCTCTGAAAAGCAGGTGGATTGACCTGCATCAGCCTGTTGGAGCAGAGAAGCCTCAGCCCTAAATTGCTTTTTGAGTAAAAAATGCAAAAATACTCACGTCTGAATCAAATCTGCATCTTGGGGTACCAGATCGTGACTTGGACAGGAATGTAGGTTTGACTGACAGTTGTTCTGGTTTGTCTCCAGATATCTGGAGGGGCCGGATAAACTCTGAAATCACACAGCGACTTCCAGAAGGGCTTTCATGACCTGGCAGCAGACAGAACACAGCAGAGTCAGGAGTGCTTCTCAGGCACCAACACTGCCAGCACACAGCAGAAGGGCATTTTCCTCTCCTGTTAACAATCACTCAAGAAGAAGATGGTGGTGGGTAGACTGCAGAGCACAGAGCTGGCTCAGCCTGCCAGTTCCCAGACTTTTGGTAAATTGCTCAAATCAACAACACGTAACAAAACAAGGCAGAAAGTGGAGGCATTTTAATTGGAAGAATTCAAAGGTGAAGTTTCCCCAGTGACAAGAAGCCCACCCTTGCTGTGAGCCCTTGGCACGCCTGGGGAAGGGATGTGCCCTGCTGTGTAACACACCCAGCACCCAGAGCTGCTGCTGGAACCTTTACCTCTTCTGGGGGCTCTGGCACATACTGGAAATCAGAATCAAGTCATGCACTTCTCTTCTAAAGAAGAGCCTGAAATGTCATGATCCAGCTGGCAGGTATTCCTTTTGCAATGAAGTTGTTTGACTTTTGGCAGGCAGGAAGCGCCAGCGGCACCTGCTCCACATTTCCTGGAGTCCCTCCCTGACACCAGCACTAAACCACAGAAATTTGATCCCAGGGCCAGCTCTCCAGTTTCTGAAACATGGAAACTAAGACTGTGCAAAAGGAAACATCTCCAAACGTCCTCCTGGAATCTTTTTACTGTGCTTTCCAAAAACAGTTCAGAAGAAGGAAAAGACAGGTCACGCTGCACACTGAATATCCTCACAAGAGGCTGAACTCTGTTATCTGCCCTGACTCAGGTGAAGACCAGAGGTGAGGCAAGAAAAAACCAACAACATCGAGGCTGCAGGAGAGACTAATGAAGCTGAGTAAACCCCACTTGTATATTTTACCTTTTACTGTCAGTTTAGCCCCAAAGCAGGTGGAAGCAGGAATTGTAAACTGAGCTGGATTTTACTGCAGCACCAGCAGCAGCTCTGGCAGGCACAGTGAGCTGCTGACACCTCCAGATGTGCAGAGTGCATTCTGCCTCTCATCAACATAATGAGCCTGGCCTCGAATTTTTCAGCCCCTGAAAAGGTGTGGGTTCAGCACTTCCTCTCCCCTCTGCCGGAAGGCTGGACAGAAATGTTTGGCTGCTGAATTGCAAGATTCCCAATCCACGTCACCAGAATTATCAGAAGAACCTCTTTGTTCACAGTGCAGAGGAGAAGGAGCTCCAAGAATACCATCAGAGGGTTTTTCTGGTGTGCTCATTAGTCCAACATGATTAATTTTCTCCGCATCACTGTAATTTACAGCAGGCCAGTTCAAGCACATTGACAGCAGGGAAATACACAACTCACCAGACAAAAGATTAATTACACCCAGCCCCACTTAGAGCAATCCCCAGGCTGGAAAAGGGCACATTTTTTATTCTTGGAGCCTTTCTCACATCTATAACAGGAAAGTCCTCCCTGCTCAGGAACCTTTAGCCAATTTAGCTCCTTCTGTTTGCTGTTAATGTGTTTGCCATCTCAGCCTGTCAGTGCCAAGCCATAAATAATTGGGCCAACTGTGATTATTCATTCAAAGGAAGCTCTGGTTGGTCTCAGACCTCCTGCATTCTCCAGGCTTTGTTTTAAAATTACTGCCACTGGGTACAAAATGTGGAGGAAGGTTCTAGGGCAATGCAGCCCTTGCTTTCCCTCCATACAGGATAATAACCAGCACAGGACCACACATTATCAGGAATCACACATTCATCTGTTGTTTTTTTTCAGGTGGAAAATAAGGTACATAAAATTTACCCTGAGTCCTGAACACACAGGAGAGAAAGGTGTGTGGTGGCTGTGACTGCAGGAAGGGCCTGGGCACATCTCTGGCCCCAAATAATTACACTTGTGCTTTGGAGAACCTGCTCTACTCATTGAGAAAAGTTCAGTAATTAGTGCTGACAATAATAACAGCACAGACACCTCCCTGCCCAGCAGAGGCACTCAATATCCAACAGCAAGAGCACAGACTGGGAAGAACAGAATTCTGTGTCAGAAATATGCTCTATCAAACAACTTCAGCAGTGAGCTCCTGGGCATTCTGCAGAGGAGCCTTCTGAAAAGGTTATGAGACAAATATTCTGTGAAAATTCATGTGGCTCTACGTATGCAGAGGCACAGCTGGATTGAAAAGTAAACACAAGCACCATCAAGTAAAGCAAAACAAAGCACCCAAAGCAAAGCTGAGAGTCAGAGAGCAGGAGGCACAATCCTGCTGTGATCTCCTGATCCTCCCTGCAGGCTGTGGGCACAGGAGCACACACAAAACAGGCTGCACTCCAAACTGCCCTGTTTGCCTCCAACAAAAGAAACCGATTAAACCTGGTTCTCTCATTCATCCCAGGCAATTACACTGAGGGCCCTGGGCTTGAACAGCAAGAACGAGAAGGAATCAGAGCTGCAGACTGTTTTAAAGCTTGCTAATTGGGATCCTACAGAAAAGAAAACAAACAAAAAGCCCCGGTAAAACACCTTTCCTTCTGTATTTTCCCTCTGGAAAAAAACAGAGTTAAAAATAAAATATACAAGAGGTCAGCTCATAAGAACACACAGCAGCATGTAGAAATGTCTTTTTTCCTTTAAATACTAGAGAAGAACCTTAAAAAGCCACTGAGGTTTTGTCCATGAAGTCTTTTTAAATCCATGTATGCTTAAAATGGCCTTTATTTTCCTAGGACTGGCAAATATTTGTTAAGGACGTCTGAAGAACACCCTATCAAGGAAAAAGGAAGAGCACCTGATCTAATTTAAACATTTCAGGAGAATTAAATCTGTCCACACTTGCACTACAATTAGACTCTCCATTTTAGTTATTGCAATTGCTGATTCCATATGGACTACCTAAATTATCTAGAGACACCATTTAAATGAGCCTCTTAACTGATGAATAATAAATCTCAAGGCTTCCTTATCTGATTGTGACATTATTGTACGTTTAAAGTGAACTTTTTATGCTCTAATCCATCCTGGCTACGTTTTCCTCATTTCCTGATACATTCAGACATCACCAATTAAGGCAAAGCAGCTGGTCACAAACTGATCTCATTTCCATCGTTTGCTTTGCTTTGAAAGCTGTCCCTGTGTTCCCTCTCGTATTCTTTCTTCCTCACACATAATAAAAATAATTACACTTGTGGTTTGAAGGGCCTGCTGTACTGCAGCATCACTCTGAGAAAGGGCTGATTTCAATAATTAGAAACCCTGCCCACTGCTCAGACATGGCTTTACTGCTGTCAGGGCACTCACACTGGGGATGAATGCTGTCCAGGCAGTTCTCATCTTTGGACACAAGTGCTGCAGGCCCTGAATTCCAAGTCCCATAAAAATCAATAGGTTTTGAGAAAAGGTTTAGAGAGGAAGGCCCCTAAATGCCTTGGGCACAGACCTGGCTGTGTTTGCTGTGGTTTTATTCTGGAGATTTCAGTTTGGCAAGTTTCCAAGTTTTTAAAAAGGTTTTTCCATCAGCATGAGTATAAAGTAGCTTGGAGAGCTTGAGCACCTAAAAGATGTTTAGCTGATTTTCATTTCTCATTAAATCAATCGCAGTGATACAGGCTGGACCTCCGCTTCTGCCTAAAGGACAGTTCAATAGCTAATTACCTTTCCTTTTAAATTAATTGTTGCTTTGAAAATCCTGCCCTCAGAGACGTGAGGAGCTACTGCTGTTGGTGTTAAGGAAATCTGTACTAAAATCTTATGTCTCTCAGGAAATGCCTTTGGAATTCTCCATTTAGTGCCCTCCAATACCCACTGAGGGCAGACCCGCAGCAGCCCGGCCGGGCGCTGACCTGTCCTTACCTTTGCCGATGGAGGTGACAATCCCGTTCATGACCTGTCCCCACCTTTGCCGATGGAGGTGACAATCACCTCCATGACCTGCCCTCACCTTTGCCGATGGAGGTGACAATCCCATCCATGACCCGCCCTCACCTTTGCCGATGGAGGTAGATCCTGTCCATGACCTGCCCTCACCTTTGCCGATGGAGGTGACAATCCCGTTCATGACCTGCCCCTACCTTTGCCAGTGGAGGTGACAATCACCTCCATGACCTGTCCTCACCTTTGCCGATGGAGGTGACAATCCCGTTCATGACCTGTCCCTACCTTTGCCAGTGGAGGTGACAATCCCGTTCATGACCCGCCCTCACCTTTGCCGATGGAGGTGACAATCCCGTTCATGACCTGTCCTCACCTTTGCCGATGGAGGTGACAATCCCGTTCATGACCCGCCCTCACCTTTGCCGATGGAGGTGACAATCCCGTTCATGACCTGTCCCTACCTTTGCCAATGGAGGTGACAATCCCGTCCATGACCTGTCCTCACCTTTGCCGATGGAGGTGACAATCCCGTTCATGAGCTGTCCCTACCTTTGCCAGTGGAGGTGACAATCCCGTTCATGACCTGTCCTCACCTTTGCCAATGGAGGTGACAATCCCGTTCATGACCTGTCCTCACCTTTGCCGATGGAGGTGACAATCCCATTCATGACCCGCCCTCACCTTTGCCGATGGAGGTGGATCCTGTCCATGACCTGCCCTCACCTTTGCCGATGGAGGTGGCGATCCCGTTCATGACCTGTCCTCACCTTTGCCGATGGAGGTGACAATCCCGTTCATGACCTGCCCTCACCTTTGCCGATGGAGGTGGCAATCCCGTTCATGATCTGTCCTCACCTTTGCCGATGGAGGTGACAATCCCGTTCATGACCTGTCCTCACCTTTGCCGATGGAGGTGACAATCACCTCCATGACCTGTCCTCACCTTTGCCGATGGAGGTGGCGATCCCGTTCATGAGCTGGCCCAGGGCCTTGCCCGGCGGCGCCAGGGGGTGGCTGCTCAGGAGGTCGATCTTGCCCGCCTGCTGCCGGAACCGCTCCAGCTCCCGGGACAGCAGGTTAAACTGCTCGCTCTGCGTCCGGCATTTCTCCTCCAGCTCCCGCACCTTGGCCTGCGGGACAGACGGCAGGACACAGCCCCTGACACGGGCTGAGCCAGGACACAGCCCCTGACACAGCCCCTGACACAGCCCCTGACACGGGCTGAGCCAGGACACAGCCCCTGACACAGCCCCTGACACGGGCTGAGCCGGGAGAGCCCCAGGATTTGGGGTAAACAGCCCCACAGCCCCCCTGAGCCCCAGGATTTGGGGTAAACAGCCCCACAGCCCCCCTGAGCCCCAGGATTTGGGGTAAACAGCCCCACAGCCCCCCTGAGCCCCAGGATTTGGGGTAAACAGCCCCACAGCCCCTCCGAGCTCCCACCCACACCAGAACACAACCTACGGGCAGCCCTGCCAACACCGAGGTGATTTCTCCTTTCATCACCGTTTCCAAAGGGGAAATCCCTCATCTTATAGTCTGGCAGTGCTAAAAAATCACTGCCAAGAATGCCTGCAGAGGAATCCTGCAGTTTTGTGACTTCTTTGCACACCTCAATGTCAGTCCTGCGTGCTTTTCCAGCTTTCTCTAAAGATCAGGTGTACCTCTGAGGTCTGCCCACCCTCTGCTATTGAGAAGACACTGCAGCATGAACCCCCCTTTACCCAAATCTGCACATCCACTGCAGCAGCTAAATGAAGGAGATATCAATGTACACCAGTCTGGTGCTCTATGGTGAGCAAACATCACCTTCCCTCATCAAAAACCCCTCCTGTGCTTACATAAGCAACTGTACTAAGCAAGGAAGTCTGCACAGCAATTAAATTCATTCAACTGAACCAAGAGCTTTGGTTTTTTAAAGAAAAAACATTCTCAGTTCATGTAAGAAAAACTGCACATTTTATATATCAAGAAAACAACATGTATCACATACCACCTGTAAAAAGAGCCTCACTAAAGGAAAATACTGACAGGACCCAAAATCCAAATGGTCTGCTCTACAAGGTGGTACTGTTTATTCCTTTTCTTGTAATAAATACTTCTTTTAAGTTGGAGTGAATTCCAAAGATATAATTTCTTTTCATTCATAACACACAAATTAATTTATTTCTGCGAAAGAAGTCTCAGGACATCCATCTGATTGATTATGAAACAAGGAACAGGAAGAATCAGACATTGTGGGAGTTTTACACAGACATGAAATGCTTGGGGTTTTTGTTTTTCACTTTTTTGCTGTGGTTTTGAGCAAATGAAATGTCATGCTTTGCTACTTGTTGATTTGCTGCATGAAAATGGCATCTATGCAGTTTCAAAAGGACATTAAGCAAACAAAGAAGAAAACTGGCGTGGGTTTTCTGGTCCCCACTTTCCAATGGAAAGCTTAAGGATGAGCCATTCAACTCTGAGAATATGACTGACCTTTCCACAAGCAGTTATGGAAACTCTAGCACAAATAAAAAATAAAAGCACCACAATCCAGACCTCAACAAGAAGCTAAGGCTGCCTTAAAAGTATTTTTGAAAAAGTGCTAATGTTAATATATTGACTTTGAAATTATTTGTGTTGCAGTAATTGCCTTCTTTGCCTTTTCCTCTGAGCATGCAGAGATTTCAAGTTCTCTCATGACAGTAGGAAGCCTGGGAGAAAAATGCCTTTACTGCTCTATTTTTAGTAGCGTTGTGAGTTAGAAGTGAGCACGAAGCTGGCACTTCATAAAGAGAATTTGCCATGAGAGCCCTGGCTGAGGCACCAGCAGGCAGCCCCGTGCTCATCCCTGTTCTGACTCCAGGCACTGCTGGCCTTGCTGTCAGCAGCCAGGCCCACCTGAGTGCAGGGCAGGGACAGCTTCCCTGAGCCTGCAGGGCACGGCGTGCTCACCCAGAAATGAGGATGGTCACCTGTGCTCACACCCAGAAATGAGGATGGGCACCCTGTGCTCACCCAGAAATGAGGATGGGCACCCTGTGCTCACCCAGAAATGAGGATGGTACCTGTGCTCACCCAGAAATGAGGATGGGCACCTGTGCTCACCCAGAAATGAGGATGGGCACCTGTGCTCACCCAGAAATGAGGATGGGTACCCTGTGCTCACACCCAGAAATGAGGATGGGTACCTGTGCTCACCCAGAAATGAGGATGGGTACCCTGTGCTCACACCCAGAAATGAGGATGGGTACCTGTGCTCACCCAGAAATGAGGATTGTTACCTGTGCTCACAGCTCAGAAACAAGGATGGTCACCTGTGCCCTGTCCCTGGCCATGACCCTGTGCTGAGCAGGGTGGCACAGAGGTGTCCAGAGCTCCTGGAGCTGCTGCAGCAGGGCTGGGTGAGCCATTCCTGCCTCGACCAGGGCAGGGTGAGCCATTCCTGCCTGCAGCAGGGCTGGGTGAGCCATTCCTGCTGGAGCAGGGCTGGGTGAGCCATTCCTGCCTGCAGCAGGGCTGGGGGAGCCATTCCTGCCTGCAGCAGGGCTGGGGGAGCCATTCCTGCCTGCAGCAGGGCTGGGGGAGCCATTCCTGCCTGCAGCAGGGCTGGGGGAGCCATTCCTGCTCAGACCAGGGCTGGGTGAGCCATTCCTGCCTGCAGCAGGGCTGGGGGAGCCATTCCTGCCTGCAGCAGGGCTGGGGGAGCCATTCCTGCCTGCAGCAGGGCTGGGGGAGCCATTCCTGCTCAGACCAGGGCTGGGTGAGCCATTCCTGCTCAGACCAGGGCTGGGTGAGCCATTCCTGCTCAGACCAGGGCTGGGTGAGCCATTCCTGCTCAGACCAGGGCTGGGTGAGCCATTCCTGCTCAGACCAGGGCTGGGTGAGCCATTCCTGCCTGGAGCAGGTTGGATGTCTGGCACTGGGGCTGCCAAGCTCCTCGCCAGCACCGGGCGCTGCTGCTGAAATTCAAACGCTGCAGAAATGGGGAGTGAGGCAGGCTGCAGACAGACACTGTGCACACAGGACAGGGAGGGTGAGGAGGAGCTTTCCAGGTGGGCAGGTCTGAATTCAGAGCAGGAGCCAGCGCACTGTGCTGTGCTGTGCTGTGCTGGGCTGTGCTGTGCTGAGCTGTGCTGAGCTGTGCTGTGCTGTGCTGTGCTGTGCTGTGCTGAGCTGAGCTGTGCTGGGCTGAGCTGTGCTGAGCTGTGCTGTGCTGTGCTGAGCTGTGCTGAGCTGTGCTGTGCTGAGCTGTGCTGTGCTGGGCTGAGCTGTGCTGGGCTGAGCTGTGCTGAGCTGTGCTGTGCTGGGCTGAGCTGTGCTGTGCTGTGCTGAGCTGTGCTGAGCTGTGCTGTGCCGTGCTGTGCCGAGCTGTGCTGTGCTGAGCTGTGCTGTGCTGAGCTGTGCTGAGCTGTGCTGGGCTGTGCTGTGCTGAGCTGTGCTGTGCTGTGCTGAGCTGTGCTGGGCTGTACTGAGCTGTGCTGTGCTGTGTTGTGCTGTGCTGAGCTGTGCTGTGCTGAGCTGTGCTGAGCTGTGCTGAGCTGTGCTGTGCTGAGCTGTGCTGTGCTGAGCTGTGCTGTGCTGTGCTGTGCCGTGCCGTGCCGTGCCGAGCTGTGCTGTGCTGTGCTGTGCTGTGCTGTGCTGTGCTGAGCTGTGCTGTGCTGAGCTGTGCTGTGCCGTGTCGTGCCGAGCTGTGCTGAGCTGTGCTGTGCTGTGCTGTGCTGTGCTGTGCTGTGCTGTGCTGTGCTGAGCTGTGCTGTGCTGTGCTGTGCTGTGCTGTGCTGAGCTGTGCTGTGCTGTGCTGAGCTGTGCTGTGCTGTGCTGAGCTGTGCTGAGCTGTGCTGAGCTGTGCTGTGCTGTGCTGTGCTGTGCTGTGCTGTGCTGTGCTGTGCAGATGCCACCTCACGGCTGAGCTGTTCACAGGGCAGCAAGGGCTCTCACAGTGCCTCATATCAGCCCAGGTGAAAATACCACACCAAACAGGCTCTGCACCAGCACAGGAACAATCTGAATTCAGACAAAATCCACACACTCGGAAAGTTACACTCTCGAGGAAAGCACCAAACCATTCCTACTGGGCATGCTGGTGGGAGCTGACTGAGAACCAGGATCCGAGCTCTCATCAAACCATGCCGAGATGAATTCCTTGCACAAGGAGTGTCCTGGATTTGATGGTTTGGTGTTAGGGCAGTAAATGCAAAGCATGCTCGAGTAACAAAGGTTCCAGCACACATCCCATGCAGGGGAGGCAGGGCTCTCGCCCTCATGGGCAAGGGAGAAGGGCAGGACTCAGGACAGGGAAAGAGAATTTATGCCCTAAAATACCTGCATGCTGTCCAAGGTGTTCTGGATGAAGGGCAAAGCAATAAATCCCAAACAAGACACAGTAAACAAAGAGATGCAAAATAAACAAAGAAATAAAAACAGTTTTGAATACTTGTTTCACATTTCAAAGCAAAGTCTCTTAGAACAGCTACACGTGTAAAAACATGCATTAACACAAACCACAAAAATCAACACTGCTGCTGATCTGCACTGCAAAAGGCACATCCAGTAAAACACTAGAAAATAATGTGCTTGTGGCAATCAACAGCAAAAGCTTTGGGAATCTTGTTGGGGTTATGCAAATCAGAGGTTTCAGACAAATCAGCGAAATAAGAATTGTGCTCAGCTTGAGGAGGGTAAATAATCTCTTTTCTGTTTTGTTTCTGTTTCCCTGTATCACATACTTTCCACCAGGCACTAAATAAGAATTTCAGCTGATAGTCTGGAAGCTAAAACAAACAATATATATGATGATAATGAAAGCCTGTGTGAAACACATTCTGTGGGAATATTAACTTTTATAGATAATAATAAACACCTGCCTATCTTTTTTTTTGGAGTTGATCAATGCACCAAAAAAAACAACCCTTTCACCAAGACATGGCCAGCAAATACATACAGAAATACTGTGGGAAGGTAAAAGGGCTGGAAATTACCTTTAGATAAAAGCAAATTTCTAAATGAAATATTGACAATGCACCTGCTATTATCAACCCATATTTTCGCATGTTCTTTAGGATATGCACATTAACACCTAAAACCATTTAATGCCTTTTCCCCAGGCAGAAAAAGGGAGTGTTCTCTTTCCAGCACACGCTTTGAAGGCTTTTTGAAGTATCTCAATTCTTTCATTAGCTTACAGTTTCTGGTTCTTTAACACATTGCTTTATGTTTGTTAGACAGTATTTAATTAGGAACCCTAGGTAACTGATTGTATTTGCTGCTGTATTTCCAGCCTAATAAATCACAGTTCTCATCATTAATCACTCCCTTTAATAGCACTGTACAAAAAATGGTACCAAAAGAGAAACATACATCACTCCCAACAGCTCAGCTTAATGCACTCCTAGCTGATTTATAAATCTTAAAGGATGCAATTGTACCAGAAGAGGAAACAAAAGCCCCTATTTGCCCCCATATTCCTTGAAATGTTCACAAGTGTCAATAACCCTGCTCAGCAGGGACCTGAATAAGCCCGGGGAACCCAGAGCATCTTACCTCTAGCAACTGCACTGCTCCTTCATGTTCCTTCTTAGCTTCAACCTGAGCCTTGTGTTTGTGGAAAAGGAAAAACAGGGAAAAGCAGGGAAAAGGAGGAAGAAGGAATTAATTAGTCATGGCACACACAGTGTGCTCCCAGCACATAAAGCAGCACACTTATCCTCACACCACAGCCAGCTCCATCGAGCAGGGGCTGTGCCAGCTCTGCCCGCACTCCCAGCCTCAGAAAGAAAAGTTTATTTTGGGAGCCTGAACCTCAGCGAGGCTGCAGAGCAGTGCTGCTGTGCTGGGCCAACACAGGCACGCTCACCACCCCCCAACACCCACGGGGAGCTCTCAGGAACCCCGAAATTCAGACTGAAATGGAGTTTGCTGCTGTGCACTGCAGGGGCTGGCTGCAGACCCCTCCCGGAGCAGCTCGGGGAAAGCAACACAACAACTGAGCTCAGTCTTTCACTGGAGGAACAGGACTCATCACCCAAGTGAACTGCACACAAAACAAGGCGAACACAAGACAGGCTGTTTGAAAAGAGGAGAGCAGCAACTCAGGTCCAACCAACTGAGTCAAAGACAAAAAGAGGGAATAAATAAGGGCAGAAAAGTGTCTTTTATGTAGCTCAGAAATTCAGTTATCAAATTTTGGTTGGGAAAAGTCTAAACCTTAAAACCAAATAAGCAGCATTCAGTAACTTTGGGTTATCCTCATTTTATTTCCATTTAAGTTTTCAGTGTCTCCTTTACTGAAGCCCAGGTTTTGCTAACCATTGTACCACACTGCACATTCCTCACCAGAGAAAAGGCACAAACCTTCCTGCCCAGTGGAGAACAGCCCCCTCAGACTGGAGGATTTACTGTGCCAGCAGCCCCAGGAGGGGCACGGCTGCAGCTCTGCTTCACCTCACTCCCCACGGCTCAGGGCTGCCCTGACCCTCCACTGGGAGCTGGGCCAGGCCAGAATGTCACCCCCAAAACCTGGGACCCAGAACCTGGGACCCAAAACCTGGGACCCAAACCTAGGGACCCAGAACCTGGGACCCAAAACCTGGGACACAAACCCAGGGACCCAGAACCTGGGACCCAAAACCTGGGACCGAAAAACAGGGACACAAACCCAGGGATACAAACCCAGGGACCCAAAACCTGGGACCCAAAACCTGGGACACAAACCCAGGGACCCAGAACCTGGGACCAAAACCTGGGACACAAACCCAGGGACCCAGAACCTGGGACCCAAAACCTGGGACCAAAAAACAGGGACACAAACCCAGGGATACAAACCCAGGGACCCAAAACCTGGGACCCAAAACCTGGGACACAAACCCAGGGACACAAACCCAGGGACACAAACCCAGGGACCAAAAAACAGGGACACAAACTTAGGGACCCAAAACCAGGGACCCAAAACCTGGGACACAAACCCACAGACCCAAACTCAGGGACCCAAACCCCCAGCCCAAACCCCCAGGCCAAGCCCCCAGCCCCCAGAGCCCGTGGCCTCCCTGTGTGCAGGGTGGCAGAGCCCTGCCCTGCAGCCCCTCCCTGCCTGTGCACTGTGCAGCTCTGGCTGCAGGCAGGGAGGAGATGCTGCCCCACAGCACAGCACACAGCAGGAAATGAAAGCCTTGAGCCACCCGTCACGACAAGTTTAATAAAACCTCCCCAGACCTGAGCTCTGCATAAATGATGACAGAACCTGCACCAACAGCTATCTCTCCTGAACATCAAACTGCCTTGTATTAAGGTTTTCTTAAAGAGAAACCATCTGAGTCCCCATCAACACAAGACCTGATGGACAATACTGTGCTCTTCCTTCTAGGCTGAAAAATCTGATCAGTCTGTACAAGTGTTAAAAAGAGGATGAATTTTGTTTCTCTTCAGAATGCAGGGAGCTGCAGCAGTGGCTGGCCCTGCTCTGCAGGGCACATTTTGGTGGCTTCCCAAGGTACCAAGCTGTGCTTGAAACGCCATCCTGCTGCTGCTCAGACCTTCTGCCTCTCTTTGGAAATACTTCTTCAAGTTAAGAGGACTCCAATAAAAAAAAAGAGAAGAAAGAATTGAACACGTGTGCTGGGTCCACTGGGAGGCCAGCTCTGGATGAAATGTGGGCAGCAGCTCCTGTTTAAAGCTGGCAGTGATGTGTTACAGATTTATTTCCAATATTTATCTGCTGAGCTGGTTGCATGGGGTGAAATCCCAAATCCAGCACAGCCTGGGCTGGGCCTGTCTGTCACGCTCAGGGACAGCACAGGGACTGCAGAGAGCAGCACAGATTTGTCTCTTGCTGCCACTCCAAAGGAGGATTTATTAGAAGAATGTAACAAAAATTAGCAAGAAATGCTGTATCTTCCCTTGATTTCTTTCCTTTGCCAGGAAATTTAAGTCCAAAATTTATGAGGCAGTTCTAATAATAACAGCTGAATATAACTAGAAATGGCATTTCACAGTGTGCCTAAGTACACTTCTTGAGAAAGACTAAAAGAAAATTAACTGGAAGATTTCATTTGGTCAACTACAGCTTTCTATTTCAAGCAACTATATTAGATACATCTTTTATTCTGCTGAGAAGGTCCCTCCGTGCCAATTCTCTACCAAATTATCATTAGCAGCATTATTTCTGTGTTTTAATCTCTTCCAGCAATTGGAACAATCAACATTAGCACTGAGACAATTGCAGCTTTAAGTGACTTTGGCAAGGCTGAAACTCAACATCACAGTTTTTGTGTTATAATGAATACTGAGAAATTGCAGTGTGAAAAAAAAGTCTTGAAGTGTATTGTGCATTAGAGAATGACCTTGGAAATGAGGTATTTAGGCAACTGTTGGGTGTCTGTGGTTTGGCTGGACACCAAACCAGGTTAGCCAGGCTAACATGACACGTTCCTGAGAAGGAAGATAACTGCCGTGTGTCAGCACCTTGACAAGAGTTTCTTTTATCTGATTTACTGCAGAAAGGCAGCAAGAGCTGCATGCCTGGAGAGGAGGCCACAGAAACCCCACCAACACGTGGGTGTGTCAGAGGGAATGTTAACTGGGAATGGAGAGACCTCGTGTTCTGATGGTCAGGAAATTCAGAGCGGATTCCTTTGGGACATTTAAGAAACGCAGACTCACTGGAAGGACATCTGTAAACCCCTCAGCCCAGCCAGCACCCTCTGGGCACAGAGCAGCAGCAGTGCCCTGGGAGCAGCCTGGGCAGGGATCAGCCTGGCAGCTGCCTGGGGATTCCTTCACACCAGGAGAGACATCCTTCCACATTTCCTTTGTCTCTACAGCTCCTGGTCCACCTGCCTGTCCCTGTCCCCACATGCCATGTCTAAGCTCCCTGTCCTGCAGCAGCTCGATCTCCTGCCTGTCCCATCCGTGTCCCTGTCCCAACCGTGTCCCTGTCCCCTCCTGTCCCAGCCCTGCCCCAGCCCTGCCCCAGTACCTTCTGCAGCAGCTCGATCTCCTGCTGTTTGGCGTTGAGGACAGCCAAGGCTTGCTCATGCTCCAGCTCCAGCTGTTGCCGCCGTTCCGCAGCCTCTCGCATGTGCTGTGCCAGGGAGAGGGAGAGGGAGAGGGAGAGAAGGAGGAGAGCTGTCAGGGCACTGGAGCAGCCCCAGCTGCAGCCACACGAGCTGCCACGGCCAGGGGTGCACGTGTTCCCTCCACAGAAACCCCCCTGGCATCCCTGGGAGGCAGGAGGGAAACCAGACCGGGTCTGAGTTTGGTCAGGACCTGGAAGCGTTTAGCCAAGGAGAACTGAGGCACTTGGACCCTGCCCCTCCAGGACCCAGCGCTCTGGCACTGCCAGGACCTTGCTCTTGGGGCTGCACAGCTGACAGGACCCATCCCACCCAGCAGCACACCTTCTTAGGGAGCTTTGTGCTGAAAAACTAAACCTGGAAAAAAATTACCTTGGCAACTCCCAAAGTGCCCCTTACCTGGGGTGTGCTGCTGTGATTGGTTTGCAAATGCTGACCCAAAAGAAACAGCTCACCTTGGCTGAGCTCTGCCTGTTACCTCCAGAAAATGAGACAGAACAGAGCAGCACAGCTGGGGTTGGACAAAAGGGACCTCACAGCACTCCCAGACAACTTCTGGAGTGCATTTACTGCTAATGACTCAAAGCAATGTGGGAAGAGCACAAGCTGCAGTGTCAAGACACCCTTGGCAGATAGAAATCTTTTTCATTACAGGTTAATATTACTCCCCCAGCATCCCTGTAATGTTCAAACACCATCTTAATAAATGAGAGTTAAGAAAGATCTCTTTCTAGATTCTGATCTCTTCCCTGGTGAGCCTGGTATTAAAGATTCTTATTTTCCAAATTACATCCTATTCCCATAATGGTCTGGGAGCAGAGGCACAGTGCCTTATCTGCAGCACCAGGTTATTACACACAAACCTATCAGCAATCAGCACTGGGAAAACAAATGCGTGCTGGAAATGGACAAGAACAGCCCAAAATACCTCTTATTGTCTCCAAGAGAGAACTCTATCCAGCATATTTCTGACCTGTAAAGAGCTGTCATTACCTGCTGCACATCACCCCCACACAGAGGGACAGCCAGGGAGGCTGACTTCTCTCAGCCCTGGAGAGGAGCAGAGAGCCCATCCCTGCCCTGGCAGGGACCCCCACAGCAGAGGTGACACCAGGACAGAGCCCCGGGCTCCCAGGGACCCAGGCCCGTGTGCAGAGCAGAGCTGTGCTGCACCAGGAGCAGATTTTGTCCCCACACAAGGGCTCTCATCAGCAGCCTTGTCATCTGTGCTGGCAGATGGGCGAGAGCAGCCCGGGATGAATGGAAGCGCTGCCTGCACACGTCAGGAACTCAGAGCCCCCCTCTGCCAGCGCTTCCACAAGTGAGCTAAGTCAGCACTTCTCCATCTTCCCTGCTTTGTGATAGATCCTGAGAGTCTCAAAAGAGAAACTGAACTTCTTTTCAGACAGGGAAACTAGGCCAAATATTTCTCCAAACTTTTTTGCAGTGGCTGGAAAGCTGTGAGCCTTTTTCCAAACTCTGATTTCCCGAGCACACGAGGACACACACGAAACACACTCTGGGCTGCACCTGCCTGGGCACAGCTCGGTGCTCAAAGGAGCTGCAGGGCTTCAGCTCTGCTCAACGTACCCTGCCAGCTCACAGGGGCCCTGCTCAGGGGAGAAAAGCTCTGAACATGAAAAGCCAGGACCTCTGAACCCACCAGAGAATTTTCGTTTCAGCAAAGGAAAATTTTGGAAGAAGTTCCTCAGCAGAACAGTGAGGGGTACAGAATGGAAAGGCCACAGTAATATTTTACAGCCAGTTAGGCTGGCAGACACAGCTCTCTAAAGTGAAGTATCTGGGCAGTTTGTTCATGTTCTCATCCTCTTTCTCACTTTGACCTAAATGACTGTACAGTGCTATGTACACACAAGCTTATAAAGTGCCAGAGGAAGGTCCCTGGATGAAGGACTCTGGATGGAGGTCCCTGGATGGAGGTCCCTGGATGGAGGTCCCCGGATGGAGGTCCCCGGATGTCTCTGTGCTGTTTGAGGCTCTGTCAGCCCCAGGTGCTCCCACCCCACACATCTGGTCAGAACTGAGAGGGGCATTCAGTGCCCAGGTTTGCCATGCACCCCCTGGCTGAGCATCAGGAACTGTGGACGAGCAGTGGATGTGCTGGGCTGATGGAATTTTAGGATTGATACCCACCTTTAGGACCTGCTCTAGGTTCTCCAGCTTGGCTTGGAGCTGGTGTTTTCCCCTTGCAGCCAAATCTCGTTCTTTGGTCACTCTGAGCAGGGTTTCCCGGAGATGGTCATAGTCTGGTTTTACCTGGAAGAGAGAAAACGGGGTTATTGCCCAAAGTGCAATGAGTGGAGGCAAACCCACGCCTGGCACGAGGATTTCTGCATTTACAGTGAAGAGGGGAAAAGGCTCAGAGGAAACAGGAGAAAAGCATTCCCATTCAAAAGGGAACGTTCACACAGAACATTTCCTCTCAGCAGGGACTGGCAACCAGACTGGAGCCATGCATTAGTCATGTTAATTTAAACAAATACACTCTGTCATGCACAAAATGAATGACAATCAAAACAGTTCTATTTCATTTCTAACATTTTCTCTGGATCTCAGGGGCCTCAGAGATGGGTGTGCTATATGAAGAGGCAGAGATCTAACAGATATATATATATAAAATAAAACTCAAATTTACATTTCTTCTGGACTCTTTTAAGCGTGAACTGATTTCAGAATAAACTCAAATACACATGATCAGCCTGTGCTAACACTTGAAATCAGTGTACCTGCAATTCAAAAATTAGTATTCTTCTGCAATAAACCCCTTGCTCTCCCTTTAAACATTTCTATACAGGCAGCATTTAAAGGATCAGATAATCATAAAATAAGATTTGTTTTATCATTTAATTCACTTGGTCCTACGTTAACCAATTCAGTAGGATCAAGTCTTTTTATACAGGATTTCCTGAATCATCAGTGATAGTGACTATTTCATAAACAGACACAGAAAACAAGAAAATATATTGAATTACTTTAGCCTGCCATGGAAAAGTTCTTTCTTTAATTCAGATCAGCTGAAATTCTGTTTTCTTAGTCCTGATCACTTTATGAGTTTGAGCTCTGTATTGATGCATAACAGGAATATTACAGCTTGTATCCTACCAGAAACTGCACCTTTTACATTAAGAAAAAACCAAGCAGGAATGAACACCTGGGTAAAAAACCCAGTATTATTTCCACACTCAGTTGGCACTCTCCTGCAGTGTTTGCAGGAGGTGAGGAGGCAGCAGCATTCCTGGTGAGCAGTGCCCCCCCTGTGACTGCAGCACAGCCAGGGCTGGCAGGGAAAGGCAAATCCCTCCTGTGCAGAGGGGACACGGCCCCGGCCCCGGCCCCGGCCCTGGCCCTGGCCCTGGCCCCGGTCCTGGCCTGGCCCGGCCCCTGCCCCTGTCCCTGCCCCTGCCCCTGCCCCTGCCCCTGCCCCTGCCCCGGCCCTGCCCCTGCCCCGGCCCTGCCCCTGCCCCTGCCCCTGCCCTGCCCCTGCCCCTGCCCCTGCCCCTGCCCCTGCCCCTGCCCCTGCCCCGCCCCTGCCCCTGCCTCTGCCCCTGCCCCTGCCCCTGCCCCTGCCCTGCCCCTGCCCCTGTCCCTGCCCTGTCCCTGCCCCTGCCCCTGCCTCTGCCCCTGCCCCTGCCCCTGCCCCTGCCCCTGCCCCTGCCCCTGCCTCTGCCCCTGCCCCTGCCCCTGCCCCTGCCCCGCCCCTGCCCCTGCCCTGCCCCTGCTCCTGCCCCTGCCCCTGCCCTGCCCTGCCCCTGCCCCTGCCCTGTCCCTGCCCCTGCCCCTGCCCCTGCCCCAGCCCTGTCCCTGCCCCGGCCCCTGCCCCTGCCCCTTCCCCTGTCCCTGTCCCTGCCTCGGCCCTGCCCTTGTCCCCGGCCCTCCCACTTCAATCCCCGGGCTGGTTTGGGTTTGTTTTCAGTGCAAGAGCAAACGGCACCAGGCACTCCTGGGCACGGATCTCGCTGCTGGCCCTTTCCTGGTGCAATCTTTGCAAAGCTGACTCAGCCTTTGATTTGCCTCCTGGCTGCAGTTTGTTAACTTGCAAATTTTGCCATGGACCAAACAATCCCAATGGCTGCAGCCAGCCCTCGCATTCAGCTCTGCAGAAGGGCTCTTTGCAGTGCAGTGGACTGAAAAAAAGAGAGGAAAAGGGAACAAATCCTGTTTTCCACAAGAACTGATGCGATTATTGTCAACCTCAGGATTTTTTTTTCTGTGCACAGATTTTTCTTTTCCCTTTCTCTCAGTTCTTTTTGGGGAAGGAAACTTATTAAACAATGGATTTTCAGAATCTATTAACTCCTGCCTCCTTGCTATTGTGTTGCATTGCTCAGGTCAGTCAGTGTACATTGCTGAGGAGTGGAGAAAGGAGGCAGTGAGGTATCAGGATCAGCGATGTGATCCTGCTCTGGTCTGGGATTCTCAGTTCACTCCTCAGCATTAATGAAGTACATTAATGAACATTTTGAACAAGTCACAGAAAGAGGTTGTTTCTGTCAGACTTTGGATTTCCCTATCTCCAAAACAGTTCCTCCCAACTGACCACCTCTGGAAGGAAGTTTTTTAAAACTCACCAGTTGTCATATTCTGAACATTTTTGGGAGCAAGGGAGCAGGCTCCTCTCTGCTCTGAGCTTCTCCCTGCTGGCAGGGAAGGGGCTCTCAGAACAAACAGCTCTTACCAGGCTGCTGATGGAATTTTGGAAAGAGATGGATTGAGACAGGCAGAAGTGCAGGTATTTTACACATCTCAGCATCTTTCCTCTGGGATCCCAACGTGCCCACCTACACTGGCCACAGCTCAGGGATACACCAATGGCTCTGATCAGTTCTCTGCTTTCTCTTCTGGCAGATCAGCTTTTGAACAAGGTTTTGATTTGGAGTACTGGAAAGAACAGAACCAAATCTACCCAACTCCTTCTGATAATTACTCTTGTTACTCCCAGAAACACTGATATCTTTTCATATTTCTACAGGATGCTCCCACCAGGACTTCCTCCTCTGAAGAGCGTGTTACACGGAACACTGTGATGCACACATTTATATAACCCAGATGGCATCATAAAGCTTGATGAGACTATCATTTCCTCTCTCTTTTTTAGACAACATTTGTTCTTAGATGTGACTTTAATGCTCTCTCCAAGCAGGCTGCTTAAGAACATATGGGATATACATGAACTGGAATTACTCACAGAGCACATCAAAACATCAACGTTCCCAGTGGCAAAAACAGCTGACCTAAATAGAGTGCATCAGAAAGAGCTCTGGTTCCATGACAGAAACAGGGAACGTTTTGATCTGTGATGCCACTCCGTTCAATTCATCACCAATTTATTTTGCATCCTGTATATTGGCACTCACTAACTGTGCCCTCCTTTGAGTCAGTCTGAGGCTCTGGGAGGTGCCCTTGGCTTGCTGAACACTTCCACAGAGAGCAGCTCCTAAAAACCTTCCACAGGAGCTCCTGAAACCATCCCCAGCAGCTCCTGAACCATCCCCAGGAGCTCCTGAAAACCTTCCCCATCAGCTCCTAAAAACCATCCCCAGCACAGCGCCTCTCCACAGGTGCTCCTCACCTGGACAGGGTTTCTTTGCCAGAGCACCAAACCCACCAGAGCTGGGCCCAATTTCAGCTTTATTTAGTGGACTCAGGGGTAGCCAGCCTCACACCCACTCCCTCCCAGAGTCAAATTTCAGCAAGCACAGTGTGCAGAAATGAGCAGTCCTCTGTCAGTGCTACATAAACACAGTGCACACAACTCACAAACGCCCCTCCAGCCCCATTGGCTTGGGTGAAGTTGGCCTGTTTTTCAGGCCAGCTCTCAAGGGTGAAAAAGAATAAATTAATTCAGGCAGGTTTTCCCCTTCAGGGCTGAGCCCTAGCTCTGTCAGAATTCCGCTCCAGCCTCCCATCCGAAGCTGCAGAGTTTCACACATTCTGAACAATAAAATGCCATCTAAACTGCACAATCTGTCCTCAGCCTCTCTGTGCGGGGTAAAAACCTCAGAAAATCTCTTATGCAAGGAGGGAGACAAAAGGTTTGTCAGCATTCAGGGTACACAGCTAGGCTAATGCATTGTTAAATTTGTTAAAGTGAGGCAGCACTCTTATAACGAGTTCTTGGTTGTGCTGAGGCTGTTGTATGAGATCAGCAGTGCAAACATCCAAAATTTTTGCTCTGTGTCTTTCACAGTATTTAACAGATGTGAAGAAACAAGTACCCACAGTATGATAAATTCTGACATTACAACAGTAACAGGGAGTTTTATTTCTAACTTAGTGGCTAATGGGACAAATGCTGACCTCTATTTCAGATTGGTTTTAGGATACTTTTCCCACGCACCTCAAGACAAACATCCCCTGTAATAAAGCACTGTCAGCCATGGAAGTTGTGCACTTGCTGACAGTCAGAGGACTCACATTTTTAGTGCCACCAGAGTTCTGAGCCCTCACTGCATTAATGATGCACAACACTGAGTGTCAGCTAGAATATCAAACTGCCCAACTGAGACTTTATGTGCCTCGTGAGGTAAAGAGCAAAGGTAATGTGTAAACAACAATAAAGAGAAGAGAAACACATTAGGAAAGGGGGAAATTTGGAGCCAGATGGATGAATAAAACTAAATGATACACATGGCTGCCTCCTATCACAAGGTATTATAACTCTGCCTTTTTCCACAAAACCAATTCCAATTCAGCAGCAGCAGCAGCAAACATCAGCTCTGCTCTGACACCAGGGGCTGCACACAAACTTCAGCCCAAGTGCAGAGCCAGCCCTGAATTCTGCTGCTGGGCAGTGCCCAGTGTCGGTGTGCCCTGTCCCCTCCCTGCAGGCTGGCCCTGCTGCAGGTGCCCTGGGACAGCAGCAGGGCTCTGCCCTCCCCTGGCCGTGCTGCAGGTGCCCTGGGACAGCAGCAGGGCTCTGCCCTCCCCTGGCCGTGCTGCAGGTGCCCTGGGACAGCAGCAGGGCTCTGCCCTCTCCTGGCCCTGCTGCAGGTGCCCTGGGACAGCAGCAGGGCTCTGCCCTTCCCTGGCCCTGCTGCAGGTGCCCTCCCCTGGCCGTGCTGCAGGGCTGGGGACAGCAGCAGGGCTGTGTCCTTACCTGGCCGTGCTGCAGGGCTGGGGACAGTGGCAGGGCTGTGTCCTTACCTGGCCGTGCTGCAGGGCTGGGGACAGTGGCAGGGCTGTGTCCTTACCTGGCCGTGCTGCAGGGCTGGGGACAGTGGCAGGGCTGTGTCCTTACCTGGCCGTGCTGCAGGGCTGGGGACAGTGGCAGGGCTGTGTCCTTACCTGGCCCTGCTGCAGGGCTGGGGACAGTGGCAGGGCTGTGCCCTTACCTGGCCGTGCTGCAGGGCTGGGGACAGTGGCAGGGCTGGGGACAGTGGCAGGGCTGTGTCCTTACCTGGCCGTGCTGCAGGGCTGGGGGGCACTCGCTGGCATCCTGCAGGCTCAGGCTCCCCTCCTGCACAGCATCCTTCAGTTCATTCTCCTGGAACACAAACAGAGGGGTTACAGCCCTCATCTCCACCTCAGCACAGCCCACGTGGGTGTGCACAATTGGTGCTAACAAACTGAGCAATGGGGGTGCAGCAGCCCCAGATTAATTTGCAATTACAGGCAGCTCTGCCATACCCCCATGTAGATGATCTGATTAAAGATGTGCAAGCAAAGAGAGAGGACCTGGCTCCACAGGCCTGGCGCCTACAAAAATAATAATAAATAATAATAAATATCTCCCTGTGGAGGTAGCACAGGGCTCAGACTTGGCTGCCTCTCCTCACTCAGAGCTGGAAAGAGAAACAGACTCAGCTCCCAGAAAATAAAGCAATTTAGGTGTCCAGGGGGTGTTCTGAGGGCAAAAGCCAACAACTGGAATGTATACTTAAAGGCGGAGCCCTGGTAGATCGGGGGCTAGAATAACGTGCGTCCACACCAATATGGTTCTAAGCACGTAATCCGATTTATTCTGTGAGATGGTGGGTTAAATACAGACAGAATAGTTTACAAGAACAGGTGCATTCTGATAGGCAGTGAGAATACAGAAATATGTAAGCTATTGCAGTTTAAGGTAGCCACCGTGTCTTCCCAGTAACTGTTCTATGCTAGTAACACTACTACCTTCACACATTCCCAGTAGCAGATAAGTTTATCTGCTACTACGTATGCTGAACGTACTGAGGCCTGCTAGACCAGGCCTGAGGCCTGCTCTGAGGCCTGATTTGAGGCCCAGCTGTGGATAGCTCTACCTTATGATATAAGCTATCCTCCTACATATACTCATGTCCACACTTTCATATTCCCATATTTCAGCTTACTTTGAATGCATATCTATCTCTAATATGAGTAAATATGAGTAAATAGCCACATTCCAACACAAACACTCAGAGCATCTCTGTCCTGCAGTCACAGGAAAGTCAGAAATGCAGCAGGTCACAAGGTAAGGAACCTGTGCTTGAAGATCAAGGTATTAACTACAGCTCAGGAATATATTTCTATCTATTTAGATGGCAACATCAGCTGGATAAAAGAACAGTAAATAAAACTCAAATATACAGTCAAAGGTCAAACTAGCAGGCGGAAAGGCTTCATCAGGTCACTCAAATCAGAATAGATAGAGCTCAGGAACAACCAGCAGCATCCTCTGACACTTCTGACTGTTTTGTTTTTGCACAAGTGCCCAAAGGTTAGGGATTATATCAAATTCAGTTCTGATGAAAGCTGCCCTCAGCCACGCTGGGCAGTCTGTACCTTTCCATCCTGCAGTGTGCATTACACACTGCTGAAAACACTGCTTGTTTTTGCCAAAAACTGCATTAAGGTGGGCAACCCTTGGCCTGCTTTTGAGTGATTAGAAATAATTTATGGCTTTGCATCACTAAATCCACACTATCAGCAGATTTCTCTGCTAATTCTGCTGAGGCCTGAAGAAAAGCTGTTCAGGCAATGCTTTATCACAGTTTGTCTTTAAAATTCTCACTATGAAAAAAATGTGAGTTGACAATTTTTGATTTACCAGTGTGAGCCCCCAGGAGCAGCTCAGCCCAGGTCAGCCCAGTTCAGCCCAGCCCAGCCCAGCCCAGCCCAGCCCAGCCCAGCCCAGCCCAGCCAGCAGGGTGAGCTGGGGGAGCTGGCCAGGCAGCACCCTGGAAAAGCTCTGCACCTTCCCTGGCATTTCAGGGGACAGATGCCTCCCAGCAGTGCCCTCTCCTTGCTCACAGCGCCTGCCCCTCCTGGTGCTTAAATAAACAGAGTTTATTTAAATGAACAGAGAGTTTTCCATCTCCTGTGCCATCCTTGGCAGCCAGCTCTGAGCGCATCAACACCAGGGACACGCTGCTCACCTGAGCCCTCCCACCTGCAGGCTCCAGCACAACCTCCAGGTCAACAAAAGAGCTCAGCAAACGCACAGGACAGCCACCAGCCCTGCTGGCACCAGCCTGGGGACACACTGGCTCCAGCCTGGACCTGCTGGCACCAGCCTGGACGTGCTGCTTGCCTCCAGCCCTCCCGTGAGCGCCAGGGATTCTCCACTCCTGCCTCCCCCAGTCCCAGTTTAGTAACTGTTCCAAATTCTAATGGGAATTATTACCAATAATAACAATTATTATTAATAATTAATAATACTAATAATTAGAATTTATAATTATTAATACCATTCTGTTAGTGCCTGTACCTGTGAGGAAATTTTGTGGGATTTCAGAATTCATTTTGGACCTTGGCATGATCGAGACTGTTAAACTTCTTGGCAATAAAGCAGTACCAGTCCAAAACACCAACCTGTGGAAAGCACTCCCATGCTCTCTCTCCTCATCCTTCCCAGTTTTTATTGAAATAGCTTTTGACTTCTGAATATAAATTTAATGAGAGTTTTGTCCTTTCCCTCTCGCCGCTCTCCAGTTGCTCACTGTGTGGAACAATTGTGACAATGTCACCGTGCCTGGGGAGCAGCGTCTCCCCGGGGTCAGCTGGGGTCTGCCACGGGAAGCCACAGAAGCTGCAGGACAATTTCCCTCTCCCCCAGAAACACCAGGGAGTGCAGTCCCAGACCAGCACCAGCAGCTGCAGAGCAAAGAAACCCCCGACTTTTCCCGATGCACAGAGGCAGAAGTTGCACAGAGCTGGTGTTCCCCCTGCTGAGGCTTTTGTCCCGAGCTGAACACGAGAGGCACAGCCCAGAGCCCCCCAGCCCCTGTGTGCTGGCACCCAAACAAACACGAGAGGCACAGCCCAGAGCCCCCCATCCCCTGTGTGCTGGCACCCAAACAAACACCAGAGGCACAGCCCAGAGCCCCCCATCCCCTGTGTGCTGGCACCCAAACAAACACGAGGGGCACAGCCCAGAGCCCCCCATCCCCTGTGTGCTGGCACCCAAACAAACACGAGAGGCACAGCCCAGAGCCCCCCATCCCCTGTGTGCTGGCACCCAAACAAACACCAGGGACACAGCCCAGAGCCCCCCATCCCCTGTGTGCTGGCACCCAAACAAACCCCAGGGGCACAGCCCAGAGCCCCCCATCCCCTGTGTGCTGGCACCCAAACAAACACGAGGGACACAGCCCAGAGCCCCCCATCCCCTGTGTGCTGCCACCCAAACAAACACAAGGGGCACAGCCCAGAGCCCCCCATCCCCTGTGTGCTGGCACTGGAGCTGGGCTGAGCACGGGCTGCAGCCCCTGCAAGCAGCATCTGAAACGTCCCGGGGGTGCCAGACAGAGCTGCAGCACCAGGGACAGTCCCTGCTGCATGCAGGGAGTGCTTCGGGCACCCTGGGCTCAGACACGTCCTCTGAGCCCAGGAAACAACACTCAGCAGGGACTCAGAATGTGAGCAGCAAACCCAAGCAGAAACCTGACTGCCCTCCCAAATGCACTCCAGCAGAGCTGGGTCTGGGGGTGCCCAGGGCCCTGCACAGATTTAAAGGCTCACACAGCAGCACACTCTTCACAGAACACAAGACAATTAGTAAAGAAATGGCCATGAAAAATTAAATATGAGAGGCAATAAAAATAAATTGTGTTCTTTATATACTAGTTGCATCTTTTAAAGTGCAGAAATGAAGGCATGAATGTGTGATCACAACAGAGCAAAAGTAAAAATTCTCCTGTGGATGTGAGGACTGACTAAAAAATTCCCAGCAGGAGGATGGCTTTGGTAGATTTAATACAATCTGACACTGCTGTCTGGGTAACGAGGTTCCACACTGCCTGGAGAAAGGCATCTGTTGCCCTGTGTGCTAGTTTGCTCATCCATCAATTATTTTTGTTTAAAAAAACTCTTGTACACTATTCATTTATTTGCAGCTCTTTTTCTCTGAGAGGTACTGCTGCCAGTAACCTGGCAGGGCTGCCCTGGAACATTCTGATTCCATCCCCTGTGACAGCTCTGTGTGGATGATACAAGAACAGAATTCATCCAGGAGCAAAGGGAAAACCTGCAGGTTCCTAAAAAGAGGAAAATTTGGGATCTTCTGATCTTTTCTCATGTATTTTGGCCCTGTAAATGACTCACTTCAAAGGTCAGCTGCATCACCTCCAGTTCATTTTTTATTTCTTCCAGGAGCTGGATTTTGAAGGCAAAGCTGATTCATCCTCAGCAGTAACCTAAAGAACCTCCCCCGGCCCAGAGAGCCGGGCTGAGAGGCACAGCCTGCACAACAAACTGCTTTAAACCCCTTCTGGTCTGATCTGTGCAACCAGGACCTGGCTAAGGCAAGAGGAACCCAGCCCGTCCTGCTGTGACCATCAACAACAGCCCTGGGCACAGGGGGGCCTGAGCAGAGAGAGAGAGAGGGGCTCTCAGGGGAGAGAAAGGGCTTTGAGGGGAGAGAAATGGCTTTGAGGAGACAGGAATGGCTTCCAAGAGACGGGAATGGCTTCCAAGAGACGGGAATGGCTTTCAGGAGACAGGAGTGGCTCACAGGAGACAGGAATGGCTCTCAGGAGAGAGAAGTGGCTCACAGGAAACAGAAATGGCTTTCAGGAGACAGGAATATCTCACAGGAGACAGGAATGGCTCTCAGGAGACAGGACTGGCTCTCAGGAGACAGGAATGGCTCTCAGGATTCAGAAAGGGCTCACAGCAGAGCTGCTGCTGCCCTGCCCTGCCAGCCCAGGCTGTGCCCCCTCCCCTGCCCTGCCCCTGCCCATCAGCAGGGTGCAGTGGCACTGAGCAGATGCTGAGTGTCCCCTGCCTGTCCCCAGAAGGGGACAGACCCGTGCAGCACTGCCTGCCACAGCCACCAGCTCCCACAGCCAGAAACCTGCCCTCGTAATAAATCACAATTGGTAAGTTAGTGGAAATCTATTACACACAATGGAAGATAAACAAACAAGATAGGCTTACTTTTTTCAGGTGTTTTACTATTTCCACTTGATCCTTCCTCTCAATTGCCATGGTGAAGCACATGTTAGCAAGCAGCACAGGAAAGTAGCTGGACATTTTCTGATGCTAACACTCAAAAACTAATTAATTCCTACAGGGAAACGAACAGTCCTGAGTGTTTTCCACTACCACTCTTAAGGAAGAGCTACTCAGAAACACTTGCATTTTAAGTAAAATCACTTCACAATTGGATTTCCTTCGTTTTAAAAATAGGAACTTTTCCGTGCAAATTATACTCTGTTCTAACAAAGGAAAACAAATGCAGCTTTACCCCTCTAATCAGTAGGCTGAATTTAGAATAAGAAACACTATATAAAAATAGCACTTCTTAAAAAGCACTGCTAAATAAGGGACACGGGAACTGCAGCAGTTCCTTGGCCTTGGAAATCACCAGTGTCCTGGCACCATGGCAACTGCGAGCAGATGTTCTGGGGAAACACAAACAATTCCTGCTTGCTTTTTCCCTTCAACAAACCCTGAGGATAACCAGCCCTGCAGGACCAGCCCCGTGCATTCTCTGTGCAGCATCACCTCCAGCACAGGCCAGGTGAGAGAGCAGAGTCACCTGGACCTGTGGAGATCCCTGGTTTGGGATCATGTGGAACCAAACTGGATTTGCTGCTGCTCAGACCACAGCCAGCACTCCAAGCTGCTCGTCACAGTCTCTGCCCTATTCCCTTCACCTTATTTTTCACTTCTCTGTCTTACTTTGCCGTTTCTTCACTTCATCTGATTTCCTCCTCCTGTGGCACACAGTACAAACATGACAAGACCCTCTCAACCCTTTTAAAAATGAGAATGGGTAAAGAGGTGACTTCAGCTGTACCCACGTGCAGTGGTTTTGTGCAGCCACACACCAGTAAATAACAGCAGCAGCTGCAGCTCCTTGCAGTGAAGCACAAATGTGCAAGTTCTCCTCAAGACATGACTGTTGGACTTTACACCTCCTGTGGCTGAAGGAAGGGCACTATTAGAAAGTTAATCAGTTGGATTTGTGTCTGAAGCAAACTCAAGATTTCTTCAGGGGCTTTTCTTTCAATTACTTTTCCACTCATTTCTCACCACATTTAAATTACCTGTGTATCTGAAATACAGAGGGTCTCATTCTCCTTTACCATGGCACAGCCCTGTTTCCTTCAGGGACAAATCATATCCAAGGGAAAGGAAAATTACCCACTGCTAGGGGAGAGAGGAATGAACATCCCTGCTCTCGTGGGAAGGCACAAAGGCAACACAGAGTGGCTTAACCATTAACTCCCTTTGCAAACTGCTGTGGAGCTGGCCCGGTCTGAAGGGGACATTCCCTAATGTCCCCTGGACAAGTGTTTTCCTTTCATCTCACCATCATCCCACATATCCTTTGTTTCACAGCTCCAGCTGTGGGAATCTGGCGTTCTACCTTGAGCCCAAAGGATGAGCTGAAGATCTACTTCAGTTCTGTGGGTCAGACCAAATATTTTAAGATAATTAAAGAGCGTGGCTTTGGAGTTTCCTCTAAAACCTGGTGATAACTCATCAGAAACTTCTCACCCACATCTTCCACTCACTTCAGCCTCTCTAGAGGCAGAACAAACGGGAATCACCCGCTAAAGAACACCACCAAAGCTCTGACCAGCCACGGGGACGGGGCTGCAGCAGGAGCATCCTCTGGGCAGCCACCGACAGGAACATCGGGGCTGGCGTGGGCTGATGGGCAGAGGGCAGGGAGGGGACAAACAGCACCGGGAGATGGGCTGTCCCCAAATATCCCTAATCCCGGGTCAGTCTGTGCTCCCTGAACACGGGCAGGGCATGGAAGGGCAGCGCCGGGAGATGGGGGTGTCCCCAAAGGTGCCCCAGACCCCGGGTCCATCCCTGCTCCCCTAAAGCAGGGAGAGCAGCGGTGGAAGTTGGCTGGGGATGTCCCCAAAGGTCCCCTGCATGTCCCCCTGACCCCAGGTCCGTCTCTGACCCCGGGTCCATCCCTGCTCCCCTAAAGCAGGGAGAGCAGCACCGGGAGCTGGCTGGGGATGTCCCCAAAGGTCCCCTGCATGTCCCCTGACCCCGGCTCCATCCCTGCCCCGGTCCAAGCCTGCCCCGGCTCCTCTCCTCCGGCAGCTCTCATTAATCCGATTAATTGCCACCAGCGCGGTGCAGCTCCTCACCCCGGCCGGTTATTTCCCGGTTATTTCCTGGTTATTTCCCGGTTATTTCCCGGTTATTTCCCGGTTATTTCCCGGCGCTTCAGCGCAATGAGCCAGCTCGGCTTTCGCAAGCGCCTCTCAAAGCTTTTCCTTCGGTCACGCACAAAGAGCGGGGAACGCAAACACAATCAGCTGTCGTCATGGAAACATCGGCCCTGGCAGGTGAAAAATTCACTCTTGTGGCACCGAAAAGGATGAAAAGTACCGAGCCTAAGCATAACATCAACCACAGCTCAAAGAGCTTCGTGGTTTTTTCAAACATTGGCAGAATTTTTAGCGAGAAATGTAGAGATGCAAATGTTTAAAACCCTCATGTGAACTCTGGGGACATCAGTAATTATTCAGCTGTCTCAGAGTAATTTAATTAGGCAGAAACTTATATTAATATATTGCATAGTTTTGGAAATCTCTATGAAGCGTTTAGCCCAATTTTTAGAAGTTACAAGTGACTTGAAAACAGAAGATAATTTTTCATTTCAAGACAGACGTGAGAAAAATATGCTGAATAATTTTAAGGATTAGGTGCCAGAAGCATCATTCAAAAACAGCTCTTCATGCTCCAAAAATTCTGTTCTCAGAACAGATATTACAGCTGTCAAGTAAGACTGCACCATCCATTTTTCATCTTCTGCCAGGCTAAGGTGGTACTCAGAAACACTGAACAAATTCATGAGAAAAGCAAATTATTTGGGGCCAGTGCTTTCCCTGCATGCTTTTTTAAGGAAAGCTGTACAGAACCTTGCATTGGTCCCTCTGTGGTTCAACCAAAGCTTCCTTAACTAAAATTATCTGGAGGTGAGGCCCCCCTCAGAACACTTCACTGCCATTTAAACACGGCACGGGCACAACTCAAACTCCTCTTACCTGCAAGGTGGAACTCAGGTGTTTTCCCTCTGAGCACCTCGGGGCGGGTGGGAATGCAGAGCTGAATTCATCCTGTGCCACAGCAGCAGGGGAGGCGTTGGATTCTCTCCTAAATCTGTGCATCCCTCATTAGCCATCCTTTCCCCCCATTAGTGGTTTGCTGTTGTTCTAAGCTCCCAGCAAATTAACACTAAATTGAATTCTATAGAAAAGTTGTTGCAGGCTTTCTCCCCCACGCCTGATTTAATCGCATTTTCTTCTCCTTCAATTTACGCTACATTTATCTGTGGAAATTATTTCTAAGATTGATTTCTGATGATAATACTCATCAAGTTCAGAGGATTATTCTTCCTGCCTATTTTTGGCCAATTCTCAAAGAAAAGATTTGATCTGGAACAACTTGTGAAGACCAAAAGTAATATTTAAACAAAAGATAATTTCTTTTCCCTTCTGCTTCCCCTTTACAGCACTACACCCAGCCTGTGGCAGGAGACACAAAGTCCTCACACATTTCCTCCTTTCACAAATAGTGCCAGCAAATGGTGGAGAATGGACAGAAGAACTAGAAATAAATCAGTACTATTCATTTCAATTAGATGTATAATAAATTCTTTTCTTTATGGACAAACCTACATGTAAAGACATTCTTCTACAGTTTTCAAGTGCCCTGAAATTCTTTTAAGAAAAGAAAATTATTATTTATCGGTGCTATGTCATGGATATAACCTTCTGTTCAAAAAAATATTCCCCAGATAAAATTATCACTTTTTAAAGCCCTATGCTTCCAATTGTTTGAAGTGTGATGGGAGATTATCTGCTTAATCCATTCCTTTCACTCGGGCATTTCAGATTTCCTGCAGCTATGCAAAGTTAGCTCTGCCTGGCAGACCTGTGAAGCTCCTCACCAAGCAGAAAAGGAATCGGGAGAAAGAACGTACAGCCCTGGGGTGGTTTAAAGCAGGCAGGTGCAGTGAAATGGAACCCCAAGGCAGAAATCCTGAGGTGCAGCTCCACTGCAGCTGCTGGGGAACCCCCATCACCCTCCTGTGCTTTCTGCTGAGGGGAAGCTTGGCTTTGTCACTGCCTCTCTTCTCACTGGGGATTCTGTCTCAGACTGGAACTGCCACGGGGTGAGGAGCCTCAGACCAAACCCCCAGCACCCAGAGGATGCTGGCTCTGCCCAGGGCAGATGGAACTCCCTGGCAGCACCCTCTGTGTCTGTGCCTGACCCCCAGATCAGAATCTGAGCCTTTCCTCTGCTGTTCTCAGCACAGTCCAGCAGGATTCAGCCTTGGTGCTGCCCTAATGAACCAGAGGAGCTCACGTTATTCCTGCTTTGGGAATGGCTGGCTGGAGTTGTGCTGTCCCTCAGCTCAGCCCCTCCCTGCAGGCTGCCCCACACCGAGGAGATCGAGGGCAGCGTTCCCTGGGGCTCCCACGGTGCCCCCAGTGGGGTGATCTGATCTGATCTGATCTCTCTGTGCAGGCAGGGGTGGCACTCGGTGTGCTCCAACCCACAGCTCTGCCGTGGAAACCCTGCCCTGCTCTGCTCCCCAGGAGCTGCAGAGAAACCCCAGTTTAAACATTTCCTCTGCCAGAATGCCAAACAGCATTATTCCTTCTTATGTGCAAAACGTGTGCCGAAAGTTGCTCAAATGCCAAAACTTGTCTAATCCTGCAATAACACAGTAGAGAATAATTTCTAAATTTAGGAGTTAATTGCTTTGCTGCCCAGTGAAACGGACACACAAAATATCATTTCCTCTAGGCAAGTCCTCATTTTAAACACCAATTCAGACTTCAGTGAACACAAGCACTAAACCTTTGGAAAAACGAAGCTGTGCAATTCCATTGTTGCTGTTTTCTGTTTCCTTGCTGTTTCACAAACACAATCCAAACAACAGCCAGTGCTCAGATGTCATCCAATACACGCTTACAAAGTGCTTGGCAAATTAAACCACTCCGTTCTCTTGGGCGGTATTTCTTTTTGTGGAGGATTCTGACTCTCCCAGTTGTGGTTTTATCAGAATTCTGAGCAAGCCCCTGACATTTGGAACTCCTTTGTGCAAGGGAAAGGAGGAAAGGCTCTGGTTTCAGATGCAGTCTGCCTGGCACTGCTGCCCTGGAGCAGTTCCTCGCCAGCCTGGATCTTGGGAGCACAAAGACTTTGATTTCAGGAATTCCAGAGGACTCAATTCCCAGCTTCTAAACCCTGAGAGAGGCTGGAGAGAACAGCCAGGCAAACAAGCTGGCAGCAGAGCAGATTGCTGCCAGCTGAAGTTGCTTTTCTGATGGCCCCACAAGGTGGGCTCCAAATCCCCAGGCAGACACTCGGTGTCATTCCTGCTTTGGAGCAAGCACCAGCCTGGTGCAGGCACTCAGCACCACCAGGGCTGAGCCTCACACGTGTGTGGTGTTCTGTGAATTGCTGCAGAGTAAGGAACTCAGAGCTAGGCACGCTCCACACTTTTTATAAGTGTTCGAGAACAACCAAGGGGAAAGCATGGTGAGGTGTCCCAGAGCAGCCTGTGATGGGAATCACAGATAAAAAGGAGAGCAAAGGCTGTCCAGCAGGCAGTGCAAGCACAGGAGGACATTCAGTCCTGCTCTCGTGGTGGGCCCCCAGCTCTGCCTCCTGCAGAAACAGAGTGATTTTCTGTATTGGTGATGTTCTGCAGAAGTAGATTTTCCCCTCAGTAACCTGCCAAGGAGAAACATTTAAAACAATTCCCTGTAAACACCTCCTGAGGTGCAGGATTGGATTCCCAGGTCCTCCTGTTCCCCCTCTCATGCCCTGCAAGGGGCTGGCAGTGCTTCCACTGCACACACACAACAGAATTCCCATGGCAGACATGGCAAGGACACAGCTCATTCATCATGAGAGAGAATATTTCTCTCTCATTGTTGAGAAAGAAATTATTATTTCTCTCTCAACAGTGTCTGTCCTATTCCACAGCATTCCTAACTCAGCATTTCTTATCTCAAAGTCTGCATACAGGTGCAAACTGTGCTATGCACAGTTACCATACTGTGTGAGCCTTCTGTCAAGCTTCTCTGCAAATCCACTCCCCACAAGCCAGCCTATAAAAATTACATGGCTTTTAACACACTTTTTAATTGCTTTTAATTATTAACATTTACATTGCCCTCAAAATGACAAAGTGTCTCAGCTGGAGTTGTGGTTAAATTTTTAATAATGTTGGAAAGCAAAGCAACAAATCTCAGAGTGTGGACTTTAAACCCACACAGTCTCACCTGCCTGTGCACGTGGAGCTTGGGAGAGTCAGGCTCCAGGAAATACCTGGGAATGCTGCAGGCTCTAGGAGCTATTCTGGACTGGCAAATAACACAAATAACAAAAGAGAGGCTTTGCTGCTGTCTCTAATGACAATTAGCAGGCATTTAGCCTTAAAAGAGGAGCCAGACTCACAACTGTCACACCTTCTGGTCTTCAAGGAAATGCAAAAAAAAAAAATGGAAGAAAGATGGGAAAACTGGATTTGGTTCAGAACTCTGGCTGGAGGAGAAGCAAACAAGGTTCTGGTTTCCTTCTGAGCCCTCAGATGCAGCCAACACTTCTTGCCTCAAATGCAGACAATGAAAACCTCAGGTGACAACAAATGCCCAACTCCACACCCACAGGACATGATCAACCTGCAGAAGTTAACTGCTGAAGCTGTAAACTTGGGTCATAAGAGATAATTACACATTAATGAAAAGTGCCCAGAATGCATCTTCTCACTAATGCTACTTTTCTTATATTTAGGGCTTTTAAAAATTTTTTCTACATTGACTTCAGATCAGACTATTTCCAAATTTGCAAACTACACAATGTTTTTATGGAGAAGAATAGGAATAGATTCTCTTATGAATATATTTTGGTTAGTCCTCTTTATCTTTTGCTTACTCCCAACTTCATAACCTTGGTTTGCATTTCAGAATCAGACAGGAGCAGGGCTTATTCCAACCAAACCAAATTACAGGTATTAATTAATGGCTCGTGCTTGTTTGCCAGCTCCTGCAAGCAGAAGAGTGGATGGAAATGTATTTACAGCAGAATTTAATTACCCATTTTCAAGCCACTGGCCTCCTGGCAAAAGTCTCCCAATGTAGTGCAGAATAGGACTTGGATTAAGAATTAATTTACTGTCAGGAGTGATCTGCAATTTAACAGCTTAATCAAGTTAGCTGTGCGATGGTTTGGGAGCTCTGGAGCCAGGGCTGCTGCAGCAGGCGGGTTTGAGGGTCCAAAACTCAATCAGAGCCCCCGGGGCAGGTCCTGCAGCCAGGGCTGGGCTCGGGGCTGTGATCCCATCACAACAGGAAATTCCAAGTTTTCAGACCTCAGTCTTTTCTGGACATTCATGAGAATTTTTGGACTGTCACCTATTTAAACACAATTTACACTCTCCCCGTGCCGGACTCTTCTCAGCAGCAGACAGGGGCAGGGTTAACTTTCACTTTGTGCGTTCAGAGCAGGATTTTCCCCCTGTTCCACCCTCCTCCTGTGCAGTCTGGATTAATTGCAGCAGGCAGCAGCAGCACACCCACCCCAGCCCGAGTGGGAAGCCAGGCTGCAGCCCTCCAAATGCCAAGGCACAGAAAAAGCAGCCTCGTCCCAATTTCTTCATGTTATTTCGGTATGCTTGAGGAAAAAACCCAACAACACATAACTCATTAATTATAACCTTTCAAAAGTGTTTTCCTTTCCCCCAAACTGCTAAAATTTAGCAGAGCTGCAACCAAAGTTCTAATAGAGCTATTTTTGGCTTTTGTCATGCAGAGAACATCATGAAGTAGGTCTCATCCTTCCATTAATGCAAATGTATTTAAGCAGTCAGGGACGGAAACTTTAAAATATGCTAATCACTGTTTCTGTGGACGGCAGGCTCTGATGTCTGTGCTGATGTGCACACACCTCAGACAGGCTGAGTGAGGGAGCACCAGCATTTACAGTGTCAGCAGGTGTTCACAGCTCCACAAAGTGACAGCCACATGCAGATCTTACTGCCACATTTATGTATTTCACTGATTTCCACACTCAACAGCCTTTAATGCACACTGCTCTTGTTTCCTGGTGTCTGAGCCGAATTGCCAGGCTGGTAAAAATGGAAATGCTTCCCATGATCACATGCACTGGTTTTCTTTTGGAAGTGGTTCAGTGCTGATGAGAGGGACCAGATTGGAGTTCCCTGATAATCCACAAGGAAAACAAGGCACTGGCAGGGCAGCAGCTCAGCCAGCTCCCCCCAGTGCATCTCCACTTAAATCCCTGAAAGAAAAACTGAAAACACCACCACACACATCTCAGAGCTCACAGGCACAGCCTGGCTCTGCCTGCTCGCATCCTTGGCCCTGTTCCTTCTTTTGAGCAGCAGGGGAAGCAGAGGAAGCAAAGCCTTGGCGAGGCTGGGCAGCAGCACACACCTCTGGGGGTGATACAGCACCCCAGGAATCTGATTTAACACAGCACACACCTCTGGGGGTGATACAGCACCCCAGGAATCTGATCTAACACAGCACACACCTCTGGGGGTGATACAGCACCCCAGGAATCTGATCTAACACAGCACACACCTCTGGGGGTGATACAGCACCCCAGGAATCTGATCTAACACAGCACACACCTCTGGGGGTGATACAGCACCCCGGGAATCTGATCTAACACAGCACACACCTCTGGGGGTGATACAGCACCCCGGGAATCTGATCTAACACAGCACACACCTCTGGGGGTGATACAGCACCCCAGGAATCTGAGTTAACACAGCACACACCTCTGGGGGTGATACAGCACCCCGGGAATCTGATCTAACACAGCACACACCCTCCTGGGCAGCACACACCTCTGGGGGTGATACAGCACCCCAGGAATCTGAGTTAACACAGCACACACCTCTGGGGGTGATACAGCACCCCGGGAATCTGATCTAACACCCAGGTGAAGCTGCTGGCTCTCACTGAAATGCTCCTCATCCCCTGGGAGTCCCAACAGAACAAGAGATTCCCTGCAGCAGGTGCAGTGAGAAGGACAAAGCACCCAGGACAGACGGACACAGCTCTCCATTTCTATCAATGCTGAAAATTTATATTTTTAATTTGCAGCGGGATCAAAATAGCAAACATTGTCATTTTGAGCTTCCCTTATCTAGCACAGAGTGTGCAGCAGAGAGAGGCACACCTGAGACAGGGCCTGGAGGGCTGCTCAGAGCACCTGCTAACACCTCACCTGCAAAACTAAACCAGGAGTTTATGAAGAACATTTTTTAATGACACACAAAGAAGTCAGCGACTAGAGGAGGATGTGCTAGCATCGCCATAAATAAATAAACAAGAGCACAGGACTTTAAAATAACAAAAGTCAGCCAAAGAGAGCCGCAGGGCTCAGGGCTGTGGCCCAGAACCACAGCAGAGCCTGGTGGCACAGCCTGGCAGGGTTTCCTGGCAGTGACAGCTCTGAGCCCAGCACTGCTCAGAATCCTTCCCGCTGCCAAGTGAGCACCTGGATCTCGTGTGTCCCCCAAATCCTGGCACGGGGGGCTCTGAGGGTGGCCCTGGGTGCAGCCTGGCTGCTGCAGTCTCCTCCCTGCTGCTCCCCACACCCAAACACCAAAGCTTTGGCTGGCAGCGCTTTGTGCTCCTGCAGGCACCAGTGAGCGTGTGAGGGAAGGAACCAGGCACATCCCCGGGGTGCTGGGGCTGCAAACACCCTCCCCTCCCAAAGCCTCCTGTGAGGGGAAATTCCACACAACATTCAAAGATTGACTCCACTTTCCTTTTTTTTTTTTACCAGAAATGTCTTTCACCAGACCTCAGCATTCAGTTCACATCACTGCTATGCAATTATTCTTTTCAGAAGCAGAGATGCAAAGAAGGCATTAACAGCTGTTCAAAATATCACATTTATGTACTTTTCTCTTGTCATCTTAAATATAATTACTTCTGATGCAAACTCATATCCTTCAAATGGATAAATCCAGCACCAAATTTAGAACCTCAAGCTTCAAATATCAGGTTCTTAAAGCAAAGCTTTGAGCCTGTACTTTCAGTTCAGTGAGGTACAAAGAAGAATAGTGAGAATATAAGGTTTAAAATGGTATTTTAAAATGAATTTTCTTTAGATTATTCTGTTATTTACTGGTTGCAGAAAAGTTCTGTCCAACATTTATCACTACAGTCTACAAGTTTGACAGAATCTTCCTTTATATTAACAACAAATTTCCAGCAGAGGTTCATACAAGGCACCATTAGAAATCCTGGAGGCCTTTTGCCGTCTCCCCCACTCAGCTCACTCTACTCCTTACCTTGACAGGGATCTTTAAATTTGCTATTTCCAATCCTTTTGGATGGAATCAGTGAAGACAGCATTCTCAAATGCCTTTTCAGCCAGGTTTGGGAACACCCCCCTCGAACCCACTAGGTTTTCATGGAAATATCCTTTGGAGTCCAGAAGTTTCTGAGAAAACTGGAAGTGTCCCTCAGCCTGGGATAGCCCAAATCCGGAATCCTCTGCTGAGCACTTTCTGTTCTGGCCAGGAGTCAAACACCGTTTGCAAAGTGACTCAATGGAGACCATGAATCACAGAGAGACGAAATCCAGAGCAGAGGGAAACTCCCCAGCAGGGCCACCCTGTCCCCAACAGGCCCACCCTGTCCCCGGCAGGGCCACCCTGTCCCCAGCAGGGCCACCCTGTCCCCAACAGGCCCACCCTGTCCCCGGCAGGGCCACCCTGTCCCCAACAGGCCCACCCTGTCCCCGGCAGGGCCACCCTGTCCCCGGCAGGGCCACCCTGTCCCCGGCAGGGCCACAGAACCCCCTCCCTCTCTCTGTGTCCCGGGGATCCCAATCCCTGCTGAGCTGCAGACCTGCCTGATCCATCCCCCTCTGCAGCCTGGCTTGGTGCTGGAACCCCCACGGAACAGGGGAGGGGATGAAAGCATGAATCAGTCCTTCCAAAGACTGCACTTTTTCCCTGAAATGGAATTCTAAAAATACCTTTGGAGAGTGTCCCTCCACACACAGCATGGCGAGGCGTATGAGCTGTATCCTATGTGCACGAGCTAAATACCAGGGGCTGCAGTCTAACAGATTGCACAGTCAATGATAGATACTTCCACCCAAACCCCCTCATCGCCATCTATTTTTAAATGCCTTTACTTACATAATGTTTGGTGTCTCCATCAGCTCCAGTCTAATTCCGGTGCCAGCATCACGGCTGTGCTGGTGGGACATGGAAATCACTGGGAAGGGGATGGATCCTCCCAGCCCTGCTGGCCCTGGCCTGAGCTCACATCTCTTATTGATGACTCCCAAGCAGCACCGGCTGCCCTGGGCCAGAGGAGCAGAGGGTAATTCCATCCTCCTGCAGCCTGTCCTGGGGCACGGGCTGAGGTGCAAGCCCACTGCTGAAGAGCTCTCTGGGCAGAGCCTCTGCTGGGCAAAGCTCTGTGCAGGGAGAACCTCACGCAGGGCAGGTACCCACGGCTGGTCTGGGGAAGGCACCACCCCTGCAGCTCCTGCCCAAGTGCAGGGAGGCACATCCTGACCTCGGAGAGGATCTGCTGCAGGGAGGGTGCCAGGCGGGGTGCTGGGTGGGCACAGCCCCCCAAAGGGCGAGCTCCCACTGCAATCAAGGGGTTCTCACCACCCCTGCGGGATGCCAGCCCCCCTCGGGCGCTCTGGCTGCTGCAGGGTTCCCTGCAGTCTCACAGGGCACAGCCCTGGCACCTGCAGTGTCTCCATAAATGCAGGTAAAATCCCATCAGAGCCACTGCCTGCTGGCTGTAATCCTGACAGAGTCTCTACTCAGGAGAGGCCCAGAGGAGCACAGGAGGAGCCGACCTCTCCCAGAGATCACACACAGGGGAGGAGAGTCTGCCGAGGCACTGGAGAGCCTCTCCAGGAAAATCCCTGCCAGGCTGGAGCTGCTGCTGCTGCAGCTCTGCGTGACCTCAGCTGCACAGCAGAGCCACGGGAGCCACAGTGCTGACTGGCCCTGCTCACAAGGTCAGACTGGTCTGCCTCTAACACTCACTAATCTGAAAGATGCTGTCACTGCCTCATCTTTTACCATCTCCAGCTCTACACCAGAAATAACTCAGCAGCTGACTTTGGTCCTAAATTGCAGTGATGAATGCATGGTGAGCAAAGAACCAGCAGCAGGTTACAGAGGACAGCAGCATTCAGCACGGAAGGCAAAATGTCAACAACTGCAAGTGATCACTCTGCTGAAGCAACTCCTGAATGTTGGGCTTGTAATGCAAGATACTCCAATAAATCCTCACAAAGCACATTTCAGTCTTTCCTCTTGTATTGAAGGATTTTCCTGACCTCCCTCTGCTTTTAACACAACTGTTTCCTTTTGCCTCTATCAGGATATAAATATTCAGTGCCAGTGAAATAATCAGCAATATTACAATGTGTAGTAGTTTGCAGCTCTGCACTGTGTGGGTGTGTGCAGAGAAAGACATCTTTAATACAGACATAACCAAGCGGATATGGTCTATTTACTGTCTATAATGAATTTTTTACAATTTATTACTGTCCTACTAAGTGCAAGGAGGTAACAATAAGCCTTGGATTAGGAGCACTGTTATTATTTTAGGTTAAAGATTGACAAACCCATCACCTGCATTGTGGTAAGGCAGGGCAGTGTGGACTCAGACCAGGGGGAGGGCACAAGCAGCACCCCCAGCACAGAACACACTGCACATCTCAGGGCTCCAGCAGCCCCAGGGAGCTCTGAGAGCAGCCAGGGAGAGCCTGCATTAAGGGACAGAAGCAGTTGGAATCTCCCTGGAATCTCTCTGGAATCTCCCTGGAATCTCCCCATCGCTGAGGCTGTCCCGTGCAGGGTGTGTGCTTAGAGGTTTTAGTGTTAAATCAAATATTACCCCTGTTACAACTGAGAACACAGAATTACTTTGATGATATTTGCCTTACAATCTGAGCTTCTTGGTGCATTAAACAATCACCAGTTTTGTGCCACTGCATCACATTTCAAAGTCACAAAACAAATTAATTAGCGGGATCGTGCCACCTCGTCCTTAATCTCATTAGAAAAGACTAATGGCTACAGAATCAATTATTTCATACAGATTACTGCCTCAACACCAGCAGCCTTTACATCACACAGGCTCATTCTGAATTTTCAATTCCGTTGTAATTTCCTCCACTAGTTTAATTACAACCCTTAATTAAGTCCCTTCTTTAATCAACTTTATATCTATGTCCATTCGTTTACAGCTGCATAAAGAATAAGAAACAAAGAGCAACCAACAAAACCACAGGGCCAAGACCAGAGCATTCCCAGGATCTGGCTGGCCCCAGCCTCTGCTCCAGGAGCTGCAGGCATTCCTTCCCTTGAAATATCCACAGTGAGCTCGTAACAAACACAACGAAACCCACAGGTTTCAGCTGAGGTTTACAAACCATGATAGAGTTTTCATTTTGCAGTTCGTGAAGATCCAGTGGATTTGTCATTACACTGACACACTGCATTGTTTAATCTTCTGTCAGTTCAGTTTTTGGGGCATGAAAATGCTGTACTTTCCAGAACAGATAATTCCATTTCCAAAATAATAACTGAGATTTTCCAACTTCACTCCCCACTATTATCACAAACAGTTTGTATTTCTTTCCTATGCAGTGTGGGAGTAACAAGTTTCTCCATTGGTCTAGACCCATTTCTACTTTTGCTTTTTTTGCTGATTTTTTTCCCACATTGGTAAAATATTTATCATTTCCTGATAAAGAGCCCAAGTGGTTTTTTTCTTCGATTCTATCTTTCATATTCTCATGCATAACTGATAAAACTACCCAGTGACTCTTTTCTTTAAGATCTACCAGAATAAATGTACCAAAAAGGAAATCAGCAACAAAAATGAGAAAAGCCAACCCCCTCTCTGTATGCAAATTTCTTCTCTTAAATACAAAAATGAGACCAGGGGAATCCTATTTCACTGAGCAAATTAGCAGAAGGTCAGAAAGCTTGATCTTTGTCACTGGTGTAGTCTGTCTGAAAGCTGAGCTGCCATTTCAATATTTATAAGGGAGAGCTGTAATTGCAGGATGAGAGCTGTGAGACAGAAGAGGAAACTGAAAATATTCATGACATGGGAGATATTGCACCTAAGGAAAATCTGGGTGAAGAAAGGAGCACTTTTCTGCCAGCTGGTGGCAGAAAAGCAACCTGAACTTTCCCAGGAGCTGGCAACTTGAACCTGTTGATTTCAGCTAAAATAAAAACCCTTCTTCCTTTTGAGCCTGGGGTCTGGTGAGAGACACAAATCTCCAGCTGGAAAAGCAGACACAGACACATTTTCTGGCCTGGCTGTGGAAGGTCGTGGCCTTTAATAATCCTGCTTCCCCCTCTGGTCTGGGCTGCCAATGAAACTACTCTGGTGCTGTCAGCTCTTTCACAGGATCAACAATAAATGAGTAAGATGTGTTTATCATCAGACAAAAAATCCTTGTCTCTCTGTTCAAACATCCTTCCAGCATTAGCCAGACTGAGCAATTCCCCCCACGACTGCTGAAAATGCAAAGTTTAGCTTGTGGCTAATTACACAGATACAGCTTTGGGTGAATGGTGGTCTTGATTGTCAGTGGGAAGATTGTTGATTCGATTTTTTATTAAATAAATTTAAAAATTAGAGCTCTTGCACTTGTCACTTGCAGCTCAAAGTAAGAAAGAACAATAGGCAGCACTGGAGGCTGTCCAGCAATCCCAGCCCTGGAACAGAAACACCCAGAGCTGCAGCTCCAGAATGATAAAATCATGCAGACAGTGGTCAAGAAAAAAACCCTGATACGCAATAAAATGCTCACACCAATCAGTGGAAAACACTGCAGAAAAGCTATCATTTATTTGATTTGATAAGTGAAGTACTTCCTTCCAAATGAAGGAACAAAAACCAGCTAAGGACTGGGCTTTTCTTCTTTTCTTTTTTTAATTGGAACAATAAAATCTTCAGCAACTATATTAACCTGTGAACTATTAAACTACTTTTCCCCACTTTTCCCATCTGAGATGAGCGTGGCTCTGTGCTGCCTCTCTGGGGCAGACACCTGTGACCTCCTCAGCACAAACCCTCCCTCCACCAGGGACACCCCACAAATTCAGCACTGCTGGGGCTCCACTGAGCAAACTCCTGTCTGCAAAGGGCTCCTCTCACTCACATCCTGCCCTTCCTCCTCCTCCTCCTCCTCAGGATCTCACTGCCTGCCCTTTCAGTCTAAAACCTTCTCAATCACTCTGATTTTTGTAATGGCTCCTGCTGTAGCTGACACCAATTCTCCAAAGCTCTGCAGTCGTGAGGGTTCCCATATTTTTAGCTACTGTGCCAAATTGCTCTGAATTTAATTAGTTAAACACCTATCTGCAGAAGTCTATCCTAAATTCAAAGTGAGAGTCTGCTGTCAAAGTTTTCATGACAAATCCAAAGCAACTTTGGTACCTTCTGGGCAGGAAGCTCTGATGCAAATGACTCATGCTGCTGTGGCAATCTAAAATCCACTTCTAGCTGCAAGTCCCGAAAAGCAGAGTATCACAGAACCTGCCAATAAATCCTGTGGCCAGAGCAAGAAATGGGATTCCTGGAGAAAATACAAATCTGGCTATCTAGATGGAATAATTGCTTTATTTATTACTCTAACACTCTGATATCAAATTTACAGGGATAAACAAAGATAAAGAGGCAAGAGACACATCTGTACTACTGAGCATTTCTTTCATAAAGTATCGATTTACCTAATTTACGAATTAGAGAAAGGTTATTGAGCATAAGGCTGGCTGATTTCTCCATTTTATTTGTGCTGCCAACGTGGACACCCTGTGTGCCCTGGCAGAGCTGAGCTCAGTGTGCACAGAACACCCTGCACTGCCTCTCACCCCAAACCTGGACAAAGCCCCTGGCCAAGGGAGGCAGCCCTCATCAACACCAGACATCCAGCCATGCTGAACCTTCCAGAACTTTCTATGTAACAGCAAAGTTCACAACCCCTCATGCATTAGCACAGACTCCACACTGAGGTTTCACAGAGGATGACCACACGACAAAGCTGTCCCAGCTCCAGCCCCTGTAGCCTTCACACCTCAGTTTTTGGCAACACGGATGGCCCAGCCTCTGCATCACCCTGCAGGAGCTCCACACCAGCAAACAGAATACCTGTCCTTCCCATGGGGCTGTTGATTTTTATTTGAATGAATTATGTATCAGCCAGAACAGTTCTTCTTTCATGTCACATGTGTAACTGGTGTATTTCTTACTGGAATTATCCCACAGTGATATTACCACAAGAAGAATCAGGTCTTTAAGTCCTCCGTATTATCAACATAAAATGTAAATCCTTTAAAAAGGATTTGAGGTGGCTTTTTATGAGAAAATGACAGTCAGGAAAACGTCTGAGTGCCTCTGAGACAAACAACAGGACAAGAGCTGAGGATCCATCTCTGTGAAGAAATCTGAAACCCAGGCTGAGGCCAGTGTGGTAGCAGCTGGTGTCTCTCCATAGCCAAACCATCCCGCTCTGGCAGCAGCAGAGGCTCGTTCTGGCAAGAACAGAGGCTGCCCTCAAACAGCATCTCAGACCTGTCCTGCCAAGCCAGGGCTGCTGCAGCCCCTCAGGGCAGCATGGAACAGCTCTGGGCAGACAGCAGGGCTGCCTCTAATTCCACCATCAGGCTGTGCTGATAATTACAAATGATGTCAGGACCAGGTCTGAGCGTATCTGCCAAACAGAAATTGAACCTGCAGAGAGAGCAGTTTCCTTCCCCCGTGCAAGCCTCTGCCATAAGCCCTGCTGGATCTGTGCCCGCACGGGCAGCCAAACACAGAGCCAGAAACGCAGCGAGCCCTGCAGCACCTGAGCCCTGCCTGCCTCCCCGGCACAGCCTGGGCTCCACGGGGGAGCCTGGCAGGCACTAATGGGCTCATCAGAGCCCGTGGAGCAGCAACCACACGGGATGTGTCCAGCCTGCACTGGGCTCCTCAGCTCCAAGCCACCCTTGGCATAAAAACCACAGCTTTCTTCAGGCAGGGATCAAATTCTTGATCCCAGGAATCTGGGATCGTCTCTGTGGAAATTATAAATGATGCACCAATGTTTATCAAACATCTTTCAAAATGTACTCCAGTTACTGGGATTAAAGATGTTCATAATTAAAAATGAATCCATTTATTATACAAAATGGAAAACACAAATCTTCATGGGATTATTTTGTTTATCATTAAAGGTATAGAAACACCTGCCCTCCGTTGTCTGGGCCCTCTGATAGTCAGTGAAGAAATGGGCACTTTAAATGTAATTTATATCCACTCTAAGACAGGTACTAATAATAGAAAGCTTTCTTTCCCCATCTGATTGTTCTCAGTTGTTACTGCCTGAGCATTAGTCACCCCTCACAGTCCTGTGCTGGTGCTGAACCTGCCCTTTCTGGCCAGACCAGCAGCAGATTTACCCCGATTTCCCTCAGTTTTCCTTTTCACCATTCCCAGCCCACCCGAGCCCCGCTCACCTCTGTGCCCACAGCCCCGTTCCAGCTGAGCTGTGCCTGGAGCTGCTGCTGCCACCTGCCCTTCTCAGGGAGCTCTTTGAACAAAGGCAGGTTAAATAACTGTATCACCACAGGGCCAGAATTAAGCCCAGGAAGGGAGAATCAATTGACTTTGACTCTCCTGTTAAGTCATATGAAGATTGGTTAAAGGATTTTCTTTTTCTCCGGCCTCCATCTGCGTCCTGTCTGAGCAAAGGGGTAGAATTGGTGGCATGCAAGTCACATCTATCTTCCCTTTTGATCCAGTTAATGAAATTGAGATTTACTGCAATTTCCTGCTCTCCATCGTTTAAGGAATGTGGTTTCTTTGAAGATTCCTTGAAGCTTACAGTATTTTTCCTTATAACTAAATTCTATTTCTCCTGGATATCTTACTTCTTTATTACCACCAGTATAAATTGTTAATATACATCCATCTAAAGCATTCTGGACTGCCTGAGCCCCACAAACTTAAATTCTGACTTGAACTGATACAAAAACTTTTTTACTTTTTCTCTCCCTCCCTCACACAAGAACCATGCATTTCTAACTGCTGGTGCAAGCACTGGAGTAGCATTTAAATCATGACTTCAAATGTGCTGAGATGGAAGAGAAGGTGTCCTCATCAGGGTGGGACACACATGACAGTGACACCTGTGGGGCACAGCAGGTGACACGGCCACAGGTGAGAGAAGGCAGGAGGCTGAGTCAGCCTGAGAAAGCCTCAATCCCCCTGTGCAGGACCGGGGGACCCTGCAGAGGCTGTGGAGCACAGCTGGGACAGGTCCTGCTGAGCTGGACCCAGTTTGTTGGGACAGGTCCTGCTGAGCTGGACCCAGTTTGTTGGGACAGGTCCTGCTGAGCTGGACCCAGTTTGTTGGGACAGGTCCTGCTGAGCTGGACCCAGTTTGTTGGGACAGGTCCTGCTGAGCTGTCCTGCCCCAGGGATCTGCTCCCAAAGCCTGCCCTGCCCTCCCTGTCTGGGGTGATGGCTCAGGGGCTGTACCCGCTGCCCTGGAGGCAGTGCCCAGCCTGAATGGACAAAGTCCCTGATCCCAGGGCTCTGTGAGCTGGGTCCCACCTGCACTCTGACCTTCCACCTCTCCCTCCCACGGAGCAAATCCTGTGGCAGCTCTGCAGGAAAGCACCAGCACAAATACTGGAACACATCCTTCCATCTGAAAATAAACAGAAACCCCCCCACCACATCTCCTGGAAGTGTGTACCTCGCAGGTTCTGCTGGCAGGCTCAGATGAGCCCTCGGGAGGGAACTCGGGGGGCTCCAGACAGGACAGGTTAATGCTGCTGGGCTGTGCCTTGCTTTTGCACAGTGATTAGGCTCCCTGCCAGCCTGAGCCCTTCACTGTTTTAACCATCTGCAGCTGAGTGATTACATTAATAAACTTCCAGAGCAGACAGCATCCTAAATTCAAGGCACTGTTCATGCAGGGAGAGAATGGATGTCTTTAAATACACTTTCTCTTCTAAACTCTAGAAAAAGAAAGGCAAACCCTGGCCTGATTTTCCCTGAAAGAGCCCTTCCTTAGAAACCTCCAGCAACCTCTTAATTCTCAGCAGGATTTTTAGGACCAGGAGAATTCCCTCTCAGTTGAAGGAAGAGTTTTTTCTTTATTTTTAAGGTTGTAGCAGCAGATCTAAGGTTCCTCTCCATCACCCATCACAGGCCTGCATAACTCACATCCCAGTCATGACATCCCCAGAAATTACAGTTGGAAGACCTTAAGGTCAAAAGCATTCACCTGTACTGAGGCTGAGGGAATAAACCATCAGCAGCGATTTATAATCAGAGAGGAACAGCTGAGACCAGAAAGCTCCAGGCCAAGTCCACCCAAAGTGCTCAGCTGGGCCCCACAAAGTCCCACAAATTACCAGGTAAGGGTGGGGAGGCAGTGCATCCTGTTAGGTAGCACACAAATAAGAATATTTGCACATTTAGGTAACAGGCGAAATGTTTGCTGGCAACACAGCAGGAGGGGTTTTAGCAAGGTGTCACAGGCACCTCGTGCCCCCAGTATCTGAGCCAAGCACAGGGAATGCCTCTTGCAGAACTGGAACAAACAAAGTGGAGCAAATGCTCTTTGCTTCTCTGCAGCAGGAGCAGCCCCAGAGCTGCAGGGGTGCCTCCCCCGTGCCCAGGCAGGAGATGAAAGGAGATTTGCAAAGGGAGCCAGACACATCCTCCTGCAGGGAGTGCACCCCCCTGCAGCCCTCAGTGAAAGTCTGGCTGTCTTTTCCACAGAATGTTCTCTCATCGCTTCCCTTGGCAGTGCACACTGCTGGGTTTTGTGTTGTTTGTTTGTTTTCAATGCATGCATCAGGAAATGACTGGCAGTGTTCCGTGTGTGCACAGAACCCCACACAGCTCCTGGTGCCTCCTCGGTGGGGCAGGGCTCGGGTGTGGGCAGCACAGTTTGGGCTCCCAGCTCTGCACTGACTCAGATCTGCTGGAACCGTGAGCCCTTCGGAACAAAAGGGGATAATGACCATCCTCCCCTCGGAAATGTCTGGCTTTGTTAATTAATGTCTGTAAGGACTCGAAATCCCAAGATGAAAGGCGAAGTGCATCACATGAATCCATCAAACACAAAATAACTGTGTGGAATAATGCATTCAGCACTTCTTTAGTGCATGTAACACCTCTTAACCATTAATCCTGTGCTTGTAAAGGCAAACTGCTGCCACTGCATTCGAGCAGAGAACTCACCCGGCACTGGCAGAGCCACAGTGAAAGCCCTGGACTGTGTGCCTGCAGCCTTCCTCCACCCACCCGGGAGAATTCCTGTAACTCTGCCGGAATCAAACCCCTCTGCCTGGGACAGACACACAGGGTGTGCACAAAGCAGCTCATGGCTAAAAACACAAATCAGCCTGGTCTGGGTGTGCTTCACCATCTGCAATCTCAAATTTGGGGGCTGCAGCAGCTGCTCCCCATCCTCACACTGAGCCTGGGCAGGGCAGCAGGAACCCCCTGCACCCGGCCAGGCAGCAAACAAAGCTGAGAGAACACGAAATAATGGCAAAATGGAGACCATCAACTGCGGGAGGTTACCCCAGAAATTTATAATACAGAAATTTATTAGCACAACTTTCTGTTCTATCCTTATGGAGAAAAACTGAGTACCTGATACTGACATTGCACCTGAAGCACATGTGTGAGGGACTCAGCAGGTATTCCCGAGACAGTACAAGTAATAACCCAATGAATCTGGCCCCATGGGAATAACAATTCTAAATAAAATTCTGCTTTTCCCAAAAACACCTTTGGGAAAAACCTAAAACTGAATAGCAGAACTACTCACAAGTATTATGGCAGTGAGAGAATAGGAGAAACCTTGGGCTTCCAGAGCAGACACAGCTTTAGTTAGGAACTCTGAACTGAAAAATATTCAGTCACCTACACTGAGAAAAGTACCAGAGGCACCACATAAAACCTGCAAAAGTAAAAAGGGTTTTTTTACATAAATAACATTCCTGTAGCACTTGGAGAAAGGGTTCATTGAGAATTACTATTCCGTCTGCAGCCTCTGGGTGCTTGAACTGGAGCACTCAGCACTAAGTCTGTGCTTGAGCCAGAACCAGTGATGAAATCAGGCCTACCTTGTCATTTGTCACTATCAGACAACAAAGAATAAGCTCTTCCAGTGTTTCATAACATAAGCTCCCCAAATTCCTGGTTTATTCACACAGCCCCTTCTTCTGGCTTGTTCCAGTTCAGCTCATCCTTCCTGAACACAAATCCTACCCTGACACAAAAAGCCAGGGCTTTAAGGTGTGTTTTAAGTATTCCACACTCTTTGTAAATGCTTTTAATTAGTGATGATGGAAATCATGGGGCTGTTTCTCCCACTTCTGTCCTGCCCCTCCAAACGTGCCCGGTGATTTGAAGAGACATTAAACACTGAGTGGGATTTTGTGGTACTTCCCCTGAAGTGTTTACTTGCTGGTCTTATTATTTATGCAATAGTAAAATACGTCTGTTACCAATCCAGTAATGCTGGGCAGTGATAGCTGAACCTTCCTGTGGGACTCCATCCCCCAGGCAGGTTTGATGGCAGTGCCAAAATGCAAATGCAGATTTTCCCATGCCCTCCTGTGCTGGATGGCACAGTGGGCCTCATGCACATGAGATTTACCACATGTCTGAACAAGATACACTGCACCAACCCATCATGAAAGAAACCCACTTCAGCCCTGAAGTTATTGCAATAAATTAGAAATTCTGATAATAGGAATGCCCTGGACCTCTAAAAGCACTGCAGCTCACAGGCGTGCATTATTCTGCCTGGTTAATGCCAGCAATTACACTTTTAATGAACGTTGCAAAGAACAAAAAATAAATAGTGCCACATGCCTCAGACGTGCGTTGTTCTAACAGCCATGACTGCTATGAAAATTCTGTGCTCCTGGCAATTGTTACACACCACAGACAAAATCTCATTTTTACCCTCAGGCAGATGTGCTGTCAAGGACAGTCCCTTTTTGCCTGCTTGTGAGTTTTTGTGTGGAAGGGGGGTAGTCCACAAATGACAAGCTTGTCAAAAGCCAAATTGTGATGTGTTACCAAGGACAAAGCCAGTACCAAAGACAAGGAATTAGTAAAACTAATTAGTAAAACTCATCAGTGTTTCCCAAAGAGCACTTCTGAACTCACAAATGATTTTAAGATGCAAGTCCAGACAGACAACAGTAGAATCCTTTTCCACACATGGAAAATAAACAGATGCTACCTTTCAATTCTTTGTTTTCCACCCCACCTTCTCGCTGGGTGTTTTTAAGCCTCTCCATTTCTTCCTTCCTCATTCAGTAGCCTGGGAAATCCTACAGGATCTGATCTAACTTCCAAGAGAAGCACACAGAGCTGAAGTGGGCAAACCAGCCCTGCCCGTGGCCAGCAGCAGCCGCTGCCTTTGTGGCAGGTTCCCTTCAGCCCCACAAACACACCTGGGCACACCTGCCCTACCAAAAACCCACCAAACTGCTCTGGAGCTGCCCCTGTCCTGATCCCAGCTCATCCTGCAGCCACCACGGATAACACAGCAGCATGAACTGTGCTGAATCTTAAATAAACCAGAGTTACTGGAGTCACAGGGTGAATGTGGTATGGTAAATACATTTATACCAAAGACTGAAGACATAAATGTATGGTAAATACATTTATACTGAAGATTTAAGACTGTTGAACAGAGAGACCCTTCCAGAGAGACATTTACAGTTCCAGGATACCCAGCAGGTGAACAGGCAGCCCTTAGAATGCACAAGCTGACTGCAGCCACCCTGATTTATGATAGCAGGAATTTTTTAAAGATTAATACATTTGCAGACTCATTACTGTGAGTAGCACATGGTGTTAATTTAAAATGAAACAAGAAGAAACCTCTGGTTTTAGAAGATCAATACTTCCCCCTCCTCCTTTCTTATACAACATTTAATTAAGAGAAGCAATAAAACGGATAAATGTTAGACCAGGTTCTGCAAACAATACCCATGGATTTCCACTGACCCTGCTGAATGATCTTGGGCAAATAAACCTGAAGCACATGAAAATTTCTCACCTGCAAAAGGGGCAGAAACCATCATTCTTCAGCACCTAGTACAGAGTTTCCTTACTGAAAAGTGCTATTGCAGACCAAGGGCTTCTCTAGACAAAACACAGGCTCACACAATTAGATTTCAATATGAGATTATAAACTGGTAATCTGACATCCTTTAAAAAAAACCCCAACACCCAACATTTCATCCAGTTCTTCCTCATCTCTAATTCCAACTTCCACTGCAAGGCCACAGCAGCTCACTGCCCCTGAGCCTTCCCAGCAGATGCAGAAAGTGAGGCAGATCATCTCCCATGGTTTATCAGAGAACACAGCCAGGACTCAGCCTCCAAGGCCGTATCCTGGCCAGGAAATCAAAATGAGACTTATTTCCTTCAGGGCCCAGGCTGGTCCATCCATGGAGTGCTTAAGCTGCACTGGACAGTGGATAAAGGCATATAAAGGTCTATAAAGGCGTATAAAGGTGTATAAAGGTGTATAAAGGTTTATAAAGGTGTATAAAGATGTATAAAGATGTATAAAGATGTATAAAGATGTATAAAGATGTTTTGGACAAGGGTGGGGAGCTGTGAGTGAAGTTTGACCAAGAGACGGTTCGGGCTGGGAGGAAGGAAGGAAGAAGAGCTCTTACTGTGTGAGTGGCTCCTCGCTGTCATTTACAAAAAGCTCCTTTAGCAAACCAGAACCTAATGAATTACCAAGCATTAAAAATTGATCGTCCCTACACAGCATTTTTAAACCCGTATTGATTCATGTTTTCATTTGGCATAAAGCCCCAGAGCCCAGCCAAGCCCCGTGGGAGGTGAGGGGGACAGGCTGAGGGGTTTTCTGTTTGCTCTGCGCTCGGGTCACTCCAAACTGGGATGAGCAAAGCTCCCAGGAAAGCAGCAGGGCCCCCAGCAGCCTGCATTTAATATTTATTGCTCATTACCTACACACCAGAGCTTTTGAGTGCAGCCCCTCACACAGAGCAAAGCATCTCACAGGGGAGGACACTGACCCCACAGCACAAATCCTGTGCCAGAACAAACCATCCACAAGATTTCTACAGTCATGGCACAGAAAAAACCTGATCAGCTGCTGCCTTCAGACAGAGCCTTATGTCAGGCCCAGGATGACACAAGCACATTTTCCCCAACTACTTAGAGGTTATGTAATAGAGATCTGCAGAGCATTAGCAGTCACATGACTCGTCCCACTAAGATTTCAAACTGCCACCTACAAAATTTAATTAGCAAGCGGTAAACAAGAGAGCAGGGCAGGAATACACTCCTGGAGCCGGCAGGGAATATTCCCGAGGTTCCAGGCTGTGTGCAGGGCTGGGGCAGGGCCGTGGGGAGAGCAGGAGCCAGGCTTTGGCCAGGGTGGAACTGTGAGTGCCCAGCGCAGGGAGATGCAGCCAGCAGGGCCAGGCTCAGCCTGCAGCGCCGGCTCAGGGACAGCTGAGAGCCCAGCCCCAGCTCTGAGCATCCCCAGCTCCATCCAGCACCCCCAGGCAGGGCCCAGCACCAGCACTGCCCCAGGGACTCTGCTGTGCCACCCCCTGCCCAGCACTGGCACAGCTCTGTGCAGTCCCTGCTGATGGGTGTCAGAGAACGCTCACGGGGAGAGGGGCAGAGTCTCACCGGGATGCTCTTCCCACACCAGGAACAGGCACCGTGGGGCTCCACACAGGAGAAACAAAGAGCGTTTTTTCAGCTCTGTAAGAAGGAGGTACAGAAATATTCAGCAGGAGCTGAAAAGGTAAAGTCCCAGAATAAATTCCCTGTTCTGGAGGAATTTAGCCTTGGTTTAGGATTTTTCAAAGCTCACCCTAAACAAGCTAACCTTCCTCAAGAAAGGCTTATTTTCCTTTCAAAGCTGGCAAGAGAGGGTATTACTGTCCCTTTTTTCCATCACACATCCAGTGTAAAAACTTGGTGAGGCTGTCTATAAAAATGATTTATTCTCCTCAGTGACAGAAAATGAATCAGTCTGGTTCTAGGGGAGGTGGAGCAGGGAAGGGAAGGGGTGATGGCTGCCCAGCATCTCTCCCTGCTCTCATCAAGCCTTGAGGAAGAGGAGCTGGCTGTGGGATGATCTTTAAAGGGAAAATGGAAGAGGGTTTCTAATTGTCATGAGGCGAGAGCAGGGAAGAGAATCCGTGCCCTGCTGTTACATCCTCAGTGCCTCCCTCAGCAGCAAGCACTGAGCACAGCAACACCTCCTGCTCGAGCAATCAAGGCTGTTTGTAACAGAAAATAGAAAACCTTATGACAATTATATATTAGAAAAAAAGCCAAAATCAAGCCCTCAGTCCCACGCCCTCTGTCCTGACACCTGCACTGTAAATGTTTCTGCCAAACCACTGCCACCAGCAGGGGAACGAGTTTCTTCAGCCTGGACATGCCCATGAGCACAACAGAGAATTCAGCTAATCAAATGCTATTCCAGAAACCCCAGAACAAATCCTTCTGGCACTCAGCAATATTCTTCTATAGATCAACACGCACAGAGCAGGCTGTCAAGTGATTTATAAGTAGCATCTAGAAGCCTCTGCTGGGATTCAGCATCCTGATGGAGAAAATAGTATTTGGTCTGAAAATCTCATTTCCTAAGCAGATAAAATAAATAGAATGTAGTGGAAGGAGTTCATTATTATTCCCATTTACAGAAGGAGAACAGAGCCCAAGAGATAGGAAATGCTTTGCTCAGGGCCATTCACAGGATGCGTGGCAGAGCCCACTCTGATTTCCTGATCAAGCCCACGAGCACGAGCCAAGGTGAGCAGCCAGAGAAGCCTCTGTGATTTCCTCACCAGTCCCAGCCACGGGGCCTTTCCAGCCACCACTGAGGGGGTGAGCAGGGCTCCAGCACAGCATTCACCAGGCAGAGGAACCCCAGAGACCTCTCAAAGAGCAGTGCCCCAAGCTGCCCCTTCCCGAGCCCCAGGGCAGAGCGTCCTCCCCACCCTGAGCACAAACTGCCCCCGTGCCACCCTGCTGGAGGCAGCTGCGCTCTCCCAGCGCCGTGGCCACGCTCCAGCTCAAGGTTTATTCACAGTGTTGGGATGTATTTTTCAATTCTTACAGCAAATGCTGTTCTGACAGAGGAACTGCTCTTGTCAGCAGTGCCCCATGGCAATCCCCATCTGTGGTGGGCAGGATCGCACACAGAGCATCAACAGCCAGAGGGGGGATCACCAGTGGCACCAGGTGTTCTCCAGAAAATCTGGAACAGGTTTCAGTTCCCTGGTCCTGGGCACAGAGAGACTTTCCCAGCCACAGAGAGGAGTTGTTATCTGCAGAGCTTGACACTCTGTCAGAATAGGATACACGGGCTAGGAGAGGGAAACAAAGGGTTTACACAAAATTCCAGTTTAGTCACAACCTTTGGCTGAATAATAACCCAAAAATAAGTCCCAGGAAAAAAGTCGTGACTAACAGATATTTCAGCTAGTGTGACATTTCATAGCAGTGATGAGGGCCTGAAATGCTCTCAGTGAAATGACGAACAGCCTTGACTGTCAAACCATGCTTCACTCAACATAAATACTGAAAGGACGGGACACTGAGGCACGACCAACTAGTTTCTCATTACAGAGGAAAGTCAGCATGATTTTGGATATTTAATTTCAATCCGTTCTGGGGCATTTGACACACGAAAAGGGAACCCCCTAATACCCAAGGATATTAATTATGCAGTGCTCACAGGCCTCTCATTTCTCTTGTGGCAGCCCAGGAAGGTTCAGAGTTTTGTAGTAAGAACTGTTGTGCTGATACATTAATTTAATGCTCAGGATCACCCAGCTGCCTAAACTGCAGTGGATGCACACAGGAGTGTGTGCACATCTAACACATATCCAAACCAGAGGCAGGTCCAAGGAGACTCCGTTTGGATGGATGCATAAGCACACACAGCTTGTACCAGCACGGGATTGGTCACACTAGAGAGAGATGCTTCAGATTTTTGAGCTGGCACTTGTCAGTTAACTAAAGCAGCACTGAGCAGCTATTCAGACCATTTTCATGCAGAAATCTGTGGCACTGCACTGCCCCATATTTTATTCCACCTCACTTTTCCTACCCCTAGAACCCACGTGCTGGTTTAGAGCCGTAATTTGGGTTTAATTCTAGAAATTTCAACACACTGCCTGTCTGAAAAAGCTGCTGCAGCTGGAGACAAATACATAAAGGTGGATGTAAGAACTGTGCCCCTCTGTTCACAGCATCAGCCATGCCGTGTTCCAGCAGGCTGGACTCACTCAGGTATGTGGGCAGGGAAAATCAGGGCTGCTCTGTAGCTGCAGGCAGCACGAGCACTCCACTGCTCCCATTGAGGGTCGGCCTTTTCCCTCTTAAAATGAAAACAGTCTGCACAAAGGACCATCGATCCAACAGGAATAACAAAGAGGCACCTAAAAGAGACCCAACCTCCTTTAAGGTGCTAGAAGTAGCACATATGTATTTCAAAGGCTGTCTACAGTGGTGAGTCCTGGCTGACATCTGTAATACTTGATCTGAATTACTTTCCTCATTTGTCAGCTGGGCAGACTTGAAAGCCCTCCTCTAACAGAAATGTAACACCTCCTGATCAAAAACGCCAAAATACAGAGTGACTACAGCAGATTTCACATCAGTGCCATATACTGCTATTTTTTATCATATTGACTTTATGGGGGTGCTGTGACTTCCCCTCTGCTGCTCGGTCTGTGTTTCAGCATTTCATGCTGTTTTCTTAAGGCAGCTCTTGTATCTCGCCAAGCAATAGTCCTGCTTTTCATGTGGATGGTAACAATCATGGTATTCTTCCCCTGTCACAGAATACTTGGTGCAATTCTTAACATTACAACCAATGGCTTTGAATTCAGGTATTTCTTCAAAACATATCCAATTCCTTACGAAGCAGACTCTGTATTTACCAGATGCAGTGTCAAGGCTCACTAATAAGTTATTCTGCAGAGTTATATTATATATAAGCCCTGAGACCAAACAGCCCAGCAGTGTTCTACCACTGAAATAACAGGCAGCAGTAGCTTAAACAGGAAAAGCCAAAGCCTTCATGTGCGCTGAGGTTCTGCTCAGTGACAACTGCACTCAGCCCGGTGCAGCTGTAATGTCGCCTGTCACATCGCCCCGGGGAGGACACACCCCCAGCCCAGCGCCACCGGCGACAGCCGATCTCGGAAAGAGGGTAATGAACCCCGCAGTGTCCCCGTAACACTGAGCACGGCGTGCCACGGGAACGTGCAATAGTGAAATGTTATTATTCTGTTCTGCGTGCTCCTCTGCAGAGCCCACATCCCCAGCCCTGCTGTCTCAGTGTCCATCGAGAGGCGCGTCTGTCCGTGTCTCTGTGCTCGTCTCGCCTCTGGGAAAAGGGGACGAGGCATTTCGGTCTAATTCAGCATTAGATGCCAGACAAATGCCGCGCACTCAGCGCAGGGCCGGGGGCTCCGCGGAGGAGCGGTGAGCGATGACTTTGCCGTGACACCACAATGCACATTTGCAAAGCAAACACATTCCGTGGGGCTGGGGGCAGGGACAGCCACGGCCGCTGTCAGCGCCAACTTCGCCACAGACACCGCTACGGAACAGAAACACGGCCATCAAACCTGCCAAAATGGCTTTTATTTCGTTGCAAACCCTCGAAGTGACTGGGAAATGACATCAGATTAAACATCAGTCGGAGGGAGGATGGAATAATCTAGCAAGAGTTTAATCCCTTTTACCTAGCGCTCGTGCACGATGCACATTTTATTATTCACAGCAGCACCTAGAAGGGAGGATTCAGTGAAGGGCATCACCAAATTGCTGCAGAATGATAAAGTTTGCCTGCCTGCCGTAAGAGTTACCGATGCACGGCCGCTCGCCAGAAGGGGATTCTCCCCCGGCACCCGCATCCCCGTCCCCGCCGGCCCCGGGGCCCGCAGAGCACGGAGCGGCCCCGGCTGCTGGGGAGGGAAAAATCCCCGCGTACCCCGCGAAACCCCCGCGTACCCCGCGAAACCCCCGCGAAACCCCCGCGTACCCCGCGAAACCCCCGCGTACCCCGCGAAACCCCCGCGAAACCCCCGCGTACCCCGCGAAACCCCCGCGTACCCCGCGAAACCCCCGCGTACCTGCGCTCAGGCGGTGCCCAGGGCCAGCGGGCTCATGCGGGAGCGGAGCGGGGCCGGCGGCGATCGGTGCTCGGTGCGGGCTGCGCTCGGGGCTGGCGATGCTCGGTGTCGGCGGTGCTCGGTGCGGGCGCTTCAGCAGCTCCGGTGCGGCTGCGCTCGGTGCCGGCCGCGCTCGGTGCCGGCCGCGCTCGGTGCCGGCCGCGCTCGGTGCCGGCTGCACTCGGTACCGGCGGTGCTCGGCGCTCGACGCTTCAGCAGCACCGGGGCTGGCGATGCTCGGTGCCGGCGGTGTCGGTGCCGGTGGTCTCGGTGCCGGCGGTGTCGGTGCCGGTAGTCTCGGTGCCGGCGGTGTCGGTGCCGGCGGTCTCGGTGCCGGCCTCTCAGCAGCTCCGGTGCCGGCGGTGTCGGTGCCGGCGGTGTCGGTGCCGGCGGTCTCGGTGCCGGCCTCTCAGCAGCTCCGGTGCCGGCGGTGTCGGTGCCGGTGGTCTCGGTGCCGGTAGTCTCGGTGCCGGCGGTGGCGGTGCCGGCGGTCTCGGTGCCGGCGGTGTCGGTGCCGGTGGTCTCGGTGCCGGCGGTGGCGGTGCCGGCGGTCTCGGTGCCGGCGGTGTCGGTGCCGGTAGTCTCGGTGCCGGCGGTGGCGGTGCCGGCGGTGGCGGTGCCGGGCTCACGGGCGCGCCGCGGGCGGGCAGGCGGGGAGCCGAGCCAGCATCATCGCCGTGCACGGCGGCCGAGCCTATGAGGCGGCGGGGCTGCCGCAGCCGCCCAAGATGGCTTTCGCTGCCGGCCGTGCCCGCTCGCACGGCCCTGGCCCCGCCGCCGCGCCGGGGCCGCGGGGGCCGGGGGGAGGCGCCGCGGGCACGGCCGCTGCTCGGAGCGGGCCGGGCAGGGGCGCTCGGCGGGCACCGCGGCCTCTGCCCCAGCCAATGAACTGGGGACGCCGCCGCAGGTTCCTTGCCGCCGCCCGGCCTGCCCAATGGAAGGCGCAGCGGCGCCGATGCAGCAGGGAATTAAGGCAGATTACCTGGAGCATCCCGGCCCTTCCGCCGCGCCTCTTCCCCGGCGAGCGGGGGGCAGCGCGTTCCCACAAAACTTCTGAGGCGCGGCAGCATCTCCCCGGCAGGCAGAGGGAGACGCTGTAAGGGGATACAGGGGAAGATTTTAAATAAATCAAATTTAGAAACCCAGCTCCAGTCGTTCTCTCATTGTTTTCTGCTCCCAGTTTCTCTGAGCAGAGATGGCAGAGTGGCAGAATCTGACCGGTTTGGTAGTGCCCTCACTACAACATAGCTGATTTCTCCAGGCTGAGGAAGGTTACATCATCAAGAAATACCTGAATTATATTGAGTGGTATTTCTGTATTTTCCTTTTAGTATTTTACAGGGGAAGGAACTATTGCACTCTCAAGGGATTATTTTATTGAATTCTTTTAAAGTATCTGGAGCAATACACCCCTCATTCAATAATGTCTCTCCCACAGTTCCTTTTCAGATACCAGCCTTCCTCCCTCCATAGCTTTACCCACTGGCGTCATGAGGAAGAGCAGGAGAATTTTGGGGCAAGTTTGGCATGAACCAAAGAGGGCAGATCTCCCCCCAAGGCTGACAGTTCCTTCTGAAGCTGAAGTGCATGGGGAGAACCTCTCCAGGAACTGCCAGCACCCGGTGCTTCTCTGGGAGGAATTAGGAGCCATGGGACAGGGATCTGTCAGATGATCTCTCACTCAAGTTTTGTCTGATCTGCATTTCCAGCTCAGGCTCAGAGTGAGCCCTGAACCCTGATGTTTCCTGAACAGCTGAGGAATCACCCCAGACTGGCCCTGTCTGGATTTCTGGGTGCAGCAGTTCCCAGCCATCCATCAGCTGGAGCCTCCAGCAGCACAGAGCCACCTCTGCATTTCACTTGCACAAAACACATTTCTTTGGGAGGTTTGGGACGGTCACAGTGTGATCTGCAAAGCAACCGGCTGCTGCTGGAAGATCTGTGTTCCATTTCATTTCTGTGAATGAAGCACCCAGATCCCAGCCCTGCTGACGTGGGACTGCCAGAAGAACAGATGAGGGAAGGCTTCCAGACAATCTGTGCTTCCTCCCTGAAGGTCTGCACTGGCACAATCTGGAAAGACTAGAAGTTTCTGAATGAGAAGTCCAAAATCTCAAAATAAGGTCCCCAAGACCTCTCTGCTGTGCAAATCTCAGCCCCAAATGACCTCCCCTTACTCATGACTGCAGCAGGAATGACAAAACTCCAGCATTTTCTGAGGGAAAAGCTGTTCCTAGCCAGGTTCATGTGTTCATTCCCAGATTAGATTATGGCTCTGATCGTCAGGCAAGACACTCTTAATTTTATAACCAGTTTCTGGCATAAATGGCTTTCCTTTTTTCAAGTCTAATTTTGGCAAGTCACTTTTTTCCCTCGGCCCCAGCCCTGGTGTTCCTTCTCAGCATCACCACCCTGCCCGAGCCCCAGCACAGCTCTGCAGCTCCAGGGCTGCAGGAGGCTCCAGGGCCGGGTTTGGATCTTCTGTCCAGGCTGGGGACAGGAGGAACAAACACAAATCTGCCAGGCCCAACCTGGTCCTTGAGAATCTGTCAGGTCACTGTAGAATGGTGCTGTCAACGTGTCCCACTGAGCCACACCAGCCCTGTTCCTTCCCTGACATGGGTGGTTCCAAACATGTATTTCTATACGTGGGGGGTGTGGGCACATAATGGATAAATATGTTAATGATCATAAACTTCCTGAAAGCCTTGCTGCAAAAATATGGCAAATTATATGAATAAATTTGATTAAGTCACTCTGAAAGTAAAATAGCAACTAGTTTTTTGAACTACCAGTACAGACTGACTGCTATCAAGGGTTTAAAACATATTCTTTATCTCAAGAACGTGTTTAGCAATTTGAGTCATAAAAAATTGACATATGCAACTTGTTATGCTACAGCAGATGAGAACTGACATTTAACTGGAACTGTAAGAAGTTAGGATTTATTATCATAAATATTTTATTGTTAATTTGGTAGTTTGTGTGGCCAAATATCAGTATTAAGTATATAGCTTGATAATAATTTTTTTCTGCTGTTGATGGGCCTCTGGCATGTAAGAATACACATTATAACATTTATAACAGCCTTGCTGAGAGCAGAGAGGGAAGGAGAAGGGCTCAGAGCTGCTGCTGGTAGGGCACAGAGTCAGTACAGGACAGTGCCAAGGAGGGCTTGGTGCTGGGGTGGAACACAAAGTACAGAAACGCCACAGAGTATTCCAAAGTTCCAGTTCACAGTGAAGGTCTTGAGTCTAACCCAGAAGTGTGGTGAATTCACACCCAAACTCCCCTCCACACAGCTTAGCTTATTGGTATTAATGTTGTGTAAATTATCTGTTTGAATGGGAAATGGACAGATAAATATTTTGGGTTTAATACATCTGTCAATAAACTATTTTCACTGTCACTCTTTACCAGCACAGTTTGATATCAAGAACAGAACTGGATTTTTACCTATCCTCAGGCATCCCAGCTGATTTTGGAGTTCTTCGCACTCCCCTTGCAGCAGGTGGATCTCCAGACCTTTTATGTTTTTGGATTGTTTGTTGCTATTTTGCAGACGTTGGGACTGAGCATTGACAAGGAGCATTTCCTGCTCTGGAGGCAGTGTTCTGGTTGTTTTTGTGATGACAGCAGCATTATTGGATGACAGTGTCAAGGAAGCTGAAGGGTTGACAGCCTGGTAAGGAGAAAATACATTTTTCATGTCATTCTTGCTAAAGCTTTGTCTGAGGGGAAGAATTTAATTCAAATCTTTCAAAAATCATAGTGTTAGTGCTTTATTTGAAAGTTTTCTTCCTCAGACATTTCATTCAAGCTGTAAGTGAGTAAGAGACAATCTTGCTTGATCAATCACAGCTAAAGAGATAGGGATAACACAAAAAAATGAAAAGCAGATGAGTCCTTTTTCTTTTTCTTTTTCTTTTTCTTTTTCTTTTTCTTTTTCTTTTTCTTTTTCTTTTTCTTTTTCTTTTTCTTTTTCTTTTTCTTTTTCTTTTTCTTTTTCTTTTTCTTTTTCTTTTTCTTTTTCTTTTTCTTTTTCTTTTTCTTTTTCTTTTTTCTTTGCTTTATTTTCCCACCTCAGCAGATCCCTCCTGCCTGAAGGGACACCTATGGATTCACCACAGGATGGCAACAGAGCGCCGCTGCCTGCGTGCCTGCCCAAAGCAGCGCCCGCAGCTCGGCAGGGGTGATCTTCCTGAGGGCGGATTTGGGGTGGATTTGGGTTTTTTGGGGAGGATTTTCCGGTGTTTTGAGCACCTGCAGCTCGCCCGGGATGCCGCATCCCCCAGGGATGCTGTAACGCCAGGGATGGTGTATCCCCAGGGATGCTGTATCCCCAGGGATGGTGTATCCCCAGGGATGCTGTATCCCCAGGGATGCTGTATCCCCAGGGATGGTGCATTCCCCGGGGATGCTGCCTTCCCCAGGGATGCTGCATTCCCCAGGGATGCTGCATTCCCCAGGGATGCTGCCTTCCCCAGGGATGCTGTATCCCCAGGGATGCTGTATCCCCAGGGATGCTGTATCCCCCGGGGTCAGGGGTGAGGCAGGACAATCCTTTCCTTTGGCCCAGTCCTTTCCTTTCCCTTTGCCATCACGAGTGAAGCAGTTTATTGCCAATTCAGATAGGTGTGCATAGAGAGAAAGGGCAAAAGTTACAGCAGCACTTTCTCCCAGCCCTTTTGCACTGGAAAAACTGTTTTTGTGTTGTGAATGAGGAGTCAGGAGAGCAGAACCAACTTGAGGTGTGTTGTATCTGCTAAATCTGCACATGGATATTTAACTGGTGAGTTTCTCCTATTAGGCATTAAACTGTTGAGTAAATGATACCATAAAAAGTCTGAGAGTTGCCAAACACTTAAGTGTTTATCGATTATTTTAAGCATTTTTTATCGTGTTTGTATCCACTGAAAGGAGAAGCACTGGAAACTCTGGAGTGTGGATCCATTAGTGAACAGAAAAGATGAACCAGAGCAAACATCAGGTAAAGTTGCCTTCCACTGAGGCACCCCAATGTCACTGGAAAAGCAATTCCTGTGCAGGCAAACGGGGCAGTGCCTCCACCTCAAGAGCACCCCGGGTTATCCTCACTGCTGCCTTCCTCCCTGCCAGCCTCGGGCCCAAGGGGTTGATCCCCCTCTTACACAAGCCACACGTGCAGACAAATACGCTGGAATCATCACAAAGGGCATTTAACATCAGCCAGTGTCCCAGGAGGAATTCAGCCTGGGTTCCTGCCTGGATGGGCAGCAGTTCTGTGTCTGTCTCAGGAGGAATTCAGCCTGGGTTCCTGCCTGGATGGGCAGCAGGCTGTCGGTGGCTGTGGTGGCCCAGGGCTGGCACGCACTGCTCGGTCACAGGGGCTCTCCTGGAGCTGGGTGGGACAGAGGAGCTCACAGGGAGGGCCCTCTGCTCCTCTGCTGCTCCCCAGAGTAGGGCACAGGTGCAGTGAGCAGCCTCTGCTGCTCGAAGGGGGATAAACATTTCAGCATTGATGCCTTTTCCGAATTCCGGGATGTTGCTGAGTGATGCCAGCTTTACAGCCTGCTGCAGTCAGTGTCAGCCTTTCCTCCCAGACCTGACAGCTCAACAAACACCCCAGAGCACGTGGGGAGCTGCCCCACACGCCCTGCTGGGCCCGGGGAGCTCAGCTCCTGCTCCAGGGGGCCCAGGGCTGCTGGCAGAGCTGCACGGGAGGGCCCCTGCCCGGCTCTGCTGCACTGCCACAGCAGCTGCTCCTGCCCTTTACATAACATTTAATCTTGTGTAACCAGCACCGCTCCCACAGGGTAAACACAGCCAGGGAGATCTCCTTTTGCAGCACCACTGCCCCTGTTTTCATCCCCCCTGTGCTGCTGCTGAGCCAGGCTGTCCCTGCTGGCAGCAGGGCTTGGAGTCCAGTCCCCTCTGAGCTGTGCCTCTCACATGTGAGGGAACCCTGCAACACCAAGCAAGAAGGTCTTTTTGGAAAAGGGAGTCTGGAGCTTGTTCTCTTCTCTGGTCAGTCTCAGAATGGTCCAGTTACTGATCATTCACAGCAGCTCAGCCCAGCTTTCATTTTTCTCCTGTGCATTACTGCCCCATGCTGTGGTGCTGTGGGTGTCAGAACAGAACCCCGAGGTTATAGCAGATGTCCCCTTTAAGCACAGAAAAGATATTTTAATGCAATTAAAATAATGCCACATTCACTTTTCTGGTATAAATGGTAGGGAAGTCAACAGGGGCACTTATTTATATCTGTGTAGGATGAGAAGAACGCTCAGTGGAAACCCAAGAAAAGCATCCAGGCCCACAGGTCTGAGTCACTGTGCTCAGCACATGCTTGCCTTAGCAATGAACCAGCTCTGAGGAGGAAAATCACAGAAAGCAGAGATGTAATCCAAACCCAGCTCTTGGGAATGGACATGTGAATCCAGCTGGATTGCAGGGAAACAGAGATTTTGCCTTTATTTTCATCCAACTCACCTGAAATTTATAGTAATTTCTGTTATTTTATCTATTTTATACATGTGAACACTTGCTGAGTTTTATTGTCCTGTGGATTTATGTTTTGTTTCTAGGACTGATTTGTTCCATGGTTTTAATTGCCTCACCCTGGAAGGAAAACCATGCCCAAAAATCCATTAGGGAGAACTGTACGAATGGGAACTCTGACAAAATCCATCTATAAATAGTTTCAAAGGCAGGAGAGCACAAGTGTGCCCAGCTGTCAGCGCTGGGCAGAGCTCAGAGCTGTCCTGGCAGAGGGTGGCCCTGGGGCTGGGTGGAAGCTCTGCGCTCAGGGCAGGATTTCTGCACCCCAAAATCACCTCCCAACCCCCCCAGGTCCCCAGCCCCGGGTCAGACCTGCCCTGCTCTCAGTGTTCTGCTGAGCACTTTGAAACCCTCTGCAGAAACTCGCTCTGGTTCCTACCGTGGGCCTGAACCTAATTTTAGGTGAACTTTTTTTAAATCCTGCCATCAGTGACTATTGAGGAGCTGTGTAAATATGTAGTGAGAAATAGCTCTGCACTGTAGGAGTAGTCTAAATGTACACTTCCACACATGCAAATTAATTTATTTAAAAGCAGTGTAGCACTTGGTGGGCAGCTCAGGAGGTAGGGACTGGTTTTTAACGTGGGCAACATGAAAAGGAGCTGTAATTGTTTTTAACAATGAACGTTTATAGTGCTTGCAGTGGGACAGTGACATCAGCTCACCACAAATGGTGATGGCAGCATCTCTTGGGGTCAGGGGGAAGATCCCTGTGGGGGTTGGTTTGACCCTAAATAAAAGCCCAGCCAGGCTGGGGCAGAGCCTGGCAGCCCTGAGCCCCTGCGAGAGGTTTCCTCCCCGATTCCAGCCCATCCTCATGAAGGAACTCAAAGCTCCATGAACCCAGGGAGCTCCCACTCCTTTGGCACTGCTAACCATGTGCACAGTTGTTTATTTTAGCAGAGTTCACAGATGCGGTGAAATCTTTATTAGCTGCTGAAATGTTAACGATGCTCCGGGTTTCTCGCACACAAATGAGCTCTTTTGAAAACCCTGCGTTTGAAACATCACCATCATGGCTCCCAAAATGGAAATAAAGTCAAGCTTCAGCTCCAGCAGAGAAACGCTGACAGGAACATCAGCAGAGTAATGAAAGTGTGGAAATACTCCAGCAGTGCCTTCAGAGGAATAAAGCCAGAGCAGCCCTCAATGGGCACAGCTTCATCTCACCCAGCATTTCTTTTGTTCCACATCCCACTGGAGAGGCCCCAGCCCAAGTGAGCAGGTGATTCCCATGCCACAGACAATGCCCAGAGGAGGGCCCAGATTTGTGCTTCACACACAGAACCAAAATGTGACATTTTCCTAAACAAAAAACGTGCAAAGCAAACACAGAGAAAATTGTATGGCAACACCCTGAATTATTGAACGGCTAGCTATGCAGAACAAACAAAATTAAAGGGTCTCATTATCTTCTAAATAATCATTGTAAATAATGCTTTAGATAATTACTTCATTACTTCTCAAAACACTGGCTTTTATTCTCCTCTGAGATTCTACCCACTAACTCTGCTCTGAATAAATTGCCAAAAGGGAAAACCAAAAGCAGAGCAAGCATGTGAGCTGGAAATGCAGTGTGCTTGTATGAAGTGATTCAAACCCAGGATGATTTGAAATGGGTTTTGTGCAGATTTTGGGATGGCTGAGAGCAGTTTGTTTGGATTTTTAATGCATGTATTTCCTCCTGCAGTCAGGCTCCCCTGCTGGCAGCTGCATTTACCCGTTTAAGGCTGGCAGCAGCCTGGAGAGAGCCGGGCTCAGTCCCAGCACGGATGGTGTCCCCTGCAGCACCCCAGACATGCAGCACCCCAGACATGCAGCACCCCCACACTGCAGCACCCCAGACATGCAGCACCCAGACATGCAGCACCCAGACATGCAGCACCCCAGACATGCAGCACCCCCACACTGCAGCACCCACACATGCAGCACCCACACCTGCAGCACCCACACACTGCAGCACCCCAGACATGCAGCACCCACACACTGCAGCACCCACACACTGCAGCACCCACACACTGCAGCACCCACACACTGCAGCGCCCACACACTGCAGCACCCACACTGCAGCACCCACACATGCAGCACAGACTGCAGCAACCACACACTGCAGTACCCACACACTGCAGTACCCCCCACACGCTGCCACCTCCTGCCTGCAAACACCACAGACAGACTCGCTGTTAAAAGGAATTACACCTCTAAACGCCATGGCCTAAACAAAGGGAAAGCCAGGGCAGGATAAGAAATGGGCAGGAAATCTAAGAGCCACAATTAGATGGCTCAGTAGCTGAGATATCTGCATTTGGAAAAGTATCTTTTTTTAAGAACAGCATTCTGTCATAATTATCTCTACACTTTTTCAGTAAAAAGGTGCAGAGCAGACACCACCTCACCCTGAGTTTGATGTAAGTCAGTGCAAACGCCCATCCTCACTCAAACACTGCTGGAGCAACCCAGGGCCACGGCAACACCACGGACACGGCTCAGACACGAGAGACTCGCTTAGATGAGTTTATTAGTGCATAGGTTAGAGATTTACTCCCCTCCAAAATGAACCAACAAAGAGGTTCATGTGAAAAGGTCTGTTTTGCTTTAAAACAAACTCATTGAGGCAGCTGTTCAACAAGAACTAAAAACTGTGGAGTAGCCTACTCAAATTTGTGGTCTTGATGGGCAGATTACTGCATTACAGAGAAAAAACTCAACATGACAGGACTTGGAGGGGCAGGTTACATAACCAGCTGGTAAACAGCAGGAGTGATTTTTTTCCCCCCATCTAATTTGTATATCTGTACAAATAATATTTACTGATAAAAATCTAGAGAACTACAGAATAAAAAATATTTACCTAGAATGAGCATTAAGGCAACCAATCCTTCCTTACTTTGCATGTAAACTTCCTCACAAACATCAGTGAGCATTCTGGACTCAGAGGTAAAAGAAATTTGTTCATTACTGAAGCCGAATTTTTCAAGCGACTTCTTTATGGCTGACTTGTAAAGAGACCAATAATAACAATATCAACAATATTTGTTTTCTTTTTTAAACGTGTTTGACATCTGAATAGCTCCAGCATATTCACAGTATACCTGGACAGCAAAGCAGGAATATTCATACCTACAACAGGAATTGTAAACTTTGCTGAATTTTATGAAGTCTGAGTTCTCACTGACTGAGTAACTTTGATCTCAGACACTTTCAACAAAACCTAAGGTCAAGGATTCTAAACTTGCAGGACTGAGTCACTGCAGCCAACATGAGAGCTGAACATCTGAGAACATTGATGAGTGTTGTTTAGACTGTGTTTAAAAAGGCACAAATGATCCTCCCCTCTGTTTCTCTTAGAGTGTAAATATATCTACATATCTACATGGATATGCTTGAACAATGAGGAGTCACAAACCCAAGTTACAAATATTTTACACACAAAAATACAAAAAATAACCTGTAACATTAAATGCAGTTATTTGGGTACATTTGAATTCTTTGAAGCTTTCAAGCCACGCGAGCTGGCATTGCAAGAGGCATGTGCACACCAAAACACTTCATCCATGTTATAACCACACAGATCTCGTAACAAATCAGTGTCTTAGGCTGTATCACACTCCAGACTCTCCTGGGGAGCTCATCCCCTGTGCTGCATTCACACAGCAACATCAGCAAACTCCAGAACAAGGAAACTTGATTTGGCTGTATGGAGTCCTTTCTGTCATACCCATATAAGCAAAAAGGCTGAACTGATCCATCAGTTTCCTCTGCACAAGAATTACCTGTAAAATCACCAGCTCAGGTGCAAACTCAGCGTTTTAGAGCTGTGTGCTTTCACCAGAAATGTTGCAACTAACTTTTTATTAACCATGAAGGAAGTATTTAAAGCAGTTAACCTTGGAAGAAAAAATAAAAAAACTGGCAAGTGTAAAAAAGTTTTTTTTTTCTTCTCAAGTGAATGCACTAGGCAGTTAAATGAGTAGTCTTTTCAGGATATATTTTAGCACTTGTTGGAGAAAAAGCATTAAGTTTAAATAGGTTAAGGTGACTAAATAATTAATACACTTAAACACAAGGCTACATCTCATAAAAATATTCACAAGAGTGCTAACAAAGGCAGCACTGGCAAGGTACTGAAAGCCATGATTAGAGTTAGGTTAGCAATAGGAAAAAAAGCCAAAGTCAAAACTCAATAGTCTCTCAAGTCCCTATTTCAACTGTAACACTGAGATGTGAAAAACCCTACCTTACTTTAGTTCAAAACTAAGTTTCAGTCTCACAAGTGTCTAGTTTATGATGTACAATCCATACATGCCCTAACACATTCTGATTTTCATTGAGAGTAAACATTACGAGTGATTTTGCTTTCATTTTAACCATTAGTGACGGGTCACCATCGTGGGGCAGTGTAAGGCATCATCCGTGGAAAAGGTTTGGTTTTGCTGCAGATCTCCTGGAGGTCCTGAAGCTGGTAACTCTTGGAATGTGCTTGCTAGGACAGAGTTGTTGCTAGGATAATTCCAAGTATCAGAAGCAATACAGTTACACATATTATTATGAACATCAATTTCTGCAGGGAAAAGAAAGAAAAGTTAGGATTGAAATGCTTAGTCAGAGACAGAACTGTTTAAGTATATTCAGAGCCACAGTAATCCTGACACCCAGGCTGAGTGCTGGGATTCTCCTTCTAAGGAGTAACCAGTGCAGTGATTTCCTGCAGTTTCCTGTTTCTAACACACCTGTAAGCACAGCCACGGGACAGAGGCACCTGTGCAAGGCTTCCCTGCCTGCCTTTCCAGAGGAGGGGTTATTACCCACCCCAGCTTCTGGAAACACCACCAGAAACAGAGGTGGGTCAAGCCTGAGGCACTGCCCTCTGCCACCCTCCTTGGATAAACATTTGCAGCCTGCCCAGACCTTACATCTGCACCCTCAGTGGAATTCTCCAGAGGGTCAGTAAAACTCTGTGCAGGCAACAGCTCAGAGGGGCTGCAAGGGCTAAAAAAGGAGAGGTGGTTGTGTGCAAATGCCCCAAGGTGTGACTCTGGGTCAGGCATTTCTGACTGCAGGTCACGACACTGAACTCTGCTCCTGCCCACAAACCAGAGCTGAGAAGAATTTCCAACACCAAACAAAAACTGAGATGTTAAAAGTGTTAGTACAGAAATGTGAATTTCTGGTGAGCTGTCTGAACTGCACCTGCTCCAGGTGTTCTGTGTGGAACTTAGAGACACTGCAGGTTAAAAGCTGCATTTCTGCTGCCCCAGAGAAGGAAACTGCCACTGCCTGCCTAGCCTGGCCAAGCATTATCTGCACAAGAAATGTGACTTTACTGCAGCAAAAACACGAACACCGAAAAAAATCTCACGTCCTAAACACATTGATATCTCCCATTGTTTCGTTCAGTCTGGCATTAATAAACAGTTTCAAAGTAAGAAATTTAAGATGCTCTCCAAGCCGTAACAGCCAACCTCATGGCTGCAGACATCCATTTTTTAAAAACTCCACTTAAAACCCCCACTGGACAAAGCTCCAGGTGTACTTAGCATTGCATGTTGTTTGCTGATGTGAACTTTCGGCATAAAAACAATAATTCCAGGAGCTGGAGCCAGCCCTGGGCTGTCTGTGCCATTTCCTGGGGCTGGGTGAGCCAGGGGCTGCTCTGTGTGCCCCGGGCAGGTCCCAGCAGGGTCACTGTGCCACACCAGCCCCACAGCGGGCACAAACCCACAGGGGACACAGCCCCACAGCGCCACAATCCCACAGCGCCACAATCCCACACAGACACAATCCCACACAGACACAATCCCACACAGACACAATCCCACACAGCCACAGTCCCACAGCGGGCACAATCCCACAGGGGACACAGCCCCACACAGCCACAGTCCCACAGCGGGCACAATCCCACACAGACACAATCACACACAGCCACAGTCCCACAGCGGGCACAATCCCACAGGGGACACAGCCCCACACAGCCACAGTCCCACAGCGGGCACAATCCCACAGGGGACACAGCCCCACAGCGCCACAATCCCACAGCGCCACAATCCCACACAGACACAATCCCACACAGCCACAGTCCCACAGCAGGCACAAACCCACAGGGGACACAGTCCCACACAGCCACAGTCCCACAGCAGCCACAACCCCACACAGCCACAATCCCACAGCGCCACAGTCCCACACAGCCACAGCCCCACAGCGGGCACAATCCCACACAGCCACAATCCCACACAGACACAATCCCACACAGACACAATCCCACACAGACACAATCCCACACAGACACAATCCCACACAGCCACAGCCCCACAGCACCACAATCCCACACAGACACAATCACACACAGCCACAGTCCCACAGCGGGCACAATCCCAGAGGGGACACAGCCCCACAGCACCACAATCCCACACAGACACAACTCCACAGCAGCCACAACCCCACACAGCCACAGCCCCACAGCGGGCACAGTCCCACAGCGGGCACACGCAGCACCCATCAGGGGCACACAGGGCAGGGTCCCTGCAATGTCCCCATCAGGGGCACAGCAATGTCCCCACAGGCACAGCCAGCCCTGGCAGGGTCCCTGCAATGTCCCCATCAGGGTCACTGCAATGTCCCCACCAGGGTCACACTGCAGTGTCCCCACAGGCACAGCCAGCCTCTGGCAGGGTCCCTGCAATGTCCCCACCAGGGTCACACTGCAGTGTCCCCACAGGCACAGCCAGCCCTGGCAGGGTCCCTGCAATGTCCCCACCAGGGTCACACTGCAATGTCCCCACAGGCACAGCCAGCCCTAGCAGAGTCCCTGCAATGTCCCCACCAGGGTCACACTGCCATCCCCACAGGCACAGCCAGCCCCTGGCAGGGTCCCTGCAATGTCCCCACCAGGGCCCCCAGCCCTCCCCCTGGCACTGGGCCCACAGCAAGGGTTAGCAGAAGAACAGAGGGAACAGAGCCCAATTAGTTGATTAGTTACTTACTGCCACAGCGGCAGGAAGCCATGCATGCTGAGGTTATCCAAGATCACCGAATACCCACAGACAAACCAATAATTAGAGCTACTATGGCAATCAACACCACTGACACAATGATAATTATCCACATTTTCTGTCAAAAAACAAGGTATGATTAATATTAAGCACATTGAGATTTGCATTTATTTTCAATTTTTTAAGTAGCTTTTAGATCCACGAGCACTTTTATTAAAGCCTCCTGTATTCTTAAATTAAGATAAAATTCTCTGTATAATCTTGCAAATGTAAGAATTAACATTTTTAAGCAGGTAAACTGGAGTGATTATTGCCTATACAATTATCAGAGATGATACAAGCACCATTTACATACATATTAAGTGGGCTCTTTTAACACTTGTGAAAAGATCTTTTGTAAAGGATCAGGCGTGTTATCTCTGTGTAGATCTCTATCTACAGAAAATGAATTATTCCCTCAAACCCAGCTCACCATAATGAGCCTCACCAAATTGCACAGCACAGCAAAAGGGGAAATTGGAATGCAAAAATAAACTGCTTAGTAGTCTGATATCAGAATATATTATTTGGTGTCTGATGGGAAGAAGGTACTGGAACAAAACAAGTGCCATGGAAAGTGCCAGAACATTCCTCTGAACTCAGGTCCTGCACAAATTCAGTGTCATGGCACAATGCCCCACCCTTTCCAGAGGGAAGATCCCCCTAATTTATCTGTAAAAATTACAAGCCGAATTTTAAAAAAATAGATCTATTTCAGCAAAAGCACTTTTATTTTTCCTGCTAGCAAATAGATTTTATAGCTTTAAGTTCAAGTAAGTTTACTTGTGATAAACAGCTAAAAACTTTTAAGAATATTTAGAATCTGAATAATTTAAGGTATTGCAAAAGCTGATAACAAAAACATGTGAATTTATCCACAGGAATAATATATTAGTTCTTCTTTTGAGGTTTTTACACTCTGTAATGGCAGCTCTGAGTGGAAAATTGTCAACACGCCCTTATCTGTGCATGAGCTGCTGATCTGTTCTCAAAGCCCATGAAGTGTCTGTCCTCCACTGGTATTATAAATTGTCAGTATTAACTACAGCAAAACAATTCACACTGGAAATGTTCCTGTGCTACATTAAAATAGTGCCTAGCACAATTACAGAAAGACAACATACCCTGCGTGCTTTGCTTTGATATTTAACTGCCTTTTTCGTCTCCTCTTTTGCATGTTCCACATAATCTGTGGCATTCATCACGTTCTTCTCTATGTTGTTGATCATTTCACCCTTAAAATGAAATTTTGAAGAAAAAACACATTATTGGCAGGCATGGATCTTTGTTCAATGGATCTAAAAGAGAGGCTCTGGAACATCAAGGACTCCTCTCACAAACCAGTGGTGCACATACTGGGGATGGCGTTTTTCTGCCTTGGCATGTGGAGGAAGAAGGGAATGGGAAGCAAGGGCTGGCAGCTCTGCCCACACACTCCTGAGCAGGGCAGAATTCTGCCTGGTGCAGGCAGAGGGAGCAGCTGCAAACATCCCTGGTGGGAGGGATGCTCCACAGCCCCAGCTGAGGGACACACCCAGATCAGCAGTCCTGTCCTGGAGGGACAAGGACACTGACTCCTGCCACCCAGGGTCCAACAGCTCTCTGGGAAATGCACGGGAGGCCCTGGGAGCTCGGGGATTAGCAGGGCAATGCACGACAAATTCACACTAATGATGAGGAATGACATTTGGCAGTGAAATGGAGGACTGGTGCAAAATGACAGGAAGTCTGTTACCTGTGTCTCTGTCCATCAGAAGAAATAACCAGCAGCAGTAAACAGCAAAGCATTACAGAATGATGCACAAGTAACTTCTGTGGGTGTGTAATTCACAAGAAACCTGCTACCAATTTCTCTTGGCTGTTTAATTTAACCAAAGCAACAAAGGACTGCTAGAACAAAACTCAGTTACAAAAAACAGGCAAGTCTAACTTTTCAAGTTTCTCTTCTAACACTATTCCTTCACTTTCCTGCAGAAATCAAACCATTTTACGATCTAAGTTAAAAATACTTTTGTTGGATAATTGGTATTTACAGACTAAAAATAGAACAGATCTATGTACATGTCAAGACAAAGCTTATGAATACAAAGGTGACTTGAAGAACTTGTCAAGCCCATTACCCTCAGGTTGGTGAGCACAGAATTGCACCTGTGCACAGAGTGCAAGGTGCACACAGCCTTGCTGACACACCTGTTACTCCACTGTGGCTGAGAATCCAAAATCCCCAAGCTATTAACAATGTTCCACGAGATCATTTTCCTTACTTAAACATGCACAAAGATGTTCCAGCATATTGCAATTAATCATATTGAAGAAAGTATTAAATGTACTGACTGGAAGGCAAGTCTGTGGTCACTTATTGAAAGCACAAGGCCATTGAGATGGTCAATTTGTCCACAACAAAACAAAAACCTCCCGTGATTACCCTCCAAATATTCTAACCACAGCCCAGAATCACTCTCAATCTGCACGAGCTGAATATAACCAACTTTGCACAGTGCAGAGAGGAAGGGTGAGGAGAGAACCCCATCCCATAAGTGTGTTTGAAGGGGTTCACTCACCTGAGTCTCAACAAACATGGCCATGTCCATGAACATCTCGTGGAGCTCGCGGATGCTGGACTCCAGCTTCATGATGTCCTTGTGCCGGGACTCGATCTCGTTCAGGGCCTGCCTGGTTATCTGGGAGTCCGAGATGATCTTGGGGAGAGGGAGAGACACACGGACACCCCTGAGTGCCAACACACTCGTAAAGAGCAGCAGCAGCAGAAGAAGGAGACCTAACTGGCCCAGAAATACATACATCAGAAGTGAAAATGGAAGGATTACCACTCTCTAACATTTCTTCCAGCTCCTCATCAGTGGTGGTCTTTCCGGCTAGGATAAAAACAACAGGACTTCACATAACATCACTCATTCAGTACGGAACATCACATTTTGCCATCCAGAAGGATGACAATTCAAAGACAATTCGTGCATTGAGATTCTGCAGGTTAAAACCCTGTGGTGTTCAGCCACTACCAAGGGCCATTCTGCATATAACAAAATCCAGAAAGTATTGAGTAATGATCAGAAAACAGACGTAGATTCAAAGCTACCAGCAAAGAACCCTGGTCAGGGCTGGTTGGGGTCTTTTCTTTGCCAGATTCAGGGGTTTGATCAGAAACCTTCACAATCTACCCTTGAACCCTGTTAAGTGGAGTGTTCTTCAGAACAGTATTTATGTAACACTCAGTATTTGCCCATTCCATTCAATCAGGGCACACTCCCCACCACTGTGGGGCAATAAAGCCTTTAGCAAATTTGGTTTTACTGACCCAGGATTCCATTCTCTCTCCACAGAGAGGATGATAACCCCCCGTGCAGCTGCACTGCTGCTTTGATGCAGTTCAGTGCTGCATGTTTGAGCAAATCGTGTTGATCACACTGGCACAGCAAACCCAACACATTCAAATGACCTGTACTGGACACTTTGAACAGTTACATATCAAATTCTCTTCTTCCAATGAAAAATAAACTGATATCTGCAACAATTTATGGAACTCTGTTCCATCAGGTGAAAGCTACAGTTTGAATATTATTTTCTGATGTTAATACCCAAGAATGCTGCAAAACCTGCTTTAAAATCTGTAGTTCTTAAGGAAAGCTGAAGGCTCTAATTGGGTCATAACTTTAACTTAACCATGTCCATATCAGGGTCCCTCCCCTCAAACTCAAAGAACAACTTAACTTGCCTAATAAACACTACTGAAATGCTGAATTGAACCATTAGCATGAGAGGCTAATGATAAATTTGAAAAGCACACAAAAAGCAAAATTTTCTTTTAATTTGCCAATTTCCCCGTTTCAGCAATGTATATATTCACTTCTACAGAGCACATGAAAAAAAAGAGTAATTTTAGGCACTTTTTAGACACCTTCCAAGGTAGATACTGTACTTCAAAGTAAAGTCAGGAACCTTTCTAAATACTCCTAATAATGGATTGGAAGTAAGTCATATGTGAGTCAGTCAACAAATGATTAAAGCCATATAACAGCAGCACTGATTTTATGCCAGATGAATTTACCAAGTGTCCTTGTAGACAAAAATGGGACCACATAAAAAGAGCTGTTATCCTGTTAGGCATGTTAATTTTGGAATGGCTTTTAATAACACTTGCTGTTTCAGAATGCAGCTTTTCTCGATGCTTCATTTAAAGTTGCAACATTGGAAGTAAATGAAGCAGAGGAAAAAGCTTCTTTTTATTATTATTCCTTTAATGATTTTCCTTTAATAATTTTCAATGCAAAGGAAATTATTGGGTTTTCTCTCTTTTCTTTACAGCTGTTCTAGAAAGAGCACTACCAAGGGGTCTGTGCCATGCAGTGAAGCTGTTTCTTTTCTCTCTCGCCCTCTGAGATGCTGCCCAAGGTGTCTGGAGCACATTTAATGGCCGAGGGGAGGCACTGGGAGCAGGCTCTGCTCCGGCCAGGGGCACTCACTGATCTCCAGCTGCCTCTGGATGCGGCCCTTGCTGCGCTCCCGGAACAGCGTCTGCGTCTCGTTGTACTCCGTCATCACCTCCACAAACTTGTGCGCCAACACCGAGTGCTGCGGGGACACCGGGGACACAGGGGACAGACAGGGGGACACAGGGACAGGGGGACAGACAGGGGGACACAGGGACAGGGGGACACAGGGACAGACAGGGGGACACAGGGACAGACAGGGGGACACAGGGACAGGGGGACAGAGGGGGACACAGGGACAGACAGGGGGACACAGGGACAGGGGGACAGAGGGGGACACAGGGACAGACAGGGGGACACAGGGACAGGGGGACACAGGGACAGACAGGGGGACACAGGGACAGACAGGGGGACACAGGGACAGGGGGACAGACAGGGGGACACAGGGACAGACAGGGTGACAGAGGGGGGACAGAGAGGGACAGAGAGGTGCATCAGAGAGGGCCATTTCTGGCTGCACAACAAGTCACAGTGGCACTTACAGCCCCACAAAGCACCACACGAGCTCTGAAATGCATCCAGAGCAGCTCAACTCATTCTGCACTTTACCAGAACCCCGGGATTCTCTCTGAGCTGAAGGGATCCTACCTGTGTTTTCCTGATCCTGAGGTCCACCGATGTGCGATTGGCATTTTCACCCTGAGCAAAGCTCTGCTCGATAGCTGAGAACAGGACGAGAGTGCTGAGTCAATGGCACTGATTGAACTGCTCAATCACCTTGTAAATATTGTTGTTACTTTCTAAAGGTACAAGTTCCCCAGAGAGGTGTAACATTTCAGGGGAGAAGGGTGGCAGTGATATGTAAGTACAAGTTTAAAATCATTTTGCTAATTGGTACAGATCTTTGAACACAGTAACTGCTTCAATCATACTCTCAACAGAGTCACACTACTGTCTATTACACTGGAAAACTTTTTAAAAGGTGTCATTTGGAGTTAATCTTCTTCCAAAATATCATCCCCCAAAAAAGCACTTCAGTTGCAGAAGACATTTCTATATGGAGGAATTACTTTGCACTGTCATTTTCTAGGTTGTTTCTGAGAGCAAGGAGTTTTATTTGTCCTCACAACTTACCCTTTAGCCTGGCCCGGATTTTATTAGCAATCTTCTTTATTTCCTCATTTAGTTCTTCAAGTTCTTCCTTCGTTCCTTTAAAAATATTATTTTTAGAACTGTTAATGATTGATAATGGGAAGTCAACAAAAGTCTACGAATCTGCCTTGCAATCTCAGAATTTTATTCAGTACAGCTATGCAGAGTTGAAGTTTATTCTCCTCCTAAGTACTTTAAATACCATTTTTATAACAGCAGCCATCAGGGTCCTGCTTCTTATGGCAGGCTTACACCTGGGAAATTTTATTATTACCAAATCTTCACCTAAACCAGGTGACAAACAGGTTTTTTTAATACTTTTGGGGACAGCACAAAATAACACCCCAAGTTCAGCTTCCACCACGAAGATGGAACAACACGATAAATGTTAAGGCAGCGTTGCAACACTCAAACAAAGGCTATCTCAGCACCTTTCCTTCCCTTTTCTCCGAGCCCTGCCCACAGGCACAGACACGCCCGGGGCCAGCAAGGGCTGAGAGCAGGGAAGGCTCCAGGGCTCTGGCAAGGTCCCCGAGCTTCCGAGGGCTCTGCTGGGAAAGCACAACCTCACTTCAGCTTTTGCTGAGGAACAAGGGAAGGCTGGACAGTGCAAGCTGCAGCGACAGCTTCAACCTTTTCAAAAATCAGAATTTAGGTGTCCTCTCCCTTCCTGAAGAAAGAAACCCCCATTAAACTGAGCTTTGGTCTAGGAAAGGTTTGGATGAGGCAAGAAGCATTCTGAACACACATTTTTTCAAATGAGACTTAAAAAAGGTCAAAATAAACAAATTAAAGTATTCATTCAATATTAAAAATGAAACTATTTACTTAGTGTTACATTTTGCATTCTGAACACCTGAAGTTCTATTCCTATGGACAGCTAAAAGAAACAAACAATATTTCACAATATCTAGGGACACTGATGTGACATCTTGAAAATTATTACTCACTTCCTTCAGGATTTGGTGCTGACAGGATAATGCTGTGCTGCTTCTTCACTTCTTCCACATTTTGTGCTATTTTTGCTATGTTATTTCTAATTTCCTCAACCTAGAGGAAGAGAAATATGGCAAAGAAGACATTAGAATATTTTAGGGCCAATATTTTTTTTAAAAACAAAAAACCCCTACTAATAAAACCCAAACTATTTCATCTGAAAGTAGCAGAGAGAACATTTAAACAGTCTGTAATTACTTTTCTAAACTAAACCCCTGTATTTTTAACAGCAAATATATTCTGAATGGCCAAAAACTTAAGTCCTAATCTTCTTAATAAACAACTGTTTTAAAATTCTATTAGCAAATTTCTTGTTGACAGGAAATTGAAACCATTTCTCTGCAATAAATACAGAAAATACCCTGAAATAAAGTAAAAAAGCATTTATTAAAAGCATTTATAAAAATAGCAACATTTGTTTTGGCATACAATTACAAACCATACCAGGGAGGATGTGTAGATGAATTGTTAAACCTCATTACTGAAATTAACAGGCACAGAGAGAAAACAGTCAGTCTTTAATCCACAGTGCAAACTTTACCTGCTGGAAAAAGTCATCCATAAAATGGTCCTTTTCGATGATAACTGTCTCCCCATCTTCATTTCCTTTATACTGTAAAACACAACAAACACAGATCTGTGACATCCGCCCCAGGCCAGCGTTCTGAAGCAGGTACCACTCCTGCCACACGGCTGCAGCACACACATTTCCATCAGCATCTGCAAGGCCAAGGAAGTTTCCCTTTTCCGAGGGCTGTAATCTAAAAACAAATAAGCAGAGAGGCCACAGAGAGTCAAGTGACCACTAGAGAGTAGTGAAGGAAACACGGGGTGTGAGAGCTTGTGATGTGACACGGCCACACCTCGTGGCAGCCACAGCAGCCCCTGGGCTGCCACCCCACACAGCCCAGCCCCAGTCAGCCTCTCCTAGCCCAGACCCACAGGACAGGGCTGATAAACCCCAGAGGCTGTGCCACGCCCGGGCACACGCCCTGCGCTCCCCAGCCCAGTGGAATCCACACATCCTCAACTTCTATCACGGGAAAAGACAATTAATGTGCATCATGAAGGCAAAGAGTTCCAGCCTGTCTTCTTTAATTCTCTCCGTGGAGTACAGACGGTGTGAAGTGCACTGAATCAAAATTAGAACAAAATATTACCTTTAACATACAGTCAATGGATTATCCGTTAGAAAAAAACAAACTACAAGATAATTGTCATTAAGGTGTCATTGCAAGACACGTTTCTTTTCCTTACAAAGCCATCTGATCTAGCACCCACCTTCAGCTCCTAACCTCTGATCCTACTGCACAAGAAGTTTGGTTCTGGTTTTATTAAATACGTGAGATATGCATTGTTTGCATGCCAATTCTGCAATTTAATCCAGTGTCAAACACCGCTATTATCTTATAAAGAAGTTACTGTCAATTAAGATCTCACCCAAGCCTTCAGGGAGAAGTTCCAGACTTGGTGCCAGTTCCTCCCCTGCAGACTCAGGGAATGCACCAAGGCTGGGGTCAGAAGGCATCTGGGGCTGTGCCCAGGGGAAACAGTGATGCCCCCAGAGCAGCTCAGGAAGGGAGAGGTCACTGCCCTCCAGACCAGCTCAGTGCTGGGTGTCACCGAGCACTTGGCAAGTTACTCATTTTGGGAGATAACGCTACAACTCCAATTATCTGTCCTTCCAGATTGCCATCAATTAACAGCCTTGCTTAAAACAAATAAGAGAGGAAGCCTGTGCCCCAAGAAAGTCACTCAAACTTCACCATTCCAAAGACTGCGCTGCTACTAAGCCACAAGCTCTAAGTTAATATTTAAGGAGGAGCTGCATTTTACAGACATTTAATTTCATTATCTATGCAAAAGAACACCTTCTGTTTATATTTACTGAGTAAAGAATATTTTTTCTGCTTGTTCCTAACTGCATTCTATATTTAGTTATTTGAACTAAAAATAATGAAAATACCATCTACTAAGAGATTGAGAATGTCAGCTTTTAGTTTGATCAGATCTTAGTGAAACATGTACCAGCTGAGTGGATCCCAAATGAATGAAAGACAGAAATGTGACTCAGTTCTGCACGGAGATGCTCAGCTGGGAGGCAGCTGACCATGACTCCCAGCCCACAGCCTGTGCCATGAGGATTTCACTTTCACACTTGGCTGCAGTGATGCCACTGACAGATCAATCTGCTCTCTACAATTTGTTGAAGGATTTATGGACAGCCTACCTCAGTCATCAGCACTTGAGACACATGAGAAGTTTGTCAACCTCTGTTCTCTATGTTCTTAAATCATCTCTTACCTAAAATACAGCTCATTTGCTGACTCTCTTCAACTGATGTGCTTTCGTGCCTCTTTCAACAAGCACACAACTGACCAAGAACTCACTTTTATCAGAGTTTAGCAGAAACAATACTGCTCTCCCCGGACTTCACCTCCCCAGTACAAGCAGTATCACAGAAAGCTGATAAAAAGTTTCACGTCAATGCCAAGAGCAATCTAATAAAGTCTGTTTGCAGCTCATACCTTGACCTTGGGACCCACAGTCTGGGACACACAGCTCCATAAACATTCAGAGAGCCATAAAGTACATCCAGCCCTGCCAGGAGCTGGTGCTGCTCTGGCTGGAACAGAGTTAACTCTCCTCACAGCCCTGGGCTGTGTCCGGGGTCTGTGCCAGCCCGGGGCTGATGGCACAGGGGTGTTTCAGCCACAGCACCTGCAGTCAGGGCCCTTCTGCTCCCCTCCAAGGGGCTGCGGGGCACAGATGGGGACTGCTGTCCCCAGGTGACACAAGGGACATTGCACCCCACATGGCATTATGCTCAGTGTAGGAAGCTGAAGGAAGGGGGCACCTTTACCGTTAGGGCATTTTGTCTTCCCAAGTCACTGTTACGTGTGACACAGCTCTGCTTTTTTGGGAATGGTTGGCCTCTGCCTGCCCATTGGAAGTAGGAAGGAATTCTATTTTTTGCTTTGTCTGAGTGCAGTTTTTTCTTTACCAATGAAACTGCCTTTACTCTCAAAACTCTTCCACGAGTTTTCTCCTGGAACTCTGGCCCATCCCAGCAGGGTGAGCCAGGGAGCAGCCATGTGCTGCTCTCTGCCAGCAGGGTTAAACTACAGATATTATCACAATATCATTTCCCAGCTCCCAGCAGATGCTATCCTGATGGTTTATGAGACTTCTGTCACTTCCACTACCTTACAGAACTGCAGAAATAAGTCAGGCTGGAGATATTTTAGTAATTACTGACCTTTGAAACTGGAAACAGCTTTTGCCTGAAAAACGTGACTGTGGCTTGCCCTTGAAATTCCACTGAAGGTTAGCTGTTTCTCAGGGCAGACACGTGCATTCCCCCAGCAGGCTGCAAGGATCCTGACTGATGGTTCTCCCAGGGAACCCCAAGGAGCCCTTGGAGAAAGCTGCAGCTCCTCCTCGCAGCATCCCCGTGTGCAGAACCCCTGTGCGGCGAGGAGGGCAGCAGCGGGGCCGGGCAGCAGCAGCAGGGGAGGGCAGCAGCGGGGCCAGGCAGCAGCGGGGCCGGGCAGCAGCAGGGGAGGGCAGCAGCAGGGGAGGGCAGCAGCAGGGGAGGGCAGCAGCAGGGGAGGGCAGCAGCGGGGCCGGGCAGCAGCGGGGCCGGGCAGCAGCAGCAGGGCTGGGCAGCAGCAGCGGGGCCGGGCAGCAGCGGGGCCGGGCAGCAGCAGCAGGGCTGGGCAGTCAATCATTAACACGCTGCCAGCAGCAGCACCGAGCTGCCCGCAGAGGGGAGCCCTGCAATAAATCCCTGCTGCAGCAGGAGGGCTCGGCTCATCCTCGGCAGCTCCACGGCTGAAGGAAGGCTCACGTCAGAGGCTGACTCAGGAAAAACAACAGCCGTGCTTTCCTCCTGCTGCAAAGCCTCGTCTTGTGTTCGTGTCCGTACCACCCAACTCCAGCAATTCCAACAATTCTAACCCTGTGCCTTTGTGCTTCTTCACCTCTTCCTGAGCGGTTCTGGGGCCGCTGAGTGACTGTCCAAGAAAAGCTCAGAAACAAATCAATGCAGCTCTGTTCAAGTTACAGGTCCTTGCTTAGAAAAAGCTGCAGTCAAATATGAACTTACAGATTGCTATGTACTACTCGTTTTTCAAAGATTATGTGTAACAGGTCTTCATTCACACTCACGAGTAAAGAAATATAAAAATCAAGTATTTTGAATGAGTCACCAATCAAACATGAAAAGTGGATTCCAGCAGACAGCTCTGCATCCACTTCAGCATGTCACAAGGGGGAAATTCTGGAGCCATATGGACGATGCACCCCAAACCAGAGATCTAAACCAGCACTCTGCTTGAGCAGAGGTTTACATCCAACCTTGCTCTGAAACGACTGAACAACAATAAGAAAGTATGAGTAAGTTTTATTACCAGACCCTTAAAAGGACCTCTGTTTGTAACACCTGAAGTTAGCTAAATGTGTTCAACTGAACATCTGACTATAGACTGTACAGCTCTTTTAGAGCCATTTTAGATGGGCTTGGATTTGTGAACAGCAAACCACTGAAGGCTGGGACCAGATTTTGCAATCATGGCTATGTACTGCACATTTTCTCCTTCCCTAAACACCTACTACAAACCACTGCTGAAAAGAGCGTATTGGATCAGAGACCTTTAATCTTACATTTATTTATGCTCAAAATAACTAAAACCAGTCTGGGATCTGCTCAATTGTCCCATTAATTGTATTAAAGGACAATTCAAACAGCTTAAAGAAGTTCATTTGGGCCTGCTTAGAGTAATTTAGAAATGACATTAAAATACCCCCTGAAGTTGAACAAATACAATTATGGTTGCTGGCCTCTGAAAAAGCACATACTTTACAAAACTTCTTCGAGCTAAGAAAACAAGAGGAAGCAGCATTATCTGAAGGCTATATAATCTGCATGTCATCAACCACTTCTTTCTCCAGCAACTGTTTGATGGCCTAAACACAGTGCACTAACAAAACACCTGACAGGTATGTTAATGCTGTGTTAATGAACCACAGACACTGACAGGCAGCATTTCTCCCTCTTCCTTATAATGATCTAGGGAAAACTAGTGACAAATTATTTTGCTTGCTGCCCAGTAAAATCCAGGAACACACAAAGGAGGACACGGGAAATGAGCATTTCTGCTACAGACAATAGTGTTCTCAGTTAAGACAGGCTGGGATCGTCCAGACTCCTTGTGTACCACACTGGTTCTGAGGGGGAGCTGGCAGGTGAGGTGTGGCCAAAGAACACCACGAAATCCTTGTGCTGAGGAAAAGAAGCAAGGTACAGTTGTTTCTGAAGACTTTGCAGGCCTAGGCCTGTTTGAAAACCAAAATGTCTGTGTTCCACTCTTAGCGATTTAGCCAAATGAAACACAATGAAGCTACATTAATAACCTAAACACTTTGGAAAATAGGCAAACAAGCGTTAACACGATTTCTTTAGGTTCACTATTTCTTTTCAGAGCATCTTATCCATGTATCAAGCATTTCTGTTCAAAGCGTTTATTCTATGAAAGGAAAACCACTTCAGAAAATCATTGTATTTTTGAGATTTCAGATAAAGATGTAAGATGGAAGCTGCTACTTCAATGAGCTGCCCGTGGAAATGGGAATATCCATCTCCCTTGGACATGCAACTTTACAAAACTCCAGGTCAACTACATACTTATAACTGTGATGAAACATAGACTAGATCTTCAGTAACTTTTACCTTATTTCATGCTTAAATATTTTCTTCATCAGAAGAAAATTTTTAGGTCTCTAAGCTATTTATTGATTCTACAGGCAGTGCAAATGACATCAATGAACATATGAAGCCCTTCAGCAATACCGGCTGATACGTATTTCAAAAGCAGCCCACTGCAGTAATGTTTTCAGATGTCAGATACTAAAGCTGGCTCAAAAAAGCCTCTGTACAGCTGCATTAAACACTTCTAGCCCTGTCAGTGGGGGTGTGTCAGGGTGTGGAATTGGTTTCTTCCATTTACAGAAACAGAACAGGATTAAGTCTACAGGCAGGGCATTATAAATACAAAGCAAATCTGCATCATGTTGGTTGCTTCCTCTATCTGGGAAGCGAGCACCAGCACCGAAATTTGGCACGTGTTCCCACAAGCTGGACATGTTTAGAAGCAGGGAAAGGGAATACCTACACCTGAAAGAAATGACACTGGTTTTTTGGCACGACTCCAAAACATCATTCCTGGTAGAGAAACTGTAATTTAATAATCCTAAAACTTTTCCGATGCCTATTCATCCTTTCAGAGAGGAAGACAAAGAGACTGGCAATTCCATCACTAGAGATGGAGCTTCCCAAATGTATTTTATGATCCAGAAGATGAAAGAGCCCCAGATCTGAATGCAGCTCAACACAGCCCAACTTTCACACATATGTGGGGTACTGGAAACTACCACAGGAACTCCTGTGTGTTCTCCATTTCCATTTCTTTTCAGGAAAAAAACCCAAAGCAAACCCAAACCAAAAAACCTCAAATATCCTTTTATTTTACCCAAGCCATATCCTGTTGCAGCCAGACTGACGGTGCCTCTCCCCAAACTCTCCCTTCTTTTTTAGGATACTGTTTCCAAAGCACAAGTACGGGAAAGGAAAGGAGCGTATAAACAGAGGCAGCTACCATTTTGTAAACACGCGGAAAATGCAGCTCGCAGAGCGCTTTCCTGCCGGATCACGGCCCTGGAGCTCCGGGCGGACAAACCCACCCGCCGCAGCCCGGGCGGCTCCGCACGGAATTACCGGGGGAATTCAGCGGAACTCCGCGCCGCCCCGGCCGCCTCGCAGAGGCAGCGAGCAGCGGAGCACGGCGCGCCACGGACACCGCGGAGGGCGAGCCCTGCTGCCGGAGCCCGGCGATCCCGGCGGGACCGGGCCCCTCCCGGCCCGGGCCCCGGCCCCGCTCCCGGCCCCGCTCCCAGCCCCGGCCCCGCTCCCGGCCCCGGCCCCGCCGCACCTCCGCCAGGTCTGCCAGCCGGTCCTTCATCCCCGCCGCGGCCCCGCTGCGGCCCCGCCGCCCTCCGCGCTGCTTCCGCGGGGCCCGCCCGCCGCCGCTCCGCGCAGGCCCGGCCGCACGGCGGGATCGGCCCCGGCCGCGGGCCCCGCCCGGCGCCGTGACGTGAGGGGACACGGGGCGGGAGCGGGCCGGGGAGCGAGCGGGCACACGGGGCGGGAACACGGGGCGGGAACGGGCCGGGGAGCGAGCGGGCACACGCGGAGCGAGCGGGCACACGGGGAGCGAGCGGGCACGCGGGGAGCGAACGGGCACACGGGGAGGGAACGGGCACACGGGGAGCGAGCGGGCACACGGGGAGGGGAGCGGGCACACGGGGAGGGAACGGGCACACGGGGAGGGAACGGGCACACGGGGAGCGAGCGGGCACACGGGGAGCGGGTACACGGGGAGCGGGCACACGCGGAGCGGGCACACGGGGAGCGGGCACACGAGGAGGGAACGGGCACACGGGGAGGGAGCGGGCCGGGGAGGGAGCGGGCACACGCGGAGCGGGCACACGGGGAGGGAGCGGGCATGGCCGCGTTCCGGGGTAGCGGGGCCCGTCAGCAGAGACGTCCCCGGTGCGGGACAGCTCAGGCGCCTGAGCGGTACCGCAGGGGCGCACCAGGGAATTCCCATCCACGAGGGATCCCCGCGAGGAATTATAACTATTGTGGGACATTGCCACGAGAGAAGGAGCTGCAAAAAGTTCACGGTTGACCCGGGCCAAGATAAAGGAAATGTAAAGGCCTTTTAAAAGTAATTATTCTGCTGGTTACCTACGGATCTCAGGGACTGTGATCTTTGAGGCAGTGATCTAACACCGCTGAAGTGCTTTGCTGCCTCTGCTGAATGCGGTTATCTGGAGCAGATGTTCTGTGCATCCTCTGAACTGAACACTTAATAACACATGCTGATAAAACAGATGCTAAAACTAGATTCCACATGGTAATTAAACTTTTAAACAATGAAGTAAGTGTTTGCCAGGAGCTCAAATGCTATGATAATGGATTTCTTAATTATTCCAAATTAAAGTGCTAGATAGTTTGCAGGGGAAAAGTAGTTTACTAATAAATTTGTTACATTAAGAAATAACTAAAACACTGAGTATTACAAACACAGTTACAGATTGCTTTTTCCCCTGTGTTCATATTCTTTAACACTACCAAACTCCACTAATGTGGCTTTATGGTCTCCTATTTATAAACACATTCCTATTCGTCAAAAGGAGAGGTGGAATTCACAAGAGTTTTACCAGGATAGCATTGTGCTGACAAAAACAAAAGATGAGTTGCATGTTCTGAAAAAATAATCCTGACACCTAGAGGCGCTCAGCAAAAATGCTAAAAACCACACAAATCCAACCCATCTCAAAAAGGGAAGGCAAATTCAACATGCCAGTGATTTTTCCAAGAAAATCTCACCCAACATTTGGATTGGCATTACACTGTCAAATAAGCAAGAATTACAGCATATGCCAGCCACTCGAGTAAAGCTTTGTGTATATTTTGTGTCTATGTCAGAGGAAATTAATAATAAATAAACTATATTTGTATATATCACCTGCCATGAAATACCTTCCTTGTCACTTCCATTCATTCAGATGTATGTAAAAACGTATCATTTATTTATCCTAGACTATGGGGACAGCAACAAAGATAATAAAAGTAATTGAAGTACACTGGATTTAAAAAAAAACTACCAGAGACCTTAAAAATCAGAGTGAACTTGTTATTTATAGACATATGCAAAACTCGTATGTTCTTCGAAAGTCAGTTTTCAAACAACTTTTCTCCACTGATGTTTGGACAGAGTGTTGAGATCTTGGAGAATTATTCTAAATCCAAGGCTTACAAAACAACTTTTGCTTTCGTTACTACACTCCCTAGTGAATGTCGATCAGTTTGTATGAAGAATGAGGCACATTTAAGGAAAGCCCCTTTGACCACAGCCCATCATACCTCAGAGCTGTTCAATTAGACCCTCCTGCTGTTAAAAGCATCTTTATTAAACCACACGGGAGGCAGTTGAACAGTTTTTCTAAGTAACCACGTGTCTTTTTTCACTCTGTCTGTGGAGAGAGCATCATCAGCCGAAGCATCCCATGGGATGTTACCGATGCAGCGGGGAGGCAGCCGGGTCCAGGGGCTGTGTCACCCACGGCAGCGAGCACAGCTGCCCACGGCAGCGAGCACAGCTGCCCACGGCAGCGAGCAGCGGCTCCTTGCACCAGGGCCGTGCCCAGGGCCGAGCTGCCCGGCCTGCCCAGGGACCATCGGCCACCTGCAGAGGTGCCCCGAGCGCTGCAAGGCCACGACAGGAGCGGAAAACGCGTCCTGCGAGGGGCGGCCGAGGGCGCCGGGGCTGAGGGAGGCCCAGCAGCACCGGCTGCTCCCCGCAGCTCCGCAGGGAGGTGCGGCCCGTCCTTCCTGCCGTGCCTGCAGTGAGAGCGCCACAGGAAAGGGCCTCAAGGCTTGCTGGAGTCCTGGAACCAGGAATTCCAACATCAGCTTAGCTATTGAGAACATTCTTCCGCTGCTCGGGTGGTCAGGCATTGGAAAAGGATGCTCAGCGAGGTGATGGAGTCACCATCCCTGAGGTGCTAAAGAGGATGTGGCGCTGTGATGCGGCTTGGCGGTTTCGGAGGCCGTGCTGGGCGGACGTTCTGACCGGCTGGTACCCGGTGCCGTGCCCGGTGCCCTGCCTGGTGTCGCCGTGCTCTGTGCCCGGTGCCGTGCCCTGTGCCCGGTGCCCGGAGCCCCGCCCGAGCCCCCGCGCTCCCTCACGGCCGCGGCCCTGCCCCGCCTTCCGCCGCCTCCCGCGCGCCGCGCACCACGTGACGCGAGGCCCCGCCCCCGCCCGCGGCCGCGCGGCGTCGCCGTCCGGGTATTTGAACGGCGCTTCCGCCATTTTCCCTGCGCCCGGCACGGAGCGAGCAGCGGGACACGCCTCGGCAGAGGTACGGGCCGGGCCCCGCTCCCGCCGCCCCGCCGCCGCCGGGCCGCGCGTGTGGCCGCTCTGGAAAGCGCCACCGTCGGGGCGGCGGTCACCGTTAGCTGGTGGCTGGGACGGGACGGGCTGGGTGGCGGGGAGGCTGCGCCTGAGGGAGCGTTGCGGCTGCGGGAGGCGAGGCGCGTGGCGGGTTTTCGCCCCCGGGAGCGGGGCGGCGGAAGGGCCGGGGCCGTGCGCGGCCCTGGCCGCGGTGAGAGGGCGGGCGGGGTGTGTGGGGCAGCGAGCGGGGCTCCCGCGGCCCGGCCGGGGGGAGGCGGCGCTGCTCAGTCATGGTGGCTCATGGCGGGGAGCGCGCCCGGCCCGGTGCGTGGGGAGGCCCGGCCGGGGCGGACCCGCTCGGGAGCCCCGCGGGACGCGGCGCGGCCTCTCCCGACGGGGCAGCAGCTCCCATTGAGCGGCGGCACGCTGGTTCCGGGCGGGCTGGGAGGACTCCCCGCGGATCGCGGGAGGAGCGGGGCCCGGCCGTGGCTCCCAGCCCGTCGCAGGCCGCGGCTCGGGCGCGGCGGGGCCGGCGGGCGCGGGCCGGGCCCGGGCGGGGGCGCTGCCGCCATTGCCGCGCGCGGGGCCGCCACACGCGGCGGGAGGCCCGGCCCGGCCGCAGAACGCCCCTTCCGGCGGGGCCGCTCCCCGCGCTCGGCGCTCACGCTGCCATTTCCCCCGCAGACACAGCATGGCCGCCCAAGGAGAGCCCCAAGTGCAGTTTAAGGTAAGGGAGCCGTGCGCAGGTTGGCTTCGCGGATTTTTCATTTTTTTCCTTTTACTAGAAAAGTAACACGAGCGTCTTTCGAGTGCCGACGTGGATGGTGGGTTTGGTTTCGAAGTTCTGGTCTTTCATTAATGGGGCAATTTATTGTAGTGTTGCATACAGCTTACACAAAAAGAGTCTGTTTAACTGTGTCAATCTCTTCTATTTGCAGTTTAATGCAATAAATTTTAGTGAATATTTGCCTGCGGAATGACTTTTAAATTCAAGAACTGAAGTGCTCTGTAAAAGGTGCTTGGAGTGAATTAGAATAGCCTGTTTTCTGTTATGTGCTGATCGTTCAAATATATCAGAAGAGAATTTTCTGCTGTTTTGTGTGGCTGGTGGGTTGGTGGTGTTCTTTGTTATCTTAACAGCCAGAAGTCCTGAAGACTGCTTCTTGAAGGTTGTTACTTGTGTTTCCTGCAGTGCTTGGCTAGCATATTCCAGTTCATGGTGCAGATGTTGGTGGGTTTTTGGTTTTGGTGGGTTTTTTTGATTGTAAGAGACCAGTGGGTTTCTCCAGTGGATGTTTTGATCATTTCCTCTCCAAATCTGGTCACATCCAGGTTGAAAGCCCTAAACATTCCTCGTTCAGTCCCTTGTGGTAGTTTATAGAACCATATTCATAGTGCAGTGCAGACTGTACCTTCAAGGACTGGATAAGACTGACCAGAGTTACAGGATGATGGATGGGCATAACAAAGTGGTTCCCAGCACAGGGAGCTGCTTCATGGGCAGTTACGTCTTATATTTACAGCACCTTGTAGGAACTAAGGTCTTTGTAGTAATAGATAGTATCTGTGCTGGAATGACTGGTAAATGTCTCAAAATGCATTGCTCTGACTCTTTTCCTTTCTCTGTCCACAGCTTGTCCTGGTTGGCGATGGTGGCACTGGTAAAACAACTTTTGTAAAGCGTCACTTGACTGGTGAATTTGAAAAGAAGTATGTAGGTATGTCTGAAGAAACATTTGAGTTCTGGTATCTTACAAATGGAGGTACAATGCATGACTTGCTAAATGTACTGCATTTTGTTATTTCCCTAGCAACACTGGGTGTTGAAGTTCATCCTCTGGTGTTCCATACTAACAGAGGCCCTATAAAATTTAATGTATGGGACACAGCTGGCCAGGAGAAGTTTGGTGGCCTGCGTGATGGCTACTACATCCAAGGTAAGGCCTGTGGGGGGACAGCTCTGTGTCTCCTAGAGCTCAGTCCTTCACTCTGTTCACGTTGGCAGCTGCCAGTGTGGCTGCAGTGATGAGCTGGCATAGAAGCCTTCAAACTCTGTGTGTAGGGAGGATAATGTCCTTTACCAGACAGTGTGTGCGAGTGTGGGAACATGACAAACTGTGTTCCACAGTGTCACTGTGGGCCTTGGCATTAATGGCAGTGGTGCACCTTCAGTGACAGATACTGCTGGTGGCATTTGGTGGTTAAGGGGGAACACGTGTCCTTCAGTACGTGCAGATTTTTGTCGGTATTGCTGTGCTCAGGCAAGGCCTGGAACACAGAGACTGTGGATTTTCATCTCTGTGAGGAAGCTGGACACCTCCATGCCAGAGTCTGTGTGTCTTTCTGAAGAAGTGCTGCCAGTGTTAACCCTACTTCTGCTGGGCAAAGATCTGTCCTGTGCTGCTTCACTCACCTGCATATCTTTATTACATCTTATTTTTATAAAGTGTTGAGTTCCTTGAGAAACTGCTCTGGACAAGGCCATCCTGAGCTGTGGGCCACAGGCACTCAGCCTACCTTGAAGCCTCATTAGCGTGACTGAGAGGAGTTAAATAAGTTTTAACTGATTTGGCCAAATATTTGTGCCAATGCGAGCTGGCTTCTGCAGCCTTGTCTGTCCTCATGGTGTAGCACCGTGTTCCTCGGTGGTGGAGCTGGGTTAGTGAAATGCTGCTCTGGCCCGGGGCAGCACAGAGGGGAGGTGACACAGCCACGTGGGGCCTGTGCACTGTGCACTCACCTTGTGGACAGGACAGCAGCTGTCAGAGCTGTGGTGCTGAGAGGGAAAGTTAATGCAGATGCTTAACCCCCATGTGGGATAGCTCTGGGTTCCTGATCTCTATCCTGAGTTACAAGCAGGTGCAACCTGAGTTACTCCTGGTGTAACTTGACTTTCCTTCTCTTGCAGCTCAGTGTGCCATCATCATGTTTGATGTAACATCAAGAGTTACTTACAAGAATGTACCTAATTGGCATAGAGATCTGGTACGAGTATGTGAAAATATCCCTATAGTGTTGTGTGGCAACAAAGTGGATATTAAGGACAGAAAAGTCAAGGCAAAATCCATTGTGTTCCATAGGAAGAAGAATCTCCAGGTAGGTCAGAGGTTGGTTGGGTCTGCGGAGTGCAGCTGGGTGTTGGTGGCAGTCTGATGCTCTGCCTCTGTCACTGTAGCTGCCTTACATCTTCAAACCAGGATTCAGGGCAGGGGAAGTGATGACATGTGGCCATCACTGGCCTGGAGCAGAAGCTGTGCTAAGTTCTTTAAGAACTTGTGTGCATTTGGCTTCAGCTGCCCAGAATCTCATCCCAGGAGAAGGGTACAGGCACTATTGCCTCCTGAAAGCCTTTGACTTTGATGAGATCTGATAACCTTGCAGTTAACAGGTTCTGTTTGTTTCTAAACACTTAAATCATAACTGCTTATGAATATGCGAACAGAAGCCATGCAGTCAAAAAAAAGGAAGGTAAAAGAGTCGATTCTGTGTTAGTCTTGGTATGTCCTAAACATGAGAGGCTTTTAAAAATAATGTCTAATGTGTACTTTTTGCAGTATTACGACATTTCAGCTAAGAGTAACTACAACTTTGAGAAGCCTTTCCTGTGGCTGGCTAGGAAGCTCATTGGAGATCCCAACCTGGAGTTTGTTGCCATGCCTGCGCTCGCGCCTCCCGAAGTCGTCATGGACCCAGCACTGGCAGCACAGTACGAGCAAGACTTACAGGTCAGTGCACGGGGAAACCATTGCCTGTGGCTGCTGTCACACCCGGGCCACGGAGCTGGGGAACAGTTCTGAGGTGTGGCTTCTTTGTTGCAGATTGCTCAGACCACTGCACTGCCAGATGAAGATGATGACCTGTGAGGGATGAAGCTGGAGCCCAGCGTCAGAAGTCTAGTTTTATAGGCAACTGTCCTGTGATGTCAGTGGTGCAGCGTGTTTGCCACTTTATTATCTAGCTGAACAGAACATGTGCTTAATCTTTGGGATGCTGAAAGAGATGAATGGGCTTCGGAGTGAATGTGGCAGTTTAAAAAAACAAAACAAAATGAAAAAAAAAACCAAAACAAAAAACCTTCATATTTTGGACCTGCATATTTAGCTGTTTTTTGGACTGCAATTATTTCCCCTTTTGAGTTTCAAATATAAGACTGCTGCAGTCACATCAGAGTGTTAAGTGGAAAATCTTGTTTCTGTCATTCCCATTCTTTTGTTTAGGTAATAAAGTTGTATTTCAAGTATCTCCAAGCAAGTGAACTCCCATGCATTGTTAGGAAAACTGTTCAAAGTGTCCTCTGTTCTTCATTTGAGGGTAATACTTGACTGTCTGCTACTGCATTTCTCATTGTTTTCCTTCCTGCTTCTCATACGATGCTCCTCTTGCTAATTCAGAGCTAACAGTTAACCTTTGCTTTTTTGTTGGTGCAGAGCTGCAGCACGTGGGGCGAGCTGAGCTGCGGGGCCGTGCCCGGCGTGGCTGGGGGCAGTGTCCAGCCGTGCCCGGCAGTGCCTGGCAGTGTCCAGCCGTGCCCGGCGTGGCTGGGGCAGTGCCTGGCAGTGCCTGGCAGTGTTCAGCAGTGGCCGGCGTGGCTGGGGCAGTGCCTGGCAGTGTCCAGCCGTGCCCGGCAGTGCCTGGCAGTGTTCGGCAGTGCCCGGCGTGGCTGGGGGCAGTGCCTGGCAGTGTCCAGCCATGCCCAGCAGTGCCTGGCAGTGTCCAGCCATGCCCAGCAGTGCCTGGCAGTGTCCAGCCATGCCCAGCAGTGCCCGGCGTGGCTGGGGCAGTGCCTGGCAGTGTCCGGCGTGGCTGGGGCAGTGCCTGGCAGTGTCCAGCCATGCCCAGCAGTGCCTGGCAGTGTTCAGCAGTGCCTGGTGTGGCTGGGGCAGTGCCTGGCAGTGTCCAGCCGTGCCCGGCAGTGCCTGGCAGTGTCCAGCCATGCCCAGCAGTGCCCGGTGTGGCTGGGGCAGTGCCTGGGCAGGGTCTCTGCAGTGCACAGCCCCGCAGCTCTGCTGGCACTCGCTGCAGGTCAGTCCCAGCTCCTCACTGTCCCCCAGCTCTGTTTTCAGCAGCAGCCAGAAGCAAATGGCATCCAGGCCTGTGGGCTGACCCCAGCTGTGTCTTTGCATGGAACAGCAGTAGAGCTAGAGCTGCTTAAAACAATTCTAGGCATCTCCAAATTCACTAACCAGAAAACAACCGTGGCTTGAGCTGAAACGCTCCTGCCTACCCAAGGGTGTATTAACTGAAGCCACAGTGATCTAAACATCTAGACTTAACTGTAACTGCACCAAGTTCTTAATTTGAAACTGGCTTATTACAGCACAAATGGTGGAAAATGTCAACTTTTAACACTACCTTGTAGAGATGAATCTTGGTCAATATTAGTACTGCTAGTCAGCAAAACTTAAGTTTAGGGATTTTTTTTTTCAGTAGTGTTTGAGTACATGAAGTCTTGAACTCTTCAGTTTTGTATTTTTGGTTTCTTAATAAAGTGGAGCATTTCATTTATTCCTTTTAATTTGCATGTTTGTGTACAGAAGTTACTTCAATATTCAACTTTTGTTGCCTGGTAACAAAAATTGGACTATGATTATTGTGCCATATTGCTGTGAAGGAGTAATTTTTAATTTACTTCAGTTTGGGAATTCTTGGGTTGGGTTTTTTGGTTTGTTTTTTTGGCTACTCAGAAGCTGAGTTGTGTGTTTAAGACTTGAAGCTCCTGGATGAAAATGAGGAATGTTGTACACTTGGTGTCTGTAAAGGAACAAACCCCCACTTACTGTGTTTCATTGACTCCTGCTGCATAATCCTGCTCTTAACTCCTGTGTAGGCTTTTGCCTGTGGTGTTACTAACTCCCTGTCGTGGTTTATCCTGCTGCCCTGGCTGCTGCTCTGCTGGCTGGGCTGTGGTAGCTTCTGCGTCCTCAAGCTCTCACTTCTGGAAGCAGCTGCTCAGAAACACAGAACAGAGAACTTGTGTGGCTCTGCAGTGCTGCCACGCTTGGAGGAGAGCAGGCAGCAGCCCCGGGTTGGTTTGTGTGGTTCCACAGCGGGTCAGGGGTGTCCTTGCAGCTCACCTGCCTGGCAGGGCCTGGCCCTGCTGTGGCTCCTGCAGAGCAGCTGCAAAGGGGAAAAGCTGCCTGGAGACTGCTCTGAGTGTGGGGAGCTTTGCTCTGGAATCTTCAGTGCCTCTCCCAAGGCCAAAAAAAGTCCAGCTCTGAAATAGGTGAGAATACTCATCCTGCTGTAAAGGAATCTTCTCAGCAGGCAATGTTTTGGGAGGGGAGTAAAGCCCACTTGCAGCATACCTTATTGGTATTTTATTTTAAATAATGCCAATGCAGAGTGCTCAGTTCAAGTTCCTTCTCTATAGCCATTCTAAGGAAGTTCTCACTAGCTGGGTTTAGAGAAAATCTTAACCTATTTAATCAAGTAAGGAGGAGGATTAGAGGTGTTCTGGAGCCTGTTCCTGCAGTCACATCAGTGCCAGGGCTGAGTGGGGACCGCAGCCCTCCTCAGGAGCTGGTGCCCCAGTGTTCCATGCCTGGGCCAGGAAACTGCTGGGCTCTGCTCCCTGCGCCCCTGGGTGAGTGTTTGCGCCCCTGGGTGAGTGTTTGCGCCCCTGGGTGAGTGTTTGCACCCCTGGGTCGGTGTTTGCGCCCCTGGGTGGTCCCACCCCGAGCAGGGTCAGGCTGTGCGGGCAGGTGGGAGGCAGGCCCTGCTCCGGGGACACGCAGGCGCTGGGCCGTGTGCTGCTCCCTGCTCCAGGACAGAGCTTTAGTAACAGAGCTCCCAGGGCCCGGGCCGGCTCCCAGCTCTGTTTTGGGGTGATTCCGGGGCGATTTTGGGGTGATCCCGCGCGGTTCCGAGCCCGTCCCGGAGCCCGCTGCAGTTCCCATTTTCGGCCACGCGGTGGCGCCGCCGCCCGCCGCGGTCTCGTCCCCTCTGGAAATGAATTTTCCCGCCCATTTTCCCGCCCATTTCCCCCTCATTTTTCCCGCCCATTTTCCCGCCCATTTTCCCCTCGTTTTTTCCGTCGATTTTTCCATTTTCACAGGTGAAATCCGCCAGAAGCGTGAAACGCACCCAGACCGAGCACTGCAGGTGGAGTTCTTCCCCCTAATACTGTTAGCTCAGCAAAGCACAGGCACCACCATCATCTTTCCCACAAATCATCAAATTTATGTTGAAGAACTGTTAAAATCAGAGCTGATTACATGAGAACAGCCAACACATTGATAACTGACACTGAGCTAAATTACAGCTTCACCTGAGGGAAAAGAGTCATCCATGAAATGCTGATCAGCTGATGTTACAAACAAATCTGGTGAGTAACCTGCAGCAGCCAAACCTGGCACAGCCCTGCCATGGTATCCATGGGCTGATCTTGTGGTAAAGTTACTCTGTGGGTAGCAAAATGAGCAGAAAGCCTGAAGGATTGGCGTGCTGGGTATCACAGTTCCTGTTCTGCTCTAAGGAGGTGTAAATGGGGGGGGAATGCTCCTCCTCATGGAGCCGCAGCTCTGTGCTGCTTTTCTCCGCTGCCCTTAAAAACAGCAGCGACTTGAGGAGCAGGTGAGAGAGAAAAGTGGTTTAGGCACGTAGGGTACTCTGTGCTGCAGCTTTAGAAGGCTTTCAGCCCGGGGCACGCATTTTCCTGCCGGTTCGAGGCCTTTGGGCTGGGCCCGGGACTGCGCCGGGGCCGGGACTGCGCCGGGCCCGGCCGCACAGCACCGCAGGTATTCACTGGCGTTAAAGATGACCGGGGATAATTCATGGGTTTTTTTGTTATATGTTGTTGAGAATATCGGTATAAGATACAGTTAACTTCTAAGCAAGGGTTTTGCCCTGAAACGGGCAGGCCCAGGCTTGTAAAGTGCCTTTTGGGCAAGGACGGAGGTGTAGCTGGGCGGGGGATGAGGCCGATCGCCGCCAGTCATGAGGGAGCCACCTCTGTGTGGGGTCAGGCACTGCTGCTTACACCAACCTCTGACACCACATCCGAGGAAAACACGAACCTCAGACACCACACTGAAGGAAAATATAAGGGGACATGAATCGGGAGGGATTTTGTGACCAGAGGGGGTCACACTGAGACTGTGACAGGCGTTCACCCAGTGCTGATCCCGGGTCTGTCAGCATTGTCCTTTTGATTGCTGGTATGTTTAAATTTTTATTCTACTTTTTCTTAAATTAATAAAAAATATTTTATTAATTTGAAAATTGGCTGGCATTTATAACACTGGGGAGAAAACAGCGCTCCCTGCTTCCGCTAATCACGCTTTCCAGGCTTGTTTCTGTTTTAATTGCCATCTCTGGAGTGGACAGTGGCTCCAGTGGTTCACTGCTAGCAGAGGATGGACGGGTTTATTCTCTCTGAGCAAAAAATCCTGCTCCTAAATACACGGCATCTACCCCGGCTGTAGCAAATCTGACACGCTGGGGTTTGTAATGCCATTTCCACAGGTGCTGGCCCGGCTACAGAACTGTTTATCCCAATTTAACTGTACTCATTGATGTGCTGGGCGTTCCTTGATGTTTCCACCTCCTGCTCCTCATCCCGGCTGACTTTGCATATGCTAAAAAAGTCTTAGAGCCCAAAAAGGAAACACTTAATCTCTTCAAAAATCAGTGTTTCTAACTAATTAAAAGGGATGTGAATCATGTTGCATCAATCGTCTTTAGCTGCAATGACATCTGAAAATTACATTTCTCTAAGGAGCCTATGAAAATCACTGAGAGATTGACAAATCCTCCAGAAAAAGAAAGAGGGATTTCTGTGATCTCCATATCGTATCCATTTTCATAGTCAAAATCACATTTTGAATGGTTGATTTTATTCCAGTTTACTTTCCCGCAGTGTGCATTAAGAACAGTGGCAGATACCAATGAGATTTTTTTAAATTTCATTTATTGTTTTGAAAATATGTTTTTAGGCAGTTCCATGATTCCAGGGTGTGTCCTGTGATTTTAGGATCTTTGGGATGACTGTTCCAGCCCACAGATGTGAGTGATTACTCAGATTAGGAAGCACTGCAGCAGCGTGAGGATCACACCAAGAGGAACCACAGGGGCTGAGAGCCCGGGGGGGAGAATCGGTGCTGGGTTTGGTTTGTGTGCTGGCCCTAGAGCCAGGACTCAGCACCTGGAATGGTGTGGCTTGTTCTGGAGTTCAGTTTTCATGCCTTTACATTAGTTAATGAGTTGCATTTCGGATTTGGTGACTCTTCAGGTTTTAATAAGGGTGCAGATTTGGGAGCTCTGCCACCTCTTCAGCCAGCTCTGACTCCTGCCCCCACCCCTCACTGCTTTTGCACTCAGACCTGAAGTAGGAAACTCCAAAATCCAGAACTGTGTCATTGCCCGTAGGATGAAGAGTTTTTAGTGCTGATGTCTGTAGGGAACTCAGATGTTCTGCTGGGAAGTAATTTCCACTGCTGCTGGCTCCTCCTCTCATGCTGGTGAACTTTCCACATGAAACCTCCGCGGAGCTGCTTTTACCCCAAAGAGCAGGAGGCAAATCTGTAAAACCCTAAGAGAAAAGCTGGCACAAATCCTAGGGGCAACCTTTATCATGGTTTAGGGATTATTCATCATTATTGCATAATATTATAAATATTATTTTAATATTTGTGTAATTAAGAAGATCTGACTACCTGAATGATCCCCAAACATACCCAGTTACAGGCAGTGGCTTCTGGAAAAAAGGATTTGGCTTAATCACATAAAAAAGGATTTGTAAAACATTTTATTTATACAATTATCCAATTTCACGTAAGCTTGACTTTAAGGCTCAGATAATCAAATATTCGATTAAATTAAATCTTTGGGATTGGCACAAAATCCTAAACTACTTTACAAAAATCTAATGTTTTCTTCATCACATGGAGTAAGATGTTCAAGGCACTGCCAAGACACAAAAAATTCCAGTGAACAGAAGAGAGACAACAAAAGAGCTAATCTAATACCCATCAGTTCGGAACTGGGGCCTCTTTTAAGGAAACTTTAAATGTATAATTTATGGTATGGTTTTATCTACCTGCTTAATTGGTCTTTGAATCATCAGTGTCTTAATGTTTTCATGAGGAATATCTGTCTATATATTAAATCAGCTTAATATTACAGATGTTGCACAATAAACGTATTTTCATTTGATTAGGCCTCAATTTTATTGCCAAAACGATGTATTTTGTTTTCTGGCATCAACCAGCAACTTCTCATATTCTTAATTAGAAAAATATTTTTCCATGATAGCGTTAGCCTTGTTGAATTAACGCCAGATCTGTGTTTGTTTTCTCTTTCTCCAGCCTGAGCTGTTCAGTTTGTCCTTCTCAGTTGTCAGCTCAAAGAGGATTTCATGCAATGCTCTCATGAGCGTGGTCCCTGGCTGAGGGGTTTGACCAAAACATCGTTAATTACTTGTTCCAAACGTCTTTAATTACTTGATCCCTCCTGGGGAGTGGAGCCGGGCAGTGGCTGCCCTTCCATGGCCTCTGTTAGGGTATTTCTGAGGCTGTTGTGGGGACTCAGAGGGTATTGAGGGTGTTTAGGGGGCTGTTGTGGATATTCAGAGGGTGTTTAAGGTGTTTCTGAGGCTGTTGTGCAAGTGAGAAGTGCAAAGCCCCAATTCCTGCTGCCTCTAAGGGTTTTTTGAGCACTTTCGTGGTTCTTTGCAGGTTTAGAAGCTCTTCCCACAGAACAGAACCTTTGCTGAAAAGCTCAAGAGAAAGCACAACCCAGCCTTTTCTGACTCATCCCTGTGCACTCTATCAGTTCAGATTAATATGATGATACTGTTGTAAATATTGGATTTTTGCACTTTTTTAAAAGCAAAGTTCTTCTGGCTCTAAGTGAGGTTTGTGTTTTTCTGCTTTCCTCCGGAACCAGGGGCTCCGGGGTTGTTGTATCTCCAGTGAATCCCCGGAGATGGCCAATCAGTGTCGCCCATTGCCGGGATTTGATTGTAATGCATCGAGGAAAGAGAGGAGGAAGCATTCTTCAGTCTCCTTGAAGGTGATGCAGCTGGCAAACGATTTTTTAAAGTGCAAATCTCACCAAATTGCACCTGTGTACATCTGAGCAGCTCCCTGGAGCAAAGGACAGATGAATGAGTTTACACAGCTGTGGGGTGATTTGTGTAAGTGAATTAAATAAAATCCCTTCTACAAGTACTTAGCTGGGGTGTCCATTACCAGGAGAGTTCACAGTAAAATCTAAGTGGATGTGTCTTGATATATCAGCTGTAATCACTTCTTAACAATGCCTGTTACTGACAGAGGGACAGAGTCATTTTAATCCAGAGTATTTATTGATGTGTTAGTAGAGGCTGCAATGTGAAACAAGTTTTACAAAATCTATTGATTCTTAAAATACTCCTTTCTAGGATGTTTGCTGAAATATTTCAATCCCTTTTACGCACCAGCTCTCGTATGGTAAATTGGTGATTCCAGTGAAAACAAGGTAAGAAAACTGCATTACAAATTGTTTGTCTTGTACAGGGTCAAAACTCCTCTCAGTGATTATCCCTCTGCTTGTATTTGGGTTGTTAGCTACAAAGGCTTTTGACTCGGGGTTATTTGTCCTTTCCTGGTAAATGTCAGCTGCAGCATTCGCTGGTTTTCTGTGTCAGTCCTGTTTTCACCTGGGTGAGCAGCAGGTGAGCAGGGCTGCTGCACTGAGGGTCACCTGTGGGTGACACTCCCCTGGTGCCACCAACACCAACCCCTGACCTTTCCTTTCTGCTGAGCCCTGTCCCACTGCAGAGCAGCCCTGGCAGCCCTTCCCTGCTCCCTCCCAGCTGGGACAGGAATCCTGGGGTTGTGCCAGGGCCCTGCTGCACCCCAGCCCTGCTGCCCCCCGCCCTGCATCCCTCTGTGCATCCCTCTGGGCTGTGCTGGGAGCACTGTGGCTTTTTTCAAGTCGTGTCTCCAGAGCATCACAGGAATAAATTCAGATTTTTTTTTTCTGCAGATTGTCTCCAGTGTCTGCTTGCAATTTGCTGTTTCCACAGAAATTTCTGGCAGTGAACTTGTTTGCTTGGATTCTCACAATTGTTTTGGTAAGCATATTCTTTCCCTTGACAGGCCTCTCTTGGCAAATATTTTAAATGCCTGTCTTTCTCTTTTTACATTTTGTTTTTTTCTCAGGATTTTTAGATGCAGCTCTCTATTATTTCTAAGATTGGCTCTACTTGTTGCTATACGACGCAGAATTTGTAGGGGTTACACAGAATTCCTCCTCTTCCTCCAGGATATCGAGGAGGTTGTGGCTAACAGTAATGAGGGAGGAAGTCTCCAAAAAGCTGGAGGGAAATAAGCAAAGGCCAAACTGGTTGTCACTGGTTATCACTACATTTTGTAGGAACTGAAACTCAAAAATTCAAAATGTTCAAAATTCTTCTTTGATGGGTCCTAAGTCAGGATTACAAACAAAACTCACATTTTGTTTTGATGCTGAAAGTTTCTGAACTTGGGCAGCCTCGGGGCGTTTGTGCAGCATGAGTCTGAGGGTGTCCAAACTGACTTTGGATCTGCCCAGCCCTTGGGCCCTGCAGTCCCATCCACCTCCAGTCAGAGCAGGGAAACAGAGGCTCTGGAGCTCGGGATCTACCCGGGAATCCAGCAGGGCCAGGCTCCTGGTCCCCAGCTAGAGAATAGCTCTATAAATTAGAGATAGTGAATATATCTACTATTAAATATAATAATACTTGATAATATTATTATTGAAAATAGTAATCTTCAATTGTATTGAAAAAAGAGTGAGTGGAAACTGTTTCACCCTCCAAGTTCTGATCAGCTCCTGGCCAGAGGGGCAGAGAGGTGAGAGGGGCAGCTCAGAGGGAGGAGCAGCAGGAACCAGGTGAGCTCAGGAGCAGCAGGAACCAGGTTTCAGTTTATTTGGCTGATAATAAAGAACTAGGAGAGAACTGAAAACAAGATTTTACCACAGAAGAGCAGGTGAAATGAAGAATATCAGCTAGTTCTAGCTGCTATTTTTCTTCTATGCGTAAAATGCTGATTAAAATTTGTGACATAATTTCGAGTGTAATTGGGGAACTCTTATAAAAATGCTTACATGTAATCATTTTTATTAAAATAACTAAAGTAGTAACTGCAGAAGTTTTTTCCTAGATTTGTGCAGCTCTGAGGGAACCAGTGAAACAATAATGCCTCAGTTTCCCCTGCTTGTCACTGATGAAGTAATCCCAATCCCCTGAGAGTGCCAGGTGACTTCAATCAGGGGTTTGATTGAGGCTCTGCGGACAGAAATACAGCCTGAGAGGTGTCAGCTGTGCTTGCAGGGTTTCTCTCGGTTTGGGGAGGTGTTTGAGCTGTGGCAAACACAACCCCCAAACCCCCCCCGGCCTGGCTGGGGTCCCCGGATGGGTCTGGGGTCCCCGGGTGGGTCTGGGGTCCCCGGGTGGGTCTGGGGTCCCGCCGCCCTCCCCGCACCCGGCCCCGCTCCCACCGGGCCCTGCACAGGAGAGGCGGCAGCGGGACAGAGATCGGTATCGATAGATATCAATAGATATCGATGGATATCGATAGACATCGAGAGATGTAAACAGAAATCAGGAGAGTCCAGAGCGGGACAGAGCCGGATCGTGACATCAGCGGCTCCTTCTCCTCCCACGAGGGTCTGGGCTGGGGGTGCGAGCGGGACGGGACGGGACGGGACGGGACGGGACGGGCGGAGTTCGCGGCCCATTTCAGCCCATTTCGGCCCATTTCAGCCCATTTCGGCCCGTTCCGGCCCGTCCCAGCCCGGCCAGGCGCCGTTCCGCCCGTAGGAAGCGCCTTTCCCCGCCAGCGCAGCTCCAGCTGCCTGCAGGCTCTGCCGGGGGAGAGGAGTGCAGGGGAAGGGCAGCCACGGGGGAAAGTTGCGAACCAGAGCTTTTCTTTTCGGCGCACAGCGGAACAGAGGTGTTTGATTTCTTCCCGGGAACAGCACAACTTCGGGGTTTGGCGCACACTGCTGGGAATTCTCCTCCGGTCACGGTACTTTGTTCGGAGTTAAATGAAGATATCGAGGGGTGAAGCGAGAAAACACTACTCGGAGGGTCTGAAGGATCTTTTGCCACCACTGAAGGAATGGACTTTTTGAACCTGCATGGAAAATGTCCTTTTTAATACCAGAAGTCGCAAAGGAAAACTTATGATTGAAATCTTACAGGAATTTGATTTCAGCTGTACTTTTAACCTTAAATAGACCATGGAGAGTTTGTTATCTCTACTCTATTGCCATTATTCTTTGCTGATTTTGTTTCAGCAAAAATATCAGGTAATATTCTGAATGTGGTCAGTGCTGGGATGTGCTTGGATTCCTCTTAGCAAGTTTTGCCTCACCGTGTCTCATTCTGTAATGTTTTATGTGCAGGTATACGGAAACTATTCCCAGCTTCCCAAACACCCAGGTAAGGAACGCTCTATTTACATTTTATGGCAATGTACTTAAATACTTATTTGCTTTTTTGGCAGTTTGCTTTTTTAAAAGAATTTCCTTAGTATCCCCAAAGAAGCTGAGCCCATGTGTGGATGTTAGCTCTGTATTAAAGATGTAATATCCAAATTATCAGACTGCCCCACTCATTGTGAGTTCAGTACCCTACCCGCTGAATATTCTGAATAGGAGCACGTTTGGAGAAAAATGGCTTGTATTGGATGTATGGAAAAGTCCTACATACACTTGTTTGCCAGCACTTTCCTTGAGTGCAAGTTTCTGAATCAAATCTCCACATGGGCTATTTTATTTTTTCCCCTCGATGTTCAGCATTTTCGATTCAATGATCTGCAGTTGGATGTCCCAGCACTTTGCAGTACTCAAGTCCTCTCCCCTCCTCCCAGCCTTCACACCCGGGTTTTAATCAGATACAGAGCAGATTAAAGATTTCTCATCTGTTTCCAATGTAAAAACAACCTCAGAGCTCACAAGGGTTTGTGTGTGTAAGTGCAGAATTCTTCTGTTTATATAAATAGTTTAACCTCAAGCCTCATGGTGGTGTACAAGTACAGTTTTACTGCTTTTCCAGTACATGTATTGCTTTGTGCTTTTCAGTTTTAACCACACGGAATTATTCTGAAGTAAAACACAGCGATGGGGAAAGGCCACGGCTGTTGAAGGAGTAGCTTCAGCCTCATTCATTGCTTTTGCTCCACCTTTGCTCAAAACCAAGAAAAGGAGCCCTATTTCCCAAAATGAGGGTCCCTGGCTGATGGAGCAAAAGAGGAAAGCCCTGGGTGCGTTCCTCAGCCCGGTTTGGGGGTGTGCAGCCCTCCTGCCCCGTTCCCAGCCCGGTTTGGGGGTGTGCAGCCCTCCTGCCCCGTTCCCAGCCCGGTTTGGGGGTGTGCAGCCCTCCTGCCCCGTTCCCAGCCGGGTTTGGGGGTGTGCAGCCCTCCTGCCCCGTTCCCAGCCGGGTTTGGGGGTGTGCAGCCCTCCTGCCCCGTTCCTGCCCCGTTCCCAGCCCGGTTTGGGTGCAGGGTGTGTGCTCTGCTGCCCAGGGTGCTGCCTGCCTTCCAACCAGGCTGCAGCAAACCCTGGCCTCTCTTCTGAACCCTTGGTTCTCTTCTCTTCTTGCCTCTAGAAAGGATTTTGCTTTCAGGGCGACACGGATTTGCTTCCAGAGGCGCTGGCTGAGTTTGGGGTGCCTGGAATGTTCAGCTGAAGTTCTGTGTGTGCCTGCTGAGGGTCCCTGTCCCCGGGGCTGGCAGAGTCCTTGTCCTTGCGTTGGCAGCTGTGCCCGTCTCTGCCTCCCAAGGAGGGGGAGAGTCACAGAACCCCGTCCATTTCCAGGACACATCCCCACCTTGAACAGCCCTGTTTGTGCTCTGTTCCCTCCTGGAGGGAAAACCTCTATGACAACGGCAAACATTTAGTTAGGTGGGCTAAGAATAGATCCTGAATTAATGAATCCAATTATGAATCATTTGTCAGATATCTCTGGTATAGTTGACTTTGGAAGCAAGTCTGAGCAGTTCTTGTATCCTCACAAGGCGCAGAACTTTTAGTTCTGTTTCCTCAGATCTGCAATTGCTTGTTGAGGAGTTTGGCAATTTTATCAACTTTGCATTCAAAATAAAGAAATAAATCTTAGGCTCCCATCTGTGTCACACCTCAAACTGTACCATGAGGATGGAGGTTGTCTCAGTGCTCTCCAGGGTGGGCCTTAGGCACTTGAACAAAGTTTTTGCACCTTCATATCCATGGCACAGAAATCTGGTGTGTGTCCAGGACATGGAAATGCCAAGAAGTGTCAAACAGGCAGACTGGTTTGGTCTCGGAGGTGAGGAGAGGTGTGGGGTGAATGCAGGAGCCAAAGGACCTGCTCCTGACTTGGGTTAATTTGCACATTAGGTGTGGGGAGATTTTGTGGTGTTTGCTGAAGTGGGGTTTAACAAACTTTGTCATCTTCACTCCCCAGTCTCTTGAAAGATTGCTTGGGAATGAAAAATGATTGTGGGGCAGAGAACAAGAGATATGGTGTAAGAGGAATCCTTCTCTCTCTGTCCCTGTTATCCTGTGTGTCGTCCCCACCTCTCCCCCCCAGAGAAAAGCACCTCAGACCAGCAGGATGATGTTCCATGATGGTGCACTCATGGAAAAACTTCCGTGTGTCTGTATCCAGTCATCCAAGCTTTCTTAGCTGTAGGGCACACTAAATTTATTTCATCACATCTGATTAAATTAATTGTTTTGAAAATAAAGGGTTTCTTGCAGCTTGCAAGATAGTAAGAAATTACAATTCATGTTTTCCTACACTATTAATGCTCTACCCTTAAAATAAAATTATCTTAACAGAAAATTTGGTTGTTTTGGCCTGCTTCTGGTTAAGTGACCCAATGTCCCAAAATTTGTTCAAACTTTGGTGAATCACACCCTGCAGACAGAAATGCCAGTGGAAACCTGCAGGTGTTTGCCCTTGTCAGCTTCTCCACCTGCTGCTAAGGAGAACTTAATGATGGCAAACAAAACTTTTCCACAGCCCCCAAGGGCTGTTCTGGGTTTGGGGTGGTGGAGAAGGTCCTGGGGAGAGCTGGTGCCTGATGGGGAGGTGGGAGCTCCTCCATCTGTGGCTCAGTGCTCTGGAAGCTCTTCTCCCAGGAAAATCAAACTCCCTGGATGCCTCCAGTTACCTCTGGAGGAAGCAGGAGCTGTGATATTTGCTGCAGAGGCTGAACATTCCCTCGTGCGTTCCTATCCCGGTGCTTTGGGCTGCCCAGCACGTGCTGGAAATCCAAGCAAAATCTGGAAATCACTCTTGAATGGCTCCTCAGCTGTTACTTCAGTGAGTGCTGCCAGATACACCAGCGGAGATTTAGTCAGAGATTGTTACACATTTTAAGTGCAATTAAAATGGAAATCAGTTGGGATTTAAAAGCAGGTTTTCTGCAGTGGTTAATCAGTGATATGGCTTTAATCTGCTCTGCTGCTTTGATTTATGATCTCGCTTGTGTGCCACGCTTGATTTGCATAAAATATTTTGGTTTACTTAACCTTTTGACCTCTTTTATGGTTGTTTTCTGTGGAGACTTGTTACATACCTTGTTGATCTTTTATTTAACAATCTTTTAACCTGTGTTTCTTGAAAGGGTTCAAAGTCCTGGCATCAGCTTCCCATTACTGGCCATTGGAGGATGTGGATGGAATTCACGAGTTTCGGGATACAAATGGAGGTAGACAGAGCATTCCCTGACAATGGCAATAGCACAGCTACCTGTGCCTGGCTGGGATTAGAAGGGCAGCAGGAGATAAGAAAGGGGTTAACTTTTGAAGCTCAGAGGTTGAGATTTTCTTCCCAGTTAATGTTTCTGCAGGGCTCCGATATCCAAATGATGTTGTATTTGTGAGCTGATTTTTATGGAGCATTCTCCGAGGTTTTATGGGCTGTCTGCGCACTGCTGAGGTTATAAAGAGAAAAGGTTTATGATCCAAAGAGTCATTGAAATCACATTGTTATTAGTTGCTTTGGTACATGCACAGCATGCTCTAGTACACCCGGGGTCTGAGATCTCTGGCTCTGCCGGCAGGGAAGATTTCTCTTTCTGTTTGATTTTGGAAGGAGTTAAATGCCCAAGCTCCTCAAGCACTTTTGAACATTGCATGTAGTGTCTGCAAAAAGCAAAGTGTAAGCTCTCTGCTGGATACCTCTCGCTCATTTTTATCTGCTTTTGGGTATTTCCTTAAGGGCAGTATTGCAGCATGAGTTCATATTAATTCAATTCTCTTTCCAACTGGGAAAATCAGGAGAGATTTGCCGAGGCAAAGCTCTCACTGACTTGCCAGAGTCAGTTGTCAGGACTGTGGGTCCCAGGGGGAATGACCCTGAAGGGCTTTTGGGGGGTGTGGGGTGCAGTGAGGGAGCCCCACCAGCCCCTCTGGCCCCTCACAGTTCAGGCCCTGCAGGGCTGCTCCTCCCAGAGATGTTCAGCTGAGCTCTGCCTCCCTCTGAGGCTCACAGGCCCCTCAGTGATGTCCTCATGAGCTGTTTTTTCTCTGCTGGCACTTGGCAATTCCAGCCTGTGCTGGTGTGCATTCCTCACACAAAGCCCGCTGTGTGTTCCCCAAACCTGTGTGCCAAATATCAATCTCTGCTCCTAAGTGGGGGAAAGATCTATAAATATCTAAATCCATTATTGTAGAGGTGTTATGTATTTTAAGCCTAAACTTTGACCTATCTTTCCACAAAATTTCTGAAAGGAATGAAATTGCCTGACCAGAAATATATCTGGGCAATATTCTGCTTCCATTAGGAGCTGATGGCAGCATTCCTACTGACTTCAATAGAATGATAATTTGGCTTGCAGAAGTTGCCACATAAGTTCTCTCAAAGTGTGTTAAAGTAATTTTCTGACCTGGACTTCATGTGGTCTCAAAAGGAGTCAAGTGCTGCATATCTAGCACTGTTCTGGTAATCACGTTACAGCAAAGTTGTTTTGAAAGTGCTCGGAAATGATATATATAAAATACAGCTCCTGGAAAAGGACAATTGATGTTAGATTGTTTTTCAATTTTTAAAAATTTTATTTCAGCGAAATCCAGAAATATTTGCAGTATCTTGGAAGAGAGGAAGCAGAGCAGATGAGGTTCCTGATCCTGCAGACCTTCACTTGCAGGAAAGGGACTGGCTCACAGGAGCAATCTCTTTTGACTCCTGTTATGACAGGGTGTTAAAGAAATTTATAAATGAGGCAGCTGCAGGACTTTGCTGAAAAATTTGGTGGATTTTGTCTTACAATTACTTGCAGGGGATGCATCAGCAGCCAGAGGTGTTTGTCTCTGCAGTGCAGTTCTGACAGTGCTGAGTTCTCTCTTCAGCGTTGCACTGGATGGCTCAGATCCCTCTCAGTTGCTTATATTGTGCCTTATCAGACACAGATATTATTTCAGCTGCTTCCAGCAGAGGCTTTATGTATCTGATATTTCACTTTGATATACAAGAAAAGCGTTCTTTATTGTTGTAATCTACTCCAGGTGACAATTTGCTTGGTTTTGGTTCCATTCTGATTACACAACTCTTCTGTTTATTGCAGTCTGTCTTGTTTTTCCACTCATCATATCATGCAATTACTTTCATTCCATGTTTCTCCTCTTAAATCCGTGAAGCATCATAATCTGTCTGTCATGTTAATCCATTTTATTTGTTGAAGTCATTGTGTGTGAAGCCAGATTTATATCTCTCAAAGCATCCGTGTGGTGAGAGGGTGTCAGCAAATTCATGTTTTGGAAATCTCAGCACTAGAAGCAATTGAAGGGAAACAATCAGCTCAAAATATAGCAAATAAAAAGAAAGTGGCCATGCTCAGGTTTTTCATCTGACCCCTAGTTTTCCGTGCATTTTTATCTGGAGGTTTTAGTGTGTGTGTTTTTCTTTTCCTAAGAGCATTTGTCTTTTTGTTCTGTGAGCTCAATTGGTCTAAATCCCAAATCAATGTCTCTCCATCTACTTTCATGGGCTTTTCATCAGGCTTTATTTGCCTGCCCAGGGCAAACAATTACAGAGTGCAAGATACTATTAAATTTTCAAAATCGGGAAAAAAATATTAGAGAATAAAACTTTATTGTCAGACATAAAGAAGTTGGAGGTTTTCTTATATTTGGATGGAGTTTGTTGTATTTTGATTTGTGCCCACTGCTCTGATCTGCTCACTGGGTACAAATAAGGAGGGCCTGGCCCATCTTTCCATCTCCAGCTGAGAACTTTCACAAATTGATCAAAGCCCTGGGCCCTCAGCTCCCGTGGCTCTCTCAGCCTCTCCTGGCCCTGCCCAAGGTGTCCACGTCTCCTCCCTGGGGAGCCAAAACTGCACCACTACAATGATTTTTATTACACCTGCAGCAGTCCTTGCCAACAGGAATGTATTTCATAGCCCTTCATCTGCAGCTGGATTTTTTACAGTTTTTTTCTTAGTAACTGAAGAAAACATTCTTTTAAAAGTGGCATGCATTTCCCTGAGCAGGTGAAGCTCCTCAGAAGGGCTTGTGTGATAAATGTAAAGGCCACCCCTCACCAAATCTGTGATTTGTGCTGTGCTGAGAGATATGAACTGGCTGGTTCATTACTGATTGTGTTTATTCATTGTTTTGCTTATTTGCTTATTTTCTTTTGTTGTTCCACCCAGCTCTAAGAACCCACAACTTCACTGTGCTTCCTTCCCATAACTCTACCTTTGTAAATACCAATGACTCTGCCTACTCTAACTTCTCTGCAACTGTAGGTGAGGAATTACTCTTTTTTTTTGTTCTGCATTTGTCAGGCGTGGATGGTTCTTGTAACGTTGGATTCAGAGTTAACTCTGAGTTTTGGTTCAAGTGATCGTGTGGTAAAAGTGTTTAGTATTATTATTATTGTTGTTGTTACACTGTCATACTTCCTTGGAAAAGTGCCCTGCAAGGTTACCTGGATTGCTGCAATTCTGGGAGAGGCATCCCTGTGGGAATCCCATGGGAGGGTGGCCCCCAGGCATCCTCCAAAACCTTAAAAGAAATTCTATTTGGCTTAAAAGAAAGAGATGGCATTTCAGAGGAACATATCAGAATAAACAGGGTAATTTTTTTCTTGTCTTTCAAGGCTAAAATGGAAAAGAAGCCCTCTGTTTTTCACTGTTTTATAATAGTTTTTAGGGGACACATTAAGAAAGACAAATGCAAGCAGACTTGCAAAGCCTGGAAGTGAGATGTTATCAGTCAGGACAACTTTGGTTACCATGATGATTTATTTGGGATTTTTTTCTTATGTTTTTTTTGGTTAGTTTTTTCTTGTTGTGGGGTTTTTTTATTAGTGGTGGTGTTTTTTTGGGGTTTTTTGAGAAACACATCTATCTGTATATGTTATTTTATTTATTTATTTAAACATCCACACAGTAGGAGATCAAAGGAAGAACAGCAAATGACAACTCCCAGGCAGCCTGGAAGCCAGTTACAGCTACAGCAGCTCAAAGCCCCTCAATTTCAGTAATTGCATTTGTGCTGTGTGGGTGCAAGTGAAATACGACCTCGTGCCCACTTTACCTTAGGTATTAACTCACATCAAACTGTCAGAAAACCTGACCTGAGGAGAAGGATGGAAATGGTAAAACTGTCACTTGGGCTGCTCACACAGTAAGAATTTTATATTGGAATACTAAACCCACTATTTTTTTACTCTCTAACAGTAAGAGCATACTGGCAAATGGGAGCTCTATTAATGATGAACTTCAAATGACCCTAATTCCTTTCAGTCCTCTCTTATCTGCTTTATAGACCATTTGCATAGTTCTCACGTAATAAAATATATTCAATAGGAACATTATAGAGAGTGACACCAATGGCCAGGGAAGGGCTATAGGAACAGAAATGCTTTACCTTATGGGAATTTCCCTGGACAGATGAATTCATAATTCATGTGCCTTGAGAAGAACTTAAAAATGCTTGATTTACACCATAATAAACACTCACATTTTGAAAAGGAACTGAATTTTATCTGTCAGTTGGAGGCAGGACTTGGTGGTTCTTCCTCAAAGAGAGGGGAAGATACCTGAGAACTGATATTTAAATAAGGATTTGGGATGAACTAAGAGAACATTGAAACTTGCGTTCACTGCATTCACTCAGAAAAGGAAAATGTCTTCTCATGGCTGGAGCTCCCTCGGAGCAGCTCTTTTCAACATTCTTCCACAAGAAATCATGAAGAAGGCTCCTAACCCCAAGGTTCTGAATCTTCAGAGTCCTTGCAGAAATGCCCCCAAACAATGGTGATAACAGGAAATGCCACGTTCTGTCTGCTCCCAAACAGACAATTCAATAGTCACTGTCCTGTGCAGGCATTTTATCCCAGCAGAGTGCTCTGATGGTGATTTTGATTGTGATTTCCTATTGTTTCTATTTCATTGCTAAAATCAGTCTGGACAAATGAGAACAATTCCCCCTCATCATCTGTCAGCTGCACTCTCAGACCTTAATGAGGTTCCTGTAGTAAACAAATATCAGGTTTTGTTGTGCCAAGGGGATTCACGTGCTTTAGCTGGTAGGAGATGAATCAACAGTGCTTTTCTCTGGGAGGGAACACAGAAAATCACAAGCAAATTAGTCATTATCCACATTAGACAAAGAAATTGCCTTTCCAAGTGCCAAGGACACACAGCAAAGGATGTCTGAAGGAGATTATTTCTGTCTTCTGAGTGTACTTTGTCAAGGAAATTTCTTTGAGTTATTTTTTAGTGAAAAGTGGGGTTTGATCACCAACTTGCCCTTTCAAAAAAATGAAACAAGGAAACACTATTTTGTTACATTTTAATTGGTAAAAGAATTTCTTTACCAGCTCAGCCTAACAGTAAGGCACCTCGAGGAAGTCTCTGGCATTCAAAACTCTGGAAAGCTTAAGGCTTACTCAGATTATTTCAAAATAATCATTTTTGGTCTATAGGTTCTGTCAAACAGTCTTAGTTAACCACAGAGCTGAGTGGACATGAGTGTAATATTTCCAAACCTGAAATAAAAGAGGCATCTGTGTGGTCTTTAGAAAGACAACAAACCACTGACAAATGGAAACTGAAAGAAACTGAGCAAGCCAAAGCTGGCAAACTGAAACAAAGAACACCAAAAAGAAAATCAAACACAAAAAGTCACAAAACCATATAGCTGGAATGAGATAAACATCTGAGCTGTAGGAGTCTGTTAAAATCAATTTCCAGGAAGTTTTCCTTTATGTGAATGTTAAACTGGATTTTGCTTTTGCTTTAGATATTGTAGAAGGGATGGTGAACAAGGGAATTTACGTCACTGAGAAGAAAGGAGTCACCTTCCTCTTCTTTGGAAGCTATCGGAATTCTTGCATTAGTAATCCAGAGGCTTGTGGGCCTGAAGGTGAGAAATTCATTAATTGTGATTGACTTTTCTTTGGCTGCCAAATTATGTTATTCAATAATCATTGTTTCTTTCCTCCCTGGAATGAAATCTAAAAATCAGGCTTGGCATTTTATTGACTTTTAAAACAATTTGATTGCTGAAAATTTAGTCTTTTCTAACTGCAAATGGGATGCAAAATGAAGGGAAGGATTGTTTATTTGGTTCAAACTGCTGGAGCATTGTTGGTTTTAAAAATACTGTCTTGGTTTAAGCCAGCAGATGATCTCTCCTCAAAAGCCTTCCCGCTGTCTGTATTCTCCACATTGGAAATTTTTGATTGCACTCGGTTTTTTCATTTGAGTTTCCTCTCCCTTGCTCTCCTCAGGAGTAACATTTTCCTTTTTCTGGAAGACTCAAGACCAACAGGCCAAGCTTCTCCCTGCCTCTGGTGGAAGAGTAATTTCCAGTGGTTTCAAAATCTGCTCAAACGAAGGTGAAGGCTCTGTGGAGTTTTACACCCGTGGGAATGCAATGATGAAGTGGAAAGCAAGCTTTAGTCCACCAGGTAAAGTTTAAAACAAACCAATTTCTTTGTTATTTTGCTTTATTCTTGCAGCCAGAGGTAGTGAGAAGAGCACAACTTCAGGAAAGAGAAGTGGGTATATAAAAATAGCTACAGACCTCTGTGCTTAAGAATTCCCTTGGTGTGGGGAGGGAGAGATCAAATGCAAACTGAAAAGCAGTGATGTATTATAGAACATTTGCCATTCACTAACAGGCCTTGGATCCAGCTCCCAGTTGTGTCTGGAGTGGAGTCCTTATTGACTTCCATGGGTTCATGCATGTTTGGATGGAAACATGAGCAAAGAATTCAGATTAATCCCTGACATCTCCCAGTATATCCCCAGGCTGGTGAGCTGCTCTCCACTGCCTGCTGAATTCAGGCTTTATTTGGTAACTCTCCAGCTGCTGTTTGGTGCTTCCATGATTCTGCTTTCTGTTGAGTGTCAGGCTTTCTATGCCAAGCCATAGCATTAATAAACATTTTGGTGTATCACATATCTCACTGCTTCTATCTAAACCGTGTATTGCTGGGGAGCAGTAATATCCACTGACTGGAACAAATTCTGGTCTTTTAGTAATGCTAATGGCATTCGATAAATGTTTTCTAGCCCTAATTTGACTACCTATACATTGTTAAAATAGGACTCATGGTAGCAGTTTCCTAAACATTAATGAATAACTTTGGAAATCTTATTTTAAGAGAAAAGCTGCAAATGGCAAGAATAACTCACACATTTCTGGATTATCCAATCCAAGTGAAAATTGATATTGTGTTTTCTGCCTCTCAAGCATAACAAGGAAACTGTGAGACCTTTTGAGTAGTTTATTTGCTTGTTCTCCAGCTCTGTCAGTCTTTGCTGAGCTAAGTTTTGAGGCAGTAGTGAAGAGACCTGGAATCTTGGCCAGTAGCACTCAGCAGGTGGAATTATGGAGCTGCAGGGAGCCCAGGTTCAGACAAAGCTGGCGGGCATCCTGCCAAGGCATGGGCTTCCCCAGAGGGTGAGGATGAACGGGCACAGCGTCAGCATTCCATAATTCCCCTTTAGCCTTCCCGAGGAGCGCCGTGGCAGTGCCCCGAGCCACAGAACCCCGTCCCTCAGGGAAGCTCCGAGCGGTGCGGCCTCCCGGGCCCTGCTGTGACTGCTCCGCCTTGCAGGTCCCCACTGGACTCACGTCCTCTTCACCTGGAAGTGGCGGGAAGGGCTGAAGGTCTACGTGAACGGCACCCTGAGCAGCGCCGACCCCGACGGCAGCGTTTTCTACGACTACGGCGACGGCGGGGCCGGGCTGCTGACGGGGAGCGAGGGCGGCGCTGCCCGGCGCGCCGTCAGCGGGGCCTTCGACGAGTTCGTCATCTGGGAGCGGGCCCTGAGCGCCCACGAGGTGCAGCTCTACTTCAGGGCTGCCATCGGTGAGTGGGGCTGCCTCAGAAACGCTCAGTGTGCAGGATTGGGTTTGTTTGTTGGGTTTGATTTACACACACTGGGACCGGGCCCTGAGTGCCTGTGAGGTGCAGCTGTACTTCAGGGCTGCCATCGGTGAGTGAGGGGCTGCCACAGCATTGGGGGGCTGCCACAGAAACGCTCAGTGTGCAGGGCCTGTGTGTGTTTTACAGAGGTGCAGCTGTACTTCAGGGCTGCCGTCGGTGAGTGAGGGGCTGCCTCAGAAACGCTCAGTATGCAGGGCTTGTGTGTGTTTTACAGAGGTGCAGCTGTACTTCAGGGCTGCCATCGGTGAGTGAGGGGCTGCCTCAGAAATGCACAGTGTGCAGGGCCTGTGTGTGTTTTACACAGAGGTGCAGCTGTACTTCAGGGCTGCCGTCGGTGAGTGTGGGGCTACCACAGTGTTGGGGAGCCCCAGCTGCTGAGGGGCTGCCTCAGAAATGCACAGTGTGCAGGGCCTGTGTGTGTTTTACACAGAGGTGCAGCTGTACTTCAGGGCTGCCATCAGTGAGTGAGGGGCTGCCACAGCATTGGGGGGCTGCCTCAGAAACGCTCAGTGTGAGGGCCTGTGTGTGTTTTACACAGAGGTGCAGCTGTACTTCAGGGCTGCCGTCGGTGAGTGGGGCTGCCTCAGAAACGCTCAGTGTGCAGGGCCTGTGTGTGTTTTACACAGAGGTGCAGTGAGGGGTGAGTGAGGGGCTGTGGAGACACCGGGGGCCCAGCTGCTGAGGGGCTGCCTTACAAACACTCAGTGTGCAACACCCCACGGCTGGCCCAGCCGGGACAGGCAGCAAGGGGCTCCTGTGGGAGTCCCAGCGAGGCTCATTTGGCAGATTCACACTGAAGGTTCCAGGGACAGAAAGATCCAGATCAAAGGAATGTCCAGGGCTAAGTTTGGGGTCAGGAGCCTCTGGTCTGAACACAGGGGCAGCATGAGGGCAGGGCAAAGGGCAGTGAGCCACAGGGGACATGGGGACAGACCATCAGAGATACCACAGCCAGTGGGGAAACAGGGAAAGGAGAAACCTTCTCGAGCTAAGGACATATATGAACAACAGGGCAAGAACCACGGGCAAGAGCAAAACTGAGGTAATGAACACAGGGCTGCAGTCACCCTGGAGGAAGCCTCTCTGCTCACCCTAAGCTGTGAGGCATTCCTGAAGCCAGTGGTAGATTCCCCCAGGGCAAAGCCCTAGAAGTTTCCCTTAGAGGCTCAAGGGCCTGACACCTTGCTGCTGAACATAACCTTTACAGGCAGAAGTCGGGTGAATGTCACTGAAATACTCAGCTGTCCTTGGATGTGCAGTCTTTTTTCCTTACCTGAACTGATAATAACATTGACTCACCTTTGCTTGTGAACCAAAAAGAAATTTTGGCTGAAATGTAATAGAAAATGCAAAGAATCAGGAGTAAAACAAAGAGCCCGGGCCAGCAAACCCTGTCAGTGCCTCGATTGATGTGCAAATAAATTTTTCATTACAAGAAGGATTATTGCTGTTAAGTGTGAGTAGCAATCAGAAAACATCCATCCTGGGAGTGAAGCCATGGGGCACCTAGAACATTCTGCTTCTCTGGGAGTTTTTACTTTCATTTATTTTTACAAGTTTCCCAAGAGCTAAAGCAATTACAGCCATACCTGTGGTGCCTTTGAACCCCTGGGAACCATCTTATCACAGAATTTCTGATGTGTGCCTGGGAATGAGAATGTCTGTGTTTGTGACCCCCCAGGTTTGATTACACCAATCAAGTATGTACAAAATGTATTTTATAAAAAAATGAAAGTGTAAGCTAGTTCATGTAGAATTGGAGTTACTGAAAAAGAAAAACCTCCTCCTGTGGGTATTTAATGAAGTTATCTCTCTGATTTGCCACAAAAAAATGTAGGAATTCCGCTTAAGTTTTTTTCATTTTAAAATATGTTTCCTTTGACAGTTGTCAAAACTTCTGATCGGGAGGAGTATTCATTTGGTAGTCATTTGATACAGGAAATAACTCTAAAATCTTTAAAAAGTTTATAATGCTCTGGTCATGGTGGAAAAAATGCTTTTGTATTTGGCTGTTGCATCTTTGACAACAATCGAGGGTTACTAAAACACTGTCCAGCTCAAAGCTGCCATTAATCACACCCTGATTAATGCAGCTCCAGAAGAATGTTCTGCTGCTAAACCCAAGAGCAGCAGATTTTCAAACTGTCCCAGCTCACCAATATGTGTGTCCTGTTCCACTGCCAGGGAAGTATTAAATAAATACAGAGAGAGCTCTTTCTAGGCCCCTGAGTGCTTGTGAGCCCTCAGCACTGCCCCTCGGACCCCTCCAGGTCCCATCTCCCCATGCCAGACCCTTCCCACTGAACCAGTCCTGTTCAGGGCTCCAGCTCCCCTCCTTCCCTCGGGACTGCGCTTTGGGAAGGTCTCCCTGGGGCTCCAGATCTCTGATTGCTGGACAGAAACGTTTGGAGCTCCCTTCTGAAACCCTGCTGAAAGTGCTGGGCCCTCCAGTTCTGCTGAAGGTCAATTTTTTAGGAGTTGTACAGAATTTTGCCTGCATCCCACCTCTAATCCCTGCTGATTTTTAGGAGGCTGCATAGCAAACTCCTTAATTTATACCTTGAGATGTTCATGCCGTGAGCTTCTGTGAGTTTGCTGCAATTTTCATGGCATTAATTGTTGTGTTGATAGTTTACTTTCCTAAACTCCTAGTTCACAGGTTTTTCAGTGTCATGTAGAACTATCAGAATGCTGTGAAGAATAAATGTATTTTATTTCAATTGAAAGTGGAGCCAGATGTGTGTTTTCTAGGGGCTTAGGAATTCAAATGTAAAGGGATGCCAGGTATATATTTTTTAATCAGTCAGAATAAGGCTGTGTTGCTACAGTATTGCAAATAAATAAAATCCACAGAACAGCAAATCTGTTGCTTTCAGTTAGAACTGATTCAGCCTGAGGTGGGAATATATATAAAATTATGTATCTGATATAAAAAATTTGTATTTGTTAACACTCTCATTTGTGTTTGTATTTCTCCAGGTGTGCAAGTTCTGCTTTCTTCAACACTTCCATGGTCTCTGATGACAACCACTGCAAACCCCGTGGTAGGACAGTGTTCAGAACTCTTTTCCACAATGGCAGAATGTGCATAAATCATGTAGTTACAGACCCTCCTCCCTGCCTAATTTTCTGTAATGGTATTTATTTTCGTACCTCAATTTTAATGCTTTTGGATATGCATAGGCAGAAGTTTCAGCCCCTATGGGAAGATGAGAGCACAAAGAAAATTCATTGTTAAATAAAATAGTTACTATATTTAAAAAGGAAAAAAAAAGTAACAACTTCTGAAGGATTGCTATTAACTTTGAAAATACAGGAGGTTAGAATCTCCTCCCTCTCCTCCCTCTCCTCCCTCTCCTCCCTCTCCTCCCTCTCCTCCCTCTCCTCCCTCTCCTCCCTCTCCTCCCTCTCCTCCCTCTCCTCCCTCTCCTCCCTCTCCTCCCTCTCCTCCCTCTCCTCCCTCTCCTCCCTCTCCTCCCTCTCCTCCCTCTCCTCCCTCTCCTCCCTCTCCTCCCTCTCCTCCCTCTCCTCCCTCTCCTCCCTCTCCTCCCTCTCCTCCCTCTCCTCCCTCTCCTCCCTCTCCTCCCTCTCCTCCCTCTCCTCCCTCTCCTCCCTTCTCCCCACTGGCTGTATGGATAGTTTGGGATCATTTGGGGTAGTTTGGGGTAATTTGGGATAATTTGGACGTTCAGTGCTGGCTGTGTCTCTGCTGCAGCTCCCCAACGCCTACCAGCCCATCATCTCGGCGCTGAGCCAGGACAGGGGCAGCTCCCGGAGCCCGAGCTCGGCGCTGGGGCGCCTGCAGAACGTGTCCTCCAGCCTGCCGCACCAAGCCGTGTCCGAGCACACGGCCCTGAGCCTGGCCCAGGTGAGCGCGGCCTTCCTGCACAGCCTGCAACACCCCGGGCAGCTCTGAGAGCTTTTGCTGTGTCCCGATAACATAAAGTTAGCCTGCTGGAAAGTGCTGGGCATCTAATTCCCTGATTTCAGCGGGCTGCGAAGCCATTATTGCAGTAATCAGCTCTGGCCTCGCTGCTGATTGTTCCCCTAAGCCTGAGGGTAATTCCAGAGTGACAAGGGCGCTTCACTCAGACAAAAAATACAAATAAACCTTCTGAAAACGACAGGAACAGCAATTGAGAGACTGTGTTAAAAGCTTAGTATTTGCAAACTCTAAAGCTTGGATTTCACGGATCACAGTTTAATATGTAGCGAAAGCCCTTCTAAAAAGCTTTAATACGTTGTTTCCTTTGTTTTCCTGAAAAATTTGTGTGGGCTCTACATTGCAAATGGAACAGCATCCTGCCAGACCGTCCCTGCTTCCCACATAATTCCAGCTGCTGTTTGGGGGCTCATTGCTGCTGTCTGCTGCTGCTTTGTGTGCCATGACAGTGATTTGCACACAGAAATGTGGGACATGATTATCTCTAGCAGAGCTATTTTGGGACGTAAATACAAGAGAGTCCTGATCATAGCACCGACTCTGTCATTTGCCTGATTGATGGTGAGGCTTTGTATTGTCTGCAGCTAATTCTCTGACAGACAGGCACTGAGCACGCGTGTGATTTTCTGTAAAGCTATCTCTGCCTGATTGTCATACGCCTCACAGCACAAGGAAATTTGATTTAAGTGATATGCAATAAACTTTCTGATTACTGACCCACGTTTATAATGAATTGCTTCTGACAAATCTGACTTGGTTGTTATGTGGTGTCTTCCACATTTCAAAGTGGAACTTCACTACATTTGTTCTCTGAAGGCTTTTTAACAGATAAGTTTAAGCTGGAAACATAGTTGGTTTTTTTTTTAATTTTCAGTGCAATTTTCTGTGCTCCCCTTTCTCCCTGTGTGTGTGCACATCAGCAGGATTTCTGTGCTCCCCTTTCTCCCTGTGTGTGTGCACATCAGCAGGATTTCTGTGCTCCCCTTTGATTTCCTGTGCTCCCCTTTCTCCCAGCACTTCCGCAGGGCTCCCCAGGGCTGGTGCTGGGTTTTGCTGGGCCCTGGGACGGTGCTGAGCCACCCTGGCAGTGCCCAGGGCCAGGCTGGACAGGACAGCCTGGGACACTGGAAGGTGTCCCTGCCCACAGAAAAGGGGCTGGAACGAGATGGTTTTTAAGGTCCCTTCCCACCCACTCCCCTCGGTGATTCTACAGATGTCAAAGGAGTTTAGATAAAGCAGGAGAATAAGTTCACTTTGGTCTGAGTCCCAGTGTTAGCTCAGCTGTAATGTCTGCACCTTGGGGTGGTGGGGCTTCCAATAAAATAACTTACCCTGAGAAGTCACCACACAGAACGGGGTGAGGGTGCTGGCAGAGAGATGGATCTGTGACTGGAATGGAAATGGGCTTGTCATCTTAACATAAACCTGACAACAATCCCAGCAGGGATCTGCCCTGGATCCTCACCAGGAGGTGTAGGTGATTAATAAATAATCAGGTTTTATTTGTCTTTTAGGCATTTTTAAAAGCTATTGAAGACTTTATGCTACTGTCCAACTGGATTGATGGACCAGAGGTAAGACAAGTGGGCTTAGATTTGTGATTTCCTTCAGTTGCATAAATTTACATGGATGACAACAGCACTGCTTGTCACTATTATTTTGTTTTCTGGGGCTTTTTGGCACTATGACTTATTTCATCATCTGTCATTGATGAAATACCTGCAGAGTGAATCCAGAAATTTCCTGAGTTTTTGCTTGAATCTTAAGAAAGCACAGATTTCAGAAGAGAGAGCTCTTAAACTGAGAGAAGGAGAAGCTAAAGCACAGGGGGGTCTTCATTTTAGGCAATGAAGCCTAGAATGCTCATAAGACAAAAGGATGTCTAATTGATTTAAGTTCTTAGCTTAATCTTAGCAAATCCTTGATCGTGTCTGGTGTAAATGGATTTCAGATAAAATAGATTTCCTTTTCACTGAAACATGCATCAACTCTGAGATTTTATGGATCAAGTTTCAACCTGGAGGGTTAAAGTAGCATTTATACTGAGGAGCATTTGAACAAAGATGACAGAAAGGCCAAGCTGTAGTGTCTCAGCTTGCGTTCCAAGAAAGATCTGGTACCAATCTTTATATATTGTCCAAAAACTCGTGCACAGTTGTTGGCCTCACCCTGCTGACTCCTGCGTGTAACTGGGTACAGGATGCTGCAGTCAGATGCTGATGGGGGCAGCGGTGGTTTGGAGCTGTTGTGTAACACACAGCGTTTGGGGTGGCACCAGCTGCAGAAGGGTTTTATCCCCTGGCCTGGGCAGGGGTTTCGGGGCGGGTGCAGCCCAGCAGAGCCGGTCCCTGCTGACAGCCCTGTGTGTCCCGCAGAGCCCGGCCGTGTTCGGCAGCCTCGTGCTCACCATCGACACCGTCATGGCTCACCTGGCCCTCAACCTGGACGGGGACTCGCCGCCGCTGACCCTCGAGGGCTCCTCGTCCGTGGCAGGTGGGGCTGGGCAGAGCTGCTCCCTGCCAACCCTGCTGGGCCTGCACCTCTCCCCTGCCAGCAGAGGAAAGCAAACCCCGGCCTTTCCCCCTGGGGATGCAACCCCAGTTTTACTTGCAGGAAGATGTCCCTGCAGTCAGGCTGGAGGTGACGGCTCTGGCGGTGCTTGAGCTTCCCTGAGGTTATCTGGGGAGGAATGCAGAATAACTGCTGTGTGTGAAGGATTGAGTAATGCTGTGCTAATAAAGGGCCTACAGCTCATATGCAGCCCGTGGAGGTTTGGGTGCTACAAAATATCTTTACAAGAGTTTTGCAAGAGACTGAAAATAATAGGAATAGTTTTGACCTTTTGGAGAATTTTATTTTACTGCTGGTTAGCATCTTTAGATCAGACCCTGATTTCATCTGCATCTTTGGATGCTACAGGTATCAAAGGTGTTTTATCTGTTCTGGCTGCCTGCTTTGCCTTGCTGAGACCCCTTTGAGGGCTGAATAACCTGAGCAGTCCCCAGAACCATCCATCACTGCCTGGATCTCTTGCACACTGGGATTCTCACGTGCAGGACTGAAATAATGCCTGCAAATGCCAGTGCAAGAGTGCTGCTGAGCTGCTCCTGCCCTGGGAAGCTGTCTCTGGGCCTGGGGAGGTGATCCATGCTGTAATAACTGCACAAACCACCTGCTCTGCCAGAAGGAGTCAGAGCTAAAAGGCAGTTTTGGACGTGGGGGATTTACCATATTGTCTGCAAACATCTGGGCTTTAAATACAAGAGGTGCAATAGCTCTTAGGGAAGTCTGGTTCAACAGCCAGGGAGGTGCAGAGGCTGTTGATTTGCTGATGTTTTTGTTTGGGTTATCACACAGATTACGCTGTGCTCAAAATGCATCCTCAGAGCCTGAACGTGTCCCACTATCGATTTCCATCTCGAGGGCAGAGCTATATTTCCATTCCCAGTGAAGCCTTCCATGGAAAAGGTAAGGAAAAGATTAAGGAGAGAAGTGGACTCGTGTGCACAGGGTATCCAAAAATGATTTTGCTTTAGAACAGGTTTTGGTTCACTTTATTTTTCTGAGTAACTGATTTGATCCCTGTGGTTTGCACTCAGCCTGAGGAAGCAGCAGTAGTCCTGTCATACTAATGAGCAATTAATGTGCTGGAGTTTTCACATTCGTTGAATTAATATTGAATAATAAATCTGAGCAACAGAGACCGAAGCCATTTAATCCTGACGCATTTTTACATCAGAGAAGCCATAACTTTATATATATATATATTTAAATATCTGGTTATCTTTAAGAAAATCTAGGATGTCAGATCAGGTATTATCTATCCCTTCATGCAAAACTGGTCTTTTATATAAAATTAAACTATAAAGTGACAAATTTAAGCAATAGCAGCTACAAGAACAGAATGAACATAGACTACAGTCCTGGCAAAAAGGCAGAACTCAGAAATCCATACCTATGCAAAAATTTAAAAAATCTTGAAAAGAAGCATGGCTAAATTCTGCACCTTTAGTCAAGACTCTAAAATAATGATGTTTGAAGTTAATTATCTATGTTAACTCTGAGACTGAGGGAACCCATTTACAAAAGCATCTACCTCCATCCTCAAATCTCTGAAAATCTGCCTTGTGTGCCCTTGATTCCAACCCACAGAATTTACTCTGCCTTTCTGCAGAGGGATGGTCGGGCCCTCTTTGTGAAGTGCAAAGTTAGCTGAAAATAACCTGCAGTGAGAAATTCTCTGATAATTACTGAACTGTCTGCCTGATTTGTGGTGACAGCTTTGTTTCTTTGCACTGGCAGGAGCTCTGGCTGGAGACTGCAAGTCCTCCCAGGTTTGAATAACTATAATTGCAAACCAACTTGTAATGCCAAAAATAGCATGTGAGAGGAGTTTTTTCCTTTCCCACTTACACAGTTCCTCACTGTGCAGATTTTCTTTGATTTTCCAGAACATTGTCGTGCTTTGTATCCTGAAATGATCCAGGGCATTCAATGTTTTACCCTTTTCCAGCTAAAGCTCATTTCTGAGCAATTTCAGCCTTCAGGCCACACTTCTACACTGTCCAGATGAGCTAACCTAAAAAATCTGTTACTTCACCTTAAACAGCTGACACTACAAATACTTGGAACCCAACAAAAGGGATAGTAAAAGACATCTTTGTGGCTCACTCTGAGAAAAAACACATCTGTCTCTTCACTCAGATGCTGGAGAGCCCAAAATTCCCTGGAATGTGGGCAGCAAACAGAACATTGGGACTGAGTGCCTGGCTGGAGTTTCATCAGCTGCCAGTCGGTGGAGGTGGTGGCCTGGAGACCCTGGTGGCTCCCAGGGGGGCATTGCAGTGTCCTGCCACCCCTTCTGCTGCTGGGGGGGTGTGTTATAATGGACAATTGATGGCTTTAACAGCTCATTTTGGGGGTGCAGTGTGCAGTGCAGGCATCCTCCTACTGTACTTTTGGTGTCTGTGCTGTACAATACGTTCACACCTTTTCACTTAACAATCAGAACTCTGCCAAAGCAAAGATGTGGAGGTCTGTGAAGTCAGGGCTCCCAATGACCACAGAGCTCCAGCCCTGGCAGAGTTCTGTGCTTGGGACTCTGAGGAGTAACCCCTGTTCCTCTCCACAGCCTGGATCACCATCGTGGGCCTGCTGTACCACAACATGCATTATTTCTTCCATAACATCAACCCCATGGACACCAAGTAAGTACCTGAGCCTGTTTATGGCCGTGCTGATACACCTTTACACAGCCATGTCTTTATCAGCTGTAAACAAATTATAACCCTGCTTCTGCAGTGCTGAGGGCGTGTGGTCAGTAACTAGAGAGAGATTAAAGTTTACATTACGTGTTTTATTTTAGGTTGCAATAACATAGATTCCCATAGCGACATGTTTGTCTTTCTTTGTCTTCTCCTTCCATTTATCAGATCTGGTACTAGAATTTCATAATTTAATCTGTCTCATAAAAGGGAATTGCATTTTTTCTCCTAGCACATATGAAGATAAAGCTTGCACTTAAATAAAACAAGTAAGAAAACATAACATCCCTCTTTAGACAAAATCTGAATCTTAATCCTAGAAACCCATAAGGTAATTTTATAACAGGAGACCAGGCAATTCTTTAAAGACCTTTTGCTTTATGTACTACATCAGTGGAATCATTAGCAGATCAGTAAATGCAGAGCTGTATAACCCTCTGCAGTTCATCTCCCCGGGGATTTCTGCAAGGCCGCTCATGCAAACCACGGCCCGGTCCTTGTGAGCAAGTGCAGGGCCGTGTTTCCCTTTGATTTTCTCTGGGGTGTGTGGATCAGTTTGTGCTGCCAGACCTTTGGCTGGGTTGCTGCTGGCAGCAGGAGAGGAGCTCAGCTCAGCCAGGGGTGGCCTCCCTGGGCACTCCTCAGGGCCAGGAGCCCCTGCTTGGCTGATCCAGATTGATCACACCACAGTCACACAGTGAATGGTAAATGGCATTTCTGAATCAATACCAAGCTGTGCTCTTGTTTGCCCTGCTCCCTCAAGAAATGGATGCTCAGCAGGGGCTGTGAGGGAGCTGTGCCATCACTGTGCAGTATTTTGTACTTACGGGAAGAAACCGAGGCAGTAACTAATGGGAGCCTATGTTTTTCAAAGAGGAGGTTGAATGCAATTCATTAAGGTAATAAGATGTAATCTCAATTTTTCAAAGGGAGAAAGAGAATTAAAATGACCCTGACTTGGGTCAAAGTTCAGCAAACACAACCAGATTAAAGATGCTGCATATCAAAGCTCTGTATTCTAATGCACTGTCACAGATCCTGGGGCTCTGGGACAGCAGATGAAACAGAGATGCAGTCTTTGAGTGCATCCCCTGAAATCTGTGGGGCAGGACAACCTGCAGATCCATTCCAGTTCCCCTGAGCTGTGTTTTGTCTTCAGCACTCATTTTGAGAATGAAGGGTCTGCCCTGTCACAGTGTTAACGAGGAACACAAAGACGCGGGAGAGGAAATGTTTCCTGGATTTTTGTAATTAATTCAAGCTGCTTGAAATGTCTGCAGTGTGTGATGCACTACACGATCGTGTCTATAAATCTGTAGATGCAGGTCTGCCCAAACCAGCATCCAGAAAGGTAATAATTCAGGGAATGCTGCCTTAGCAATTTTTCCTCTGTGGAACCAAACCCCAGGTACTCAAAGATGTTTTAAAAATAAGTATGCACTTCTCTTCTGCTTGCTTTTCTTTTTTTGTGCTCTATTATTATAACTTTTTTGCTTACTTTTCAGTAGAATAATTTTTTTTCTCAGAGTAGTTTCTTTTAAAGGATTTCTTTTGTGTTCCTTCTACAAACACCTGTAATTTGAAACCTGACCTTGTTCTTTTTTTTTTTGTGGTGGAAAGCCAAAACCAAAACTCTTGGAGCTTTTTGCTGTACAGACAGATTTTCTATTTTCAGGCTACATAAATATAAGTTTCTAAGGGGAGCAACTTCTGATTTTTTATCCAAAGAGAATGAACACAGCAATGTTTTGAGCCCATTCTGCTCCTGTTCACACACAGTTTGTGTACATGTGGACCTGACACCCAGGGCCAAGGTGAAGAAAGGCTTGTGCAGGCGCAGAAACACCATTCCCTGCTTCTGATGGGGATTTGTCACACTTCAAAATTCACCAAGGTCTCTAAAGTTAAAACAAGCAGATAAAGGGTGTGGAAAAAGCATCCATGCTCTTAATCTGTGTGGGAGAAACCTCAAACTGTTGGATAATGAGTTTAACTTCAGGAGTCCTTATCTGAACTTAAATTTGTCGTATCAGAGTAGCAAATTCTGCCTTCAGGTGAACAAGTTCCATTCCCAGCCAGGTTACTGGGAGCAGAAGTAATCTCTGGTACTGATGGGGTTTTTGAGGTCAGAACTACGGGGTTGTGCTAAATGGGTTCTGTTCTGTGACCCTGCCAAGGAGCAGAGTACAGTTATTTGAATGTCTGATATGAGTTGGGTTTTTACTTTTTTCTGAATTAAAAATAAGAAACCGCTGCAGACAGGTGGTGGGTGTCACCAAGGTGGTTTTTCATTTACTTTCAAACTGGCCCTTTTCCAGTGGTGGGCTATGTTTGGAAACCCAGGCTGGTGGTTAATTCACCAGGGCTCCAATTTCTCATGGTAAAACCCATCCATCCATCCACCTGCTCAAGATACAGATGACAGCAGTCATTTAATCCTGCACAGTTTGTGACTGAGAGTAAAAAATTCTGCCCTGAAACCAAATGGATCTCAGTTACTCCTAAATGTGTGAAAATGCCAAACTTATAAGTTTTACCTTAAAATAAGATTTCTTATGTACTGCAAAATAACTTCCCACTAGAATAAACGCATTTCCAGGACTAATCAGCTGTTTAGTCAAGTCCAGCTCTTTGTATTGTGACCTTTCTTTCCCTCTAACAAATCTAACTGGCCATCATTTATTTTTCAAGGTAAAGCTATAAATCACTTCTGGATGCATTCCTATGCTTATGTGCATTTTGTCTGTGTGTCTCACACACCGATTTATCTGTTTGATCAGCCTGCCTGAAACCCCCTGCAAGTTTGCTCCTCACTTTGCTCAGGGTATTGTTTAGATCCCTTCAGAGGATTCTCTCTGATTTCCTCAAACGCTTTCAGTAAGGCTTGTAAACCTTTGCAAAGAGGAGCAGAGTGGAGGAGGGCCTTTGCCCGCAGTCTCCAGGGGTCCAGAGCTGCTCCCTGTGCTCTGTGGGGATGCTCCCAGTCCTGCAGGACCCTTTGGGGCCAGACCTTGCTGCCCTACAGGAATTCACTGGCTTGAATGGAAACAGGAGGTCCTGTGCTCCTTTGTTGTTATGTGTGAACTAAAAAACGGTTGTTTCTCTTCTTTCTTAATATATTTTATATTAATTAATTAATCTTTCCAAGGATTGCTGAAGCTGCTGCCTACAAAGGTTACCTGATCTCAGCCAGCAGTGCTCTCATCTCTCTCAAAGTGGAGCCCGTGCCCCAGCTGTCCTCCAACCTGTCAGGATCTCCTCTCGTCACCATCCAGCTCGCCCACAGGCTGGTAAGTGAGCTGGGACTGCTGCTTTGGGCCTTTCTTTGCATTTCTCTCATGATTTTTGTGGCATTTTTAGCAGCATTTCTGTTGCCATTTGTGGCTACACCATTATGTATTTCCCAGGCTTCTTTCTCATCACTGCAAAAGGCTGATCAGTGCTGGTGCTGGAGGAGAAGGTGCAGTGACCAGGGCAGCTCGAGGCCTTTGTTTGAGTGCTCTGGGTGTGTTTGTGCAGTGTGCAGCAGACTGGGGTGAAGTGCTGCTTTCTCACTGGAGTGCTCAGTAACAAGAATTCCCTTGTGGTTTTTGCTTTTTGATCTCAGTCCACACTGAGATAACTGCAGGGTTTTGATGGTTTGATGTCAGTGGAATGGAGAAGAGTTCGGGCTCCAAGGTGCTGAGAGGAGGCATTGCAGCATCTCTGACCCACTTACAGCCTTGAATGGCAACGGCAAGGAAAGATTTAAATTCTTAAACATTTCCTGGAATACATCTCTTAGATGTTCTTCTGAATATTTTATCATATTTTTCTTTTAAAGCTGTTTTCAAGCCAGCTTTTCTTCTTTCTGTTGGGCTTTTGATAAAGCTGGAGTAAGCTACAGCAAGCAGGAAGAATTCCTGAGGCCCAGGAGTGAGGAGTGCTGTTTTGCTGACAGTTTTTCACACTGAGGACTCCTAAATGTCCCGAGAGGCCTCTTAGAGGTGGGCGCTTGTGAAGAGTGAATTTTGCATAGATCATTTACAAAATGCACTTTGCTCTATTTACCCAGGTCCCTGTCATGCTGTAGTTCTGATGATTTACTAGGAGGCTCTTAGACAAACCTGTGTTTTTTTCCCTTTTCTGGGATACAGATAGAAATATTACACTTATCAGGCATCTTTCCTGAGTGTGGTGTGCCATGGCTGGTGGTGCCCTCTGGAGCAGATCCACCCAGACCAGCCTGTGCTTTCCTTTGTGTTAGAACAGAGCTGGCTGCTCTCCCAGAGCCCTGCTGATCAGCAGTGCAATCACAGTGTACGTGGAGTTTGACAGGAGGACTGCTTGCCTCTGACACCTCCAGCTTTCAGAATGTAATTGCTCGTTTGGCTTTTAATTCATGGTGAATTTAACACTAGGGAATGGGTGAATAGATGATTCCAGCTGTGCCTGAGTGTGCCCACACGGGGCCAAACCTGTTCTCTTGTGCACTGCTGTGCCTCCAGTGAATTCCATGGAATCATTTGGAACAATATACGTTTAGACAACTGTAAATTTACTTAAGGAAATGATTTCAGCAAGTTTACAGAAGTAAATACCAGTGAATTTACTTCAGCAGGTTGGGAAATGGCTCCTCATCCCTGGAAGCTTTCAGCTGACAGCAGCACAGGTCCTTTCTTACTTCAGATATTCAGATACTTCAGATATTACTTCATTCTAAAGTGGTTTCCTTTGCTTGAGTAGGGCTCCTCATGGAATAAAAGTAGAATTTAAAATGTAAAAGAAATTCTGGCAAGATCATGGTGTTAAAGTAGGTGCTTTAAAGAGTAACAGTCAAGCTATTTATCTAAGTTTGTGATTGAATAATATGTTTAAACTAAGAGCATAAAGACTGGCTCAGAAACCTATTTTATCCCTTAAAGTACTGCAGTAGTGTGAGAAACATTTGAAGTGGATACCATTTCATTCTTATAGCTGTTTGTTTGTTCCATATAATGTTCTCAGTTTAGCAGAGGAAAGTATAATAAGAAATGTAAAAAATACCAAGTCCAAACAAATAGTTTTTCTTTATGGAAGTTTGAGCCTGACTTCTTAATTCCTCTTCTTCTAATGTGTGTAGGAAAAATGCCAATCACTGAGCAACAGAAACCCAAAGAAAGTTGGAATAAACCAAGTCTATTTTAGGAAATAGTTACAAAGACAGTGCCTGTGAACTGAATATCACCTCTTGAAACAAAACCTCACAGAGCATTTATCATTCCACGGCTTAACTCCGGGTGAGTTAAACCTCCCCTTAGGCAGGGGTTTCTCTGAAACTCTGCATTTCTCCCATAGCTCTGAGGAGCTGGCCAGGTCAGCGATTTCTGGTTTTGAACCACGAGGTGTTCCGAACCAGGACTAATGTCCAATCCCCCAGGGGAGGATACAGGGAATATCTGTAAAGGATGTGTCAGCGCTTCCTCGTGTGGAGAGCCCCGGGGCAGAGGCGTGCCCAGCCCGGGCAGGGGCGGCAGAATGGGAAGGGGAGCTCAGAGTTACTGGAACCCTGTTAATTCAGGGTACCTGGGCCAGGGAGAGCAGACTGGGCTGTGCCAGGAGGTGTTGGCTGCAATTGCAGCACAGTCTCTGTGACCAATGAATATATTTAATTTCCCTTTCTCATCAGCAAAATTTTGCCTGAATTAAGTCCTTTAAGAGACAAAATTTAATAAATTAAATTGCAATAATCAGTTGTTATTCAGGAACACACAGACAATTTTTGACAGGTTTAAAAAGTGGTGATGCTCTGCTCTTCACCAACTCGGATGAACCACTGTGTTCAGCAAAACAGATCGCAGAAATTCACAGAAATCCACCAACACCTCCAGGGCCTGGGGGAGGATGTGAAGGCTGATGGTGGTTGGAGGCTGCAGGCAGCTTAGTCTTGACCTGTCCAGATGTTTTGTAGTGAGGCAACAGTACATTTTGTAAAATGATTATCTGAAAAAAAAATCAGTTTCTAGCAAGATGTTTTTCATAGCAGGAGCAACTAGAGAAGAACTAACATTTCACTTCTGTGATCCAAGAAATTACAGCACAGGGTAGAAATTTAGAAGAGATGAATGTCAAGGCTGAAATGCAACACAATGTGCTCTGGAAAAAGTCAGAAGAGGCAACAGAGGAAGAAATTGTGTCAAACGGCACCAGTATTTTGTAAAAGCCATGAATACATAGCACAGACTGTGTAGCATCAACCTTGATTTCTGCCCATGCTGAAGTTACATTTTGATGCTCTTGGGGACAGAGTAGCTGTAAATTCTCGTCTTTGAGCTGGTAGGAACAGCAGCAGGGTGTAAATGCAGGCGCATTCGGTACAAAGAGGGCACAGAGGTGTCAGGGAGAAGAAGGTGATGGGACAAGAGGGCAGCAGGCACAGCCTGGGTGCTGCCACAGCTCTGTGGGTCCCTCACTCCTGACTGGCACTCCAGAGAAAATTGCCTCACATCTGGAAGAAAGCTTGTTGTACACCAGTTTCAACCACTTCGAGTTTTCTCCAGGGCTTTATTTTCTCGTTCCTATTTGCAGAAAGGGAACATGTGCAGCTGCAGTTTTGGAGAGTTACGAGCTCCTGGCTGCTGCACCCTCTGTGAGAGTCCTCACATGAAGATTAGATGCAAATTGGGAATTCTTAATGCAGCTGCTTTTCCCTCAAACATAGTTTGGGGCAGTGCCACTTTAGAGAATTGTTTGATTCTGGGAAAAAAGGCATGTTTTGCTAAGATGCTACAAGTCGGGACTAATTTAGCTTTGTTTCATCTCAGTCCTTGGTCCATTTTAACAAACACAGTGCCAGGGGATTTGTGAGGTGTTAATTGTTCCTACCACACTCTTGCCCTGGATGGTTGAACAGCTGCTTCTGCCCTGGTTTCTGAGGGGCTGCCTCTGCTCCTGCCCTTTGTGCAGTTCCATCAGAGCCTGCTGTGACCCTCCCCTCGTCCCTGAGCCTCTGGCAGCTTCTCCCCTCCACCATCCTCCTCCCTGGGCAGCTTCTGCTCCGTCCCCTCTGCTGCAGTGTTGTTTGCCCAGCCTGCAGAGGCAGGGCTGTGCGGGAGCAGAAGCAGCACAGGAATTCAGGAATTTGGGAATTCGGGAATTCAGGAATTTGGGAATTCGGGAATTCAGGAGTTCAGGAACTCATCCTGGTGCTGGGTGCAGGCTCACACAGAGCTCCACAGACCCTGCCTCGCCCAGAGCCAAGCGCTCCTCATTTGTCTCCTTCTCACCGAGCTTTTAATGGGGCACTGGGACTGCTGCCTTCCAAACACACCCAGACCTCATTCTTTCTCTCTCTTTTTCCTGGGCATGCAATACCCCGAGGTTTGTTTAACATCATTACTGATAAGAAAATAAAATAAGGGAAGAACCAATTCCCGTTTGTACGCAAATATTAGTGCTACCATGAGAGAGACTAATCAGTGTGGAGCCAATTAATTTTTATGGCAAGTTAAGTGTTGGCTAATTTATATATTGATTGAGGGAAAACAATGAATCTTGCCCACATCTGGAGAGCATAGGTAGAATTTTTCACTGGCTGGACTTTGACAGAGAGGACTTGACAAAAATGCAATTAAAACTGTGACTCTTGCAGAATGTACCACAATTAAGCAAAAAGAAAAATAATAATAAAGCTCATGATTTTAAAATCAATGCAAAGTTTGGCACGTTTTTACACAAGTTAACTCCTTGCTGTAAAGAGTGCAGGAACTCCGTTGAGCTCACATGAGAAAGGAACACAGCTGCAGTTGTGTGTGAAGCACAAACCTGTCCCTGCACTGGAGGGTGCCCTGAGGGCAGCTGGGCTGGCACAAACTGCTCCAGGCTCTCACAGGGCACCCACACGCTGCAGCCACTCTTCCCTTCCCCAGCCTGGCTCTCAGGTACAGAATGCATGAGCTGATTGCTCAAGGAGAGATCTAATTAATAAAGCTGCAAGGAAAAAATATCCTGTGGCACTTTAGATGGGCTCACATTAAACTGTGTGTGAGTTATGCTGCTCTTTGTCAGCATTTTTTACAGTAGACTTTTTATTTGCCTGAGGACGTTTTAAATAATTTCAATAGCAAGGACTCCAGGAGCCAGTGCTGTCTGTATTCTTCATTCCTTGTTCCTGTCTGCTATAATAATTGATATCAAATACAGCTTGAGCAGCCAGCAGAAGAATAAGTTTGGAGAAAGCACCAGACACACCAGGGAATTTAGTTTTCCTGAGTGATTTTGTAATTATTCAGCTACACTGATGAAATCTTACTGATTCTCATTTGTTATTAGGGATGGCAATTCTACCCTCAAAAAGTTTTGGAATTTCAGATTTGGGAGAAATCTTTTTTGTTTGTTTCTTTGTGTTTTTTCCAGGTTGACCTAAAAATAAGTTTCCTTAATTTTTGCATATGGCAGACATATGGTAATTTTCTATGAGTATTACTTAAAGACCCTGAGAAGTGGATTTTTTTTCTTTATCAAGAAAGTCAGCTTTGTGATGTAATGCTATTAATTTGCACTCCAACTAATTAAAAAGCTAGAACAGTGTTGAAATTTTTCTTCTAACCTCTGATTTCTCAGTTTCACCTATGTAATGAGTTTGTGATTCATACAGAAATTTTCCCCTAGATTTATTCAGTGTTAAGGTCCTGATTTCTGTTGATTTTGATACATGAAACTCTTTGTATTGACATGATCTATTTTCTGGTCAAACACTTTTGTTTGTTCTTGCCCAAACTAGGGAGAAAACGTCACCATAGTAATGGGCTGAGGCTTTAGAGGGACCAGGTTCTCACGTGGAGTCAGGCAGCAGAGCTCACAGGGGGAATAAAATGGTGCCAGTTTGGACTAACAGGACATTCCCAGGTTCCTGAGCAGCCACGGCACTTCCAGAATGGCCAAAACCTTCCCAAGGTGGCTGCTGCACAGCTGGGGAGCCCTGCAGTGAAAATGCACCAGAGCAGGGCTGTTATTGCAGGCACATGGAAGCTTTGAAGCTTTAACGGGTGCAGTGCAGTTGTTTGATGAATGGTAGAGCACACTTCGGGGACGAGGTTGAAATGTTCCCTTTCTTGGTCCTGCCTGCAGGGTTGAGTCCTCCTGAGCTGTCACCAAGGAGCTGTGACAGCTCCAGTGTTTCTCCTTGGCAGAGCGCTCGGGCTTTATGTAAATTCCTTGGAGGAGCAGAAACATTTACATTGAAAATCCGCCAAGAGTTAGACAAAGTGTGAGTGGGGGCCAAGGAAGGAAACCATCCAGGGAACAATGTGGTGTAGCACAAGGAAATCCAGCACAAGCCCTGCTGGTGCTTCAGAGGAGCAGTGTTTGCTCCGGGAGCAGCTGCCAGTGAAGATCAGTGTGCAGCGTCCTCTGGGGACACAGCTCTGCAGGGTGACCCAGGCTGGCAGCTCTGTCCCCTCAGAGCCTGGCACGGGCAGCCCGGGGACACCTCCTGGGCAGGGCTGTGCTGAGAGAGGGCCAGGCGGGGCTGGGGCTGCACCCGGGCAGGTGAGGCTGCACCCGGGCAGGTGAGGCTGTACCCGGGCAGGTGAGGCTGTACCCAGGCCAGGTGGAGGGAGGGCTGCACCTGTGCAGGTGAGGCTGTACCCAGGCCAGGTGAGGCTGTACCCAGGCAGGTGAGGCTGTACCTGTGCAGGTGGAGGCTCCTGGAGCCGTGGGGCAGGAGCAGGGCTCTGCTGAGCAGCCAGGACAGGGCCAGTCCTGCCCTTCCACCCTGCTGGGCATTTCCCACCAACGTGATCTGCTGCCTTATTTTCTTTTGTACAGTTCTCTTTGGGGCTAAAATGCACAGGAATGCAAAAGCAGCCTGGGAGTGGCCGGCTGGGGGTGAAATTGGGATGTGGTGTGCAGATAGTTCACTATTTAAGTCCCACAAAATCCTCTGAAGGCAGCGTGGAGGGAACAAGCTCCTTCAAAATGTGTTGTTAAAACTGATCACTTATTTTAAGAAACACCACCCTGAAGTACGTGATGTCACTTTAAATAATGTATTTCACAGTGAACCACACAAACATCAGACCCAAATATATCCTGTGAACATAAAACCTGAGGAATGATAGAAGTATTTCCCATAAAAAATTTATAAAGAATTTGCAGAGACTTGGTGCTTTATTGTGGTAAATTCTGTACCCAAGGGAACAAAAGCATAACTTCAGTATGTAGAATATTTCTCTATTGTGTATTTTGATTCTTCATAGTCTGCAGGCTGTTGATTAGCTTCTTACTTCCCTCGATTTGAGTATTTTGTATATCCCAGAACTAGATTTACATATTTAAGCTCCTTTTCTGGCTTTCTCTTGAGGAAAGTTAGAACTCAGTAAATATTGTCTAAAAAAAACAACCATAAATATTCTTCCACTTCAGAAAAAAAAAAGATTTTGAGTTTGCTTCCTGCAACAATCAACTAGCCAGCAGAAAACAAATGTACTGGCAAGAATATTTAGCAGAGCAGCAAATTTTAAGTAGTTACAGAAGACTGTTCCTGGAAGGCAGACTCCAAAAAGGAAGCTGTGACTTTTTTCCTAGGTATCTACTATTTTATTGATGTTTTATACATAATTGCCTGACTGTCTTCACTAAAGATATTCAAACACTCAGAGATTTGCTGGATTACATATAGTGATCAAATGTTTAAAGGCAATTAATCAACAAAAGGACTCTGTTCCAGTGCTTCTTCTCAAAGAGAGGCTTCCCACTTTCCTGCTGCACACATTTTATCCTGATACTTGCTGGTGTGCAAGTCTTGTAGAACATAATCTTATTATGTGATATCTAAGCTTCTGTGTCTTTCTCCTTGTATTTTCATTTGATTCATTGAGGAATTTCACTTTCAGGCCACAGCTTTTGGCTCTGACTTTGCAGTGCATCATTGCTGACAAGGAGCTGGTTGGCCTCTGAGCCTGGGGAATATTCAGCCAAGCTGTTGCAGGTGTATTTGCTGCCCCTCGGTCTCAGTGAAGAGCAGGCAGAATTCTTCCCGGACCTTTGAGGGGTGAGGGGAGAGGAGGAGCAGTCACTCACTGCAGCTCCCGGGGGCTGCAGGGGCAGCTCAGGAGCTGTGCAGGGCCAGGCCTGGGTGTTTGGGTTCCCAGCTACCCTCTCTCTGAACCGAGCTCACCCTGCCTCATTCGAGCTCCTGGGCCAGGCTGTGTTTGAGGGATTTTCTATTTTAGCACCCCTGTGACTCTGTGACTGACCTCTCTGTGTCTGCACAGCAGCCAGGCTACCTGAGCAGCCATGAGGAGACACCACTTCCTCCAGGAGACCCTCCCACACCAAAGTATTGGCAGTTTAGAGGGTTTGGCTGAATTTTTCCTATTTGTCTTGATTGATAAGAGATCCTGCAGCAAGAAAGCTCTGGATTTGCTCAGTTAAGCCCTCCCTGCGTGTCCCCTGGGCTGCAGCTGCAGGGCAGCACTGCAGGGAAGCTCCGTGCTGCGAGCGTTACTGAGGGGGAGCACTTGGGGTAACCAAGGAACCAGAGGTGCTGCTCGTGCCTGGTGCAAAGACTGCACACATGAGAGATGGAGATTTATATTTGTGATGACAGAAGCTTGGATTAGTTGCTGAGGAGAACTTGCCCCAATTTGGATTTTCTGTAGTGTGCAGGTTTTTAAGCCTAAGGAATGCATTTAGAAAGATAGAGAAAAAAAGTTAAAAGGGAATGATACTATAAAAGTCCTTTATTTTTCCCCATATTCCGTCTTGCATGACTGAACTAGATTTTATGTGTTTTGATGATACCACAAATGTGACATTTGAGCCGAGAGCTATGGAGCCTTGAAAATAAAAATGTGTCCTGGAAACACTGATGGATCACTGACAAGGCTGGAGCTTCCAAACTGGTGGGAAATGATGACAAGCCCTGCATACAAAAGGAATGGTTTCAGTCTGAGCTGCAGCCTCTCTCAGTGCCGGACACTGCTGTGTGCAGGACATGGGCTCAGGGCACTGGTTCTGGGCAGGAGACAAAGATGTGTCACCAGCTGCTCTTGGTGCCAGGCTGCCGCCTGCAGAGCTCGGTGTCACTGCAGTCACACAGCTCCCGAGGGGACCAAGCCCTGGCTGCTGCTCTGTCCCCAGGGGACCGGGCCAGGCTGAGCCTGCAGCAGCAGGGACTCCTGCGCTGGCTCTGGGCAGGGCTGGGGCTGCAGGGGCTGTGGGTGGGCTGAACGTGCAGGGCAGGGTCATCCCTGTGCCCGTGCTGCAGGGCTGGGCTGGGCCAGCTGGCCTGCGGGTGGCTCAGCCACGTCCAGCTCAGGAGTCAGAGGGACAGTACAGAGAGCAATATTTCACATTTTCTACACAGTGTCTCCCACGACAGAACGTCTGCTAACTCCAAGAAAACATAAGCTAAAAATAAAGGTAAATTTCAGAGCACTTGGAAAAAATTATGCAGCTTAAACATATGGTCTGATGAAAGTCTAAGTAGCTTATATTTTGAGAACTAAATATAGATAAGTGTATTCTAGTATACTCTACTTAATTTGAGAGTATGGCAAAACTACAGCTCTGTTCTCTATTGATGAAAATTGGTGTTACACTGCAAATCTTATTGGCAGAAGGACAAATGTGATCAAAACCTCATTGCTGCTGTGCTGTGTCAGGGTGTGATGCTGCAGCTTTGTGCTCTGCCCCTTTGGCTTTGAGCCCGGCCCTGCTGAGGAGGACCCCGCTGGGCGAGGCTGAAGGCTGCACAGGGAGCCCACAGAGCTCTGTCAGGGCAGGGAGATGCTGCTGGCTGCTGTCCTGGCTGGCCCCTGGCTGACAGCACATCAGTAATTTATACCACAGTGATGATACGTTGTAGTGCCAGTAACTTTTTATAACACTCATAAAATTCCTTATTCCTGTGGGGAGGCATTCCTGCAGTGCGGGCAGCCAAGTGATCGCTTTCAGATGTCACTGAGGACTGGGACGTTGGTTCCTTGCCAGCTCTGTGTTAGGGTGACCAGATTCTCTAGGCTCCAAGTCAGGGAGGAGTTCTTTGGAGAGCTGGAAGGGGGAGGAATGCAAACCCCACCTGGGATATCTTACAAGGCTTCAGGCAAGCCAGGGATCTCTTTCCCCTTTCTCACATCTGCCTCTTATTCCTCTGCCATACCTTGAAAGTCAGATCCTAAACAACTGCATCAAACAGCCGTCACCACCTGCTGTGTTATTTCATTTAAAGTCACTTGGGTTTATAATTTAATCCTTGCTCTACATTCCTTTGGTATAATATGTGTAAGTATTTTCCAGGGTTCATTCTGTGCTGCTCATGCCAGCTACAGAAACTCTAGACTTCAAGAAAATGTGAGCAATGAGGCAGTGCCTGGTGCTGCCAGGCCAGGCTGAGGCAGGAATGCACTTGGAGAGCACCAGGCCATGGGGATGATTTTTGTTATCATTGGAAATGTGTGCTAAATGAACTAAATACAGCCCAAATCTCTCATCTGCTTAACTGTGCCAGTTCTGGATGGGTCAAGGAGTAAAAATCACCCCCAGGAAAATACATGGGCACAGGTGAGCTTCAGTACCTGGTTTGCTTTCTGTTTGCTTCATGAACAGACAGTTTCTTTTGAAATCCTTTTTGTTTACTGGTATAACAGAATAAAAGATGTTGGGGAAAGCTTCAGGTTTCCTGCAGGAGGGTAACAGAGGTAGAGGAGCCTTGAGGTGCCCCAAGATTCTCCAGTCACTCCTTGTGTTTGCTCTTGTGCTCTCATTTTATGATATTTCTAAGGTATTTGTGAGCTTTCTTTCTAACATTCTGCTAAGTGATTTCCTGTCTAAACAATTGCATTATTACTGCAATAACAGATGTGCTTATTCCTACAATTAAACATTGCAAAGCAAATAGTTCTGAAACACCTACAGATACCTATATTTCATTTTTCCCACCTAATTGGTAGCTTGAGGGTTAATGATCTTGATTCCAAGGTCCAAAACTTCACTTGAGTCTTTCTGTTGTGTTTGATCAAGGGTGGGGTGGGCTGTGATTGACTTCAGAGGATTTGATTTAAGCTATTGTGGATACAGCTTGTGAAACGCATGGGAATAGATCTATAAAAGAGAATGGCTATTTAACTATAAAATACATAAAAGACTGGAGTCAAGAAAGGACTTTTGCAGTGACATCCGAGTACATCAACACTGAAATAATGCAGGTGGAGTTCCTGGATGTGTCAATTCCTCCCAGTTAATGTAATTACAGCTTACACAGGTCCCTTAGGTGCAAGCTGGAGAATTCGGGTCATGTCTCTGCTCCAGGCAAAGTAAAGTTTCTTTTTCCATTCCTTCCTTGGAATAAGTAAGCTGGAGAATATCTGAGAGTGGGGAATGCTGTGGTCCAGGTGAGCAGCTCTGCTGTCTCTGTGTTCTCTCAGCCTCAGGAGTGTTAGCAGAGATTGGGAATGCAGGATTATTCCGGGGACAGATGCATATTCCCTCTGGACTTGTTTGCCTCCCACTCCACAATTCACAGTACAAACGATGTAGCAACTCAGCAAAATTATTGCCACACATTTCATTCACGTGGACTGATGTTTTTCTAAGAAATTGGATTGTGCTTTAATGTTTCCTCAACAATTACCCAAAACTGTTAGTGGTCCTGGCCGCAGTCCAGCTCTGACTAAAGTGTGAATCAGCTGAATCAGACATTTCCAGCACATTCCAGAGCTCGGGAGAAGATGTCCTGGTTCTCAGCAGTGTCCCAGTGCCACCATCACCCCGAAGAGCAGCTCCAGTGCAGCCCAGCCTGTCCTTGGGGCAGGGTTTGCCCCCAGACAGGGATTTCTGCTCCAAACCCACTGCACTGCCTGCCAGGAAACTCTTCTGGTGTGGGAGCCTTGCCAAAGCCTGCTCAGTGTCCGTGAATTGTCACCCAGGCCTGGTGCTCCCTTCACTCCTCTCTGTGCCCTGAAGCAGGGAAGGTGGAGTCCTGCACAAAACAATTGAAGAAATCCCCCAGAATTACATTTCTCTGTTTCTGCTGAGGGTGAACTAAGATCCCTCACTCAGATTGCTCAGCTTAAAAGGATTATACTGAAAGGAACTACCTTTTAGTTTTTAATATATATTTATCTTCTTCTTATATTTTGGAAAAGAGGAGAAGTGACTGTTCAGCTTTTTTACCAGGCTCCAAAGACCTTTGTTAGTGCACCCTCTCTTCAAAAGCAGCACTGGTGTTCACAGGCTGAGAGGAGGATTTTGGAGGCAGACGGGGAAGGATCTGTGCAGAACACGCTCAGGAATATCTTCCTGAACTGCTCTTTTATTCATTCAGATTCAGAACTCTGGATGGGCTGAATTAGGTGTCATTTGTACTGAAAAGATTAAATGGCTCTGGCAAAGTATTTATAAACCTGTGTAGTATTTTAAAAATGGAAGCTTTTTATTTTGGCATTTTAGCATGGAATCTATATTTCTTTTCAGGTGACATACTGAATATGAATGTTTTCAGTGTTGTGTTTCAAAAAATGAAACAAGACTCAGGGTTTTGTTACATACACGTAGTGACATTGTATTGAAGGAGAAAATAGATATTTTGGCAATCTAGAATGTGTTACTACTACAAGTCCCTGCCTTGTTTTGTGTGTTGATCACTATAACCAGAGTCCTCAGCTCCTCGCTTCACTCAGCTCAGTGCCTGAGCCACCTTCTACTGGTCTTCAGGAACTTCTGGTTTTCTGTGTCTTGTTCCATGAGCAGCAACCTGACAGTGCCTGTTGCCTTTGCAGACCAAATGCTGACAAACCTTCCCTAAAGAGTTTTCAAGGTGTGGTTTGCATTGTGATATCCCACTCAACAAGAAAAAATTTAATCAGCATGTTTAAAAATTATTTTTGTGTATTCTTTGTGACATTTTTGGATCTTTTTTTCTTCTGTTTTCTGTGAATTGTGATGGATTTAACAGAAAGCTGTGCTGGAGGAGTTTAGCAAAATGTTTTCATAACATTTTCGTTCACCTGAGACAACATGCCCGTGAAGTTTGATATGTGAGTTTGAAAAGTCCAAAGCAGCTATTTGCATTCTCTTTCTTGCTGCTCTCTCCATGAAATCCGAGTTCCATTTCTGTGCTGCATGCCAGGCTCTGGCCTGGATCAACAATGGCAATTGCATAACACAACCTGATTCTGGAATTGGAAGGCAGAGCACAGAGCAGTGTCTGCATAGGTAAATAGAGAGGAGATGGATACTGCATTCTGCTCATAACTCTGCAGTCTGAGCTGTTTATCTCTGAATGTGTGCTCAGAACAACACCAACAGCCCTGAGACATGCATGTTGGACACCACATTTCATACCACCCAGGAGATTCCACACTGGGAGAGCAAACAAACAAATGAAGTGAGCGTTTGTTGTGGTGCGGTGCTTGGCAGACACAGCAGGAGTCACCAGCAGGGATAAACAGGCAGTTCTGTGTGGGAGAAATCTTGGGCAATAGCTAAGCAAGCAAGATAATTTAGGAGAAATGGGGTATTGTAATCAATCCCTGCTGGTAGGTAAGCACTGCCTTGATAAACTGCAAGATGAATCAACCTATTCAATGCCATCTGTATAAAATTATAAGATGGATAGGACTGAAGGGATAATAGAATGCAAAATAAGACTCAGTAAGGTGCAGCAAATGTACAAGGCCAAAACTCTGTGAGAAGCTACATAATAAAGAGAAATATATGCAGAGGCCAGCAGCTGAATGTATTTGCACTGATCAGGGCCCATATTTCTGTCTGGAGTTTGCAGGTGTCAGCAGCTTTGAATGTATTCACCTTTCTGCAGCCTCTCAGACAGGCTGAATCGTGATTGTTTTCGTTCTTCAGAGGCAAACAGGATATTTAATGTCCTCTCACAACCACCAAGCAGGTCTAAGGTGTTCTAAGGCACCACTGTGAAAGTTTAAAATCTGCTGTTTACCAAATGCATAAAGAAAAGGGTGAAGATGAAGTGGTTATTTGAGGAGTAAAATAATGCAGGACCTTTTGGGAAGAGCTGGAAGATGGGATAAGCCAGGAAAAGATGGGAAAGATGAGACTAAATCAGTCAGTCTGTAAGGCATAGAGAACAGCAGGCTATTGTAGGTGTCCCACCAGATCAGGTAGAGGTGTGTGAGCCTTCCTTCAAGGCTGTTTTAGAAATGAAGCCTTGTGTAAGGGTTATACAGGACCTGTTACTTCCTAGGGATAAATTCAGGTTCTTTTGAAGTATTATCCTAAGGTTGGTTTACTCTGATCCATATTGGAGATGGATTCATAAATTGCTTTGAAACATGTTTTAAAAGAACAAAGTACAGCTACTGAGAACGTGCTGGGGCCCAACAACCTTTTCTGTCTGCCTCAGCTGCCCCTGAGGTGCCCTGCTATTCCTCCAGCAGAACTGCTTTGTGTTTCCTCTTCTGAAAGCCTCAGTCAATAGCCAGCTTTGCCTCAATGGCACAGTGCAGTGTTATTTTAAACCAGCATCTCCCTGTTGTCATCAGTGTTGGCTCCGTCAGAAATTTGTCATGCCAACCGTGATTTTACAGGCCATCATTCAGAGGTTTAGTTCAATCTGAGGAGTTAACTCCTATCTAAGGAGGACTAAGTGTCTGACCTGGGGGTTGTTAGCAGAGCACCAGATGTCACTGCTATCCCCAAACAATCCTGGTTGTTAATAGTTGTTTGTTTAATTGAGGTGATGTTCTCTCTGTCTGGATGATCATCAGCCTTATTTATCCACAAAAAAAAGAGACCTCACCTTTTAAATTATCCTTCATGTCTTTCCTCTTTTCCCAAGGCTTCAGAACCAATCAAGCACTGGCAGTTGTATAAATACAGCTGATGGGGAAAAAGCTGTGCCTGGGGAGGGGTCCTGGGCAGACTCCCAGAGGCTCTTTGGCAGTGGCTGCAGTGTCCACTCACCTGCAGTGTCCACCCACCTGCAGTGTCCACTCACCTGCAGTGTCCACCCACCTGCAGTGTCCACCCACCTGCAGTGTCCATCACCTGCAGTGCCCATTCACCTGCAGTGTCCATCACCTGCAGTGTCCACTCACCTGCAGTGTCCACTCACCTGCAGTGTCCACCCACCTGCAGTGTCCATTCACCTGCAGTGTCCACCCACCTGCAGTGTCCATTCACCTGCAGTGTCCATCACCTGCAGTGTCCAACCACCTGCAGTGTCCACTCACCTGCAGTGTCCACCCACCTGCAGTGTCCATCACCTGCAGTGTCCATCACCTGCAGTGTCCACTCACCTGCAGCAGTGTCCATCACCTGCAGTGTCCATCACCTGCAGTGTCCACTCACCTGCAGTGTCCACTCACCTGCAGTGTCCACCCCACTGCCCCTTCCTGGCCCAGCCTCTGCTTTGTGCCCTCAGAGATCCACCAGGAAGGGGAGGACTTCTGCTGCCAGCACTATCAGAGCAGATAAACAGCACTGTTTTTCCTGAATTATGATACTTTGTGACTTAAAGTTGTTTGATGATCTTGGAGGTCTTGTCAAACCTTAATAATGCTATGATTATCTGATATTGTTACTGTTTTTTTCTCTAAGCCCCTCTCAGCCTTAGCTGGCCCTGTTTTTCCAGTGTTCAGGAACACAACTGACCCATCCCAGGAATCTCACCTCAGGCACAGCTGCTGGTTTAAACTCAGTCCTCCTGCTCCAGCTCCTCAGCCCCCTTGACTGGGTCCTCCCCCAGGTTAGAGGGGTGGTGTGAGGAGCTGAAACCCCAGTTAGCAACACCTGAACATCAGTGTGTTATCAGCTTTATTCTTATCCTAAATCCAAAACACAGCCCTGGACCAGTTACTAGGACAAAAATTAACCCATCCCAGCAAGATCAGGACACTGGGCAAGGACCAGGACACTTGCTGTCATTGATTAGCAACCAAAATGCTGAATTCACATTGCACAATATTAGTAAATAAGGATCATGAGGGACAGTAAATCCCCCACGCCCTGGTCATAATTTATTTTAAACAGCAAAACAAATGAAACCAAATTAAACTCATAAGTCATAGTATGAGTGGCATCCAAAAAAATGTCAGTCCCAATAAAATATGACAAATAAAAGCATTGGCATAAACTCCAAGGATTTATATCACTGGCACCACAATAAGGCTTTCTTTAGTTGATCTTGAGACATGACTCAAAATGTGAAGAATGAGAATATAAATATAAATAAAGAGATTTTTTTTCTAAATGCTGAAAGGGTTATTTTTAACACAGTAAACATTTTCATTTTAAGTTAACACTAATCAGTGCAATTAGAGGATCTTTTCCGTGGGTTTAGCTGAATCAGTTGAAGTATTCAAAATAATCTGTACAGAACTGTCATGCAGCTGGATTAAATAGATTATTATACTAATCAGATTATAATAACCCAGAGCATCATTCACAATCCTTATAATGAGCCCTTGCTAATGAGTTTTGTATTACTTTTCCTTTGATATAACATTTCTAGGAGGAGAGAATTTATTTTTCAAAATATAAACTCTGCACTCATATTTTTTTATTCATGGCAATGAGTTTTTGTTCTGAAGCACCCAAGATATTTTTCATCCTTTAATTAAATAACATCAGTGTTCAAATAACAGACACTGCCTGTCAAAGAATACAGTGCAGTCATTCAAGTGATCACGACCAGAATAATTACCCCACAATCAAGCTGTAATTTGCCTTTTCAAGTAGACTGAATGATCCAGATTGATTGAAAAAAAAGGAGCTGCTTTTTTTGGTAGAAAATAAGAGAGTTCATTTCACATTCTACATTTTTTAAATAATAATTAATCCTGAGATGTCATTTGGCTAATCTGAAAAAGCTTCTGACAAAGCCTCAGGATTTGCCTTTGTAGCTTTAGGCTTGCCCTGGTGGGAGTTGGGACTGGGTGTGTGTAAATTCATCACAGCACCTGTGGCCTTTCCACAGCGAGATTGGTCTTGTCCTCAAACCCTGCGGAGTTATTGCATCCAGAACCCCGACCACGCAAATTGCTGGGTGTCCCCATCAGGCCCCTTCTCCGTTTCCTGGCAGTGACAAATTCCCTTCCCCAATTCTCTGCTCCCATTCTGATGCCAGGTAATTGGCAGAGCCCCAGGGGAATCCTCCAGCTACAAGGGTCTGCAGGATTTTGCAAGGGGAGTTGCCCTGGGGTCAAGCTTCCCAGGGAGTGCAGACTGCTATAAAATATGCTGAATTCAGAAGGGTTTGGCTTTCTTACCCTGAGTTAGAACATGGTGCTGATTTTCTGTTGCCCTGCGCTTTGCAGCTGTGTGAGCAGTGAGCGCTGTGTAGTTCTGCTCCGGCATCTGAGGCCTTGCACACAGGGAAGTGAGCAGACAAGGGTCATGGGTGCCTTTGCAGTAATTGGTTATTTTCAGTCCTGGCAATATGAGGTTTTTCTTTTTTTCTTTCTTTTTTTTTTTTTTTTTTTAAAATCTGGCCTTAAATTTCTGGTTAATCCTGATTTTTATGAAATGTTAATGCTATGCAGGACCTCTCTTCAATAGGTATCTGTATTTAATCTGAGAAAATCATATTGTATTATCAGAGAGCAGAAAAAGCTGACAGACAAATGGCTGTTTTATGGAAAGCTGGGAGAGATACTGAAAAATGTATGTAGAGAAAACTCTAAAGCAAACAAAAGATTTGGCCAGCAAGTTAAATTATAAGGGTAAAGTTTAAAACCATTTCTTCCAGAAACCCCTGAAGGTTTTGTGGAATAAGGTAATTTCTTCAGTTCTGACACTGTAAGAGCATAGGAAATTGGAATTAAATTGTTAAAAATGAGAACTATGTAAACCTTTGCTCAGACTCTGAACCAAACAGTTCCTACATTTTGATGAAATTCAGAAGATGATATTGTCAGCTAACAATGCAGAGCAGGAGTCTGCACTGCTGGCTTTGTGCTTGAACTGGATTTAAAGGCTGTGGAAAGAGCTTTTCATGTGGCGTTTCTGGTTCGTGGCTGCCCAGGCTTTGGGGTGAATCTCATGCAACTGTCACTCCCAGGGGCCTGGAAAAGAGGCAGTGTGTGTGCCAAGTGCCAGAGATGCTCTAAGCAAACCATGCACTTTGGGAGGCGTGTCCCAGTTTTCTGAGCATTCTAAAGCTAAAATAAGAAGAAAGACTGGAAATTATCTGGTTTTGGTAGAGTTCATCTTTCTGCCAGTACACCACTCTTCTTTTTTTTCCGTTTCCTGTGATAGTCCTGCTCCAATTTTAAATAGAACCAAGCTGAGCCATCAGAAAATCTTTGTCCCAAGTAGCTCTCAGGGACCTGCCTGTGACACAAAACCTGGAAGTTCTGCTGCTCTGGAAGCAGTTCAGGTGCTTCATCTCTTTCCAGCTAAGCATGTAACCCCTCACAGGCTCTTTGCTTTTGTTCTAACTCTCTGAAACAAAAGTGTGCATGATCCTGGGCAGTATTCTCTTGTTTTCATTTGTTTGACTGCAGTTTTTTAAAGGTGTTGCTGAATTAAAGTGTAAATTGCTTCCATTTATAATAGCAGTCCTGAATATGTAAATCTGATTTCTGTAAGGGTGAATATTAAGATGAATCTATCTGCATAAGAAGCTTATTTTCATATATTTACCCCATGCTCTTACTGCCTTATGGTCCCTCAATTAGGGCTTTCATGGTTCCCTTGATCATTATGTTTGTGAACTGCAGCTGCATAAAGTGAGTGCTTGTGATCACAAAAGGAAAGTGAAAAGATCATTTTACACTGACCAAGCCTTTGATATCTAAACCCAGTTTCTGGATCTGGCACAATCTACCTCTGTAACTTGGGGCAAACTGTTGAATTGTAGTTGGGTCACTTGGATCACATACAGAGAAGTATGGTGAATTATCTCAAGAAGGGAAATAGAAAATGATAATTCAGAATGATAGTTCATCTGTGTGATGAACAAAGACGACATTTCAGCTTTTTTTTGCTCTTAACTATTCTGTTCTCTTTAGCTGCTTGTCTCCTCAGAGCTGAAAGTGTGTGTGCTCAGTGCTTGGCAGGCTGGCACTGGGCACACAGACTTGGCACAGAGATTTTTGGATATATTGCTGCACTGATGGTTGGAATTAATTGGTAGATAATTTATGATGTTGTTCCTGAGAAGTCTTCCTTTTCCAACACACGTATTTTAAAAAACCCAAACAGCTTCCCACCCCCACCTTCCCAATAAGATCTGAGCAAGCCACTGGCCCCAGTACTGGCCGAGTTCCCCTGACTGCACAAGTGCAGGAGCTGCCTCTTTATGCACTGATGTTATTCTGCAGTAAAAGCAGGTGGAGATAACTGCAAACAACTTGGGCGGCTCACAGAGCTGCTGGTTCCCATATGCCACAAATATTTTACTGTTTGGTCTGTGCCCATTTCTCATCATATTTGGATCAGACATTTATTATTCAGCTTGTTAGTAGGATCTTTGGGGAAGAAACTGTTATGCAAAATAAATCACTAAGTTGTAGCTAAAATTGTTTCCTAATGATTTCACGATTTCAGCTAGAGCTCCTGTACACTGTGTGATGTCAGGGAAATAGCTGCTCAGAGGAGCAGCCTCACCTTTGCTCAGGTGTGTGCTTAGTTTCTGTGATTCATAGAGGATTCACACGTGTTCTACTTTATTATTATTTATTGTAACTTTGGTCTCCTGGAGAAACTTGAGGGGAAAATTTATTCTCTTTTAAAGTCACCATCTTCACAGAAAGAGACTGAAGGTGGAAAAGCCACTGCATTCCTTCCAGTTTCTACTGTAGAAATATGCTCTTCTTTTTCTCTTTCCCTCCATTCCTTACCCAGATAAAGAGCCTAGGGGTTTTTGTAGCAGTGCCTGGTCCCCCTGAGCCCTGGAGGGAATTTCCCCCTCTGGAGCCCTGGGCTGGGCTCTGGAACCCCCTGGGAAATCTCCTCCCTTCACCCTGTGAATCCCTGATCCTGCTCTGAGCCCTCTGTCTCTGCTGACACTCTGGGCAGTGCTCAGGGAAGTAGTGCCCAGGTGAGCAGGATAAAATGGTTTGTTTGCTTTGACTCAATTTCTCTCAAAGTCCCGAGAAACCACTGAACTGGGGTGGAACCTTTCTCCAATCCAGAAGTTCACAACATTTGTTATTTTAGTCCTTTTCACTCGAAGCAGGAGCAGTGCCCAGTTTCTCTGCTGAGTGTGCAATGGCTCAGCTCAGTGCAGATGCTCGAAATGTTCTCCAGCAAACTGCAAATTCCTCCTCACAGAACAGCAGATTGTACTTTTGGGAAAGGGATACAGCTGGAACCCATGGTGGAGATTAAGGAGTGGGAAGGGCCCTTGCATACAGCAACTGCTTTTCTTTTAGCATTCCCTTACACAAGCTGCTCCTTTGAACACAGAAGTTCGCACTTGTGAGCATTAGGGTAATCTGTACCTGAGTCAATCAAAACCAAAATGCTGGAAAATGGCATAACCTGGAAAAAAACCCAGTGTAGTTTTGTAAAGGACCCCACCTTTGTGCTGTAAAGGATTCTGGTGCTGAAAAGCCCTTGAGCTGGCAGCCCCTTCTAGTAAGGAAATCTGGGGGAGTTTGAAGTCTCTGAGGGTGTTAATAAGGAATTTTGCTGGCTCTGTAATTGAGACAATGGTCCAAAACTCCTTTGAATGCAGAGAAAGCCTAGCTGGCTTAAGTGGGTTTGTGATCAGGCCATGAGTTGTGTAATGAGGTTCACAGGCAGGTTCAGCTGACATACAGACACAGGGATTATGTTACAGCTCAGCCTCAGTCCCTGCTGCACCCACCCTGGAGCTCCTTGTGGCTCCAGTGCAACATAAAGAGACTGAAGATTATGGCAGAAGTCATAAAGAGCTGCCTTAGTGAGCCAGCTGTCAATAGCTGCTTTTCTAGGTAAGAGACATTAGAGGTGAGATGTCCCTGGAACGTCCTGACCCACCTGAGACATCGGGTGTGGCCTTGGGATTCTGTTGCTCTTCCTGCTCTGCTGAGGTTGAACATGGAAAGAACTGGGGGATTTTGCCAAGGCAAACCATGGGAAGAGAAGTAGGAGCAAAACTCCAGAAAAAGTTGGGTTGCATCAATATTTTGCTGGCAGGAAATAAGCAGAAATGAAGCATTAGTGTGTAAGAAAGAAATAAGAGACCTGACTGTGCTACTGAAGGGCTGCTGGAAGTGCTCAGAGGATCCCTGAGCTGCTGTTTGCCCTCCACTGTGTGCACTGGGTGCACCTGGCTTAAAATATACCCAATACTACTGGGTAGCACCAGAGGGGAATACAACATGGTCTGAAGAGGCATCGGGGAAATTCTGTGGGTAAATAATGTTTCAGATAGGATTTTGCTACTTTTGAAAGCTTTATTTTCTTCCCTTCCTTGCAATTCTCTCTGTAGTACTGTGAGACAGGAGAGAGCTCCTGGTGTGCACGGCTGAGTCCAAGAGGAAGAAAGGGCTGTGCTTTCTCTTCTCTCCTCCCAGCTCTCTGTCCCCTTCCTCAGGCTCTTCTGCTTTTTGATTCTGTGTAGCGTGAGGAGCCCATAATGAAAGGCTGGCCATAAACCAGAAGATTGCCTTTAAATTATATTTCTTCTCTTTGTGTTGATGCCCAGGGCTGTTCCACTCTAGTGCTTTGAACTTGTGATTTATGAGTGTGCTCAGCCTGGGCTGTCCCCACAGTGATCTGATCCCCACCAGGTGAGCTGCAGGTTTATGGAGTGCTTGTGTGATCCCCCAGAGACAGCAGCAAATCCTTCTGAGTGCAGGGCAGTCCAGGTCCCAGTGATTGCCTCCATGCCCCTGGTAATTTACTGTGCTGCAGAGAATCCTAACACATCTCTGGGCAAGGTTGTTTTGCCCCTTTCTGCAGTTTTAGAAATACTTGATTTTGAATTAGTTACTATGAGAGTTTGTGAAAGAGCCTCTCACCTGTGAGATTTTTTAAATTACCATTTTTTAATGAACCACCTTTTGTGTCGCTCTGAACAAGCAGTGGGTGATAAGGGCAAAGGGCAGATAAGCACAGCATGTGCCATTTTTGGTTATGAGGGCACTAAAAGGGTTCTTAAATTGTAAGTCATCGTTGGAAGGAATCTCTTGACTAATTTGGGTTGTGTATCACTCTGTGATGGGTTTGCTATAATCTCTATTAAAATAATACATTTATTTTCTAGGCTGTCAGCCACTTATTATTTATAAAGAGGTCTTAATTGGAAGTGTTGTCCCATTGGAAATATTCCCATGAACACTCTCAAGAATGTTTCCAAAAATAACATGTTCAGCATAAGAAGGAAATCTTCATACTCCGTAGCATAAAACAGCCTGAACTCCCCACCCTGAATGTTGGGAAACACTGTGTTCCTAAAAATGGACTGTCTTGCTTTTAGTAACTCCCAATCCCAGCAGGAGGATTGTGCCTGGCCCCCTGTGGGGTCACCGGGAGTTTCCCTGTGCGTTCAGCAGGAGCAGCGTGGGTGCCTCAGCCCAGGAGAGCTCCTGGCATGAAGTTTGCTGAAGATTTTGGATTTGGGGTTTGTAACTTTTCTGATGGACTACAGAACTATCCCAGTAAATTAAATTGTGCATATGATTACGGTTTTATTAGATCTAAAAGTAGTTCCACTGCTTGTGTAATGTACTTTTCTTAAAGAGGAAGCAAGACAAGAAAAGACACCAACTGATTTCCGGGGTGGCTGTGTCCCAGGAGCTTTCAGGAATGTCACACTCAGGTCCATGTGCAACCAGTGGCCACTGCATCGTGACAAGATGCTTAAAAGTCCAGGTTGCCATGAAGAGACATTTCCCTGGAGTGCAGGAAAGAGAAAGGAAAGGAGCATAGCAGTGCTGCCATTGAAAGGAGAGAACAATTTCTCATTCTTTGCCCATTTAAAATGGTTGTACTAACTAATAGACAAGTGAGTTTGGAGACTTTGCAAAGCTCTGATGAGCGCAGCTGCATTCCTCAGAACATTAGATCAGTTTCCAGAGGGACCCACCGCTGATCTCAGAAATCTTGGAAAAACTGAGCTGCAGGCCAGCAGGGCTGGGAGCTGAGTAACTGCGGAGGTATTCACGTTTTATAGCAGCAGATGCCTTCCTGTGGCACCTGTGACCTGGCTGGGTGAACCGGCCCACAGCAGCTTCTCTGTCCCCGTGGAGAGGTTTGGGGCTTTGCCCCCATCCCTGCCCTCCCTGCCATCCCTGTGGAGAGGTTTGGGTGTTTGCCCCCATCCCTGCCCTCCCTGCCATCCCTGTGGAGAGGTTTGGGGCTTTGCCCCCGTCCCTGTGGATAGGTTTGGGTGTTTGCCCCCATCCCTGCCCTCCCTGCCATCCCTATGGAGATGTTTGGGGCTTTGCCCTGTCCCTGCCCTCCCTGTGGCACGGTGGGGCTGCTGTGCCCACCTGCACACCTCCTTTAGGGAATGCTCGTACAAACCCTCAGCTGGGGACAACCTGATGCTATTTGCAACCTGACAAAAGACTGAAAGCTTGAACATACTCCCTACTTTAAAACTTACATCCTGGTTATCCCAGGACAAAGCCCCTGTGCTGAAAGGAGCTGCCCTGCTTGTGCTGCTGGAAAGGGGGCCCTGCCACGGCCTTGGTGTGGCTCCTGCCATCCCAGGGGCTCCTGGCAGATGCTCTTGCAGCTCTCCAGTCGCTCGGGGAGGCTCTGGCTCTGTGGGGAGATGGTGCTGAGCCCTGCGGTGGGAGCAGCCCGGCTGTTTTCTGCCACTGCTGTATCAACAAGCACGTCTCTATCTGTGCTCTGGCTGGGGGTGTGCACTGAGCTCACTGACTCCCATTTTCTCATCTGAAAAATCTGCACCGTGGCTTAGTCTCACATTGCTCAGCTTTGTAGCTGGAGTTAACGCACCAGGCTTAATTCCAGACTGGTTCTCATCTCGTTGGATGTGGTTGATGCACACATCAAATCGTTCTGGCACCCTGACGCTTCCTGTGAATGAAAAATGACACGAAATAGTTGTGTGAATTTCATCCCCATTCATGTAACAGACTAAAAGACAATTCATGTTTGGCAAATGCGCAGGGATGGGAGAAAAGATTCAAATCGGAGCAGAAAAAATGTAAATGCTCCCAAGAGAGGGTTTTTTCCCACAACGAAAAGAAAAAGTAAAAAGAAAGCAGTAATGGAAACTCATCAGCTTAATCCTTGAAAGATCTGGTCAGGAGAGTGTAATATCTTAATGAGGTGCTAAGATCTAAGCAATAGCCTTGCAAGAGGGTGTGTTAGGTCTCTTCGCAGCTCATGAGGCATTATAGAAGAGTTTTATCTCCAGATGAGGATTAACTCCAGGCCCAGCTGGGCGCTGTATCTGCACAGATCAGCTCCTTGTCCCCCTTGCCGTGGCTCCTTTGTTTTATTTATTGACTGTACTTGGGATAGCAGCTGCAGCTTATTAACGCGATAGAAAACTTGCGGTTTTGTGGGGGTAATTTTCTGTTTTCGGATCATTTTCACTCTGTGGCTGCCTGTTCGCTAGAACTGGAGCAAGTGAAGCAGTGGGCGTGTGTCTCCACCCAGAGCCTGGGCATGGGCTCAGGGAGAAAAGCCCCTGGTTCTGTGCGCTTCGGGAGGTTCGGCTGGCCCTGGGCCCCGGGAGGTGCCCCAGCCCAGGTGAGCACTGCGGGCCCGGGCTGTCCCGGGCCAGGTGAGCACTGCGGGCCCGGGCTGTCCCGGGCCAGGTGAGCACTGCGGGCCCGGGCTGTCCCGGGCTGTCCCGGGCCAGGTGAGCACTGCGGGCCCGGGCTGTCCCGGGCCAGGTGAGCACGGGCTGTCCCGGGCTGTCCCGGGCCAGGTGAGCACTGCGGGCCCGGGCTGTCCCGGGCCAGGTGAACACGGGCTGTCCCTGGCTGTCCCGGGCCAGGTGAGCACGGGCTGTCCCGGGCTGTCCCGGGCCAGGTGAGCACGGGCTGTCCCTGGCTGTCCCGGGCTGTCCCGGGCTGTCCCGGGCTGTCCCGGTCCTCGCGGTCCCCGCAGCGCTCGGCTGCGCTCCCGCTGAGCCCAGCCGGCCACGGGAGCCGTGCTTCAGTGAGACATCACAGTAAATCCGCGGGGCAATGGATGTGAACTGAAACGGAGAGACGGGAACGAACCCGTGAAAAGCCGCATGGGAAAAGCGAACTGGAGAATAAAACCCAATGTCCTGAATCCAAGTGGCTTTTTGATTACACAAAATAAACATTCCCTTATCTCACCTGGTGAGCCTGAATATCTTGTCCTTAAGCAAGCATAAGTTTTTTGTAATATTTTCCATTCTGGTTACAACAGTCTTATCGCAGAAGGACCGAGCGCTGACTCTTTCTGCCAGCATGGTCGTGAGCTGTGGCATCGCTCTGGAATGTTTCTCGTGCTCTGTCATTATTTATCCTCCATCGCTCCATGGACCGCCTGTCCCACCCGCTCCCGGGAGAGCAGCGGAGTCAGGGCAGGGATAAATGACGATTAGCAGCTAGTCAGGGGATGTAAGGGCTGAAAGGGTCCATACGGAACAAAGGCTGCCACTTATAATTCACAAAGAATGTGAGGCACTGCCCTTCAGAGGCAACATTCGCATAGACAGGGTTTAATGCAAATGGAAAATGCTAACATATAAATCCAGTGCTAAAAAAATATATATTAACAACCAACGTACTGAGTGGTAAATATTTGTGCCATTAAGCCTGGTACTCTGCTTCTGACTTGAGCTATTAAAACTCCTCCTTAAGCTTGCTTTAAATCATGTCTTCAAAACTCCCTTTAAATCATGGTCCTTTGTTTGGAAAGGAATTACTCTGCAGATGGATGAGGACAAACCAACAGAGTATCTTACAAAAGCTTGGGTTTTTCCGAAGCGTAAATACAGAGCTGATCAAACTCTGCCTGAAGCTGGCCAGGAGGGTTCCAGCACCCAGAGGAGCTGGTGTTCTTCAGGAGCCAGCCCAGCTCCTGTCAGTGTGTTCGTGTCACACACCACGGCCCTGCTCCCCTGCTTCCCGTGCACACCCACAGCAAAAGGATTTGGGTGCCTGTGCCTCGGAGTCTTTGTTCCCTGGGTGCTCCCTGGGCCCCTGCTGCTCTGCTGCCACCTCTGCTGCACCCACGGGCAGGTGGCACCCAGGGCTGGAGCCCTGGCAGAGCCCCCCTGCCCGGGCGGGGCTGCAGAGCATCCCTGGAGTATCCCTGGAGCATCCCTGGAGCATCCCCGAAGCATTCCCAGAGCATCCCCAGAGCATCCCTGGAGCATCCCCGGAGCATCCCCGGCCCCTCCTGTGTCGCTGCTCCGCGGTGGCCTCGCTCTTATTCCTGCTCCATGCGGGCTTTTGGCCACATCAGGCACCCCCTGCTCCCAAGGTCACCTGTTCCCAGGAGCAGCTTTGTCCCTGGAGGTGAAGGGCAGGGGATTGCAGCCTATATAAAGAAGATGAAGGCACTATTCCCAAATATTCCGTAAACAGTTCATTATTCCTCTTATTATCATGCAGAGTAAGTGAAATTTTAATGTTTCACTGCTCCAGGCTGTCAAAGCCCTTGTGCTCTTCAAAGAGAAGGGCTGAGATTTTGTTCAATCTTTGTGAAGGAAAATTAGGGCATCTTTGTGCTTTTTAAAAATGTGTTTAGAAAAGGTCATACATACAGTTTCTTCACTTGGAAGTCTACCTTGGGGTAACTACGATGTGCCTGTTGTGTGAAAAATTGCCTAAAAGGTCTCTAAAGCCTTCTGCATAATAAATATGAGTCAATATGGATTGATTCTTCTTCTTATGACTTTCACTCTTGTAGGTAACAGATGTTTGCTAACTCAGATTTCATTTCTGGCTTGGCAAAGAAATGTGTATGACTGAAACCAACAAGGGCCAGTGGGACTCGCCACTGCCGCTGGATTTTGAAGCTTTGTGCTGTTTTTGAATTCAGCACAACTTCTGGCTGTTCTGGTGTTTGTTATTTGCAGGTGCCAGGGCTCTGCTCTGGGTTTCAGTTCCACCTGGGCTCGGTGAAGCCTGGTTACCAAACATGCAGGCAGGGCAGGCTGGGCTCGGGTGCCTGCCCAGCCCCGGGTGCTGTGGCTCGGGGGCAGTGCCAGCTCCACCCCGCTGGGGCTGGGCTGCCCCAGCTCCTCGTTTGTCACTTAAATTCCCTCTGCCTCGGTAACGTCGGGGCTGGGAATCACAACTGCAGCTGAAATGCTGAGTGCCTTGAATGGTTCTTGTCTGATGCAAATGTTTCTCTTCTTAAAAAAATAATAATAAAAAAAAGCCTTCAGAAGGGAAAGTCCAGGCACTGTTTTGGAAACTAGGAATTATGGAAATACTGCCTAATAGGAAAAGTATTTTTTAAACAGATTCTCCTGTGTGCATCCCTTTAAGGGATTCTGGTTTGTGCCTGCCTTCTGGTCCCTGTCACAGCTCCTGTCATTGCCTCCACAACATTTCCTGTGTCAGCTCTCTGCTGGGCCTGCAAGTTGTGTGGCAAAGGGAAACATTTCTATCAAAACCCTGCAGGTGAATGAGGGGGAGAGGAAGATTCATTTCCTTCTTTCATTGTGGTTCTGTTGGATTAGAGAACATGTCCTTTTATAAATAGCTTTTTCTACATCAGTCAGACCAGTTGTTTTCCTTTGGGAATATTTTCACACGAGTTAAGAAGTAACAGAGCAGATTAAGAAAGGGTGCATAGAAGACACATCTGCTTCTTGTTTTAGAAAAGCAACACATTTGTAATATAATAATGCAGAGTAGCAGAAAAAGACACAGAAAAGGAAACAAAAAACCTTAACAAAAGACACCATCTTCTATTTCATTAAGCAGTTTTGCAAAATTATCATAGATTTGTATCAGCCTGACCACAGAATCTATTGCATTATGCTGCTTGTGAGGCAGGTGGGAAAAGCTGAAATGATATTTGCTTCATCTATCCAAAAATTCCTGAGAGCTTCTAGCAGTGCGTGTGAGCAGAATTCTGCAAGGCTGGCGGAGGGGCTGCACAGGCAGCTCTGTAAGTGCTGGGTTTACCTGCACTGAAAACTGTTTCCAGGGAGCCTGGGGGCACAGAGGCAGCACAAAGCAGCCCAGCCCTGAGCAGGGGAGGGAACACCATCACCAGCTGCTTTAGTGGCCAGCCCTGGCAGGAAATACCTCACAAAGTCACCTCCTGGATGAACCAAACTGGGCACTTTGGCATTTCTGGCGTTGCTTCATCCATGCTCCAAGATGACTTTCAGCCTGGCACATTTAACTCAGATGTCCTAAAAGAGGTCAGAGCACAAAAGACAAAAATGAGATCTGAGTTACGGGAGGAGGGCCCATGGGAGTCTGTTTGCAGCCCCTCAGTGACCTCCAGGTGGATCTGCCTTTGAAAAAAAAAAAGAGATTTCCTTTTTTTATTTATTTGCCAGTCTGGAAAACTATTTTTGAGCCCTGACAATCACACTGGATTTCTTCTTCTGTGCAATGAGCTGCTCTGGAGCTCTGAGCTGAGTGGTCACAGGCAAAGGCAGAAGAGCTGCTCTGCAGGGTTGTTCATGACATTAAATCAGAAAAAGGCCTTTCAAGCAAAGAGTAACTGCCTCAGCATGGGCACCTTGGGTGGAATAACTTGCATTTTTAATTACTTGGTTTAAATGAGATCTCTTTGGAGCAGAGCATTCATTAGTTTTGGAGAGGCAGGGTCTGGGTGGAGCTGTGCCCGCTGTGGAGGGTCCCATTCGAAGGGTCTGGCTCTGCATGAACAATTCAGTGAATAACACAGGAAGGAAACTGGTGCTCCCCTGCTCTGCCTTTTGGACTGACTTGCTCAAACTTAGAGGCAATGCTGCATCAGTGTCATTGGCTTTGCCCTCAATCCATCCTTGGATACAGGTTTATTTGGCTCTGTACTTACAATCTTTCTCTTACATATGGATATAACTGTTTAAGTGTAAGGACATATCAAAGCTCTCTAACTGCTATATTGCTAATTACATAAATGAGACTGTTTCTCAAGAGACAATATTTTCACCTCTTCATTCTTTGGAACAGAGCTGTGCTTTAAGGAACATGAAAAATGTTTTCACTTTAGCATGAAGGCAGATTTTCATACAGATCATCAGTTCAGTTCTGTGTCTGCTGGTGCTTACATAAGGAAAGGCTGCCACACGGAGCTCTGCTTCTCACTGACTGGCATTTAAATTTTTAAACATCAAATATTTACTGATGTAACCCGGTTGCTCCCCAAATTGAATTTCAAAGGTCCTTATCCTGCTGTTTCCATTTGCACACATCTTCCATTCAAGGCAGCTCCGGGCATCCCTAATGAAAATGAACCTGCTTCTTTCTGGAGCTATTTTTTAACCTTTCTGTGCTCTCCTTTATTACCATGATTTACAACAATATTGTGAGTGTTACTAATCCAGCCTGCAGTGGGTGCTTGGCATGGGTTTACCCTGCAGTGCTGCATCTTAAGTGGTTCTGGCTCCGAACTGAAAGAGTTTGGGCTTGCAGCTCCTCATCCCTGCCCAGGCCTCACCCACACACACAGACACCCCCGTGCCACCTGCACCAGGCCAAAGGGTGCTTAGAAATGTGAGATCTTTGAACCTGAGCAAGGCGTGAGAGCACAGCCCCAGAGGATGTGGGGAGTGAGGCTGAGCAAGGAGCTCGTGCTCAGGACCCCGTGGGCTCAGGCCTCAGCACTGACCCCACAGCCGTGCCAGGGCCAGAGGGATTCCACGGGTGGAACTTCCCTGCCAGGGTGGGAATTCTGCTGCTGTAAAGTTAAGGAGAAGCAACCTGGAGCTGTGCATGTGTGTTTAGGGACTTTACAATTTTAACTCAGTGTTGCAGTTTCTGTTAACAAAATTCAGCTTTCCTTGAGCAGTTTGGAAAGAATGGACTTCAGTGCTGTTAAGCACCCCAAATCAGAGAGAAGAGCTGTTGCTCTTTAGCAGTGTCATGCCATCGTAGCCAGAGTACATTCAGCAGCCACAGCCTCTCCAGGGGCTGTGGAGCTCTCTGTGCTGTGGGCAGGGGACCTGGAATGGACCAAAGAAAAAGGCTGGGGCAGCACAAGCACCGGGGGACAGTTTCTGTGGGTCACCAGTGAGTGTGAGACAGGCACAGCCCTGACAGCCCTCACTGACACCTGCAAGGGCTCAGCTCTTGGCTTGGCTGCTGCTGCACGAAGCCCCTTTCAGTGCTGTAAAAAAGATGGGATCCTGTCCAGAGAATGGCATTTTTATTCAAATGGATGTGGACTCGCCAGCCGAAAAATAGCAAGATCTTCTGATGCTCTACATATTTGAAAGCAGTAAATTATTTTGCTGTGTGCCATAATTAAAAAAGAAAGCACCAGGACAATTTCCTCATCCATTCCCTCCTCCTTTTTTCTCTCTCTTATAGAAATGATATCTGGTAGAGCAGCCAGAAAAGATATTTTTCAGTCTGTTGCTCCTGGGTCTTTTCATTACTTTTTTGTTCTCACACTGCTTGCCCAATACAGCAGCTGTTAAATAGACAGCTCTGAGAACTGGGGAAGGACATTGGTGTAACATTTGATTAACACTATTTTTGCAGCAAATTGATATGTCAACTATTTTTAGCCTCAGGCAAAGGAATAATCAAACCCAATCCATGTGGCAACCTTCTCTGATTTCAGATGACTTTATAACTTCTGATATTTCACTCATTTTTAACTTTATATTGCTGTCTGCCACAGTTTCCCACCCTTTGTGATTTCATGCAATTTTTTAAACTTGTATGTATTTCCATTAGGAAATACATTCAGCAAACTTTCCTGTTGGCTCTGGGAGCCCACAGTGTCGTGTTCATTGCTTCAGAAAATGTGTGTTGGCACAGCTCTGTTCACAACAATGAAACAACTGAAAGTCTGGCTTTTATCCATAACACACTCCAATTCCCTATTCATAACCTAAATTCCTTTTTGTGCAATTTGCAATTTTTTTTTCATTACATATGCTAGTTACATCTTAGGGTGAATCAGTCAAATGGACTCTAAATTAAAATAGTTGGCTGATCTAAGCCCAAAATTTGTTGCAATGCAGTTTTCTCACAGCTTGGAAGAAAACAGCCAATATAGCCACCATAGAAACGGGTGATTATTCTTTCTGTCTGTCTTTTTCCAGGTAACTGAGTAGATGAATGTACCCTAAAGTTTTAATCTTCTAGGTAATTAGGAGAAATAGATGGAAAGGAAAGTCAATAAACCACGTGTCCCTGAATAGGTCACGCTAACAGTCAGGATCTCACTGTGGGGACAGGAAATCCTTAAATTAGGTGCATCATTTTAGTCTCTAATTTAATCCATAAACCAGAATCAAAATTTGCTTTGGATCATGTGCACATGAGAATATGTAAGTGATTCTGTGAATGGCTCAAAAGACACAACCATGCAGAAAAGAGGCTTGTCTAGTGCCTTCTCTAGACATCTTCAAAATAATCCCCAGTGTCCTTGGAGGCTGAGAAAGCAAGGCTTAAACATGTCTGAATTAGACAAAATTCTGTATTTTGCAGAGACAAGTGGACTGTGACTGAACTCAGTGGGTAAATTGGCAACTGCTTTGGATGAGGGGAGGCCCAGCACTTTGGGCTTGGAGCTGCTGAGTGTAGGTCAGGGACAGACCTGACCCAAAGGCTCATCCTTGTTCACACTGCACAAAGAAGGTGCACACCCTCCACTCCTGGTGGCCACCTCCATGTGGCAAAATACTTGCTTTTTAAATCCAGGGGAGGAGAGGAGACACAAGCTAATCTCATAAGGGTTCACCCCACCCTCTGCTCAGCTTCTCCTCCTTGGCAAGCCCTCCCAGCAGCAGCTGGCTGCCTGTTTTTCTTCTGCAATTGTGTTCATGACATTTCCTGCAGCTAGGCTTTCCTGAAGGTTTCCAGCAGTCCTTGCAGCCCACACCCCCCTTTTCTGGCCTCCTCTTCCACTCAGCATGGCTTGTGCCTGGCTCCCAGCAAGGGCTGTATTCCCATCACACATCCATGCACATCCTTTGTGAAAATCCTCTCAATTTCTGGGGTTTGCTTGTGACTAATTCAGTGGGAGCAAGTGCTCACTGCAAGGGATGCTGGACAGCCCTGATGTAAACACAGACAGTCAGACAAGCACGGAATTATCAAAGCTGGAAAAGACCCTCAAGATGCTGAGCCCAAGCAGTCCCTCCCCAGGGGACAGGCTCCCTCAGACGGGCACTGGCTTTGCCCTGTTTCTGCTTTCCCCCTGCAATGGAATTCTTTCTTGGAGAAGCTGCCTGCAGCCCTCTCCATTAAGAGGGAATGATGTGAAGAATCTGGATTAGGGAGAGCACGAGCACAGATCCTGGATTACCCGGTGTGCTGCTACTTTCCCTCTCCTGAAAGCTTCATAAACTGTCCTTTCACAGGCTTTTAATAAACACTCAAGTGACTTGATCTTTTAGTGTAAAAACCTACTTGTATTTTAAGCTTTCTGTTATCAATGTCATTAAATCAATATCCTCAGTTCTACAGGATCCAAGTCACACATAAGCTGTCACACACAGTTTAACTTAAGAAGTGCAATATTGAGGTACAGTCAGTTCCTTTTTCATAGCTTAGAGAGTTCTTTGAAGTAGAGCTGTTGAAGATCAGAGGGAGTTTATTCCTCTGCAGCTGGTTTCTTATGTGTTGGGGGCTTTTTTTCCTAATGACAGTTCTGCTGCAGAACGTCAGTGAAGCCTCAGAAGATGAGGATTTTGTGCAATTGTCATAAATGGCACTGAAAGCCTTGTGGAGATTATATCATGGATGATAAAACAAGGGACAGAGTCTTTAAGAGAAATAAGAAGGTAAATTAGGATAGACCCTTCTCTTCCATTATTTAATAATTTATCTATTTTTTCATTATTATTATTTACTTATTCTTTCTGCATCTGAGTGCATACGCCATTCTGGACAGGTCAGAGCCTGCATGGCCTCACTTGGTGGTGTTCATTGTCTAATGAGTGACATCTGTGTTTAGAGCTAAGATGGAGAAAAACAACGGTTTGTTCCTTGCCAGAGAAATTTAATTGAGGGTAAAACATCCATCTGGGATTTATTTGTGTACAAGATACACAACTGCAGTACCATGTCTTCTTCCAGCCTGACCCTGAGGTGCCCTTTACATTTGGTGTATTAGAATCCAGATTTATCTAGAGAAACCTTAGAAATCAGAAATGGCAGTTATTGTTCCATCTTTGCTGTCATTACAGCAGATCTTTTTCTCTCTCCTTTTCTATGGTTTTTAGCCACTGTCACAGAAGTGAAATAATTTGTGGTGCAAGCCACCTGCAGTCTCTTTCAATTGCTTCCTTCAGGAAAGCTTTGGAGGTGATGGACGTGCCACCTTGGGGCACGGCTGGCACAGCGTGGTCCGTGCCGTGCTCTGGGGAACAGGAGGGGCTCTGCCAACAGAGCTCCAGACTAAAGAAAGGGCTGAGCACACTGGGGTTGCACCAGTGAGGTGTTCCCTGAGGATGAGGGACGTGACTCTGTCCCGTTGTCCCTTCCCCGTGTGGCACACTGAGGGTGTGAGGTGTCAGTGTGAGCCCCTCACGGGAAAGGGCTCCAGGGTGTCCCCAGAGCCAGAGGGGAAGGGCAGGGACAGTCCCTGCTCTGCACAGAGCACCTCACCTGCAGCATCACCTGGGGAAGGGACAGTCCCTGCTGTGCACAGAGCACCTCACCTGCAGCATCACCTGGGCAAGGGACAGGGACAGTCCCTGCCCTGCACAGAGCACCTCACCTGCAGCATCAGCTGCGGAAGGGACAGGGACAGTCCCTGCTGTGCACAGAGCACCTCACCTGCAGCATCACCTGGGCAAGGGACAGGGACAGTCCCTGCCCTGCACAGAGCACCTCACCTGCAGCATCACCTGGGGAAGGACAGGGACAATCCCTGCCCTGCACAGAGCACCTCACCTGCAGCATCACCTGGGGAAGGGACAGGGACAATCCCTGCTGTGCACAGAGCACCTCACCTGCAGCATCACCTGGGAAAGGGACAGGGACAGTCCCTGCCCTGCACAGAGCACCTCACCTGCAGCATCACCTGGGCAAGGGACAGGGACAGTCCCTGCTGTGCACAGAGCACCTCACCTGCAGCATCACCTGGGCAAGGGACAGGGACAGTCCCTGCCCTGCACAGAGCACCTCACCTGCAGCATCACCTGGGGAAGGGACAGGGACAATCCCTGCTGTGCACAGAGCACCTCACCTGCAGCATCACCTGGGCAAGGGACAGGGACAGTCCCTGCCCTGCACAGAGCACCTCACCTGCAGCATCACCTGGGGAAGGGACAGTCCCTGCCCTGCACAGAGCACCTCACCTGCAGCAGCACCTGGGCAAGGGACAGGGACAGTCCCTGCCCTGCACAGAGCACCTCACCTGCAGCATCACCTGGGGAAGGGACAGGGACAGTCCCTGCCCTGCACAGAGCACCTCACCTGCAGCAGCACCTGGGCAAGGGACAGGGACAGTCCCTGCCCTGCACAGAGCACCTCACCTGCAGCATCAGCTGCTCCTGCGGCAAAGGCTGTGGGAACCAGGGTGAGGCAAGGAGCTGGAACTGTGTGCCAGGGATGTGCTCAGGCAGATAAGAACATTCCATTTCCGCTCTGCAGAGCTGTGGGTGAAGCAGTAAATGTCCTTATCTGCTGCCCGAGGTGTGGCAATCCCGAGGAGCCGTGGCAGCCCCGGCTGGGCAGAGCAGCTGGGTTATCTCAGCCGGGAGGGAACGGTGCTGCCTTGTGCCTGACACTCCCGGGAGACAGAAGGAAAACTGCATCAGGAACTTCTTGTACTTGGTTGAGTTTCAGCAGGATGAGGTGGTGGGGGTTTTTTCTTCATTCTCTGAAACAAGGAAAGCAAATCTTGATTATCTTTCGTCTTGACTGCAGAATCGTGTTGCAATAATCTGAGAGCTCTTAATTCACCAGTGATTCTTTAACGTTTAAGGCTCTTGTAATTAAAAAATTGCCATAAGGCAGGGTCCACATAATGTGGACTTCAGGGATTTATGTATTAGAAAGGGTTGAACAAACACTGAAAATTCTCTAGTTTGCGTATTTTGTCTGTCACCAACTATTACTTCGCTCCAGTATAATTTGAATAATTTTGTCATCAAGCTTGTAAGGGAGTGGGGAACGGGGTCTCAAAGCTTCTTGAATATAGGAGATTGAGTTAGTTGCTAAACTGGTTATGGAAGATAGAAATGATGTCATTATAATGCTGAGGTGTGTTAAAATAAAATCTTGAATTATGGCATTGCTCTTTCAGTTTGAACCTATGTTTTAAAATAATTGCTGTTGTGGAAAGAAAATGTCTGGGAGTTGGTCACCGTAATGCACATTTCAGAGTTATTAATCGTAAAATGTGATTTTTTTATTACTCAGTGAGAACAAACGATGAATAAAATCCAAAGAAGCCAAATATATGCTGAAGAATGATGTCCCAATCCTGCAAAAATTAACACATGTATTTGTGCTTATGCACAATAAAGATCCTGGTTTGCTCTTTGTTTAACGGGACACAGATTCCTGGCTCAGAATGGCACGAGTTTAATCCCAGTGTGTAAAATCAGGACTGAATAGCAGCCTTTGCATGGCTGGAGCTTGGGCTGAAGATACCAGGACTGAACAATTTTGCTGCCAGTTTTGGTGTGTTATTCTGTAAAAAGTCTCTTGAAATTATTGTAGCAATGAGAATGTGAAGTAGCTGAATAGTGGAGTTTAGTCCTTTTAAACAATCCTTCAGGGTTTGTATTTTTTTCTTGCAGACACCCAGACAATACAGCCAAGCACTAAATACAAGTAACAGAGTTCATCTTTACTGTGCATTTCTGGATTATAGGTATGTTGCACAATTCCAAATTCTTTACCTTGATTTTACTGAGTTACACTTACTTTGTGATGCTGTCTATCTATCTCTCTTTCTCTCTAGAGATATATGAATATATATCTATATTCTTCTTGCTTCCTTTCAGTCATGGAAATGGTTACAGAAATGGAACCGCTGGTTTATAAACACGCCGTCTGATTGTCTCTTCTTACCATAAATAGGAGTCTGGTTATTCACAGACCCTGGGTGGGGTGGCTGGCTGGGACTGGAACCATTTTTTAGTCAAAGGTGCAGACTGATGCAAATGGTGCTTATCTGTTTCATGCGTGTGTCCTCTTGGGCAGGTGCTGGGCTGTTTCAGGGTGGCAAAGCTCCAGCACAGCCTCTGTTTTCACTGGGTCTGTGCCTGTGTCACAGCATTGTGTGAGGTCGGTGTTTCAGAGCTGGGAATTTTGGCCAATGCATGGACTGGATAAACATAATGCCCTTGAATGCAAATTAGGCTGCCCTTGGGGTGCAGGGACAGAACTGGCAGGGATGGGCCAGTGCAGTTGTGCTCAGCCAGCCTGAATTCCTTGGACAGGATGAGTGTGACGGTGGAAAGGGTCAGGCAGCACAGAGGACACACTGGTTTGCTGGGCTTTGCGAGATTGTTGACCTGTCTGATACTACAGACTCAGAATACAGACATCTGGGGCTGGGTGACATGCCATAAACGAGATGCAAAACGTAAGGCAATGGTGTGATCATCATTCACTGAGTACAAAACTGGGGAGAAATCTCTAGAGGCATTCCTGGAGGGGTCTGGTCTGTGCCTTGTCCTGGTGAATATTTTCCACAACTATTTCCGTGGTGGAATTGAGATGACATTAGCAGGGTTTGTGGGATCTCCAGCCTGAGATGGCTTCCAGACTGTTTTATCTCCTGCACAGCACAGTGCGTGTCAAATTAACCTACAGCAGATGCACGTTGGCAGAGATCATGCCCTGTTTTTTTGTGCTTTCCAGCAATGGAACTGGTGTTTGGTCCGATGAGGGCTGTGTGCGTGAGAGCGGGGACCTCAACTACTCCGTGTGCCTCTGCAACCACCTCACCAACTTTGCCATCCTGATGCAAGTGGTGCCTCTGAAGGTGAGAGTCAGCACAGCAGTACATCTGTTAAAAATTAACCATAAATACATCAGTTGCATCCTCACATCACGTAAGTGACTGCAACTGGGCTCATTTATACCCATCTTGGATTTATTTCTTGTTTCTGTCGTGTTATCCAGGGAGTTTAATGAATATCCCAGCCCTCTGTGTCAGTCTGACCACATGAAGGTGGGGCTGGCTTCCTCAGGTCATCGGGTTTTTATCTAACCATTATTATCTTTAGTGCTTGTAAAGCACCTAATGACCCCATCTGGTTTCCAAGTACAATTTTTCTAGGAACTCTCCAGGCTGATAATAAAATGTAGGTTTGCCTTAAGACTTCCCATCTTGTCAGACAGAAGTATCTTGGGAGAAATGCGTTATTATTAACCCTGTTTTAAAGAGCAGCATTCAGGGAATTATCCAGGATTAAACAGGACAGCCATTAATTAAATGCCACTGAAAAATTGGTTGATTCTCCAGTGGGGAATAGTTCTGCTGTAGGCCAGCTAGAGGTAAACTCCAAAGGCTGAAATATGCTGAGATGAAAAATCATTTTTATTCTAATGTTCAGAGAAAGAAATTGAAACAGACTAGTTACAAAGAAAAAGATGAAATTCTGGGATATTAACTTAAATGTGACAAAATGAACCTTCACTCTGCTATCTGTGGGCTCTGCACCAGGATGGGAAGAATTCTGAACGTTGTGAATTAGTTAAAACTGAGCTCAGATTACAAATGTAGCACCACTCCAGCTTTTACATTGGTTTCAGCAGGAGCTTTAAGGCACTGGAGTCTGGATGATTGTGAAAGGACACAAACAGTGCTGCTGCTGAGCTCAGTTTAGTGCCTTCAGTGGTGCAGGGGATTAGCAGTTGTAACAAGTTTATCTCAGGAATTAAATACCCATCCTGGAAAACCTTACAGCCATGTGGTGCTCAGATGTCAGCCTGGCACCGACCTGTTACCCTGCTGAGGAACTGGACTTCATGGGATGCTGAAATTATTTATCACTCTGCTCTTATGTCTCTATCACACCTGGCCCAAATTCTTGCCTGCTGAGATTCGTTTATCTTGTTGGTCTTCACTTGAGAATTATAATATTTCTTTTGAATTTTGGAGACTAGTGGTCATCAACCGGTTTAAACAAATAAATAGGTTAATTGAAGGTAAAATGGGGCTGAAGATGAGCAGACTGTTCCTGAAGGAACATGTTCAACCCTCGGTTGCCTTTGAGAAGTGTCATGGATGTGATTAAGGTCAGCAGGCAATCAGAACTTGGAGACTGGTTGGGAACTCCTTGGGCAGCTCTGCCCAAGTCAGTGAGACTGGTCCAGGATGGTTCAGGATGGTTCAGGATGGTCCAGGATGGTCCAGGATGGTCCAGGATGGTTCAGGATGGTCCAGGATGGTTCAGGATGGTTCAGGATGGTCCAGGATGGTCCAGAATGGTTCAGGATGGTTCAGGATGGTCCAGGATGGTTCAGGATGGTCCAGGATGGTTCAGGATGGGTCAGGATGGTTCAGCTGCATCTTCCCAGCAAGAGCTGGCAGGACACTCAGAGTGGTTGTGCAGAGGTGACGGGATTGCTCTGAACAAGCTTCTCCTGATGGGAACCTCAGATAGGTAAAGAGGGCCCTCGTGGCAACTCCCTGCTGAAGCTGCACCCTGGGAATGCCTGTCCTTCCCCCTCCCTGAGCCAAGAGCAGTGTCCAGCTGTCCCTCCACCAGTGCAGCCCCTGGTGCACCCACACAGCTGTGGCAGGAGAAAGAAAGGATCCGTTTATTTGATGTGCTTGTGTTGGTTTCTTCTGGAGAAGGCCCAGGCAGAAGAGACCCAGGGCGAGGTGCTGCCCGTGGGGTTTTCCTGCAGCGCTGTGGCACAGGAGTGTTCTGGAGATGGGAGCAGATGGGAGCTGAGGCATCCCCTGGGGCTGTGGTCTAGGAGGGGGACAGGTGACAGTGGCAGCAGAGCAGCACCCGTGGCACACACGGACAGGGATGCTCCTTCCTGGACAGCAGGAACCCAACCCAGCACCGAGTGAGCTGCAGCTCAGAAGTGCCTCAAAGAAAATTCAGATGCTATCATTTCATTTTGGGCAGCTTTACTCCCCCCCAGCAGTCGTGGGGCCCTCTGCTCCTGCCAAGAAACATGCCAGCCATCTGGCAGATTTTATTTTTATAGTGATCCAACAACTACAAAGCATGCCAGGCTATTTGTACCATCTGCCACGTAAATGTCATTTCAGCAAAAGGATGGTGGACACCTGGGGACACAGGGTTCAAAACTCCTTTGAGAGAGGAATCGTTTTCTCCCACAGGAAAATAGAGCTTGAAGCTTGGGTCCTCCTCCCCCAAGACACCAATGCAGGGCACAACTGAAATATTTATGTCTCCTGGACCATTCTCTTAAATTGTTCTTTTTTCCTGTTTTTCCTCTTGCTGTCTTTTCCAGCTGTGAGAGAATAAAAACGACTCCCATAAAGTTCACATGTGGATGGACATTTCCAGCTAAGCAGTAGTGTTATACAATCTGTGGTAGAAATCATTTGGGGGTTTGAACACATTTTCTGCATTTCTAAAGCTAGAAATTACTTTGTTTTTCTATCCCATTTGTAGCCTGTTCACAGTTCAGAAGAGACCATCAATCGATATAGTTCAAGCAGCTCACCAATGGGCTTGAAAGCAGACAAGTGTTTATACAGGGAAAATATTTTAAATGATCTGATCTTGATGATGGAACTGTAGAACCAACCCACAGCATTTTTAGGGAGCCCAGGATTTTGAAAATATTTGGGCATTTATCTGTGAGCTTCTGTTTACAAAAAGAAAATCATCCCAAATTTCTTTTCTTGAGGCAATATATGTGTTATTTTATTTTATTTTTCATTGCTGTAGATGAGTTTTGATAATGTATGGCTGACTGAGAAAAAGGTGCATCAATGCGTGTTTATAAAGGCTGTTTTGGAAAAGTCCTAGTATTGCAAAATGCTTTAGAAATATGGGGGATAGGTGTGTAATTTATCACTTTGGAGCATTGTTTCCTAAATCTAATATTGCAGTTATTGATCAAACACTGCACTTTGGGTGCAATAAAACAGCAGTCTGAAATCATAAACTTTCTCCTTAAAATTTGCAGCCAACTCCACACTCTAATAGGACAGTGAAATGAAAATAATGTGGCACCCTCCGATTTCTGCTGTTTTGTAATTTTAATATAATTACTTTTCTCAGCATGCTTTTCATTGCTGGGAACATAAAAAGAACAATGCCTTAGTCCAGTAATTTTTCTTTTGCGTTGCATATTTAAAAACTGGATAGGCATTGTGATTTTTTTGGTCCTTGTTTATTACCACTGACAGTTTGTGTAACTGAAAAGATCTCTACAGACAGTTCAGACAGCCCTCAGCCATCAGATGAGCAAAGATAAATCAGCCTGGGTGTTTATCCTAGCGTTGCTTTGTAAACTTCCCTTGCTCTTTCTTGCTCTCTCCACTTCCCCTCCATTTTATTGCAGTGATTATTGTCCCTGTGGAGGAGCACGTCTCCCTGATGTGTTCACAGTGTGATTGTGCATCGTATTTCTTTTGTCCTTACTGTGCCCATGCTCATCTTCCCTGAAAATCAAGCACTACTCTTGATTTTTAACTCAGAGCCACTGTTCTTTCCTTTGCTATTCCACTCCTATGCCAGCACAGCTCTGCTGATTTTGATGGGAGGAAATAGGAGAATTTCTGGTTGTCCCTAATCCCACAGAATTACGCGGAAAAAGTTGGACTAGTGCTGCAGGATACTAAACCCCTCAAATTCCTTGGAGAATTGCTTGGCAGTTACTGAATTTCACTCAGCAGAGCAGAACAAAAAATGACTTTTTATTTTGGAAAAGCACAAACATTTAAGAGTGCTATAATTGTCAGAAGAACTCCTTTGTTTAAGGATGATAGAGTAGTCTATTTTAATCAGAGTGCTCAACAAAAGAACGCAGACTTCCTTTCCACAGTGGAAATAAAGCACTGAACCACTTGGCAGCCAGTTCTTCTTGCTGACTGAAGGATTTCCCCATGCAGTATAAAAATGTTACGAACAGGGCACCTTTATCCATCACTTTTCTCTCTAAATCCAGTCCCTCTGAGTCTGGTCTGTGTCCTGCCGTGGCCTTTCTGTGCTCCTTCTCCCCAGAGCTGGGCCAGGGGAGGCTCAGGGCTACCAGGGCTGTGCACAAGCCTCACTCGGTCCCAGCCTGAATCCAAAAAGGTCTTTTGGAACCAAAGCCCAAGCCTGGAGCTAGACACCCTCATTTTTATTCAGTTTTCCTGGGAGCTGGGTATTTAATTACCCTCAGCTGCCCTGCAGGGTCCCAGACTCAGGGTCTGGCGGGGGAGCTGCGTTTCTGTGTCTGTCAGGGCCTGCTGGGCTCTGAGCCCTCTGTGCCGTGGCTGAGCTGGGACAGGGGAGCTGCTCCTGCAGGAGGTGCAGAGCAGGGACCTGCCCGGGTGTGAGGGCAGCAGCAGCTCCTGCAGCCTCACGGGGATAACCTGCTGTGAATTCAGCATTTCACATTCCCGAGACTGGGACTCCAAAGGAAGGCAGAGAAAACCCCCTGCTCTGTGCTGCACTGACAGAGTCAAGAAGAACGTGAAAATTTCAGCTTTTCTGGTCCCCAGATTTATTGGAATCTGATACCACCTCACAGCTTGAGTCCTTCCTCCCTGCCATGCCTCCTTCAAGCTTCATTTGAACTAAGAACCTGCTGTTTTGAGATTTGTAATGAGCAGGATCCCTACTGATGGATGACACGGTGCCCAGAACTATTTTAAAAAAACCATGTGGGCATTGAAAAATACTAATTAATATCTTGGCAGAGATATTTGGAAAATTCTGTATTTTTCATGTCACAGTGAAAAGTTTTAAATAAGCAACACCAGGCTGGGCTGGCTGGAGGAAAATGTGCATTTAATCCTGAAAAGCTTCCTCTGCAGCACTTTATTGCAGATTGCTAGGAGCTGTGGAATTAATAGAGAAGGGGAATTCAAAAACAATTGTGCTGGAAATGGCTGATAAAGATGATTGCACTGTGAAGCGTGACTCTCAGAGGCCTTTTTTTCCTTAAATTCACAGTATCTGTGGCTTCAGAAAAGAAGTTTTGCATCAAATTAGGCTTTTCTGTGGGCGGTGATTGTACAGTGCCACTAAGCATGGCCCCACCACAATCAGTCCTGGGGTCTCAGGGAGTAGACTGAGCCTCCTGTACTCATCACAGATGTTAATTTTAAAAAATGGAATGTTATGTACCTAACAAAGTGCTTGGCAAGCTGAAGGAAAACAGAGATTTGTACTGTTGTTATTATTATTATTTAATATATAAATAAAGGCCTCTCTGGACTGAAATTGAATTTCAGCAGCCTTTCTGGAGGCAATTAAAACCATTAGCTTCATCAGCCAGGGCCAGCGTTTTAATGTCTCTGAGACACTCAGGCTGCCAAAGTTAATTATTCATCCTTTTCTTAATTGGATTCAGATTACGTTTTAAAGGTACGACTTCAGTAGATTTGGCTGAGCCTTAATTGATCCCCCCTCTCTCCCTGCCCCTCCCTCCCCCAGGAAATGTCTCGTGGGAGGATGTCCAGCTTGGCAGAGGGGTCTGAGGGTGGATCTCAGTGCTGCCATTTCAGCCCTGGCAGATCTGTCAGATCAATAAACGGGAAAAACCACCCCTCACTGCAGGGAACTTCATGGTGGGAACATTCTGTGAGATGGAAACTCAGCAAAAGGGACATGAAACTCTCACTCTTATTTTGGACTGGGGGCAAAATGCAACTGTGTTGGCATTTCCAGTGAACAAATGACGGTGGTTTCATGAAATGTATCCACTCCAGAAGCACAGGCACACATATCCCACTCTAGGCTGTGCCAGTGGGTGAGACTAAAATACAAATCACAGGTATGGAATTGTCCTCAGCTTGCAGGACTCATGTTTTAAGGCTGTAAAACATTTTTGGGTTCAAGAATTTGCCCTTTTCTGGAAGATGAATTGTTTTTTCAGAAAGGAGATTTCAAGTGTAGTTTAGACAGTGAAATTACTGCTTTTGGTGTCTAAATAGTGAAGCTGTAACTTGGTCTGGAGACAAACCCTTTCACAAGCCTTGGGTTAAGTACTTGAGCTCAGCCCTTTGTCTGATGTGTGACCTCTAAAGGCAGAAATAGAGGGACGTTTTGCAGTAAGTGAAGGAGAAAATTTTAGGTTAGAGCTTCCCCAAAAAGCCTCTTCCCTTGGAGAAAGCCGAGAGCACCCTCTTTGCCAAGCAGAGGAGGTGCAGTCGATGGGCTGAGAGGAGAATCACTGGGGAAAGCTGAGCAGAGAGCCCAGGCAGGTGCTCTGAGCTGACCAGGGCCTGCTGTGCTCCTGTGTGGTCACTCATTAACTCCACATAAATAAGGAGGTTTTCTCTTCTAGACACAATTTTTCTTGCAGAGCCTACTGAATAAGTCTTTCAGCCTGAATGACCTTTCCCAGCTACCCCAGAGATGAAAAGTACCATCTCATAATAATAATAATAATAATAATAATAATAATAATAATAATAATAATAATAATAATAATAATAATAATAATAATAATAATTTCATCTTCCATGCAGTTATTTGTAAACACAGGGGTTAGATATCACTCTTTCTTTCTTTTCTTTTTTTTTTTTTTTGCTATGAACAGCATTACAAATGAAAAACACCTACTTGGAGCCTGAACTGGTATCTTTCCAGCATTGTTTCTCAGGCCATCCACTTGCCTGTGAGTTTCCCAAATCCAAGTGTTAGCAGTGTAGTAACCTTTTGTGAGGGAGAGCAGGGCCAGGGCACTGGGCTGCGATGCCCCAGGCTCTGCTGGAACCCCCGTTCTCTGCCCAGGCTTTGGCAGCACTCGAGGTAAGGGGTGTTACAGCTAAGCTAAAAGGGTGGCAGTTTCATATGAGGCAGGAATTTCTGATTTTACCTTGTCAAAGTGGAAAGTAAGAAACATCTGTCTCTTAGTGTCGGTGACTGCTGACACTCACAACTGGATGAGCTCATTTCCTGGCTTTTCAGAGCAAAAGAATGACCATACAAACCCAAGGAAGCAAAATGCTTTAGAAGAAAAGAATAATTTAACGTAGACTGGGACAAGTGTGAGAATCAGGCTTCTGGGACTACTTTACAGATTGCTCAATGTTTTATTTGGTACTTTTTAATGCTGTTTTCTTCAATAATAGCATTACAGCTTGATTAGAGTTTTTGTGCTGACTACAAGAACATCCCAAATTACTGTTTTATATTCCACACCATGCAGGAAGTCTGTAAACTTTCAAAAAGACAAGCTGAGGTAAGGTAAAATCAGCCCTTATCAGAGCACTGGAATTTATTGAAATCCTTTCTTAATTAATGAGGCCCAACGCTTTGACAACCCAGGTACTTCAAACAAATTGCTCCTTGTTATCCCTCAAGATGAGCACACGGCCCATCCAGATGTGCTGTGGCAGCTGGATTGTGGGAGGTGAGAGGAGATCTGATGTCTTTGAATGCAGGTTCCTTTCCCTCCCTCACCACCGCCCTGAAATGGGGCTGCACCCCCTGGAAATCCCTCCAAGCCTTTCTCCTGCTGTGCTCTTTCCCCTGCTCACCTCCTGCTTCCAGCCCCTCCTTTGGAACAGCTCCTGCTGTAGCTGGAAGCTGCTGGGCTTCCCTGGGTGCCTGGAACATTCCAGAATGGTCCACAGCTGCCCACAGCTCTGTCCCTCACTCGGGGCAAGAGGAGAAGGTGAACTGAGTGGTGCTGCTTTTGAAAAACCTGTTAGCACACTGATGTGAGCGCTGATTTAGGAGCATCATTCTTACAGCCTCATCACATTTTGGTTGTGTTCACCAGAGCAAGAGCAATTTCCAGCTCACAGATGCAGGGACCTATGTAGGTTATTTCAGGTTTCAGTGAATCTTCTACATTTTGCTGTAGAAGAGATTTTTTTTCCTGTTTTTATTTCAAAGTAATAGAAGCTCACTTGTGAGAACTTGATTCACATTTTGTCTTGCCCTGCAGGGGTTTCTGGAGAAAGAATGAACTAAAACCCAGAGGGAGACTTTCTTAGAAACATGACATCAAACAAATTAGAGAGAAAAAAATGTCTCTAATGATCATCATCTTCTTTTGAATTACTATGGGAAAACCCCAAACAGTTTGATTTGGGGAGGATGGAACATCTTTCCCACATGGAAAGAATTGGGTTTGTTCAGCCTGGAAAAGAGACTTCAGGCTGACTGTGGCCTTCAGTAGCTGAAGGGAGCCTACAGATGGAGAGGAACTGTTTACAAGGGGCAGGAAAGGGGGAATGGCTTCAAACTGAGGGAGGGAAGGTTTAGAGTAGACACTGGGCAGGAATTGTTCCCTGGCAGGGTGGGCAGGCCCTGGCACAGGGTGCCCAGAGCAGCTGTAGCTGCCCCTGGATCCCTGGCAGTGCCCAAGGCCAGGCTGGAGCAGCCTGGGACAGTGGGAGGTGTCCCTGCCATGGCAGGGGTGGCACTGGGTGGGGTTTAATCCTTCCAACCCGAACCATCCTGGAATTCTGTGATTTTTGCCCATTTCCAGTAAGACACCCCCACCCCTCTGAGATCTCTGCCAATGCAAACACCATGGTACCCCACTGTAAATCTGAATTTTCCCCAAGCAGGGAAACTCCCTAGGGAACATTTTCTGGCTGAAGGACTCTGGGAGTGAAAGGAGTGAAAGAAAGCCTTGAACTGCTGAGAAACTGATTTCAGAGTGACTTTAAATCTGAAAAGCTTCCTTGGCTCCCCTCCTCCTTCTGTAGAATTGGATTGGATTTACTGGAGAAATCAGGAAATAAGGTCCATGCATTTTGGATATGAATAGACCTGATGAGGAAATCACTTCTAAACTGCTCCATTTACCACACAGATTATTCCCATTTCAGGAATATTCTGTGAAGAATGCCTGTGCTGGCTTCTTTGGGGGATGAAGGACAAGAGGATTTCTTTTGTAGGAATTATCTGGAGCTTTTAAGCTGCTCCAGTACACAGAACTCTTTTGTTTCTGTAATTGGTGGTGTCCAGTCAGGGAAAAGAAATGCGTCTTTGGCTGAAAAAGAAAAAATACTCAAGAGCTGCACCATATTTCCTAGGAACAGTAACACCATAGCAACAGTTGTCTTTCAGTGCTGCTGCATCCCTTGATGGCTCTCAGATTGCTGAGCAAGTCACAGGATTTTCTGCTGTAAATCACCACAGAGAGCTGCTCCAGAGAGCTACAATAAAATCTACATACACAACGCATCTTTTTGTCTGCATTTATGTTTTCCCATAACCACATGGCACATTATTTCTCTCCTTTAAAAGGAATTTTAATGGGGAGTTTATTGGTAGAACTGCTTCAGTTTGATAATCTCCAATGAAATACTTTGTTCGGGTGGGAAATTTTATTGTGTGTGTGGAAAACAATAGAAAATCCCAAACATATGTGAAAGGACTAGTTTTTATTAGATAAAGTTGCTGTAAAAAAAGTTTTGGAAAAGATATCATTCCTTTTAGTATTTTTTATAATAAATAAATATTTTGAGCGTGTTTTCACCCTGGAATTTAATTAATAGTGAATCAAGATTGAAATAGAAACACAGTATTTCAAGCATCAAATTTAAAACTTTTTGATTGACTAATTTTTTTTCCTTCAGTTTATGAAAATGTCAAGTCTATCCAAAATCAAGTCATGAAAAATGTTTGAAAATTCTTCTAGGATGAGAAAGCTTTTTCCTGCCTAGCTCTGTTCTACTTATTACATATTAATACTGCCTGGCTCCCTCTGTTGGGTGTGGCTTTTTTTGTCATTCTTTTATGAGAACTTGCATGGAAAATTAAAACACACTCTGATTAATTTGAGTGGCCAAACCACACGGTCCCTGCTGCATTGACTCTGTCCAGGTCTGACACAGATCCTGCTGGAGAGCACCGTGGAGTTACAGTTCAAATGTTCATAAAAATTGAATTACCCCTACAAAAGGTGCCTCTGGATAAAACCAGAGGCTGAGACGAGAGGCTCCTGCTGCTCACGCTGGGCCCTCTCTGGGGTTTTCCATTCTGTGGGTGTCAGCTCCTCTGGGGCGCAGCAAACACCATCCCTTAAACAAAACGAGTGGGCTACAGCTGGCTGTGATGCTGGGCTGTGTGGGTGAGCCAGCTGTCCCTGCTGTGGGGCACGGTGGGGTGTGAGCACAGGGATGTGGGGCACGGTGGGGTGTGTGAACAGGGATGTGGGGCCCTGTGGGGCACGGTGGGGTGTGTGAACAGGGATGTGGGGCACGGTGGGGTGTGTGAACAGGGATGTGGGGCCCTGTGGGGCACTGTGGGGTGTGTGAACAGGGATGTGGGGCCCTGTGGGGCCCTGTGGGGTGAGCACAGGGCTGTTGGTGTGGGGCTGCAGCGCCAGGCAGAGCAGCAGGAGCAGCGGGAGGCCAGCGGCTCTGGGGAGTTCCGGGTTTGGTACAGGAGAGGGGCGAATGCGAGGGCAGGCAGGGACAGAGCTGGGGCCGGCTCCGCATCTCCCTGCCCGGGGGCATCAGCTGGGGGCACACAGAGAGCTTCTGCAGGGTCACTCATGCATTAACTGCAGCGTCACACGTGCATTACCTGCAGTGTCACACACACATTAACTGCAGTGTCACACGCATTAACTGCAGTGTCACACATGCATTGACTGCAGGGTCACTCATGCATTAACTGCAGCGTCACACGTGCATTGACTGCAGTGTCACACACACATTACCTGCAGTGTCACACACGCATTAACTGCAGCGTCACACACACATTAACTGCAGTGTCACACGTGCATTGACTGCAGTGTCACACACACATTAACTGCAGTGTCACACGTGCATTACCTGCAGGGTCATTCATGCATTAACTGCAGCGTCACATGTGCATTACCTGCAGTGTCACACGCATTAACTGCAGTGTCACACACACATTAACTGCAGTGTCACACGTGCATTGACTGCAGTGTCACACACACATTACCTGCAGTGTCACACACGCATTACCTGCAGGGTCACACGTGCATTACCTGCAGGGTCACACGTGCATTGACTGCAGTGTCACACGTGCATTACCTGCAGTGTCACACACACATTAACTGCAGTGTCACACGTGCATTACCTGCAGTGTCACACACGCATTACCTGCAGGGTCACACGTGCATTACCTGCAGGGTCACACGTGCATTACCTGCAGTGTCATACACGCATTACCTGCAGTGTCACACGTGCATTACCTGCAGTGTCACACACACATTAACTGCAGTGTCACACGCATTAACTGCAGCATCACACATGCATTACCTGCAGTGTCACACACACATTAACTGCAGTGTCACACACATTAACTGCAGTGTCACACACGCATTAACTGCAGTGTCACACGTGCATTACCTGCAGTGTCACACGCATTAACTGCAGTGTCACACACACATTACCTGCAGTGTCACACGCATTAACTGCAGTGTCACACATGCATTACCTGCAGTGTCACACGCACATTAACTGCAGTGTCACACGTGCATTAACTGCAGTGTCACACGTGCATTACCTGCAGTGTCACACACACATTAACTGCAGTGTCACACGTGCATTACCTGCAGTGTCACACGTGCATTACCTGCAGTGTCACACGCATTAACTGCGCCCGTTTTCCTCTCTCTGTACAGCTGACGAGGGAACACCAGGTGGCCCTGTCCTCCATCACTTACGTCGGCTGTGCCGTGTCCATCCTCTGCCTGGCCATCACGCTGGTCACATTCGCTGTGCTGTCGTGAGTAATTTGAACTGCACGCCTGCTGAGCAGCTAGCACGCAGAAAGGCAAGGCAGGATCCCTTCAGGCCACTGGGTAGGATCCCTTCAGGTACTCAGGGTAAAACAAAGGCTATTAATTCTACAACCTTCCTTAATTAGATTCTGCACATGTATTTGTAACACTTGGTTGGTTATTTCTAAATTACTTCCATTTCCTGAAATGGGATGGTCTTTATAGATCAAGTTATTTCCATCTCATGAGAGATTTTTAATTTTTTTTAAACTGTCCCTGCTTTGCCATAGTTCAGGAATCTGCATAGTGCAGGGGCTCTTGGTCTGGACTCCAGCACAGCATCAGCAGGGACTGCAGGACCACCCCCCTTCCCCCCTTCCCCCCTTCCCCACACCTTTGGGGTGCTTGGAGTTTACAGCCAGAGTTTTCTGCTGTTCCACTGTCCTGTCTGCGGGGCAGAGAGCGAGAAAGGAATGACCAGCAAGGGAGTCTCAGTCAGCACTGCCTGCCTGACTTCAGTTTCACACAACTTGTATACAGTTACCTCACACGAGCCACGTTTATGTTCAAGTGTCTTGCTGTTCTCCATCAGGCTGGAGCTCTGTGTCCCCTCAGTGCTGAAGGACAGTGTCAGCAGTGAAATCCCCTCCACGGCTCGTGGATCTCCCCTGGATCTCCTGCCCATCGCAGGGCAGCCCTGTGAGGGCTCTCTGTGCTGGGAAGGTTTCTGCCCCAGGGCATTCAGGGCCTTTATTCCTGTTTATGGTCCAGTAGTGACAAAAGAGTTTGAGGCCCAGCTGGGCTTGATACAAACATTTCTGGAAAAAAGCCTTCAAAAAGGTTTGTGTCTCAATAAAAACCAGACAACCTGACCAAGGGTGAAGCAACTGGGTCCAAGGTTGTGCAGCACTGTGGGAGTACAGCAAGGAGTGGGATTCTTGTCTCCTTTCACACACTGAACCATGTTGTTCCCACTTAAGAGTTCAATTTTTGTTTTCTGTGCCTAAGCATGTCTTTTGGACATCCTGTTAAGAGGCCAGTTTCTAGGGAAAAGGACTTGCTGAATCCCAGTAAACTGATTGCAGTGCTTGTTTTTTTCCAGACCCTATATTATTTCCAAGTTTCAAGATCTGCGTTGGTCATACTTGGATTAAGGGCGTAACGTGTGGCAAAACCCACTCTAAATAAGTCCAACCTCTGCCTGTCTGGCACTGTGCTGGTGGCATGTTTAGGCTAAGGGGAATGATCTGCTCCATTTTAGTCTGAGTGCAAAATAGGATGTAGAGTGTTTAGAAAGGGAAAAGGAGCAAAAGGAGGCGGTGTGGCTGCAGCAGGGCTGAAAGCTCCTCAAGGAAATGGAGGCAAACAGAAGACTTGGAAGAGAGCTTGGCCCAGCTGACTGTCACAGGGTGAAGCACCCCACCTACATACAGCGTCCTTCAAACTGCCAATTTAAAATAATTTGATTATCTTTTCACTGGAGAGCAGGGTCTCATTAAGCAGCTGAAGTGAAATTTTGCAATGTGGTGTTAGATGACTGTGACATAAGTGGAGAAGAATCTGGCGAGTTCTTTGCTATTCCATCCCCTTCCCGGGAGAGCAGTGAGCCCTGCTGCCCCCAGGTGACACTGCCCAGTCTGTGGCACATGCAGCTCCTCATTAGAAAGCCATTGGCACCAGGCAGAGCATCCTTTGAGTTACTTTTTGGGATCTTGATGCTCCTTCTCATCTCCTTCTTCATTCCTGTCACATAGAGCAGTGCAGCAGGCAGGCTGCATTGGAATAGGAACCTGTTATCACCAGGACTGTTTGTTTTTAAAGAGAACAGAATTAAAGGCAAGGCCTGGGATGTTCAGATCAGTGTTTTTGTTTTCTGTTTCCTATTTCTGGATGAGAACAGAAACACGAGGTCAGCAGACTTCCAGGAAAGCCTGTTCTTGTCAGATTTCCAGCTGGTTTTTGAAAAGCCAAGAAAGATATGTTCAAATTATGTTGAAACCACAGCCAGGTCTCTGTCAAGATAGGCACTGCCCATCTGTGTATGGAGCTTTCATTCCTGTGCTCAGAAGTGAACCAGAACTGGAACCAGTGTCTTTTCACATTCCCTTATTTCTCATACCGACAAATACCAACAAAACAAACCCAGGACCTCTGGCACAGAGAGGGCTGAGCGGTGCCAGGTGCCATGTGCTGTCTGTGAGGAGCGGGTGTGACCTCCTTGGCATCCCAGCACCCTTCAGGATCAAACCCTGCTGATGTTCTGTCCCTGGTCACCAACGCGCCTGTGCCGGTCAGTCCCCACTGCCGGCAGGGCAGCACCAGGACACCAAAGGAACAGGAACAGTCAGGTCCCACCCCGTGCCGGGGGAGGGAGAGGCCCAGAGACACCGCAGTGACCCCTCCAAAACAAAAAGGCAGTTGAGATGCTTGCTGATAAATCGTGAGTGGAGGTGCCCTGGGAGGCTGCTGCGCTCAGGTGTCTGTGTGTCCTGCAGGTCTGTGCTGAGGTGTCTGTGTGTCCCGCAGGTCTGTGCTGAGGTGTCTGTGTGTCCCGCAGGTCTGTGCTGAGGTGTCTGTGTGTCCCGCAGGTGTGTGCTCAGGTGTCTGTGTGTCCCGCAGGTGTGTGCTCAGGTGTCTGTGTGTCCCGCAGGTGTGTGCTCAGGTGTCTGTGTGTCCCGCAGGTCTGTGCTCAGGTGTCTGTGTGTCCCGCAGGTCTGTGCTGAGGTGTCTGTGTGTCCCGCAGGTGTGTGCTCAGGTGTCTGTGTGTCCCGCAGGTGTGTGCTCAGGTGTCTGTGTGTCCTGCAGGTCTGTGCTGAGGTGTCTGTGTGTCCCGCAGGTGTGTGCTGAGGTGTCTGTGTGTCCTGCAGGTCTGTGCTGAGGTGTCTGTGTGTCCCGCAGGTGTGTGCTCAGGTGTCTGTGTGTCCCGCAGGTCTGTGCTCAGGTGTCTGTGTGTCCCGCAGGTCTGTGCTCAGGTGTCTGTGTGTCCCGCAGGTGTGTGCTCAGGTGTCTGTGTGTCCCGCAGGTGTGTGCTGAGGTGTCTGTGTGTCCCGCAGGTGTGTGCTCAGGTGTCTGTGTGTCCTGCAGGTGTGTGCTCAGGTGTCTGTGTGTCCCGCAGGTCTGTGCTCAGGTGTCTGTGTGTCCTGCAGGTGTGTGCTCAGGTGTCTGTGTGTCCCGCAGGTCTGTCAGCACCATCCGCAACCAGCGCTACCACATCCACGCCAACCTGTCCTGTGCCGTGCTGCTGGCCCAGGTCCTGCTGCTCACCAGCTTCCAGCTCAGCCCCGCCACCGTGAGTGCCACCGGGGGTGCTGCTGGAGGGGGGCTCGTGCCACGGGCAGGAAAGTTCCTCCCACGTGAGGTCTGTTTTTAACATGCCTTCACCAAAAGTGCCATCCTACTACAGGGGGCAATTCCTTAGGCAGAGTACCAGGATCTAAACCATTAAAACTGGCATCTAAAACAGCTGGGTTAGATTAAGGCAAACAGGCCAAGTTAACAGTATCACATACCAGTAAAGCCGATTTCTTTCCACTGTTAATTTTAAAAAATGCAATTTAAAGTAACGTAAGGTCTTTGATGGAAAGTTCCATCTGAAGACCAGAAACAAAACCTGATTTTACAATAAACTTCTAGGGTGCTTTGTGTTTGTGCTGGTAAAAACTTGGCTACTTTTGTGACCGGCTGTTGCTCCACATTATTTTTCAGAAGCAGCCAGTGGTTTCTATTATTTGGGGGGTGGTGGTGATGTTTTTCTTAGTAGAAGTAAATACGAGGTTTGCATGTTGTTCATTTTGCCAATACAACAGCTACCTGAATTTATATTCAGCTCAAATGGGATCCCTTGATTTTTTGTTAAGTTTATAAATAAATGTTATGTCTGGTTTGCACAGGCAGTCATTACCTGAGGATCTAAAAGCACTTTGGAAAACTAAGTTCATATTCTTTTGCTGTTTAACATTCAGGTGGGTCCTGAATGAGTCACGCAATGTGCAAGGGAGAAAATGAGAGGGGATGGTCTAGAAGGAAAAATGAAATGGAGACATTGGAGAGCAGCAAAAGATGAAACTGAAGACAGTAGAAACCAGGCATGAAAATAATCCTCTTTAAGTAGAGAGCTAAAACCCTGTTGAAAGGACATAGGCTTGAGGGCAATAGAAGGTTCACTCAGCGTAACAGCGTGTCATATTCTCACAGGTTTTTCTCTTCCATCCATCCCAAATTTCCAGACAATTCAGCCGAGTCCCCTCAGCGGGTGTGTGAAAGCCTCGTCACGCCCTGCCCGGGCCAGCAGCCCCTCAGCCCGGCAGAGCTGCCGCAGTCCCGGCTGCTCCTGGGGCGGGCTGGCGCTGCAGAGCCCCAGGGACACCCACCCCTGTCTGCGTGCCCCGCTCACACTCGCGGGTCCTGCCTGCTCCCTCAGCCTTGCGGACGCTCAAGCTGCAGCTTAACAGGGGCAGATTTTCTCTTAAACCTCTTCCAAACCTACTGTGGTGAAATGGGTACAGCAGCACAAGAAAGCGAGACCTGTTTCACACCACAGGCTTTGCGGAATGAAACGCTTCACAGGATCCGTGCATTTCTTAGCCCTACCTCCTCTGTAACAGCTGCAATTGTATGGGATAACGCTGTAAAGATCTGAAAGCTGACAAACGTGATGGAAACACTGTCAGCTGGGCTTTCACTTTTATGCCTTGTCCTCCTGGAATCCGGAGGGGTTGTGATTCATCCTTTCCTTGGTCTCCTGTGCTTACCCGCTCCGAGCCCTGTTCTCAGTGGCTTTGACTGCAGCCTAAACACCTTTAATTGCAGCTTTAATTGAACTGCTAAACGGTCGCTTACAAAAGAGGGAGGCAGTATTTACACCGGAGGGTGCCAGTGGGTAATCCCCGCCTCTGCCGGGCTGGGCGTGCCGGTGCTGAGCCGTGGGTGCCCTTGCAGGACCCTCTGTGGTACCCCCTGCCCTCAGTGCCACCGGCTGGGCTGGCACTGCAGGACCCTCTGTGGGTCTGTGAGTGCCTCAATTCACCTGCTCAGGACCCTCTGTGGGTCTGTGAGTGCCTCAATTCACCTGCTCAGGACCCTCTGTGGGTCTGTGAGTGCCTCAATTCACCTGCTCAGGACCCTCTGTGGGTCTGTGAGTGCCTCAATTCACCTGCTCAGGACCCTCTGTGTGCCCAGGCTGAGCTGGCATCTCCTCCTTGCACGGCTGCTCAGAGCCTCCCCGTCCTCGCCCCTCGCTGTCTCTGGGGATGTTTGGGGTTTGGTTACAGACAGGACATGCTGCATTCCCTGCTACTTTCAGATGCATTATTTAATGATTTACAATTCACTCTACAGCAATTTTTCTTTTGTAGAATGACAGTGGGTTTTAACCACAAAGCTCTGTCTTCACAAACAGGATTTAATCCTTCCATCACACACTATTTATTTATTTATTTATTTATAGAAAAGCTGGTCAATGACACCTATCATCAATAGTGCTAAAACAGTAACCTTAATTGATCATGGCATATTCCAGGAAGGCAATTATTCCCAAAACCAGGATGTCTTTCTTCCAGAAAAAGCAAATACCTTTGTACACAGCATCCTTTCCTGTACTGCTCAGTCCCTGAGATACCTGTGCTATCCTCATGGCTTCTGGTGATTTCCCCTTAGACTTTCAGCAATAGATTTGTTTTTTCAGAGAGGTTTGCAGTCTTAGTTACTCACTCTGCTGTAGACTAGAGAGCATCATTTTTAAAACAGATTCCCAAACTGCAGCATGCAATTAAAATAATTAACGGTTCTTTAGGTTACTAAAGCTTTCCAAACACCTGAGTGTGTTTGTGGGGGAAATGGGAATATTATTTAGACACAGGAAAATGTAAATTGAAGTACAAGGTGTTGGCCAGCACTGAGCTTTTTCCAGCACAACCAGAAAATCTAATGTCTCCACTCTCTGCAGTTCTGGTTCAGGGTATTTATCTCTTTCTCACTCAATACTCCTGCCTGGCATTGTTGGAAACTTCCAAATGGAGAGGTGAAACGAGCTGCTTTTGTTTGTGATATATCTATAAAGTTACCTATCTGCTTTAACACTGTTCTCAGTAAAAAAAAGGACAAATATTTTCTGGGAGGCCCTCCTGAAAGCCTGCTTTACTTTCTCTCCAACAATAACAGGACAGACCTGCTGGCTGGGCTGCTTTCTCTATTTTCACAGCCTCTCTAGCTGTCAGCTCTAAGACAGCAGGAACAAGATCAGCCTTTTTACGAGTGCTCTGCTCAAAGTGGGGTGTTCCACATGGTGCAGCGAGAGAGACATGCTTGGGTTTGGTGTGCAAAGGCTCAGCTTCTCAGTGCTTTTAGAGAAGGCAATTTTGCCATATAAGAGTAACTTCTAAGCAATAATTAAGGTTAAAAAAACCCCTCCAAAACCACCATAATGAGCACCAACTTTGCTATGGATTTTATGTACAAGTCTGCAGCTAGGTATTATACAAAATTATATACAGACCAACCTCCTGCTGCTTCACTGTGTTATTTTTCTGCTGTTTGTGATTCATATTGTTTGGATACTCAAAAGTTGGAAATTATCCATTTCACAGAACTAGCCTGTAAGTCAGCTTTATGTTTCATTTATATTTTTGTGGACTAATCTTCTGGTAGAAATCAAAGGGCATTAAAATGGATTTTATAGCCTTATGATAAAATTAACTGGAAAGGCTTTTACAGCTTTTGTCAATAAGCTAATCTGGTTTAATAATATGTCACTGAACTTAGTGAAATACTAAACCACATACAGACCTCACTTACACGAATTAACCCCAAATTTATTGCTTTTGAATACACGCAGTCCCATTGGATTTGCATTAGAATGTCCTTGCGCTAGTCCAAGTGAGTCAGCACAGGAAAGCCTCAATTTTCATTACACTCCCAAGTCCCAACGTTTTAATTTTCATTGGAGTACAAAATCCCAACCAACATAAAGAATTAAAACGCCAGCACAGCACAGCTCAGCTCACACAACAATTGGAATTAAGGACGAACACCTGAGGCAGAGCTGGCTCCTGCCCCAGCACAGCCCCCCCTGCCCGGGTGAGGAAGGCAAAATCCTCCCGGTGCCCCGGGCTGCAGGCAGGCACCCCTCGGGAGCTCTGCGGGGCCACAGAAGGGATGGCACAGCTGCAGGGCACAGTGGCCACCACCAGCAGCCTGCACACGTGAGGGAGACAGGGCTGGGACCGTGCGACAGGAATGGGACTGAGCTGTGGGACAGGGATGGGGCTGTGGGACAGGAATGGGGCTGTGGGACAGGAATGGGGCCGAGCTGTGGGACAGGAATGGGGCCGAGCTGTGGGACAGGGATGGGGCTGTGGGACAGGAATGGGGCTGTGGGACAGGAATGGGACCGAGCTGTGGGACAGGGATGGGGCCGAGCTGTGGGACAGGAATGGGGCTGTGGGACAGGGATGGGGCTGTGGGACAGGAATGGGGCTGTGGGACAGGAATGGGGCTGTGGGACAGGAATGGGACCGAGCTGTGGGACAGGAATGGGACCGAGCTGTGGGACAGGAATGGGGCTGTGGGACAGGGATGGGGCTGTGGGACAGGAATGGGGCTGTGGGACAGGGATGGGACTGTGGGACAGGAATGGGGCTGAGCTGTGGGACAGGAATGGGGCTGTGGGACAGGAATGGGACTGTGGGACAGGAATAGGACTGTGGGACAGGAATGGGACTGTGGGACAGGAATGGGGCCGAGCTGTGGGACAGAGCTGGGGCCGAGCTGTGGGACAGAGCTGGGGCTGAGCTGTGGGACAGAGCTGGGGCCGAGCTGTGGGACAGAGCTGGGGCTGAGCTGTGGGACAGAGCTGGGGCCGAGCTGTGGGACAGAGCTGGGGCTGTTGGAGCTCTGGAAGCAGAGCAAACAAGATTCTCTCAGGGCTGGGGCTGTTTGAGCTGTCTCTGGAAGCAAACGAGGTTCTGTCTGCTCAGGCACTGAGTGATGGGCTGAGACCTCCTCGAAAGCTGTGAGCGAGGAAAGGGAAAAGCAGTGAATGAGGAAAGGGAAAAGCAGTGAGTGAGGAAAGGGAAAAGCAGTGAGCGAGGAAAGGGAAAAGCAGTGAGCGAGGAAAGGGAAAAGCAGTGAGTGAGGAAAGGGAAAAGCAGTGAATGAGGAAAGGGAAAAGCAGTGAGCGAGGAAAGGGAAAAGCAGTGAGCGAGGAAAGGGAAAAGCAGTGAGTGAGGAAAGGGAAAAGCAGTGAGTGAGGAAAGGCCAGTGGAGAGCACCTGAGGTGTGAGCAAGAGGAAAGGCTTTGGTTCTCCAGTTTTGCTAAGCCAGGCTGCTCGGAGGCTTAGAGGAAGATCTAAAGATCGCAGAGAGGAGCAGCTCAAGGAGAAGCAGGCAGCAGGTACAGGCTCAGCAGCCAGATGCAGACTCCCAGTTTTGATTCCCTAAATATTTTGCAGATTTTACTGGTTGTATTGCTCCTACTGTTAAAAATAAATAACACATTTGGATTTCCACATCACATTTGGCAATGTTAGGGTGGTGGTTTTTTTGTGCTTTGTTTGTGTTTTGGTTTGTTTTTTTAAGTGGATTTGTTACTCAAGCTATCTGAAAATGCAGTAGAAAAATGAAATTGTCTATTGCTTTCTTCTTAAGACAGTTTTACTTCAGTGATTTAGCATCTAAATGTCTATAGAAATAAAAAAAAAAGAAACCCAATGTGACTGTATCACAAAGAACTAATGTATTAATTTTTACTTTATATTTAGCTGCCTTGCAAGATACTGGCCATTCTCCTTCATTTTTTCTTCCTGAGTGCGTTTGCATGGATGCTGGTGGAAGGATTTCATCTTTACAGCATGGTGATCAAAGTATTTGGGTCAGAAGAAAGCAAGCACTTATATTATTATGGAATTGGATGGGGTAAGCATTTAGTAGCTGCTTACTTTAAGTCTCCTCACTATAGGACAAGATTATATTCAGAAGCATATTTGAAATTGTCATCTTATGATCAGTTTGCCTTACCGAGAGTAGGTCTGTTGGATGAGAAAATGCTTAATTTCTCTGACTGCAATCAGCCTTCAAAACGTGCAGTCCTTGAGCCCAATTCCACTGCAGGGAATGCCACAACCTCTCCAGGCTGGATCAGCCCCTGAATTACAAATCAATGGCAGGAGGGAGGGAGGGAAGTCTCACCACACTGCTATGTTCTTTTTTTGGTTCTAACTCACACCAGTGGCTTATTCTATCTGTATTCTGCAAAGTCATGCATGAAAAATGGGCACAGCAGCACAGAAATGTCACAAGACTTCATTCGTTGTTTTGTGCCTTGAAATCCTGGCAACCTCCTTTTCCTTATTTTTAGTATGTCCTTTTTATTTTGTGCATTTTCCTCGTTCATTTAAAAATCTTCTTAGCAGTTGTGTCAAAGGCCACAGTCCCCTGTGGACAGGGCCCCCCAGGCTGAGGGACCAGCTGCAGCTGGAAGTTTTCTCCTCTGCCCTCCCTGTGGCAGGCTCAGGAGTATCACACTCGTGGGGCATTTTGTGCAAGGCTTACTGTTGTAAAATGGCAGCGATTCAGAAGACACAAAGACAAACCAGGCATCGACTGATTGGGTAAAAAAATCCCAAAAGTGCTTTTTTGCCTTGGTGATTCAGCATATCAGGCAGAGGTTGTTGTAGCAAAGCTTTTGGCCCCACCATTTGTGGGATGCTGGTGACAGGGCTTGTGGTACTGGATGTTTCCCCATTTCAGGCAGTTTCCTCCCTCTAGAAACTCTCACAGAGTGAAGATGTTGTTCTGAGCTGTCAAAAGACATAAATTCCATTATTTGCTGTTAGTTGATGTAGCCCCAGACTTCTGCCCAGATCTGATGTAACACTGCAGAAAAAAAATCATAGAAAATGAACTTCCTCAATATAAAAGGGAGAAAATACTCTTCCCCATCAAGCAAAGTAGGTCTTTTCATCATTGAGGGAAGTACACTTTCATTTGTGTCTAATGCTTCATCCTTCTCAATAAGTGACATATTTAGCCTTTTAAAATTGATGTCCTAAAATTGCTTTGAATTGTCTGCCACAGAGTTTCTACAGCCTGGAGGTTTTTTTGTTCTTTGGGGTTTTTTCATGTATAGAAGACAAAAAAAAAAAAAAAAAAGCTTCATGTATAGAGGCTTTCAAAATACAATTCTTCCTAACTACTGAGTATATCCCATATTTATGAAAATATATTCATATCAATATATAAATATTTATAAATATGCTTCCAGCTGCAGTTATGAAAGAATGAAAATACTTCTTCCAAAAATGATATTTCTGCCAGTACTGGAAAACTTTACACAGTTTGTGAGGATGATAGTGGTAAAATTAAGCAGAAATTGCCTGTCAGAGAATTTTGTAAAACCCTCAGAAACCTACAGAATTAAAAAGAAAATTGAAACTTTAAGCTATCATGTCCAATACTCTGTCTGGGACCTGTTTATTAAATTCTGTAAGATGATAACAGCTCAGACCTTCACATTTTATTAAATCACACAGGAATTAGCAGGCCATCATTTAATATGTGAAGGGATGGGCTTTACTGCTGGCAATAAACCCCCTGCCTCCTCTGCAGCTCCTGGCCTGGAATGAGCTGGGCCCAGAGCAGCTCCAACACCAGGAGCAGAACTGCCTCTGAGTATTCCTGTAATTCCTGTAATTCCTGTGGCACCAGGAGCAGAACTGCCTCTGAGTATTCCTGTAATTCCTGTAATTCCTGTGGATCAGGAGCAGAACTGCCTCTGAGTATTCGTGTAATTCCTGTAATTCCAGTGGCACCAGGAGCAGAACTGCCTCTGAGTATTCCTGTAATTCCTGTAATTCCTGTGGCACCAGGAGCAGAACTGCCTCTGAGTATTCCTGTAATTCCTGTAATTCCAGTGGCACCAGGAGCAGAACTGCCTCTGTATAATTTGTGTAATTTTGATAACCAAATGTCACCACTCTTGTCCTCTCACCTGCTATTCGTGCACCCCTGTGAGAAACTCTGCTCTCCTGCCTAAGTTGTTCTGAATTCTTGAGCGCTTACTTGGAGGAAAGTGGTTAAAATAAGGCTGATATTGCTTCACATGGTATCACTGCTTGGATAGCAAGAGGCAGAAATTCCATAAACCAAAACCAGACTTAAAGAGCTCTGTGATTCCCAAGGAAATCAGCACTGATTCAGTTTAACAGTTTAACTAGTACTTTATTAAAAAGTAATTTTGTTTTTCTGACATCAGTTGATTAAAACATGTTGGATTAAGCAGGAAGATGTCAAGTTAGACTTAATTTGAAAATGACTCTGAGCTATTCTGTTCATACAAAATTTAGCAGGGCTTACTGGAAGCTGTGCTTTTATTCCTAACATTTCCACTGCATCTGCCTCTCTGCAGGCTGCCCACTGGTGATCTGTGTCATTTCTGCAACGTCGTCCCTGGACAGCTATGGAGAACGTGGCAAGTGAGTATGAAAAACCCTCCCTGCAGGTGCAATAAGGATGAAGATCTGATGTGGAGGAAACTTGTAAATGTGTTAACTGGGCTGTGGTGCTGCAAGATCCTCCTGAGGAGCAGGGGAGAGAGTCTGCAAAGGGATGACTTGTGTAGGCATGTTAAACACAGAAGCCTCAAGTTTTCACAGAGATAATGCACAAAAAGCTCCTGAGATGTTCTTCCTGCTTTCAACTGAAGAGCTCCTCAGTGAGCTCCCTTCTCAGGGGGGAAATTTGCACCAAAGTGAGAGTAATCATTGATTAAAAATGTTCAATCTTCTGAAGAAAACTGCAGTTACAAGCCTGAAATCTCGAATGGATAATGTCCAAAACTTGGAAAATTAACTTCCTTTCTAATCTAGGAAAAGAAGAGCAAATTTATCTGAAAGAACACCATAGGATTTAATCCTAAAATAATTTCACATGTGGCAAGGCTGAGTGTGTTTGCCAGCCCTTCCCCACCAGCCAGCAGGGGCAGGGAGGGCCCCGTTTGTCTCTGGCTGCAAGGAGGCAGATTCACTCCAGGGAGGATTTCCCAGTGCTCCAGCACTGAAACGACTGCCTGTGGCCGAGGACACAGGACAGCAAACTGCAAATAAAACCCTCCCTCCCCTCCCATCCTTGTCCTCCTGTGAAGGTGGGCTGGGCAGAGAGGTGTCCTGACTGTGACAAACCCACATGAGGTCCCACCCTGGATGCCCCGAGCGTGAGGGGAAAAGGAGCTTTTTCCTGATGTGCTATCACATCCCTTGCTTTCAAAATCCATCAGTCTTTTTGCACTGTCTTTTAGTTGTTTTATAAGTTGAATTTTTTTTAATTAATAACATTACTAATTAAATGACTGTGTGTTTCCTCTGAAACAACTCTGATTTTCCCCTGCAGCTGCTGGCTTTCACTGGAGAATGGAGCAGTCTGGGCTTTTGTGGCGCCAGCCATGTTTGTCATCCTGGTAGGTACAACCACAGCTGCTGCTCCTTGTCTGTGCCAGGCCCCAGCAGCCCTGGCTCACGGCCTGGGCTCACCTTGTGCCAGCCCAGTGAAACAGCAGCCCTCAGTTCTCCAGAAGTTCTTGGTTCCTGCTCTGAATTTCTATGTGCATGGGTGTGTATTAGTTTATGCACATTAATTGTCACACTGTTAATTTCATTATTCAAGTCAAAGATAGGACCTAAAATAGTGGGACAGCCCTGCTGGGGTCATTAATAACCAGGTGATACCAAGTGCTTGGGAGTTTCAGCAGTTCTCAGAAAGAGCCCCCAAAAGAACAGGCTCTGAGCTTTGTGTTTCACATCCACCAGGGGAGCTGGAAGCCCTTGTGAGTGTCCCCAGTGGAGATGGTCCCCAGCAGAGCAGAGCCAGCAGCAGGGACAGGCTGGGAGCTGTCAGCCTTCAGGGCCGGGGGGCACCGGGCTGCCCCACACCTGTGTCCCTACGGCGCTCAGGAAGCCCTTCTTGTCCCCTGGGGTTTGGCTTGCTGGCAGGGAGGGCAGGGCTGCTCAGGTGAGTTTGCTGGGTCCAGCTGAGTTTGCTGGGTCCAGGTGAGTTTGCTGGGTCCAGGTGAGTTTTCTGGGTCCAGGTGAGTTTGCTGGGTCCAGGTGAGTTTGCTGGGTCCAGCTGAGTTTGCTGGGTTCAGCTGAGTTTGCTGGGTCCAGGTGAGTTTGCTGGGTCCAGGTGAGTTTGCTGGGTTCAGCTGAGTTTTCTGGGTCCAGGTGAGTTTGCTGGGTCCAGGTGAGTTTGCTGGGTCCAGGTGAGTTTGCTGGGTCCAGGGCTGCCACAGCCCTGTGCCAGCTCCAGCTGCAGTGAGCTCCAGCTCCAGTGAGCTGCAGCTTTCCAGGGCAGGGTGCAGGGTCAGGGCCCCAGCGTTGGCACAGGGACACTCCAGGGCAGTTAATGATGCTCACACACTAAATTGCAGTGAGCTGTATCTGCACTGTGATTACTGAAGGAGTCAGGAGGGTGTGCAGAGAGCTGTGTGAAATCAGCACCTCTTGAGCGCTGTTTCTGATACTGTTACTGACCAGGTTATCTAAATGTTTTCTGCAGGCTCTAATGTCAGACTGAAAGCCTGAAGATGCAATAGACTCACTGATCAGTGAAACCAGGTTAGGCTCAAAGCTTTACACAGATTTTTAGAGGCATGGACATTTAAAAAGAAACACAGAGAAACTTGCCCAGGTTTCATCACACAGAAAACTCCCACAAATCCAGCTCACAAGCCAAAGGAAGGAATATATCCATGTACATATAACTAGTGTTTACCATTGCATACCTCTGTAACTATTTGGCAATCAGAAGGTATACCCTGAACTTCTGTGAGTTTACATTCAAAGGTATTGATGATTGGAGAGCAATTACTCTAATCTAATATTCATATATCCCCTCCTCACGTTAGCACTCCCCTTCTGGCCACTGTTCAGCACCAAAGGAGCAAATGAGATGCAGGCAGTGCCACCAAACCTTCCCAGGCTGCTGTCCAGGGGTGGTGGTAACCAGAACACGCCAGGCATGAAATGCTCACTCACCTGAGCAAGCACAGCCTCCAACAATTTGCATGCACAGCTGCTTGGCAGGGAAAGTGACAGTTTAACTGTCTGGCTCTAACTTATGATATATAACATTTGTGCAGCTCAAATTATGTTCTTGTAGGGATACAAATGCTTTCAGAAAGAGAAAGAGTGAGCTCACAAGGTTGATCCACGTAGAGCAATTTGTTAAATAGTCTAAACCCAGCTCTGCCCAAAATAGCAGCAAGTGAGCTGACAAATTACCTCTCTGGGCATTGGATATTCCAGCTGAAAAATGTGTTAGTGCCTACAGGGAAATAACAGGGCTGAACACTCTCTGGTGTGTGTGCATGTGTGCCTGTGTTCTTTCAATAACAAATTAGCCACCAGTTGCATAAACTAGCATCTAAGTCTGAAAATACTTCTCAAAAAGCAGCTTTTGACTAGTTCAATCCACAGTGTCTCTGCCAAGAAAAGGATTATGCTGTGAAGAAAAGAGGGGGATTGCTCCTTTCAACTCCCACTCCCCAGAGACAAGGCAGACACAGTCCACTTCCATCCTGCCCAGCTCACAGTCCAGACATCATGGAGCCTAAACCAGGGTGATGTGGAGGGAGTGTGACTGGGGAAAAACACTCACATACTCTTCTAGGCAGTAATTCACAGCACCTCCCAGCCCTGTATGGATTCCCATACCAAATATGCCCTTTCCTTGGGGTTTGAGTCAAGGGATGATGAAGGAAATAGTTCCCTCTATATGTAGGTCTTGTGGCTTCTACCTACATCTTAAGGTTTTAAGGTCACTCTCCCCCACACCCCAAACCACAGCACACAAGCCTCTATATCATCCTCTTAAAGCAGCTTCACAAAAAATCCTTGCAATTAATTTGCAATCCAGACTAAGCTCAGCCCAAGCTGCCCTGGGACGTGTCTTCAGTGGGAAAAAACACGACTTGACAAAGCACCTGAAGCTTTGACACAAGACATTAGAACTTCTGGCAGAAGGCTTTGTTTGTTATCTCCCATCTGCTGCCTTGGTGTGTTTCCACAGAAGTGGCAGAATTCAGGGAATTCTGTGGAAAGCATCTGTGTGCACGGAGCAGAGGCTGTGCTGCAGGCAGGGAATGAGCAGCGGATCCTGGGCTGCAGTGGCAGGGCCCCCTGGTGCTTTTACCAGTTGTAAATTGGTATTTTTCCTGGTGGTCCAGTTCGGGGGAGAGTTTGCAAGGCTCCGAGTATAGCACAGAAATGGTTTTCTCAAAAATGCTCATTATCTCCTCAAAGGATTTATAGAAGTTATTTAAAAAGTATGAGTTGGTAGCAATAGGGAAAATGATCCCAAGACCATTGAATTTCACCTCTTATCTCTGTAAAGCTGATGGAACAAGCCCACTTGTTATTGAGGAGCTGGCAGTTCCACTGGATGTCCTTTGGATACACTCAAGAGCCACGGCAAAAATGAACAATTACAGATATGCTCTGATCCTACAGCAGATGATGATCTGCCCTTAGAAACCTAAAATTAAAAAGGGGTCAGAAGATTTGAAAAAACTGAAGGAAATCATTATAATCAAATTTAAACATCTTTAATTCACCCTCTCATCCACAGAATTAGAATATTTATGTCAAAGTAGAGGATGATAATTGAGTTTTAACTGAGGAACAGCAGGTTTTTTGAAGTCTTCTCTTTCTTTTTGTTCTTAGTTCAGGATAGTTTTGTTCTACCCTTGTTCTTGATGCTTTGTAGCTGATGTGCAGCTTTGGTCAGGAAGGGGGAAATATGTCTTTCACCCTCACATTGTCTACCTTTTTTTTTCTTTAAACCCAAAGTCTTTGCACAGCAAGACAGTCTTTGCCACATTTCCTTTAAGTGATGAAGATTTTCTTCTTCCTTCACCTGTGACTCCAGCACAAACTTTCTTTTGTTGAACATTTTCACTGTTAGTCTTTTCAAGATTTCCTACTTTTCTGTTGGGAATTCTTTTCATTTTATTGATGTTTCTGCTGGACCTGACATCAAAAAGAGTGGAGCCCTTGAAGAGCAGGGATCAGATTTAACATATTTTTCTCATTGCTCCTTTAAAATAGTCTTGTGCCTAAATTTTAAGCAGGCTTTGGTAAGAAACAGCCCCTGCACGCCCTGAGGTGTGGCAGGAAAGTGCTCTCTGAAGTCTGTGCACACGGAGCACAAACCCAAAGAGAATGCAGGCGTTACCCGAGGACGTCCCTGCATTCTCTGGTTTGTCGGCTGGCAGGGTATTTATTCACCATCAGGTGTTTGTCTGTGCAGCGGGATCCTGAGCACCCTGGCTGTGAGGCAGGGCACCCTTCCCGGCCTGTCCTGAAGGAAAGAGAAAAGCAAGAGCTTCCCCCTGTGGGGGTGGAAGTCACTGGCACGGGCAAACCCCGCCAGCCCAGCCGTGCAAAGCTGCTTTGCCAAACGAAGCCAACACAAAGCCCCTGCTCCCTGTGTGTCTGTGCAATCCCCCAGGGCAGCTGCGCCTCACACGCAGCCGGGACTCGCTCTGCTCACCGAGCCCTGCTCCTGCTCCTTCTCCTGCTCTCCTCACAGAGCCCTGCTCCTGCTCCTTCTCCTGCTCTCCTCACCGAGCCCTGCTCCTGCTCCTTCTCCTGCTCTCCTCACCGAGCCCTGCTCCTGCTCCTTCTCCTGCTCTCCTCACCGAGCCCTGCTCCTGCTCCTTCTCCTGCTCTCCTCACCGAGCCCTGCTCCTTCTCCTGCTCCTGCTCTCCTCACCGAGCCCTGCTCCTGCTCCTTCTCCTGCTCTCCTCACCGAGCCCTGCTCCTGCTCCTTCTCCTGCTCTCCTCACAGAGCCCTGCTCCTTCTCCTTCTCCTTCTCCTGCAGGTCAATATTGGCATCCTCATCGCTGTCACAAGAGTCATCTCCAGGATCAGTGCAGACAACTACAAGGTCCATGGAGATGCCAACGCCTTCAAGTAAGTTTTTCTCATTGAAGTTATAACAATCTCACACGAGCAATGTTGTACCATGTACTTCTCCCAGAACACCGTCATCATTCCTCTTGTAAAAAGCAACTCCTGGTAGGTGTCCCTCCACAGAATGCAGCCAGTTAACCTATATTTTATTAAAGCTGAATGCTGCACAGGGTGAAACCTGTGGTTCAGCAGGAGCTGAAGTGTTTCCCTGCCTATTGCAGTCTCCAGCATCTGCTGATTCATTATTTTCCCTTTTATTAATGGAGACTTTCCTCTTCCTGCTGTAGTCAAAAGCTGAATTTCACAGAGCTTCATTAATCTGTACTGGGTTATTGCAACTCTCCTGCTCCTTCTGAGGACAGACCTTGTTCCTAGCCCCAGTTCAGTACAATATTTGGCCATACGCTTATCTTTAAGACTCTCTTGACACTGCAAAGCACACAGACTTACACTGGATTTAAATTTGTGCCTGAATTCAAGCAGATCTTTATATCATAGGGCCTGGAGCCTCTTGGGGTGGTGGCCTCTGAAAGTGAATCATCTTTAAAATAGCACCAGCAAGTCCTGAGGGGAAATGTAAGGCAGACACAAAGCTGCCTCTGAATATACAAGGACAAATTCTGATTTCTGAAATATAGAGAGAGATTACATGAGTGTAGCTAAGAAGATAATTTAATATATCAAGGCTAAATTAAGATGTTGAATATTCCATTTTGTATCTCCTAAAGATGCTTTAGTCCAAATAGAGAAATGACACTGTATATAAATAAAAGAATATGGAACTTAGATGAAGAAAAATGTGGTGACAGCTTGTGTTTAATGTTTCTGAGGCACAGGTTATTGTATGATAAGGGTTTGGTGCCACTGTTCTGAAATGGTATTATAAAGAATAATTTTTATGCTTGGATTACTTATGTAATTTTGAAAATGTCATTAAGTTTTAAATATTGGTGACAGTTACCTAATTGAAGTTAGTTTAGTTATTGTACACTTATCCAACAGGAAAAGAAAAACAGTAAATAAGTCTACACAAAAATCCATAAGATAATTACACTGTAGTGAAATGAGAAGCCTGGGAATTAAAATGACTGCTTCAGGTTTGGCTGAGTTCCTGTGACCTTCAGAGACACAAAGGAAATACAGAAACTTAGGAAGCAAATAACTGTATGTTGTCAATGCCAACTGTAATGCACTATTAGAAATATGAAGACAAAGACACAACTCCACGAGCACAAGAGCAGCTACAGAGATTGCTGCATGTCCCTGGACATTTGGCTGCACTGCAGGGAATTGATTCAGCGCACACACGCCCTGCACACTAACGCATATTGGGGTTTTGGAACTCTGTGTGTGCACATAAGTAAATTGATTTATGAATGATTGGTCTAGGAATAAGATGTAATGTCTTTAATGAGGAGTGTATGCTCTTAGCCCAGATATTATCAGCTGTAGATTTGGATGGTGTAACTCTACTGAAAATGACTTCTCCAGGTACCCTGGCTAAGAGATGCTCTTTGTGCCAAGTCACTTTCATGTTACTGTTCCAGGATTTGACCTAACAAAAGTTACAGGAGAAAAGTGGAGAAAAATTATCAGAGGGCTGATATATCTGAAAACTTGCACCATGAAATTATTAAGTGGAAATATGCTCTGATAGAACAGCATTCCTCACAGAACTAAATCAACTCAACAAAATGCAATAGAAGGTAAACAGAATGTAGAGAATTGTTCTGTAGATACCATTACAGAAATGGGTCCTCAAAGGAAGTTTGAAATGAGAAGAGCATAAATACATGTTCAAATCAGATCTTGGGAAGTGTTTATACCCTGATTTATATAGCAGTGAGGCATGATGAATAAGAGTTTTATGTACAGAGGATGTCAGGGAGAAAGTAACTGGTCTGTTGGAAGAAAGATCATTATAAAGGCTTTGTAGCACTGGGCTTTTATGTCTAGTGTGAAATCCTTCTGTGTATTTTCCAAAAAAGAGGAGAACAAGGCAAAGCAGGGCTCTGACCAGACAGGTGCACGGGAAGTGTTTTTCACGGTGTGAATCCCCACGGCTCCAAGCGCTCCTGCAGCTGAGTAAGGGCTGTTTACCCAGGGGGGGAAAGCACTGCAAAACCAATCTGTGACAAACACAGAGAAACCAGAACAGCAGAGAGGCTCCGTGGGTTCTGTGAGGAAGGACTGCAAGGCAGTTTTTGAATCAACAAGTTGAGCTGGCTTAGGGAGGAATCACTGAAGGCTGTGGAATGCTTTGTGTGCCATGGGCCTCAAACGGAGGGGCTGCCAGGCACCCCTGGGTGCTGCACATTGATATGAGCAGTATTGTACTGCTCATTGATATTGGCTGTGGGCAGAGCTGGGCTGTGGCAGGAGGGATTCCTCACAAACCCAAGCTGCTGAGAGTGGCAGGCGTGATCCGGTGAGGCAGGGAAGCTTTGGGACCACAGCTGCAGCAGCAGCCAGGGGGACCTGAGGAGAGGTGGCTCCTTTAGAGCTGTGCTGTGGTTTCAGAAAGCCAGGGCAGAAAACGAGAGCTGCAGGGCAAGGAGCTGTGCAGGGGAACGTGTCAGTGCAATAAACCTGAGGCAGAACAAAAGAGGGAGTGCAGTGCTGTCTTTTCAAGCTGGGATGAAATGTAGTGGACAGCAGGGTGAGACAGAGGTGTTGTCTGCAGCACGTGAGATGGCAGCAGTGAACCAGCAGGGTCAGCCAGCACAGGGATAATGGACTGAGGGCCTGGCAGCAATGGGCAAAGCGGCTGTGGCAGGAGCAGGAGGTGCCAGGGCCACCTCTTTCCTTGGTGGCTCAGGCCAGCACTCACATCAGGCTACAAGCACCTGCTGAGTGGCCTCACACCTGTGGACGTTGCTGAGATCAAACCCAAGCAGCTGCTGTAGACTGAAAATCCCAGGCTGCAGCTTCCACAGAGCAGGCTCCTCCTCAGGCTCACCTCTGGCCAGGCTCTGCTGCCAAAGGAAAAGTTTAATCACACTGACAAGGACTAAATCCCGTGGCTGCTGGCAGCCTGGAGAGGAGAGGACCTGCCCTGGCAGTGTCCCCCTGTCCTCCTGAGCTCCTCCTGAGCTCAGTAAAGCTGACTCCGTGCCCACTGCACTCTGGTCCAGTCAGAAATGGCTCCTGCTGCCGCTGATGTCTGTTAAATGTTCCTCTCACTTGCCCTAAAGGCCCGGATTTCTCCCCGGGGGCGAGGGAAGGCCAGGCCGAGGGGTTGTACTCAGACACTGTTCCTGCACATCTCCAGCCAGGTGTGGTGACTCAGCCCGTAACTGAGCAGAGATCACCTCAGGAAATCCTGAGAGCAAAGATGCATTTTGAGTCATGATGGTATCAGTTAGAAAGGGTGTTTATTGCTAGAGAAGTGCTAGTGCTGGAGCATGTTTAGTTTCTGAAAAATTAAGTTACTTGGCAGTGCAAGCGGATATTACCAACAAGGCTTGTTTCTCTTGGCAACAAACAGCAATAAACTGATGTAATTATTTAGAGTAATTGTTCCTGATTTTCCATATGGCAACAGGTCCTCTCAAATGCTGACTCAAACGTGACTGCAGAATGTGCAGAATGTGAGCCAGTGCTCTGCTCGGAAGGCAGCATCTGACAAACTTCAGCTTTAAAAGCCAAAACAGAAAAGAAAGTTGTGAACAAAATTCCTTTTAGTGTCATAAAATTCATTATTCATCTTCCCCATTCACATTTGCCCCAGAACAAGCCTTGGCTTATCGATCTCTCCAGGTTCAGAGGTTGCTTGTCACAGAGGGGACACCAGAGAACATCCTGCTGAGCATCTTCTTTGCTTTCACTGCCACTGGTGTGCTCATTTGTTTGTTTAAAATAAATAAAAATAGCGCCCCTAAAATGAATTTAAGAAGCAACATAAAAGATTAAGCTTTTATGAATCATAAACTACAAAACACCCAGTAATTTAGGGCAAAATGAATACAATTAAACAGTTTATGATCAGAGACACTAATTAAAGCATACTAGACTCCTGTGACAGTCTAAACAGTAAGTATTTGGTCACTGTAGTAATTTTTTTATGTGTATGAAAATAGCTACTTCGTTTAGTGCCTGAACCTTTAATTCTGCAGGAGCAGTTTACTGGAAAGAGCTGAGCAAAGAATTATTATCATCTCCTATTTATTACTTGAATTTATCTAAGAACATGCATTTTGTATTGTTTTTGGAGCATATTGAACACATGTATAGAATCTGAACTTTTCCTTTAGTTGTGATTGATTATTCCTGAACCTTTTATCAGAGGATTAGCTATTGACTCTCAGCAAAATAATTTTGAGCAATAACTCAGTTGTGGCTTAATGGGAATGTTTGCATCCAGGGAACAGATTTTCTGCCAAAAAACTAATTTAAATGTTTTAGTTTATAGAATGCTGAATCTAGTACCTTGAAACATTTAAATGCATACATAGAGCATTTGTTTGAATTATCCATTCTTTTTTTAGAGACATAACTAATCATATGTTTGAGTTTAGTTTAAGGATATGAGTAGCCTCTCTAAGCTTAATGCAATTAAAGCAGATTAGTTTAATGGAATTGCTCATGTGCTTGAAAAGGCACATGATTACATTTCTGAGTTAGGAACATTTGAACTTTTTCTTACTTATTTCTGCTGCATCTAAAGACTTTACTCAGCATATTCATTGATGCATAAGGGCCTAAATAAGGTGTTTTTTCTCACTGCCCCACCCTTTCAAAGTCTCATTGCTTTTTGCATGGAAAGTGACTTCTCTGTTAGAGTGAGAAAAGATCCCCAGTGTGACAGTGCTGGAAATGTGCACATTTCGTCCCCATGGGGACAACTCTTGCCTGCTGACATTCAGCACAGGTAATAAATAATTTGACTACCCGAGTTCCCTTGAGTAGCAGGGTTAAAGTGTAACACAGAGAATTCTCAAAGTCCTCTTTGGCACTGAGGGGTATTAGTTGCAGCAGAGGAAGGAATGTCTCTGATGCAGGAACGGTGGTTTTAGCTTAGCAGCAGAGACACCACATTTAGCCAACCCCCTGTGATTTTCCAGCCAGTTCACTCCTGCATTCTGTTGTCCAGAAGAGACAGTTTAATTAACTTTTCTTGAATAAACTGCCAAGTCCAACTCTTATTAAATACATTCTCACTGCTTACTCTGAAATGGTCCAATGAGTTGGAAAAATCTGTCTTTTTTATAAACTGTACACTTCAGCACCCAGTGAACCAAAAGTGATAGCTATCATAATCATCCATGGAGAAAGCAATTACAGCAAAATCAGAAATATTTCTTAGCTTTTTACCCTGTTCTTTCTTTCATTTTACTATTTTCTTCATCCCTCATCTCAGGGAAATAGTAAAACAGTTCTCCAATGGAAAAATATGTTTTCTGATTAGTTAAATTAATGACTGAAAATTGGAAAAAATGGCAGTGGCTGTAGTGAATGGGAGCAAAAGAGGGCTGGAGTAACATTGGAGCACAGTGAGTGAGTGATGTCAGCTGCTGTGTTAGTCCCATCTGCATTGTTTAGTACATCACCAGCCCCTGCACATGAAGCTGAAAATGTTTCCTGAGGTTTAATTCAAGCCTCTCCCTTCCTTGGGTTCCGTGAGCAGGCAGAGCCAGCGTTTCCCTCTGGCAGGTGCAATGCAGGAGGGCAGTCCCCAGCAGCTCCTGCCGCAGACATCTGCGGCCTCAGCCAGTAATTGCCCATTCCAAAGCACTTTGCAAAGCCATCCATTACACCCCTGCAGCACCCGGGCTGCTGTGGCAAATTGCTCATGCCTTTAATCACTGATCCGTTCCGTGCCTCGGTATTTCACTTTGTTTATAAACCCTCCGCAGCCCTCCCGCCCAGCCGCGCTCTGCCTGGGACACAGATCTGCGAGTCAGTGCTGATAACCTCGGTGCTTTAACATCGGCTCTTATTCTGTGAGCTCCTCTGTATTTGTTGCATTTTGTTCTTGCGATTCCATTCCTGTTTTGTGTCGTTTGGTGTCCAAAGGCTCCTTGTTCTGAGGATTATTCCCAGCTGTTCATGTCACAGAATGTACTTGTCAATCCCGGCATTGCTTGAAGCTCTCATGAGAGCTCTCCTGCCAAAGCGATGCCATCATCTCCTCCATAGCTAAATTCCACCTCTTTCTGATGCCATTACAGATTTTTTTTTTTTTTTTTAATCTTCCACAAGGGAGGGCAGGAGAAGTTGCAATCTGTAAACTCTTCTGAAAGTCTAGAGGGATTCAAAATCCGTAACACCAGGAAATCTTCTCTGTGCCTTTCTGGGTGGCAGATGTTTGCAGCACCTGTTTCCGTGTGCTCTAATGAAAAAGAAGAGAGCTTTTTCCATTTGCTGAAGGAGAGCCATCCATTAGACAGAGCAGTGTGACAGGCCAAATCTGCCTTCAGCAGTTCCTTTTCTTCACAATTTCTCACTGTGTGTGAGGCATCATGTTCACTGAACATGGCTTCAAACAGCAGGAGTGATGCACCTCCCAGAAACAAACTGCTGGAAGGAGGAGAGCTGACTGGCAACAAAGGAAATAATTAAAATGAAAGTATTAAACAGTGACAGCTAGTGAGCTGAAGTGCTACTGCCAATGATAATGTCTTCAACCTAATTAAATTTTTGGCTCATTGAATATGACAAATACAAATGCAGTTTGGGTGTCTCCTTATTAGACTCAGGGTTTTCGACTAAAAATAACATGGGTTTGAATGTTGCCAATGAGGGCATTAATGAGGAAGTGCTAATCTTTTAGAGGCCATAATGACAGTAATGGGAGTGCTTTCTTTGCTGCAGCTGCTGAGAGTCGCAGCACTGCAGAAAGGCTCCAGGCCACGCTGTGATTGTTCAGGTGCATCCCAGGCACATTTTGGGAGGAGTGTTAAAAGATTAGGAGTATGTAAAGCATAGCTGCAGAGAGAAGGCTACTATGCAAGATGAGAGGAACAGGGACAAACAGTAACAGGCTTAAACTGATGAAAAAAATCAAATATCTTTAAGCTTCCTGTAGTGGGAAGGGAGTTGCAAAGCAGTGGATCCGATTACCGGGAGAGCAGCTGCCTTTGAACAGCTTTCACAAGTGGTTGTACCCCTGCCTGCCAGGGCTAATTCTGCTGCCAGGAGCGACATCCAGCCCTGCTGAGCTGGACCAGATGACACTGTCAGCCCTTCCACAGCCTCTTTTCTTCTTGGTTGTCTCCTTCTGAGCCAAAACTGTCCTTTGTGGGAATAGTTTCGTGTCACTGCTCCTTAAGCAGGATTTGCTGCTCCAGGGCCTGTGGATACTGGCTCCAAAGGAACCAGCAGCTCTGATACTTGTGCCTGTTTCTGTCTGTGCTAGGAAGGGCAGCAAGACAAAGCATATGGGTACAAAATATACAGCGAAAACTTACTCATTAAGAAGGGCTGGTTTTCCTGAGTATAAAGATAAACCAATTTTTATTAGAGAATGTTTAGTCATGTTTATTTTCACATCTGAATGTCAGGATAGGATGAGATTTATTAAAGCCTGGTTATTAAATCGCAGTGATGAAACCTTGCAGTGAACACAGTCAGCGATGGGGGTGAAGGCTGTGAGAGAAGGGGCCATGCCAAGCACCCTCCAGCTGTTTATCCTTGTCTATCTGGGAATGTCTGGAAGCTCGTGCTCTACTTACTGACCTGTGGTTGGATCAATTTCTTGACTCCCACTCCCGCTCCCCGGCAGGTTCCAAGGGCAGTTGCTGCAGGTGAAATCTGTCCTCTGAACCGCCTGGGGGTTCACATGGGGTCTGCCTAAGACAAGCCAGGATTTACAGCATTTACTGAGAACAGACCTCTCTGCTGGCCCCTGCCTGAGGCTGGATCTCTCCTGATGAGCCTGTGTGGCACACAGGGTGCCAGCTGGAGGGGAGTCAGGTCAAGGGTGTTGGTAACGTGGCTTTGAGGGTGCTGTTAACAACACGGCCTTGAGACACTGAGAACAGGGCATGGAGCTGCCACTGCTCTGTCCCCCTCCCTGCTGCCACAGTTCTCCAAAGGACACCTTGTCTCCTTCACGTCTAGAACTACAACTACAGAAAGTTTCAGGTTTTGAAAATCCATAGCTTTGAAGTTCACATTAATTTGTTTTTAAAATGTCCTGGCTGGGTTTAGTTTTCCATCTTTTAATATCAGATTTTAAGCCATGAAAGTGCTGGTGGGAGGACGGGGCTGTGAGTCACAGCTTGGTGCCTGGTTCCAGAGCAACAATTAAAGCTGCTCGTTCATCACAAGATGGGACAATTGTGAACAGCAATAACCTCCCCAGTCTGCCTGAACTGCTTCATTTACACCCTTGGCTCCAGTTTATAATCCTGGAACTCTGTGTCAGCTTTATGCCGAATAATAAGAACAAATATTATAGTTGTGGAAATGCAGAGTATAAATGTTATTTAAGCATGTGCCTTGTGCAGAGCTCTGGGCAACTTGTAAATCACTGCCCAGTCTGACACAGCTCTTAGCTAAGTGTGATTTACATATTTTCCTAATAAAACACTCAGAAAATAAAACTAAATAAATGGAAAATACAGGTAATTACAGTAAGGAAAAGATACGACCTTAGTACAAAAAATACTTTTAAACTTTTTGGTGCTCTCTTCAGATAATAAAATGCCATTAACAATATTTATGTTACATGTGTTCTGGAAATAGAAATTGAACATTATTCCTGATTCTTTTCAATTGAAAAAGATGTGAGGCAGAAACATATTTTAATGAAAGAAACTGACTAAAAAGCGCTTTTCTTTTGGAGCAGTATTAGAAATAATGAAAAAGGCAGTTAAGTCAGAAAGCAACTGAAAACACAAGAACGTGAGGAATAGTGAGGTTTTGAAAGTGAGATTCTGTCGCCACCCCAGGAAGAACCACGTCCTTTACTCTGTTTCTTGTCCCTAATAAGTCTCATATATCTTTTCCGGATGTCATCCTAAGTTAGTTGTCTTATTTTAATAATAATAATAATAATAACAACAACAATAATAATATTGAAAAACTAGAGAATATCTGAATACAGTAGAAGAACAAAGAAGATTTGGGTGTCCTCATATGAGTAAATATAGTAAAGACTCAGATTCCTTGTAAGCAGCATAGGACGGATAGAAATATGTATGATATAAATATGGATGGAGCTGCATAATGAAGTGTTACATGACTTATTGTCTGTGCAGAACAAGAGAATTAGCTAACCCTCACCCCAGAAATTTAAATACATAAATGATGAGCACAGAGTCTGTTTTTCATTTTCACGATGTGTATGGAAACCAACTGTACCCGAGTGCAGCAGCATCTTGCTAAAGGAAAGGGCTTGAGATTGTCCCAAAAAGGCAAAGGAGGCGCCAGCATCGGGAGTGATGCAGCATCAGCCGTGACAGTGACAGGCACTGCACAGCCCCGTGTGCCCGCCTTCCTCAGCGCCTGCTCCACGAGAACCTGAAACCCAGGCTGCAGCACTGCCCCTGTGCAGGGTGCTCCAAACCCCCAGGCTGCAGCACTGCCCCTGTGCAGGGTGCTCCAAACCCCCAGGCTGCAGCACTGCCCCTGTGCAGGGTGCTCCAAACCCCCAGGCTGCAGCACTGCCCCTGTGCAGGGTGCTCCAAACCCCCAGGCTGCAGCACTGCCCCTGTGCAGGGTGCTCCAAAGCAGCCCTCCCCATGCACAGGTGCTGCAGCACTGCCTCCAGCCACCCCTGCAGTTCTGTTTCTCTCGGTGTATGTGTGAGACAGGCGAGCAGGCAGGGATGCAGCTGTGTTGCCACTGCTGCAGGTGAGGCTGCATGAACCATTCCACAGAAAATGACTTCTCCTCCTCACTCTGTGTGCCTGACCTTGATCCGGGTGCTCCTGCCGCCGTTGCCATGGGAACAGGAGGATGCTTGTTCTGTTGCTATTGCTGCATCATTAAGGGTCACTGAGACTGTTTGGGTCAAGAGATCACTTTCAGAATTCAGCTCCTCAGGGGATGAATGTCATTCCACAAAAGTTTTCTTTCATCTCTGACTGCAGCTTTATTAAGTCTTAAAAACAGGTCTATAAACAGTGTTTCTTTGTAGTTATAATTAATTAGAGGAAGCTAGCTCTATGCAATCCTGTGCTTTGGACAAGTATTGAAATTTTTAGGGAAAAAAGGCCCCATCACATTATCCTCCTGGTCTGGCAAGGCACAATAGGTGTGCACTGCCACACCTGTGTTTGCCTTCTTTTGACCCAGAGGTTTTTGAAAGGTCTGCTTCTGGTTTCTCTCTCTTTGAGCGGGTCTGTGTTTTTGATAAGACCATTTCTGAGCAAGCTGTGCCCTTTCACATCAGTATTCCAGTCCTGTAAGTGCTTTCTTCACAGCTCCAGCTGTGGAAGGAAAAGGGAACTCTACGAGGTCGTCTCCATAACTTCTGTAGTTTGACAATCCCTCTTTATTAGCACTGGGTCTGTCATCTCAGTTTACTGCTGGGAAAACAGAGACTTTCACCACATGATGTAATAGCTATTAAAAAGATTGAGATGGCTGTAAATAGCGCAATAGGACTAATTTTCAGAATATTGTTTCAAGATGACTTGCAGAGATTTAGCCAATTAGAAGAGCTGGGCTGATGCAGATTGATGCCTCACACTGACAATTTGCCTCAGGACAGAACGCGGTCATGAGATGGGAGAAGTCCTGCACTGGGAGCTTGGAAAAAGGATGAAACAACGCAGAAGTGGAAGATGTAATCAGGTGCAAATGTTGAACGAAAAAAGTAGATCTCATCTAGCCTGCTCCACCCACAGGAGCATCTGACCCTTTGAGACATTCCCAGTCTTGGCCCTTGAGCAGGCGGGGAGGAGGTTTTGGGAATAAGCTGTCCCAAGCAGCGCCTTCTCCTGGGCACCAGTTCTGTGTCAGGAGAGGAGCCTGAGGGATCAGGCTGATCCCACACATGCAGAGCGCCCAGAGCAGCCTGGGTTGGATTATCCTGTTGCTTCTATAACGACCTCACAGTCATTTTTGTCAATTATTTGATATCTTTACCTAGAGACAGAACTAATACCATAACCTGTTCAACCCAGGGCTTGCTCATGGCAAACTGGATATCAAGGAAACCAAATCTTCCTCCACAGTTTTTGTGGTCTGGTTGTGAGAACAGTGTTGCTCTTTTGTCCTACCTTTGAAGACAAACTGGCCCCTAATAGTAGCATGATATGTTTTAAAGGACCCCAAAACAACAAAAACAACCCTTTACCCATTAGACAATTGCAATTTATTTTCATTTTAAAAACTGAAATGAATCCCTCCAGACTTTCTGGAAATTTGCTTTTGTGAGACTATTAAAGGAAACCTGTAATGGAAATGGGTAATATTTTCTTGTCTCTTTTTTTCCCTCATCTTAGCTCTATAAAGTACTCCAGAATCTTTTAGGGAAGAATCAAACACTGTGGGAAATAGGCAAGTGAACATTTGTGTTAAAGAAAAAAATAAATCTTCACTATTGTAAGGATCAGGGCCAATTCTTTTCCTTTTAAACTGCTTTCATTTTCCACATGATTTTCTAAGGATTTAATTATTTTGGCTTCTGGCCATGGCCATCAACAAGCACTCCCGGGGAATTTGTTCTGGTATCCATTTCTGGAGTCTCATGCATTTTCAGAAGCCACATTTTTTGGATTCCCAAGAAGGCAACCTGTGACTGAAACAAGCCCCTGCCCATTCTGCGCACGTGGCTGTCACAGCAATGCCCCAGTGACTGCGTTTCTCCTGCAGGGCTGTGTGTGTGCCCAGGGCTGGCAGCACACCTGAGGTGTCTGTCTGGCTGGGGATGTTTGTCCTGCACGCTCCTTTAGCAGCTGCCATGGAAAAGGAGAACCCGTTCTGTTCCCCTGGGCTCCTCTGGTGTCCCAGCGATGCTCCAGGAGGAGCAGAGGCACAGAGGGTTCCAGGATGGAAACACGAACGCGCAGCAAGGCCGCAGCAGGAGGGCGATTGATTGATGCAAGGCGATTTCACAGGCAGAGAGGAGCCCGTGGGGAGCCGAGCGGGCTCGGGGCTGTGCGGGGCAGCCCCACACCGACCCTGGCACTGCAGGGAGCTCTCCCTGCCCCGGCAGTCAGCGCTCGCTTCCTTTGATGGATTAACGGCAAAGTGCAGCGGAAAATTACCTCCCACCTTGGGCTTGGGCATCGAGAAGCAGAGAATGCTGCCTCAGCAATGCAAGGACAGAAACAGTACCCAAAAATGTTGGAGAAAGGAACTGTGGAAAAAGAATGGTAAAATCCCACTGCAAGTCTGGTTTTCCTGGGGAAATCACAAACTCCTAAAATTTGGCTTGCAAGGACATAATGTTTTAATTCTTCATATTTGTTTTTAATAACTTGCACTAAAGTCAAGGAGAAGGACACCTTTTGGTTCTGTACCTAATTTTTGGGAAGTATTTTTTTTTTCTCTTGTATTTTTAGAATCGGGAAGAAATGGAGGTGAGAAGGGACTTATCTGTGGAAAGCCTTAGCAAGACAGGGATTCCTAAATCCTTGGTAGGTGCTTAAGTCAGAAGTCAGTGCTGCAGTCCCTGGAATTGCCTTCTCAATATTAAAATTCCTAAGGTAGCTCCATTTCTGGTCATGGCCTTAATTTTGTCTGGCTTGATGAGGATTTGAAGTGAGACTTGAGTTTCAGTCCCTGCTCTACTGAATATTTAATATAAATTCAGAAATATTAATAAAGCAAGGATTAGGTAGGACTCTCCTCTCTCAGGGAGTGCCTTGTGACTAATCTGTGGAGTTCATCTTCTCCCTCGGAGCCAGAGAATATTTAATTATTCAATATGAGTGGGACAGGTTCAACGGGGAAGAATGAACATCAAGCAGGGAGTCAAAATGCTTTTCTGCAAAAATGGAAAGTGTAATCCCTTAGGCAAAAGAGTGACTTGAGCCCAGGCCTCCTGTGCTCTGGGCACATGCAGTGTCTTCCAAAGGCAGTTTGAGATTTTTGGGAAGGGTGTGAGAGGTGGGGCTGCTCTGGCAACATCTGCCCTCTTGTGAGGCTCTGTGGTGAGAGGGCAGACTGTGAAACACCGAGGGTGGCAGAAAAGGAACAATTCCACCTCCTTTCCCACTCACGTGATAAAAATCAATCTGAATTTAGTTGCTGTTGCAGCCTAGGGTTTGTTGGTTTTTTTCTGTAGTTACAATGCTTTCATTTAGCAGCCTCTTCCTGGGTAATAAATGACACCCACAAGAAAGCAATGATCTGAAGTGACTGTAAATGGTTCTTAGTCAGATTCACACCATTATTCTGAAAGTGCAAATAACATTTGGGAAATGGGAAATGGCCTCTGCAGTTATTAGTTTTGTCTTTTTTTTCCTTTAATTTGCAATAGTTCTGCCTAGAAATCACCCAAGATTAGGTAAGCAACTGTGTATGTGCTGATTGAATCCATTCCTTGTGCCATCGGGCTGATGGTCTGTGCAGCCTGGATGAAGAGGAGGAGGAGGAGGAGGAGGTACAGGTGTATTTGCAGGAATTCATCAGCTGCTGCTTGGAGCCAGGAGCAGGAGTAAAATCCTCGTGTGTCCTTTTAGGATGAAAGTCCCACCCATCAGATCAAGATGTCAAGCAGGGTCCAGAGCTTAATTTCATTTAGTAGCACACCCCACACCTGCTCTGATGTCACTTCACTCCGCGTGGGGAGGAGATGGGTTGAAAGTTGGAAGGGGGCCTGAGGGATTTGGCTGAGGCTCAAACACCCCCAGGGCATTTCTCTAACAAAAGAGGATTTTTTTCTTGAGGAGTGCAAGGGAGCTCATTCCTCTGGATCCCCAATGGACTCAGTGGCTCCTCACCAGCCCTGAAGATTGTTCTGTGTTTTTTCTGCCATTTGCTGCCTAGTTCCATGACATATATGGGCTGTCAGGGTTATTCTTCCCTCTGTCCTTCTGATGTTGGTGGCAACGCAGCAGCTGCAGCTCTTGGTGTTGGTTTTGCTCCCTGGAGTAAGGAATGCCGTGGGTGGCAGAGGAGCAGCTCGGAGCTGCTGGTGCCGTGTGAGGCTCAGCAGCGAGCACAGCCCGCTCAGACGCCGGGGCTGGGTTTGGATTTGTGTGAGGAGCTCTTCACCTCAGCCAGAAGTGCTGCACCTGCTCTCCCACCACGTCTCCGGCTTCCAGCTTAGGGGTGAGCACACTTTGCTCGTAACAAACGGGAAGCTGAATTTTTTTTTTTTTTTTTTAAATTTTTTTTTTTTGTCCATGAATCTGAAATGTTAGTCACAGATTTGGGGATTTATTTATTTTTATATAAAACACAAAGGGTACTGCTGGAAGTGACTAGAGAGGAGCTCAGGAAACAAGAGAGAAACTTCAGTTAAAAGACCTATTTGTCAAACTGTCTTGTTCTGTGAATTGTGGTGAAGGAATTTTGCTTTTTTTTAGACAGTATTTCCTCCAATGATTACATAATCTTGGCTTATGGGTCTGAATTTAGTTCTTCCTTCAGCAGGCATCGTGACAGAAAACTGGATGTCAGAAGTCTTAAAAGGATTAGTGCTCCATATAGAACCAATGAAATTGATTTGTGAATTAGGGGGCCCCTTCACAGAAGTAATAAAGTTTTCTTTCTGCAAGCAGTGAATTTCTTTCCTGTGAGGTGTCAGTGTGGTCGTTCTGCATTGGTGTAAATATGGACAGGTCTCAGGGCAGAGATGAGCCAAGGGAAAGGAGCAGTTACAGCTGTTCCACACCAACTGCAAATACAATCAAACCGGGGGCTCAACCGTGCTCCTGGAAAAGTGTCCCTGGTAACTGCAGCGACTGCGCAATGGGTTTAGATGGTGCTGGTGATGAGAATTCCTCTCAGAGGGGCTGAAGCCCGTGCCTCCTGCACACCGGGGCTGCAATACAGCAAGGTATTACCCATCCCTAAAACTTCCTCTCCCCTGCTGACTGATTTCAGCTGGGTTCAAATGCTGCCCACCAGCCTGGCCCCAGCAAGACACGCAGAAGAGATCAAAGTCCTGTCCTGAAGTGAGTGCTGAAACAAAAGCAACCGAAAAAAATCCAGTTGAAGAAATTTGGATGGGCAGAGATCTCTAGTGAGCAGGTTTTACTTGTCAGGAAATAGAATTCAACACTAAGAACAGGAAAAGGGAAGAAAAAAAAATATTTTTTTTCAGCTGGAGATTGAAAGGGTGAGTGGCTGTTAAATGGACAGCTTAGCAATTAATGGAGAAAGTTACTGCTGCTCTTGCCAGAGGCTATCTGCAAAGTTTATTGAGCATTTCCAAAGGAACTCGACTCTGGCTCTCTGCCAGAGGGGTTCAGCCACAGTGCTCAGGTGAGTGTGACAACACGTGAACTGCCAGGACCTGCCAGGACCTGCCAGGACCTGCCAGGTGCGCAGAGCACAGGGGGTGCAGCGCTGATCCCTTGTGCTGGGAGCAGCCCCACACACCTCACCGAGCTCCAGCAGCGCAGCCAAAGGGGCTCGTGGTGCTGGGCAGGGTGAGCAGCCCTGAACCACAGACTGAGCTCCCAGCCAGGCTGAGCACTGCTGGTAACATCCCCGAGGCTTCTCCGTATCCTCCAGATATAAAAATTTAATCAGACTCTAAGTATTCTTGTGTTTTCCAGAAGCTGTCTAAGTAATGACAAGTATATACCTAAAAAAAACCCAACTTGGCAAAATGTAACAATAGAAAGGAGGTTCTGTGCTGGATTTGCTTTGTTCCAAATGAATTAGTTCCAGGACTGATCCTTCAGTGTGTTTAGATGCAGAGAGACAAAATCTCACCAAACCTGGGGCTATTGGACTGCAGAAAAGTGACAGTACTTGAGCTTTGAAAAGGGAAGGTGAGAAACAAGCTGTTAATTGCCAAAGCCAGAGCATGAGAAGGGGCACTCAGAAGAAATTTAGATGGCCTTTTGTTTTCTGACACATTTGGGCACAAGAAAAAAGCTTCTGGTGAGATTCATGAAGTCCTGGTGGGGCTGAACCACAGTATCTGCAATGTAAGCCCTGCCCCTGTCCCGAGTTATTGCTTCATGTCACCGATTTTATGGACAACATAAAGCTCCATTGAAGCTAGTGACTATTTTTTTTTTTAGGTTGCACAGCTTAAGTCATGCATGGGGAAGTATTCCTTCTCCAAAAACAACATCTCTTTGATTGTGCTCTATATTTTAGTGTACTAGAACTAATCTGCTAAAATATTCATGTAGCAAGGAAAAATGGGAATTAAAAAAAAATAAAGTATGTGCAGTGTGTCAGAATTAATGCACCTAGTGGAACATTAACTTTTGTATTTGTAGGATTTTTTTTAACCTTGCTACCTTAATGGCATTCTGAAGCAGCATTTTACAATTTTAAAGTTAGGACTTTTCTTTTTAAAGTTCAAAGATTAAAATAGAATAAGGGCAGGAAAGGGAGGGGTAAGTAGAAGATAAAAGAGCACCAGGAACTGTAGAGCTGGGTCCTCTGACTGGTAGGTAAAGCTCATAAACACCTTGAATTAATCATTTCCTACACAGGATGAAATTCCAAGCATGTAAGTATAGAAAGCTATGCAATAACTAGGTAAAAATTCGGAAGAGTCTTAATGAGATCTAAGAGAATCACAGGCAGAGCTGACCCTAAGATAGTCTTAAATAAATTTCTCCTTCACATGGCTGCTTTTCTAAATGCGTGTACATGAAACATTAATACTTTTGCATGGAAAATACCACGTCTTTGGATTGTATTTTCATTTTAGCTATGGAATTCTGCTGCACATGTGCTGAACTCTCAGCTTAATAAAGAGCCATCTTTATTACAACGTGATTTTTAAAATTATATGAGTAATTTGCAATGTTAAAGGCTTCTGAAAATCCAAACTGTAAGAACAGTTTTGAAAATGTTAAAATTGACTGCCTGACTCTATTCTGCCCTTAACTACAAATCAGAGGAAGCTTTTTGTGCTCTGACTCAAAGGAAAACAATGAAAACATTTTTGGCAACAAAACAATTGGGAAAATTACATTCCAAACTGAAAATTTTATGAAACCAGAGAGTGTGAGAGCAAAGGAGAGAAGGAAACCCGTGGTCTGTGATGGAGGCAGTTTGACAGGGGGAGCTGAGCTGCAATCCCTGCAGGTTCAGCCTGGAGAGGATCCAAACCCTCCGGAACCTGCAGCTGCTGCATCCCAGCTGCTCCCTGGCCTGCACTGCTGCATCTCCTGAGGCTCCCTGCACTGCTGCATCTCCTGAGGCTCCCTGCACTGCTGCACCTCCGGGGCTCCCTGCACTGCTGCATCTCCCGGGCTCCCTGCACTGCTGCATCTCCTGAGGCTCCCTGCACTGCTGTACCTCCCGGGGCTCCCTGCACTGCTGCACCTCCCGGGGCTCCCTGCACTGCTGCATTTCCCGGGGCTCCCTGCACTGCTGCATCTCTGGTGCTCCCTGCACTGCTGCATCTCCTGAGGCTCCCTGCACTGCTGCATCTCCCGGGGCTCCCTGCACTGCTGCACCTCCCGGGGCTCCCTGCACTGCTGCATTTCCCGGGGCTCCCTGCACTGCTGCATCTCTGGTGCTCCCTGCACTGCTGCATCTCCTGAGGCTCCCTGCACTGCTGCATCTCCCGGGGCTCCCTGCACTGCTGCACCTCCGGGGCTCCCTGCACTGCTGCATCTCCCGGGGCTCCCTGCACTGCTGCATCTCCCAGGGCTCCCTGCACTGCTGCACCTCCGGGGCTCCCTGCACTGCTGCACCTCCGGGGCTCCCTGCACTGCTGCATCTCCCAGGGCTCCCTGCACTGCTGCATCTCCCGGGGCTCCCTGCACTGCTGCATCTCCCGGGGCTCCCTGCACTGCTGCATCTCCCAGGGCTCCCTGCACTGCTGCACCTCCGGGGCTCCCTGCACTGCACCGCTCCTCCTGCACAAGGGCCATGGCAAGAGCTGCTCTGCTGCCAGCTCCCAGAGCAGTGCAGGCTGTCTTAGAGTTTGGGGAGGAACTTTAATCCTATCAGAGAAAAAAATACCCCAAAGCACCCTTGACTCACAAAAATAAACTTGTATAAATTGTTTCAAAATTGTATCTTTAAAATGCATTTTAAAATTTAAATAGGACTTCAAGCTTTAAGATATTCCTTCATTTTCTGACTGAAAAAATCCTTGAAGAATTAAATTGAACTGTGCAGAAATATTCATGGCTAAACATACTGAGATATGAATCAATACAGGAAAAAAACAAACCAGAAAAGAAAAAAAAATCCAGATGCTTCCCTGTCCCAGATTTGCCTACAAACCTCAGGACACTTTTATTTGAATATATAATGAAGTGTGTGCTCAGGTCACTGAAATGAACAAGACACCTTGTCTCTAAGTTTAATTAAAAGATTTCTTCATTGGATTGTGTTGTACAGAATTCTCATTTGTTTTGTGTTTGCTGTAATTGCAAGCAGTCTCCTGTCAGGCAGCTCTGTGCATTCCCCTCAATGTGTGCTTTAATCTGTACGAGGGGGCACAAGTAGGACATTAATCTCCCTGAAACAGCCTTTACCCTTGCATAGGCTTCCATCTAAATAGAAATCTGATAATTTCTAAAAAAACCCCATGGCTTTAGCAAGCAGGGCCTGACTTTCAGTTTCTCACTACCCCTGTTTCTTTACTGCCCCTTGGCTTCTCTATCTGTAAGGGTACCAGAGGCTGAATTCACTGATATTTTAAACACTTAATTTGATAAACGTGCATGAATCCCACGGGCTACAGCAGGAGCCCCCCGAGTGTAGTGCTGAGAGCTGGGATTCGATCTGCCTTCTTGGCACACCTTGCACATGGGGACTGCTCCCCTCTTGTGCTGTTTTCTGGAATGTTCTCAGCTGGCCAGGAGGAGGAGTTTGTCCTCGGAGAGCTGCACTGAGAATGTGCCCAGGTGTGCAAGGTCACCTGTTCCTGCGTGGAGGTGAAACTGCTCGGGCTGCAGTCAGCAGTTGTACTGCATCATGGCAGATGTTCTGCCCTGCGGACTGATGAGGTTTGGGTGATTACAGAGTGGGCAGAGCACGAATGCCCAGTGCTGTGAGCTGGATGCACGCTGCCACTGGTTTTTGACTCCTGCACTTGGCTCTCCAAACTTCTCTGGGAACTGAAGATATGACTGCAGTATTTTTATGACCATCTCTCAGATCTCTTTCCCTGCTCCCTCAGTTACTGACTCACCATCTGTATTTATTCTGTGTGATACCAATGTTCTGTTATCCCCACTTCCACAGATGAAAAAATAATTAAAATCTTGCTCATTAAAGAATTTCACAGTAAAGAAGAGTTCAGCCTGCTGCCTTGCTGCCAGAACATAATTGACAAACTCCTTGGTGTGGAGGCTGACATTTCATTAATGGTCTCACCACAATTTCCTATTTTCATTTTCTCTTACAGACTAACAGCTAAAGCAGTGGCTGTTCTCTTACCAATCCTGGGGAGCTCGTGGATCTTTGGCATTTTGGCTGTCAATGCCCACACTTTAGTATTTCAGTATATATTTGCTGGTTTTAATTCACTACAAGTAAGTACCTGGTGGGAAAATTTATGGCTACAGAAATGCTTCTGAGATCAAATTAAATGGATCATTAGTAATGTTTCTACATGTTTATGCTTATTGCATTTTATTCTGTGTTCCTTCCTCTGTCTTTTAAGTCTTGCTAAGAATAGAGTGCTGGCAATTGCTTGTCTTTGTTTGAAGAGAACTTGTATCCCACTCCTTAGTGTTTCCAGTGGCAATAATTAAATAAATGAGACAGCACTGAGCTTCAGAAATGAACTGAAATTCATTCTTCCAGCACTGTGTACCACAGGCAGGATTCTTCAGTAGAGATGCCAGGCCAATTTTTCAGTGCCAATTTGAGGCTTCATTACTGAGACTAAATGAAAACAAACACAAGTTTAAGGGAAGGATCAAAAGTGGAGCTATTCCCTGTGCTGTACACAACTCCTGCATGCAGGAAACTCAACCCTCATCCCCTTGGCACAGCAATCCAGAAAAATAGCTCTGTCCAAGAGGAATGTAAACACCTGCTTAGCTCTCAGCAGACATTTCAGCAGAGCATAACCCTGTAGGTGGGTTACACTTCTTTGCCAAACAGTGCTTACAAAGAGGAAGAAAAAAACAACCTCCTAGAAATCCTTTCTTGTCCCGGGAACAAATAGGACTATGGATACAAAAATAGTGAAACAGGGTGCTGAATACTACAGCCAGGAAAATAAAGTTATTTTGTGAGGGAAAGGAATGTATTGGAGTAAAAGCCCAAAGACAGCAAAATTCTGACATGAAAATTTTCCTTGTGCTAATACCTTGCTTTTTTAATCTGAAAAATCCTGATCTGGTGTCTCCCTAAGAGCATTTCCCTCTCCTTGGTCTTTGCAACCACAAACAGAAAGTTCTCTTGTTGTGATGAAACAAGAACTCGTGCATATTTTCAGCCAGATTTTTCCTTTAGTACAGCAAAGTTTAGGAGGTGTTTGTTTACAGGAATAGTTCCAGACAAGCCCCACAGTAACCTAATGCTGCAGGTTTCTCCAGTTTCACTTGGGACACTCTGGTTTAGTGCACTCAGATATTTACAGGGCTCTGGCTGCCTGATGCCTGTGCTGTACAGTCCTGAAAGAAACATGTTTCTGTATTTGATTTTCCACAGCCAGACCTCACCCTTCTCCCTTCTTTCTGTTTTCAGGGATTTTTCATGTTCCTGTTCCACTGTCTTCTGAACTCAGAGGTACGTCACCAAATGGTGTTAACAAATTTGGTGTTATCAAATTCAAAGGACATCAATGTGAAGCAAGAACAGACTTTCTCCATTATCATTGCCTACTGTGGCACTGATTTCCTTTTGCTTTTAATTAATCCATTACTGTTTTGGCTTTGTGACTTGCAGCATTTTTACCCCTGCCTGACATTTGTTTTAATTAGCATAGGAAAGGTTTGAAACACAGGACAAAGATAAGAGGAGCAGCTCAAGAGTCAGGAGAGAAGCTGCCCTGAGGGAAGGGGGGGCTGAGCTGGGAGAAGATGCCAAAAAAGTGGGAGCAGGACTGGCTCTGGCAGCTCCTCTGGGGGCCTCTGTTACAGCTGCAGTTCCAGGGAGGAAAATAAGTATTATTCTCAGCTAAACATACTTCTGGATGCTGCTCATGCAGTCCTTAATGGGAAACTAAACTGAGAAGGTGTTCCAGGTATTTTTCTTGGCGGGAAGTTCAGTTTTTCATAGGGGACTGAGGCATCTTTTTGCATTAAGGCTGCATTAGAGCAACTGGGACTAAGCCAAGACAAGGCTGGTGTAAATTTGGCTGGCAGCATCCTCTCCTCCCATGGCAGAAAGCAGAAAATGCTCAGCAACAAGTATTCCTGAAAAGAAATGGTTTCCAAAGGACCATTTCAGGCCAGGGGAATGGGCAGGGGAGGCCCTGGGGCTCTGCTCCCCACAGTTCTTTCTCCTGGATGTTAACGAGCACCTCTGCCCCACAGCCTGCTGCTGCTGCCTGTGCAACAGCAGCACCCCGGCTCTTCCACAGAGAAATTAGTATTTATTAGTATTTGCAGCCTGTTCCGTCTCAGAGCATGTGTGAGGAGCCTGCCCCAGTGGGGCACCTCGGGATTTAGCTAGAAAATGTGAAAATGTCCTGGTCAAAAGTCCATAAATACAAAGAAAAGTGTAGGGGTGGACTGTTTGTTGTTTAATGGCACAGTGACATTTGTGTGGAGGAAGGAAAAAGGGAAAATGATTGCAGGCTGCACCTGTGAAAATAAACACATCTTTTCAGTGGTTTCACTGTTTTTTCCAAAGGTTAGGGCTGCCTTTAAGCACAAAACCAAGGTCTGGTCCCTCACCAGTAGTTCAACACGCAACATCAACGTGAAGCCCTTCAATTCAGACATTGTAAGTATTGCTCCTTTTCTTTCCCCTCTTGTATTTGAGTGTTCCACGTTAAATTGTTGGAAAGAACAGAGCAGGCCCATGGGTATTTTTAGTACCAAGGTGCAGACAGGTGGAACCAGCCACGTTCATGAAGCTGCAGCTCTAATATCTGTTTTGAAAGCAAAGGACAAAGCCCTGCTTTCTGGGAAACCATCAAATAAAAGCAAACACAGCTTTATGAACTCTGGATACGGTTCAACAAGGCTATTCCCACCAATTGCAATGGAATTCTGCATTCCAGCAGCATTTTGGCAATGTATTGCACTCCTACTCTTAAGCCAACACGTGAATATCCTTTTCTAGCTCTGTTTAGATTGTTTTGAGACAGAAGACATTTGTTTTTATAAAGAACCAGACACCTGAAGTGATAGGTATTATTAAGTGATCGTTGCCAATCACCTTAGATCCTGGCAATATCTGTTTAAAAATCCTTTATGGCATATGCTCTCAAGACCCTGTGACAACACTGTAATGTAAATAGATGCTTCCAAGCTTTTATTTCATCCAGGCAAGAGTGGCTTGGCAAAATAAACAAATCAATTTTCTATACTATTTTATTTTCCAGATGACTGGGAACAGGCCAGGCACAACTCCCACGAAGCTGAACACCTGGGATAAAAGCACCAATTCAGCGAACCGCATCGATTTATCAGCAGTCTGACAGGAACAGCAGCTCCTCGGAGAAAATCAAGCCATACATTCAGCACCTCTGACACCGTGTCCACCAGATTTTTCTCACTGCTAATAGCAGTAGAAAACTGGAGTTTTAAATCAGTGCCTAATGAATTGGTAATTGCTATATTGTTTTGTCGAGTCAATAGCCCTCGTTGCTTGCCCTCAAACGGTAACACGTTCTAGCCCTTGGCTATTAGCAGTATCTGTAAAGATGACCAGCACAAATATACACTGGATGGTTTTGTCAGCGAAGATGAAAACACTAGGTATGCAAGAAGGGCTTATTGCTCTCTGAATCATTCCAACGCCCAGAACTGAGGGAGAGCACCATACCTCTGAAAAGATGGATTTTTATGCTCTAAAATGAAATGCTTCCCATTGTGATGTTGTAACGAGACTATTCCTGACTTGCTGTGCTCTCTCTGTTTACATTTATTACCTTACAGAATTGTCAAAGTGAAGTTGATTCAAAATACATAGTATGATGTTTAGTCCAAATGCTACAAGGAATTGAGGGAGAGGCAGGTTCCAGCTACTCCCCTCCCAAAGTGGCTGTGGATTAGCAAAGCTAAGAAACACCCAAGCAGCACCTGTAATGTGTAACTCTCCCAGGTGTGGCCTGTTAGTATTTGAGAGCTCCCTGTTGCCATGTTCTCAGCAGAGGCAGAAGTGGCTGTGGTTGTCCTCCCACAGCCCCTCTGTTGCTGCTCTGTGTCTGCTGACACATTGCCATACAAATTATTCCCCTGCCTTGCCTCGGGGTGCAATCCACAACTCTGTGTCGAGTGCATTTTGCAAACTCACTGTGGCTTTTAGAAACCAAGGCCTGGCACTGTGACTTCCCTCTCTCCTGTTGCTGGTCATTTCGAGACACTGAATTCCTGCCGCAAAGGTGTCACACACTGATATACTGTGAACACAGCCAGCCGACAAATAGGTCTGTGTATTGTCTCCTGCAGACAGCTTTTAAACAAGTCTCTGCAGTCTCTTTTGTGGTTTTAAACTCTGCTCAGCATTTAGTAGCTTCTGCTTTAGTACTGCTATGAAGTATCTTTAAAGAGGAAAAAACCGCTGTGATTTTTCTTGTGACCGGTGTTCTGTGGGTTTCAGAGCGGTGCCAGGAGCACGAGGCAGGGCCACTCAGCTGTGCCACACCTGCCCCTTGCCAGCTGCAGGGAGCAGAGTTCCAGAGCCCTCAGGTGCTCCAGCCCCGCTCAGCAGCCGGAGCCCTCCAGGGGATGTCCCCTCCAGGGGAGGTCCCCTCCAGGAGATATCCCCTCCAGGAGATGTCCCCTCCAGGGGATGTCCCCTCCAGGGGAGGTCCCCTCCAGGAGATGTCCCCTCCAGGAGATGTCCCCTCCAGGAGATGTCCCCTCCAGGGGAGGCCCCTCCAGGGGATGTCCCCTCCAGGGGAGGCCCCTCCAGGAGATGTCCCCTCCAGGAGATGTCCCCTCCAGGAGATGTCCCCTCCAGGGGAGGCCCCTCCAGGGGATGTCCCCTCCAGGGGAGGCCCCTCCAGGAGATGTCCCCTCCAGGAGATGTCCCCTCCAGGGGAGGCCCCTCCAGGAGATGTCCCCTCCAGGGGATGTCCCCTCCAGGGGAGGCCCCTCCAGGAGATGTCCCCTCCAGGGGATGTCCCCTCCAGGGGAGGTCCCCTCCAGGGGATGTCCCCTCCAGGGGAGGCCCCTCCAGGAGATGTCCCCTCCAGGGGATGTCCCCTCCAGGAGATGTCCCCTCCAGGGGATGTCCCCTCCAGGGGATGTCCCCTCCAGGAGATGTCCCCTCCAGGAGATGTCCCCTCCAGGAGATGTCCCCTCCAGGGGAGGTCCCCTCCAGGAGATGTCCCCTCCAGGAGATGTCCCCTCCAGGGGAGGTCCCCTCCAGGGGATGTCCCCTCCAGGGGAGGCCCCTCCAGGAGATGTCCCCTCCAGGGGAGGTCCCCTCCAGGAGATGTCCCCTCCAGGGGATGTCCCCTCCAGGAGATGTCCCCTCCAGGGGATGTCCCCTCCAGGGGTGGCTGTGCAGCCGCAGCTCCCGGCCCGGCCGCAGCGCTCCTGCCCTGGCCTGCTCTGCAGGGATCACCGGGGCGATTCTCCCTCCTGCCCGCCGGGCTGTCAAACAGGCAGAGCACAGGACACCCTTCAGCCTCATGTTCCGCTGAGATCTGTCGTGTTGGCTTTTTTAACCTTAGTTAAATGTTTGTGTCTTCAGCAGCTCAGACCATTCCTGGTCCCAGTGAATGTGCTGTTTGCTTCCAAGAGAAAAGGTATTTACACTGCAATATGCACAGTGGAAATTTTCTCTTGGACAGTAATTTATCAAAAGGTAAAATGAAAGTGAATTGATCTTTAGGGAACAGGAATTCCCCATCAATTTTGACTGAATTTAGTGAAGTGTTTAATCCAAAAGACATGGAATTGAAAGTTCAGAAAAACTCAACGCATTTAATTTCCATTTGATCCAAACCAAGTTTTGTCCATGTTTCCTTCTTGCACTAAAAAATAAAAATCTGTTTCAGTTTGGCCCAATCTTTCCTGCCTTTTCCCCTTCCTAGCCAAGACCTCTTGGTGTGAGCCCCAAACTGGAAGCCCAGAGCCCACCCAAGCTTGTTGAGCTTACAGCTTAAAACATTCTACAGAAATTATTTCAGTTGCACCAGATCCATGCTGAATTTCTGCAGCTGGAACAGAGCAGAAGTGCACATCACACATACACAGGCATGGAATCCATAGGCTTTATTCTCATGTTTCCTAATGCTAAATAACTCCAGTCGTTGACAACTAACTCCAAAGAGAGGCTCAGTAAAAGCTAAACATGTAGATGGCTGTGTCTTCATTTGGGCTTTTGTGTATGGTTTTCTCCTAGCCTTTTCTGCACTACTCTGGCTTACAGCTGTGCAAATATATGGGCTTTTCTTGGCCTGGAAATGATTTTTTTCCCTCAAAAGACCCTGTAGACAGAGCTCTTGGAATGTACAGAGGAGATGGAATAGAAGAGTACTGTGATAACAGTGCTCAGAGTTTGTACTGTGTGCAGACAACATATTTAAGCATATTTTTTATACTGGAGCATATGAGTTCTTTTGGTTTTGGTTTGTTTCTTTGGTTTGTTTTTGGGCTTTTTACACTGTGACCACAAACCCTCCTTGATCATTTCTCTGCTAATCATTGTACTATAGTACAAAGTCCTGTGAATGAACCAGACAACATATAAAAGCTTTATTTTTTCTAATCTTCATTTTTAAGAGTATTCCCCTCTGCACAATTTTCATTGCCTGCCTTTCCTCCTGTGCTGTGTTGTTCATTTTGTGACCACTCAAGGTCCACTTCAGAAAAACCTCAAACAAAGACATACCAGTGACAGCACAAAGTGGCAGTGGTACAAAGGGCTAAATCAGTTTTTCACCCAGGTATGGTCTGTTTTAAAATTGCTCAGCAAGAATATGAAAATGAGTTTGGTTTTGTACGTTTGAACGGGACATGAAGTGTTATGTGCTGAGGGAGCACTGATGATCCTGTGAGTCTCTGTGGATGCAGGAACTGCTGGACGGGGCTGGGATGAAGCAGTTTTATCTTGTTCATGGCCCAAGAGGTTTGGAGCACTGAATTTATCACACTGCATTGGGGATGGGGCTGCTTCTGGTTTTGACAAACTGGTGAAAATCCCCTCAAAGTACAAATGTGTTCTGTTGCCATCAATATCCATTCTTTTTGTTTGTTTTTCTTGGTACTGAATGCAGCAAATGTACTGAATAAGAAATGCTCAAATGAATCTTTAAACAATCTCTTCTGTCCTCAGTCTCTTGAAGCTTGAAAATCCTGCAGTTTATTTATGGGCTTGTATATAGCAGCTATTACAATATTTTTTTGGACAGCATCATTTTGTCAACAGTATGAAATCTTAATTGAATGAAATGTGAGTTTTAAAAATAGGTAATGTAACAAGGATTACTTTGCCAGTAAGTAGTAAAATAATTTCATTTTGTTGTTTTTTCCCCCTCAAATAAATAAGAAATCTTAATTTCCTAAAATAACTTTGTATTTGTTGCAATTATTCTTTTGACATGAGTTGTAAACAATAGCATAACAACGAAGGTTCCCTATCCCTATAATTGCTTTGTTGCAATTATACATCAGAGCTTCACTCCTGCTGTCTGTCAGGGTGCTGAGGCAACGTGCAGCAATATTTCTGTGTTAAACTTTATACCCAGAGAAGAACTGTCCTGAGCCTCCCCAGCAGGAGGAGAACCTCTGGCTTCAGCCCGAGCAGTGCAGAGCCGGGGCCAGGCCTTGCCGAGTGCTGTGTCTGAAGTTTTGGCTGCAGGGATGCTTTCAGTCCACAGCAGGTCAGAAGTGAGGGGTTTTTAACTAATACCTTTTGTATGAAAACTTTGCTACTCTTGCACTTTTATCTGAACATGATAATGTAAATCCAGAAACGTCACATCCCAGTCTGCTCGGCTCCCTCACAGGGATGCAGCCCTGCAGCTCTCCTGTCCAAGGTCAGAGCTAGCTCTGGGGTGATTAACAGACTGCCTGCTGCCTCCTCTGTGCTGCAGAGGTGTGTAGATGTGGTGAGCTGTGGTAAAATAACTGGAGCAATTGTATGCTGAAAAATTACAGATTGGGATTTAGATGAGAAAGGTTTTTCATCCTCTTTCAATAAACCTTCCCTTGGTATTCTTTAAAATCCTGTAGCAAGGCGTACATAAAAGAAAGCTTTCTTGCTATTTTGTGAAACACAGAGGTTATTAACATTTATCATTCATGACAGAGTTATAAATTCGATCATTTTGGCACTGGCTTACATCATGTTTGCCTTTAAAAATATTTTCATGATATCTGTGTTATGCTTGGCTGACTCCGCGTAGTGTGTCATGGATAGTTATTGCTGTAATTGCCCTTGTTCACACAATTTTCCTTCTCAATAATCCCATATGTTCTTGGAATTCAGAGGCCATATTTCATCTTATCAAGGATGATTACAACACTAAATGTACCCTGACACCAGCGCCTTCCCCAGGTGCTGGCAGGAGCACCAGGGGACGTGTGAGCCTGTCCAGCACCTTCCCATGGATGCTCCCTTTGCTCAGGGGGCTGCCCTGGACTGCTCCGGGCTCTCATTTACCTCTGCCAAAGGCAACTGAGATGTCCTCTCACCCCAGTTATTGTCTGTTGTTGCTGAATAAAATCAGGCTTGATTGGGCACTGAATGTGTTCCTTTGAGCATTCTCCAAGCTAAGCATTTGCTGGTATCTACTCACAAACAGAGAATAAAGCATAAAACAGTTCAAGACCAGAAAACCCAAACCAAAACACACATACAAAACCACACCAAAACTGCAGCACAATTAGCATCTCTGCCACCACAAAACCCTGGTTTTAGTTCATGCTCATAATATTGTGGAGAAAAATGCAGAACCTATGATGTAGATGGGAAAACAGTGTGAAAGATGCTTTCTGGTTGTCTGAAGGCATTTCTGTCAAATTCAGTTATTGTTTACACTTGCTGAATGGTCTGCCTCAGACACCCAATGCAGGATACATTTGTGCTGCAGAAGAAAGTAACTCCTGCTGTGATGTGCTGTCTTAAGAGCAGAGATTATTTGGATCTGGGGAGCCACTTTGGAGCATTTCAGTGGACAGAAAGGGTAATAGTTGTGCCATAGTTTCAAAAAAGCCACTTCTATGAATAATTTGAATAATTTGAATCCACAGCAGCTCAAACAAAAGAAACTTCTGAAATCTCACTTATTTGCAGTCTATCATCAGCCTGGACCATGAAAGGAGTGGGCCCCACACGCCCCTGAGGAGCCTGAAGCCCAGCAGTGGCTGCAGTCACAGCTTTGGCCTGGGGCTGGCAGAGCTCAGGGATGTCACCAAGGAGCTCAGGGATGTCACCAGGTCCCCACACTGCTGGCACAGCAGCAGAGCCTTGCCCAAGGCAGCTCTGGGAAGCTTGAAGCAAGGACAATGCCTTTGGTCCTGCTTGCAGGACTGAGTGCAGCAGCTTTGCATTCCGGCTGCAGCGAGGTTCCCCACCTGGAGCAGGCTCCTCAGCCGGCATCCATGGGCAGAGCTCACTGCAAACTCCCTGGAACACCTTCCTGTCCTTCCCCTGTCGCCCTCACAGTATCCATAACTCATCATGGCCAACAACTAAACATTCTGCACAGAAATTTTTAATAACATCTCCTCATTAGGAAAATGCTTGGTCCTGTGAACATCTAACTGCAAGAAAAACACAGTCCCTTCTGGCTGTGCATCCGTGCAATAATTTAACAAGGAGAGAGCTGATCCTCTTCCCCCATATCAGAGATTTTCATTTAATAGAGCTATTTTTTTCAGATAACAGCCTCCATAATGACACCACAAGAAGCGCACACAGGGAAGCACAAAACAGCTAGACTCTACTTTCTGTGTACTATAATTTGTGAGACATTGCACCTTCCTAGTGAGAAAGGAAGAACTCTGAGCTGTGGCCCCTTGTTTTCACAGCATAAATAGACAGCATCCTGGTTTTTTGGCAATTTGAGACCTCAATTTCTAACCTGACCCTTAGCTACAAACAATTTTAATACTTTTTTACCATTTTCAGTTTGAATTGTATTTTTAGTTCATGACCTTTAAAAATAAGCACATTTCAGTCTTGTAAATTCCAGTTATCTATTTGGCAATTAACATTCCTAAAGTGCATCACTACCACTAGGTGCCTCCCACAATCCTTTAAGAACAATTTTATTTTTTGTCCCTTGGGTAGTCATTCTCCCAACTTCTCTGTTCCACCTATCTGGCATTATCTATTCAAGTGAAACTAGAACAGATGTCACAAAATACAGACAATTTCCTCCTACATGGTCTAGAGGTACTGCTGCTTTTGCAGGATTCATTTTTGGGACTGGCATAGGGAAGAGGTTATGTTACCTCCACTTCTGCCTTCTGCTTTCTCTCTCTACAGATGGTGGGTTTTATAAAATGAAAGTAATTTCACGTCAAACTGTGTTTGTCTGGGATGTGGAAGGCAGCTGGGCTCCGTTCCTGGCAATCAAATATGTTCACAGGTCTTGCTCCCCTCTTCATTCTGTTAAGCTGATTCCTTCCCTTCCCATAAATACTTCCTCAGTTCATTTAACTCTCAGGCATTTCTGACTTGGTCTTGCCAGAACTTACATCAGATACTGTAAATGCAATCTGCATTCTGCAATCTGCATTTTCTTTTTCTCCTTTAGCACGGGCTGGGGACACTGCTCTGCCTGGCTGGGGGCCTGAAGTTCTGTGAAAAACAGGAATTTGTGGCTGTCTATAAAGCCTGGGGGTAAGCAGCTTATTTGTCAACACTCACATACAGAAATCTTCGTCGGCCAAGAGTTTTTGTGAAAACATCCTCTCCAGACACCCTGTGAAGGAGATCCTGGAGTGCTGTGAATTAGCATCAATTAAATTTCGGGGCTGGGGCCACCTGAGGGCTGTCTCTGGCTGACTTCTGCAGCAGTTAAACCCACCCCAGCCCTCCTGAGGGTCTGATCCAGCCCCTACCTGCCCTCTCCTTTGTGGCTCATGTTCCCAGAGCCTCCTGCTTCCTTCTGGGCTGGCCTGGTGCTTGGAATGGCAGCTGCTGCCTGAGCGCCTCCTCCTCCTGCCTTCGCTCCTTTTATGCTCTGAACCTGGCCTGTGAGGGATTTGGGGGCTCTAAAGGTGCCAGTTTCCTCAGAAGGTATTTCTCCCACATGGACAGAACAAGGGCACAAACAAGTGGCTGCTTTGAACTTCTAACAATAAGTAATAATTATTATTATTTGCCCCTCGAGCAAGCCCAGCTCTCTGCTCCCAGCACCATGCAAGGGCACAGGCAAGGGAAGGTGAAGGGATTCCCCTCAGGAAGGTTGGTGAGGTTATTTCACCCTTCAGCACTCTGAGCCAGCAGAGCACCGTGGCAGCGAGCGTGGCCTGGCCCTGCTCCCCACCCTTGACCTGAGGCAGGCTTGGCTGGAATGCTTCTTCCACTGCTCTCCAAATTAGTGTCTCTGCTATCTCATAACCTGCAAGGGGGCTGCAAACCAAGGATTTACCTGAAGAGGGACACAACTGATCCTGAAATCCATCACATCTGGATAAACCCTGCCTCAGATCTGCACAGCAGTAATTTGCTGTATTTCCATCAGTCACAGCCCATTCCCAGACAGGGGTTGCTTCCCAAGCCTGCCTTGCTCCCACAGAAGGTCAGCAGTCTCCATGGAAACCCAAACTGGAAGCAGCACTTAAAACAGATTTTCTTATGAATAATTTCATTGGCATTCTAGAGAAATGAAGAGGCCCTTGCAGGGGTGTGTCAGGGCTCTCAGAGCTGCTGTTAAGTGCCCATTTGCCCAGGCCAGCACCTCCCACCCCTGCCTGGACCCTGCTGATGTCCTGGTGTCCTGCTGGCTCTCTGTGTCCCCAGCCAAGGAGGAATTCAGTGCCAGGGCTGCAGGAGCCAGCACCACAGCAACAGACAGGACAGGAGTGAATGATGGATCCACGGGATGACAAATGCAGTAAACCTGATGCATCTCTGTCAAAAATTCATTCACTTCTCTTTAGCAATTGCTAAAGACATCAGGAGGTTTAAAGACAGAACAGTAAACTGTGCCCTAATCTGTGGAAAGTATTCTCTTGAGCAGTTTTGTGTGCAGTATTTACAGTGTTTACACACTATTTATTATTATTATAGATACAGATAACACTCTTGATGACAGCAAAAGTTTTGGTACTAACAGCAGTAAACTTTGGGTCAGACCTTGACCCACACCAGTATTGCCAGAAAAAGCCAATTTTCAATAAAGAAGGGAAAAACAACACTTTAAAACAAGTGGACATAGCAGCCAGAAATGAGGAAGATAAAGGGCTTTTGTTTCTGTCTTTTCTATAGATTATGAATAATTACCAAATCTATTTTGAAACATCACAAAATTCAGAACAAAATTTTAAAAAAAAATCCACACAGTTTACCAGATATTACATTATTTAGTGTTCTTGGAAAAAGACAGTCCTGGTTTATGATCCAAATTGCAGATAAGAACAGCAGCAAAGCAAATAGAATAAGAAAAGTTATTTTATATAAGGGAAGTGGCAGAAAAAGCACGTGTTTGTTATCTGCCCAGAGCAGCACAGTTCTCTGTCAGAAAAGGCAACATTTACGATCAGCCTCATGAGGAAAAGCAGATAAAAGAGAAAAATAAGAAATGAAAGGTGGCTGGGGAGAAAGGAATAATTTCCCCTCCCTTCAATCTGGAACGCCAGCACGTTTCCTTTTCTGGAAGCTCAGGTTTGCTCAAGGAGCTGAGGAGCTGCTTCCCCTCCCTCTCTCCCAAGGACTGTTGCCTGGAGAAGGATAAATCCTTCGAGTCCTGAGACGCTGGAACACAGCCACACAGCCCAAATCCACCGCCCAGAGCGGAGCAGCAGCACCTGAGCCTGCAGACGTGAGCTGGGGCAGTGTCAGGTACAGGCACGAGCACCACGCCAGCTCTGGGGCTAGAACAGAACACAATCCTCTGGATAAAATGAAAATCTGCCTTTAACTTCTACTGGAAGTTTGAGTGCATCACAAAAGCTTGTGTATCTATTGCTCTTGACGAGGGTCCTCTTCCTGAAGTCACTCTAGTCAGGCCAAAAGGTGCCCACCACTCCTTTTCAGGTGAGACCAAACTGTTCATGGACTCCAACTATAGAAAAACACCAAAGAGGCAAAAGTTGCCTTTTGTTCTCCTCTAGATAAAGAAATTCTATTAGATTAATGGGCTGTAACAACTCAAATGTTCCGCATTATTACACTGGCTCCCTTTTTTCACTATTATACCTGTTCCTGATGAACTTGCTACAATTTTTCCAATCTTCTAATTACTGCCAGCTATAACATAGTAGAAGTTTCCCTCAGAATTTACACCCTTAGGATATTTGTTGCTGATGGAACCCTTTTCCTTAGAGTTAAGAAGAATTAAAGACTTACATGCAGCTGAACAGGAATGAGTCATAGACATTGCTGTCAGAGTCTGCCTAAGGAGTGATTGGTGACCCCCATTTCTCTGCTTCTCATTCAGGCAGAAATCATTAGAAAAGATTTAATCAAGAAAGAGTAATGAACTTGATAGAAGCTGGCCAGACAAATGAGAAAAATCACTTGACTTCTGTTAAAAGATGCTGGGTTTTTGAGTTAGGCCCTACATTTTTTATTGAGTTAATGTAACCTCAGTTGTCTGTTTCAGCTGAACTCCTGTTTCCCAGCTGTAAGTCAAACTCTGAGTCAGATGCAAGCCTGCCACTCTTCAGAGATTTCTGTATGCACACAGATATATATCAGTATGTCTGTACACATTAACATTTATGATCTGAAAATCGGAGCTGTTTTGGCTACCTCACATTTTCATTACTTTTAATTTTCTTGTCTCACTTCCAGTTAAACAGAGGATGGTGAAACAGAAAGACACAAGTTGCTGTCAGGCTGTCATAATTTGGTACTGACTGTTTACAGGACAGGAAATTTCAGGACTGAAAGATTTCTCTCACAGGAAAGCTACAGACATTGTGGATAAATATCATCATTGACATTGTTCAAAGATAAAAAATTATAATTAATAGTATGCTACAAATAATGCAAACAACTGAGTACCGTCCCATTTTAGTAGATAAACCTTCCAAACTGAAGCCTAATGGAGTCAATTTGTTGGAAGACTTCCCATCATTTCAGTAGGGTTTATGCCAGGTCTTGTTCTGGAACTGAGACATGGATGTTCTTTAACTTCTTCAGAGTAACTGCTGGTACTCAGACTACTGAAATCTCGTCACCAATGCTCACGTCGCCATTCTCATGTCATTTTTAGTTGTATGAGTCAAGTGACAGAGATTAACTGCAAAAATACTGAAAATTTACAAAATGGAGTATTGCATTAGGTTACACATAGTGCCAGCTAGAAAATATTTAGTCACATGTTAGGTCTGTTTCCTCATTTGATAGAACTCATGATGAACTAGAAATTTGTGCATCAAACTTGGCCTCTGGTAAGAGAAAGCAATATTGGAATAAATCACCGCCACACTTTCACGCCTCCTTTCTGTGTTTAGGTCAAACAGTCAAATGTTCTTGGGGAACAAGCACAGATACAGACCCTCTTCAAGCAAAGTTTGCTGCCGAGTTCAAGAAAAAGATGTGCTACTTTTTGTTCAAATTGCTCATCTTGGCATATGTTTGTGGTTCACTGGTTACCAGCAAGGAGTCCTGAGCAAGTCATTACTGTTTAAGACAGCAGTTTACAGTAGATGCCATTCCACTTCAAAAAAGAAAAAATACAAGGTCTTTCTACAGAAATGTAATTTCAGAATGGAAATGTAAGAGGAAGAAAACTATTTGTGGAAATCAAAACAAGATACTGTGTCTTCGGAGTATTTCTATCCCATACGTGAAAAGAACTCCATTCTCTATCTCAATATTGTCTTTTCACATCTCCTGGTGTGAATCTTATTCCAAATCTGTGCCACACTGATCCATCATCTCTAATGAATGCATAAGGGACATTTCCAGGAAAAATGGAAACAGTGAGGTGAAAAAGCTAATGTTTTGTAACCAGGTATACATCTCTGAAGTGCAACCTCTCCCTCACACTGCTTTCTGTGATGAAGAAAATCATGTTTCAGGGAAAATGCCCTAACTTGAAAGAAAACAACACAAGGTACACAGCAGTCCAGAATCAGAGTAGCAGTGGAGATTTTTCAGCCCATTAAACAAGCCCCTGATTTTCATCTCATTTTAAACTAAAGAAATAGGAAAAGAAGCGAATACTCAATGTTACCCTGCAAACACAAGTGTGCCGAGATGCAACCTAGACTTAAAAAAGCCAAGTGAAGGTGCCCTGCCAATCCTACAAAACCATTTAGAGGAAAAGCAGCACTCTGCAAACAGCCAAATGTTAACGGAACGATCTAAAATGTATTTGTTACGGAGGCAAAGAGCCAGCAGGAGGTGTGGCTGAGTGCCCCTCTCCAGCAGGCAGGGCAGGGCAGGGCAGGGCAGGGCAGGGCAGGGCAGGGCAGGGCAGGCAGGGCAGGGCAGGGCAGGGCAGGGCAGGCAGGGCAGGCAATGCAGGCAGGGCAGGGCAGGGCAGGGCAGAGCAGGCAGGGCAGGGCAGGGCAGGGCAGGGCAGGGCAGGGCAGGCAGGGCAGGGTAGGGCAGGGCAGGGCAGGCAGGGCAGGGCAGGGCAGGGCAGGCAGGGCAGGCAATGCAGGCAGGGCAGGCAGGGCAGGCAGGCAGGGCAGGCAATGCAGGCAGGGCAGGCAGGGCAGGCAGGCAGGGCAGGGCAGGCAGGGCAGGGCAGGCAGGGCAGGCAGGGCAGGGCAGGGCAGGGCAGGCAGGGCAGGCAGGGCAGGGCAGGGCAGGGCAGGCAGGGCAGGCAGGGCAGGGCAGGGCAGGCAGGGCAGGCAGGGCAGGGCAGGCAGGGCAGGCAGGGCAGGGCAGGGCAGGGCAGGGCAGGCAGGGCAGGGCAGGGCAGGGCAGGGCAGGGCAGGCAGGGCAGGCAATGCAGGCAGGGCAGGCAGGGCAGGCAGGGCAGGGCAGGGCAGGGCAGGCAGGGCAGGCAATGCAGGCAGGGCAGGCAGGGCAGGCAGGGCAGGCAATGCAGGCAGGGCAGGCAGGGCAGGCAATGCAGGCAGGGCAGGCAGGGCAGGCAGGGCAGGCAGGGCAGAGCAGGGCAGGCAGGGCAGGCAGGGCAGGCAGGGCAGGGCAGGCAGGGCAGGGCAGGCAGGGCAGGCAGGGCAGGCAATGCAGGCAGGGCAGGCAGGGCAGGGCAGGGCAGGCAGGGCAGGGCAGGGCAGGCAATGCAGGCAGGGCAGGGCAGGGCAGGCAGGGCAGGCAGGGCAGGCAGGGCAGGGCAGGGCAGGCAGGGCAGGCAGGGCAGGCAGGGCAGGCAGGCACCATCACCACCGGGAGCCGTGGCTGTGCTGCCCTGCTGCCCCGGGGGCACGGCCGGGCTGTCCCGGGGCTGCCCCGCGGCTGGAGCCGCTCAGCGCTGCCCTGGGGGGGATTTGTGCCCTCGGAGGGGACACGCACGGTGGCAGTGCCAGCTCAGGAGCCCTCACACCACACACACAGCACTCCCTTCCTGCCCCGGTAACTTCTCCTGCAGGTGCCTCCCAGTTCAGAGCAATGTAAGAGCAGAGAATCACTCTCCATCTGCACGAGGATAAAGCATTGGGTTACTCTCTCTCTACACCAGTTGGACCCGATTCAACAAACACCGTGAGCACTTTGGTGGGTTTCCTTAACCTGAATTCAAGCCCAGCCTGTGGAGGCAGTTTGTAATACACTGCTGAGTACTTAAGCTCTATGTTCAAGTAGCCAGCTTCAGTTTTTCTCAAGCCATTGCACTAAGCACCGCAAGGTCTCAAGGATTTGAACAGCTAAATCCTGCTTTCATAAGTGACTGGGCAGCTGGAAGGCCAAGTAATAAAGGGCATTGACCAGGTCTTAAAGTCTAAATCACAGTGGCACAGGCACTAAAACATCCTCAAATGCAAATGAGACCTAGAAAAAAGTTCAAATAGCAGCTATGGCCCAATTACCTTCAACAAATGTTTTTGATGATACAATTGTGTGGCTTCGGTGCCATGTCACCAATGATGTGACTTAGATTCTTAAATCAGCTAGAAGCTTTCAAAAATGCTTCCTTTTTTCTTTCTTTAAAACACAATTTATAATAATATTGGGGGAGGGGCCCCTTCTAAGAGTTGTTACTTATTTAAACTTCGAATGTGTGATGCCTTCACACAGTTGCAGACAGCTATTGCCTGACAGCAACAGAGTTCCCTTTACCAGAGATTTCAGTGCAATATTTCTTTGGTATTTGAATTTCAGTCTCTGAAGCAATAATGATCTAAAATATTTCAGTATTCTCTTTGCATCCCTGCAAAAGGAAAAGGAATCTCATTCAAGTCAAAATGTTTTTTGTTGTCCATTGATCTATATAACCAAAACCTACAGCAACTAATTTCCCAGATTAAACTAATAAATTAAGATTGCCTCACTAGAAACCTGACTATGGCAAAAAATAGGCACTGAGGGAATGAGATTTATTGAGATGAAAGAAATCTCCATTTTAGCTGCACTTTCATAGCTCCTTTGGACAGGATTAGCTGACAGTTATCAGAGTCCAAGATAAAGATATATAACGTTTAGAAATGGCACCTAAGCTATTATTCCAGAGAACGAGCAGAGTGTGTTATTAATCTTGGGTTCTTAGGCCAACTAAATTGCTGTCTGTAAATCAGCAATTATTTATGGAGCTTCTTTACAGTGACTAACTAAAGGATTGAAATTATTTATCACATAGTTGCTCTGCAGAGTAAATTCAATAATCCTTTTTGCTAACATGCAGTGTGTGAGGGTACACTTTCGTGGAGAACCTCTGCTGTCACATTGTGCCCTGTGGTCTGCTGTGTTCTTGTGTTCAGCGCTGAATTCTGAGTGAGTGTCAGCCAGACCCTGTTGGTGTGAATTCAGCTGCTCTGTGCATGAGCTCTGCAGGACTGGTGCGCACAGAAACCCAGGGCTTACACCCCGAAATCCTGTGCACAACCAAATCTGGTTTACAGCTTCCACTGTAAAAGCCATCATCACCTACTTCTGTGGCTGCAACAAGGCTGGAGCCAGTTCCTGCTGAGATGGGTGGATTTTCCATCTTTATTTACTCATCCCTAGCAGCAGCCAGAACAAAACTGAAGAATCTGTTAATTTGACAAACTTGCCACATACAGGATTAAGTTCATAGCTCTGGGACAGTGTGAAGAATGAATTTTCCATACTACTCACAGGTTCCCAGGCTACTGATTGCCTGCAAATCTGAGAAGTAAAAATAATGTGACCATCAGCAGGGTTCAGAATATCTATTCTTAATGCTATGGCATTAAAAAAAATTTCTACGCTTACTACTTTGAGCAGATAGATGTAATAAGGAAAATTCCAGACTGTCAAAGGCTGAAGGTGATAAAAAAATGGAATTCTGGGGGACAGATAAATTAAAAAGCCTGTAGCAAGATCCTGTACCTAGAACCTGCAACTATTCAGACAGTTGAGAAGACTTGTTTTGCAATCCCAGTATTGTTGCTGTTTCATAGGAAATCAAATCATATCAGAACTGCCCCTGCTGAAGGAGGTGTAAACAGGTGTGCTGTTATTGCTCACACACCTGGATACCCTCAGACCCAGCACTGGGAGAAGAGCATTGCTGTACTACAAGTGTGTGCAACAGAAGTACTGGCCTGATCCTAGTTTTGTGCCTTTTTAAAAAATAATGTTTTCTAATTACAAAAGAGCAGTCTGGAGACTATATAGACATGAAGTAGATCAAAATCCATAGTGAAACTACTGGAATGCCTGGAATAATATCTAAATTACCAGTAGGAAAGACTGTTCAAGTATAGTGAACTTCTAAGAATTTCTCTGCAGAAAGCAGAATGTCCTGGGGGCTTTGAAGATGTGGACAAGGCTCCTTATTGTGAGCTCCAAACCTTAGAACAGTCTCTGTAAACCCCTGCAAGCTTTAAGCTAAAGAGACTCCCTGTTGTCCTTCTGATCAATCCTACAGTTTACTGCAGTGAATGGGGGCCAGGAACCCCGAGGAGAGCCTGCCAGGACCCGGAATTGCTGCAGGAAGGAACGCCTGCCATTTGCTTGGATTTTGCTCCTCATTGCAAAGGAAGTATCAGAAGGCATTAGTTCTGCTCTGCAATCATGAAAGCTGCTTTGCAGCAGGATTTAGGGAACCAGCAGCATCTCGCAGAAGCCAAGCTGGCATAGCTCTTGGGAATTCTTCCTACAGACCTTCTACATGGATGGGGGAGGGAGGGAGAAATTCATCTGGAGCTGATTAAAGATTTTAGATGTGGCATAAGCAAATAATAACCAAGACAGAACGCAGCACGTGAGCAATTCTGCTCTGTGTAAAATCCTCCGTGTGTCTGTTAAACATTTAAACATTATGTACTTTTCATTTACATTTAAATTAAACTGGAGTTGTTCAGTTAGAGGCAAACACCCGTGGAAGTTGTTGGAAGAGTGTGCAGCACTTTGAGACGCAGGGTAATGAGAGCATCATCCTGCAGCAGCGCTGCGTGTTCTGAACGGCCACCGAGCTCTCCAGAGCTCCAACTGCTGCGCCCTCGCCTCTGTTATTGCACTCTGCCCAGCACGAGCATGACCAGGGGCTGGGTTTCAGAACAGAAAAAGGTGATGCCGTGGATGTGTGCAGGTGAAGGGCTGGAAGCATGATGAAACCAATTTCCCCAGAGACGGACGCAAGGCTAAGCGGGGCCTGTACAAGGATTGTGGTGAGGCAGCGCCCAAACCTCGGGGGCTGGTACACCTCAGGCAGAACTGACTGGAATTTACAATTCACCACAAACTGAGAACTCAAAAGGGGTTAAAAATGGGATAAAAAATATTTCAGTTGTGTTCAAGACATCAGGGTCCATTTCCACATAAAATGAAGCTTCCAAATGACTCCACATTGAGAATGAGGTGAGGAACCAGCGTGGTGTCACACAGGAGGATTTGCAAACACCACCAAAAGTGAGCATAGTCACAGAAACACGTCTGGGGCTACCAGGAAGCGAAGCAGGAATTGAACTCCCTTGAACTGATCTCCCACTGCCTGTGCCCTGTGAAGAGCAGCACAGCCAGGATTCCACGAGGAGTTACCTCGGTCACCTCCAGCTGTGCTCCCTGGGCTCTCAGGATGCCTTCAGCCAGGCCATGGACTTCTGGACATTTCCTACTCAACCTTTTATTTCAATCTGCCACGTGCATTCACTGCATGTTTCAGGAGCTCAAGGGAACAAGGAATCTTCCAAAGCAGGTGCACAAATAACAATGAAATCAATGTCTGTCTGTGATTCAGAGCAGCAGCCGCAGCCCCAGGGCTGTGTGGCCTGAGGGACACGCTGCTCTCTGGCCCTGAACAAATCTCTTGTCTTCCAGCTACCAGGAAGGAGGAGAAACCTGTGGCCTTTAGCAGCCAGTCCACATTGTGCATGTGCTCACCCTCAGGACTGTGGCTAAATCCAGAGTCACAGCTAAATTCAGAGAGCAGAGCAAGAGGAAAATAAAAAAAATTGTGCAATTATCTGCTATTTCAATGAGCATTTCTGGCTGTAAATCTAATCAAAAGAATTATAAATACTGGGGAATACGCATAGCAGAAAACAGACTGATGAAACGTTGGTGGTGCCACATCCTGCCTGCTGCTGAGAGCAAAGAGCTGCAGACAGACCGAGCCTGCCTGCACCTCGCAGCTCAAGGTCTTGGGTGCACTGAACCATCTCACATTGGCTCAGGCTATGCAGTTAACTAATTTAACAGACATTTTATTCTAATTTCTTTGGTACAAGATCAGCCCCTTTTTTTCCTCTGTGCCATCTGAGAGTACAAAACATTACCTTGTCTTAATTTAAATTATTATAACAAGCCCATTCCAGGTATAAATTCTGGCAAGATTTCAGATCTTTGCAGAAGGCTGGTACAACACTTGTGGCCAAGTTAATCCGCACTTCAACTTTGTGAAGTTTTGAATTGGATTTAACTGAGGCACAGAATCTGCCACAGCTTCTGTTCAAAGTAGATTGCACGAGATTCTGTGCTGCTGCTGCTTCAGTGAAGTCTCCTCTCCTGCCTGTGGACCTGCTCACAGATGAACATCCATTCTTGAACAGAAATCTAGAGGTTTTATGAAAATTTTTATTCAAGTCACATAAGGCAGAAAGATCCAAGCAAGAAATAAAGTCTGGTGGTGGATGAAGACTTGCAGTGTGTTTGATTGGATGAATTGCTTGAACTACAACGATTACCAAATAAATCCACACCAATCCATCCCAATTCCAAGTTTACTTTAGACAAATAGCAAAGGGCCAACTATATCCAACATGCTGAGTTATTCAGTAAATTCCAGTCTGATCTGTTAAGCGCTTTCTACAAAGAACAATATCACACTATCTATGCCATACTCTGTAGTTTTCAGTTCTAAAGCTATTTGTCTACCAAATATAATTGTCTCTGTTATAAGGGTTCCCCTCTGTCTCTCCATGTGTAATTACCGTGCAATAAAATGTATTTTATTTGATCAATATCAAGAAACACTCTTTTCTATGTACTTTCAAACAGGGAAGGAATATTATTCCCAGCTGCATTACACCCAAACGCAAACCATCAAACCCTTTCATTTTGTGCCTGGATTTTAATAAGCTACATTTATGCATTTCTTAGTTTAAAAACAGAACTGTAGGTAGCTATGCAACCAAATGCACATTTTAACCTAAATAATCAGGAAGTGATCACAAGTCAGCAAAGAGTTTCTAAAGAGAGAAGAAAAGGACTTTGATGGAGGAGAGGTGAAGGGTCTGGGGAAATGCACAGGATGGAGAAGATGCAGAGCTGGGATGGAGGAAGGAAGGGCCTTACCAGAATCTTGGATGTATATCTGGCAAAAAACCCAACACTCCACAAGCTAGTAGGGTGAGCAACAGCCTGATCCTAAACACTCAGCATTGTATTGTTAAAGAAAGCAAAATTGTATCTCTACAAGCTGCCTGCCAAGGTAAAAAGAAGTTTGTCATCTCAAAAATATGAACGTCCCCCAAGGCAAATCAGCTGAGGAAAAAGAGCAGTGAAAATCGATTTTCTGATGGACAGAAAGACGTGTTTATGTTTCAGATCTAGCAGTTTTATTCTCCCACCTTCAATTATCCATAATCCTCCCCCCACCTTTCAAGATAAACAGAAGCTTCTTGTTTTACAGAGATTTGTTTTTATACTCAGTCTCCCGTCAAGAAAGGCACCTGTAGCTCTGACAAACATCTCCAGGCCTCACTAATCAGTGCTTTTGTTTTCTGTACAGCAAATTTAATACAAAGGTTGTAGAGAGAGTCACGGAGACTGATGACCCGTATTTAATGACAAATTAATGACACCAAGGAACAACCCTGGGCTCTCAGGGAGGCTGCTCCCCGCTGGGTGAACAACTGCTGCAGCCCAGCTGAGGTGGGAATTCAGCTTTCATGTCCAGTCAGCCTTTGCTGTGCCTGCCCAGCCCAAAGCACAGGCTCCAATTAGCGGCATCAATCGTCCATCCCCAAACCATCATCTCACAAGGACGCCCCCACCCTTCATCAGCCATGGCACAGTCCTAGCTGGGACCAAATAGATTTTCTTTTCACATTTGGAGCATGACTTCAAATAACACTTGTTGTAGGCAAAAAGTATTTTTGACAGATATATTTGGTAAAGGGTCTGAGGGAAAAAAAGGTTGAAATGTTAAGAATAAAAGTGCTGGATATATTAATTAAAATGGGCTTTGATGAATATAATCATTATTTATGAAACAAAGGTGTGTAACAAGGGAAGATAAAAATATACTGAACACTATATGATAAAGCTGAAAGACTGCTGGAATGATGGGCTAAAACACCTATAGTTAGTTTAGCCCAAAGAATTGGATGTCTTTTGTATACCAACATGATTTTGAATAATTTTAGAGAGAGCAGCACTGAAGATTAAACAAAAAAAAACATGCGTATTCCTCAGATGTTTTTTAAAACCTCTCCTTCAGCTTGGAACACAGGCATGAGTTTGTTACTGCAAATTCATGCCATCATTTCTTTGTGGGCCAGTCAGGAGAAACTCCTCACAATCTGGACTTACCCTGAGGGCGTGCCACTGAAAACCCAGAAACGTGAAATCACAGCTGTACAGATTATCTAAAGAAACAAGAGCAGTGTGTTCCTGAAAACATCGGGTGTATTCTCTCCTGATTTCCACAGTACTCCAGAATGTTCCTCTGAGCTCTTTAATTGAGACACCATGCCTCTCCCCCTGCCCCACCTCACCTCAGGGATGTGTCTGCCAGCACATTTGTCTCAGGGAGAAAGTTCCCCTGCTCAGGAAGGGTTTAGAATCTCTTCTTTCTTTTTCTACTAAAACCAAAATACCTCATCTCCTGGGTTCTCACTGATCTCGTTTTTGAAATAATGCATCCACACATTAAATACTTGGAAATAATCTAAATGCAGACCCCACCCATTGACTTTCTTGTTCTACTTTTTAATAACTACAAATATTAATAAGGGGCACTTCAATCTTTCTCATGAGCTCCTGCAGTATGAAACAGAAGTCCACCAAAATTCCCTGAGACAGTTGTCAGGCCCCAGAAACAGAAGCCCTGCAGCCCCTTGGCTGGAGGTCTGGCACGAGCTGCTGCAGGATGCTGTTCCTGCTCCCTGCTCAGTCTTCACCCTCAGGTCTCCTGCACAGCTCTGGATCTGTGCCCTTCCCTTGGCAGCAGCAGGGCTCATAACCACGTTAGGAAGGGAGGGCTGGGGAGGCCATCACAAAGCACAAACCACCACTCACAGCTGCAAAGCAGCTCTTGGTAACTAATGCAAATGAGTCTCCCAAGATGTATTTACTGAACCAGACAGCTGTACAGGAAAAGAAACGGCAGCCTACAGCTTCTGCCCAGAGGTGATGCTGAAAATGAGTTGCTTTTCATAATCATAGCAGTGCAGATTTAAAGGAGACGAGAAGAAAACATTTCTTTGCTAAGGTTTAAAACCAGTGACTGCCCTCCCTGGCGACACTTGGCAATAGGCCAGACTAACCAGAAGTGGTACCTAATTCATCTGTGATGCCAGTCTGTATCAATGGCATTTCATTAAAACAAAATGGGTTATCAAAACATAGTTCTGCAAATCAGTGAAATTTAAAAAATGGCAAAATAATGTCACTAATTAAGCACAAAGTGATTAGGACCTGCACAGAGCTCTCCTGCAGTGGGAATGGCTTATAGATAGATGTTGTGCAACCTCGTGTTTCAAGACAGTGCAGCTCAAAGCAAACTCTGCTGGAGCCCTTTTCCACCCCCAGAACAAAGTGTCAGGAGGCACTCAGGGAGGAGCCTTTGCTCCTTGTGTTTCCATCTCTACTGAGCTGAATTCAGAGCTGAATTTTCCATGTGTCACTCGGGCTGCTGCAGCTTCAGTGCCTGGTGCTGGGAGGTGCAGCTGTTCATCCTCTTACAGGGACTGAGTTCCAAGGGTGGAAAAGTCATGTTTTGCTGGAAGTAAGCTTGACAACATTCATCTTAGTAAAATACAGAAGGGCTGAATAGTAGAGAATTGCATATGTCATGGTTTTATCATCAATACAATGATCATAAATAATTTTCATTTATCTTTTAAAAGTCCTTTTCAACTTCTTGGCTTCCAAAGTGTTCTATATCTCCGATTGAGATCCTGAATTTAGGAGGCATTTAAACTGTTGCTCAGCTCTTGGCACATTTCAGCTCAGCTGAAACGGGCACGGTCCTTTTGGACACTGCTGATCTGCACTGAGGCTGATCTCTGCTGGATCAGACCAGAAGCCTTCCGTGCCTGCCATCCCTTGGCTGCTGCTGAGATGCAAACAGGATAAAGAGGACGTGGGAGAGGATGGGAACGGGTGATGCACAGGACTGGCTAATGCTCTGTGCTTCCTAGCTGCCCCCTGGATTTTCCCTTCTGAACTTTAGCTACAAACTCTCACATCCCTGGGCCCAGTCTGTGCGGGGCCTGGCAGGACGAGCAGTCCGTGGCCTCTGTGTCAAGCAGTGCAGAAAGCTCCTAGACCCGCACGGTTCAGAAAACAAATAAAGCATGGCCCCAATACACAAGAGCTACACTAATTTGGAGACCAAAATGCAAAAAACAATTATTTGCTATAAATATTTAATATCCTTAATGCTTCTAACACTTCCAACACATCCAACATTTGCTTGCTCTTTTTTTTCCCTTCACCTCTTGGCTTCTGCAAATGCTAAAAACCAGCTGTGGATCACCACTACTCAAATAATTTTACTGAGCAAACTCCAGGTCAATCCATTTTACAAACATGTCAACATAAATTTTTCACATTTCTTTTATAGAGTACAAGGCTGACTCTAAAGCAATTACAGCCAGGACAATGATGGACCAAATGTATCTCATATTTTTCTTTACATTTTTAGCATTAGTTTGACTGAAAAAGTCTGAAAAATCCCCAAGGCAACTTCAAATACTCCTCTTCTGACCTTATTTTGCCAAACTTAATTAAAACCAGAAAGCAAACTGTTACTTATTTCTGTACTGGTTCTTGTTCCTGTCATGTACTAACTGAAAGACAAAAGGAAGCTGATTCTTTAGGAGTCATAAATCCCAATTCCCTTCATTAATGAACACTTCAAAGTGCAGCAGCTGTTTTCAGAGCAGATTTAAAAGGAGCCATAAAGGATTTGTGTTATTTGCATTTTAACATCAGGTTTGTCCACTGGTTTTTAAGTTGAATTGTGGAGATCTGTTCTCTGCACTATCTCTGTACCTGTCCTTCCTTTTCTTTTCCCCACTTGTTTCCAATTCTTCTGACTTTTTCAGAAAAAGAATGGGCTTTTAATCTACAGAATGGTCAGTTTGGAAGTGCCAGTCTCTGAACAAGCAGGTGATTAATCATTTCTGAGTTCCTTGGTGAGAAATGTTGCTCATGAAAACCAAGGGGGAAATCCTGAGGACACCAGAAGAAGTTTTTGAACAGGAGATTTTTGCTGGTGGACATCTCCAACACCGATGCCCCAGTCTGGCACCCTGAGCCACACAGGTGGCAGAGCCAAGGCAGGGAATTGTTTCTTTGCAATGTCTGCCCAGAGAATTGTGCCTTTGTCTGTGACCTGAGTAACTCTCCTGAAAACAGCCTGAGGAAGCCAGACCTATTCACTGCAGGAGCAACTGGTATGCATCATAAAGGAAAAAAACCTAAACCCATTTCAAATAGCTTTCAACTATCCTCTAGCTCTGGCCTTAGGGAAAGAAAATTATAAGACTTACCTGCAGTCTTACCATATTTTGAAGAACGTTTCATTTTGGTTTCAAAATTATTTGCAGCCCCCATTAATCTGGTGGGCTCCCAGGTGTATTCCTAAAATGTACTTACGTTAGAAACAGCCAGGAAACTCCATTTTGTGTCTTCCAGTAGAGAGAAATGGATAGCAAGTTTCCTGAGACTTAATACCTCATATTTTCTCATATATTTGATTCAACTTCATAAACATTTAATTTGGTTTTGACCATTGTTTAATCAGTTTAATTACTATCTTCTATTATTTTCAGCCTTTTGTCCATATCCTAAACCTCCGAAGATCAGTTTAATCCATTCTAAGCCTGGCTATCTTGGCATTTTGAGCTCTATGATTTGTATGACAAAAGCAGAAAAATGCACCTTTCTGAACTGGCCTCTCCTTCATTAATCTTGGGAGAACAGGACAGAAACAATTCCCTTCTAAATCAGGTCTTCTAGCATACAAAACTTTATTTAGGAATATACAGCCAAATTTCTCACCTTTATCCACTGGGGGCTGAACTCTCTATTGCTTCTTTAGAGACTTTTAGAATAAAGCTGTCTTTTATACAAAATCCATTTCTCACCATGTTGGCAGTTTAAGAGGATCAGGAAAAAGCAACAAATAATTTACTTCCACTTTAATGCTCCTTTAAATGGTCAGAAAAGAGCTTCAGTGCAAACTACAGTCAGATCTATTGCTAGTACCCAGTAGCATATCATGAAAAGAGACATTTCTAAGATTAAAAATAATAATCATAAAAATCATCCATGGAAAGGAATCCATCTGAATTTGTTATTCAGTGGCTGGCACAGAAAATACATTCTCTATCTGAGACCAGTAATGAGTCATCCAGGCAACTTGAAATGAAAAGCATATCGAAGGGATATTAAAAATAAAAGAACTTAGAATCCAAAAATAAATAAATATTATCATTCCAGGCAGGTAAATACTTCATGAGATTGCTGAGAAAGATGGGATTAATATCAATCTTATCTCCAAAGCAGAGGAGTTAAAAGTACATCTGGCAATCTGCTGGTGTTATTGGTATAAAAATTCATGCTAGGTATGGCAAACAGGGAATTCAAAACAGACCTCTTTATTTTTTTCCCCCTCAGATAAAGAAGGTCTGAAAATAAACAAGAATAACTCAGTGTGTGAAAACATGGGCTGGCAGAAAGGTAAAAACACAAAATAGAATTCAAGTCTCCGTGACAAATCTATCTATATGCAGGCTTCATTTCACACACTTTCAGAAATTAAGATTAAGGCATGGGATGCAGGGTCACAGCATCCTGAGCGCTTTGAAGCAATATACTGAATTACACTGTAGGTCAGATTCCTCCAGAGACAAGAGATAAAGTCATCTTCAAAAACTAGAAAGGACGTATGAGAAATGCAGGTTAAAGAAATCCTCAGTTAACTAGGGAAAAACGTAGAGGTGACAAGAGGCTGTTGGGGAATGTTAATGTGTCCATTCTCCTGTCCCCAGTGAGTGCAAAGCGTGACACAAGTTCTGCACAGAGCTGGGCTGAGCCACAGGATCCTGACGCACTCCTGAAGGGAGCTGGGGCACAGCAGCCAGTCCAGAAACAAACCCACACCCCCAGGATCACAGGCTGCTGTCCCGTGGCTCCAGGCCCAGGACAATTCTTACACTGAAGAAAATTAGACACCAAATCATAGGAAAATCAATCAAGATAATGACTGATAACTGCAAGAACAGAGCTGCCTTTCTGAGGCTGCAGAAATTCAGAGGATTCCCAGAGAGTGGAACACCAAGGGATATTGCTCCTCCTGCAGAAAGGCAGAGGATGAACAATGTGCCAGACAATGGCTTTCCTGCTACAATTCAGCCCAAGTACAACTAATGAGATCAGAGAGCAGCGTGGTACATGACATGAGAGATTTGCCAGCACCTCTCTCCCATGTAAATGCACTGGTGGATGAGCAGCCAAACCCACGGAATCCGACAGCCTTACACTGAATTTCACCACAGAGCTTCCTGTTACTGTGATCTATCCACAGCTGCTCTGTGTCACAGCAGCTGCCTGAAATAATCCTACAGTGCAGCTCAGTCTGGTTCAGTTTATAAAACTCAGGGCAGCAAATGAGAAGTACGATGCCCCTGGAAGGTTTTCAGTGATACAGACCAGTTCAACATCTGGAACAGCACAAAAGCTTTTGCAACAGGCAGTGAAGTCTTGTGGAAAAACAGGTACTAGTGTCAGTGCAAGAAGAGAAGCTTCTCTCCATATACTGGTACTATTCCACATAAATCTGTTTAGACACAGGTATGTTATGTTAATTCCCCACTAGACCTCCAGCCAAATTCATCAAAAACTGTGATTATTTGTATTTTAGCTAATTAGCTATACTCTCTGAGATGTTTTATATGCATTAAGATCCTATCTGTACACAACATATATCAATCTATGACAGAGAGTGGTAATTCATTGCAAATTGGGAAAAAAGGGTTGCTAACATCCTAAAATAACAATTTCTGCAGAAGGGCTACTAATCAGCATCAAAATCCACGCACTTGAGGTATCCTTGAGGAATTTAATGTGCTTCTTGTACTAATGGTATTTTTTTCTGTGAAGTTAAAGTAATAATTTTCACATCATTTTAATGTGTTGGTACTGTTCATTAAAGCAAAGATTAGGTTGCCAGATGATAGCATGCTATTAAGTCTAAAAAAAAAAAGAAGAGGAAGAAAAGAAATTCACTATTTTGACACTAACTAGGCATAAATAATGGCTATCTGAAGTGGATTTCCAAATAATAGTACACAGCTTGTTGAAAGCAGGATAAGAAATTCCATAACTCCATGAAAGCAAATGTGCCAAATTGCACTTGAAGCTCCGTGGAGGTTTGTATGACATATGTGTAAAAATCATGTGATGGAAATCTGAACTTCCAACTCTTGTTGGAAGTTCAGACCAAACAATACATCTGTACACACCAAACAATACATCAACAACTGCTAAAGGCTGCTAAGCAACAGGGAGAAGTAAAAAAAAAATATAATCTGAGAAAAGAACAGGGTAAAACTTTTTAAAAGGCTTTGTGATGTACTTGTTAAAAACCAATGCCCACTGGGTGTGTTTCTCAGGTCTGTATTTAGAGAAGAACACTGTGAGCTGATTGTTCTGCAGCCAGAAGTAAATGCCCAGAGAACTCCCTGGGCTGGCGGGGTGGGGCAGCGCCCAGCTGGAGCGAGGGAAGAAATGGGTTCAGGTTCTGGCTCTGGTTCTGCCTGAGCCCAAAGCCCCGTGAGCCCCAGGGCTGCTCTGGACCCCGGTGCAGTTCCCAGGTGCAGGGCAGAGACCAGCCCGGGCTGAATTCCAGAGCAGCCAGGAGTCAGTCACACCTTTAACACAAGCACAACACAACGCACTGCCAATTTCACAGCCCTGTTTTCTGCTTAGATCATAAAATACAGGTGAAAGTGACCCCAGAGCAGGTTTGTGTCAGCAGCTAACAGAGAGAGGCCGGGATTCCGGCCCTTGCTATCAAATGTACCAACAGAGAGCTGCCGGATCTGCCAAGGTGACAATCAGAAATGCTGTGTGCACACAGATGATTTTCTAACAAATTCATGAGGCAGAGCATTTCTTTGTTTCAGGTTTTGATGCTGACTGTGTACACAAGGACAAAGAGCAGTGACAGGACACAGATAATGAGCCTGGATCTCACGTGGGACATTAACAGAGGGAATTGTGCAAGACACCCAGAGCTGAGGGCCTTATGCATCTGCGTGAGAATGAATGTGTGGGCCCTGGGTCTGCATTTTATACCAGCTACTCGGTTCTAGCAAAACCTCCTGCTCTTCAGTTGCAAAGCTCTGTGGGATCTTGCATGGCTGGAGCAATGAGCAGCACAGAAATTGTTATTGTGTCCAGGTTTTTCAGCTCCACTTTCATGGCATATGATTTTAATATTTCTTTCTAAATTCCTCTCATACCTTTTTTCCTTTGTAACAGCACAATAATCCATCTCATACCCATTCATCCTTCTGATTATTCTCCTTGTCAGCTATTTGTACATTTTTACCTTTTGTAGGAATGCCACACGAAAGAATAAATTTCATAATAGAGAACATTAATAAACACCCTTGCGTGTCTGGCTCTTTCAACTTCTCTAATCCACACTTTGTTCCCTCTTTTAAGTAAGATCCCACACAAGACTCACTCAGCTTAATCAGAGGATAAACTTAAAAGGAAGAGATGAATAAATCACATTAAATTGAGAAGCAGCCAACACCTTTGCAAAAAACCAAAGGTGAAATCTCAGCCCCAACTGAAGCTCCTAGCAAAGCTCTCCTTGATTTCAGGAGGATTAAACTCATCATGAATGTAAGACCTTTGACGCCTGTCACTTTTTGCCATATGGAATGAGACTTAAAGCTGTACGAAAAGGGAAAGCTCCAACCCACCCACAGAGACCCAGCAAATGCAGAATTATGGCTGTTTCTCTAAGGATCCTTGCCTTTACTGGTGATTAGTTTTAAAATGTGCTGACAGAATTTGAAAATAAAAGCTCCTGATCACCACTTCTCGTTGCACTTAGTTTTTCTACAAAGTATTTTTAATTGTTGGTAAAAATGTTCTTTCCTAAAATGGTATAGGAGAGGAAATATAAAGGTATTGCTTTCTGGATAGAAAGGGATCTGATGGGCAGTGAGGAAAAAACAACCCAGGGAAAACCCAACTGCCTCTATTTAAAAAAGTAATCACTGGATGTTTTCATGCCTTCCAGTCATAAATTTGATTCAATGGGTCACTAAATAAAAGCAGTGATAAACAAAATCAACTTTTTGTGCAGAGATGAGGAAGGAAAGTACAAAGCTCTCTGAGACATTGGGTTTGTTGATCATCTAGGGAAAACAGATGTCCAAAGTACCTGCTGTACCTTCTGTGAGCAGCAGCTCACTCCCTTCCACACAACCGAGACCTGGCTTCAGAGCTACAGACTGTCCACTGCTCACCAGAGGCACCTGGCTAATTATTAGAAGTACTCCAGCCAGTGACACTAATGAATCCAAAGCTGCCTGGCCACAACGGCCCCAGGCCATTTGACAACTTGGTACAGATGTTCTGTGAGTTTCTGGAAGAGCCCTTCGTATGCTCAGTGTAAGGGGACGGATTCTCACTAATCTTTGAAAAATGAATTTTTAATGAAAACAAAACTCTTCTTCTTTTGTCCTTTCACAGCCCAAAGATCCTTGCCTCTCAAGGAGAAAGAAAATGCTGAACTGATTCAGAAAGGGAGACATTTTATAGAGAAAGAGACATTTTACCTATCTTTTAGCACCTATTATTCATATCCAGCTGATTGTCATAGCTTTGGTTCCAAGAGGATGGATTATTACTAAATGATTTATACTGAGGCACTGTTAAAAATGAACACTTATTATAAATTATTATAAACAGGGTAGGCCTGTATCTCAGCACCTCAGGGGGTCTGAGATCACCTCCCACTGTCCCTCATATTTATCTGTGCAAAGAGTGAAACTCTGCTGTAGAACACTTCAGTTTGGCACAGCCAGGGTAGCAAACCTCCCTTTCCCACATCTGTTTTGCTTTTTACTGTAAGTGCTTCAGGATGGTGCTAGGCAGACACAATTCCTAGCAGAGCCTTTGGAAAGGTCTTTGCCATCTCAATATAATAAGTAATAACTTCATGCAGAAGAGTGCCCTTGCTCGGAGAGACCAAGATCACCTCGCGAGAAGTAAGTTTTGATACAGGTCTGCACACTGGAAACAGCTTTAGCAGACCTTATAGAGGTCTCAAAATACGGCAAATTTAGGGAAAAAATCTACTTTATGCCTGTAACATGTTGTACATATTGAAATTTGTATCTTTTCTCTTTAACCAGTGTTGATTGCTGTTAATTACTTTTCTTTACAATCAAAAATAGAAATTCTAATCAATGCAAACCTTTACTATCTGAAAGATCATATCAGCTAATATGACAGTGATCTCTGGCTCTTCAGAGAAAGAGGCTCTCAGCAGGATTTTGAGACATCCTATTATATTTCAGAGTAATTAATGTTTTCCTGTTACTGCTGTACTATCGACCAGAACAGGCTTAATTAAAACCTTCTGCTATGGACTGCAAAGCTGGATTTTTATATAAGTATGTGGATGAACCACAAGGATTTTTTCATGTCAGTTTTCATGGCTAATTTCTGGCATGTAAATTGGATAAAAGTCTATCTTCCTTTCAAGTATAGTTCGAGATCTGTGTTTAAAATACCATTATGAAGTAAATGCAAAATTAGCCAGATTTACATAACAGACCTTGAATCAGAGCTCACAAGAACTATATGACTTGGTAATCATCCCTGTAAACAAATACAAAAGATTTTTACATACAAATACAAATCCCTGTAATACAAATACAAAAGTCAAGTCAGAGAGTGACATCTCAGGTAAACCACTAAAAACTTTAGTCTTTTCATCTCCCAAAATTAACCTTCCCAGCTCCTGAACTCCCTTAGTGAATTTCTTAAAAACGTCATTATTCAACCAGTTTCTGGTCTTTGTGAGTGCAAAATTTGAATTTGCTTTGATTTGACGTTCAATCCTTCCTGGAGTGAAACCAAAAAGGCAGTACATACATAAATGCCATTATAATGTATAATGCAAAAATAGAAAATAGCCAAAATTGCCTTAGCACTTCTCTGTAGCTTTCCATGCAGCTTTAGCAGTTAATTGAGTGGTTCTCCTTCATTTAGAAACTTTCAGGTCTGGGGTGTGCCTTGTTTCTACCTTCACAAATCTGTGGATAAATTGCAAGAGCTTTCTACCTCTACCATTTTTTTTTGTGCAATGCAAACTCAAAGCAAACAATGTTTTGCTCTTTTTGAGGGAGCTGTGCCACACAGAGGAGACAGCACTCCCCCGGGGATCTGCCCTCTGGCAGAGGCCCCAGGTGCCACTGCCACGGCAGGGACGGCTGCAGGGGACGGTGCTGGGCACAGCCGCGCTCAGAAACCTGAGAGAGCCCCGCGGGAGAGCAGCTGGAGAAAACCCAGAGCCCAGGACTGCCAGGAGACAAACTACAGGCACCGTGTACAGCTGCCAGCCCCACACCAGCTGGACTCCAGACAAGCTGGAACTTGCCACTGAACAACTGGAAATAGAAAAACTGTGTTTTTCAGATGAATGAGACAAGACAAGATTAATGTTTATCTGAAAATTGGGAAGAAATTTGCGTTACTTGTTTTCTAGTTTAGTCTATCCTATTACAGTGTTTGCATTTTCTCATGTTTTGATGCTTGTGGTTTTCTCCAGGAACATAAAAGTCTGCTGCAGAAACTGGGGCAAGAGGCTGAGAAAATATAATATTGGAAAGAAGAGCATCTCACCATCTGTCCACTGTTGGCTTTTTCCTACACATCATGCAGAAGCAGAGGCCAGATTTGGGTGCTTTGATCCTGAAAGATTCAGAGTTCTAATTCAACATTATCTTTGTCTATGGAAAAAATATCAGATGCCCTGCTAGGTGGTTGCAGGATCCCAGAAATCATATTCAGAGGAGGAGCCACAAAGATGATTTAACCAGGATGTCACTCCTATTGTGCACAAGAGAGAGTGGGAGCCAAACCAAACCAGTTCCCAAGATCACAATTTAAATGGAGAGAAATATCCAGAATGGGTTCTGTTAGCCAGGAAACACTGGGTTCCTTTTCTCCCTCATGTAATATACACACCATTTTTATTTCTTTTGCACAAATGACACCCCAGGTTACTCTTCTTACGCTACTGCATGGCACTGTTATGGAGGAACCCATTCCAAGCAGGATTAATCAGGATAATCAGCTACAAACCGTTTTTGCAGTAAACTTCTCCCCCTTAAAAGTTCGCACTACATTATCCTTTTCCCCCTGTTGACAAAGTCAGTAATCCCGATTTTCTAAAAGATGACAATGAAGTGTCCATTATGCTTGAGAAATGTCAGTGCTTCTCCTGTGTGTCAGCCACCGCCAGCGAGCTCTGCCAACAGCAGAGTTTGCCTGTTCCCAGCGAGAGCGTTCCGGTGTCCCGGCCACGCTCTGCATCCCGCAGCGGTGAGCGCTCCGCAGCCCCCCCGAGCCCTCCCTCTCAGCCGAGTCCTGACTGTGGCAGCGCACAGGATGAGCAGAGTTCACAGCTGCTAAAGCATGGGCTGAATTGCAGTCTTTGTCGTGCCAAAGCAGCTCAAGAGACAGTGTTTGCCTCAGTTTAAGAGGCCCTTAAATACCCTGTGGAGAGTAAGAGAGAGCTCCCATCACTTCTGTAGTGGCTGATCCTGTGAGAAATAAACCCAGGTACCAGCCCAGCAATGCCTTTAAGCATGAATCTGTTTTTAAGTTCTGTATACATTTGTTTCTTGTATGAGGCTGTAAAGCAAGATGAAAAAAAAGATGATGTAGATGGGCAATTCATCTGCTGAGCAGAAGTGAGCACATGTAAGTAGATGTAAGTGACAGAAAAGAGAAAAATCTAGAGACAGAGAATTGCTGTCATTACCATAGCAACAGCAGCATAGCAATTATGTGAGACACCACAGATAGGAAAAAAGATCACTGCTTTTTACCTGGAATCTCATATCTTATGGCATATTCTCTTTAGCTCTAGAAATTACACACAGTGTGTGGATCTTCCCCTTAACAATTCAGTCATAGAAATGCCTGGGTGGGAAGGACCCCAAAGATCATCCACTTCCAACCCCCTGCTGTAGGCAGGGACATCTCCCACCAGCCATGAGCATCCCTCTAGGAAAGGAAAAATAGGACGTCTAAATATTATCTTTCTGGACTGACATTAGGGGCAAGTTATGGCCACATAAGCCATCAATGACTTAAAATCTTTGAGGAACACAATTTTCTTTAGTAAAGTCAAGTGGGTTTATGCTGGAATGGAATAGCTATGAAACAGTATAATAAAATGATTTTTGCAATAGCAAATGCCTCAACTTATCTTCAAAACTTATTTAACTGGAAAGAGCCTTTTATAGCCACGTAGATTCCAATACATCACCAAAACTGCTGATAACTGCTGGTTTGAGCATGAAAAACGATCCTGTTATAATGCCATAAATCAGGATATCTTCTTGAACAGAGTCCACTGTTAGTGGCACTGGAGGAGTGATGCTTCCTGGGTGGAATTAAAATGGGGAGGGAAAAACGTTACCTGTCACCATCAGGCAGCACCTGCACAGCACCGCAGAGAGAGGCAGAGGGGAAACCACCACAACTTCCTGTCCCTCTGTATTCATTTTTCTCTTTCACACAACTCTCCAGCATGTTGACCTATATCTATTACTGCCTTTCCTGGTTAAGAGAAAAAGACTTCCAAGACTTTGAATAACAACACAGGAGGTCTGCATTCACTTTAAGTGGAAAATATTACAAACTCTAACCTGTTTAAAACATTCAAACCATTATTATCCTCTTTGATCACTCTTTCCATATTTTGTTCTATATTTCTTGCCAAAACAGAACCTGTTATATAAGTTTTTACGCCTCATTTCGCATGTTCCTTCAAATACTATTCTATTAATTGATTTTTTGCTGTCTTCCAAATTTAGCTCCTGCCATTTTTTCTTTTTTTTTTTTTTCCCTGACCTTTTTGCAGTCTGCTGGTTTTGAATTGGCTCTCATTTAGCGTTTCCAGGTCATCCATTTGGCTGGCAATAACATGCATCTTTGAGCAAGAGCAGGAAATGCTGCAGCACTGGCAGTGCCCAGGCAGCAGCTCCTGCACTCAGGCTCTGCCTCCTCTGCCAGCCTCCAGTCAGCACCCACAGAATCACCAGCTCTGTCCACTTGCAGCACTTGTTTCCTGCCCTGTGGGGCAAACCCCAAGTGCTCCAAGGAAAAAGGACATTAATTAGCTGTAAGCCTGGGTGGACACAGCTGAGGAGAAAGGAAAGCATCACCAATAAGATTGTAAGTGTTCAGGTTATGGAAAGCCTCACTGTGATATCACATCAGCTTATATATTGGAAGTTTCTCAGAAAGGGGAGAGCTTGTGGTTCAAGACTGGACTGCTTCTGGCACAGCTCTGGGTCAGAGAAGTGGCTCAGAGAAAATGCCTTGGGCTGACTCTGTCAGCACGTCCTTTCTCAAAGACTCATCCCACTTCTGCAAGGCGGATCAGGAAGATGATTTCAAAGAAAATAAAATATTTTGTGTCTACCTCTTTGCACAGGAGTCTGAGACTGTACAACAAACAGATAAATGACCTTATGACAAATTCCCCAACTCTGAGTATCCTGAGTAACTTATTTCCCTATCACAGCTAGAACAGGAAGAAAAAAATCTTATAATCTACTGAGTTAGTGGGGCAGAGGGATCCACCACTGATATTTCTGCACCATTTAGAGCTGGGACTATGGAGATAACACATCCTGAGTCAGCCTGAATCGTGACTTGGATTAGAGAGTCTCATTTTCAGCAGAGTCCTTAAGCAAACACAGGATTACGCTCCCTAAAGTGTAGCCATAGTCAGCATGAAGGTCTTGTCCTTGGTCCTGTGCAATGACACACAAGCCAACATTTCCTCTCTGCTCCCATTCCTTTCTGAAATACTATAATATATATATTATAAATATTATATATATATCTATATATATATATATATCATTCATACTGCTGTGCACCATGAACAGGAGCAATGTGCCTCTGGCAAGATTTGTCTCCCAGTTTCTTTCCTTTCCCAGTAGGAAAAGGAGTTGTCTTCTCATAAGGGTGAAGTCACAAGTCTGAATGATTAATTTTGCCTCCCCCTGAGAGACTGGACAGGCTGCTCTGGAATTCTGGTGGAATTCAGACTGTGTTAGCCTCTATGCCCATTGGTCCAGGTTTAAAGCACCATTCAGGACAGAGGTGAGATTTTGTTTAAAAATGAAAAAGGTTCGGGCATTAAGGTTTGAATACAAACCTACAGTAACACCACTGTTAAGTTACTGTGAAATTGTTTTCCTGAACTAAGGCATCAACAAAAGTTGTCTTTTATTTTTCCTAATCATACTTAAACCTTCTCAAAATCATTTGTGATCATTCCCATAACATCATTACAACGTACTGCCTTTCTTTACAAATAAGTAGATGTTTCTGCTGGGTTTCACCATTCATTGCCTTTCTCAATCTTTTCTTGGACATTTTCCTTCTTACAGTCTCTACTGATTTCAGTACTTACCCTATCCCCTGCTACAGGTGAGAACTGAGAGAAATGAAAATACAGTAGACTGGGAAACACTTAAAGGCTTCATTTCTTACACCATGAGATTTCTGCTAAGTTCTGAAGAACAAATCACAGCCCTCGCTAACACATCACAGGCTCCGCGTGTTGGATGATCAGCATGCACGGGGATGTCAGACCATGGAAGGGTTGAAGCAGGTTAAAGCAGATTGCCCTGTCGCCGGGGGAGATTCTATCGGTGACAATCAGACACTTTGCAGAGCCTTCATTACGCAGTCACAGCAATCCTGGGGCACTCTGAGCTCAGCACCTCTGGCAAAGTGCGGTGAGCAGAGCCCGGGCTGCTCTGGCCCTGCAGCACACCCTGGCCTCCCTCCGGGGGACACAGCGCTGCCCTGGCTGGCCCTGCACACCCGGGACCCTCCCGGGGTCTGCTGAGTGCCCCCTGCCTTCCCCAGGGGTGTGTGAGGGGGAGCCCCGCACGGGGGGGCCATCCCTGTGCTCCCGCTGAAAAGCAGATTATTACTATAACTCTGCTACCTTTTCAAGCTTTTGTTTCCTGGGATATTTCATATGCAGTGCTTTGATGTCACATTTCTATAACACAAGATCTAATAAAGAACCATCCATCCAAGAAGATTGGATGTAATATATGTAATGTAATGTAATATACGTAATACAGAGAATATTCACCAGATAAAAAGAACCAGCATAAAACAACCAACCAAAAAAACCCCAAAACAACAAAACAAACAAAACAAACACCAAAAAACAAACAAACAAAACAAACAAAAACCCAAACAAAGGAAACAAAAAGCTCGAAGAAAGCAAACAAAAAACAAACAGAAAAAACCAAACCCACCAAACTAAACAACCAGACCACCAAACAAACAGACAAAAATTCCTTTAACAAATGAACCCTGAAGAAGTGGTGCAAGCTGATGATTTCAGTGATTATCAGAATGTGGGAACACCTTATATTACCAGAAAAATATCACAACAAAAATGATAGGATCTATATTTTAACAGACCCATGCTCACGAGCTCCCCACCTGCCCAGGATCTGCAGCACTTCATGAGCTGAAAATCTCCCCGGAGTTGTGGATACAAATGCCATGCACAGTGGAGATTTAAGGATAGAAATTCCATTGAAGACTGCCAACAGACTCCTCATGGCCACAGGAAACAACAGATTATTCCCTACAGTACCAAAGCAGCCTTGGACAGAACAATCAACCAGCTGCATTTTCAAACCACCTGCAGGCAGCAGGGAGAGGACAAAAGTCAAGAAAAAAAATCCTCAAAATTATAATAGAAATTCATTTTAGCGTAATTCAGAACTATAATGAGATTGTAAATTAAGATCTGCATAAACATATGGACATTTTCCCAGAGTAAAGAAACATCTTTCCGTTTCATTCACAGAAAGGAATATATATTTGGCCAGGAAATCATTAGGAATAATTAATTTGTATGAACATACATTGTAATTTTTCTAATTTGGCTTTATAGCATTACCCACTGCAAACCAGCACTCCAAACAAATTAAAATGTTCAACTGCAGCTGCAACAGTAATTTTTGGAAAGCACAACGTTAAAGTATTCACAAGGTCAAGGGAATCAGAGACACCTGAAAGAGGCAGAGAAGCTTTAAAGTACTCCTGGAGCTGGGCAATTCCACACATCTCCTACCTCAGGATGCTCAGGGACTGCTTTTCTGAGCAGCAGCTTGAGCTGCCACTACAAGCACTACTGAAGTCACAGCAAATTCAAAAGCTATTTTGATGTTCTTCTCTCAAGTGACACCATGTAGCTCTGGGTTAAATTACTTTCAGATGCTTTAAATGTAACTTAAAACATACCATTTACAATCAGGAAAACATTATTGTTTATGAATGTTTTATAATGATACTATGGAAAAATCCATCTTTGCTCAGATGATGGCAAAAAAGGAAAGATTGAAAGAAAGCCTTGGAATGCTACTACTTGCCAAGTTACTCCCATTAAGTCAGGGGATTGCAATTGCTGTTTTTATTTGTACCCAGGGGTACAGATAGGAAAATGACACTAACTTAAAATATCTAACAACTCCAAAAATTATTCTAACTGTTTTTTAAAAAATATTAATAATTAAAACTTACTCCCAAAAATGGATCACACATAATTTACATAACTGCAAAACCTCACAGAAGCTGGGAATATAGAAAGAATCAACATGTAGAGAAATTAGATTTATAAATATTGTAGTATTTTATTCACCTCAGTGGAGATACCAATGACACACATTAGTAACTGATGATGATTTAAATTTATTTCCAGACACTAGGATGAAACTACAGGGGAGGCAGCCACCACACAGAGGAAGAGGTTTGATCTGTGCTCCCAGCCTGGCTGTGTGAGGACTCAGCCCGAGCTTCCCTTCAGGGCAGGATTTGTAGGGTTTGACCCCAGAAGTTCCCCACTGACCCCAGCCATGGAGGCACTTGTGTCACCTGAGAGGGCTGGAGTGGAGGGAAGGACATCGAGGGACAGGGCAGGGCAGGGCAGGGCAGGGCAGGACAGGACAGGACAGGGCAGGACAGGACAGGACAGGGCAGGGCAGGGCAGGGCAGGGCAGGACAGGGCAGGACAGGGCAGGGCAGGGCAGGGCAGGTCAGGACAGGGCAGGGCAGGGCAGGGCAGGACAGGGCTGGGCAGGACCAGCCAGCCCTGGCAATGCCCTGCTCTCACTCCCTGCAGGACCAGCCAGCCCTGGCAGTGCCCTGCTCTCACTCCCTGCAGGATCAGCCAGCCCTGGCAGTGCCCTGCCCTCGCTCCCTGCAGGATCAGCCAGCCCTGGCAGTGCCCTGCCCTCGCTCCCTGCAGGATCAGCCAGCCCTGGCAGTGCCCTGCTCTCACTCCCTGCAGCTCCAGCCAGCCCTGGCAGTGCCCTGCCCTCGCTCCCTGCAGGACCAGCCAGCCCTGGCAGTGCCCTGCCCTCGCTCCCTGCAGCTCCAGCCAGCCCTGGCAGTGCCCTGCTCTTGCTCCCTGCAGGACCAGCCAGCCCTGGCAGTGCCCTGCCCTCGCTCCCTGCAGCTCCAGCCAGCCCTGGCAGTGCCCTGCCCTCGCTCCCTGCAGCTCCAGCCAGCCCTGGCAGTGCCTGCTCTCACTCCCTGCAGCTCCAGCCAGCCCTGGCAGTGCCTGCTCTCACTCCCTGCAGGATCAGCCAGCCCTGGCAGTGCCTTGCCCTCGCTCCCTGCAGCTCCAGCCAGCCCTGGCAGTGCCTGCTCTCACTCCCTGCAGCTCCAGCCAGCCCTGGAATGCCCTGCTCTTGCTCCCTGCCGGGCTCAGGGAGGTTCCTGCTCGCAGGGAAGCTGCAGTGACCCTGAGACCCGGGTTTGGGAGCTCCCAGCTGGGCTTGTCACAAGGCCAGAGCACTCAGGGATCCAGAGGTGGGGCTGAGGGCTGCTGCCTTTCTCCACTTCCAGCTGCTTCGGCACCTGCTTTGGCTGACACCTGACAAGTGACAGATGGGCAATTATGTAATGAACTCAGAGAGAGACAGATTGCCTTAGACATTCAGCATGAGCTTGTCTTCCTTGGCCTTGCGTTTTTTTCTTCTTCTCCATCCAGATTAATCTGTGCCTTCTCATTCCAAAGAAAAAATTGGTCCTGGATCAAAATAAATTTGATACTTTTTTTATACAGTGCTGGTATTACTTATACTGTACTGGTATGATATCACCACTAGAAGTTTTGGGTTTGATCATAGAATACTAGGATAAAATAAAGGAGAATTCCCCTACTTATTGTTTAATTAAATTCTGAGTAAGATTTACAACATCAAGAATACTTTGCAGTTAGGTATTACAATTTAAAACAGCTAAGGGTGTTAATATTGGTCCTGTAAGCTTTCCTGTTGATTCCTGTGTGCAACGTTTGTTGGCATTAATAAACAGCTGCAAGCCAAGTCTCTTTGAGGACAGGCAACAGTCACATACTTCTGTAAAGGTACTGCTGGTTACTACAATTCAGAGAAGCCTCAAACAGAAGACTTTAAAAAGACTAAGAAGTATCTTAGCCTATATTAATTTGAGTTCCTATTCTGGAACAAAGTATTCTCGCTTGTAAATGTTACAGAAATACATGCAATTATTGGGGTTTTTTTCATGACAATTTCACTTCCATTAAAGCTTGGGAAAACACATCAATATCTGTCAAATGAAAATGGCTAAAATGATGGAGAAAAATGTATTGAGCAATTGTATAAATTGCAAGGGAAGAAAATCTACCAAGCTTTCCTGATTAAAATTTTACAGTCAGAGCTCAGTTTCAGTCAAGTTACAAGCCCAGCATTATAAGCATTGTTCAATAATACAGCAAGTGACAGCTCCTGTCCCAGAGATCAGCTTTTTAATATCATTTGATTTATGAGATGCAGTAATTATATTATGCATGGAACTTGCCCCTAATGATGGCAAGAGCTATACATTGATCTCTCAAATGGAATTCTGTGCTGGTGTTTGGTTACACATTCTCTGAGTGCATTTCAGTCTATTGATGCTCATAGTGTAGGACCAAAAGAAATTTCAGATGACCTAACTTATTTTTGGACAAAAAGGAAATGGATTTGTTTGTCTATTTATTTGTTTGTTTATTCAAACCAACTTATTGGGGTGAAAACCTTATTTCCTGTAGGACCAGGACCAGAACCAGTATCCATGGGGTCCTTAAAGAGGTCTTGCACATTCTAATGAAATCCAGTGGAAAACAACGGGACTGGATTGGATGAACCAGGAGCTGAAGGAAAGGGCTCAGATGGCTGGAGAAGGCAGTAAGAGGGCAGAGTGTGGGCAGAAAGGCCACACTGCTCTGTCACTTGGGGCCATAAAGAGAACTGCACTATTTTTGCATTTAAAAAAAGCCTCCCAGTTTAATGAAAATTACAACATACAAGGGAGGGTAGGTGGAGCATGTGAATTCTGGTGTCATTTAGAAGTACTTCTGAAGAATATGGGCTAAAATGTCATAACATTATCTTTAACACCATTAAACATTCTAAGAATTCAATCAACATACTCCTTGCAATTACATGATTAAAACTCAGAATAAAATAGTATAATTGCTGTTTTATGGCCATCATTACATAATGAGTGGTTTTATGGCAACCTCAGCTAAATCTGGATTGAGTAATTTTTAAAAGTTTATGATTTCCACAGTACTATTCATGATTTTGATTCAGAATTCTTCAAAATAAAGAGAAATTCTGTCAAAGATGTTGTTTGTACTTGCCTCTTTTTAAAAGATTTGAGAGTGATTTTCCTTTTGAAAATGGTCAATAAAAGCTTAAAAACTCAGAAACGGTAGAGTGAAATATTTTAGAGGTGTGAACAGCCAGCTTCAAGCTGATTAATAGAAATGCTCAGCACAAAGTGATTCCTAATGAAGATGATAAGCCCCAGAAAACAACCATCTATGGGCAATATATAACTTAACTTAAACCAGCAGCTCAATCACAGAGCCACTGCCTCCCACACACCACATTCTGTGCTGTGCATCTCAAGATCTGGAGCATGAAAGACACAGCCTAAGGAAGAGAAAGGAAAAAACACTAGAAAGAAATAAATCTTTGTGTGTCTCTATTGTGCCTCTCAAATATTGGTTCAGTTTGAGCAGCTCTGTCCTAGAGCTGCCTCAGCCGTTTCCCTGGGAGATGCTCTGCAGCTCAGCCTTTCTTCCACATCCCAGCTCCCTCCCATCCCAGCTCCCTCTATTCCCAGCTGACTGATTAACCTGCCAGGCCGAGTTCAGCGGCAGAAAACAGCACCGAGATTAGGCAAAACCGAAGTATCACATTTCACACCTGAACTCCTGACCAAGTTGAGAGGCTCCTCTCAATTCTGAGATTACGAAAAGAGATTTAAAATAACCCCCCCACATACTGCACTTTAATCCAAAAAGGTTGCAGTTCAAGCTGAGTCCTGCACACGCAGGGAGCAGCTGTGTGTGGATCTGTGAATATAAGATTCTCATTATATTTTCGTGTTCCTTTTCTGGACTGTGAACAGTGTCTTAATTTATGCTAAAACACTTCAGTGCTGGAACCCTTCATTCATCTCATTTTTCAGGGTCATGAACATTTGCTCCTCCTCTGGATTTGATATTCTGATTTTTGTTTTGGTTCCTGCCTGCACATGAGGTAGAAACAAAGACTTTTGCATGGTAGGCAGCAAGAGATTCCTTCAGTAAAGTTATCATTCAGTGTCTTTATGTGATTCTCTTCAAATGTGAACCCATTGGTGTGTGTTTCCACAAATCTTCCTACCTTTTCTAGCATTTAATAGCTTACTTTTGAAGCAGAGGCACTCCACATAGTGGGAGCCAAAAAGCACATTAGTGAATTCATCTAAGAGAAGTGTGCTGTTAAATAACATGCAGACTAATTAATGTAAATGCCATGGTGAGAACATGCTGACATTGTTGAAGTTAATGATCCAGCTGCATTATCATTTCCAACACTATAATGTTGAGAAAACCCAAGAAACTTGGTTTTCTGCATTCTGGCACAGCATTTTTCACTGGGCATCCTTCAGAGACAGCTGAACAGCCTTTCTACACTCCAGTAAACACCACTGTGTGAATCTGTCATGGAATTTGGGACAATAGATTAGCTTTACCCACAGCCTTGAGCAAATGCTAGCATTCTGTTTGATGAGTCCTGAGGGAAGGAGGCCTGACCCATCTCCATGCCTCCATCCTCTCACATGCATATCATATTATTATATTTGTGCATATAAACTGTATTTAAGGCACAACACTATGAGGAAAGACAGCCCCTTTGCCAGGCTGACCTGGACCATGCAAAAAGCAGCGTTTCCTTCTCACCCATGGATGTTGTGCAGCTGGAGCGGCCCCGGCAGCTCTGGCAGGGCAGAGGGGAAGGCACAGGCACTGTCCCGGCTCTGCCGGTAACTGCAGAGGCACAAAAGCGCCCATCCTGCCTGCTAGGCAAAGGAACGAGATGCTCTTCAAAGATTACAGAGGAGCTATTCTGTGAAATAATTGCTCGTCATTTCTGTATAATTACGTTTTGACTGGAACTGCCCTTCAGACAAGGTACAAGATCAGAGGTATGGGCACTTCTCACCCTCTTGTCTGGGTGCATGGCAATGAAGGAGGCTTTTGAAAAGTCAGAAATCCACATCAGCAACACACAAAGCTCTTAAAGAAAACGAATAAAAGAACGCCGTGCTCTAAAGGGCCTAAAGACCAGGACAGCCGGTGATGAGTTTTGGTTCCTTTCACCAGGAATGTTTTTGCTGCTAATTTTCATAGTCCCGAATGAAGGGCAGTGCTTTAAAAGCAGCGGAAAATCGCAGTGAAAACAATGCAACATCATGGCCTCTGTTCATACTGCACAAGCCAGGAATCAATGCAATCTTATTTCAGCAGGGCTGCACAACCCTGACTCACAAATGCATTTGGCCACCAAAGGACTTTTTCCACTGAAAAATGAAGCTCGTGGGTTCCAGCCCTGTCTCCAGCAGTGCTGCCATATATTCCTTTTCTACCTAAGTGTGATTCATTTTACAGTTTTAGAATTTCCTTTCAGCTACAAGTCCTGCACAGGGACTGCTTCTTAGAAGGGACAAAAATGGCAAGCACAGCTGGCCCTCTTGCCTAGAGCCACTCAGACCCAGCGTTTCTTTGAAATCGCAGCAGCACAGATTACACTGGCCAAGGGAGAGATCTGATGAGGCCCCAGGCAGACAGACAGACAGACCTTTTCCTCTCATGGCTTTTTCTATGACCAGACAATTACTTTGAAGGTTGTACTCTAGGGACAGAGATCTCAGATACGCTCTAACTTCCAAAACAAAGGTACAGATTCTAAAAAAGTGCTCAGTGATAGAAAAATACTAAATACAAAATAAGACACTACAATAAAGTTACATTTTATGAGAGAATGGAAATGTTAAAGTGGTTCTTTTTCCTTTCCTGTAACTTGTGTTTTTACTGACAGTGGTTGTCTGTCAAACAGAAACAGATTTATTTGTGAGTGACCTCCTTGGACAGCCCTTCTTTTGCTGTTGAAAAATAGAAATGCAGGCATCAAGAGTACCCCTTATGCCATCCAATCCAGCCTTTCAACAGAGTAGTGGTTTCAGAAAGATAGTAGCTTCAAAGAAATACGTTGGCCTAAATTTCAATTATTCTGCTATGAAGGAATGAAACTACTTGCTCAAAGGAATTATAAGCTGCTCCAAGCCAAAGTCTACGTAATTTCGACTCTGTAGGTTTCATGTGAGATGTTTGACTCCTACAGAAACCAAAACAATTGTGGGTCTTACTGAAATGACATCCCAGTTTTTAGCTACCAAACCATCCTTCTTTTCTGAAGGTCACTGAAAATTCTTTTCAGTGAAATGAACTGAAAGAGGATTCAGAAGAGCAGAAAGTTTTTGTATACATCTGAAGTCCACAACAAAAGTTACAAAATTATAGATCTATTTTAAAGCTAACCATAGCTTTGATGCTCCTCATCGAGTGCATGTACAAAGAACCTTTGGGTGACTACACAGCAGCTAATTTGAGGATACAAATATATCACACTACTTCTCCAAGGATTTTTTAAACTGACCCTTTATTGCCTCTTTTTATCTCCTAAAAGCTAATGTCACCACAGCCCTGGCAGAGTGTCACTGTGTAAAGCTTCCAGCACTCAGTGGCCTTTGGAAGAGCATTCCCATGGTAACACTTCAAATCCTGATGGCTACATCCTTTCAGCACAATAAGCTTAATCTCAGACGCTTGAGCCATCTGTCCAGCTCCTCAATTAACATAGTTAGCTACTGAAACTTCAGCAATTACTGAAATCACGCTGCAATCAAGGAACAAATCCACAACACAAAAGCAGGACAAAGGAAACCTTAAAGCCACATTCAAGCAGAGCTGGTATGAGTGAAAAGAGAAGGAGAGCTACTTCATCCAGAATTAAATGCAATTAGAACTTAGTCTGGCCCATAATATTGGCCTCAAGTCCTCATTTGGACTGTGAAGCAGCTGGAATCCGGTTCTCATTACTGGAAATGACTGGTGCAAGGAGACAGAAAACCGAGCTCAGCACTTGTGTCCTCTATAAATTAACTTGAGAAACACCTTGGGACTGAGATGAAAGCAGAGCAGCCTAAGGCTAGGCCATGAGAAGGAAGCTGCCCTTTTCTGCTAGCTTTGGGCTTGAGGTAGATACCGCGGATACATTAAAAACCTGGTAGATAAAAGTACACTGAGCACACTCAGAGCCGTGATCTGTGGGTGTGGAGTGCAAATCACCGGGTTAAAGCAGGCAAACCGGGGACAGCAGTGCGGGCTGCTCACAGAGCCCAGGAGTGGCAGCACACGGTCCGTGAGGGACAGACCCGCAGGGAGCGCAGGCACGGAGGGCAGGACAGGGCCAGGAGGGGAAGGGCAGTGCCGAGCTGGCACACGGGGCTGTGCCTGCCCGCAGTGCCAGCACTGAGCAGGTCTTTGGCTGCTCTCCTGCATGGCAGGGTCAGGGGCTCACCTCACCTCCCGTAAATTCAGAGTTCTTCAACCAGTTATCTGCACCACCCGCCTAGTCCTCAGAGAGACATAGGAGTTTCTAAAGCATGACTTACAGGGCACTTCAGGCATTTACTGTAGAATAAGACAAATCATTCCCTATTTCTCTCCATGGGCTATAAAAGCACTCTGAACGCTCAGCTCAGCTCAGGATGTCTGTACAGTGGATATCTAAATTAAGGCAGCAGACTCCTACCTTGGATTACTCTGGTGATTGCGTGAACTGTTTTCTTGGTGTACAGGGATCACAGATTTCATGAACCAATGATGTTTCATAACACAGCTGCAAGTCCATGCAAAAGCATCACAGAGATGCTCAAGATCTTGCCCTGCCAGAAACAGCAGCCTGTTACCACTCCTGAGCTCAGCACCTCTTTATGTTTGCAGCAAGAGAAATTCTGCTCCAAGCTATAAGAAAACAAGTATGAAATAGTATGAAAACTGTATCAAACAATAACTTTATGTCAAAAGGCATTCTGGTGACACATGTCAGCAAAAGAAAGGCAAGGTGCCAATGAATGCACTGGTAGCAGTTTGTCCCCTCACAGCAAGCACTGCTGCACAGCGTTTCATCTTTCAGCTCATGCTGGGTTTGGTATTGAAGTGCCACTGTCAGCCCTGAGTATTTCAGGAGTGCTTCCATCTCTTGGGTTTAATCCATTAAAGGAAACAGTAAAGCCCAGGTGTCTTTCCATACAGCTGTTTGCTTTGCAGTCTCACATTCCCAGAGCCTCCACCTGCAAGTGAGGAACAGTTCCCTTTGCAGAGAGCTGAGGGGTCTCCTCTCAGTCAGCCTGGGCTTTTCCCTCAGGTCACTTCTCAGTCTGCTGCACAAACTCAGTCTGTCCCCACAGGCCCTCTGTGTGTGCTGTGCTACAGTGCCTCCACCTGCACACACAAGCCCATTCATCACAAACCTGTGCTTAAGGTAATGTCCACGAGCTGTTCTTTGCACAGAAACTCAGAGCTGTGCCAGCCTTCAGCTCCTCCCTGCAGCCAGGGGTCAGTCCCCAGAGCCAGGGGTCAGTCCCTGGAGCCAGGGGTCAGTCCCCAGAGCCAGGGGCAGTCCCTGCAGCCAGGGGCAGTCCCTGCAGCCAGGGGTCAGTCCCCAGAGCCAGGGGTCAGTCCCTGGAGCCAGGGGTCAGTCCCCAGAGCCAGGGGCAGTCCCTGCAGCCAGGGGTCAGTCCCCGGAGCCAGGGGTCAGCAGTTCCCTGGAGCCAGGGGTCAGTCCCTGCAGTCAGGGGCAGTCCCTGCAGCCAGGGGTCAGCAGTTCCCTGGAGCCAGGGGTCAGTCCCTGCAGCCAGGGGCAGTCCCTGCAGCCAGGGGTCAGTCCCCAGAGCCAGGGGCAGTCCCTGCAGCCAGGGGCAGTCCCTGCAGCCAGGGGCAGTCCCTGCAGCCAGGGGTCAGTCCCTGCAGCCAGGGGCAGTCCCTGCAGCCAGGGATCAGCAGTTCCCTGCAGCCAGGGGTCAGCTCCTCCTCTCCCTGCCTGCCTTTCCCCAGCAGGCTCCGTTCCCCCCAGGAGGCAGAGATGGTGACAAGAGGCTGACCCTAACCCAGACTCTCTAGGTTGGCTGGCTGTCACCTAGACGTTTATCTGTTTCTAGCTGTTAACTGTATTATCTTAAGAAGAGCATATCATGAAGGAAATCCTGTTTCTCTTTAGAGGGATACAGAGGATTTTGATAGCACAAAGCTCCCTTGTGTTTCTTGAAGGGTCATGTTGCTCTCCTGTGTTTGTGCTACACACTATTAAATCTGCTCATTATTACAAAAGACATTTTTTCTAGCTGGAGCCATTCACAGCTCAACATTAATTTTCTTCTCTTTTTGTATGAATGTATTGATTTGACCACAGCTACAACCCAAGATGTGTTTTGCTGTTATTACATTCAAGCACTTGAAATGATATTGCCATGTAAAACAGAGCTATTAACCGCAGCCTAATATCTACCAGCCAGTGGTGTGTGATAGAAAAGCAGGGAACTATCCCAAAGGGAAAACTCAAAACATGTAAATATAGTTTAGTCATTCAAATAATTATAATTGTTTTCAATAACATTCAAATGCAACACTTAGATTATGTAGTTAATTCTCTGTACCCACTCATCCATTGGGTTTTTAGTTATTATAAACCCCAGCTATTACAAGGTTCTTTGTACAGCTGAACAGTAAATGAGCCATATGTGCCAGGCTGACCTTTTGTCACATTCTATTTATGAACTCAAGCCTTAAAACAGTTATATCTAAAATCCATTTAATGTTGATATAAGACTGTCCACCTTCTTGCAACCAGAGAGATATCCCATCTTTTACTGCCGTGTGTCTTCAATCTTGGGACTCTGCTATTAAAAATAAAACTATTTACCAGCTATTGCAAATCTTGTAGGAGTAACTTGGCTGGAGCCACTCTTCATTTTTGTTGTGTGAAACTGCAATATTGTAGTGCCTTTAACTCCTGCCAGCAATGCCAGGCACATATGTTTCTGACTGAGAGAAACCATTTGTAATGGAAAGCTGCCCACGGTTTGGGTTCACCCTGCTGCCCACAGGATTGGCTTTGCCTCTGAGCGCTTTCTGTGATTGCATCTTTCCCAGGGAGAAATCCGGGCTGCTTCCCGGGCAGCCAGGAGGCCTCGCTGGCTCCATCCTGCAAATCAGTTCTGATTCTCCTGGGTCTGGTGAGGTAGGCATGGATGAATAATTAATGCCCTGTATTTACATCCAATTATATTTACCAGAGAGTGTTTTTTTTGCAGCTGGCAGTAGTGCTGGTGTTTGTTGGAGTTTTTTGAATAACCAATACATGATTTAAATTCTATTTTCCCTTGCATTTTCACTGTGACAATCACACAACCTACAACTGCAACTAAACTGAAAACAACAAACTGTTAATCCTGTGAAGGTCTGCAACAATTCAGGGCCTCAATTTTAAATTTATTTATCAGATTGTTATTAAATCAGACAAACATATGCATATATTAAACACTTCAGTGACCCAGCATAGCCCTAGGAGCGAAACCATAAACCAGCACATGTACAAGCTTTATAACTCATTACCAAATTGTCCACAGGATACCAGAGGGCAGAGTTCTGTTTGAGTCTTCAGTAATTTTGCATTTCAGACTAGCTCTTGGTTGGTACCATTAAATTGTAGAAATCCTTATACTGAATGGTGTTACTTTTTAGTATAAATGCTACTGTTAAAATTTTTGAAGACTGTTTTTTAGTACTTTAGTATTTTTGCAGTTTCGTGACTTAAGATGAAGCCTATTGTCATTAATTAAGTTTCCAGAACATTTTGTGAAAATAATTACTTTAATTTTTAAAGAAGTGGTTTTTTGTGATCTTTAACATTATTCATTTTCAAATTTTCTGATATTAATCAAGATTTATGATTTGCAGACCGTAATAATAAACTTAGAACTTTTGGGGTTGCCATTTCTACCCCAATATCTAACTTTTATGGAAACTGAAGAGGCACAGAGACTCCTTCAGTACCAAGCCATGACCTGAAAAATGATTTTATGCTACTCCACTAATACAACTAGGTGCAGCGAAAGTGTTCCATGCAAACATGGAAACCAGCAGCCCACTGAAGAGGAGGAATTTCACAGCATATTACCCCTCATGCAGCTCCTCACATGTGGTGTGCATTTCTGTCTTGCACTTCTATCTCTCATCTCTTACCTACCCCTCTGACCCTCATCACCTCTTTCCAAACCTCCACATCTGAGCCAAAAGAAGGGGGGAAAGAGATTGAAAGGATCAAAGCCACTGTGAACAGCACTGGCGCCTGTGTCAGGAGCACCCATCACCTTCAGTGCCCAGTGGCACTGCTGGCGTGCCCAAATGCCAGCGGTGTCACCGTAGGGGAGGTCTGCAGGCACAGGGGCCACAGCCAGGAGATACCAGACCATGCCCAGTGCCTGCTGATGGTACAGGAGATATCAAACCAGACCATGCCCAGTGCCTGCTGATGGTACAGGAGATATCAAACCAGACCATGCACAGTGCCTGCTGATCATACAGGAGATATCAAACCAGACCATGCCCAGTGCCTGCTGATCGTACAGGAGATATCAAACCAGACCATGCCCAGTGACTGCTGATCATACAGGAGATACCAGACCATGCCCAGTGCCTGCTGATCGTACAGGAGATATCAAACCAGACCATGCCCAGTGACTGCTGATCATACAGGAGATACCAGACCATGCCCAGTGCCTGCTGATGGTACAGGAGATAAATCAGACCATGCCCAGTGCCTGCTGATGGTACAGGAGATACCAGACCATGCCCAGTGCCTGCTGATCGTACAGGAGATACCAGACCATGCCCAGTGACTGCTGATGGTACAGGAGATATCAAACCAGACCATGCCCAGTGCCTGCTGATCGTACAGGAGATACCAGACCATGCCCAGTGACTGCTGATGGTACAGGAGATATCAAACCAGACCATGCCCAGTGCCTGCTGATCGTACAGGAGATACCAGACCATGCCCAGTGACTGCTGATGGTACAGGAGATATCAAACCAGACCATGCCCAGTGCCTGCTGATGGTACAGGAGATACCAGACCATGCCCAGTGCCTGCTGATGGTACAGGAGATAAATCAGACCATGCACAGTGCCTGCTGATCGTACAGGAGATACCAGACCATGCCCAGTGCCTGTTGATCGTACAGGAGATATCAGACCATGCCCTGATCAGTGCCTGCTGATCGTACTGTACCAAAGCTTCTGACAAACCCCGTGCTGGAAGCCACCGAGCGTGAGGAAATGTTGGAAATGTCACCCAGGAGCTGCTGCAGGGCATTCACAATGGACAGTGTGCACTCACGAGGTGGAAAGGGCAGGCCAGAGTTAACACAGACCAGGGGAAGCTCTTGGGAGCACACTGAGCTCTCTGTAAAATGACAAAATAAGGGTGTCTAAATTGCACTGCAAACCCGATAGACTCCATGCTGGAAGCAAAGAAATGAGATGAACAAGGGCTCATCTGCATTGGAAAGTTTTACTGCCTTAATTAATCCAAAAACATAATTAAAGCTGCAAAATCTTTCTAGTGTGAATGCAATTTTACCGGTTAAATGAACAAGCACTTGGAGCTCACTGTGGTTCAGATATATCATTTACCCATCTGACTGTACCCTACCATAGCATATTTTAATATACACAGTTCTCTTCTACAGATGATCCTGGCTACCAAGCTAAATTTCATAGAGAAGTTTCATACCACAGAGTAGTGCTGAAATCACACAAGTCTTTTAGACGATCAAAGACAAAATAATTCACATTATTATTTATAATCTTAGCCATGAAAGTAATTTTGAGACTAAAAAGACAACTGGCATTCACACAAAAGTCACAGAGCATTTTATATTGCTGGCAAATTTAGCAGAGAATCTTTGCTTTGCATTCACTTTCCAACTGATCTGTATCAAATCTCCATGCACAACAAATATACAGTTACCCCTGCCTTTTCTCTGCTTGTGCTCATCCGTTTATGTTTTAATTGGGATCACTATAACAACATCTGCAAGATCTGAATGGCCTCAGAATTTGGAGACCCAGATTCCCAAAAGGGCTCTTGGGCCTTCAGCTGACCACGCTGCTGACACTCGATGCTGCAGAGCAGCTTCCCCTGAAAACACTCAAAGGAGCCCCAGGGGAGTAGCATCAGCCAGGAGCCCCCGCTACACCCAGGAAAGGAACCGGGGTGTCACTGCTGTGTGAGCAGAAAGGAACCGGGGTGTCACTGCAGTGTGAGCAGAAAGGAACTGGGGTGTCACTGCACTGAACTGGGGTGTCACTGCACTGAACTGGGGTGTCACTGCAGTGTGAGCAGGGTGTCAGTGCACTGAACTGTGGTGTCACTGCACTGAACCGGGGTGTCACTGCACTGAACTGGGGTGTCACTGCACTGAAGCAGGGTGTCACTGCACTGAACCGGGGTGTCACTGCACTGAACCGGGGTGTCACTGCAGTGAACAGGGTGTCACTGCACTGAAGCAGGGTGTCACTGCACTGAAGCAGGGCGTCACTGCACTGAACCGGGGTGTCACTGCACTGAACTGGGGTGTCACTGCAGTGAAGCAGGGTGTCACTGCACTGAACAGGGTGTCACTGCACTGAAGCAGGGCGTCACTGCTGTGCGTGCTGTGTGTCTAGTGCTGGGTGTTAGCTGGGCTTGGTTCAGTGCTGCTGTGTCCTCACTCAGCCGCCAAGGCAGAGCACACCCCTACACCACTGTGATCCTGCAGGCTTGTGCTCAATGGGATGAAACTGTCCAATATCAGGCAAACTGGGTTTTCCATCTCTGATTAGGAGTGGGTGACCTTCTCCCCTGCAGAACTGGATGCAGAATCAGCAGAGCATTCGGGATCTCCTCCCTCCTGAGCCCCAGTGGCAGATGGGGCTTTATTAGATAAGAGCACTCAGCTGTCATGCTCTGCTGGAAAAAGCCTCGTGCTGTTCAGGTACCGAGCGATATCAATGGATGCCAGTCAGTCTCCAGGCTGCAGCACGGCTGAGGGAGATTGTGCTTTTGCATTCATGTTCACGGGGGAAGATGAAAGCTGCCAGCACTCTGGAGAAAATCATCCACACTTTACACAATCTGGGTTTCACACACTGTGTTTAGCATCACATCAAAATTCCTTTCTGATTTGCTTTTTACTCATGTAAAATTAAGTAGCTTTTTAAAATTTACCTCTCTAAATATATCAATATATAGACAAACAGATGAACAGACACAGGAGTGTGGATATGCTCTTGAAAATGGAAGGACAAAGCAATTCCCCTCTGAAGTGTCACCCACAATTTGTAATCAATGACACAGTATGTCACATTAACCGCTTCATTCCAAGTATTCCTAAGGAAATATGAAGATTTTTCATCTAAAAAAAACTTTATCGAGGCAGAGGGCATTCAGCAGTCTAAATAAGCTAATCTGAGAAACAAAAAACTTCCCCATCAACCTTTTAAAGTGAGGAAGGCTGCAAGAAACACTGCAGAAGTGGACAGCAAAGCAGTAAATTAAATTACCACAGGATGGCATGGACTCACTTAACTGATATGTGGCACTGCCATATATCAGCACAAGCTGATTTAAGGAACATAATCATTAGGATGAATCCTGGACTGAGTGTAGCATCTGTGTTTTACACACAGCTGGTGCCTCAGGTGACAGAAAACCAAACCATAACGTCACTATCTTCTATGGGAATAAACAACAAAATAACACAAGTTCTAAAAACTCAGAAACTTTTTCCAAGGCCATTGAGAGTGTTTAATTAAATATAGTCATGAAATGGCACTTGCTTGCATTAAAGTAGCCCAAAAAATTGCAATATTAGTACACTAACATTGTCAAGCTCAGGAAAAAAACCTGGGAAGAAAAGTGTCAGTTTTCAAAAATTTCTCCTTGTCTTCTCTGTAAATTGTTATTTTAAAAGCCCTACTAGCCTTTATTCCTCAGTTTCTCTGTATCTGTTAAGACAAATAATAACTCCCTATTTACAAACTTCAATAAATAATTGAATCAGATACCAAAATTTCTTCCATAAGCCCCAAAATCAGGCCCATTTCCATCCTAAGCATTATTGCCAAAACTGAGAAAGGTTATTGGAGTACTTGAGGGATGCAGGGCCATTGGAAGTAGATCTTTTTCATCTAGCTAATCTTCCTCTGTAGTAAAAAACCAGATAGACTGCCAGCCCACACTTTCATCTGTTCTCAGAATTCAGTTCACTGTCCAGTGTCAGCTTTTCCCTAGATTCTGACTGCAAAAGTGAATGCATTGACATCAATGTATTAGATTTAGAAATGGAAATATTATAAAATATATTAATAAAATATGGTAGAAAATAAGTCTGGAAATGCCATCAAGTCACACAGTCTATCCTTTTTCCAAGAGAAGTCTGAATGCTGTAGTTCTTGACAGAAGCTTTCCAAAGAATTAGTTAGAAAATTCTGTGATTGAAATTCTACTTTCTTCCTAAACCATGTGGTCTCATACTTCTCTCTAACTGACAAGCTGAGACAGCTAAAGCAGCTAATACAATTTAATTGACTTAGGGTTGGCAATTCTCCAAAATAATGAAGAAAAGCTTGGAAAAAACCATTCCTTTTCCCTCTTCCTTGAATACTAATCCAGGAACCCAAGACAAAATTCAGCAAGGATTTATTATATGTACACAAGGAAGTTGGGTGTCCCATTATCTCAAAAGCACTGGTGAAATTGAATGTGTTAATTCCTGAAAACAACTTTGAAAATCCCAATCCAAAAGAATGTGAGTTGCCTGTTCATTAAAGGAGCCATTCATTATAACAATATTGATTGTGTATTAACTTAATCCACACACTTACCTCCAACTGGAACTTGTTAAGCACCTGCCAGGTGTGAAGGACAAACATCAATGAGGTTTCAGCTATGCATTACCGTGGAGAGCATTCCAGACAAAAAGGGAAAGGGGGAAGTGCTTTATCACAGAAGCCACAAATTCCAACAATGAGGCTTAAGAAGTTGCTCGAGGAGAGTCTGAACAGGAAAGCAAAGTGGAAATGCACAGTGGAGGATTAATCACAAAATGTATTATAAAAATTGCCATTTAATATTAAATCTTTAAATATTCCATCTACATTTCCTACAGAAAGGTGAGTTTCAGCTCTGATCCTTCATGGTTTGTTTGGCTCTAATCTTAGATTTTGGCTTGCTGAGGTTGGGGCATTATATTTTTCAAGCCATTTTTTTTATTTACCACGTATGGCCCTTTCCATAATGTTTTTCTGTAATGTAATGAAATCGTGCATTGCATTGGTTTTAGGAGTAATGTGCATTAAGCATAAAGATAAAAAAACTGGAATGTCAATCATTATTTAGCTGCTTTTTCCCCTTTGCCCAAGTCTTAAACCCAATGCACAAATTTGCATTGGCAATGCAATAGCAAAAAAAAGTGAAATAGTTTTAATAAATTATTCTGAAAGATATTAGATAGAGGTCAATTCCCAATTCTTTTGAACTCCATCACAGAACTCTCATTTAATTTTCTGGGAATAGAATTTGGCCCCAGTCACTTATAAAATGGGATTAAACTTTTGGCTTTCTTCCCAGAACCTGAAATGAAAGTACACCAATGAAAATCTGCAGAATCATAAAACAGAGCTTCCTAAAGAAGGGAAACAGATTTTTTAGTTCCTTAGACTGCCACCTTCAACATGAGCCAGCTTATCCTTTTGTTCATAAATTGATTAAAATGCCTGAAGTCAGGAGCAATTTCTTGAACTTGCTTTGAATCAGTGGGCTTTCCACATTTAAAGGTTTTTCAGCATACATTTAAAATTGAAGAGTATGAGCAGCTATCATTTCTGTAAGACCATAATAAAGGTCAAACATTTATTGGACTGAAAGTGACATTAATCCCTTCTGAATTCTTATTAGAGGAGGTCCATCATGGTATCATTTTCTTGGAGAGTGATAGGTCAGCTGTCAAATCTATCACCATGTCTGTCTCCGTTTTCCTACTGCCAAGCCAGGACCAAGGAGAACGGAAGGAATTCAAGGAAATACACTTTTCAAAAGCAACAATTTGATAGTTTTAATTAAACTTAACCCAAAACATGAGGAAGACTAGGTTTCAGCTGGGGCTGTCTTCTTACCCAAGCGAATTAAAGAATGCCCCTCATGGCACAGCACTGTGGCCTTCCCTGGGAGAGGCTGCTGAGCGCGGCGCTCTCCACGCCAGGGCTGCGCGCTGAGCCCGCAGGTGCCAGCAGAGCTCCGGCCCCACTTCAGCTCCCACTCCCAGGGAGCCGTGTGGGAGCCCAGGGCCTCGCCCCACACCCTGCTCACAGTCCAGGGCTCTGCAGGCCTGAAATTGGATATTTACCACCCACCGTTTGTGTGGTAAATATCCACTAAAGGCTGAGACAAGGACCAGGGGTGCTGACTCCCTGCAGGAGTCATGGATGCACTAACCCTCCTCTGACAGACTGGTACCTCAATGCATCGTGTTTGGTTAATAGATTAACTAACACTTTTTAAAAAGTATTTACAATGTGAGAAATGCAATAAAATGAAAAATGTAGTGAAAAGAAAGACATATTTTACCTAATGTAGTCGCGCTTCTGGTTTTAAATGTCAGTGAGAGCTACCCAAGTTGCTTGTGTTTTATGCATTTGTGCATGTTGGTTTAAGAAGATCATAAAACTGCACAAGTGGAAAATATATCATTTTAACTGCAGAGGGCAAGTCAAGCAAGGGAAGAAAAAGAATATGGAGGAAGTTACTTCTGTGTTACTTGTCATTAGAAAGTAACTGCATATTTCTTTCAAACCAGGCTAAGAGGCAGAAAAGCTTACAAGATAATCCATTATTAAAAGAAAAAATGTGGGGGTGGGAGGGAGAAAGGAAAGAAGAGAGGAGAGAGTGAAAGAAAGCATAAAAATCTTAAGAATCAACAAAGAACCAAAATACAGGGTAGCCAGGGAAATCAGGAATGATTTCCATAAACTTCTCCAATTTTACACCCAGGATAATTCGATGATAGTCTGTGCCATGGGCACGAGAGTTAAAAAAATATGAAAGCAATGAAAACAGTCAACATTCACAGAACAAAAAACTCATGTTGTTTAAACAGGCCTCTCTCTTCTATTTACTGTTTGATAAACAGGAATTTCTGGTAATCACTGCCCAAAATCAACTGTGTTCTAAGCTCTGCAGTGGAACAAAACTGATTTTTACCAAGAGAGGCAGAGGGACCTTCCTGTCTGCAACAGAACTGAACAAAGCTCCTTCCTCCGAATTCACACATCCAAATCTAGCACCAGTTTTGCAGCTCAGATTCCACCATGGATACACACATTTTTAGTGGCAAGTATTACAAATTTCTTTATATAATTTCACAAATTATGCTATGATGATTCACTGTGAATATACAATGTATCACATTGCTTTGCAGTGTTGATAGTGATAAATCTTACAAAGAACTTCCAAAAGTTGTGCTAAAATGAGAGATTAAGTGAATTTTGGTTGAGAAGGGAGGAGGAGATATAATTTTGCCACTTGGTAAAATTTCTCCCCAAAATAGGACAATGCTGAACTGAATTATTTATTAGATAAATAATTTTAAGTGGTCATAGTCATGATTCACAGAAAGCAAGCTGAATACATGATGATTTAAATTGCAGGAATGAAGAAAAGTTTTAACAAGAATAATGAAAGTTCTGAAGATGAATATAATTTATTTGCTGTATTTTTTTAAGTATGAACATGTAGGAAAGGTTTTGACTTGAATAATTTCTCATACTGGTCTAAAATACATTTATCAGGGATTCAGCTTCCACAGGTAGAGTAAAACTGATAAAAGACTAATAGTATGACACAATTAAGGAGGGAGAATAGACAATCCCAGCAGTATACATGTAATTGCAGCAGTATTTCCCTCCCTGAAGCACTCTGCCACACATAAGCTGAGAATACAATTCTTTTTTTAGCTGTTAGATGTAGCATGTTTGGCCTCCCCCAGGTTTTATCCAATCCTGTAAGGCCACTAAAACCTTCTGCATGTAGTGCATATTAATGTTATGTATTTAGGAAGAACAGTTCCTGGTTTTAGCTGCTTCCTAAAAGATTGTAGAAGACTGTATCATGTATTCAAAAGTCCATTATTAACTTCATATTAGCATTTTGAGTCTCTAAGGAAGTAGATGTTGTTGCAGGTTACCCACAAAGAATCTACTCCCAGTAATGAGGAGCAGGACTCTGACATCTGTCAACTGAGTAAATTCCACTGTTTTGTAAATATTGATCAAACAATCATGGCTAATGATACAACTCTAAGTGAATTAGACAAATGTTCCCACATGGCCATCAATTTAATTCCCAGACTAAATTAGCTTCTTCTGTAAAGCAAAACCCTTTTAAGGAAGATAAATTGTTCAGTGACATCAACGTCCATTTCAATTATGGCTTTATTCTGGTGCAGGCTGTTCTGCATAACACACCTGCTGTTCACCTGTTGTGCTGTAAGAAAATACAGTGGCAACCACAACTAACCTTGAACCTTCATTTCCTATTTCTCTAAAATATGGGATAGCTGATGTAAATGATACACAGAAGTTATTACTTTTCTCTGTATCAGCCCACACAGTCAGCTGAGCTGAAATCACCATTATTAGGAAATACATTGATTTAATTCACCTTAGCACAACTGCGTGCCAGAACTGCACTGGAGATGAGAGCTGCCACCTGAACGTGAGCTAGGTGGAGAGGGGAGACAGAAGGCACCAAGAGGAGGCTTGCAAAGGGGCAGAAAACACTTCCTAAAACCCCAGTAATTGTCTCTCAGAAGTAATTAATGCATCAGTCTGCAGCCTGCCTCAGTGGAGACAAAGCTGCTTGAGGTTCAGCTCTGCTGGCCTCAGGCAGGAAGGGAAGAGATTGGGTTAAATTGGTCCCACTTAGAGAAAAAACAGGGAACCCTTCTCAAATCTGCTGTCTCTTCAGGTCTGAAATACTGCTCAGTAACGCAGGGGAGCAGCTCCCCACTGGCTTCTGTGGACTTTCAAAAGCCTGATATGGAATATGTAATGCCTTTTTATTGCTGTCTTTTAGCCTTTATTGGCAGCAGTTCATTTGTTTTGAGAGACTAGAAAGGCTCCTTAAAACGAATCTCAACCAAAGTGTCATTTATTTGCAAGCAGTTTATTTCAAAATCTTTCAGTTAAAATAAAATGCTTTTTTTGTAAACATCATTATATTTCAATTTTGAAACAAAATTACTGTTAACTTTCTCTCCATAGACTCTTTTCCTTGATACATTCTAGCAGCTTTCAGTGGAGGGAAAGAAAGACCCGAATAGGTAGTTATTCAAAATTATAAGTCCTTTTTCCCCACAAGAAGGACAGCTGCTGTTTAAATGATCTTGTCTCACATGGGGAAAGAAAAAGCTTTACCATAGTTCTGTACAAATACGGGCTGCCCACGGGGCAGAAGCAGCACAGCATGAGCCTCAAAGCCCTGCTGTTACATTATGCAAAAGCAAACAGTAAAAAAGGAAGAGGTTACAGAGGTAATTTGGTGTTGCATTTAGAGGTTAATAAAGATCTTTTTTGAAGAGAGGGTCAGCTTTTTAGGATATTCAGGTGGCTAACTCAATAAAGGTGCCCAAATGCCTTTAAATATCCCACATGGAGATCTCATTCTGACAATTCATGTTCAAGGACTGTGATGTTATCAGTGAAACAAGCCATATTTGGTCTGTGAGAAAATGTGTGTGTCCCTTTCTCTAACTGCTTTGAGTCTTTCTTTATATTTGACCCCAGTGTGAAAAGACACAGTTCAAGGATATGTTTGAATAAGTGAGGAGAGAGAATCCTAGAACATCCTGAGTTGGGAGGGATCCACAAGGATCATCCTATTCCAGCTCCTGGACCACGTGTGCCTGAGAGCATTGGCCAAACCCGCCACATCCCCTCCCAGACCATGGATGACTGCAAAATATTATAATTTTTAACACTACAACCCAGCTACTCCCTTGGAGTGAGCAGGACTTATCCTTTTAGCAATAAATCTCCGTTAACTGTCACGTCTCAGCTGAGGGCGTGTCAGGTGTCCCCTCAGCCTGGGCCTGCTCTGTCTGCAGCTCCTTCTCGTGGCATTCCAGAGCAAACCACATAACATGCCCCATGTCTGCTTCCTCCTCCTGGTTATTACAGATATCTGAATCCAACTTGCTGCTGCGAGAAGAATTTACCAGAAGTTCTAACGCATGATTGAGAATTATTGATGGCCACTCCAGGGCTGGCCAAAAAATGGAACATCTCCTCCATGACTCATTCCAAAATTTATTCTTATGCTGAGTCCAAATGAAAGTCAATGAATCAAAATGAATTGTACAAATTCATGTAAACATTTCCTTCTAATAAACATGTTCCTATGAATCATTTAAATGAAAGTATTTCCAGGAAGAGATGGATCATTTTGTACACAGTTGTTATCTGGGAAACAGGTGATGATGTGAAGGCTGATGTATGATCACACACATTCAGATCATGGAGAATGGGATGAAACCGTTTCTTCTCCAGAGTGCCAACCTCAGGATTTCATTTATTCAAATGAAAATTACACCCTATGTGATTTTTAAAAGGTTTACTTCTCATTTCTCCCAGGCATCAGTGTGGAAACCCCTCTCCCTCACTACCTGCCTGTCGCGGTGCCAAAACCGAAGCCCCTCGGCTTCGCCCCGAGCCAGCCCAGGCACCGGAGCAAGCGTGAGTCTGAGCTGCCCCTCAGCACTCAGTGAGGAGTCAGCCCTTGTGGGTCCTTTTCCCTGGGAGAAGGCTCAACGGTGATAAGATGTATCAGGCGACGACGCAGAGAGCGAGAAAGGAGGGCCCAGTCAGCCAGACAGTTGAACAGTAACTTTAATCTTCACCAACACTGTCGGGGCCAGGTCGGACTGGACCCAGAACAAAGGAATACAAGGGCTTATAAACTCTCGGGGAAGGGGAGGAGAAATGGGAGGCCCTCTTTGTGGCCACCAATCAGAACTTATCACTAGGGAAACAAGGGGAGGGGTTGCAATCCTTGGGCCAATTGGGGAGTAGGGGAGGGATAACACAGTGGCGGGGGGGGGGGGGGGGGGGGGGGAAAGGGAAGAGTAACATGTAACTGAAGTGAGCTAAAAATAGAATCTTGTAGGGAGGATGTATCAACCTCTGAATATCAATTAGGGGAAGGGGTACATAGAACATACAATATTGGACCCACCAACCTTTTTTTTCTTTTTTCAATCATTACATATCTAAAATCACTCCACCAGGTAACCCACCCATATATCTTTCAGCTCTTCTCATTCTCAAAAACCCTTTCTTTAATGTCCTTCTTTCAGCTCCCTCTCTCTCTTCCTTAAGTCTCTCTTCAAATCTTCTCTCTCGTCTGTCCCTCTTCTCCTTGACACAGTCCCTCAAAGCACCTGCTTTCTCCTGCTTACACTGTTCAGCTTTCTCTGGAGGGTCCAACCAGGGTTCAACACAATAAATGGGGAAAGTTCAACCATCCACACCACCACCACACCTGCCCATACACATCACCCCAAACACAAACCCCCAATTAATCACTACTGATTCCTCACCAACAGAAGGTTTAAGATAACACTGATGAGATTTTTCTTTAATACAATGTAGGAATTAATTTTCAGGAAATAATTTGTTTTCTTTTCAATTTTTTATACCTTCAATGTACTAGAGTACTTTGGGTGTATGGATTTCTTTATATCTCTAAAATTGAGCTGACAGTGCTAATCACCAATTCAATATTTAATCTGAATGAAGGACTCTGTAATAGTTGGTGTAAGGAATGGTGTACAGGCAAATGTTCTCTTTTGGATGGTTTCTTTGGGCTCATTACTGTTTTTCTTAGCTCTGAACTGGGTTACTCTGACTCATTAATTGTCTTCTGAGATTTGACCCATTTTTCTGAGTGGTCCTCTAAGACCTCTCAAAAAAGGGATGAAAGCAGTCCAAATTGCTGGTATGGGGTTTTTTTTAGGTTGCCTGAATAATCTGAACAGTTATCTGAGTAATCAGGAGGAACTGAATCAGGGCTGACAGTAGGAAAGCCACAGGGGCAGACAGAGCTCAGCTTTTGGGGGAAGCTCAAAGACATGGACTGGGAGGGAGGAGCTCAGCACTCTGCAGCTCTGTCCAGGCCCAGCACGGAAAAGGGGGCACAAGCCCCCACATTTATGCATTTTACTATGTAAAATTTAGGTATTTACATAGAGGTAAGAACTCCAGAGTCCTTCTTGATGAAGAGTTGTTGTAACACTTTTATTCCTCAGAGTACAAAGAATCCAGGAGAAATAGCCTGGTCCAGCTTTGATCAAAAACAAGCAAACACACTAATACCCTTAATTCTGAAAATTGACTGCTGCAGTTAATACACTTGACTCCTATTTAATCTCATCAGTGAATAGTAGGCCGAAAAGAAAATTTAAAAGGGGCAATTTTCTTTGATTAAGTGAATTGTCAAATGTAAATCAAAATAATTGAAGAAATTGAAAAGGCAAAATAACACTGCTAGTTTGTTAGCATGGGAAATGCTTTACAGTGTCCTCTCCTGGGGCCTGTTGCACTTAGTATGGATTAGTTGCTTATTGGATAAATTATATCTCTAATTTTATCCAAATTTTCTCTCATCCATATATTCATCATGAAAGCAAATTATGTATCTTGTAGGAAGTATTTTGTGGGATTTTTTTTACCATTAACTTCATTGAACAGCAAAATAGGCATTTCTGAGTGCTTTTACCTAGCTAGACATGGGCAAACATCACTTTTTAAATTCCACTGTGATATTTGCAATAAAACATGTCTGCTCTTTCAGAAATGAAACCTCATGTCCTGAGACAGCTAGATAGATATAGATGTAAACAAGGAATCTGAGTCACTGAGAAATAGAAAAACCAATTCAATCCCAGGAAAAGGTCTCTATTTGTGGCAAAAGGCAATGCTGGTTTGAGATGTGCAAAATGATACCATCATAAATTCTCAGGGCCTTATGTTTAAAATATTAAGCCTAGAAAATTCAAGATCCAATTCAATGTCTCTTCCTTTTTTTTTTTTTTTTCTTTTCTGAGAAAGTTCCATTTCCTGCCACAATTTCAGTCTGCTGGTATTTGTTTCACTGTCATAGAACAAAAATTTCCACATACTCTTTCTCCTTTTTTATGAGCAAACATCTCATTGTTACAGTACCTGGTTCAAGTCTAGCGGAAATTCAAATAATATCAGCTGGATGACTCAACAGCAGCCAGATGAAGTAAGAATCTTTACCAGACACAATGTAATCAGCAGTAGCCTTTTCTGACTGCAAACATTTTAGTGTCTGATTGAATTTGGAAAAATATGGTTGCACACATTAAATGCCTCACAAGTGTGCAAGCTAATACAAAACTGGAATCCTTGGTCATTGTAATTACTTTTTCCCACATGTATCAGTCTTGTCTCTCAGTCTTCAAAGGCACGTTCTAGAAATTGCAACAGTTTTAGCTACCACTTTCTTTTCCTCCTGCTAGGGTGGCTGGAGTGAAGAGCTGACCCTGCAGACCTGCCGGGACCGGCTCAGCATCAGCCGCAATCGCAGCAGTGCTTTTGTGTGCACTGGTATTTCGGGTTCCCCTCGCCGCCGAGCGCCGCGCCGGGGCGGCCACCGGGTGATGCTCACAGCTGAGTTACCGACACAGGAAAGGGGTCGAGCCATCAGTGCTTTGCAGTCATGACTGGCAGGGGAAAACAGCAATCCCAAATATACAAAACTTCAGTCTCTTTTAATAACTGTCGCACAGATGGAAAGGCAACCTTGTCTGAATTTAGATACGGATCCAGGTCATAGTTTCATAGCTGGCCTAAGTTGCTGCAATGGATCAAATTAAAACTCCATGCCCAAACATCTGCAGCTCCTCAAAACACAACCGAATGAAGCACGAGCAGTGCAGCAGGCATGGCAGGACCAGGAGTGCTGAGTACCTATGAGTTCTGAGCTCTGCAGAGATAGAGTTGTTATTTTGATCTTTAAAACAGATGACTAAAAATACTTTCACAACCAGCTGTATAAAAGCATAGAGTGATTGATATGAACAATGTAAATTTTTCAAAAGTATTAGAAAAATTAATGGGAAGCTACGCTCTGATAGCAAAAATAAACTCCATCAATTGGTGTTTTGAATAATGAAAGAAATTCAGTTTTGTCTTGGAGTTCAACATTTAAATAAATGTCAAGGGGGAAGAAAGGGTGGAACTGAAGTCAAAGAAAGTCTGGACTGTCTTACACCTTATTTGATCTTTGCCTGTAGCAGAAAGCACGTGCAAGACACTTTAACGTCTTTTCACTTCTTCAGTAGGAAACCAAAGAAAATAAAGCCCAAATATAGTACAAAGTAACCAGGGAATTTATCTGAATCCTTTTCCTATGAATCTGTTAAAAAAGAAAAAACCCATGGGATAAAGCAGAATGGCAGATCTCACTCTCAGTGAGCTAGACCAGAAAGAAAGCCCAAATAGCCTCATACAAAATTCATCTGGGTTAAGCATCATGGGTCTGCATAAGGGCCAGCCAAGGAGGACAATTTAAAACAGCACAAAAAATAAAGTAAAAATGTCTCCTGACAAGCTAGAGTAGCAGAGTTGTCCAGATTTGTGAGACATTTGTTCAGCATAAATAACAGAAAGCACATAGCAATGGGTTTTGTAGGACCCTGGGATCAGGAACGGGGAACATCCACAGATATTCTAGAACTGTGTCTCTGTCTAGAACTGACTGGACCAACTCTCCAGCTCTGCAGTGGAACAAGGGGAGCAACAGTCACAAAATCACAGCTGCAGTGTTTTTGTGGTAAAACGTATTTCACTGCCTTCATGAAACAATTACATTTGGCAGCTGCTGCACTTGCCTCTAAGAAATATTAGAAATGCCACCACAATCATTAAGAAAAGTTCAAGATCAAGTGACATATCAGTTTATGGCAACATCTGCTTCGGGGGGAGTTGGGGTAGTGATGGAGGGGAAAAAAGGGAGAGCTACATCACACATCTGCAATAAATTTCAGTGGAGTCACTGGGAAAGCTAATTTTACACATGAACACCAGCTCTAAGCAACTTGAAACTTAATGTAATGTACAGCACAATGGGGCACAGATACCTAATAGAAGTAGCAGGAATTAAAAGGATTAGTAGGAATGTGAGTATCTCACTGGTTCAGAAAGCACATTAATCACCACTGGAGTAAAGTGAAGAAAGGAGACGTTTGTATGAGCTTGCAAAGAGGTGTCAAACAAAGCATTTTCCACCTGAGAGAAAGTGAGGTGCAGATGTTGGAGCACTGTCTCAAACAGCACATGAAAAGTACCTCTCAGGCTCTCATTTATGTACCTTGTGTTATGGTGAAAAAAAAAAGTCAATGCTAATTGCATATATTTTCAAAAATACTCTAAATTACTTCATTAAAATAAAGATATGCCTCAGGAAATAGCTCCTGTCATGCATATTAATAGGGTAAGAAAACTCCTTGGAGTTTGCTATTCCTTTCTGTGTTTCCTAGTGAAATCTCTGCAATGGCTGTTTGTACAAACTGATCATGAGCACTTGTCCTGCCAGACTATCAAAAAATTCAAAGAAAATAAAAGGAAGAGGACGAAAACACACATTAAGATTAGTCATTAATGAAAATTAGACCTGTGACACTGATCCTTGCCAGCATTCCTGAAAGGAGAAGGAATGAGGCAGCTTCTAATGCATGACCTGGTGACAGAATAAAGAAAACCCAGAAGAGAAGAGGTTCGAGCCAAGAGCTCCATTCCAAGATTTTACAAGAGAGGACGTTAGAGAGCAGCATCCAGGATAGCACCACCAGCTCTGAGAGCAGCTGCTCTGAGGAAAGACAAAATCAGCAGTATTAAAGACAATTGCAGGTTCTGTATTTTAATAGAGGAAACAATTCTTCAATATCATCTGGGATTTGAGTTAGAAGCTCAAATTAAGAAGGCAAAGCCCTCACAAATGAAACAAACCCGAACTGTAGAATTGTGGAAAATCAGCAGAACTGTTAATCAAACTTGCAGTTTCTACTGGAACATTGTACATTTGTACATTGTGTAAACAATCAGTGTCCTTAACCTCATCTGCTTGCAGCAAGAGCTCACAGCTCTCTATTTCCTCACCCACACAGCTAAAATGAATTTCTTTTGACCCCAGCAACCAGTCACTGAAACTCACTCTCTCACTGGGCACTGCTTTATTGAGAAGACACAAGGAAAATCTACAGCTGTGTTACAAGAGTTAAAACCTAGATGTACAGATATAAATCTGAATTCTTTATCTCACTATCTTTACAACTCTAGGACTCACTTAAAATGAAATTTAGGACACAAGAACCCTTACATAAGCTTCTCATTTGTAATGGAAACAGGTATTGCCTTCAATTGCGTGAGCATGTCAGCAAAAATTATGCATCTGTAAACTGCTAGGGATAATAAAAGTCATTCTTACAAACTGATTTTTGCTGACATCCAACAAAGAAATAACAAATATATATTAGAAATGCTTCAGCCACAAATGCAAGTTTGTGCATAGAATGGGCTTCTGTTCACAGCTACAAAATGGTGCCCTTTTAACCATACTGAGGAGATTAATTAAATTCAGTAGAAGAGAAATAGTCAGTGTAAAAGCTATGTTCATAAATGGCATAAATCTGAGTTCTTCAGGACAAAGACTCGATATGTCTTTATGTCTTCCTTGCCTCTTTTTCTGCAACACAATTAACATTTTCTTCTGTAAATTTCTGTAATCCACTCAGAGTGAAAATTAACATCTCCAGACCATCATTAACAGAAGCATTTGAAACAGTAAAAAAATTCCATGTTTCAGTCTGTGCTTTGAAGTCCCCCAAAATAGGAATTGCTCCCAAAGGTGCAATCACAAGTATTTAATCAGAACACAGCAGTCACAAGGACTCACAGATAACAGAGCAGATACCAACCTCAGGAGTGCCCACACCTGTGAACCTGCATCAGTGCTTACTTGGGTAAAGGGAAAAACACTCCAATTCCTCCAAGAATATTCGTCAAAAAATTCAGTATCATGCTTTATGTAAATTAAATTCTAAACCAGCAATCAAACAATGGCAAGAAGGCAGCATTAACTGGGTAGGTGGCTACAAGGCCACCAGGTGTCAGACACCAAAAGTGTCTGACATAAATTCTGTTTTCTGAAGCCTTGTCTGGAACTAAATTGTGCAAGACACTTGTTTAATTTTAGAAAAGCTGTTCAATGTCACTAAGGCACAGAGACAGTGGCTGCTGTTCTGTGCTTTGCTGTTCCCCCAGAGGTTTTGCCAGGACTGGAGTGCCTGTGAGCCGTGGTGGGCAGGAACAAACACTGCAGAGGAACTGGAATTAGAGAAGCCAGCGAGGATGAAGAGTTGTGCTGGAGGCTGGTGCTGAGGGGGGCTCCCTGTCGAGGCCAGGCTGCTGCAGCCCCCCGGGGGGACACCATCCCCTCCAGCTCACCTTGGAGAAGAGCAAGAGCTGGAAACAAATCATCTGCCCTTCAGTGAAGAGCTGTGTCAATTAAAATAAACTTCATAATGAGAGAAATTCACATAAAATCTGTCATCCCATTTTCCTTGAAATATTAAGATTAAAAAGGAGAAATAATGAGACAAATTATAAAAATAAGCTAGTCTGCAAGTGAAAGGAACAACTGGAAATTAGATATTGCCTATAAAAAGGCATACTAAAGCATACTGGAAAGTAAATAGATGCTTGGGGAATACAAAAGCTGTGCAGTTATAAAGGAGCAAAGTACTTCAACTTGTATCAAAAAAGTGCTAATAATCAAAATGACATTGAGAAATTAGAACAGTGGAAAGAGAGTACATCACAGGCAATTTTAAATGTAAATTCTTTGCAAATGCAAGAAAACCCTGCAGATACTCCAAAGGCTATCAGAGAGCAAAATCTAAATTACAAAAGCCATAGATGAGAACCTCAAATGTTCCACACACATATATAAATCCTCATTTATATAAACACTGCTGCATGCCGTTCTGATATTTCTTAATTCCTGATCTGAAAACAGACCTGCAGCGTGTGGCAAGATGCGTGCAGGTTGGATGTGCTGTAGCCAAAGATCCGGAGTGCAGCTGTACAGAGCCCTCATTCCAGGGCTGGGGGCAAGGCAGCCCCTTCTGCAGGCACAGGAGGAGAGCAGGGTGCAGCCCCCCGGGAGCTGTGCAGGATTTAACTGAGTGGCAGCAATCTGAGAACATTTCTTTCCTTCCATCCTCCTGCAGGGATGGAACCCTGACCCTGAGAGCTGTGGCCCTGCAGGCTGCCCCGTTCTCTCTTTTTCCACTTGGTAACTGTGAGAAGCAAGGCTTAGAACATAACATTCATATCTAAGACTACACAGTAACTGCATAAATGTTGTTTATCACTATTACCTAAACTGGCTAGGAAACCGAGTTATGTATGTAAAACTGAACACATCCATTCATACACACATGCATAAATATGTAGCTATAAAATGTCTGTGGACAGGTAAATCAGCTATATAAACATTTGAATCAAAAATACCATTTTTGATTCCCTTAAATCTCATCCCTGTTTTTTTACCTTTCTATCCATAATTTGTCTTTCTGAAGAAACCCTTAAAGAAGGCAATTTATTCTTCAATAAGGTTTAAAAACCCCTAAATGTGAGGCAATTAAAAAAAATGTATCAAAAGTGGGTGACAAAGAACTTGAATAACTGTTAGAAAGTGAACTAGAACTAGGTTAGTACGAGAAAAAAGTACTTGTCACTTAGATACAGGACTAGAATTAAGGAGATTTAATGCAATTCTCAAGTCCTCCACAGATCTAAAGAATGACCCTTGGACAGTAACTGTGTTTGAAGTCCCCTTTATGAAATAGGGAACAATGGCAATTATATAGACTCTTTTACTTTGAGGCTGTCTTGTCTGCTTAATTGTAAGAACACTGAATAAAAGGTGACTCGTTCTTTGTAAATTGAGCCTCGAGCATATCCTCTTTCTCCAAAAGATTAAAGAATACCATTGAAAAGGTCTTGTATATTGCAAGTTACCAGCATATAAAGAGGAAAATCATGCCAAATTATAATTAACAAATAAATCTAAAGAACAAAATGGTAAACAAAATAAAAATTGGGATTTTATTCCCAAACCATGTCTTGAAAAATTCAGGCTGCCCAGAAGGCATTTGCTGTATTTCAAGGATAGTCATTTGTACAGATGACAGAGGAAGTTACTGGGGGCATGGATTGGATTCAAACTCATAAGGAGAAGCTAAGTAAGAATTTGAAAGTAGAAAGAAATTTGGGAGGGGGATCAAGAAATATCTGAGTTCTCTATTGCATGAGAATACTGAAATTCAGCAGATTCACAAAGACAGTAGGCTGGATCTTCTGGGAAGGCATTCTAAGAGAAAAAGAAATGCAGAAGAACTGGCAGATATTAAAGCAGACTCTATTAAAAACACAAAGGCAAAGGAGTGTACCAGAGAGGGAAACACTCGTCATGACTCTTCAAAGAACTTACACATTTTAAAAGAACATAGAATAAAGGAAAAGTGGAAAGATATTATAGAACTAGACAGGTACACAATCAGAAAAAACAAAGGTTACAAAGGGAGTTATTGGTGGCAAGGAATATCAGAGGTAACAGGAAAAAAGTTCTTTCAGTACCATGAGATAGAAAAGGTAGAGATTATCTAAGGAACTGTGAGCGAATGTGAGGCAACAGAGACTGAAGGATTCAAGCTATTCACTATCCCAGCTTCCCACAAAGACCCAGGGGTTCTTGTGCTCATTTCAGCGGAAAAACAGCCTGAGACCAGAACCAGGAACAGATTACATGTTCAGATACATGGACAACCTGAAGGAATCTATCCTGGCCTTGTTAAGAAACTGGTCAGAGCAATATTAGGACCAGCAATAATTATGTGTGATGACTCAGTGTCTTAAGACAGCAGCACTTAAAATGCTTAAAGTGCTAAGTGCTCACTATATTAAACTGATACTTCCTATTTATAACAACCAGATCCTTGTTCTCTTCTTGGTTTATCCTCTGTAATACTCAGGAGAGTGCATGGCAATGGTCATTGTTCAGTCTCAATGTGCTGAAAATTCAGTAATTCTGTGCTGTATTGGTTCCTTCAAAATACTGTCCACAGGAATAATTCCTGCTACAAGCAACAAAGTATGTCTTTGTCAGCTTTACAGCCATTTGGGGAAAGCAGTGCGCACCAGGAAGTTGTGTAATTACATGAAGAGATATCAACAGAGCCATTTCTCTCCTTCATTATCTATATTCTAATAATTGGACAGTTATCAGTTAATAAATTCTAACTGCAGCTCGAGTCTGGCACTTTATAAACAATTACAAAAACCTATCAGTACAGCCAGGTAATCACACCCTGCATTTTAAATCATGTCCTGTGGTCCTTGGAAGGATGGCCCCTGCAGATTATTACAGCTCAGCAGTGACAGAGATCACAGCTCTGTGCACAGTGTCTGTGTCTCAGTTCTCAGCCATGGTCACAACAGCTTCACTCAGCACTGATGAAGCAGCACAGGGAGTACTGAACAGGTCCTTGGAGCTGAGAACTGCAAGAAAGTAAATTTCACCAAGAATATTTTATTATTTTCTTTTCCCTGCTTGTCTGTTGTATTTTTACCTCTCTCTGTAAACCTTCAGGCACAGCACCTCGGTAGAGTTTCTAAATATCAGCGCAATATAATGTGTACTAGGTATTTATTACTGTAAATGTAACTTCAATTAGATGCATCACAGAGGAGGATAATTATCTAGATTTATTGGGAAAATCTGCTCTGTATGAATATCTGAACATATTAATGGCCCCATGTCTTCCCAATTTTTGGGATGAGATGAGGGGTTGCCCTTAGGTTTATTAAAGACATTTAGTATTTTATTACAACTCTGCACTCTTCCTCTGGAAAAAAAATGGAAAAAATTGTTTAACAACACAGTTCCCTTTGCAAGATGACATCAAGATACTCTTAATAAAGATAGTAGTTTAGTCCCTTAACTTCTGCCTGCGGCATTTACTCAATAAAACACTATATAATTAAGTCAAAAGATCAATACGTGACCCTATGAATTTACAGCCACCAAGACATCCCCAGTATTCGTACATATGGTCCTAGACATAATTTAATCTATGTACGTACACTGTAACTTGGACGAGAATGTATAAATACTCTAGAATTCACTGCAGAGGTAAAGCAGAGAGCACGTGCTGTGCAGCCATCGCCGTCCCTGGGCTCTGAGCTCGGGGGGCCGCGGGAGCAGGGCAGCGAACGCTGCCTGTGCTTTGTGCGCCCTCTGTTACCCCCAACACAGGTAACACAGGTAACACCCCTAGCACAGGCACCTGCTCTGCTGAAATCCAGTAAACTATTCCCCTGGATGAGCCCATACCTGCAGATGAATTTCAGACTACCACTTTCATTTTCAATACATTTGTAAGTATTGAAAATCAGATTTGAACACACTTTAAGCCCTCAGAAACTGGATAGCCACTGGAATGATCTCCAAATTTATTTGTAAAATTCCTTCTGACTTCTAAGTACATCACATGCTGGTTTGGGTCTTGAGGCCAATGCTGCATAAACCAGTAACTTTCTGCTCATCTTCTGTATTTGCAGATTGGAGCTAGGGAAAATATAGAGGAAATTGCACCCAGAAGTGCAGACGATTTATAGTGCCTTGGGCCAAGCGATACAATTTCTGCACCATGTCCTACATAGCCCAGCCCAGAGGCTCTGCATAACACTTTGATGAGGATTTAATTTACTTCCTGTAGTGATAGTATAGTCTGTCATATCAGAATTTAAGTACATTAAACAGCAACACCATAAAACTTCTCATTTTCATTCATAAGTCAGAAGTAATTCCAGCAAGGGGAAAAAAAAAAGGTATTTCACATCAGAAACAGATTCTCATCTTCTGAGACATTTTTTTTTTTCTGTTGGAAGTCTTAAGAGTGATATCCCATACATCCCTCTGCTCCTTTAGCCAGAGACACTGACAGGAGGCAAGGAAGCAACACATGGCCACAGGAGTGTCTCCTGTCCTAAATCCCTGGGTAACTCCATCAATGAACACGATGGGCAATGAGACGCCACCACGTCTGCACTGCTCAGTAAACGTTTTCTGCTGAGACCACGTCACTGGCTGTCGGGGCACTCCTGGTCCCTGTTAGCTCTCAGCCAAACAGATGAATTTCAATAATCAGCCAACAGGCCCCAAATCACCCTTGGAAGTGCTGGGATCACTCAGCCAGGCAGAGCTGGGAGTGCTGGCAGTGGATCGTGACTGGGAGCTGCTTTCCAAACAGCTTCTCAGGGACAACGACTCAGGCCAGAGCCTTGTTCTGCCTTCTCCCATCCCTGTGGGGAGTAAGAACGACACTCTCAGAGCTCTGTGCTGGGGCGTTTCCTCTGCACCAGGATTTTATTTGCAGTGAGGTTCTCAGACACCTTTAGGAGACTGCCAGGGCCTAAGGCAGGCCAAGTGTCCCACTGGTGTCATTAAGAAGAATTAATCAAATACAACATTGTGACTTCCAGCCCTGCACAAGACGCTCTTAGTAATACAATTATAATTTCCCTGCATTAAAATGATAATGGGTTCTTATTTTCTACAGACACTTCAAGAGGAATATGCGAAATATCCTAAATAAGAGATGAACATGCACATAGGTTAAATGGAATTATTCCATGGGAACTCATTCCCCTCTGCCCAGAGCCACTGACACTAATACATATATTTCAGACATACAGGTTCATGCCATAGAGACAGACTTCCCAAAAGATGAATTTTTGCTCACTTGCATGTGTACATTCAGTTCACTTAAAATAAATTTACATATATGCTGTTTTTCTTATTAATGACAAAGAGAAAATACTTGACTGGACTCAGCCTGCAGACTGGGTAGATTGCTTTTTATCTCATTTTTCTGAGAAGAATCTAGCTTTTTAAACAGGAGTTAAGTATTCCTGATACCAATGCTCATAGAGGCTGAAAATCTCACAGCTCAAGAGCTTCCTAAAGTAGCTATAACACCACCTGAAGAAGTAGGAATGAATAGAATAGTGTCTGACTTCTATTTCTCTTAATCTTTTTTGTACACATTTGTCTTTTCCTTATTCTTAGATAACAACCAACTGAGAGAGTTTATGTTTGTCAAACATTCTCCTCCAGTTTCTACAAAGGTAGGAATCCTCTGTGAAGTTCAAACACTAATTAATAAATTCAGCAGAGGGTGAAAGTCCAGTTATCACATTCCATTTATACAAGTTTTTAAATGCAGCTGCTAATCAAATACCAGCAAATTTGTTGTAAAATTACTTACAGGTCATTTGATTCTGTAACTGAGGCAATTTAAATAGCACTCAAAAACTTCTTGTTGCACTAGAAAAGTATCTTTGCTATTGAATATTTTTTTTCTTCTGAAGGAAATAAACAGTACAACTCTCTTAAGGGAAGAGCTAAAAGGATGGACTCAGGCATTAGCCACATGCAGTTGGCTTTCTAACTAAATGATGGGTATTGCAAAGGGGGAAGCTGAAAGCATCAAATTAACACTTGAGAATTTCTTTAACTCAGAACAACATTTATAGTGTTCTCAGAACCCTTCTAATTCCACTGAACTGTCCTTCAATTAATATTAAAGGCTGTGGCATGTAATAACCATGGTGGAAATCCTATTCTTAACAGCTAAAAAAAAGATTCAAGTATCAGAGCAGTAGAGCATTTTCTGGACTTGCACAGGGGAAAGAGCTGAGGAGATGGAAAATCTACAGGTATTTTATATTTTTTCTGGAGTTTCTGTTACATTAATTTTAACATTTTGTAATTTATGTTTCTTTTCTTTGTAATTGATTGGTGTCTCCTTTCATGAAGGAAGCATTTCTCTCTAATCATAATGCAGTTCCTAAAACCCATTAAAATCAGAGACACAGTGTTAAAATGTCAAGTGTGTAATTGATGTGTGAAATAAATGGACTCTCAGGGCTAAGCAAAGGGTGAGCAGCCGCTCTGGAGGATGCTCCAAACAAAGGCAGCAGTTCTCTCTGCTGAAATACAACAGACAGAACATTTTAAAGCAGCTTTTACCACTGCCCTTCTTTCTCTTTCCTGGCTGTAAAACACAAACAAAAATTCAACAAATAAAATATTTTGTTTGGGATAAAATTCTACTGCAAAACTCCCATTTCTCTGAAATAAAGAGAGAAAGACTCAGAAGCAGAGCAAAGAGCCCGAGGTTTTTTCACAACAGCAGACTGTCACGGAACTGAAGCTGGATTCTGATCACTTTTTGTAAGAGACCACAGCAGCCAACACCCACTGAGGCCCTGAGCAAAGGTGGGAAAGAGGAATGCTCCAGCGACCGAGGAGGCAACTCCAGAGAAGCCCAGCCCCTTCTGGCACTTCCAGACACTGGGGAATAACTGTGGATCTTATTCAAATGAAATTGAATATATAAAAAAAAACAAGCATAGGCCTGATCTCTCCTTACGCTTTTTAGTTTGTTCAAACGGGATACTTTTCTTCACACTGAAAAGCTGTTAAATCTTGTAATTGCACAAAAAATGACATTTCTACATTTGAGAGATTAAGAAATCTATGTGGATATTTATGTAAATAAGAATTATTAACACATTCATTTTTAAAGATGTGCCATTTTGCACTATGATAAAATATTTTAAATTAGTCTATAATTCAAGGGCACAGATGAACACCTTTCAAACATCTAAAGAGGACAGAGAGCTACAGGGATGGATGTATAGAAGGTGAAAATTAATAGAGCCTAACCTTCTAATCAGTCTGAAGATTTTAATTTCCACTGCTACCAGCAGAATTTAATTGTCTATTTAATTGCATAAATGTTGCCAAGTATCATATTTTATATTTCTACAGTCATTATGAATATTCATCTAAAAATGATGATTGCAAATAGGTTGTCAATAGAGCAGATAGACAGTCTGAAATGCTTAATAACCAGCACGATGATAATTATCGACCCTTGTATAGTATTTCCCATCCAAGGTATATAATGGCCTGTTCAAATTAACAAAACTTAATTAGAATACATTCCAGTTACCTTGGGAGACTGCATCCTGGGAAAGCAAAATGAAAGACTGGTCTACAAGAAAGAAGTCTGGTCTTGTAGATGAGCACTAAAATAAGAAAAGAGAAGCAGAAGAGAAAACTGGCACAGGTGCCAAGCATGGAGCTTGGGTGAGTCTGAGTGCTTTGGAAATACTGAGTAACCTGCTTGTTTCACTCTTTATTAAAGTCTTCAAGGAGATTGGAATCCAAATTAATTCAGTATTTGGGCCATTTAATGTGGGAGAAATTGTCATCTCTCACAGTGTCCTTCAGGACTCCCTATTGTTTCACTATGAAAAGGCCACGGTTACAGACATATTTGATTCCTCATAATAATTCATGAGAAACAACAATTTAGGTTCTTTTCTTCTCTTGTATTTTTTGCTCAATGGTGACAGTAAATGAAAGATCAAGGCCTGATGAAAGTCTGGCATCTACTGAGGATGTTTGAGGAGCAGGTATCACACAGACAGACGTTCAAAACTACACTGAGAGCACAGCAGGCTTGCATGTCCATCTCTCAAACCTTATATCCACATCCTTGGTTTAATAATTACGTCTGTTCTGATTTACTCTAAAAATCTTGCTAAATGTGCTAGTCCTAGGGGGTCAAATGTCAAATTACAGGCCACTGAAGTTACCATTCCTCAAACGGAGTAAAGAGATTGACCTTGCCAACCTTGGCACTTGAATATGGTGCGTGATCTTAGCAGGATGTGCAAGGCCTGGTCACTGCCCCCTGCTCCAAAGCCCATCCACAAGCCCGAACTGCTGCGGGGATTGAGCTCCCTGCTGGGAGTGCCTCAGGCTCACACATCCCCTGTGCTGCAGGGGCCACCCACCCCAGCAGCGCTCAGACACCCCTGCCTGCAGCAGGATTCCTCGGGCATCACCTTCCTCTGCAGGCAACTCCACCAGAGTGCAATTCCAAGCAATGGGATTCACCCCCTCCCTCCTCAGAGCCTTTAGACTCTGACAGAGCTCTGTTAGAAAAGTAACCTTTCACTGATCCCAGCCAGACATCGATTTTTGTCATCCCTTTATAATGAAACTGGAAATTACCATGCTTTTTCTTTAACAGAGGAAAAAAGCTTTTAATTACCCTGGGCTCCCTGTGCAGCAGCTGAATGGAAAGCACTGCAGGTGCACCTGACCAGCAGAGCCTCTGTGCACAGTATGATCCTTCCCCTAATGCCTACACGTGCATATTTGCATTTTCATATTTCTTTAATTTATGACGCTATTTCACATTTGGTCAAAATTAGCTCCACTTTTTTAGCAATTAAAGACTTTCATGTAATGCATTCCTTCCATGGGCAGACTGCAGTTAAAGGTAAAGTTCCTGGTTGGTGTAAATCACCGGACGAGTCCTGACTGGAATGGAGCAGAGCGGATTTACACCTGCTCAGGACCTGCCAGCAAACCTCTGAAACACAAAATATGTGCTTTTCCTTTTCCTCTTTTCTTTAAGTCACTTCATTTTTATTACACTTTGAAAGGAACTCTGAAGTGTTTACTTGTCAAGAGGATAAAATATTCGCTGTTGAAGTTCATTCCCTTAAGTTTTACAGTGATTGCCAGTGTTGCAGGGGTCGTTCCTCTCCAAACCGCAGGTCCAGTGCAGAGACATCCGTGAACGCTCAGAGGAGCAGTGAGCTTCCAAGCACAGGGTCAGAGCCAGCACAGGAGCTGCTGGGATGTTCTCAAGGAGAACATTTATGTAGCGATCTACCAAAACTTGTTTCTACCAGTAATTGTAGCTCTAAGAGTTTATAGCCATACTGAGAAATTAGGGAATGAATGGAATTTTTAAAATTCTGGTTTCCTTGTGAAACAGAAAAGTGGAAATAACTTAAAATAGTTCTATTCAGAGTCAAACTACTCTGGCAGGTTTCTTCAAAAGCATGTTCTCCACAACATGTGGAGATAAGCTAAAGCTTATGTCTGATAAGCTAAAGCTGTTCTGGATGTGTTGGGATGGCTGGAGCCTCCTGCAGTGTAGGGTGCCCACAACCCAGTGTTCAACCAGCCTCCCAAACTCCACAACCCCCTGACAAACTCTTCTGCTCTTTATTATGAGAAAAATACCTGAACTGAAGCACACACCCTGTTAGCTTTATTCTACTTCCCCAGAGAGAGAATTTCATTTGTCATTAACTCCCTGGATGCTGAGCTGACTTGTTTGATAGCCTGAAAAGCAAAAATTGAGTGTCTGCAAAGCTGCACTCTTAACGTGCTGCTTATTTGATATTTTTAGAGATCTTCTCAGCACTTCACAGTTGTCAAGCTTCTTGATCTTTTTATAGTTTAATTTACATAAATGTATTTCTTTCCTCTAAATAAATATCCATGCAATTCAAGGCTTAGTTGATTTTCAGACTGTTACAAGTACAGCAAGAAAAGGCTAAAGATGAGAAATTATAGGGATAAGTATATTTCACTGACAGAAAGATAGACTGTTTATCTGAGAAAATATTTTTTGGCAATTTCTGTGCCATTTCAGGTAGGGAACAGTCTATAATCATAATGCTTAGAGACTACCAAACAAGTTTAAACCCCAAATATTGCATTACTTCTAAAACCACAAAAAGGATAAATATTCCAGTGCTGTTAATTTAGAGCAGGCTGCTAACAGTTGAAATCATGTCAAAATCCACCACTTTCTGTATAACTACACATTGTGGTCTCCGTTTTGTCTTGTAATCCATAAGGTGTCCAGTGTAAGACCAAATCACCGTCAAGCTTTGCAAATTAAAGAGAAAATGCAGTCAAGGACTCCAGTCTCAGCCGTGGGAACAGAGCACCTGCCAGGCTGGGTGACTCAGGTGTGCAGCAGGTTGGGCACGGGGGTCATGGTCCCACACACGGCTCTGCCACTCCGAGCTTGGAATGCCAACTCCCACATCCAGCAAGACCTTGGTGCACCTCACCCCCTTGGAATTCTCTGCCAATCAAACTGCTCCATGCTCAAGCTCCAGTGGCTGCCTGTGGACTCCTCTGCTCTGTCGAAATTCACAGCAGCTTTGTGAAAGGACAGACACCAGGTCAAAATCTCCATCCTGCAGAAATCCCTCATTTTCAAAACTGCAGCGAGGAGGGGGAAGAGGTGTAATTGCTATTTGTTCAGTATCAGAACCGAATTTCAGCAGTGAGAGATCTTCCAAAGGTGGAAATTAAAAGAAAAACAATTAGAAGAATGGAAACAGAGTTTCTTAATATTTCTGTCATGGCAAGGAGAGTCCAGAGTCAGCCTGAGAAGGCTGGAGGAGCCTCTCAAGCTCCACAGAACAAGCTCTACACATGGGGTCCAAGAGAAAGAATGGGCCAGAAATGGGTGATGGAAGGATTTCTTCCAGGAGATGTGACCTGTCAGAGCTAAAGGAATGCCTCAACTCCATTGAATAAGCATTTTCCGATGAAAAACTGTGCTCTTTAAAAAGCTCCCACAAGCTCTGAACTCTTCAGCCCCACACATCTCCTTTGCTACTTTGGCTTTCATCCAAAAACCTTTGCAGCATGTCCTATTCTGTTTATATTGTATATTCCACTATAATGCTGTCTGAAACTGTATTTTAGTCTGATTTTCTTCTCCCCTAGGTTGGTAAGAATTGCAGAATTGCTCCCTAGAAGCCAGTGAATAAAGTAAGTGTGAAGACAGCCAAACTCTGCCTGCTGTCTGACTCCAGGGGTGACGTGTTTGCCCTTAGCATGTTCTAGCTCTTTGCTTTCAGCTGCCTTATGAAGACAGCTCACCAGTGGCCCATTATGAGATGAAAAAATTTTTCATGATGGATTGAATTTATTTTCGGTGCACATTCAGAGCTCAGAATGGTTTAACAGAGCTATCTTATATGAATCTTAATGCAGTGAAGGCAGGCTGCTTAGACTGTACTTGAATTTCAGTGTCAATTATTTTTTGGCTTTGTGAACTTGAATAGTGGAATATCACATCTAAACAGGAGACAAAACCAGATTTAATACAGATATTCCAAAGAATCAAGGCCACATACATAAAAAAGATAAAGCTGTATTATTTTAAATGTAGTGAGAGATGAGCTTCACAGAAAGTCATTTGTGACTAAGTCTTTGAAGCTGAAGAAACTGTAGCGCTTTATGTGCAGAAAATGAGGCAGCACATGTATCCCACACACACAGAGGCTTTGCCATGGTTACGGTGAGCGCTGTATTTGTGTTTACTGTCAGCAGAACTCTGAGGAGCGCTTTTAGTCTCAGCTATTCTGTGAGTATGAAGAAATGCTCCACCAAAGGATGCTGCTCTGAATGTACAGATGAAGTGTGTGTACAGTGCTTTTTCCCACTGATTGCATTTGTCTGGTGATTGGTCCTTGTTCAAAAGTAACAACAGCAGCACCGAGCCAGGTATTCCACGGAGATACTGCAGCACAACAGCAGTGTGCCCTCCAAAACTGACTATTTTTAGACTTCATACGTCACTGGAGATCTAATTGTTGCTGAGGTTATTGATTCTTCTTGGTGGTTCAAATTGCTTGAGAGTTGAGTATTTTAAGTATACTTTAAAGCTAACATTGTTTGCAAATAGAGAGGGTAGAAAATTATCAAAGTACTAAGAGGCAGCAGTACAAGACAAATCTATTGTCTAGCAGCACAGTCCGATCAATACAATTATTAAACTGATGTACTAAGTGTATTTGTCTTGAGCCATGTCATTTTAATGTTAAATTAAACCAGAAAGAAAAGGCATCATTTTTAAGGACATTGAATTTTCTTTGTCACAGCAAACAAATAAGATCACAAACATACTTATTACCTCTGGTTCTTTCTTCCATAGCAAGATCAGACATTTCTATTAAACAATGGCTCTTCTTCTCAAAAGTAATAGAATCAAACAGTTTCTGTTATACTTTGACAATTAATTTATCCTTTTCTGGATAAATAATCCCAATTCTATTAATTTTTATATCTTGAAAATTCTGAGTTGATTGTGCAAATTGCTTATTTACATATATAACATTTCTCTTATAGGTACATATTTCCTTCAGTAGTTTTTTGTATCTATAGAATTTTATAAATTCATGGACTGAAGAAGTAATTGCTTCCTGATGAAAAAAAATAAACTATAAGAAAGAAAAGACACGTGTCTGCATTGGAAGGAAAAAATATAGATTGCAAAACAGGCCTCTTCCAGACAATAGAGAAGAGAAAGAACATTGAATGCATAAATTGTGTTCAATTAGAACATCAGGATTTTCAGTGTCACTGAAATATGAGCTGAAAGGGGGTTCAAAAATATCATGCAGTCTGTTTTCCTCCTCTCTAGTCCTTCACCTGGTCTGACCAGGCATCATCTTTCAACAAGTCTTACATTTTGCAAGGTTTTTCCAAATTACACATCTCTCAGTGTAAATATGACCAATTTCATCCTCTTCTGTGCTTAGAAAACATGGAGATGGAAAATCTGCCCTTCCTTTTCGCAGCATTTTAATCTGGAAAGGCACCTTACATGGGATTAAACCCTCCGTGTTTAGTTCCTGTCACATCACTAATGCTACAATGAATCCTGTACCAGTTTGTTCTGTACTGGTTCTGTTCAGATCTGTTATTTTGTCTTGTATATAAAAGACTTTAACAGGCTGCTGCATCTGACAGATCAATTTAAATTTCTTTTTGGACTGACATCTCATTTATACAGCCTTGTTGGGATACCTGACCCTGTCCTGGGATCTGTTCTTGGCATTTAAATCAGATTTAAGACTGATTTAAGTTCTCTAACAGGTATTTGCAGCCTAATCAGTAAGTCTTTGCTTCCCTGTGGGAATTCATTGCCATCCTTTACCTCTACTGAGGCTTATCACTTTCCATACATCAAGAATGTCCTTTCTCCTTCAAATCCCTATTTGCCTAACTTGCTTGTACTAATTTCCCCACAAATCATCACTGCTTTCCTGAGAGGTAGATGCTGCAATGATTCTCCTGTCTTTAACTTCAGACAAAGCCACTGAAGGAAAAAGGACACGGCTTTAAAAGCTTCTAACCATTTTAAAGGTCTGATTTCCAGAAAGCTCCTAGCAATTACCCTCTCACAACTCACTCTGATTAAGTGTTGAGCTGATTGTCTGGAATGGGACTCATTCAAAAGCAGTAGTTTGAGGAAAAAAGAATTAAATTTATAATTATTTGTGATACCGATAAATCCTTCTAAAATAACTCTGTGATGGACAGTGAGTATTTGTTTGAATTCTCAAGTCTATATTCAAATAAATAGCTGCATAAATAACCAGAGGCAAATAAATCATCCCAGCAATTAATAAATTCTCTTTCAGCCAACATGAAAAGCATATAGGTTCTGAAAATGAAGGGAAGGAATTGTTGTTAGAGAAGCTTCCTTTTCAGGTGATGTGTACCTCCTCTGTCAAACGCTTGTGAAGGACAAATTACTTATTATTATATATGATTTTTAATTTCACAGTGAAAAATTGTATGTGATATCTCATTTCCTAAGTGTATAGGTGAGAATGAGTTAATTAATGCCAAGCTGCCTGGAAATGTTTCGTTCATTTCTTTTCTGGACATACTCCAATCAGTGTTAGTTATGAGCATACACATAATTCATCTCAGGAAAACAATTCCTGCAAGTTTAGACAAAGTTCCTGGTGAAGATAGATAGAACGTCTTTAGACAAAAAAATCAAGTAATTTTTTCTGAACTTTTGACACATCTAAATAGAATTTTAAGTATTAATTTTATACTGGCTTGTCATAATTTTTTTTTTTTTTACTTTGTAAGTACTGACACTGAGTGAAATAAAATATGATTTGCAACATCTTGTCTATGAAACCTTGTGCTCAACACCTGTCTTAAACTGACTATGACTTGTAAATCAGAGTTTATTGGAAAGGAAAAGTATTCCAACGCATATAATGAAAAAAAGTACAGCAAATTACTTCCCACAGGTAAACAAAAGAATTTTAAATTTTCCAAAATGTAAGGGTCCAATGATGGACACAGAACAACCTCCTTTGTGCTTACCTGAGGTTCCCATGCCAAGTTCAAGCACATACTAATTAGCAATTAATCACTTGGATTGTGCAAGAGCAATTTGCAGTCAGCAGTATTGACTCTTATCCATTGTTTTTAAAAATGGTTTCTGTGCTCTGATGTTTTACCAGTCAAGGAGTTAACTTTGTAGCCATGAACATTTGTCATTCCACTGCCCCTCTCCACATACCCATCGCAATAATTACCAAAGAGTAATCAATCTGAACGGCAAAACAGCCTCTCCCACTTCTATTAGAAAATCCATCCCATAAACTGAGGTTTCAGAAATTACCAGTTATCTTATTCTATATCAAGTTCTGTTCATGTGGAAAATGGTGTTGAGTCATAATGCTGAAAACTCCGTGAAAATTTTATCCAAGTTGAAAAATAATTTCTGTCTTATCCAACTCAAAAATCAGAAAATTACTGTAGAGACTGAGAGAAATTAAATTCAAAATTGGGCTTAGGATAACAATGGCATAGAGCAGAAAAGCATCTTTCCGAGGACAGAGGAACGTCAGCTCCAAGAATTCTTTCAAGCCCTTTCACATCCCGTTCCTGGAATTATCCCACTGCAGGGATGACCAAACTTCTGCTGTGGTGCTCAGCAGTGAATTTGGTTCTGCCCGGGAAGAAGTGAAGTTCTACCATGAGAACCTGAGACCCGCAGGGTGCCTGAGGAACCTCAGTACAAACGGGGCACACTCGCCCCTTTCCAGGCTGGGAATTGGAGTTTCGGTGTTTGCAGGGAGTGCCAAGTGCCCAATTCCAGCTGAGCACCAGCAGTGTCCCACTGCCAAACACCACTCAGTTTCCTTGAAGGGTGCTAGGAAGCATTCAAAGAAACTTGTGCCTTACTTCTGCACACATTGTTAGAAACAACCGAGGTTTCTTTAACAGCACGGGAGTGATATTTCACTCAAGATCTTCAGAAAAATAGCTATCAGCAGAAACTGCAGTCACAAGGTCACAACAATTTCAATTATATTTCCTAAGGCTATAGGGTTTCTTTTGTGATGTTATCCTAATAACCTTTAAAGAAATGACACATTTGAAAAAAAAAAAAAGTAAGAAATGGCTTGAGGAGAGAAACAGTGGCCACAGATTTATGTAATATTTATGGATCTACTTCTCAAAATAGAGGAACTGAAAAAATTAATACATTATCTGCCTGAGGTTTTTCATCAGTAATAATACATCAGGTTTAATAATACTATCCCAACACTACAATAAAATTCAATTCCTGTTTGCAACAGTTTTTTTGGCAGCTTTGGATGAATACCACCTTCATAGGCAAAAGTATTCTACAGCACTTTAACTCCTGGCAAAGCTTGGGAGAGACAGAGTAGCATCTTTGGAAACATTTCCTGTGCCCCTCAGTTTAAGCAGAGGAAGGTCTGAATACCAGCTCTCTGTTCCATACACAGACACAAAAAAAGGAGGTAAAGCCATGTTCCACAATTCCATTTTGGCCTCAAATTCTGCTTGAATTACTGACTGCAATCCATCACCTGAGCACATTTGTGGTCTAGGTCTAAGTGTTCACATTTCTACCAGCAGGATGGCCCAGACCCATCATTCAAAACAGCAGAGCAGTTTACAAATAAAAGCTGTGGGTGCTGCAATTACATTTACTTCAAAAGGGTCTGAGGAAGGAAAAATCACTGACCAAGGATACAGACCTCAGCAATGAGGAATGCTGACAAAATTGAAAATATGACTTTGGGCAACAAAAAGAGGTTCTTCATCATCTTTCAGTGTGTCTAAGGCTTCCAGCATGAAGCACAGGAGAGAAAGGCAGAAATATTTCATTACTGTTTTACACATGCATTTCCTTTCAGCTGGAAATGACAAGAGGAACTGAAACAGCCACCCCTTCCAGTCGTGGATATTTTTGCTATCTAATATACATCAGTGTAAATGATAGCTATAGTCAAGTAAACTGCTGAAGCATAAAAGAATTCAGGCATGGAAATGGAAAGTTTCGCCTCTATCAAAGACACTGGGGAGTCTCACCTGAAGATAAATGTGTATCTACATAGAGGGGAAAGTCCTGCCAGAATATGGCTTATATTTCTTGAGCATAATTTCCAGTATAACATTAAACAATAACAGAAACTCAAAAGTCTTCAGTTACAGGGTATTCTCATTTCCACCTCAATACTATCAGACCATGTTCTTACATTCACTTGTTAAGAGAAAAATGTATCCTTTGTTTCAATATTGTCAGTATGGCACTTTAACATTTGGACATTTGTCACCCCTGGGTATCTTATGCATTCTTGTGATTTTTTTTTAAAAAGCTGGATTATTTAACTATTCTTAATGATCCTCTAAAGGAGTTAAAGTGCAGTATTATTATTGTCCTTGTGTCCCTTACAACCACTAATCTGCAGCATTGGGGGATTTTGAAAGCATTGTTTTTATTACCTAATAGCAAAAAGAAACTTGTCCTTTCTTGCAGAGGGAGAAGAGCCATGTTACTTTTGTAATTCATGGAATTAAGTGAATTCTCCTTTCTTCATCATTTGTAGAGGCTACAGGAGTGTCAAAAATGAGCTTCAAGGTCACAGCCTGCAGCGACACTGTTAGCTCAGCCGACATCAGATGTCCCCATTCAGAGGAACAGTAATTTCACCTCTGGATTACCTCTCTCACATCAGCATCAGATGTCTTAACCTTTCTGTGCCTCAATTTTCTCACCTACAAAACTGTGTCAAATGACACTGATGGCTGCCAATTCTTAACTGTTCAGAACACCTTGTCAATTGTGCAGAGCAAAAGTATATTTTTAGATCACAGGCATCACAGAAGTCCCAGCACATCCAAAGACACCAGGGGTAAAATCCTTTTGATTTCAATGGGAATTGTTCATGCTTGATGAAATAAGGATGATGCACAAAAGCCTCTTGTCTGTTGGAACTGACAGTGACTCTGCATCTGCTCAAATTTCACCTAGAGAGGAAATAACTTCTATTTTGGTGAAGTATTTCAACCTTGATAAGAATGTGCTGGGTCTAGCATTAAGTGGAAACCGTTTCACAACTAGAACTATTAACAGAGTTCACTCTTAAAAACATTCTCCAATGTTGAAAGTCTCTTAAAACACAGCAGGAAAAAACCAAGCATTTTGTGTTTTTTCCCCCGAATTCCCATTTCCAGAATGCTGGAAGAAATATGGTCAAAGTGTTGGCACTGTGTATGTCATTCATGTGATAAGTATGAGTAAGTGGAAAGAGATTTTGAAATTAAAGAGTTAGGTAAGCTTAGAGGAACAAGGCTTAAAACCCAGTCCTTCTCATCTCTTCAGCTTCTCTTTGCCAACCGTTGCCATCATGTTTTTCTAAGCCTTTCACAAATGCATTAATATAAACTTGTGAACTAAAGTTGTGCTTTGTGACATGTAACTGCAGCACTACAAGCCAGCAAAGAATGACAATTTGATTTATAGTAGCTAAGCTCAGAAATACTGTTTTTCATATTGGGGAGTACATAGCAAATCTTAGGCATTTCATTTTTTAGGATTTACATGTACCCTGAAACGCCCAAATTAATCTTAGACATTGTTTCTCCAAGCATTCTCTGTAAGTCACCTTTTTAGAAAAGTAATTTTGGAGAGGTAACTTCAGCAAATTGGGACCTGTGACGATTCTTAGCACAAATTTCAAGACTAAAACTAACTAAAAACATGATTATTCATGTAGTCTGGAAAGGGTTGCCAAGATTCATATTTTTACCTCTGTGCAACCCTGCAGACTTTTACAGAAGTCAATTTAGACACCACCAAAGCTGTGCTACATCTCTGGCTGAATCAGGAGATCAGGAAAATACTAATACTCTACTAAACTGCCTTCCACTCCTTAAAAGGTCGAGGTTAATCGTGCTCCCCACAGCTGGTTGTGCAGTGCCACCACTCACTTCAGCTCCTCTGCAAGACAGGGATCACTCAGTCTGTCAGCAGTTCGTGCAAAATTGAAATGCCTCATCTTCCTGATACCTCAATTTGCACATTCAGCTGAGTAACAAATTGTGTTGTACTGAAATGCATTTCATACACAACATTCATTTCAAAAGATGCTGGGGAGATATTGCTGACAGCAATGTCCTGTTGTTACTTTATTAAGCAAAACAGGAGATGGAAACACAGTTCCTTATGGCATGATCAGGACTTGGATAATTCTGTAATTATCCCGAGACTCATTTCTTTCCTTTGCCCTGCAAAGACAAAACATGCAGCTCCCAGACAGAGGGAAGACAAGGCAGAGCTTTGATTGCAAATTGCAGTGCACAGTTCTGGAAGTACCTGGCTTACTGTCCTTACACTGCTTTTACAAAAACCAAAAGAATCAAAAAGTAAAAGCAGAAAGAACTAACAAGACATGAGTGGCATGAATGAGGAAAGATTGTCAGTACTGTCCAAAGTATTTCAGTAGCACAGAAAATTTCTGTGGTCTTATATCCACATTTCCTGAGATATACTGTGCTAGGAAAGTGGACAGTTCCCTCCTAAGGAAACAATTATCTTCTAACATGCTTAAATAAAGTTAGCTTTCTGAAGTTATTCTCTGAAATAGCTGATATTAACCTGTCAGCATCAAGATAAATGGGTCTAATCTTATCCAATACACTGATTCTTTTGTTCCTATTAATTTCCATCTAGCCAAGCTACAAGGTTACAGAAAATCTATTTTTGGATACTTTTCAGTATTGATTAGGAATTATTCTGAAATGTATAACAGAATGGGAAATTAGTAGCCAAATCTTGAGCTTATCTTTATCTTGGGACATCAGTGTTAAGATAGGTGATTTTCTAGTTCTTGTCTGCTGTATTTTTCAAGAGCTGATGCATGTGGTAATTGAATTAATTATTCAGATTACCCGCTGGTACCAGCAGGTACACGGTAATACCTGCTCAGCCAGTGATCAGATTATAAACCCAGAACTGTCATTACATTTAGACAAGAAACATCAAACGTTTTCTGACTTTATCAGATCAGCCTCTATTCTCAAAAATAGAAGAATAACTTGGCTCAGAGAGAGAACAGCATGGCGCTGTGACAGGGGAGGCTTAGGCTGGATATTGGGAAAAGGTTTTTTCCCCAGAGGGGGATTACCTGTTCAACTGAATGGTCAGTTACCTCTGGACACTCCCTAATAGCTTAATACTTTTTTTTATTGTGATACCCCAGACTGCACACAGGACTTTAGGTGAGGCTGTATGTCCTGGAATACACAGATTTTTAATGGCTGTCCTCTGGTCAGCCATCGCATCTCTGTAAGAGATGGCGTTTATATGAACAACTTACTAAGGAATAGAGGAAACATCTGACCTTTATTTAGCTACCGCAAAGGCAACATTCCACATGAAAAGTACCATCAAGCTGCTTTATTTATTTCGGATTGCAAAGAGAAACAATTAAATGATGCAGCAATGCAGGGGAGGCAAAGCCGTCCTGTTGCTGTGGGGACAAACCCGCTCTGCCCGGGCTGGGTGGAGCAGGAGCGCGCAGAGACACCGGAGCCACGGAGCCACCGTGGCCACCGCAGCCACCGCAGCCACCGCAGCCACGGAGCCACCGTGGCCACCGCAGCCACCGCAGCCACCGCAGCCACCGGAGCCACGGAGCCACCGCAGCCACCACAGCCACGGAGCCACCGGAGCCACCAGAGCCACCGGAGCCACCGGAGCCACCGAGCCACCGGAGCCACCGGAGCCACGGAGCCACCGGAGCCACCGGAGCCACCGGAGCCACCGGAGCCACCGGAGCCACGGAGCCACCGGAGCCACCGGAGCCACCGGAGCCACCGAGCCACCGGAGCCACCGGAGCCACGGAGCCACCGGAGCCACCGGAGCCACCGGAGCCACCGGAGCCACGGAGCCACCGGAGCCACCAGAGCCACCGCAGCCACCGCGGCCACCGCGGCCACCGCGGCGACAGGTGCCAGGGCCGATCCGCAGGGCCGGGGCACCGCGGCTGCTCGTGGAACGATCTCCCTCCCAGGGAAGCAGCACTAATGGCCCCGGCTCCAGCCCAGGCGGATTTCTGTCCGGGGCTCAGGGTACGGCCCGTGGCACTGCGGGGTGCAGGGCAGGCCCTGGAGCTGCTCGATTCTCTGTGGCGTTCCGAGATAAGCACACCCTCCCTGGGCGGAAACGCCACGGAGCTGAGGGTGCTGAGAATATCCCCACATTGTCTGGGGATATGGCAAATATGTATTTACTACAGCTGAAGGTCTAAGTCTGACAACAGGTATAGTCAGCAGTACATCTTCTCTATCACTGATTATAATTCATATGAAATATCAACTATAACTTTCATTATAGAACTTATCAAAAGTAAAATAAATCACTTCAAAATATATTTGCCTTCCAGCATGGTTTTGAAGAACACACTTTCTCCTGGAAGGCAAATAAAATTATATAAAAATCTAGGCACCATAGAATTTCTATTTAAGTTTTTTTGTTTGGTTTTTTTTTTCCACACTAGGACATTAAATCTAGGTTTTCAATTGATTTCATCTTGTTATTAAATACAAAGGTATTTCAGCTTTGGGGACTGTTCTAGAAATGGTAAGTATTTAGAGCCATGCTTTACATTTTGATTGCCAGAACGCCCCAAACATTTAGCAAATACTGACAAGCAGCACTTCGGGTCAGGAAGTCAAACAGTGACTGAACATCAGTTTTAAAGAGCAACCTCTCAAACACATTTATCCCGGCTCTGTAACATGACTGGAATAATCTCTGAAATTTCAGTGTCGCCAAGAAATAAGAGGACTACATTCTCTGACACTTGTGCTGATCTTTATGTGGAAATTACTGACCTGAGGAATGAAGGAGATCTTTTGAATTTCGTTAGAGGTTAAAGCCATTCAACAAGTCCACTGATGGTTTTGCTTTTTGAAGGATCAGACTGAAAACGCCGTAACACAAAGTCAACATCGGCAAAACTATCCATAACAGAGCAAAAATAAACTTCTCATGGGAAAGCAGGTTACCCTTTTTACAAAGTTTTAGCCTTTCAGAGACTGAACACTTATCAATCTGATTTAAGAGGAAAAGCTTTTCAAAGGAGAAAAGAGAACTCCATTTGTCTCCCTGCCTCTTTTCTTTTGCACCTCTCATACTTCTCTGCTCTCCTCTTATCTTCACTTTGCAGGCTTAACTTTTGCTCAGCAGTTATTTCTGTCCCCCACAGTAAATATTTCCTGACACGATTTAATGAAGGATAACAATCAGGAACAAGAATCTTAAATATGAAGCATTTACTTTAGATATTAAACAATTAAATTCTCCTCTGAATTTTTAACACTTATACCAATTTTATAAAAACTGAAAATTAACAAGGAAAAACTTTTATTATGAAAAACATATATCCCTTAAGCAGGAGAAAGAAACTGGGGGCAGGACATTAGGGACACCCCACAGTACAAATATTTCAGATCACATCTACAGCAGAAAAAAACACCATGTGATTTTTCCTATCATCAGGTAAACACGGTCTCTGATACCAATCTTGGTAAAGAATTAGAAGTTTCAGCTAGGTTGACAAAAATGCCTCAGAGACACTGAAAATTGTAGCACGGAGTATTTCTGTTCACACTGTGAGCCCAGCTCTGTTTCCGTGATGGGATGAGCCTGCAGGAAGCCAAACTGGGCCTGAGCCAGAGCCCAGCAGCTGCAGAAGTGACAGTCACCATTACTTACAGCCACATGGGAGCAGGAGACTCCTTCATTGCTAGTTCCACTTGTCTGAACCATAAAAAGCTCATTATCCTGAAAGCTGCACTTTTATGTTATCCTGTAGATAAGTCAATACCAGGAGAATTGTCTCACACACACTATACTGATTAATATTTGATCTATCATATTTGTAATCAGCTAAAATTCTCTTCTCCTGTGACTCTTGAACCCCTCTTTTCATTGCTTTTCACCACCTTCTCAGTAAGAGAGAAATGACATTTTAATAGAATTTTATACTCACTAAATCAAAATGTCCAAGGTAATATTTAATGAGGCACAATCCTGATAGTCACACTCCCTTGATCTTAATTATAATCTCAGATTTTTATAATGACAATCACTTTATTTGAAACTTTTCTGAAGTTGGGTTATACTAGGACACAGAGAGTAAACAAACAAGCAAAGAAACCCATCCATGTCCTGCTCCCAGGCTTGGGGGCTGCAAGTCGCAGAGTGAGTAAAGAGCTTTGACCAGCTTTAGTGTCCTGACAGATGTACTACTGTCATTCTATTTGGAATAAATCAAAAGAATAAATCAGAAAGCTTTGACACCAGCAGTCATGTCACCAAATCTCCCTTCTTTCTTAATATCCATTAACTTCTTTGGCCACTGGGATAGTCTTCAGAGACAGATACCTCATTTTTATGGGAGTAGCTCTACATGCAGCTGGAAGAAGAAAACCCTGGGATCTACTTTGCAGTTCACTTCACCCCAGTTGCTGAATTTTTCATTTCAAGCAATTAAGAAAAAAAGATGATAAGTGGAATGTTAAGATTAAAAAAAAACCCAAAACAACTCACAAATTGCTTTACATATGCAACACAAGTCTTGGAATTAGAAGTGAAGGATAATGTCCAAATAAATTTCTCAAACATTTAGAATTTATTTCAGCCCAGAAATCAAACCACATTATCAAGGAGCATTCAAGCCAGTCAGAAGGAAATGTGTAGTTCTAACAAATTATAGGAACATTTTTTAAATTAAATATCCTGTTTATCTATTGTATAGACACACTTCAAGAGTCTTTCAAAGCAATGTATGCAATACTGAAATGATTTTAAACTGTGTGTCACCTCAGCTTAAAAGGATAAAAATTTATTTCCTTAATCACTTAATGCAGGCTTGTGTATTTCTTTTTTTTTTAACCTAAATTAATTTCAGCAAATTATGTGATTATAGCTATTTCCAAATCCTTTTCTGAACCAACAGATGTTCTTAAAATATGGAAGAAAACAAGAGACAGCAGGTGAAAGAAAAAAAAGTTCTTCTGAAGAAGGCAGGGATCCTGAAAGAACCATTTTCAGACGCCCAAGCCTGCAGACCACACAACACAAGAGGCAATTCTGAGCATCTGTAAAATTACAAACAGAAATGAGATAGTTGACAGTAAAAGAAAAAAAAAAAGACAGACATAAACTGGAAAATCAGCAGTGTTTTAAATTTAAGAATAGCTGAGGAAGACTGTTTAAAAGACTCAAAAATCTTATTTGCAATATAATTCTGAGAAGACAATGGCTCTGTCAAGAAACATTAGAAAAAAACCCAGGTAATTTCAGTCTGACAACCAACTGAGAGCCCGAGAAACCACATTGTCTTTGTGGCAAATGGCAGCAGGAGGCTGGAGGAGAGCCAGAGGAGCACGGCACCGCTGTCTGTGGGTTTCCTCTGCCTGAGTGACGCTGCCACTGCACGGGCTGTGCACTGCACTGAACCCCCAGTGCCACCGCCAGCCACACGTCGTGGTCTTTGCCATGGGCTGCTGCTCTTTCCATGTATCCCAAAGCTTTTGTCTGTCTGGAACATCCTCACCAGGATACCAACTCAGCAGCAGCAGCAGCTCGGGCACATCAATTAGAAAGAGCTCCCCTGCCCCAGAGTGCAGCTTCCAGTATTCAGGGCTTTGAAAAGCTTTCAATAGATCATTTTTCTCTTTCTTTGCCTCAGAAAAAGCAAGGAAATGATGTAGAAGTTGATATGCAATAATAATTTGTCTATTGAACCCACGCTTTTCCCCTTGGACAATGAGAACTCTATTATGTTTAAATCAGTACACTGAGATTACTGTTAGATATATGTGCATGATTCAGAAACCACTGAAAAACACTAATCTGCCCTGGTTATTACGAAAATACTCTATAATTATGCACACATTTAGTTACATTGGCTCCGATGAAGAACTCAAACTTGTTCTAACTCAGATGTCTCTGATGTTCATTTTCTGCAGCTTGTATGTGATGAGCATTTATCCATTTTCAACCAATCATCAACTAGTGCAATTATTTTTGCATGCTTATTAATCATATAGCATAATGGCATAATTTATGCCTAAGCAGATCATAAAAAATGAGGTGTATATGCTGATGTTCTCTGTTAAAGAGCAACAGCTGCCACAGCATTTGAAGCTGTTATTCATGCTGACCCCTATGCAATATATACATATTGCCTGTCACAGGCTCAGTTGCAGTGTTTGGGGAATTGATGGGACACTAAATAACTTTTTTTTTCCTCCAGGTCTATGTATTTGGCAGCTAGAGCATGACTGTACCAATGATTGCCACCTCAGGACTATGCACTATGGAATATGGAGATTTTCACCTATTAAAAAGAGAAGTAAGCATTGATTATGTAAAGGCAATCAATTGAGGTAGTTAAGAACAAAAGGTGACTTTCTGAACAGTAGCTGTGTCTATTATCTGCACTGGATTAGTGTCACTGCCTTTGCTTTTCAATGCTCTTGTCATCCAGAATAAATGGAGATTGATGGCAACTATTAGTCTATTTGTTCACACTTTCTGTGGTTTGGTACCCTTCTGCTTGGAAATGTTGTTGTGCAAAAAGGTGACATTCATCAGCTACACTGTTAGTTGGTTCAAATCATGTGTTGATGAAGATACCAGTGTGGTGCTACTGACTTAAAGCATAACAGCGTGAGAGATGTCGGTGGCTGTGTCAAACCTCTGCAGTCACAGTCGTCAGGGTAAACAGCTTTACTTCCAGGCAGTGCTTACACATCACAAGCCACAGAAAAACCCCTGACACCAAACCACTTCCATACAGAAGGCCAAAACCCTCAAAATACATTGTGTGCTTCAAAAAAAGGGCAAGCAATAGATATTGCCAGTGTCCTGTGTTTCTTAAAGCTGAATATCTCGAAAGGAGTTTGTACTTTCACATTGTAATCCTCTATCCACTGTCTCTAACCGGAAAGCAAAACTAGTACCAAATTATGAACTACCTAATAGAAAAATCAATTAAGTGAAATATTTGGCCTCTCCAACAGAGGATTTACAAACATTATGGAGTTTCTATCCCATGTAGTGATATAATAGTTGCCCAAATACTGAGAAGCTAATGATATGATTTAATAGACTATATAAAATTTAAGTCTGTAAGAGCCATAGGGATGAGTAGGACTCAGGGAAGTTTTACATTAAATGACTGTAAACAGATCATTATAAATAATCAAACTCCTGTAGAGCCAGTAACAAGGTGGCAGTAATCAAAGGAAAACTGGTAAAAGCCTTTCTGCCAGTAGTTAAGCAGGGTTACCCATGTGCTCTATTTTCAATTGGTTAAAAATACTTAAACACAGCCTTGTTTACATGCACACAAGGATTTAAAATACTGTTAGCAGAGGTTTCCTACTGTCTTTGATATGTTCCCATATAATTCAATCTAATTTATTTCATAAGATGATTTTTTTAAGCTCTGCTTGCTGAGTTATAAAGTGACCAAGGCATTTCACGTGTTTGTGGTGAGTTTGAGATATTGTTCTTCTCTTCCCACACAGCTTTTTAATAAAATGCTGCCAGTTTGATGACCTTCCCCTCTTCAAGGTTAATGGTTTGCTACCTACACATTACTTTCCATGATACAACTTGGATTATGAACTCCAAAATAGTCTTCTGTTGGCTCTCCCTTCAATTTGTTTTAGGCTCAGAGGAAAGCAGATTTCACAATAGCAAATAGGGCCAGACAAATGAAAAGAGATAATTTTGGCTTTAGAAACTTGCTTTTTTGTTCTATAAGAAGACAAAATTATTGCAGCAGGGTGATACTGGAGAACAAGTGCTGTCATGTTATGTAGAAAAGCTGAAAGCCTCTGAGATTGCAATTTACCACTGCCCTGACTCCTTTTTCTTGCACACAGAGGCTCTCAGCTAAAGATATTTCAGAGACAATAACTAGTGACACTGCATAATTGTAAAGGTTTATAAAGATGTTAATAGTCAGACAATTTATAATATGCAGGCTTTGTTATCATTATGGAACATCTGTTATTTAAGAGCCAACTGCATAATAAACCATGTCCTAGCATTTCTTAATCCTGTCACAGTTTAAGAAGTTAAAAAGAGATTAAATTACATTTGATCTTGGGAGGTAGCAGAAATATTTGCATCCCATGGAGGGCAGTAAAACAGAAGGTGTGCAGTGCCCTGGCAGTTCTCAGATCCTTCACTAATAGATCACATAGTCCTTTACCAGCTGGCCCTTCCCACCTTTAAACTTTGAGAGGGAATTTTGTAGGACACCAGTGGCAAGATTCCAGTGGCACATCATAACCCAATATCCAGGAAATACACATTTGCTTTCAAGGTCTGGGACCCATCTGAGTATCTGCACTGTTGAAAAATATTACTCTGCCACTTCAACTGCAGTCCTAAAAAAAGGTGTAAGTCTCTCCTTCTGTCTGACTGTTTTCTTATTCAGCAAATAAGAAAATGTAGCAAAATTTCCAGAAGTGATACTTCTGATAGTGGTACCGTAAAATATCAGCTTAGAAACATCAGTGACCTGTTATGAAATAGATGGTGTTAAAAGATTCAAAGCTTTTAGAACTGGGTGCTGCACCACTGCCATCAGAGGAAATCAGTCAAACTATCAATCCTTTTACTACTATGCAAAATTTACTTTAGTTAAAACCCTAAGCCTTTCATTATCTAAATTAAAAGTATACTGTGTTTATTGAGTTCGGAGATTAGCTTGCTGTTACACACTGTAGTCTTACTTTGATGTCTCAGGATTAATATTCATGAGGTTTCAGACTTTTAACTACACATGTACCACATCTAACAAGAAACGTATCTTACAGAGTTCAATTATTGTACAATGCTGTTAGTTCTGATTTTATCTTTCATTTTTCTGTGGGTTCCCATGGAGTTTTCATAAAATCAATGTTTTAAGGTTGGTTGTAGCAGGTTTATTGTATTGATGGATCTGGCTAAAACTTGGACTTTCAAATCCAAAGGATATCTTTCAATTTCTTTTTCATTTTTACTACTTTTATATGAATGAAAACTTTTAACTTCAGTTGCCTGAAAGATCTGAACTTTCAGCAGAATTGGAAATCAGCAGAGACTGTTCAGTCCTCAATCAGTTCAGCCCAGAATGTGGCACCACCCTTTGCACACCACTGGCCAACACCAACCCTTGTCCCTTTCCAAAAAGTCTCAGAGACACAGAACCTTTTAAACTCCAGGCCCCACTGGTAGGCAGGAACACAAAAAACTCTAAGCTGCTATTTCTTTGGAATTCCAGATAAGACTCAAAGCCAAAAATCATGGAACACTTGTGTGGTTGTTATCCCAAAGGGGCTGTTGTGCAGGAGCACCTCCCACCTAAGCCTCTGTCAAGATTCTGCCTAAAAGTTTCCACATCTTTCCCTCAGTGCAGGGGAGAAAGTCATAAACCACACAGCAATAGCAACAAAAAGCAGTAACAAAAATAAATGTCAGAATTTGAATTGCAAACTATACATGAGCCTTGACTGCTAAAACTAAATCCAAACTTGAACATTAAAGGTTTGAAGTTGCTCTGCTGGGGATAGAGGTTGCTTCTGCTCGTCCCTTTAGCAATCTACTGGGTATTCCAGGTTAATCCTCATTAACAGCACTTTTATTAATTCTTGGTTGGATTCGATCATGTCTGACAGAGAAGCAGACGTCTCAACCAGAGGACACTTCCTAGGTGAGAAGAACAAGGCTTTATGACTAAAACAGCAAAATGTTCCAGGTCAGAACACAGCTGACCTTCTGATCAAGCCATTCAACAACTCCTGATCCAGAACTAGAAGTACTGACTTTCTACATGAGCACAACCCAAATATATTCCTTCATGTATTATTAACTTTTGACAGCAAATTATAAGCTTCATTTGGTTTCTTACAGACGTGAATGCTTCTCAGTCTTCCCCCCATCTGACCTCTCCTAAATTCACTTTTTAAATCTGAATTTGAAATTCCAGTCCCTTACCTAACTTAGTGTCCAAGTAAATGAAAAGTTACTTTCTAACTTTAGTAGAAGAAGGAAGTAGTTTGTTCATTTCAGTAACAAAACTAAACAAACTTGTCTCCAGTAGGATTCCCATGACTGATTATCTTCCATACATTTCTAATTTTTCCAGGACTCTGGTAACCTCACAGTCACTACACCAATTTATAGACATGTGTAGGCTAAATCATCTCAAAGCTCTGTGATTTCCTACATATGATTTAGGGCATATGATGTGATTTCATTTATGCCTCTCACTTGCTGAGCCATCTTTCTACTTCAGCTCTGGCTTCTACTTTTAGCCAATAAATCTGGCTAAATTCATTTGAAATGTGGGAGGCAAAGTCACGTTACCCTCCTGGACAACACAGGCCTTTCTGCCTACATTTCCTTGATGCATTAAAAACACAAGGCTATACTTTTGAAGTGCACAGAAACTGCAGAAGCTAAGTGAATAAACAATAATTTGTTGTTCATTTTCAAAAAAATATAAAATACAGTTCTTTTATGCTCACTTCTATCATAATTTTAATGACACGAAATACTAAACTGCTTCAAAGGCTGCTCACTGCTGCAGATACTGCTGTTGCCCACATTGCTATATAATTTTGCAGTAATTTACTGCAGAAATCTCCCTTTGTTAAGGCAGTGAAATATTGCTGAAACACCAAAAGGATACAAACAGAAAACAATATGCATTCCATTGAAGGCATAAATAGGAAGTTTCCTCACTTCCAGACTCAGAATTGACAGTAAGAAGCACAAAGATGAAAGAGACATAAAGATAGACGGTGTTTTCACAAAGTGACTCCTTTACAGGTACTGACAGTTTTGATGTTTCTCCTGAGCACTACCGTTCAGTATTTTCTGTTGCATTTCATTGTATGGATTTTTCCCCACATTGAGTTCAAACAGAATAAACAGAAGTTTGAGTTATAGCATGTAACATGGTCAGAAAGGGATGAATTTTATAGAATTAGATCAATTCTTGTTTCCTATCCACCTGAACTCATAAAATACTCATTGACTCTGCTACTGTAATTGTTGTGTTTGGTTGCTCAGGTTTCACAATCTATTAGAAGCTAAAGGAAGAGCTTTTTGTGTGAAAAATAGAAGTCACAGGACTTTCACAGTGCTGTTCTCTCTTCTTCATGGTTTTCCTCTAAAACATTTTTAGAAAGTTTTCAATCTCTTATTTTTCCCTATATACACATATTAAACAAAACCCTTCGTTGTAATTCAAAAAGCCTTATGATTTCAGTCAGCAAAGTCAATGGAAATACCTGTCTCCACATAGTTCCATAACAAAATAATCATATTTCCAATCAAAGCGTGGGAAAAATGGACAAATTAGATGTGAGACAAGTGAAATGGAAAGGAAGTGAAAAGGTGGAAGGAATTCTACTCTAGATAGCTCCAGAGGGTTCCTTGTAAGACTTTCCCCAGAGGGATATAACAAAGGAACAGTTGGTAGAAACTGATGCAGTATTGTCTTCTAGAGGGAACAGACAGACATGACAACTGACTACTCTAGAACAGGAAAGATAATATATTCAAGAAGTTTCTAAAGAATTAATTATTCCTTAGATATTAGGTATTAGGAAATGCCATTAAATATATAGTTGTATCCCTTAGTTTATTAGAATAATTTATTAACTGTCTGCAGTCTCTATGTTTTGTAGGAACCTCAAACAACCTGGCTTGAAATACAGGAAAGAGATGCAATTTCTCCCTTCTCTTGTTACTTGCAGGCCAAAATTCAGCTGTTTGGATTACTTCCAGTCTGGCTCTCAATATGTATGAAGGAAGAAACAATGGTGCCTGTGATTTAATAAAAGCGATTATCTGTAATGAAAAGCTGTGACCCCTCTGTAATTTATCTAAATTAGATCTGCACTATAAAAAGGGGGTTTTTTCCTTCTTAGCCCTTCCATCCTGCCTGAGAACATCACAGTTCCAAGTGAGGTACTGAGATAAGCCCGGTATCTACAGCCTGAACATCACTGAACACAAAGGTGTAACTGCAATTCTGACTTCATTCTCCGTGTGACACTCAGCAAATGTTCCAGTGCGAGCAGGATGAGCTCCTAACTATGAAGAAAACTTGTATACAATGTGTCTACCAGCAAAATAAATAAACCAGACAACAAAGTCACAGGAACTGGGCACACAAATCTTTTAAGATTCCAGAAACTTTGTTGTGATTTTTATTCATGCCCCAAAAAATATTTAGAATTACAATAGTAATTGCTATGCTCATTGGATCAAATAATAAAAACTCCAGTTTCTGAGAAGCAAAAAAAAGGAAATTTCTATCATGAGTCAAGAGCAGTACAACTATTATTTTGAGAATACTACAGTTCTCTTCTGTGTATCAAGTAAACTAAAAATTATATTACCCTACTACTGCATTTTGCAATAAAGAGACTGCTGATCAAAAGGTATTTAGTTAAGGAAATCTGAGCTTCCAAAAAACCCCACCAAAAACAAACAAACACAACAAAACAAAGCACCAGTAGATAAGTTCACACCATTAAAAATAATAATAAAAAAATAAAGTTAGAAATACCTTCTGCTCTGGAAATTTTAAATGTTCTTGGGACCAAAAAGGACTCTCCCATGAATAGGATGCATCAGAAGGATGGAAGAAGGTGCTTACCTGAATACAGCTGTAGTGATGCAAATTTCTGCTTAATAATGCTACTAAAATTTAATTACTAACCTATGCCTTCATTGGCAGCCTGGGAATTGTATTGCCTTTTAATTTCCTGCTGTACCTTAATTTCTTGTCTCTTAAAATAGCAGGCTCTTATATGGCAAGGAATATGTGAATCTGTGCCCGTCCTTGCTCAAGTTGCTGGCATTTCATGGAAAGGTCCCATTGTGAATTGTGGTCCAGGACCATGGTTAAAACATGCAAACAACCTTAGCTGAATTATAGACTAATAAACCCATTTTATTCAAGCAAATTATTCTTCTTTTATTCTCATATTGTGTTGATGTTGACTCAGAATGATGTTTCAAAAGATATCGAGGTCAATCCAATGATTTATTTAATTCAGTTCATGTGTTACAGCTCTGAAAAGGTACTTCCATCATCAATTTAAAATTACCACCTTCATATAAAAGTGCTAAAAAGCTGGAACAGCACAGTTATACTTGTTTTAAACCATTCTATTGAAAATACTGGTAAATTTTATACCTAGAATACTGAATACAATAAATGTATAAACATGGCATTTTAGATTTTTCCTGCAATATCTACAGAAATACCTTACACCTTCCCAAAGCAGTCTGGATTACATCTGTCAGATTATCAGGATTTAAACACTCTAACCCTTGTCACAGGTCAGCTCCTGAGGTATTTCTAGGCAAGCAGCATCCCACAGCCTTCTAACACATTTAAGAACCCTTTTATTCCTTTATCATCATTTTGTGTTTTGCTCAGTGTCTCACTAGAGCAGTAAGTATTAAATATTACATTTTCTGTTCAGGCCAATATTAAGATTCATAGCTTTTTTACTCTGATACTGATTGTCTTCACCTCCAACAAATTAGTAACTTAATATTAAACTCACAGAACCATGACAATGAAAATTAAAAGAAATACTGTATTATTCTGTATTCTGGCACAGTTACTTATGCTGTCATTAAGTTACATGAAGGGAACTTTTAGCAACTGGCTCAAGAAATGTGTCAATATTTAAACTGAAAAGAAAACAAAATATAAAAAGAAGAGTTATGAGTTCTTGCTGAACATGGGAGCCAGAAAATTTTGATTTCTAACCCATTTCCTTTGGTAGACATTAGATACTTGTGTGCTTGAGGAAAGGAAGATATCTAAACCCAAATGGGAATTAGCTGCATGCACACTGAAGCCTGAAGCTGTATCTATTATTTTCACAGCTAGATTCAAAAAATGGGAATGCACTCCTCACGCATCAGAACAGCCAGCACCAGGCTGCTGCACGTAAAACTGGGGCTCTTAGCCAAGAACCAGAACACTGCTGGATGACAGAAATGTATTTAATAAAGCATTGCCCACAAGCAAATTAACTTCCTAATATTTGCGTATCAATGAAACAACACAGACTGAATAGAAAATGATACTTGCCAGAATTCCAATACGTGCCAATTCAGCACAGGAGTTAAGGGAGAAGAGAGGCCAAAGCCACAGGGATGTATTCCTGTTGACAGACAGAAAATTCTGCCCAAACTGAGTCTCAGCCTTTCAAGGGGGAAAATGCTGCTCTGCCAAGCCTGGGGATCTCTGGTCACTGCGGGGCCTCGCCCAGGTGGGGCTGTTCTCTGCTGCTGCTGGTGTCTCTGAGGAAGGTGGGGACAGAAGGAAGCAAAGCCTTCCCCAGGGGATCCCCAGGTGAGGGTGCTCTGCTGGTGTCTCTGAGGAAGGTGGGGACAGAAGGAAGCAAAGCCTTCCCCAGAGGATCCCCAGGTGAGGGTGCTCTGCTGGTATCTCTGAGGAAGGTGGGGACAGAACGAAGCAAAGCCTCTCCCAGGGGATCCCAGAGGGAACCAGTGCTGAACCTCTCCACTGCCCCCTTGCACCACCCTGCTCCCCTGACAGCAAACCTGAACCCGCAGCACTGCCAGCAGTACAGAGGGCAAACCCAGAGCAGCTCTCCCCCACAAAACCTCCATGGTTGTTTGCAAGCACAGGAGGATATTGTGGATCATGGTAAGTGACCAGAGTGATTGCTTGGAATTTGCTCAGGGAAAGGCTGAGGCTGTGCATTGTAAAAATCAATAAAGTTTGAAGCACCGGTAAGACGTAATATGCTGTAATATGTTCAATCCACACACTATTGCACTTGATTAAAAGTGTGACTCCTCTTTTCTGGGAAGTCTTTATACATACATCATTTGTATAATCACACCAGACATTCAGACACTTCTGATTTTTTGGGTTTTTTTGAGACTTTTTTTTAAAAAATGTTTTGGGGTTGTTGTTTTTCTGAGAGAGTTTCTCTCCCCCAAATATAAATCCTAAAAAGAGTATCAAGCACAAAATGCAGTTTAATCTGATGAGTCATGACAAAGCAAATTTACTGAATAGATAAAAACACCCTTCACACAATAATGTACTGATGAAGGCGGTAAATAAATAAGCAGTGCAATTTGCTGGTTTCCTGTGTGTGCAATATATGAGGCCATAACTGCTTTGCTAAACTAACTGTGTCCTCCTAGAAAGATTTCCAATATCAATTACAGCACTGACTGCATTGCTACTAAATAGAGTTCCCTGATATGTTTCCTTGATTATGTGTAAAATTCCTAAATTAGACATGTTCCAAGCTCCATTTAAAATTTAGTACAATTGGATATTGTGTCAAAATCGTGCAAAGTAGAATGTGACTACGAGGACCAGCAGTCTAAGATTTATACCCTGTAGTTTGAAATTAAGGGAAAACAATTCATTCTAGATAGTATCATTTAATAAAAACTAATAAGATACTTGGGGTTTATGCTATAGAAATTATGCCAATTTTCTAAGCTATTAAAAAAAAATCTGAAATTTAGCTCATGTGAGTCCCCAGAGCCTCAGATATTGTTCCAACAATAAATGAAGAACTTTGAAGTGTGATGTATAACAAGATGTTTTCCCATTACTCAATAAATTAAGCTGTTTAGTTGACAGAAATTTCATATGTAAAATAATGGTACATGGAGGAATATATTAATAATACCCTGAAGTTATTAACTGCTCACCTCAAAATTTCTGAATTATTTTAAAGGTGCAAAACTCTCACCTTGATATATTTTATTGTGTTAGAATTCTGTCATAATCATCTTTTCTGAGTGTTGAGAGTCTCCAGAGAAATGCTACAAGAGTACTAGGGAATACTGGAACATGGTTACCAGCTCACAACTGAAATAGTTCTGCTTAACATACTAAAAAAGAAATAAGAATCTTCAATTAATGCAAGATCTATTTAATTTCTATGAAAATATGCTTTTAATCTATCTTTCTATCTACCTGTTTCTTTAGAACTTCATGGTAAGTTGCATGAGTATTTTATTTTCTGTTAACTTTATACAGATTTCTCTGCTAATATGAAAACATCTCACAATGTCATTACTTCCCCTAAATAAAAAAGCTAGGGGGGGAAAAAATCATTGGTTTTCCCCACAACCTCAAGGGTTTGGAAGATAAGATGCACTAAGAAGTTTAGTTAAACTTTAATACCTCCTTTAAAATTTTACACCTTATGCCACAGGAAATAAAAATCAGAGTTTTAACACAGCATAGTCTCATTGTCAACCATCTAAAGATGCTAAGTAAGCAGAAAACACCTCAGGCTTTGGGGAGTTCTTGATGTTAATATGAGAAAATCCAAAATGAAATTCACCTTCAGAGGTTTACCACAAAAAAGCTAAAAACAGTTTATGGACACTGATGGTCTTCTCAGTGAACACTCACACTTTTATAAATCTTTTTAGAAGGGTTAAGACCATACTCAAACAAAAGAAATAAAATCGTAACTACAGCATTTGCTAGTCATCCCACCCATATTTTCCAGTGTAACATCTAGGTTGCATTTTATACAATTAGCCAACTTATTTTCTAACCCAATGGGAGACAACTTTTACATAAATGCTGAATGGGGTTAACTAAATTCTGAATTAAACTTCATCTGCCTGATAAAATCCTTCCATTCTGAAATGCTCAGATTTTACTGAGAAGAAATATGATGGGTGATATAGTCCAGGTTTGGGGTGTTTTTAAGGAATTTTTTTTTTATTCTTCAATGGGCCAGAAAAAAAATTATAAATACATACCTGAGTCTGTCTGTGAACGTCTACTTAAAAAAATCCACAGAACATTTCTTGTTTAATCCAAAACTGAGAGACAACTGAAAACAATCCCTTACACTCATTCCTCAACTGTTCAGCTTCATGACAGAATTGCCAAAAGCCAGGGAATTCAGTCTGCCCACTGACTCAGAGGTTCTGGATTAGGAAGGGACAGCAGCAGCAGAGGACAAGGATCTGCTCAGTCTCAGCACAATCACTCAGCACACAAAGGGCAAACAGGGACCCAGGTGCTGCCAAGGAGCAAACCCCATTCCTTAGCCCTGGAAACCCCTCCAGAGCCTCAGGCAGATGCCAAAGGGCCCCAGGAGAATGCACAGAGCTCCAAGCCAGTCTCAGGAAGGGGGAGGGCACCCTGACACGCACCAAGAAGAGGATTTCTCCTTCCCACTTCCATTTCTAGGGCTGTGTACTCAGCCCCACGTGTCCTGCCTGATGGGTTGTACAAGAACAATGCAGGTAACTCCTGCAGGTAATTTAGAGTCTCCTCAATGCACCTTGCTTTGTCCTTAACAGACCTGACACTGAAACTTCATTTCTGGAAGTGCCACGTGACACACCAAGGGTACACTTCAAAAACGGTATCTCATCAGACTTGGTGAATTAGTGTTTCTGGGGATAAAACCTTTTATTGCAGTGTCCCTGACGACTAGAGAGCTTTTTTACAAATATTTTTGGAATGAAAACCTATGCAGCCTACCTAAGGGTGCCAGGTGCACTGAAACATTGAGCAGTTTGGGCATAATTAAGCCCCCTGTTGCTCCCCTACCGCTCCTTGCCATCAGCAGCTGCTTGTTTTCTTTGTGGAACAGAACCACACACGCTGATGGCTCCAGGAGCAGAGAGCTCTTCGACAACATCTTATGACTACAGATCTCATCACTGACTTTCCATCTGAAAAATGTGAAAATGCCAAATCCCACTTCAGAGAAAGCTGAAGAACAGCATTGCATGAAAATGATGATCAGAAAACACTGGCACTGACAATCCAAGGTATCAATCGATATTCAACAAATTATATGATTGAAAGTTTTCAGTTCTGCAAAAAGCATAGGAAACAACAAAAATTTTCAAATCCAGACTGTGAACTGCAACTATTTTAGCTATTCCTCTTGTAAAAAGACAGCTTTTTTCTGTTGAAAACCAATACAGAAGCCTTTATGGAATGTCAAGATACTACAAATCTGTATAAAAATCTTTCACACTGCTCATTTGAAGTTTCGGATTCACCACTCTGCTTATCCATAAGAGTTCACATATTTAGAGATTTCAGATCCCCAATTTTTAAAATTACTCTTCCCCTTACAAGGAAGTTTTAGACTGCAATGAGATCTCCTGTCTGTCTTCTCTTCCCCACACTGAACAGACCAAGTGAGCTCAGCCATTCCTCACATGAATTCCAGACCTTCACCATTCCTGTGGCATTGTAGAAACCTACTAGAACTATTACATTTTTTCTAGCTTTAAGGATTTTACCAAATAACTGTTCCTTAAATTCAAAATGTTGAATTTAATGTATAATTTCTTGCATCTTTGACTTTTTTTCTCCAAGCTCAGCCAGCTTTAACAATTTTAGTTAAAGGAGTCCTTCAGGGCACTGAGTATTCTCAATGTTGTTATATGTTTGGGTTTAATATCTGGATTCTGTAGTGGATTGTGTTTTATATGGGTATCCTAATGTCTTATATCAAGCCTTGGATTTACTGAATTTTGTTTTCTCTCAGCAAACACAATAGGGGGGAAAAAACCCTCAAAGCATAAGTGCCAATCTGATAGAAACTGTGCAGAAATCTGTCTGAAATCTCATAAGAAGGAAAGGACTGTATAATTATCCTCTGCAGAAGAGAGTGCTCATTCTTTATGGCATCTTACATGATCCACACTGCCTCAACAGTCTTCACTTCAGCTCTGACCTAGGCTCTCACTCAGGTAACCTCGGACTCCTCTGCCCCTCAGGCACAAAACCCTCTTAACTGAACACAAAGGGCGTAATCTGAGTGGTCTGGGGATAGAAATGAAAACCTGAGTGCTGCTTTCATTCCAGAGCATAGTTTAGAGAGGTTTTCTCAGTGCAAGTCCTTATCACGTGCCTTCCCCATAATTCGTCACATGTTCACAGGCCAAACAAATTATCCTGTAATCCAGTGGGAAAGTATCAAAGCTGATACTTTCTGCCTTATTGCATTTGCTTCCAGAAGTTAAGGAGGATATATCTGTGATAAGAATACAGAGCAAATGACTCCGTACAGCTTTGAAGCAGGGATAATCACAGCAGAGCTAAGTTAACCTGGATGCTGATTTCTTTTCCAAGGAAGATTTTTTCAACAGTGAGCAGTAGGAAGCTCTGCTTCCCACATGGACCATCAGAGCAGCAGACAATGCTCTGGGGCAGTGCTGAAAACTCATTTCTATATTCATAGTTCTGCTGGTAAAGTTTTAAACTCTGCAGGCTGCGTAAGAAAAGCTCCCTCATTCCCTTTTGTGTCGTGAAAATTTGGGGGATTTTGATTAAATTTTGAGGTAGTGCTAATCAGTGGAGCAAGAGTTGTGCAATATACATTCAAGATGATGGCAGAACAGTTGCTGACATTCAGATTCCCTGGTGTAGCTCAATTGAATTGTTAAAATATAGACATATCAAACTATATTATATATTTTTTAGAATATCACTTGCCTATTGTACCATGTCGTAGGCAGAAAGTAGAGCCACATTTCTAAATTCATGTTACTTTCTAGCTCCTTTGTTACCCATGTAGGGGTTTAGTCAGAGAAGCAGAAAACAAGAACAGTGGAAGCACTGTAATGGTCCCGCCTTACAGCTGGGATGCCATTATGATAAATCTTAAACAAACAAGATGAAATTACTCTGAGCAGCTCAGACCTCTTCCTGTTAAATTTCACCCTCTTCATAGATCAGAACTTGGGAAAATTTTGGACCATGAAATATTTAACAATCAAGGCAGGAGGACCAAGGTAATTCCACAGCCATTTTCATATGCTCCACTCAGTTATAAAACCAGCTTTCTCTATGTTTCTTTCTAGTTCTATAAAATGCATTTTCTTTGCCATCCTTTCAGTCTTCAGCTGTGATACAAAACAACAAAACAAGCCCCAGGACATTACAAGGACACACTACACCACTGTAATGGTGTGCTACAATTTTAATTGCAGGCAGTTCTTATTTGGAACATTTTCTCCCATTTGGAAAAAGTACTGCAGTGAGGGACAGGCTTGTGGATCTCATCAATTATAGAGCATTCTTATTCCCAGCTAGCTCTGATTGCACAGTCAGGCTTTGCTCCAGGTACTGGGGCAAAGTGGAAATGTAACATTTTTACACTAGGGATGTATATCAATGTAAACAAAGGCACAATATGAGCATGCACTACTGAAAATCACAGATGTAAGCATCCAGCCCTCTCACCTTTTAATTTGTTTAAAAGGTAAGTAGCAAAGACAACTATGAGATAAAGGCAATTTATTTTATGGATAATTGCATGCATTTCCAGTATGAGTAGATTTAGAATGGTTCACAAAAGTATTAAAGCCATTCATCTCATTAGCTTGTTTCCTGACTGTTCAAGGTTTCTCTTCCCACTCAGTAGGCTCAGCTTTGCCAAACGATATCCAATGGAAATTTGTACCCATACTTTGGGCACCATGGCATAGCAGTTACAAAAGCCTGATGTAAATTCTCTAAAACTACATTCACATTATCCAGCATGAGATGTTTTTGTAAAGCAGTAACACAGTGCATTAACTCAGCCACGCATTGCAGCGGCAACATCCTCTATCACTTCACAGGAAAACATAACAGAAAACAAGATACTCCTTTAAAGTTTGTGCCATTTCAAAAAGCTTGAACTTATCGCAGTACCCGAGCAGAGCTGGTGACACCCTAATGTTCAGCTTTTGCTGAACAGTGCTTGCTCAGCCACAAGGGCTTCTCTGCTTCTCCCTCTGCCCCCCACCAAACGAACGGGACAGACACAACCAGTCGGATAACCCAAATTAACTAAAGAAATGTTCCACAGCATGGGACATCCATGATGCTCAGCAACAGAATGGAAAGCAAGGAATTTCAGAGGGGTTGGCCTGTCTTTTCCTCAGGACCTGGATGGGCATTGGTCTACCTGTGGGAGGGGGGAGTGATTGCCTTTTCATCATTTATTTTGTTGCCTTCTTACCTCTTTTTCCACTTATCCTTCACTTACTAAAATTTTTGGTGGTTTTTTCACCCCCAACTTTCCTTACCTCTACTTTTCCTTTCCTCCTCTCCTGAACCAGAGGCAGGGTAGGGGCGTAAGTGCAGGAGCAGCTCTGTGGTGCTTGGGTACCCACTACACTAAGCACTGAAAATAAGTAATTAATAGATCACTGATGCAAAGGGCTGAAACAGGTAAATTTGGTATGAACTCCTGGTGTCTAATCACAGAAAAAGACCACGGAAATGTTCCAAGAAGCCATAAGTGAAGAAAATACACAGCAAGAGCACAAGGAAAATTGAAATGACAAATGTGCTCTCTGATGTATTTGGGAGGCAGCTTGTCAGCGTGGTGCAATGATAATAAATAAATAATACTACATTACATTTGTGCCCTTCAGTGACAGACCAAGGTGCTTTGTCAGGTGAAACACAGCAGAAGCAAACACTGTGCTGGTACACCAATGCTTTCCCAACATGGATGCAAAAATATCCAACAGAACTGACCTAAGTAAAAACTATTTGAAATAAAGGCAAGTCATTATCATGGGAAATAACAGAATCTGCTCTTGACAACTTCAAATTAGAATTAAAAAACAGTCAAGGGGAAAAAAGGTTTGTAGAAGTCAGTAGCATTAACAGCCAAGATCAGAGGTGATCAAAGTAGGAAGCAAATGAATGTTTATGCAGTTATGCATGTAAAGCTGTAATGAACTAATTTAATACAGCAGCTTTCATGCTCCAAGTATTTCCTAAGGAACAGATTTAATCCATATTAAATACAAACACAAAGGCTCAGAGTCAGGCACTAGTGTAGCAGAGAGTAAAAAAGATGTTGGAACCATAAAAGATAACGTGTCCACTCTCATTAGCATTTAACTGTTACAAAATGTGCCCTGGAGTTGGAGTTCAGAGTCCAAGACCAGCTCAATTGGTTTACTGATGCTGTCCATGGTTTTAGACTCAGGAATTCTTGATTCCACTTGAAAAAAGATTGTATTATAATTATATATGATATATATAAAATATAATCTTATAATTATATTATAATATATATTATATTCACATATTATATATAATTGTATAAATATCTATTGTCTATTATCTATTATCTATTACAGATTATAGTTAAATTATAATTCACTTGAGGACTGTACTTGTAACTATTTTTCAGCAGTCTGGAAGCCCAAATGGTCTAAACAAAGCCCTGAATTTGCCAAATTACCTCCAATGACACACATTACACTTGTTCAGCTTTCAGACACATAAGATGATTTCATCAATACAGCTCATCTATTAATGCAGCTATTCCAGTAGAATTTTGTACTATAAGGTAGATAGAACTCTTCAAGTAATATCAAAATCCTCAGAGATATAAACCAAGTGCAAGATGAAAATAAGTCAAGTTGATTTTTGAAGGGATGACAGTCTATAATTTGTCATTTATTGAAGACCTGGCTCTGTGTGCCATGAGCACATCGTGGGCTGACTGCAGAGGGAAGGAAGATGACTCTTGGAGTGTGCAGGCACTGGCACTCAAGGCAGGATGGAGGAGTCTTTCATTTGGTCTATTTACTCATCTAATACTCATCTGTTTTATCTGATCGCTTTGATTAGTGCTGCAGTTTTCACTTTGTACTTTGTCTAGAGAGCTCTGATGAATGCAAATGGGGTGAAAATGTGAATTATGAAGGTCACAAGAACAAAAAATGTATTTCAATAAATCAAGCCATATGAGAAGTCATAGCAGTCCAGTAAAGTTCCCAGTAACTGGAAAAGGGGAAATACAAAAATTGAAGAAAGGAATACCCAGAGAACAACAGCTGCACTGCTGGAGAGCTGACAGCCATTAGTATAAGAGGGGTTATAGTGTATTAGTATCAGAGGGCTGCTGATCCTTAATCACTGAGAGATGACAGAGATCTCCTCTGCTGTGGGTGAAACAAACACATTGAAAGCCTTTTATCAGCACTTCAAACTTCTCTTGTATCCTTGGGATTCGAAAGTGTAGAATTTGTCATTCTGCCAGTCCTATTACATTATCACATTAATGTTATCACCCAACAATTACACACAGGGCTGAGCAACTTTGTTTCCTCCGTGTTTGATATGTGAGGTACTATTTCCACTATTTGACATGTAAAGTTTGAAAATTCAAAGCAGCCTAATGTATCAGTAGTATAAATACACAATTTCAAATATGCCACCCTCTGGTTAGATTCATTCCGCCTGTCTGAGGAATTAAGGCAGTCACTCCATCTTCCTCCACAGTCAAAGTCCAGAGAGCAACTCAGTGCATCAGAGATTTGATCTGTGTTTCCAAGTGCAAATGTCACACTACAAACAATACTACAATGTAATTCACATCACAATTACGCTCTCTTCAGATCAACTATTCATTGAAAAAAACCCATATGCTCCATCAAGTTAATGAAAGAAGTCTGATAAAACATTGATAAAACCTTATGACTGCAATTTGAATTTCAGGAAAATTTGCAGGCCTGAGTTTCCAGCTATTGCTCAAAATGAAACAAGCCTGAAAGTTGTGTGGTGCCTCCATCAGAGTGCAGGAGTGCAAAGCAAAGGATCTAAATGCTGCTCCTACCTGAGCTGTTAAGCTGCTGGTTGATCTTAGGAAAGGCAGTAATCCTTTCTCTCTCTCCCGGCTATCCAAATTTCAGCTGGAATTATATTTTCTCAAGTGTACTCACAGGATGCAAAGTAAAAAACATTGTAATAACAGTAAAGACTCCTTAGGTACTCCCCTAACTATGTTAATGTGCCTAAATCAACTTCGCATACTGATTCCAATTCTAGAAAACATCTGCTGCCTCCACTCACTCACAACTTCCCTCTTTCAGCATTTCCTGCAGGTTTATAGCTTATCTTTTATGCATATTGATCATGATTTCAGCAGTTTCAAGTTAGTTATTTTTGACATCAACAAGGTTCTGAAATCAATGCATGCTGAAATCTGAGCATCAAAGCCAAAGGAAATTAAGCCAATGAAGCATACGAGAAAATTATATAGTTTACTCATTTTAAGTCAGTCATGAATGTCCATTATGGGTGTAAAATATCAGGAAACTTTCAGAACCAAAATTGCTTCCTTATAGCAACAGGCTTACTGCTTCCATTGTCCTGAGGGATGAAAAAACAGCATAACATGGTGTAATGGCAAAAAGCATCTTCATTTTACAGAAATGGAGACCATGACTAGATAGAAAATGAGTTCTTCTTCTGAACTGCAACTTTTGAAATTTAATTTTTGAAGGAGATGAAGTTTGAAAGACAAACCACACCTTTCAATTCAAGGACAATATTTGCATTAAATTATTTTATTTTTTTAATTAAGCAAAAAATTTAAAATATATTATTACTGAATAAATCCTAATAATTTTGTAATATCCAGCTTATACGCTGGCACAGGCTTTTTTGTCTTGAAACAAATATTTCTTTTGCCTGCTGAAGACACATACAATGGCACTGGAGTGGGAATGCAGAAGGTGCTGAGGTTTGGAAAATATCCAGCCACACAGCAACTTTATAGACACGAATCAGAACTGTAGGAATCTTTTTACAATTTTCAGTCATGGCACTCAGCATCTCTCATTAAAAGATTTACCAATTTTCAACTCCTCAATAGGAATATTTTTTGGCACTTCTCTCTCTCGTATAAATTATTGCTAATAATTAAAATGAAATTCTTAAGATGTGTGAGTTCATTAACTCCGTTAATGAGAAAGAACATTTTGGACCTTATTATTAGACTGTCATCTGTATCTGTTAGACAGCTAAATTAATAAAGTGATTATATTCAAATAACTCAGGCATTTGCATTTTATTTTTAACACTGCATGTCTCCAGCTTGCTCTGAGACTGGGGGAAATTTGCTGGCCTTGCAGGAGCACAGTCTGGGTGGATTTCAGTGCGTTGGATGCCTGGACCTCAGAAGTACTTAGGGGCTGGAACAGCTGAGGTCTAGGTAAGGGCTGCTGGAGCCTCAAGGAATGATTCAAACAAGCAAGTACAGTACAGACATCCTTTGAAAATAAAGATATTGTGGTCCCTTTGCTGCTAGAAAGCAAAAAGCCTGAAAGAAAAGTGTAGAGAAGAGACATTTTTTATCCTTGAAAGCATCAAGATAAAGCAAGACACAGCAATAATTCTCTCCTGCACTGCACTCTTGGAATACCACTGACATTCTGTGAAAAATATCCACTGGCTAAAGGCAATACACAGAGTGGAACCAGAGCTCCAGATGTCTCCTGTTCTTGTGAAAAGCCGTGGGTAATGAGCTCACTGTGCATCTTTCTCAGAAAGGTCCTCCAGCTATGCAGGGGCCCTTCAGTGCTTTTCTGGGACACTGATGCAGCCAAGGCACACAGAAGAGACAAAGCCTCAGCTCAAAGAGAAATGCTACTATTCTGAAAATCACGTCAGATGGGGGGAAAAATGGTACCAGTTAAAACATGAATGCATATTTATGATCATATTAACTCATAAAATCTACATCTGATTTTTAGTAAAGTGTCTGCTTTATATGTACCCCTCAAGCTGAAATTTCAGAACTGAATTTTTTGGTCCCAAATGTTATTCAAGACAATACAAGCAGCTTTTTTTCTCCACCTCCTCAGCACTAAAGAAAAAAATCATGACTTTTCCTCCCTTCCTCATGTTTCACAAGTCACAAGATTCACAACAGCAAATAATAATGAAAATTAAACAGAAATATCAAGAGTGGCTCCTACATGAACCAAAATAGATTTTAAATTTTATAATCTTTAAAGCCAAACAAAATAAACTCCTGCTTTTTAAGAGACTGTTAGATTTACCAAAGCCATGTGGAAAGAAACTACTTGAGTGAGATCAGTTGCTCAACAGAGGAAAGTGGAGGATTTTTTCAATTCAATTAAGACATGATTCTGTCTCAGAACTCTCTGTGGTGCCTTCTAGACAAGTGCAACTGATGAGGAATTTAAAGCACTGCATCTTTACTGAGCCTGCTCCAGTTACAGAACTCAGACATTTACAAAGAGAAATTTAACTGAAAAAAATAGCAAAGCACCTGTACAACTACTGAAACATTTATGCCACAGCTTATTTCTTTCTTTGGCGCTGCAGTTAGCTGCACAATTGAACACTGCAGCAGTTACATGATGAGTGAAATGAGGTGATGTATTCAGAGCTGTCACTTGGAGGGTGCTGGATGCTTTGGCTTGAGCCAATGCTGCCGATCATGGTGAGGGTGCAGGGGTTCCACAAGAGCTCTCTGTTGGTGGAGGGGTGGAGGAACTCCCACAGAGGACCCCAGTGCTCCCCTGCCAAGGTCTCTCCTGAGAGTATCCACCCTATCCTGTGAATATCCACCCTGCTTCCTATTCCACTGCTCATTTAATCACAGTAACAAAACTGCAGCTGATGCATGTGGCAAGCTCAGAGCCCAAAAATCCTTTTACAGGCGTAGCTGGGAGAGGAGGGACAGCGCAAGCATTGTGTTATAAATCCGAAAAATCCAATGGACATCCCTGCAGCAAACACTCCTCAAAACAACTTGGAATCCAGCCTGATGGCAGCTAAACAAAGATGAAGTCCAAACCAAACAGCAGCTCCTCAGGGATTCCAAATGTGGTACCAGTGCAGAGTTGGGAATCAAACCCCACAGACAGGCAAGGACGTTCTTCAGCAAAACATTGCAGTTTGCCATTCTGGAACACTCTAATGTAACATTAGCCACAAGACAAGTGCACTTTAAACATTATCTGGCTCCTCACAGAACAGTCACACAGCTAACCAATAATCCAATTCAAATATCTACCAGCAATCCATGCAATCACTATTTTAAAATATAACACATTCTTCTCTGTTCACTAAAGCAAATCTCATCAACAGCTGATTCACTTATACACAGTAAAAAAGGAAAGGAATGTGTGTGTTGGTCTATTTATTTTTCCTCTTACAAGGAGATGCTATTTAAGTTATTTATTCGATTATACACGGTAATCAGAACTAACAGAGAATTCTATGTACAGCTTTACATCTTTGGTTTTCTGTGGGAAAAACACCAGTAGTACATAGACTCAAATTTCCAAACACAAATGTAATATTGTGACTGATATAACTGAGTGAAACAATTCTTCTTTCCATGGAAGTGTAGTAGACATTTCTGGACAGAGAATTGGGATCTTCTATAAAAGCTTTTTTGAAGTAGGAACTATATTTGCATTTAATATCAAACCAGAGTTTTATCAATGACTGTAATTCAAAGTGAGAGGTCATTCAGATTCTGTACACTGAATTAACTACCTTTTTATTGAAAAGCTGTTAACTCTAATGATATATCTACCTTTAATAACTCAATGAGGAATATTAAGGATAGGCTGAGATTCTCCAACCTAACTAAAATTATGTCGTAAGAAGCCTGTTCTGATTTCAAGTAACATTATATTTCACAAGGCTTTTAATGGGGATGTTTAATTTATGGCTTAAAATAACTACAGTTCTTCAGTTTAAAATGCTATTTCTTGTTATACCTGTGATATACTATATGTTCATATCTTCCTCTGCACATCAGCTGGTTTCATTTTAGAGTTCTGACAGGCCTTACACAGGGCTGGTTACAGAGTTACGTCCTGCATCCCAACTTGACGCTGTCATTCCTCTTCAGCAGGTGAGAATGATGTAAATTTTTACTAGATTTTTTAAAGCACCAGAGACAGTTACTCCAATCCACTCCTCTCAAAAAAAAAAAGAAAAAAAACTGTATAGAAAAGCTGAAGTACTTAAGCATTTACTAATATTTTTTATTCTATAACTGCTCAAATCAAGGATTACCAAGCCATTTTGGTCAGGATATTTTATGAACACATAAGTGAAGAGTTACTGGTTCAAGTCCAACTATGAAAATAGTGAATGTGGCTCCCTTTGAAAACACAAAGTATCTCCAGAAATTTTATTTCTAAAAGGTATATTAAAGTGCACATGGCAAACTAAAAAATAGCAGAGAATTTGGCCTAAATTATTCTATACATTGTGCTAGAAAAAAGGAGATGGTAATATGAGAATGTGAAAGCACTTCATTTTGAGGCTTTTGGATTCTTTGATATTTCATTTTAAACCCATCAAAAACTCCACAGTCTTCTCTGGAGAAGGGAATATCCATGCATGCACCTCCTCTGCAGGTTCTGAGGGACAGCACACTTCCAATCACACCCAAATGCAAGACACAAAGGGAACAGCTCTCAGTGCGGGGAACTGGGGCAGCTATGGGATCTCTTATCTTCAAACCCCACACTTCCATTCATTAGTGATTAAATCCCAGTTTATATAAACAGCAAATTACAAAGACCACCAGGGGTCTTCTGTATTTCTGCTCCTGATGTTCCGTGCTAGCAAATCCAGGCTATACTGCTTACTGTGGAGTCACCCCTGCAGGGATGTGATTTTTATTTCTGAAGTTCTTCCTGACAGAGGAACTCCCCTGACAGAGGGAAGTTCAAGGGACAGAGTTAGAGCTCGCAGAGAGGAGCAAAGGCAGACAGGAGTGAACTGAACTGTCTCTGCACTGGACTCCAACTTCTTTGAGGACTGCTGTATTTCCTCTTCCAAAGTGATTGAGGTGATTCAGTTTCTAAAGAATCACTATAATGGTTTTTGAACACAACTTTTCTAGGCAAATAATGATGCCTGTGGCCTACATTCTAACAGGAAATTACAGAGTAACTTGCACTGGAAATTTCACAGATAATAAAAACACCAGAGACAGTATGCTTTGTGTTTCTTTGTCCTGTGAAACCATTTGACACAAGAACTCTCGAGGATTTTGCTGTCTCTAGCCTTTTGACACTTTCCTTCAGTATCAATTATCAATATAGGGAAAAGACAGTATATCCTAATTTTTACACTGATTTAAAATAAAAGGAAACTTTGACCAACTGAACATCAGCACAAATTAAAATGTAGTAAAAAGCATCCCTAACATTTCAGACATATCAAAAACAATTATCTCTAAAACAGCTTAGAGAGATTATAAATATGCATTTCAGCAGGCAGGAGATTTAACTCTGAATAAAGGGAAGACGCTAAACCCTCCTTTTTGAGCTCTGAACAGTATTCCAGAAGTGCAAAATAAAGAGTTAGATAACTCTTTAAAAAAACATAGGGATTGCTTTGCTTAGCAGGAAATAGTCAACAATTCTGTACTTTCATTATGAACCATTAACTGGGGAGCAGACTTGTAGGTTCAGAAATGTGTTAATGGAACAGCTGTCAGATAAAAGGGTGGCTGCAGAAATATGTATTGGGCCATTTGTAACATTGATGTCTCTGTGAACATGTGTCTGCAGATCAGTCTGATCCAAAGGCCGCCAAAGAGCACAGTAATCTACTCAGTGACTTATGTGGCACTGGCACAGGCTCTAGACAAATTTAAATCAAGACTGGTAACCTCTAGATAGATGCTGCTAAATCCTGTTAAAATAGATTTAATTAGGCTTAATGACTTGAATTTGTCCTTAATGTGTTAGATGAGTTGTGGTGCTCCAGAGTTCACCGTGGTGGGTTAATTCTGTGGTTTTAAAGTAGCTTCCTGCTCTGCTTAATGCTATGCCATAATCCTTCACTAAGATCATTGTCATGGCTGTACATCAAAGACATAATGGTTACATATTAGACAAAGTCTTCTTTAATGTTAGATTTGGCAAAAGTGGTTTCGTAAAGAGTTGCAGCCAAATACTCCATCAATGGATTCTTGTCATCGAGATTTGAGTTAAAACGTTTGTCATTTGTTTGCAGTTTCTTAAAATTTCTTTGTTATTCAGTATGCAAAGGGCAATTAAAAAAGCATTTGAGGTGTTTAATGGGCTATTAAATAAGAAGAAACAATGCTTTAGTGGTCACTATATTTGTAATATGAGTTAACGTACCAAATTCTCATCTCCAGTTTTAATATTTTACCTCAATTTTTTGCCTTGTTGGCATCTTTTCCCTGCCCAGTGCTGCATCAGGGTTCAGTACCACTGTGTGGTGAGACTCAATCAGTCCAGCAAGGAGGAAAAAACTGAGGCCCCACTAGAGAAATCTGCAGCTCAGATACAGGCACAGTCCTGTTCCACCATGCCTTGCTGTTTTTACACTTTTTGTGTCCATTCTGGCAGCAGTAGCAATTACTATAACGATACATCATTCTTATTACATACAGAGTCCAAAGAGAGATTGTGACTCAGAAAAGAAACTTGACAGAAAGGATGGGAGAAAATGTTCACTGCATCAGTACAAATTTCTGTTTAAAGTCACTAAAAACTAACTTTAATCAAGCTGAAATTCCATTGGTAACAGCAAGACTCACACTGAAATTGATTTTGGTTTTTTACTTGGTCACCCTCCTTCCACTAATACTAAAAGAAATCCTCCCAACCAATACTTGTCACAGCTTCAGAAGAGGTGGCCACGCTAACAGAAACTCCCTAAATATCTCAGCTGATAAAACCTCAAGTCAGCTCCATAGTTCCATATTTTACATACAGCAACTGTCTTATCTTCCGGACTAGAACCATTCCTGCTAATAAGCATGCACTGATACAGTATACTGTAACAGATCCAAACACCTACAGGTCTAATGCAGACACCAAATGCAAATAAAGACTCCAGTGAAAGCCACAAAAAAAGTTAATACTTTAAAAGCAGCTATCAACAGTAGGAAATACTTAGATAATAAGGGAGATTTACACAGCTAGATTAGGACTTTAAGCATTCCAAAGAGATCATTTGCTTTCTATGTATTAAAATCCTATTCCATTGGAAATTAACAGAAAAGTACTGAGAATTCAAAATCTCAAAAACAAAGCACTGCAGAGCATACAAATTAGCACTAAATTAAGAGGAACTGCTGGGCACTCTGACAAAAATGAGGTGAAGTTTCTTTTCCTGAGCTGAAACAATCAAGTAAAAGAGTGGCCCAAAAGACAGGAAAGGACAGTGGTTCTCCCTGGAGGAGAGAAAGGAAAGCAAGGTCTCAACAACACAGCTGTGTTCCCTCACTGGCTGAGCCAGTCACATTTATAGGGCTAGTCTTCCTTCCTGGAGCAAATTGTCATCTCACAACCACAGATAAGGCAACCTTTATTATCCCTTAATTTTCTCAGTGGTTCTCAGAGTAAGGCCTCTGCAATACATCCATTCTCCTGAATTTAAAGATCCCAGAACAGCCTTAGGATCCGAATGTCCCGGGGGGAATTAATGAGAAGTACACGGGGAACAGAATTTAATGACAGATGGCAGCGTGAAACTGAATGCTCTAATTCCCTTTTTGATCTGATACAATGACTAAAGCAAGCAGTGTCGAACAAGAGAACAGAGAATTCAAACTGCAACAGGCAAACCATGGGAAAGAGAGGACTCAAACAAGGTGCAGTAGTGTTTCAAGATTTTAATCAGTACAAACCAAAAGGACCTAAATACCTCTTTAAAATCTTTAAAATCTGGCTTTTTAAAATCTAGGCAGAGAGTTGATTATAATAATAGTTGATCATTATATTTATAATAATACTACCAAGAAACCAAAACCTGTTTTGCACATGACAACTGAACTTCCAAAATAGACACCAAAAAACATAGAAAAGCATCATTATACATGTACTAATCTCCCAATACAAGATGAAGAAAAGAGGGACTAGGACATGGTGCTTTATTAAGAAACTTTTCTTTGAAAGCTGTGTTTAGAAGACTTGGGACACAAAGTAAAAAAAGAAAATCAGTAGTTTAAGAAATATGTTTCAATTAAAGATATGACTGTTCCAAGGTATGTAGATCCAGCTTCAATTTCAGGAACAAATTAGATAGATAGATAGATAGATAGATAGATAGATAGATAGATAGATAGATAGATAGATAGATAGACAGATAGATAGATAGATCGATCATTTGGTGAGATCAGGGTTACCATGAGAGGAGCAAAGAGGTAAGATTAGACAATTTCTTTGGGAAGTTTTCCTTCTTAGGGTCTCACATAGAATGGGAAGAAGAACTAGTTAAAAAGACCCAAAAACTGAATTTTCAGGATAACCAAAATAAGATTAAAAACCTATTGTCTGACAAGTATTCAGGGATGTTGGTGACATCAGTAATGGCCCATGAGAGGAACTGCAGGTTCCAGGTTCCATTTCCCTATGGTAGTGCTGGAGTATGGTCCCTCACCCACCCCTCACTCAGTAACAGGCTGCTGAATATGTCTGTAGAGAACAGTTCTCAGTTTCCAACAGAACTATATATGCTGCCTTCTGAAAGCCTCCATACTGCTCCTTTGTCTTGGAACACACATGGATTCTGGAAATCATCAGGTTAGAATTCATCTGACTCGGTCTCTTCCCAGGAGCTGAGGATCCCAGTTACCTCTTCAATCATTTTTCTTTCTTTAAAATCTAATGACAGGGAAAATCTTTCACATAAGATCTCTTCTGAGAAGTTTGATAACAAAGGGTGGGTTGTTCCATTCAGGGCCTCATCTTCAGCATTTACCTGTTTCAGAGGTTCAGATGAATGTTTTCAGAGATTTACTTTAGAATCCAACACAACAGCTTTCCATCAGTGTGTGGGGTACTTAACTTGGGTTATAGTGTGATTTTATAGTAGTTTGAACAGTTTGGAACAATGCTTGGCAAAGGCACTAATTATAATTAGATGGCTTTTTCAGGCAATCATTGCACATAATTGTGCACAGAATGTTCAGCCCAACAGAGTCCTCATTTCAGACAGGACCTCTTCTGTAAGAGCCACATCCACATTTTCTGGGCTACAACTACAGCTACAAAGAGCAAGCAATACCCTGGGCCATGTACAGCATAAAAACAACCAGCAGAAAGTACTGTAAATCCAAGGTGAGAAAATACAGATCTAATTTTACCAAGACACGGAAGCCTTGTGTGGAGGTGTGGGTTTTTAAACAACCAATGATTAAGTTAAAATGCTTGTGCTACATGGTTTTGGGCAAAAGGAAGAAGGCAAAAATATAAGAGCACTAGGGCTTCAGTAGGTTCAAAGTTCTTAGATATTCCTTATGTCAGACTTTTTGTATCAACCTATGAACACAGCATTTCTTGCTTTGATTGCCTTAAATATAATAGAAAGAATAATTGCCACTTGAAGATTTCCAGTAACTCTCATTCCAGTGTAATTAGATGTAATGATTAGAATCTCTTCTAATGCATTGCAGTTCTTCCTTAGCACCAAGGAACAGTGATACAAGTTATTTGCATAATTATCTTCGGTTAAATGAGGAACACAGCTTAACACAAGAGTTGCCATTGCTTCCACTGGAGCGCCTCAAACCTCCTGCATAACACCACAGTGTTGTGCAATGACTTTGTAAAATGTTTGTGTCACTTCACTATCCATAGAATTTATTCTATTAAACAGTCTTTTCAACGAACTCATCCATAGGCTGGCTGCCCCCAGGTTCTTTGAGGGGAAGCATCTGCTTTACACCCCAAAGACAGTCATGCCTCAGCATTAACGACTTGTAGGCTGCCTGCCTCACACATCCAGTTTTAAGCACAAGCAGGACAGATTCAGCTTCTAAACATTTCCTGAATCAAGAGTGGATCTTTGCACTAAATGCATCATAAATATTTAATGTCTGTTAGCATTTGGAGTTAACAAGAATACTCCTATGAACCCCACTGAAAATTTTGTAATACAGTTCTCATTTATCAACATATATGAACATTTAGATTCCAATTTCCAGGATCACACTCTGAAATTCTCTAACAGCCACTTCCATGTTGGTTTAGCCTTTACAAACTAAAGATGTTGATGATTCTATTAGCTTCACCACCTTCTCCATTTTTTCTACATTGTGTAAGAGTAGTTGACGAAAGCCAGCAGGTTAGATAGCTAGAGAAATGCTCTGTCTAGCAAAGCATCACAAGACATTTATGGTTCAGGAAGGTTGCGATGAATAGATCGTATCACATCAACTCAAAAGAAACCTCTGCTGTCTTACATCACTCACTCACCTCATTATTCATGATGTAACTCTATTCCAGCTTGCTCTGCTTTTGAGAAGTTTCTTTGCAGCTTACCTTAGTCAGAAAATTTCATAAATCCTGACTGACCTTGCTCTTTAGTCATTATTTGCTCTTGTTTTAATTACAATAACTTATTCACTGTATTCCTGTACTTTATACAGATCTGCTATCTATTTACAATTTCTCAGATATTAGAAAGTATTCAGCAATTTTTGTGCAATCCCCATTTAACTGTATGTGCTCCTCAAAGCAGCTGGCTACCAATATGCACACAGTAAATCAAAAAGCAGATTTATTTTCAGAAAGACAACATAAACGAGCTAGTCAGCATGATACTAAGTTTTATATGAAAGTTTTAAAGATTTAACAGATACCCGATTGGAATCATTGCTCAGTCCCAATGTGCTTTTGGCAAACGTGGATAGCAGCCTGGAAAATTCAAGCCTGGTCCTTTATGTGGCTCCATCTGTGCCCTCAGCTCAGAGCACGAGGGAGACTGGGAAGCATTTGTGGATATACAAGCCTTTGCCACATGCACCCTTGTGCTTGCAGGGATGAGCTGGCTCTGCCACAGGACTGAGCTGGGAGCCACATGCGCATCCTGTGGGGACAGCTCACAGCCTGGCAGCAACTGCTCGTCTCCAGCTTCGGCCTGTCCAGGCTCAGCTCAGCTCCAGCTGTGGCCCAGCGGCGTTTGGGAAGCCTGGGCACAGGGGGCAGCTCACTCCTGCCTGCAAAGGACATCACACACATCTATTGCACAAAGGACAAGGATCAGGATTGCAGCTCACGATTCCGCGCAGCCATTCATTCCCGCCTGGTTGTACCCTGCAGATTTGAAAAGGCTGAAAGTTCATGAAGGAATAGAAATGTTTAAAGCTAAGGAGAAAGCCCAGAACAAGGATCCTGCCATCCCTTCCTTGTTTACACTTTGTCAGCTCCATTCAAACACGAGCTGTGGGACTCGACACAACTACTGCATGAAGTACGATAGGCTGAGCTCTCCAGATGAGACAAATGATCTAATTACTGCCAGGAGGAGGGGCAGCAGAACTCGCCGAGAATGACACAGCTTATTTTGGAAGAACAGTTTGGGTTTTCTCACTAAGTGTACAAAGGGTTAGACTGTTTTCTGAGAACATGGTGTGCCAGCATTCCTAGGACAAATGCAAGTATTGCCTGTGAGCACTCCCAACGGCATCTGTAGAACACCTTTTATTGACAGCGAAGCCAAACAAAACCCCACAGCAATCCTTTTTCCTAGCACTGAGTCACTAATTTGAACAGGAAACAAAGACATCCTTTCCAGTCATCACTGGGAATTCTCGTCACATCAGAACTATGAATCTGTGAGACTTGAACAAAACACTTCAGGAGAGTAACTTACATCAAGAAGTGGGTGTTTTTAATTTATGATCTGAACTTCCAGGAAAAAAAAGTCAGCATGCTTTGAGGCACCTTTTTCACAAACCTTTTAGTCCTTCCTCAAAACAACTTGTAACACTTGGAAAAAAGGACTTTTTTGCATGTCATCATGACAATCAAACCTATTTTCACAATTTGAGAAGGAGAAAAGTGAAGGAAATATCATAGTGTCTCACCTGTCCTAGCAAGAAAAAAAAAAAGTTGACAGCTGCATTATTTTGTTTCTCATTCCAAAATGGACAAAATTACTCAATGATGAGTATCTTTATGAGCTGTCTGTGCACTTGAAATTCTTCAAATTCTGACTGACTGACAGAAAATGCCCACCCAAGCTAGCATCACTGTATCGAAGCCTTAACCTTATGCCTCCTACTGGTCACTGTCACAGGAAGGATATTGGACCAGACAAACATTTAGATGACTCTGTTCATACCCAAAGCAAAACTGGCACCTCCTTTTCTTTCTCCCTTTACAAAAAGCATTAAGGAAAGGTAATCCTCCAGGTTTTGCTTATATTTACATATGCATAGTGAAAGAAATTTAACTAAGTCAGCTGAAGTATAAAAAGCAAGGAAGTCTGTTGTCTTTCATGTTACTGCAGCGTTTTTCAGCAAGAGATCAATATACCTCCTAACAAGAAAACACATAAGTACTATATCTGGTTTATTGTCTAAACCAGGACTTCTTGGTGGGCATGTAATTTTTACTGTATTTAAAAACACTGTATTTATGTTCTGACTGGTGCTAGCACTGTTCTGAGAGAAGCTGCTAACGAAGCTACCACTTAAGATCTGCAACAAAATCTCTAAGCCAAGCAACATTTCTTTTTTTGTTTGTTTGGGGTATTTTGTGGGTTTAGGGTGTTTTTTGGTATCATTAAATGTGATACTCCTTCCCATTCTCCCAAAGAAGCTTTCCTAGAACTGCTTCATGTGTGATGAAGTCATCAACCTTTGTATGAGATTATCTTTATTTGTATTTTAGTGCACTCATCAACTTGATTAAGGAATAGGGATCCAAATTCTATATAGGACATTACACTCACTGAAAATTACTGTATTTGTCTGCTGTAATCCAAGAAGATTTAAACACTGTATTCAGAGACAGCCAATGAGCAAATCTTTTTTCTCTACAGGCTCCTTATATCCATGCTGTGTGCAAAACAAGCATTACATTCTTTTCTTCAGACTTTGTCAATAGACCAGCCAACCTTGTCTTTTAGAGTTCACACTTCATAGTTCACTATTAAGTTCACACTTAATAATTTAAATCTGTTACATAAGAGACTGTTGTGTTTCCAAATACTCTCAGGAAAATCAGGCAGAAATTCTGCTCAGACATTTATTGCTCTAAAGTTTGCTGCTTTTAGTAAATCAGCAGTGAGCAGAGCAGGTAAGGGCTCCTTGCATAGTGATTTTCATCACCAAACTAATTCCACAAGTAGCTGTCCTTACATCTCTTGGATTCAGGAGTTGATACACAACATGGGTGTAAAAAACACCTACTTGCAAAAAAAATGACTGCCTTTTTTTTTTTTTTTTGGAGATATTTCTAAGAATTGCACTACCAGCTGCTGTTGCTTCAGGCTGCACAGAGGATTTGCACAATTTGCACATACGCTCTGCCAAGCAGCTGGGAAGCCACTGTAGGAATACTATTCTATCATATATTTGTAGGCAAGTAATTCTTAGAAAAGATACCCTCAGTTATGATTCATTCCTTCCTTAATAGGTACACCATTATTACAAATTACAGCTCTCACAATGTGTGAGACCCAGCTAGTGCACTATAATTACAAATGAAAGCTAATGATTCTTCTAATCTTTGGCTTTTTTGTATGGTATCATCCTATTTAAGATCATAAGAAAAGTAATAACATCATGAATAAGAGGCACAGCTACATCCATCATTTAAAGAGAGGCCTCTTCTCCTCTTCTGTCTTACTGAAGGCAAGAGACAGACAAAATAAAAGAAAAAACGAAGTCTCATTTAATATCTTAAGAAAGCCAAGAGCTGCCAAGCCTGTTCCCTGCCAGAATGGAGGGAACACTCTCAGGTAACAAAGCCCTAAGGCTTTGCTGAGATCCTCACTGCAGGGAGCCCAGAGCTGCAGAGAGCTGGGACTCACAGCAGGTGTGGGACCAGGGGCTGAGGGGCAGCACAAATGACATTACCCAGCCAAGGGGGACACACCCTCATCACTTGAATTTGGTCATAAACACCTTATGATGCTTAAAACTTTTAAGCCACTGATAAAATCAGCCCAAAATTACAGTTTCCAAAGCTCAACCCAAATAACAACCCAAAAGAGAGATTAAAATCCAAGCCTACCTTATGGGGAAGGACCCTTTTAAACACCCCTTTCCTTCAACTCCTGCCCCATGTCATCCTTTGTGTCTATCCCAGGATGAGATGAATCTCACATTCAGGCACAGCACTGACACCTCAAGAGCAACAAGTGCCAGTGCCTGACGATTTCAGTGTTCTTTAAATGCCTTTTGACACCATCCAGTGCAATCTCCTCTGTAATTTTTCCAGGCACTGAGGTTAGACTAAGAGGTCTATGATTTCCTAGGTCTTTCCTTACACTCTTCTTATAAATTAGAAAAGCACTGGCCATCTGTCAGCCAGCAGGAATCTCCACAAACTCCCAAGGCCTTTGGTAGATGGTGAAGAGGGGTCCTGCCATGACATCCACAGGTCCTGCAGTGCTCTGGGATGAGCTCCATCAGGCTCCACAGACTTGTGAATATTGAGCTGGTCCCTTACAATTTCAATGTCCACAGATAGAAAGGTTTGCACTCAAGATCCTCTGACTCAGGGGACCTGGCAGCCCAATCTTACCCACATTCCTAAAGACTGAGCCAAAACAAGAATTGAAAGCCTCTGCTTTTTCTTCAACTTCAGGTGTGTGTGGCTCTAGGTGTGACAGATGCCAGCCTGCTGGCTGTACCAACTGCCCACTCCTCACACATCTTTTTATACACATTGGAAATATGATGAAGTACAGCATTGTGAAAAGAAAGTCTGACAGACATCACACCTTTACTCATGCCATAATCATAGTCACAATGCAGGAAATTACTCACAGTCATGTAAAATAGCCCTACTAGGGATAAATGAAATGGTAATTTCATTTGATCAACTTTTATATCCTTTGTAAGAGTTACAATTTCAAGATCAATCAAGACCTGGTACATCCAGCAGGATATTTCAATGCACTTTTGATCCATGCTTTTCAAGTTTCCTGTTACTTTCACATTCAAAAGAGACCACCACAGTTCTGCAGACAATGAGATGTATCTTAAAAGACTTCAGCTTTGCTCCATGTATCTTTATGCTCACAAGCTGAAACTCTGCTAATTAAAAATTCTTTATTCAATCTGTGTAGCAAATGAGAAACCCAAAACCTCTCAAGATTTAGCTGTAATGTAGGACAAGCCAACATTTTCCAGCACTGACTGCCTCTTAAAACCACAAGTTCTTCTCCCTTCCTCCCACTGCCCTAACACAGATTCATCCCCTCATTTCTGTGGCGGGGAAACGTGGTGACACAGACCAAGACAAACTTGGGGTAGACTCCACTAGACAGCTTCAACCTGCATGGCAACTGCATTGACTGAAAATATTTCGTAAAATACAATCATGAGCTCAGCATAAACATTAAAAAAAGCCAAAGTCACATTGCCTGATTTGCCAGTGACAAATAAAATTTAAATAAATTTTATTTATTTTTTAAATAAATTTTATTTATTGGAATGAATCTTCACATGGAATATACCAAAAATTGAAATAGTCACATAGGGAATAATTGAAAATATTATTAAAATTGTTAAAATAATGGCAATAGATAATGTCCTCTGGGCCTAATCCCTTCAACCATTTAAATACTCACTTGATTGAAGCTTTTGGGACCAAGGAATTTAAAAGGATATTAAAAAATTGGTAAGAGAAACCTAGACAAGAATTTAGAGAATAAAATACCACCGTGAATAATGCATGGGAAGATTTGCTGCATTCAATGTTTATTTAGTATAATAGTACATACGAGTTTACAATCTCACTTCTCTGGCTGATTCATTTAGCTTCTCAGGTCTGACTAATCACCACTAAATCTCTTGGTACTGGATAAGGAAATCTCTGCTAAGTAGAACATTTGTTAACACTGTCCCCAATAAGCTGCAGCCATTACTGCTCACTCACATTAAGCTAAAGCCATTCCCTGGCAGATGTCCTAGTAAAATAGCCATCCCAACTCATTACATTTCCCATTAAAGGAATAAATAATATATTCACAATTGAAATCAGATCAAAATATTGAAAGATTCATAAAAATCCTCCCACCTCATTTGGGAAAGAGAAGATAGACATTATCATAAGCACTTTACTTATTACAAGACTTTTGCTAGCAGCACATCAGTGTCACAGTTGAATTATGATATTCCAGAAATGCCAGCCTTCATAACTACAAAAGTGACCACAATTTCAATAAACTGGAAGGACACATGAAGGGCTATCTCACACTAGCATGAAAGGAATATGGCATTAGCCTTCCATTTCTTCTCCACTCCTTCTGTGCCAGTAGCTGCCTGTTTGCATTTCAAGATCACTTAAAGTGAGGTTAGCAGCTTGTCTCTAGCAGTATTTTAGTGGCCTCCAATTCCATTTTACAGTCAGATCTCCAATCGTAAGATCTGATTTGGGTGGCAGCAGCCACACACAGTTCCTAAGACACGAGCAGGCACCTGGCACAGGCTGTCAGCCTGCAGCTGAACCAGCTGTGGCCCGGCCTCAGTGCAGAGCTCCCTCTCCCTCAGCAGCAAGCAGGATGCAGGAGCAAGCACCAGCACCCAGGGAGGGAGGCTGGAACACCTTGGCAGAGCATGGCCTGGTCAGAGCCACAGGGAAACAACGGCTTTGGACTGTGCTCCTCCAACATTCACAAAGCCTGTTTTCTGACACAAGTGCCATTGCACTGGGCACTCGGCGGCAATAATGAGGTTATAAAATTTTACACGTGACCATGAATTTTCAGTTGGATCTTTCCATTAGGATTAATTGTAAGCAGTGTAATAGTCGTAAGGCAGCCCCAGAGAGAAAATCATCTCTGTAATTAATTGTGCCATTTGACTAATAAAATAATGTATATTTCCATTAACAAAACTGAATGCAAACAGATTTGATTTCCGGCTTTCTTTGATGTAAACACAGCTTATTATCTTGATTAATCCTTCTCCAGGCTTTGTTTTCTGGAAGACCTTTATCTCAAAGCCACGCAGAAGCAGTATTTTCACCTTTATAGCCTCAGATAGGATGTAGGATCCAAGACCCGATCCAAGAACATATTCATGTTACTAATGCTAAAATCACCTTGGAAGTAGATCCCTGTTGGCCAAGGCCTGCGTTTGTGGCAAATGGCCTGGATGCTCTGATCCGCGCCTGATCCTGAGGGAAGCGCTCCCGCCACGGGGCAGCTCCGGGCACTCCGGGCTTCACCATTCCCTTCCGATCTCGAACACACCATTATCCTCACAGCCCTCTCCGAATTTCCCGAGCTACCTGCTGAAAGGTTTCCAAAGTGACATCTCTTCTGCGATTCCGAGTACTCTGCTCTCCCCTCAGGCGGCCCGGGCCCCGCGGCGCACGAGCCCTCACGGCGCCTGTGCCAAACCCCGCAGAAGGGCACAACCAGCCCTCAGCTGGTAACGGGGCTGAAATATTTCCCTCTGGCCACAGAGTCTATTTCAGCCCATGGAAATCAGTGCTCTTTAAAATTCTTCCAACTGAAAATCCAAAACAGACCTTTAATTAACTGTAGAAAGAGCCAATACTGTCCAAAAGGCAGTCTGATCATGGTCTCAGTCCTTTTGCCCTCACCACAGTAAAGTGCATATGAACACAAAAAACCTTTAAAGTACAGAAGATACCATTCAAAATCAGCAGGACAAAGCCTTCGTTGAAGTGCTATCCTAAATCAAATTTTGAATCAAATAGCAGACTGTTTAATTAAAGAACTTCATTTGCATTCCCACCTTTCACTGCATTTACAGCACATTGCTTAATTATATTTTCTAATCATGACAAGAGATGCAAAATCTCACTCACTACTTCTACTCCTTAATTTGCAGAAAATCTTTACAGTTTGCATAAATATTCACTGAAAAATAACTGAAATACTGGAGATTAAAGAATATCCTTTGTGTATTTTCTGAACACACACTTTTCAGCTTGGAATCTTTCTAAATTCCTTTCAGACTCATGAAAACAGAACACCATAGTGGGAAGTACAGTAGCACAGTTTAGGTGAGGAACAGATAATCCACATTATACATGGTAAATTTGGGATTACTGAAGTAAAGTTCACAAGTCTGCACCTGAAGTACCACTGTGTTGCAGAGGTTAACAGGCTGAATATATATTCTTTACCTTAAACAGTATTTAAAGATATTGCAAACTACTCATTAATCTAAAACAAATTTTGTTTCCAGCAACTTGCCTTAAAATCAGCCAGTGCTTGTTCAGCAGTAATGATGTTCTCCTTTTAGAAACTGCACAGAGCAGCAATTCCACCATTAAACTGAATCATAAATGAATTACCTCAAGTTTTCCTGCATAACTTTGCTTTGATTGTTATTGTAAAGTTTCTATCATCATTTAAATATGCAGTTTTAACAAATAAGTTTTCTGGTGTTCTGTTAATCTCCTTGCTCTTTTAAGTTTTTAAAGCCAGACTGAAGAAGCTGTGTGCATTTGCTGAGCAGAGGAGAATCTCTCTGCAGGTAGTTCTCCCCACCAAGGATGACTTCACATTGCTTCAGGCCAAAATGCCCTTTACATTACTTACTTTTATTTTGTGTGTATTCCTCCTCTTTATCCCTAGAGGTGACCCGAAGGACTTCACACAATCAAATGTATGGAAATCACAATCCATTTAATTCCTTCTTGAAATGTTTTCGACTGGTCCAGAGGAAAACAAGGGCACAAAGACCCAAGGGTCTGCACTTCCAGTGAAAGCCCTCCTAAAACGCTGTCTGCTCTTATCTGAGTAGCTTGGGGGTGGTTTCTCACTCACTGCACTACAGAGCAAATTCAGTTGAATACATCTATTGTGGAGGCTGCCTGCTCTCCACTGACTTGTCTCTGGGGCACCACCTTTTATTCTCATTAGTGAAGGGATGCCATTGGGAATTATTTTATCTCAGACATTACTCTTGAAAACTGTTTGTTTTGAGGGCATTTGGGTTAATATACATAACAAAAGCAGTAGACTGTCTTGGAAGAAGAAAAAAAAACTCGTGTAGTTTTATCAAACCCGACAAATAAGCATCTCTGAACCCTTTACTTCATTACAATTTCATATGCAAATAAAGATAGAAATCTAAAATTTATAATCCTTAGGCTTTTCTTCCATCTCATAACCAGGGGAGAGAATTAATTTAAGACCAATTAAGATTGTTGTCAATAAGATTTAAACCAACAATGAATGGAAATGCATTGTGAAAGTGTTGAATGAGAACATAATTTCCCAAACACAACTAGCAATCAGAATTTAAATATCTTTTCACCCACAGTCTTCAAAGCAGTTCATGAAGTATTATTTTGACCTTTGTGTTACAGATGAGGCAATTAAGGCAGAGGGTAAAAACCTCAGAAGCTTCTTGGAAGTTCTGCTTTGAAATTTTTATCAGGAAAAAAAAAATTGCATTTTTTCCAGCAAAAAGCTGAAATCAAAATCCTTTGCATTATAGAGGTGCAGACAAAATGGCCCAACAATTAGAATGTCACAGAATGAAAATGGAAATTACTATAGATATTTTAAGATTTGAACTACCTCCAGCTCAGCCTTTGACCAGAAACCTTGGTAAATGCATAGACCAAAATTGACTCTCATTGCTCATATATGAATTTGGATTGCTGTGTGTACAGCTTCCAGAGCATTCTATAGATGATTGATAACAATTCTTAAGCTATTATTTACAGCTTTACACAAATGTACAGAGTTGCAGTCATGCAGTGGTACAGAGTCTATAAAATTAATTCAACGCTATTCATGCAGTAGAGAGTAGAACCAGGGGACACTGAAGTTTCCTTGCATTTAAGGAATTCTCTGGAATTTAGCCTGTACTATTTTCAGGTTTTGCTTTCCTTGATGGATTCCTTTGTAGAATTCTTAAGGTAAACTTATTTGAGGAGAAAGGGTTAAAGACAGCCTAAATATTCTTTCACTGCAAGACTGGGTTAGATTTCATTTATTTAATCCTCATTCTTACCCTAGTTTTGCCACCTATGAGAAAATGAGTAGTTCACAAGAAGAAATCAGGAAGTCCCGTTCCCACAACCGTAATTTTTCATGGGGTAGGTCAACTATAAAAATATGTCAGATCCTAAAGAGTTATCAGTTACACCAATACAGATCCAATCTGAACTCCTGAATTTCACCTGACTGTCAGGAAAGGGAGCTCTCTTTTAACAGAGTCTTTAGCTCATGCATTTCTACAAGATCTGTGGAGAGTAGAATTGTTGCTTGAATTGAACTGAAAATTGAACTGACATCTAATTACAAAGCACTGTATCAAAACTGTCACATTGTTCTTGCACATCATTGAGTTACTTATGGCCTTCTAAAGAGCAAACTCTGTGCCAAAGCTCATTCCTGTGACAGGTGAAATCACAGGGGACAGAAAACACAATCCAGAGAACAGACATAACTACAGCTATAGCACAACTTTTTGCTTAGCTCAATGTTCAGCTCTTCAGTCAGATTCTAGGTTCCCAGATTATTGGAGAAAATTTAATTTGGGAATATAAAATCAATTTTTTTGAGCCAGATATGAAAAGCATACTGAGCTTTCATTGAAGATTCCCATTCCCTACCTTGTTGCAATGTCCATCAAAAATTCCTACAAATACAAATCTTAAAAATACTCTATCTAGTAAATGAGTAATTCAAAAAATCATTTATTCTAGAACATAACTGAAATGTAAACAATTAATTCAAAATGCCTTTAATTCCTTGAAAACATTTCATGAGAACATCTATTCATTTAAAACTTGACGCTAAGTAACCGTTTTCTGCCAAAATAAATGCCAAAGCTTCTACAAATTCATTCAAAATGCAAAATTCAGAATTTTACCATCTGTGTCCTGACAGACACTTTATTCACAAAGAATATGCATCACCGACTGGCGATACATAACCAGAGAAATCTTCGTTATTTAAGTTCGTTGTGTCCTACATTCAATACCAAATACAGATTTTATTTTTAATTACAGTTAACTAATTAGCAGTCTCTCAAGTTCTGTGAGATTAGCTATCTTTTTCCTTGTTCCTGCTAAAATTAACAGAAATTTGGTGTAAGTAAGAAGAGAAGCAGCATTAAAGAAATATTGCATTGCTGAAGGAGGAACAATCAGAATAATGGACACAGGCTCTGTTATTAATAGATAACAACACCAGATAGAACATGAGATAGAACTTACAGCCAGAGACTGTAATTACAGAAATACTGCTGGCACACTGAAAGTGTAGCAGCCGCCAGAGAGATTGCTTACCAAAGGTCCAAAATACAGAAGAAAATCCATTCCTGGATGCTTTCTCTCTCTCTCCTATCATATTACTGCATCTAATCTAGGATTCTTAGGAGATTAGAGTTTTCAGAGCTGTCTTCTGGGGTGGGTAAATGCAATAAATATCCTTCAGAGTACAACTTGGTATTTCTGTCACAGGATTTACTGCAGCTGGCTTTTCAGCCAAGGTATATTTTTCTGGTATTTTTTTGTTCTTGGCTCATCAACAATTAAAAGATTGAGGGTGGTTAAATAGAACAAAGGAAAAACAGCCAGAAAATTTGTATGATTTAATTAAAGAAAGAAATCAAAGGGATGATAGCCAACAAAGGAAGCTTAAATGAAAAATTTACTGCCTCTGGAAGCAACTCCCTGTGGAAGGTAATAAAATACCTGGCACTTGGGGTTCCTAGTGAAATGAATCATATCTTCACTACACAACTCTTCCACAAGCGTCTGAATAAAATCACTTCTTCCAACAGCTGCAACTGGATCTTGGTTTAGGATGAATAATATTTCTCTAATATTTATCTTATCTTTCTATTGATACATGAGACCTGTCTAGACTATGTCTGCCAAAATTCTGGCTTCAATTTCCTCTTGATTTTCTAAGTCACTGATTACAAGAAAACCCCCAGATTTTCATGTTCTCTGGGGTGGAGGCAGGCTGGGCTACTCTTGATAATCCTCACCCAGGAAGCATTTATAATTCCATTATATTCAATCATAGTTATCAATTATCTTAGATTAAAGAAAAAGGTAAATATGACTCAAATTAGGCCATGAAAGCAAAATTAAAAGTTTTTAAAAGAATAATGTTATACACATTAAAAATTGCATTTTTATGAATTTTTTCATTGATATCAAAAAGAAATCTGATCAAAACCACTTTTTTTTTTTTTCTTAAGGTTTCACATTTTATTAATTAATGCATAGGTACTGGGATTAACATTCCCATAAGTCAGGGAAGCTATTGGAGACAACTGAAGAGTTAACATGCTATAAAAAAGCTCTTAAGCAAAGCCAAAAGACAGAACCAAACTTGTTGACAAGAAACCAATATAACAAACATGAATAACTGAGAAAGGTTTTATTTCAGTTATTCTTGCCAAATGCCCTTTGCACATAAAATTGCAAGAGAATGCCTGAAAAAATCCATATTTCCTTGCCAAGTTCTTAACAAATCTTTGGTGAGAATAAAGCTTAGACTGCATTTCTTATATTAGAGAAACTGATTTTTAAAAAGTTTTTGCTACAGTATGAAAGTATCTTTTTATGTTCTTCCCTCCTGAGCTCTTGTGCATTTGTTTCTTATTTCTGTTTCTCCATTTAAAATGTTTTTCTAATTATTATCTCCATGCAGGGGTATACAGTGGACATATCATGTCAGCTGTTGCCAAGCCAAGCTTTCAGTAAACAATAAGAAAAACTATATGGACACTTGGGTAAGTGTGCAGGTGGGAGAACCCAAAATCACCTGCAGAGAAGTTTGTCTGTTAATTGGAAGTTCATTTAAAAATGGGAGGGCCCCCTATGTGGTACTGGTGCATTGCTTTTAGAAGCACGATACCATGCTTCTAAAATAAATGTATGTTTTTAAAAATTCAAGTCTTTACATGCACAGAATAATTCACACCACTTGCCCTGGACAAACACATAACCAATTACAGTGAAAGTACACAAGCTTTTCCAAAATTCTCCAATTCAAACAAAGGAAAAAGATCATATTTACCATAATGAAAACCAAGTCCCAACAGTAATACGTGGACCTGCATTACACACAGCTCATTGCATCCTCATCTCCTTGTGTCCCAGCCTAGGATTCAACAGTCCATGATGTCAGGGGGTGTGTGAACATCCAGTGTGTGACCAAAGTCACCCAAAGAAGACTTGATTCTTCACTGGTGATTTTTGATGAACATAAAAATGAGGAAGGGGGAAATTAGCTGCTTGACTAGTTCTAATTTAAAATTAGACACTGCACAAGGGTCTAAAAAGGGTTCATTAGAGCATTTGATTCATTGGCAACGTGCTTCCAGACATTTTTATACATTTTATGGTTATTTTAGAATCTTGGTACTTTACAACTTTCTGCTACAAAAGTTTCCCAATTAAAACAGAAAAAATTACAATTCACTCACAATATAACACTGTTTAACTGAATGTACAATGTAAATGTCATTGTTTCTTCCAAAATGGGTCTCTCTGGAATATACAACAGTTGCGATTTTTCAGGGGAGTAAGAAGAATATACACAACATGGTATTTGTAGCTAGTAAACGATAGGACTCTGGTTTACATACACAAACCGAGAAGGTTGCAGCAGAATTACGGGCAGTATTTTTAAAAGAATGCTCACCATTAGAACCTTCCTCTGACATTAAATATTTCTCCTAGTAAAGAGCTGTGGGGACTATTTTTCACAACCTGCATGGTTTGCATATTAATGTTCAGTCACCAGAAACGCAGACTGTGTCTCAGCAAGGAGGGAATTTGGGACTCAGGCACAGAATTTTCATGCCAGAGAAAAACACATTTTACATGGGGGATTGTGCTGACTCCCACCAAGAGCACCAAGGCAGCAGGTCCCATTGCATTCTGCAAGGGAGGACAGCAGCATCTGCCAGACTTCCAGAGGGAAGCGTTGCTCCTGGTGAGTATGGGATTTATCAGAGCAGCACCTGGCAGTTCAGAGAATTTTTCCGTACACCAAGAGTTTCAGCAGGGTGTGTGCAGGTGTGAGTGCAGCCCCCAGCGCTGTCCTGTGGAGGAAGGGCAGGCATCACAGAACGCAGAGCTCCTCTCCTGGCTGTCACTAAACTGGCATGACCGCACAGCCTCTCTGACAAGCGTCACTGAGGCTTTGGAAAGCGAAGCCAGTGAGACACGCTGCCTACCCTACACTTCGTTTAAACTCCTTGCAAAGGCACTTTCCTGTGACACTGTGCAGCCAACAGACCCATGATATTCATATTCTTAATGGCCCCATTAGGAATTCCAAATGCTCGAAATAAGCAAGTAAACGCCAAAGTCCTCATCCTCTTGCTGCAGTTTTTACAGCCTTGCCAGCTGAGTATCCTGCACTCTGTGGGGCTTGTTTTGTGAATTAATCAGACTCTGGATATTGTACAAAATGCAAATTCAGATGTCAAGAACTAGAAATTAATTAACAAGAGAGATTACAAAATTCTTAATAGAAAGAAAAGAAGAAAGGAAGAAACAGGGAGGCAGAGAACACAGTAACATGGTGAGCCCTTCTCTAGAGATAAGATAACCCAATTCAGAAAAAAGATTCTCAGCTCAGTTGCAACAGCTTTTTGTGTTGGTTAGGATTTTTTCACAGACAAAAAAGAATTTTTCTTTCCTGTGGCACTCCCATTTCATGTTGTGCTCATTGCCACCTTAACTGCTGTGTGGAGAGAATTGATTTTCACCTTGTGATCTGCTTTTCAAAGTATAACACAACCTCAGATCCCAAGCAAAGGCACCACGTGCATGTGAAAACAGAACTCAAGAGAAGAATACAGACCAGAATAAAGACAAGAGCAAAATAAAGAGGCTCTTGCATTATATCACTTGAGTAAGGGTATCCTCATAGTAATGTTAGATATTGAAAATTACAATAAAATGGACTGCTAATTTTAGCTTCCAGTTGCCTACCTCCTCACTACAATTCTGTCAAAAAACACAACAGAATTTCTTCACAGGACCTTGCTGAAAGGTTAACAGAGAAATAAAGTAACTGCCAGACAATGCAAAACTGTAGTGTACAGTAAAGCTAAGCATAAAAATTTTTCTTTTTAACAGCCAAAAACAGCAAGAAAGAGCTATAAAACTCTCAGTATAGTTTTTGCATTTTACAAGTGGAGTTCCACTGATGTTCTTCTTGTGCTTTTGTACCATGCTCACACCTTATCCAAAGCTTCCCAGAAGACAGGCTCAGGCCAGGTGTAACATTGTGATTTGTTTTAGTCCCATAAATTTTGTCCCAGCAACTTTATTAACTCTTTCTGAAATAGAAAAAACACTATAATTTCATTTCTAAATAAATTACAGCATTTAAGTAATTAAAAGATATTCAAGAAGGGAAGGTAAGCCAAAACTATATTAACAGCAGTAGCTAAATTAGACTTGACTTCATTTTTATTTCATTTTAAGCTCGGTGACCTATCAGATTTGTAAGATCTGGAATTCAATCAGCTGAACATAGGAAGGGTTAATGCTCTTTTCTTGTATTCCAGAGACTTATTAGCATGGATTTCTTGCTTTCTGTTTTCCTGCCCTTTCAAATAATACTTAGAAATTATAAGCCCAGGCTGACTGTCTGAAACAGATGGCAAAAGTCGGAGATTTTCTATTCTCTCAGGAAGACACAGGTGTGGCATCAAATGAGAAACTCCACCAAGAGAGAATATTCACTAAAAGGATTCATAAATATGTTATTAAAAAGACCAAGACATCATTGGCATAGCAATACTGCAGGTCATATGCAAATCTTTTCTTTAAAAATAGTACACACACAATTTCACATTGGTATCATAGAAAATGCTTGCTTTATCCTTCTAGGGAAAATCAGACTTGCACTAAACAGCTCTGCCTATGCCCAAGTATGCTTTGTGGCAATGCATTAAAATCTATTTAAATGGCAGTGTTACTTGATGTTTCAAATTTTATGAAGGAACACTTGGTTCTTCAGTTTTTCCTTTCTCCTTTTTCTCCCTATGCAGAGCAGGGAGGCGAATAACCCTGCTCTGGGGTGTCAATGTACTACCCTGCATCAGGGCAGTGCTCAGAGCAGAGGGCACGTTGTAGTTGTGCCGAATTTTAGCCATTACAAGTAGTTTTCTCTCAGTTTTAATGAGCAGATTCACATCCTCATACCATTAACCTGGTATAAAGGCCTGAACATAAGCAAACAAAGGATAAAGGCACAAAGTGCAATCAAAACTCAGCAGTTTCAAGAAGCCAGTCTGCCTTGTTTTCCATTGCAGTTTATTTTATTGCCTTGTGCACTAACACTAAACCTCAGCATCATTCAACTAAAAGGGTGAATCTGGGATCTGTTCTGTTCTCAGTGTCGTCCCAGTGCACTGCAATTACAGACACACCTGGTTTGAATAATTTCTCTACACTCCACTGTAAAAATTCAGTGCACAACAGACCAAAATTCCACCTCAGTCTGCACCATAAATAATGCATGTATAAGGCACTCAGATTTGTACAGGACTGTGGACTTCTCCCCTGTGTCCTCAGTTACCATATCCTTTGTGGAGCAAATTAAAAGAGAAAATCAGATTTGCTAAACTTTTTTCAGACATCGTGTGTAATAAGCATTTTTAAAAAGAGATTGATTTGGAGGCTGGCCAAACCTTATCCGTAGCTGAGATCAGCCTGGAATTGTCTTCTGGGAATATGATTGCCCTCACTGCTGCCATAAAGCAGCTCAGTCTATCACCTACCATCCCTTGATGGCACTAGCACCAGTTTTGCAGGTACTTCTGAAAAATAAAATGTGTTTTAATATTTCTCCACTACCTTCTCATTTTTGTGGAGTTCATTTTTCGGAACACATTTTACGCAGTGCTCATTTTGTGCCTCTCCTATGTGTGATTTTTATTTGCAGAACACTGTCTGCAAAATATATTCATATGTTAACATTGTAACACTCATGCAGACACAGAATACAACAAAGATTTTTAAATGCACCTACAGCAAACCCAACCTGAAGAGTTTGCCAAATGCTTCCAGATTGGCTATTCAGAAAGTCAGCCTGCACACTTACAAGTTTTGAAATCTTGAATGATGCTGAGAGAAACTCAGAAGATGAGTCTTATCATGTCACTACAATGACCTGAATATAAGGTTATTTCCTGCTGGGGCTACCAGCAAGTTCAATAACTGTCCTAATCTGCATATGCAGCTATTTCACCTGTAGCTTCTACCATGCTTAGGTCTATAAACCTTAGGGTGCTCATCACTACAAAAAATTACTTTCCAGTCGCCATGAAGTTCTTCAGCCCCTTCATAAGTATTTTCACGCTTCTGAGATGACAAAAATATATATCATACACACGCCATAACCTAGAAATTCCATCACAGGGTACTGGACCAAGACTAGAAGCTATTACCAGCAGAAATGGAAAAGTTTAGTCATGCCACTTTACCTCCCCTCTCACCTTACCTTTAAGAATCTGCTCCATGGTCGGGAAAACTTCCTCTTAACTCCTGGCATGTATACAAAGAATGTGGGAAGTAATGCCCAGAAATGGCAGCCTTGCAAATATTGCTTGGCTGAGCTTATGAATTTACTTCTTCCGGAGCACCCACTACTCTGCAAACCCAAACTCTCATGTCCTCTTGAAGAAGAGCACTAATAACAGCAACAAATCCCACCTTCCATATTTGAGAGGAAGGTTTCAAAGACCAGCAATTTCATAGTCACAGTAAATCCCTGATGATTTACATGGGAGCAGAAACACATCCATGCAAAGTGATTCTAGAGTTATACTTACACAAATATTTTCCATTTTAGTAGTTTTCATTAAAAGGGAAAATTGATGCCTCCGGGAGCAGATTTAGTCTAAACAGTGCTCCTTGCTGCACTGTGTAAACTAAAAGTCTATTAGTATTTTTATAAAACAATCACTTTCCAAACCTTATTGGGTTGCTCCTGGAGGCCAAAGAATAGGTACATTTCTTGTTTCCTCTTCATATGAGTACTAAAGCTCCTCTGGTTCAGATGCTCTGCATACATATTATTCCTAATCCTGGCAATGTTGCTTTGACTTTTCCAAGAACCAGGATAATGCAGCAAAATTATTCTTTTCAAAAGGAACAGAAACCATAGACTTGAGAAAATTTAGATTTAAAGTGCACATAAAAGTAACAAAGTCTTCCTAGAATAAAATCCCATCTTAAGAACAACCATCACAAGCATCACAAAGAAAGATGCAAGAAACAAAAAAACAGAGTAATGGAAAACATTTTTTAAATCCTTTCTTATATTCCCCTTTCGGTTGTTGCTTAGCTCATTATGAGTCTTTGTAAAACCAAAAATTCTCTGCCCAAAGGAGTGGGGCATTTAAAGCAATGTGAACCAACTTCTATTAAATATGTCACTTGGGAGAAAGTTGAGTGTATTTATTATATGGGTGCAAAAAATTCCATTTTTTTGTCTTACAGATTTACATCCTATGTTCAAGCAAAAAAAGAAATATTGTTTCTTTTTCTGTACTGTTATTCATTGCCTCCTTCACCATTGCTATCACTCTTTTTAATTACCAATTAGATGGATTTGTTCTGTTAATCTAAAGTTTAAAAAATTCAATGCTCTCCAGAATTTTCTCACATTTAATTATTTTTTACTACATTTAAATTTTTTAATTCTACTATAATTCCTTAAAGAGCCCCTTTTTCCTCTGAGGCAGTGAGAGAACAATTTGCAGTGCCTTATACAATAGCTCTTACTGGAGAAATACATCAGGGGCCAAATTCTTAGCGGTTGTGATTTCATGGATTAAAAATTACTGTTAGCATTTGGATTTCTAAAAGGTGGGACTGGGCACAGAAAGGTAAAAGAAAACTGACATTAGTATATAAACTGACATTTAGCTTGGGTGGAAGTTAATGAGCTCCATCCTGTCAAAGCCTGAAATTGTCTGTGAGCTTTCCTAGAAGATGCTTCAACAAATGAATATGAATAATTCTGCAGAAAAAAAAAAATGGAAATTAACTCCAACTGCTTCTAAGATGGGTGGTGGAGAGGATACAAATACATCGGGCCTGGCACATGTAAGCAAAGCAAGAGGTGTGGCTGTTACAGATGCCACAGCAGCCAATGAAATGGAAGACTGGAGCATCTCTTTGACATGTGTTCATTCAGATAGTAACACATCTATTTACAGTATAGGAAACGAGCCACAGCATCGAGAACAATGTCACAGACATTGTGACACATCTCTGCTTGAACACCTCCATCCAACTCACAGAGAACTGTGCTGCATGTGAAGTACCAGGTTTTCTACTATATTTGATCTTGGGTGACAAATGCATCTGCTGTAAAAATGCTTTCTGACAAATGGGGGGACAAGAGATACAATCTTTATAGTAATATCATTAAAGAGAATGATTGCAGCCCAAGTCCTCCTCCATCTCTTTAGCAACACTTCGAAGGAACTACGCAATTCTGAGAGTCTCATTATTCAGCATAGCAGTGTGGTGGAAAAGGTCTTTAATGCCCTAGAGAACTGAATGGCCTGGAATGCCCCAGTGAGAAGGCTGTTGATGCTTGAACTTTTGCACCCAAGTTTTTTTCACTCACTATTATTTGAAGCCTTGCAAAAGACTGATCTCATAAATACTGGTTTCTGTGCAATATTAATAAGATATTCTGTGTTCTGACAGGACTGTCAGTAGGGGATTGATAATTATGCCTTTGAAAGAGATTCCCAAAAATGAATGACAACACTCTTCAGTTTTGTATATAAATTTAGTGTTACATAAATTAAAATATAATCTTAGCAGTGACTTCAGCATGTCTACACAATACATGTATTTTAACCCCATGGAAGAACCACCCGGAGCAGAGTCGTATCTCACAGAGGATCTCCAGAGACGTTCATGGATTTCTATCACAGGCTGCCACAGAGCTGCTGTTAACCTAACCACTAGCAAAGGGAAGTTTCCCAGATGCAACATGTAAATAGCTCCTGCTGAGCCATCCAGTGCTGACACCTCTTTAGAAGTGACATTTCTAAAGCCCAGCTTCTCACTGAGCAGAAGCCTTCTGGTTGTAAAAGAACGGGAAGATGATTTTAGGAGAGGAGCAACACTTTGTGACAACCTTCTCAACCTCAAAAAAAGCACACGCTGGAAACTGACAGGTCCCTTTCGTTTTCCTTGGATGGAGAAGACACTCGTCTGATTCTATTCCCTTTTCAGTATTGTTGCTTTTAAAGTGACAAATGAATAAATAAACAACATCTGGGTTGCAGAGCAGCCATCTGGGAAAATCTTGGAAGTGAAGTGTAGAAGGGGCCCCAGAGAATGCTCAAGAGGTAAAGAATGGAAAATAACCTGCAGTTGCCCTCACCAGAACAAGGAGCTCCAGCTTCCCTCCCACGAGGATGGAGAGGAGCCCATCCCTCAGCTGGACTGACAGCCACCCTTCCCTGGTGCTGACAGAGAAACGTGGGCACAGCATGGACGTGTCTGCAGGAGTCTGACTGGTAAAAAACACAACGTTGTGCAGGCATCTGTCCACCTGCTAGACATTCTGTCCCTTATTTTGAATACACCTCTGCCTTAGATACACATTAAAGATATTTATACCACAGCTTTGAATAGCAATGCACTATGTGGTTTGTTAGACTCGAGGTGCAATTCCATGGTCAAATTGATTTAATGCTTACCTTTCCTTTTCCTTCCCAACCTACAAGGTTGCATTCTCTCCCGCTTGTGCTGGCACCAGCTCAGCTTGCTGGGCTTTGCAGCCATCTTAATCAGGAAGTTGATTAAACTGAATATGAATAATTCTTTGCTTTGGAGCCAGAGCAGTTTCCAGAGTATTCAGCCAGAGCTGAATACTTGGCTGCACAAAAACTAGTCCTAGGAGAAGGGAGAGGACTAGACTGTCGTGCAGGCTCACTGCACACTCCTCAGCAGCACTGCATGATGGATTGGCCAACTGCACTGGATATGGAGAGTAAAACCCCGCACATCCTCCCGCCCCCTCCCCATCGACAGCATCACAACAAGATAACCCAACACTTCTGTGAGTTCTGTAATCACTTGGAGATCACTGAAGGGGATCAGTGAGCATGCAGCCAAGAGTAATGTAATGACACCAAGAAAAAGACAGAAATCTTCAGGCAGAATTCCAGGAAAAACTGTCTTAGGTATGACTATGAAACCGACTCCTGGAGAAAACAGTGGGAATTCTCTATCACCACCTAATTAACAGAACAAAGCAACAGAAAAGATAGTTAGGAATAATGTTTCATGCAGAACAGAATAAATAATTGAATTCAATTCCTTCTTCCATCTGTGCTCAGGTGAGCTGGTAACCCCGGCTTTGAGGTATTTCTCACTATGCCTGGAAGGAGGGACATTTCTGGAATGCTCCTTCCAATTAACTGTAACTTTCCAGGAGCAGTGGAGGTAGCGGTGGGCAAGGTGCAGTGCTTCTGCCGAAGCCGGAGGGGTGAAGGCTGCTCAGAGCCAGCCAGGAACCTCTGCGGAGGGAGCAGCTGCGGCAGCCACGGCCCGGCTGCAGCACAGCACTGCCCCCTCGCACGGAACCGCACGGGGGAGCACGCCCTGGGGAGAAGGAGCTCTGCAAACCCCAGTATATCCATTGCGACTCTTTAAACACGACATGATAATGCAAGTGATAAACATTAGTGATCTGAGACATATGTGCACCTCTGACATAACTAGACAGAGAAATCCAAAAAGTCTCTTCCTCCCTAGTAGATGTCCTTGAAATTCAAATGTTTAAACCCATTCTAGTGGTTTACCTCATCAACCTTGTCTCACAGAGCAGAGAAATTCATTTTTCTAAGATTACTGATGTGCTGTAGAACACAAAATCTAAACGGGATACTGTCAAATTCATATGGTCAGAAAAATGGGGTAATCTTCATAGTCCTGAAGTCACTAAAAAAATATGATACTTTTATCTGTGGCCACATTGTATATACAGTTTATCAGTGCAATTACAGGGATAGGAGATTATATTTATCTTTGCTTTCCTCTGAAATGGAAAAAGAGTAAAGTATTTGTCTTCTGAAAGACTTGAATTGAAGACCTACCCGTTGTGATTGATAAACTACTTTTTTCTTTACTCTATCAAGAGAGGAACGGTAAACAAACAGCTACAAATTATATCATTAAACCATGCAAATCAAATGCACTTAATCCTATTTAGGTTTGGGGGCTTTTAATTTAGATAATTAAAATGCATATTTTCCTAGTGGTTACTAAAGTGGACAGCTGTTGCTTTCCCCATTATTCTGCTAAAACCAGTGTCTTACACTGTGTGCAAGTCAAGAACAAAAGTTTTCCCTGACCAGCCAGGCAGCAGCTGCAGCTGGACAGTACCAACTTTAACATTGCAAGCTCATTTTAGGCACCATTTCAAGAGCACTTCTCACTCCAGAAGTCATCTGCCAATGTAACCTACCCTCCTCTACAGCCAAACAGGCTGCATAATGTTCTCTTCTGTTAGAGGTCAGCATCAACCTTGCTGATAGGTGTTAGGGAGAGTGTTCATTGCACAGCAAAATATTTGATGTTAAGGTAGTGCACAGCTCTGAGTACACAGCCGTTCTCGTATGAGAAGAGTCTGTAGATTTGTGCTTGTATTTTTAAACATTACATTATCCGCGTATCTTCTTCTCATCTAAGTGGATATATTTGCAGAGAACTTACAGCGGAGAAACTACACCAGTGAGGCACTGAAATACCACATCTTTCTGATAACAAGAACAAAATCAAAGAACAGAAAGCTCAGAGGGAGATAAGAAAGACAAATTATTCATGGAGAATGATGGATGGAATTGTAATCTTCCTGTATCTTCACATAGTGGCATCATATAATACTGTCGTTTGTACTACCAAGTAGATCCAGGAGTATCTTTGGTTTATTCCATGAAGTATTAGTGGCAATTTTCAAATGAAGGTTGCTCACCAGCTCTTACAAATGTAATGCAATTTAATGCCAAAACAAGTACAGTTTCTGTGTGCTTAAACCAAGCAAAATCAACATTGAGGTTTTACAATTGACTTCACCAAATAACAAAGGCTCACAAACCTGTCAAGAAAAGAAAGTGAAAGATAAATTCTCCCAAGGACTTCTGTGAAAAGTAGTGGCAAATACTAGACGTCTTCTGGAAATATCTTTCTCCACTGCAAATATTTTAGTGGAGATACTGATGTCAGAAATTCTGGTACATGTGGGGCATTCTTTCCCACCAATCAAAGGTAATAGAGCAGGTGGTCAGTGGATCGGTCCCTTTCTCAAACTTTCAGGCATCTGCTCCTATTGATTACACATGCATTGCATGTATGTTTTTAGATATTGTTTCAACTCCTTTTAGTAATGGAAATTACATTCTTTATTTATGGCACAAATTTACAAAACATTTATCATTCAGAATCTTTTAGAAATGTTTTAAATAGCTTTATCAAAGAATTTCTTGCCTCATACAAAGACCTAAGATCCACAAGCGTCTTGCTATAAATACTTTTCACCTTCCCCAGCTTGCACTAGAAGAGTCATGGAGGCCTCTGTGGATTTTCTTCAGTGTGTAAAGATCCAAAGCCTTAGCAAGCAAAAAAAGCCCTTATTTACCATTGTTTCCTTCAAAACCAGTCATTTGAATGGCTTCCTTGCAATTAGGCACATTCTAGTTTTTGTCCAATTGCATTTAGGAGTCAACTGGAAAAGCCATGATATCTGCAGGGAACTTGTTATATTGAGAAGATATGAATTCCTTTATAAGCTGTTCATTTAAGAAGTTCTTGAAGCTGGCATTCCCCAGGGATTCTGAACTCAGTTCCAGAAACTCCCTCCAAGATGTCCTGTCAATGACCTTCTCCAGTATACCTGAAATTCATGACTGCATTCACAGGGTTCTGAGGGTCTGAGGTTCAGACTTAAAAGGTGACTCCTCCTTTGATGCCTGAGGTTAAACAGCTTGAGAAAAAACTTGAAAAGGTCTCCAGGTTCCAAGGCATTCTGAGTTCCACTTGTTTATAACAATTAAGTGACCAGATTTTCAAGTTTACCCGGTCAAATGGTGAGAAGGGGATAATGGAAATTGGATCAAAGCTTATGAGCTTACCCATGGAGTTTTAGGACAGGGTTGTGCAGGAAGAGCAGTGTAAATAGCACTGAGAATCTGTGAATTGGGAGACTGGGCACTTTGTGAAAAGTACATGCCGCAAGAGATTTGGAGCTTTCCTGTTATACATGGATTTGGTCATTATGAGACATTCTAGAGATGTTTTTTAGCTTGGCAATGTGAAACTTGCATAAAAACATATCAGGCACTGAGAATTTAGGAAATACCTGTGGCATATAAGTTTCCACCGTGTTTCAGATCACTTCAACTCAGGATTGTTGCAAAACTTGAAATCTAGCTAATGGCAAACAAGATTTATGCAGAAAGAGATTGTTCCACTTTCTTGGAATGCTTTTTGTGGTGGTGGCAGTGCAGAGGTATGTTCATGGCATCACTTTTAAGTGTCTGAAGTTGACACTTCTGAGGAAGTTTGCTTCTACGCAAGTACATTAGTCATCTCTTGGATATTCCGGACTTGCTTGTCCCTTGAGCGCTCTTGAGGGAAATATGACTGATGGCAATAAAACTACTGGCAGGAATGTGTTATTGCCAGCAGACAATAACAGAGTTACCTATCTCCCCACAGGCATTTCCAATATATCTCAAGATGTGTTATGAGCAACTGATTTCTCTGGAGGAGCCTAAATTATTTCTGTGCTCCTGGCAGATGTTCTGCCATACTTAGAAAACTCACTTTGACACACACGCTGATGGACATCACTTTATAGTCACAGAATGGTGGTCAGAAGGGACCTCTGGAGATCTTCCCCTACTAACACGCTGCGCAAAGCAGGATTAAGCAAAGCAGTTGCCCAGGACATTGTCCAGCCTGTGGCAGGGGTCACCTGCTCCTTGATCTCAGGTTTTAGCTCGTTGCTCTGCTTCTCCAGACAGAATCTCTGTCTAGAAATATTTACGGTGAGACAGCTTCACAATTTCCCATTGTTGGTCCAGCATCAGGTTGTGTATTTGCCCAATATAGAACAAGTGTGAAGAAAGCCCTGGATATGCAGAGGTGGAGAATGTGAAAAAATATTAAAGCTTTAATAAGTGAGCCATTTTGGAGCCTGTCCTGACAATATGCAGTTGAAGATGCCCAGTGGGATCACCTCCAAAGAACTGATTTTATTGATCACTGGAGGGCTAATCAGAACACCATAAAACCTCTTCCTCTTCTACAGGAATTATGTGCCCTTCAGGCAGGGTTATCTACACACCACTGGTTTTACACTCCTCACTCAAGCTGACTGCATCAATTCCCACTGAACAAATTTCTGGCATATCACTCACTCTTCCTCTGACCTGATACTTGGAGATTTCACAGTTTCAATAGAGAAACTAATTTATGGATTTAAGATTGGAACAGGAGACCGCATATTAGCCCACACCCAGAAGCAGAATCGACGTGCATTAATGACACTGTGATGCCTGGGATTTTGTCTCCAGCAACAAATGCCTAAGGAATTCTATGGGAACAAGGCACACACCTTGTGATACTTATCTCAGCCCTCAGTGATCTGCAGCTCAGGCAGTTTCCAGGCCAGAGGTGGTATCTTTGGTTTGAGCAGCTGCAGATGAACTCTATTTCCCCGTAATTTTTCTTCATTCATTGATTACTCTTAACAGTTCCTATATAACTTCAAGATAGCTGCCAAAGGTACTCAGACTATTCCATGAACTACCTAAGTATCCTCTGGGATACTTACTTATCCTCTGGGATGGATACTCTGATTTAAATGTTAGTAAATGAAGCACAATCATGAAGAGAGCTTGAATTTCAGAACTATGATCAGCTGAAAATCCTACTGTTCACAAACCAAAGAAAATAAAACTCGAAAAAAAACCCCAAGCCATAACCAACACAGAGTGGCCAGAATTCAGGTTTCAGGTTCCTTCACTGTGTGCTGAGGCTGACAGAGAGTTAGATGCTGCTCAAAGTTAATCACCAGCTAATCAAGCCTGTTCATTTAACTCACAGGTATAATTTAAAAGCAAGCACAACCCTTGCTAGTGGGACACTTCTGGATCCTTGGTGGATGTTGCCCATATTTCTATAGTCATGCCCTTATAAGAGGGGTTCTGTACCTAAAGTCTTGTTGAATATGTCTCACATTGGCATTTAATTGTATTTGAGCTCTTGAAATTAATATGTCTTATTTACAGTTAAAGTGCTGACAGCCTTCATAAACAGTGTATTAATGTTAATTTCTAAACTTATTTCTAGATTAGTTAAGCTGCATCAACAAATTTGACACTAATGGTAGCAGATCTATGAAATACATGTGTTGAATATTTTATAATGTTGATATAATATCTGGAAATTAAAGAAAATTAGTTAAACTGTGACTGCGTACAGAATTAGGCCATATTCTGTATATTTTTAACTCATTTTCCACTAATTAGAACAGAGGATATGCTTAGTTAGGCATATAATTAAGCAATAAAATCCTAGTGATTCAGTAAATAGTACTGGTACTTTGCTAATTAACAACTTCATGAAATCTAATAGCAGCTCTCATCATTTGAATCAATGAAGTATTGATCTTACAACAATATGGACATATCTGAAGAACTAACTGTCACCAACTGCACTCATACAACCTCATTTAAAATAGAATCTAACAATTGTTTTTCTGTGAAAGAAAATCTTTTATGTATGGCATTTTCAACTATGTATAGCAGTGTATAATTCTGTCACAATACAGTTAAGTTACTCAAAAGTGGCATAGAAACAGACAACCTGCAAAAGCAAAAAGAAAGAAGAATAAATGTATTCTTGTTGAAATCCTACCTTTCAAAGAGTACATAGATTTAAAAGGCCTATTACATCAACCAGATTCTCACCAGATTACATAATATGCAGAATTAAGTAGAGTGAGTATGGGTACTTACTTTTTTTATGGAACTAGACTATCTTTTAGTACTGTGCAGAACTGAGTTTCCTGGTGGCTGTATATTTATAAAAGCTGTCCATGAAAATGCCCATTAAATGGGAATACTCAGCAAATCTCTCCCTCACTGCTAACACAGATCCAAACTTCTCCTGACCCTCAGGACAATGGACAGTGAGCTGGACAAGTTTTCCTGACAGCAAGACCAAAATTAACAATTACAGTACACTTTATAATTATTCTAGTAGCAGAAATAAATACAGGTCAGATGTCTCTCAGGATGAGATTGATGCATTTGCTTTTGAACAATAATTTAGTTTCAGGTAATGAAGCCAGTAATATTTAAACAGTGCCTTCTTTGCTACATTAAGTGATGCAAAAGACTAATGCATGATTTGTTTTTTAAAATTACAGTGGTTCCAGAATTTTTCATTAGTGAGTAATTCATTGGACAATGCCAGATTTAGATATCCAGCAAAGATTTCTTCTTATAAAGAATTACACACTCCTAAACCCTGAACAGAGTAGGCCAAAGTTGACTTAATTTTGACTTAATTAATTTTTTGCTTCAGTTTCAAAGTCATTGGTCATTACATATTAATCTGCACCCAGAGGAACCAAAGTGCATGGCCTTAGGCATTGAAGCAGAAGAAAAGTTCCTTGTGATTTTTCTCAAGGCCTGAGCAGTCTCCAGGGGCTGGTAGGGAAGTAAAGAAAGTCTCTATTGTCCTCTCCTGCCAGCCTTGGCAATGGAAACCCCACTGTGTCCAACACGAAATCATGGCTTTGCCACAACACACAGCTTTGGAATTCTCAGTGATGCTGATGCCTTGTGCAAGTGTTTCTGGAAGAGCCACGTTCAGGGGTGGAAAACCCAAATTACTCATTCGGGGAAAAGCACCAGAGAACAACAGTCCTGAACTGCAGTACATTCCCTTTGCTCCTTCATGGATACCTTAAGGTAAACAGAGAGCAGAGCCAGTTTTGGGATTTGTGCTTGCAGTAAAACACAAACCCAGATGAACTGCACTTGCTTTTTTAGGGGAAAGATTATTACATGTACAAAGTGTCTGAGACTACTGGAGCTGTAAGACTGGGGGTGATGCCCAGTTCATAAAGCTCACAGAAGGACTGGACTACAAACAGGAATTTCCCCATTAATGAATGAAAGATCACCTTATGAACAAAACAAAAGAGTAGTCTTCTCTTAATATGCATAGCGGCATCATGGTATAAATTTCCTACACCCAGAGAGAGATGTAATTCACGCTGCCACTCCATAACCAGATCAAAGCCCACTACAACCAGCCACATGCACAATGATGAAGAAAACAGCCCAGTAAAGATGGTGAGCTGAATTACAAAGCACTGTATTCCTGCGCTGAATGGAAGGTGACATGCTAAAAATTAAAAGGGAATTCAGCTGCCATGGCCCATTTATTCCTCCATGCTTCTGAGACTGCAAACTAGCTGGCTGTTTACAGCATCCACCCACTTAGTCATAGAGCACAAACAAATAAGAGCCAGCATAATCCTAACTGAGGAGCAGACCAGCAACTGGAAGATTAAACGCTGCACAGCTTGTTACTGGTTGTGTAAATAACCCACTCCTTCAAATCATTGTTTAAGAGGCATTTTAAAGACCTTCAGGATAATTACTGTATTTGATTCCAGAATCAACATAGCCTGTTCCTAATGAATTACTTGTATTAGGAGTTAGATCCTGCATACTTAGACTGGTGCAAAAGAAAATAAGTTATAATGCATCTAAAGATTATAAGGGAAAAACAGTTTGGTGGCCATGTGTTGAGCCTCAGACTGTGAAAACCCCAGCAATGATGCTACAAATTTTACATTGGTTAAATTACCCAAAGAGAGAAGCATCATAAAGTTATGTTTTTTCTTTCTTCTCCCTAAATCTGAATGAAATCCTAAAAATAGCAAAAGATGTTTCAGGAAATTTTTTAAAGATGACTATTGCAGCCCTGTTAAAGGGAACGTGTAGCTCTGGCCAAGGTCTGTTAATTCTAAGGCCACATCTGAAAATCAGGAAGACCTGGAACAAAAGCAACCATAATTATATTAAAAGTGCCTCATTAATGTAGTGTTAAGCATCAGAATATTGTAAGGAGGAGAGGGTACAAGAATTAAGAGTTTTAGTATAAAAATAAATTCTCTGTCATCCTTCTTTTTCTAAGGCTTCCATTCATAATTGAGCCTGCTAAATGTGGCCTTTGTTAGATGAAAATTTGGCCAGGCTGTTAGCAGTCTTTTATCTGATGGCTTAATGCAGTAAAGCTTGGATTCTAAAAATGAACACTGCAAAGGAAAATTAAGTTGAAAGAATTTACTAATGATCATATTACTTTTTTTGGTAAGTACTTTTTAAAGGAGTTCAATCAGTGCTACTGTTTCTTTTGGTTTTACTAGAATTCATATATTTATATATTACATATAAATGCACAATAATGGGATTTTCATGTACAGAGTATATTAAATTTATCACTGGTACACAATGAAATTTATCCATTGTGCTGCAACATGTGACTGATTTTCTAATGACTGGCATAAGAGAAAGGTAAAAGGATAGTATATTCCCCCTCAGCAATCTTTTTTATGTGTTGTAGACACATTTATAGTAAGTTACTGTAAAGGTGTTAACACCTTTCTAAAGGTGAAAAATACAAGTATTGTGCATGATAAGGGTTACTTATTTTTCTATACTGATACACCCATGAGAGGGAAATATTTGCAGAATGGTTTGGAGGACTGCAAGAAGGAATTGGTCCTGCCTGACACACCAAATCTGTTTCTTCTCCCAAGTAGGGTCCAAGGAACATTTCTGGGTAACCCTCTATTTTTTCCTTGCTATGCCACAAGTGCTCTAAGCAGAGCAAAGGTAACAGGGCTCCTCTTTAAGACAACCCACTTAGCGACTGGTGTGAGCTGTATCCTCCCATTCAGTGTCCTGCTACTTTTAAATTGTAAATCAAAAAATTGTCCACAACAGACATCCACTACAAAATCTGACAGTCAAAGCTGTGATTTAGACACCAAACCCGACAAACTTCCAAAATGGTTAGACAGAATTACACCGTGCAATGGGGGACAACATAGTCTCTGCACGTCTCAGGACTGAAAGTGTTTATTCTTCAAGAGAAGAATGTCAAATAAGGGATTTCCCACCTCAGTGTTAGAAATATGCGACTGATCCTTGTGGAACCCAGTTGCTATTTCAAGGTTATAAGAAATATGTTGGTGACTTGAGACTTTTTCTCCTGAGTTGCGTTCTTGTGCTCCAAGTTTTGAGCCGTTTTCTCTATGCCCAATGTTTGCAGGTAAATCCTTTCATCAATGCAAGATCACAATGACCCTAAAACTTTCCATGTCCTACATACCTTTACACATTCCTAACTTTCTTGTTCAGCTCAGCTTGTTTCTGTTTCATCTTCACCACCAGAGAAAGATGAGGACAGAAATCACAGTGAGGTGGAGGAACAGAACCTTGGTATCAATTTTCAGGAGTTTAGCCCTGCCAGGTACCAAACACTCAGGAGCTGCTCCATGTCTTGCAGAGACACAGCTTTGAGCCCTTTGACTCTGCCCATACATCGTTATTTTTGGACTTGTTCCTCCCTGGCTGCAGCAGTGTCATGACAATGCAATCTCTAAAGGCTCTCTCTCTTCAGTCACTACCCTGACACAATGGCACTTGCAAGAGGAGAAGCATTTTTAATCACCTTTTGATTCTGAGCTTTTTCATTGCTAATGATATTGCCTATTTCTGTGTGACCAGGAGAAAAAAAAAATTATATATACGCATATATACCAACAATCACGGAAAACTGCCCATACAGCAAGTCACGTTTCTTAGACAAGAATATTAATTGTCTAATTTTCAGCTTTATCAAAACTCTAAATTACAAATACAGTGAGTTCAGTGATTTTCAAGACAATTTTCTTCCCCACAGAGGGGTGGTTTTCTTTCAACAAACCAGGAACATTGATGTATTACACAAACAAATCTAATGATTGGTATCTTCCTATTGTCACCTAGCGTTGGAGGTCTGTAGTTTACTCCTTCCTATTTGAATAGTGATTAACATAATAATTCGACTTTTACATAAGGCGGTGATCTTCCCAAAGGAACTGCAGATATTCTGTTGAATATAAGCTATTCAATTCTTCTTTAAACAAAGGGCAGAGTTTGCAATTAGCTGTAATAGACCAGCTGATTTGTTAGGCAATTTAGAAGAGCATCTAGTTGTTCAAGATCTTCTTAATATCCCTTCTCCAGACAAGTTCTTGGGTACAAAAGGCTAATTTTTCCCACTTCATCGTCTGCTCTATTAAAAGATTTCATTTCTGCATACATTTTTTCTTTCTGTACTCTTAAATAAACAAAACAAAAAAAAGTCTAGTGCCATCAATAAACGAAAGCATAACCTGAAAATCAGACTCTTCAAAGCAGATTTTCTATGCACTTACTTCATGTGATTGCTCAGTGTTTAAAAAGACTTTTAAAAAATGCATGAAGATGCAAGGAATTGTAAGAAAGGATTAACAGCACCAAGACAGATTGCAGCAGAGCAACGTGACTGCCTCCCTGCACAGCTCTCGACAAAGAGAGGTTTTGGATAGCTCTCTGAAGAGTTCTGGAAATCCAGGATACCAGAGAGGTTATGAAAATCCTCCCAAGATAGGTTTTAGGGGATAAGGTCAGACACCATCTCCCCAAAGTCTCATCATTTGCAGTGATGTAATCTTTATGGAGGATTTGGAACCATACTCATCTGTCTTGCTTGACAGACAGGGTGGATGCTGGACACCTAAAACAAAAGCATTGGGAAGAAAGTTTTCAAGGATTTATCACCAGTGCAGCTTTGAAGACTTGGTAAATTCAAAGACCACTATGTGGCTCTTCCTAGCAAATAATCAATACCTAGTATCACTCTCTGGCCTCTTGTTTAAGATTTTTCACAATTAATTGATGTTTCAAACTCAAAGAAGTCTTGATGTTTCAAGACTTAAAGAAGAAAAACCGGTATCCCTGGAATAAAACGCACGGAAAATCCATGAACTGCAAAGCAGAAAAGGAACACGGACTCACACTCTGGGAAGCGTGTGAATTGGAAGAACTTCTCCTTTGAGAGACAGTGAATTTAGAGCTTTATCACTAAATTTCTTGACTGCCTTAGGAAATACTGGTTATCTCTATCAATGTAGCTCATCAGTATTCTACATGGCACAGTATGGACTTCAGAATAAATCATACTTCTAATAAAAATCACTGGTGTCCCAACGAGGTCAATAGCAAAGAATTCTTAGGTCTTCTTTCACTTTTTCACTGTCCACATTAGTGAAAATAATTTATTGGCTGGCAAATACTTTGGGTTTGTCCAAATGAACGGCCTAGATAAGGGAACTCAATTAATTTTCTTTGTACTTTAAGATATGCATGAAGATATGGCTACACCATTTTGAAATATTCACTGGGATAATGTAAGAAATAGAAACCAATACAACCTTAGTGGGAAACTTTAGTTGTTGTCCTTTTCCAGGGCAACACCAAAAAGCACAGGAAAATGGCAGAACAAAATTCAGCAAAGCTATCAAGCTCGGCTGAATTTGTACTGCAGCTAATAACACTTTCCTAGCTTACTTTCAAGTTATAAGGAGTTACCTTGAACATTTGGTCAAAGGAGTACTTGGGAGGACAACTTCGGTGGGAATTAATTAATCTGAATCTTGCTCCTGGGTAGCTATTAATTACTTATGGTAATTAGAGAGAAAAGCTTGAATGGCTGCTGCAGTTGCCCTGTGATGGTTCAAAATATATCTGACTACGTCATTCCAGTGTTAGTAACTGTTTCTCTCTTTCCCAGCCTGATGGAATCACAGCAAAAGAAGCCAAAGGTGAAGGACGGGATACCACAGGGGCAAGGAGACAAAAAATTGGAAAATCTGGCAGATGAAGGAGGGGTTAAAGATTTGCAGAGACTCATATTTAGTCTGTTGGTGTTGTTGTAGATCTTAATGTGAGCAAACAGAAGACATAGATAATTTAAGTGACTTCTAAAAAGATGGAATTAACTTTCCAGGCTCACTTTGGATGGGGTGGATTCAGCATGGAACCTCATCAAGGCTGGTGGCAGCATCATATCCCCTGGAATAAAACACCTCACCATAGGGCATAACAAGTGTTCTTGCAGCAGAAAACAAGCACCATCTATAAAATGTTTTATCAGCCGACAGGTTATCCTTGCATGGAAACCAAAATAAAACCAATTATAGGATAGCCTAAAGAAACATGGTTGATATTGTTGGAAACAGAAAGGAGGTTAAGTGAGATTGGAAAAACCTGCAGTTCACCCAAGGAAATCATGTCAAATGCAAAACTCAGTAGAAGAAATGCAGAGAAAGCTGTACCAGTGAAAGAAATGCAAAAGCATAAAAAGACAGCAAATTAGGTACAATATCCTGTTGTGCAGAAATGGAAAATACTAGGAAAATTTAGGGCCACAGAGTGGGATATCAGTCACAGTTCCCTCTCTCTCCAGCCTGCTATAAGCCCTCAGTTTCATTATCATCATTACTATCTTTCATTACCACAGAAGTGGAGAAAGATTGTAACTAAATTGAAAGTAGTGCTGGTGGGCTAAAAGACTTATCTACTTGAAAGTTAACATCAAAGAGAACAAAAAGTTTACTTTGAAGCACAAAGCAAAAGGGATCAGTTAAAGCATGGAAAGTCCAGGGTGACTAAAATGGAATTTCCTGCCTTCACTGTGTCTACTCTCCTCAAGAATTTGTAGAAACTTTTATCTGGGATACCTCAGATCTTCACTACTCTCTTGATGGACAGGAGGGACTCAGACATGCTTCACTGAGTGGGCTGTGCCAAGCTTCACAACAATGTGGTCCTGGACAGAAGGCAGAAGTGCTGCTGGGCAGCATTCGTGGAAAAAACCACCTCATACGAGGGTGAGAATAGCACTGTATTTTCCCGGGAGGTATAGGCCATTTGGAAGGTGTACAAAGCACTGACTGGTGTTTTTGTACCTGTTCCTCTTCATTGCTCCACAAAGTCAAACAGATGGTATTTAAATTGATTTTTTCTTTCAACATGAATAAAGAGGATCAGTCATTTTCTGGTTAATGTTCAGGGACTATGTTTTAAAGGGATTAGTTTAAATTTGAGGTAGCTTTCACTTGAAACTAAATCCCATCTCTATGTATGATTAAGCTATTTAATAACTTCTGCACAGGACCCAGCTTCCTTTGCTTTGTTCTAAAATACCTCCAGCTCTATACTTATTTACAAAAATTGGTTCAACTTCCTGCCCTGTGATATATTATGCTCACATTTTCATTAAAAATCAAATTAAATTTTAATGTCTAAAATATTTGTGTTGTGTTGCATCTCATTAATCTTAAAAATCCTATGCCCATCAGTGTATCTTTGGAATTCCTTCTCTTAAAACTCAGCTCCAGTGAGCTGGGGAATCTGAAGCTGTAGTAATTTCCTAAGAGCTCAGTCTTCAGGGTCTTCAACTGGGATGAAGCTGTGAGTTTTGTTAATTCTCTTTTACACCAGAGCCTTCTGACTAGCAAGAGCTGTCACTAAATTATCCCAGATGTGGAGCAGCGATTCTCTTGAAGAAGTTCCAGGCCAAATGTGGCTCTCCTGCCTTGTTAGCAGTTTTGTGGTACACCTTTCCACCCATGAATCCACAAGGACTGATTAGCAAAGAGAAAGAAGATCCACAAGGACAAAACAGCTGTTGTTTTCAGAGCGCAAAGGATAAGAAAGAGACATACCTCCTCCCCTGTGGGCTCCAGGAAAACACAACACACACTAATGGAGTTGGCAGCAACTGGATTACAGGTAAGACTTCACAGGTTAAAAAAAACCTGTAACAACCACATCTTTAATGTGAGATAGGAAGTAACCAGCTTTTTATCCTTTCTTCTGGGACTAGCCATGAGCAAGCTTTCTTCACTGTGAAACTAAATGGGTTTCTGTGAGAAATTAATCATTATTTTAATGGACAGGAAAATAATTATTCCTCATTTATTCCAAATTAGAGGCCTGGAGGTATTTTCTGGAATTTAAAAAACACCTCCTAACCTTCCACAACCAATCCAGTTGATCCTGATCCTGAAAACAACTCCTTGCCTTTGGCAATTGATTTTAAATAGACTGACAATGTCCCTCTTGTTTATGCCAAAGTAATTAGCATTTGTTTTCATGATGCAGTTAGAGCAGCACAACATCCCTTCTATCACTCCACTATTGGCACTGCTTTTTGAAAGATCAGAAGCAGCTGAATGTGGAAAAAGCCTCCAGAGATGTGAAAGTGGCTACACTGACTTTTATTCCAGGGTCCACAGTCAAAGTGAATCAAGTGTCTGAGATCTGCACAGCTCCCTGTGTCAGGTTGATGAATGGGAGAGGTTCTCCTGCATATGCAGTTGTCCAAAATCTCCTTCTCTTTCCTTGGAGTGCTTTACATTGTTTTGACATAACACCCACAGTAAAAACAGGAGCTGGTGATTCACATTGCAACATGAAAATAAACCACCTGATAAAGTGTCACTTGCCATACAGTCCCCAGCTGGCTGCCTTCCCACTTGCACACCTTGGTGACACGTCCCCAGAGCTGGCCAGGAGGTCAGGGGAAGGTGGACAAGTCATCAGAATTCCTGATGTGCTCCATCTAGACCATGACAATCTGGGTATTTCATGCACACTTGGTGCCCAAGGCAAAGGGTGGACTTTACCCTCCCGTTCACTCCTACTTTCTATCCGTTGTTGTGGTAAGCAGAGATGCCCCCATCCAGAGAAGGCACTCAAACAGACAGACAGCAGCACTTGGCAGTAAAATGGAGCATTTTTAGCTGAAGAGTTAGAGAAGCACAGAACATCAGTACACTTCTAACTCTATGCATTAAAGACAGTCATATAGACATTTTAACATTATCTCTCTTCCCTCCCCAAAACGGGAAATCCCATTAACAGCATAATTAGCTCTCCTTTAAGTAGCTAATTATACCTAACTCAGCCATAATGTCTAATTACTGGTTTATTCACTCTGAGTGGTTTATAACATGAGAAATTACTGAGATGAAATTAGATCAAAGGGTAACATAAAAGTATTTGCATTTCAAACTGCCTTTGAAAGCAGAGGTGGAGCTGGAAGGGGGCTGAGGTGATGGAAGAGAAACTGCAGCTTGAATTTCCACCAGTAGTCAACATCTGTTCCCTTCAGAGACTTCCTTCATCCCTGTCCATGTGGGGATGTGTGCTCCACACCACAGAGAAACAGGCCAGACCAAAGCTGTGAGAGCATTTCCTACAGCTTCATCATGGGCCAAGAGATGGATGTAATTATTCTCACTGCCTTTAGAAGATCATGGGAGGAAACCTGAAGCAAAAAGCTGCAGGAGAACCATAGGCAGCTACACTAAGCCAATTCTGCAGATTCTAAGGGTGTCTGTGGCGTTACGATAATAAAAATACAATTACTTCAAATGTCTGTACAATGGATGAGGAACAGGACTTACCTCATCATCTCACAGCAAAATAATGTGGGAGGTTTTACTATTATTTAAAATTTTCCCTATAAATTTAAAATGGAACAATTAACACTCCCAGAAATTTAATATATTTCTCTGTATTGGAACTGAAGTTGAGATAAAGGTGGAAATGGTGTTATGCAAGGAGATGGGTGGGATGGAGGGGTTTTACTAGATGCTAGTCCTAAAGTCTGAGGAATGCTGAAATAATAGGAGAAAAAAGCATTCCTGAGAATGCTCTGCCTACTTTCTCACATTCTTTCCATTTGCAGTCATAAACAGTAACAAGTTTTCCTTTTTACACTTACCAAAGTTGCATAAGGCATGCCAGTACAAGGAAGTATTTCAGAGTGGGATGCAACATCCATTCATGTCGCTAAATTCCAGGAGAATTCTGTGGTCAAATCAAGACTGATAACATCACACTATTGCATTGTGAAGGCAATAGCCTATGCAAGCAGTATCTCTTTTGCTCATGATTTAAAACAGGGAGACTGCACAATAGTTTAAGAACATTTTGCTCATCTCAATTCTGTCACGGTGCACAACATCCTTATCCTTCATCACTGTCCTTTCAGAGATGCATCAGTATAAACATATTTTCAATGACTGGTAGACAACAGATGAGTTGAACTTCATGCATGACAGAATCAAATTAGCAGAGACAGGTTATAAATTATGCAGATAGTTTGCCATCCATTTCCTATAGACTGTACAGCTAATTATGAATTCTGTAATTAGTGTGGCATATGCTAACCAATCATCCCACCCCTTGCTAGTGTTATGCTCTGTTACAGAAAGTTAAGGATGCTTTGTGGTTCTGAACCACATAAATTAATAGTTGAAAATTGGTATGATTTGGGCCTTCCACAGTCTCTTGCTTGCGTTTGTTAGAAACAGACATCCTCCTTCCCAAGAAAGACTAAACTCATTTGAAAGGCAGCCTCATCTTACAGCTGTAATTGGTTATTAACATTACCAATATGATTCAAATACAGTGATTGAAGAAAAATATTTCTCTTTCGTGTGTTCATGGTTCCTGGGAACTCCACACATTACTAGTACACAAACAATGAGAAAGTACAAAACCCGGGATGCTGATGAACAAGATTTTACTGGGAAGCTTCTGAATGCAGGACTGAAAGAGGCAAAGGCAACATCAAAAAGTGGAATTTTTTTTCAGTTGTCTTCTAGATAAAACCATGGAACTGATCCAAGTCAATTATATCTCAGTCTCTGAGAGAGGCTGAGGTGAGGAGATGGAGGTGGATTTCTCATTTGACCTTCTCAACAAAGAAAAGACAGAGTTTATTAGGCACCCATACAAAACATCCCTTACTCTTTTTACAGTGCTTCCCATATCTCCCATTTTTGTGTGAAAGTAGATTAGCTGCTCTCTCACAAGTCATTATCTCTCCTTGATATGCTGTGGCCTGTTCTTTGATGTGATTCGCAATAAACATCTGCGTTTTACTCGAGCACAGACTTTTAGGGACAGGGGAAAGAAACCACAAGCTGTTGCTGCCTAATGTCCAAAACAAGGTCAAAACTTTCAAGACTTTTCATATTTTCATGATTCTGTCATATTTTCTGGCTTTTCCTTGATGTGGTCACCAAATCCTCCTTGGATCAATTATGACTATGACATTAATTTCTTACACTTAGGCATAAAACCAAATCCACAAATATTTTGCCAAGCACTGTACACACCACTGTATTAGAGATACTAACACTTCAGCACACTCTTTCTGTTAAATTTAAACAGAAAGATCTCACTGCATATGCAAACATCTTTTGTGTAAGAATGGTAGGACAAGGAATATCAAATGATATATGTGTTTTTGCCTAATTGTTCACTCTTAGTTCTGTCCACACAATTTTCTCACAGTTGCATAGATAGATGCAATTTCCTTCATATCACAGAACAAACAGGTTGGTTGCTGCTAAGCTTTATTTATTACCTAAAACACAGATATTTGATAATTGTCACTAGAGAAAGCAAATGGGACTTTTGAAGAAGCCTAAGGGAATTGATGTCCATCATCCACTTTTTTCAAATGGAGTTTCAAATTTCAAATGGAGTTGGGCTCCTAATCCTTTAGCACTTTTAGGAAAAAAGAAAAGCTAAAGTGACATTTCAATAAATGGATTAGGCACATAAAGAAAACTTGCCATCACTTGCATTTATGTAGTCAATGGCTGGCACAGAGTGCTGTGGTTGAACAAATGAACGCAAGCAAAAGAGGAACTAATTTAAACAGAGCAGTCACAAGATTCTGCATTATTCAGGTTCTGCTCATTTTCAGTAGGGGAATTAATGAAATACAAAACCGTTTTCACACTTTGGGAGTTCACTGGAATGTTTTTCTACTTCACATATCACAAAGGACACTAACAGTCTCCTCTCTTTGTGCATAATTTATCTCAAACAGATGAGTCATTGGACAAGACAGAAGCAGCAACAACTCTGATATTAATGTCTCTGTCACCCCATGTAATTGTTGGCATTCCTCTAGGTGCTAGTGCTCCTAGGAAAATGACAATGCAATGAGTTCCAGTCCCCTACAGGGCAGACAGACCCCTCTTCACTGGGTTTGAATAGAGCTCTGTCTATCACAAAATGTTACACGACTGATTGAATAGGCAAATCCTCACTGCTCTACACTCAGTGAAAATCCACATCCAAGCAAAGATGCAGTCCATGGTCTTGCACAGTAACCCTAAAAAATTAGGAGGAGGAAGCCATTGCTCCTCTTTTTAGATCCTATATATGAGACCTTCAGGACAAGCAGCCAACTTTTGCTGTGTTCACACCAAATGTCCCCAGTGTAATTTGAACTGAAATTTAAATCTCCAGTCTTGGTTGTAATGCAAGCAGCAGCCCATTATGATCACTCTTACTAAAAGAAAGCCCCTTGGGTGTGATGCCAACAACCAGCTCTGCTTCCTGCAGTGCCATAGGGTCAAGGCTTTCTCTCTCCTTTCTTGCAGAAATCAGCACTAAAAAGTTATTTAGACACTTTATCCAAGGATCATGCCCAAGTTAGGGAGAGTTACACTCTGTGTGATCTTAAAGAAACCACCTCATGCTCTCACACCTCTGTGCCTTAGTTTCCAAATATAACATTTAGATAGAACCCACTCCAGTTGATAAGAACATGGTCCAAATTAACCTTTCCAAAATACAGCAAAAGCTTCTAATATACTGCTAGGTTTCTTTAGAAATACAACTTAATCAAAACAGTAGTCATGAGCACACCCAGGATTCTACAGGATAATTTCATTCCAGAAAGTATTTCTTCAGTGCATGTAAGAAAGCGTATCAGACATATGACAGAGAATCAACAGAGAGGAAAAAAAAGCTATTGTAACAGCCCCATGTGAAGAGCAATCAGCAGTTTGGGGGCCCTATTATGGGCTCCTCATTGACAAAAGAAGCTGCAAAATGTTCAAGGAACCTCTGAGGCAGCAGCAGCCTGTTCATTCATTTGGCTGGCATAGGACAAGCAAGGTGGCTGATGGCCTGACCTTTCTTCACAGAAAGCTGACAGCCATTGCCTCTTCACTTGAAATAATTCCCTGGAAAGGCAGAAGTGATGGTGCATCTTTAACTAGATACTGCTTCTTATCAAGTAGCTGCACCTTTTACTTTAATAACGATTTCAAAAACAAAGGACACTACTCCAGCACTGAGAATGGAGTGCTCTTAAGGTGTCTACATTCCCTCTTTCCCTATTAATAAAAGCTTTAGTTAATAACTAAGCCTGTCTGTTTTTTCAAGGGCAAGACAGCAGTCATATTTTCAGGTGTACAAATAGTGACAAATTTTGGAAAGTTCTATGAATAAACGTTTTCAGCCTTTGCCACATTCTCCTTTTTAGATTTTCCTAGTATCCTTTCTGGCTTTCTTTTTGAGATAAAAACCTTTGCCAGAAAACAGGAGAGCACAGTGATTTTCAGTAGCAAAACTACCAATAAACCTTAGCAGAGTTTCCAAGACACCATAGAAGTCATTAATTTTTTTTTTATTTCCAGAAGGTATCAGCAATCAAATGTCAGATTTTGAAGCACAGCATGTAACATATGAAGGCTGTAAACAAAGAACACTTCTACACTGGCAATTAAAAGTGCAGAAGAACTGACTATTGAATCAGTAATAAAGGTTTTAACTATCGTGTTCTAGATAACATCTAGAAAATTTCTTACCGGTTTTCGTAGACATAGAGTGACATGAATGTTGTCCTCTGTAATCCGTCCAGGCCCCAGCCACACGTGAGTTATTTGATTTGCAAGAATTCCTGCATCCTCAAGGTATCCTCATCACGTGTTGACAGCCAAATGAGAACAGGAATACAGAACTCCTTCCTGTGTCGGGCCTTACTTACCATGCCTCTCATGTCAAACTAGTCTCCAAAACTCAGGTTTAAAAAGTGGATGAGGCTTCCTGGACCTACCCAAATAGCTAACACAGCTCTGCAGAGACACAGGATCCTTTAAATGAACAAATAAACGACGCAAATTGAGTTGATTTCCCAGTATTTTCTGTGCATTTCTTGGGTTGTTTTTTGTTTGTTTGGGTGAAGGGTGTCTGTTCTGGGAAGTTTTTGTTTGGTTGGTTGTTTTATTTAACTTTTGATGCAATCCCAACAGCTGTATGCTCTAGGCATGGGGATATTGGATCAAACCAGTGCTTTTTTTGACCGCTTAAGCGTCAATGATCAGCCAACAGTCAAGGCAAGCTAAATTAACCCTCTAAGCTAGCAGCTTTCTTCACCTCTGAAAAAGGCTTTAGACATTTCTAGGTGTCTAAGGTCTAATGAAGAGGACATAAAGAGCCTACCTAGCCCAGAAATCAAGCAGGCTGCTCAAAACTGCACGAAAGCAGAAAACAGCAAGCTCTTAATACTCAACCTTGTGACACAGAAAAATGCTTCTTTAATGGCCTTCTTCCTCCTGGAGTAAAAGTTACCAACAAATTTTAGAAAGGTGGATGGCTTCTGCTTAAGGGCTTTATTTTTTTAACAGCTAAAAAGAAATCTAAGCAGTTACCAATTGCTTGGTGCAGAGAACGCCCGCTGCTAGCAGTAACTTCTTTATACTCAAGGCCAATGTTACCCTTCATTGCACAGAAACTGTGGTTGTTATTAAACCTGAATAACATTAATGTAGGAAATAAAGCCAGTCTGGGAGAGGAACCCTAATGTTTAATTTTGGCTATGGCTTTTGCCTTTCTTCTGAGATGAAAAACAAAATGTATCTGGAGTCTTCTATTGAAGCTGACAAAACAATTTACAGACCTTGGCTTTTGGCAAAGGCAGCTGAGGGGAACAATTTAGATGTAGCATGGAATGTTATCAAAAAATGACAACAGGTTGAATATTCTTAAATGGTGGAGTTTAGTAAACAATTTTAGTCTCTTTGACCAAGGCTAAAATGAATAAATACTGACTTCTTCTGTAAACAGTCCCACATAAACCAGTACTAAATTACAGCAAAGTTTCTGTAAGATAATGGTTTAAGGGGGGGAAAAATCTGTAACAGTTGGCAGTTACTGTACACAGCTTCCCATTTCTCAGGAAAAACAGCCAAGATTTCCTCCCTCCAATTCAGGGGATTATAGCGATCATGCTAGAATACAAATAGAAATAATCTTAGATTAGAAATAATCTATGCTAAGCAAAAGCAAAACTAAGTATTTGTTTCTGATGAGAAATGTGAAATATGGAAGTTTAAACTTTTTATTTCTAATTACTGAGCAGATTCACAGTGAATTTTAAAAAGGAGGAGGCATTGCATTGTGCTAAATACAAGGAAATTTTGAGAGGTACCTTAGAGATTCAAGCTTACAGATTAGTTTTCAAATTCCATATGCCTCTCCCTCTTCCCAAATATCTGATTTCTGCCTTTCTTTACTCTGAAAAGAGGAGTGAAAAGGTATGTAATAATTCAGCTTGAGTGATGACAAGCCATTTGCCAAAACGATATAAATAAAATCTCAGCTTGCTGCCCAGACCAGGAGAACATATCTCCCCTGTGCTTGGCATAACATTTGATGCACTCTTTTGGTATGCTGAAAATTCTTTTTTATCTACTAAACATGATAGAAATGGGACTTTTATTCAGAATCAGCACAACACACTTTTCTTTCAAACTTCCAGACTAGAGAATAAATGTTATTATCCACTTTTAGCTAAACTGCAAAATGATACTAAATGACTACTCTTCCATTAAGGTAGAGGAAAATGGACTGATATCACCCTAGGAAAGAATAGCTTATTTTTACTTGCATTGTCCATGTTTTCCTACCTATAGCAAAATGAAAATAGATACAATGAGTGGGATAGAGATTAATTTTGTAAATTTTCCTCATTACACCTTCCCTCTCTTCCACACAATCAGAACAGCTGGGACTAATCAAGAGTCTGAATGAAATAACACGGTCACCCTATCATATAAAGACTTTAAAAGTCTATAGTAATCTCAGTGTATTTTTTTCTTACTCGTAGATATTAAAACTGGATGTATTGTTATATGTGGTAAAAAAGCATACCAAATGCTATGATCAGCACTGCATTTCCTTCCCAGTGTTGGTGTAGAGTAAAAAAAAAAGAAAAAAGTTTAATTTTTTACTCATGCTGGGAAAAAAAAAGGAAGGGATGGGTGCTTTTTTATTCCAATGACGACAACAAATTTTATTAAATACATTGAAGATCTGTATGCAGTCTGCTTATGTTTCTCTTCTTTCCCTCAGGTACAAAATAAACTGAAAAGAACTCTAGTGCAGTCATCCTGTTATTTCAGAAACCTCTGAATCCTTCTTTTGATGACAGGCTAAGGACATGTGAACAAACAGCCCAGAACACCATGTGCTGCGATAATCAGAAAGGTACTGCCCCAGCCCTCAAGTCTCATTTTGTCTGTTTTCTCAAAAATAGACACACAATTCCCCTTTTCCATTTCTTTATGTTGTTTTTAAGCTACCAAGTTAACACAAATTAATTTTTAAGGCATTATCCCCTTCTTTTCTTAATAATTCAGTGGGAATGTTATCAATACCTGTTGCTTTATCCTTCCTGGGTGTCTTGGTCGACTCTTGGTTCTTCTAGAAATGGTTCAGCTGTTGGAAAATGCCTTACTGGGTAGAATACGCCCTCCACCTTTCTGTAATTACATTCTTTTAACTAAGTCTTCCATTTTTGTCCTTTATGTGACTTGCACATGGTTCATGTCCTTGTCTCAAATGCTGATATCCCAGGAAAATGGTCTGAAATTATCTTATAATGCTGCCACTTCTACTGCACAGAGCCCTTTTTATGATATACTATCTTCCTGTTCAATCATTTGCGTTACCAGAGGACTCAGGGAAGTCACAAAATCATCACCACACATTGCTTCCTTATACTCCTCATCAAAAACATTTTGTTCATTTTGTTTTGTTAATTTTATGTTTGTCTCCTACTCTTTTTTTTTTTTACTCCGTGTTTTCCAGGTGGTATTACATTGTTCCACAAAGATCAAGTGCGTTCCCACCTGTAGACTGGGCGTCCTCTGATAAGTTCACATGGTAGAATGTATTTCTAAATGCTGATACAAACTATCCACCTCTCTTCCAGTGCTCCTGAATTTCTTCCCTCACTGTTTTACATATTTTAGCCCTTTCTGTACAACGATGCCAAGAGTTTTTCACACATTCCAGCAGCTCTGCCAGCATTTATGGGCACTCAGAATCTAAGGATATGGAATAATTCCCATTGTGAATCACATAATATGTGCTTCCTTACAGAACTTTATTATACAATTTGCAAAACAACGAGTTTCTTCATATTTCTTCAAGAGTAATGAAAGTAATAACTCCGAAGTACACAGCATTGAAAATTTCAGCCCAGATCACACAATTTTAGCTAAAATTCCTCTGGTTTATAAACTTTCTTCGAAAATTCTTTCACAGAAAGACTGGACTTGGCACTCAGTGCCCTGGTCTGGTTGACAAGGTGGTATTGAGTCATAGATTGAACTCGACGGTCTCAAAGGTTTTTTCTCAACCGAACTGATTCGTGATTCCCACCGTGGCTCCCAGGCTTTCCCCTCGAGGTTCCGGGGTGCCGCCTGAGGCGGATCCCCGCTTTGTGTCGCACCTCCCTGCACTGCCTTGAGGCCCCTCAGCCTGCCCCTCCCCTGGGGGCTCCAAGCCTGCGTGCCGGACACCGGCATCCGCGGCTCCACGTTTCGCTTTTGTTTATAATCTCCTCGGGCTCGTTTCGGCCGACAAGGACGCGCCTCACAGGCCTCACAAGCCTCACAGGCCGCTCCGCCCCTCACACCGGACCGCCACAGAGCGCCCGGCGACACGGCCCGCCATCCGCTCTGACGCACTTTCGTCACGGCCGCGCCCGTGGCTCCACCTCCCCGCCAGGCCTCGGCCATTGTCACCGAATGACACTACCGGCGTGGTGCCCTCGCCGGTACCGCAGAGTGGTGTTATCCTCGGAGTTAACGCTCGGGCTGCCGGACCTTGACTCGAATCTGCTGCCGCCAAAAGCCAGCCCGACCCTGCCCCTGGGCCGCCAGCGGAACCGGAAGCATCGCCATTTTGTTTCGGGTGATGGCGGCTGTGGTGCTCTGGGGCTGGGGGCTTTAGCGCGGGCCTGGCCGTGCGGGACTCGCTGCTCGGACAGTCGGTGCTCCTGCGAGTGCCTCCGCCTCGCTGCGCCCCTCGGTGATGTACGGAGGGCTCGGAGGGTCTCGACGGACTGCAGAAGAAGCAGGCCCGCCGCCCCTAATGTTGTTGTCAGGAGGGGGAACGGTGCCCGGGCCCCCCGGAGGAGGTGGAGGTGGAGGCGGGAGTAGCCGTGTGGAGCTGCTGGTGTTCGGCTATGCCTGCAAGCTGTTTCGGGATGATGAGAAGGCTCAGTACCAGGAGCAGGGGCGACACCTTATTCCTTGGATGGGAGACCCCAAGATCATGATCGATAGGTCGGTGTAACACAACCCCTAGACTGTGCTGCTAGATCTCCTGTGATAGCCTCTTTCTGTTCCCCCCCTTGTGCTGTGGGCAGTGAGGGCGGGGGTTGAGCAGAGGGCTCGCTCTGCCAGGCACGTCGGGACCTTCCGTGGCGGGCTGGAGGCTGCTCCTCCCGGCACGGCGCTCCGAGGGTGCTCTGCTAACGCTGCAGGGCTCCTCCCAGCCCAGTCCGCGGGAACTTGGCGTTTCCCGCTCTGGCAGCGCTGGGAGGTTCCTCTCCTCCTGGCAGTCAGCGTGTGATGTGTCTTTCTCCACTTTCAAGGCAGGCTCGGCAGGGTGGAGAGGGGAATGATCTGTTCCTTTTCAGTGCGAACCACAAACATTCTCTTCTTTCACTTGGAATCCAAGGGAGCCTGATTGCGCGGGAGTATTATTAGGCACGTTGTGTGTTCTGTAGGTGAGAATGGGGTAGTGTGGGGAGTGCGAAGGTGTTTATCTACCTTAAAGGAAATGGGGATTTCCTAGTTCTCCTACATAATCTGGCTGCAGGCTGTTGATGGGGCACCCCAAAAGGAGTTCTTGGCCTCTTTACTTTTCCTGGTGCCATGATTTACTGTACTAGAACTGATTTCATTTTGGGTGCTTGCTCTTGAAATTTTATGTCAGGGCTGGCTTCTTTTGACTGGTTGTTGTGCCGTAGGTCCAGGTTCATGGCCAGAGAGAGTAACAGAATCTGCTTTGATGTTCCTTTTGGTCTCTTGAGTTGTTTCAGCGCTGCAGGGTGGGATTTGGAAATAAATTCACTCAGAAAGGGTTACCTGAATATTTTGTTGTACAGAGGGACGTTGAAAGATTAGGTTGGTTATGTTTGAGTGGAGCACTGAAAGAATAATTTAAGAGTTATGGCTGACCCTGAAAACCTCAGTGGAAAAGATGGAAGGATTTTGGTTTGGAAAGGGTCACATAACATATTCTATATATTTGTTCCCTCCGTTTCATCACTGCTTTGGTGTCAGACAGCATTTTCTTATTTTGACCTTAAAGCTGTATTTCTCTTGGAAAAATGTCAGTAAGGGAAGGTCTTTTGATTTCCTTCCATAGGACTGGAGAAAAGGAAATGCCCTTGCACTCTTTTGGTGCTTATGGCATTAAGGATGGTTATCATTGAAATAAATTTGTTAAATTGGAATGGACACAAAGGCAGGACAAAACAGCCATAAATATTTTCAGCTATGTTTCATTTCTCACACAACAGTGGAAGAGTTGTGTTGCACACTTCTGATCCAGATCTTTTCTGTGACTGATCTCATTTGTAGGTAGAGGCCATTTTTGGGGTGCTGTGCAGCAGAGCCCTGTTCACAGGTGTTACGGAAATTTTAGGCATCAAACACGAAGTATGTGCACGTCTGTACACACATACTGAAATACCAAATAACGTACATTTGCGAGTTAAGGCAGCTTGCAGTGGCTAATCTTATAAACTCCTTTGGAAGCTTAGATCCTTTTATCTCCAGCAGCAGGAAGTCTTCATTTTCACCATTTTGAGAAAAGCACATTGCTATGAGAAGACTTGGGTTCAAGTTTGCCTGTGGACAGTGCTTGATTAACCAGACCTATGTTTCATTTGCTTTTTGGTATAAGAATATTTACTTTCTTTGTTTTTGGTCTAGCAAGTTGGCACAAGTCAAGAGTTGTGTGTGGGAAGACACCTCAGCGGAGTCGAGTTTACTGTTGCTTTATTTTCCAATCAGTTTCTCTTACTGATGCATAAATATTATCCCAATGCAGTGCTTTTCTTGCAAATAAAGTGATTTCTTAGTCGAACGGAACTGTACGTCATTGATCTTTGCCAATTTTGCGGTGAACCTCCTTAAATTGCATGTTTATGTTACTGTTCCTATGTATGTGTGTCTCTCTATCACATAACCCAGCACTTATTTCCTCAGCCAAATGGCTAGGGGCCGAGCCTAGCCATGATTTTACCTCCAATGGACGCAAGTTTCTATGGTGAAGATTTCTCCTGAGAGTTCGGGACTAGCAGAAAGAAGCGAGGAAATTTCGACCGTTTGGTTCTTACGGATAGGTATTTATGTACTCGGGTTTGTGTGAATGTAAGCTATTTGACTTTCCAGAAAAACATATTTTGCAAGTGACATTGATTGGTTGGTTGAAGCACGTACGGTAAGAGCTGTTAGGGAAATGGATCCCACTTAAACTTTTAAAGGATACCTTTGCCTTTAATTGTAATAATTTATTAGTTTCTTTGAGAGGAATTTAGACTATTAAACAAATTTTCTATAGTTGGTGACAAATGATTAGCAAAATTAATTGTAACTTCTAAAAGGGAGTATGCATTAACGTATAAGTTTGTTGGTTTTTTTTTTCATTTTTATTGGGTAAGTATTTAAGTAGTCGCATAAACCCAAGCCCTAAGTTCTTTGCATTGACCAGCTGTTTCATCCTGCAGGTATGATGGGCGTGGTCACCTGCATGACCTTTCTGAATACGATGCTGAATATTCTACCTGGAACAGAGACTATCAGTTGTCCGAAGAGGAGGCTAGAATAGAAGCCCTCTGTGATGAAGAGAGGTATTTAGCCTTGCATACGGACTTGCTTGAGGAGGAGGCAAGGCAAGGTATTGCTCAAGGAATAACATGGTTATTAAAAAAGCATGTTTAAATAAATTATTGTGAAACTAAATTTACTCCTAATTTTATACTCTCTTTTTCTGATGTTATCTTGACAGTACCCAGTGGATTCGAAAAGCGTATGGGAGTCTTTGCGTGTGTGAGAGGACCTCAGGATAGTTTAACTGTAGAGCCACACAGAAATTGCCCAGATTCTGAGGCCAGACTGGGATTTCAGACCCCCAAAATAAATACATTCTGCTTCATTTTTAGTGTTGTTTAAAGGAAATTCTGTGCTTTTATACGCATAATTGCATTAGAATGTCTTAATCCACAGCCTGTATCTCTTCAAGAAGAAAGAAATGGTCAGCACATGTACGTGCTGTGTTTTTCTATTCAGTTTTTAATGAAAGCTAAACTGATCAGGAGAAAACCTCTTATTTAAAAACTAAAGTAAGAAATATTACTTCTTTTTTAATAAGTTAGCTTCTGGATATGTTCTAATGTTGGTAATTGCATTTTTGTTCAAGAGGAGGAATATAAAAGACTCAGTGAAGCTTTGGCAGAGGATGGTACCTACAATGCAGTGGGATTCCGTTATGGCAGTGATTATTATGACCCTTCAGAACCCACTGAAGAGGAGGAACATCAGCCTGCAAAACAAAGAGGTAAGGGGTAAAAGTAACAAGAGTTAATTGAGAGGGAGGACATAGCATTTCTCTGTCTTGCAGCTGAGGGTTTAAAATATATGTGCTATTAAAATACAGTCAAAAATTCTGAAAGCATTTCATCAAAGTCTTTATGGGACTCTGAGTTTTTACAGTTTGTTCTTGATGAGCTGAGAAATGTTTTCCTGCTACGGCACAGTCAATACTGCAGTAGTCAGGGAATTTAATTCTGCTGTCATGCAGATTCTTATTCAGAAATAACTAGTAATTCCTTACATTGGCTGTCTGATAACACTGCGTTTCTCAGTCAAGACAGAAAATATCATTGTAAGCATAAAATAGTAATTAATAGGAATGTATATTTTCAAGTTTAGATTTTGTCATCTTAATTATTATAAATGAGTCTGTCTTCAACATAGTATGCCCTGCTCCATGACCTAAAAAATACAGAATTCAGTTGTCGTGTTCTCATCTATAATTCCAATAACTTCATATTTTTATCATAGATTCTTAAGGAAGGCTTCAAATGTTGTTGAACTATGTCTTAGTAAAGTGAGAATTGTTTAATTTAATTGCCTAACTACATCTTGGTGGGTTACTGTGGTATGAAATGTGCTTTTTTTCCCCAAGCTGTTATGTTGCAGAGCAAGATCATTTTAGGTACTAAAGCTTATTTAGTGTTTTTTGCTGTGTCTCAGAGACTGCGTAAGTGCAGTCAGTGTCTGTGCTACTTGCACTCTACAAAGGGTTTTTTCCTCTGCTCTTTTGTACTGAAGCAGAATTGATTGTGTTTTCTGGGGTTTAATTCATTTGTTTAAGACTCTATAACCAAATATTGTTAGCTGGAGCTGCTGCCAAAAGAAACACTCTATTCTTCTTTGTCTGCTGCTCTTTCCTTCATTCTTTGCTGCTGAAATTTCTCTGTACCTTTGTGGAGTTAAACTATTTGAGTTCATTTAAAAGAACGAAACAAAAAACAACTCACCAGAAAGTAACCAAACAAGTGAATTCCCTTTGTTGCATGGTTTGTCCTCAGTGATCACTTCAACATCTCCTTCGTAGTGAGGTGGTTGTGCTGTTTCCCCAGCTCCTGTGGTCAGGTGTTCCTGCACTTGGTGCCATCTAATCTGTCAGGGGAAAAGGGGAATACAATTTCCCTTAAGGCTAGTAGAATACATAATAGCAAAAGTTACCTTAAAAACCAAACTTTTTACTTCAATTATTATAAAAATCTGTAAAGCAAAGTATCTTCAGAGGAACATTTTCTGCTATAGCAAAGAGTGGCAGATAATACAAATTACTCTTTTTAACCATATTTAAATGTGTTCAGTATAAGTATTGTTTACATAGCCGTATTTGATAAATTCCGTGATTGCACATCCTTTTAGAAATACTTCATTTCAATTTCTTTAACAGTTGTGTACTTTGTTTTTTTCCTAAATACATTATTGTGTCATTTCTTGTAGAAACAGCTCAGACAGAAAATACAGAGGAAAATGAAGAACCTTTTGTTGCCCCTCCAGGACTGAATGTACCTTCTGATGTGGAACTGGTATGTGTACATGTAATGCAGCCTGCTCTTCTACCAGCTTTTGACCAGTTGATGGTTCCCTGTTTGGTGGTTGGGTTAGGGGTTTCTTTGCATTAACTTTAGTGTGGTACATTTTAAATTACTCTAAAATAGTAATTTCAAATGTTCTGCCTTGAACTCTTGAGTTCTATGAACACTTTTGAGTTTTCTTTTTCACACTGAAATGATTGTTTATGCTAAGCTTGTGATATTGTTTTAGCTAATGCAGAGAAAAGGCAGTTGTTCTTGGAATGGATACTCACTGAGGTGTAAGGTATTTGCTAAGTGTTCTGTAGACATAATTGGACTTGTGTATTTTTCTTGAAGGGAGCTGAACAGACACCTGCTGGAGTGCAGGTCTAACTATAAGGGTTTTCAATGTATTTCAAGTTTCATAAAAGATGGTGGAAAATCAGATAATAGTCATTGTTCTATACCTGTGGTCATGAAAGTGTTAATTTATATGAGGGCTCAATTTGATATTCTCAACTTGATAACCTTGGCAGAACACTCTGTTAGAATAATAGTAAGCACAGAGTATTTGTGTAACTGTTTTTCTTCTTCATTAGCCTTTATTTGAAGAACCTTGAGTTTTCAGAGGAAAGCTTCTTATTTTGCATTTTGATACTGTTTCCAAAATGTGATTGCTGGTGACAGAATGTTGGTTTAGATAGCTGCTTGGCTTGAGGTTTATTCTGAAATTTAGGATATGTTTCCTATTTACGTTGGATAGTGCAATTTGGAGCTTACTGAAGTAATTTTTCAGTCAGCTGTTGAACTCCAGTGTATTCACATGAACAGAAAGCAAATGTAGGTGTATTTGGTTTTGATTAAAAAAAAATAAACCCCACAAACATCAAAATGTCTAGACCACAGCTCTGAAAGCAATGTATACTTAACCTTGGGTTGGGAATTGTGAGAAATTTTTTTTTGTAAGCCTCGATTTGTTGTTGTTCTATTCAATTCACTCAGCTCTACCATGGAAGATATTTATTCTGTTTAAATTTAAGAAATTTGAGAATCAGCTTACTGATATGGAGACTTTGCTCCCAGTTTGCAAGGTGCAGTTCAATAAAAACAGATATTTTATATCTCCTGTAATACAGATCAATTCAAAGTGGAAATATTTGATGAAGACAAGTTAGGCAGTAAAAAAAAAGTGCAGAACTATGGAATGTTCAATGTAGGGCAGCTCCAATTGCAGCAGTAATGTCACTGTGGAACCTAGAAGAGAAGAACTGTGACAAGCAGGCCAAGGTCTTCTACTGCTTAAAACTGATTATGGGCAAAGATGATTGTTCCTCACCAAGGCACTTTAAAAAGTCTGTGGATGCTCTTGAAGTGGGCTATTAGAGGAAATTTTTCACTTAATAACTTGTGAGGAGATATAGAAATAGAAAAACTTGATACATAATGTGAAAATAATAATGCACAAAATGCTGTCAGTCTGTTAAGAACCCGATTGCCTCTCATTAAACTAAACTTTGCTGGGGTTTTATAAAGACAAATAAAACTCGAAACAACTGATTATTTTCCATATTGAACGTGTCCTGGTAAGGGATCCAGTCGGCAGAAAACAGCTTTTAAAATTGGGCTGTTTGATATTATTCAGACTTTTTTCCCTGTGTGGAGCACCACTGTCTCAAGTGCTTCCAATCAGAATTCTGAGAAACGTTTTTTGACGTTTGAACATAGCTGTGTATCTATCCAGTAAAAATGCAAAGTTAAACCAAATAATTAATGTGACACTTCAGTCCTTATAGGCACACAGATGATGTGTTTTTACAGTGTACTGAGCACAAGACAAAACAGCTGAGTATGAAATTAAAAGCAGTGAATAATGGAGTTCATTCATTCTTTAACTGTACTCTTGTTCTCTTCACGTCTTGGGTTTGATACCGCACTGCTCCCTAGGGATTTCTGGAATGAAAACGTGTGGATGCTGCTGAACTTTATTAATTTTATCTTTTACTTTATTGCTGGGATGTTCAACGACTCTACAGGGGAGTGGACATGGGAATTGTAGTTTGCATATTGGTCTTGAAAGGCAACATGTTCTTCCCAAAAAAATACAAAGTAAGAAATTTCTAATTAGGGAACAATATTTGCACATCCAGAGATAACAGAATTAAGGACAGCTTTTGGGAAGGAAACCATACATGCTGAATCTTCAGAGCACCTTGAGATATTGTAACACCAAGGTCATTCAGGATCTGTTGCACTCTTCAGTTTGGTGTGCAATGCAGAAACAGCTGTGCTGGTAGAAGAAGAGGATCTTGCAAAAGGAACTGAATGAGCAGCTGAGGAGGACCGGGACTGTTTTGGTTATATTTTAGGGCTGATGTGATTTCACTAGTTTTAAGTGATTATGAAACTTAAGTTGCTAAAGTAAGCCAAGAAGAACAGGGAACTACTGTTCTTTCTGATTCCCTTTGGAGTTCTAACACTGTACAATCTGCTTATGAAAATACAAATATGTGTTATTTTACTCCCACAGCCACCAACAGCAAAAATGCATGCAATCATTGAGCGAACTGCAAACTTTGTGTGCAAGCAGGGAGCACAGTTTGAGATCATGCTGAAAGCCAAGCAAGCACGCAACTCCCAGTTTGACTTTCTGCGGTTTGACCACTACCTCAACCCCTACTACAAGTTCATCCAGAAGGCCATGAAGGAAGGACGCTACGCGGCTCCTTCGGAAAGCAAAGCTGACGAGAAGAAACGTGAGTGTTGCTTGCCAAATGGTGGCTTTAGGGTGGAAATCAGTGGAACAGATGCTGGTCTTTTTGCTAAAATAGCCACATTTTTCTGGGATTCCACTGCAGCTGAGATTAATGTGATGATTCAAAATTTTGTTTAAATTGGAGATTAAAAAAAAAAAGTTTGTGGGAACTTTCAGCTACAGGAGCTGCTATGATGTGGAAGTTTTAAAAACAGTCATATAGCTCAAGTCCAACAGAAGGTTGGCCTGTCCATGTAGGGTTTAGTTTTACTGATGTTGGCCAATATCTTGAACCAGTGCATTTGTGACTATGCTGATTTATATGAATGATGCTTTCCTAAGAATTCATGCTTGTCCTGTATCATCAATCTCTCCTAAAGCAAATCCATAGCAAACCCAAATAAAATTCAGACACTGCTTTTGTTTAGACTCGAGAGTCAAATCTGAGGAAGATGATGACGATGATGACGACGATGATGGAAATTATCTTCATCCAAGTCTTTTTGCATCTAAAAAGTGCAGTAGGCTTGAAGAGCTCATGAAGGTACTTGACACTATTAAATTACATTTTTATCTTGTAAAACACCTGATTCATGGACACAAAAATTATAATATGTGGGTGCTCAGGTCTTTTACTGACAAAGGTCTAGGGTTCTTTTCAGACTGTAATCTAAGTATTTTTTGGTAAACTTTTGAGCTATCTTTTCTCTGGTACACAAATTAATATTTTTCCATTTCCAAGGAATTATATTTCTGTTTCTGATGCCCTCTGGTATTGAGGGCACCACTCAAGGATTTATCCTACAGGGACTGTGTTGAAGCAAAGAGATTAAGGTATTTAATGCCTTCTGTATATAAGCTGAGAGAGAAATTTTTTTCTTCTTTCATTTTAGTAGATGAAATGTTGACATGAAGTAACAGTTCCCGCAAATACTATTTCACCAGAATTTACTACTCATTAAATCTAAATTTTGCTAGATGTGTTAGTTGTTTTTATTTTCTGAGACTGGGCAGTGATGGAATAATGGGAGTGAGAGACGGTTGTACATATTTGAGGCTTTGAGAGGAATGGCTGTCGTGCCAGACAGGCAGATTCTGTGCCTTATCCCAGCAATGGCAGTCATTAGCTAATAGTAATAACCACTTCTTTTTTTATGTCATTCATTTCTGTTTACGTGAAAGTGGTTTTTGTCGTGTTTTTTACTAATTTTCAAATATGTTGATTCTGATGTGAGAGCTGTAAAAACAGTAACTTCAGTGTTTGCACAGAATTATTGATGGCTATTAACATAGATAAATTTGCTCTCCCAAAATTGTTGATGCTAGTGTTCTTTAAATATGTACTTCCAGTTTTAATCTTTTTTTGCTATTTTCCAAATATTTTCAGCCTTTGAAGGTAGTAGACCCTGATCATCCCCTTGCAGCACTGGTGCGCAAAGCACAGTCAGATAATAATTCATCTACACCACAGTCAACAGACGGGGCAGCTGTGCAGACATCACAGGCAGAATATTCCTCTGATTGTAAGTGCTTTGTGAGGAGGCAGCTGCTGGTGTGTTTTGATGAATTGTGTGTGTGGATGCTGGTGGGAAGAGAATATGTTGGCTTCATGCTTCATCCTGTGCATTTATTCTTTTGCAATCTCCCGAGCCTTTGGAGGTCTATTCTGAGTATCTGTTGAATTGCTGCTTAGGAAAACCAGGAATGGGATGGAGGGGGTGGGCAGGCAGGAGGCAAAGTCTCCAGTCTGTGAGTACGTTTAGCACAGTACCCTTATTATTATATTATTTTGATCCTGCAGATTTTGTAAATTCTTATACTCATAAAGGTGAAGTCAAGCTTCAATGAGTTTGTATGCCTCTTAATTATTTTCAGCTTTCAGAATTCTGAAAGTCCTTGATTCCTTAAATATGGAAATGCAAATTACCCTTTCATTTGTGGACTGACCATGTAATGCTACTGAGATAAAAGAAGGTTTGTAGTGAAGCCTTCGCTACAGTAGGGTTTCATGTTATTATACATTTGTAAGTAATGAGTAGTGTCACTTCAAGGTGGTGCTGATTGAGTTCTTGGTTTTTCAGTAATATTGCTGCAGGTCAGTTGTCACCATAATAACCTGAGTTGATTTTTATGCGTTATAGGTTCAGAACCCCCAAAGGATTACAGGTGTTGTCAGTGTAATATGTGGGGAGAAATATGCATGGAAGTAATTGTATTTAAAATTGCACCATAAGGGAATCTTAATAAAACTGAAACAAGATTTCTGTGCAGAAATTGAAAATTACTGGTTATTTCAAGAAAAACTAAAATCAGAAAAAATATTTCCATAGAGTTAGTCAGTTTTTTGTTTACTTTCAAGTCAGGCTTGAACCTGAATGTATGGTGATAGAAACTAGGAGATTATAATTTAGTACCAAAACAAGGTCAGTTTGCAACTCCTCTCACTGCTTTGAAAACTTAACAAGACTTTATACTGTTCTTGTTACAGACAACTTACTCTTTGAAGAAAGTAAATACTGCCACATGGGAATGTTTATGAAACTTTTAAGAGGATAATTCATTGTAATTTAATGCATTGATTAAAACTGGCTTCCAGAAATGCAAACTCTTACTGCAATTAATTTGAAATATTTACATTAATATTTTGTGTTTATACGTAGTCTTTCTGCAGAAAACACATTTATATGGTGGATACTTCTTGTAAATCTATTAAGCTAATTAGAACATTATAAAATACTGTCCTTAAAGAAGGATAGAAAGACATAATAAGCCTTTGCACTCTCAAGAAATATTTAGAATCAGAAAAGCTTTTCGTGTGGAAAACGTGTTCAAATGCATGGGTCATTATGTTTCTGTTGATTTGCAAAACCTGTCTACTTTTTTGAGGTTTAAGTAAGTAGGTGTTTTGTCTATATATAGTAATACAGGGGTTTAATATGTATATAGTGATTCTAGTGGTGTAGTTTTTTAATGCTAATTTTGAATATATGTATGTTTCTTTCTTAATGAAAACATAGTTTTAGCGGAGTTGAATTGCCAGAGGTGAATTAGATTAGGAAGGGTGATTTCATACTAGCTCCTTATTAAATATGCCTGCTCTAGCTCACTTCTTAATTCACATCTATGACCTTCAGTACATTTTCATTATGTCCCTTAATCTACATATTTCTTACTCATCCTAAATCTGTTAATATGAGCCTTTCCTTTTTTGCTTCGTGTTTGTTTGGTGGGGTTTTTTTGCTCAAGAAATAAGATGCCATTTCCTAGTGTGTTGTGTGTGGATTCTCAATCCCTTTGTTTCGATGTAATAATGTATTTCATTGGGTGGTTTCTCCTAATTAGAGGTTTGTTTTTAACTGTACCTTTTTGTAGCAACTGTGGCAGCCATGTACTACAGCTACTACATGCTCCCTGATGGAACCTATTGCCTGGCGCCGCCGCCGCCGGGGATCGACGTCGCTGCCTACTACAGCGCCCTGCCCGCGGGGGTGACCGTGTCCGGCACTGCCGGTGTGGCCACGGTGCCTCCCCCTCCTGGGACCACTCCGCCACCTCCCCCAGACACAGCCGACAGCAGCAGTGGGTTAACTTCTACCACAACGTCGACCAGGTACCTCAGACAGATTCGTTTGTTGATTTGGGGGAGTCTTGTTCCTGCACTTCACTAGGGAGTGTTTGGTGTGGGTTCTGTTATTGAATCAAGCTAATTTAACTGCATGGTGAACACAGAGACAAACCTCTCTGTATTTTTGTTTGTTTGTAGTTTTTTCTCTTTTGTTGTTGTTGTTGTTGTTGAAGCAAGAGTCTGAAAGATTTTCATGTTCTATTTTTAAAAACCGTTTATTGTTGATGTTTTCAGCACAATTGCTCCAGTGGTTGCCATTATACCTCCACCTCCAGATATCCAACCTGTCATTGACAAGCTAGCTGAGTATGTTGCTAGGAATGGGGTAAAATTTGAAACTAGTGTTCGTGCCAAGAATGATCTCAGGTAAGAGGAAATGTTACTTAAACTGCTATTTCAAAAGTTAAGGTTTTCATCTTTTAAGATATTAAATTACAGGACGTGCAGGTTTTGAGAAATACTACTGTTTGCTTGTTTGTTTAATTGAAATTTAGGATCTATTTAACGGTAGTGGGAAAACATTATGGCTCAAATTATCAGAACAACCAGCCTGTCAAAAATGTCTCTAGTAAGCATGCTTTTAATGTGTATCCTCTGAAGTTTAGGCTTAAGTAAGAGTGCTTCCAAACATCAAATAACATTCCATTTGCAAGAGAAGAGTAGATGATAAGGGATGGTTAGTATTAGCTATGTTCATGTCATCTTTACATACTCAGCTTTCTTTTAACAGGTTTGAATTCCTGCAACCATGGCACCAGTATAATGCTTATTATGAATTTAAAAAACAGTTCTTCCTTCAAAAAGAGAACGGTGACAACTGCCAGGTACGTGTATGTTTGTGAATACTTCTATTAAAAAATGCAGTAAATGTGAGAAAAGGACTTACCAGTTCTGTTACCGTGAGACATTTTAAAAATGGAATGCTGAATTAGGGAGAAATTGATCAGCAAAGGATGTGAATGCTTTTTTTGTTGTTTTTTAGTTTTGTACAGCATTAAAGTAAGGCTCTGTGAGATGGTGTGATATTTAATTCTTGCTTTTTACTATAATCCACTCCACTGTGGCTGTAAAATAAAATGTATAAAATGACAACCTGAAAATCTTCTGGCTTTCTCTACAAGGGAATATATGCTTTGTGTAGGTTTAGAGCATTGTAGGATTATGATGAGTGTTCCGCTGTCAGAAGAGTTGGCTCTGGCTGTTAACATCCATACCTTCCCATGTGCCTCGTCCTTCTCTATACAAGAGTAGCACAGAGGCCAGAGGAGCTTTCTGACATGCTTTTTTCTGAGGGAGGTTCTCTTGAGTCCAGTCATGACTGCAGCAATACTGGAGCTTCAGAATCTCACAGCAGTTTCCTATTTGCTTTGACTCTTCTAGTCCATCTTATTAGAAAGAGGTAGCCAGACCTGGCATCCATGTTTTTAACTATTCTCGTGTTCGCTAGTTAGATTGTTCTCTTACTGAAAAGAAAATTGCAAATAATATCAGAACTTCATTATCTGATGTTAACTTTTCATGGGAAAGAGCTATTTTTTTTTTAGGCCCTATGTCATTTGTCATCTCAAGGCTTAGATTGGGGAACCTTAAACTGAAGAAGGTAGGCCTGTGGGTAAACTCCTCGGAATTGCTTTGTGGAAAATGAAGAAATTCAGTAATGGTTGCTGTTTGGAACACTTGTGTCTGATGTTTTGTTGTAATAGTGAAAAAAATGTTTTGAAAATGCTGTTTTCAAGTATAAGCCGTGGTAAATATGATCTTACTCAGCTGATAAATTACAACCAAAACTGTCCTGTGCCACAAATCTGAGTGTTGTTCTAGAATGTCCTATTTGCAAACCAGTGGGTTGAATTCATAATACTTACATAATTAATAAGGACTAGTTAACATGTAGTTGGGGGGAAATTGTACACTAACCAAAGCATAATAATAAAGGATTCATTTTAAATGTTCAAATGAGTACAGCTAAAAAGGAACTGAAACTGGTTTAAGTCCCTTGACGTCAAGTTCAGCAATGCATATTTTTGTACTGCATGGCTTTGTAGATAATGCCATTCACTTCAATTTTTTACAATTATGATTTTGATATTATCTTTATGCTCTAGTAATACATTAGGCAACTAATGCAACTGATGCTTTTCCTTTTTGGCCATTAAAATTAATAAGAAACTCTACTACTGACTTCAGTAAATACAGGATGAAGTGCTTGATTTAATTGTGCTTTTCCCCTTCAAGGACTTTCAGAAATCAGTTCTGTTGGTCAGGGAAGATCTGCTTAGTACCTTAATTTCGATGTCACATATGCTTAACAGCAGCCAGAGCAACCAAACTCGTAGTTAACTATGTTAAATTACTTAATGTTACCACACAACTCACCGTGTAAATACTTAAAATGTTCTGTAATACCCTTCTTGAAATTTTTTTGCGGTGAGTTCAGAGATCATGCTGGATGATACAATCATGTAGTGGTAGAACCAATAATTCTTTATTTCCTTGAAAATCTCAGCACATCTCTTGTATCAGAAAACATTGCTAGGCCCAGTGTTCTTCAGCAAAATGTTGGAACGAATCAAACGTTATCCTGTATTGACTCCTGTGAAATCTGACTCTGCAAAGAATTTACATGCAGTTGTTCATGAGGAAAAGGTGTCTGTCATAAGCTTTCACCCTCTCCCTGGGAACTGACTTTATGGATTTGGTTTGGGACCCTGGGAATCAAGACCTAAACAGATATACAGAAGAAGTACATACGTGCTTTTAGGGTCTAATTTTAAAAATATAATTTTTAAAGCAAATGTTGGAAAAAGTGTATTAGCTGAAGAACATTTTCTTTGCTGTAAAATAACAATATGTTCTTGCTGTAGATCTGTAGGTGTTTTACAGCCTATGGGTTTACATGAGGCAGAATTATGGTCATGAGTGCTGGGTGATATAAAATTAACTGTTGTGTGATTAGCTGATAGTGCGATTTTTCAAATGGCTGAGAAAATTGCAGCTCCACAGACATTGTATTAATGGTTTCATAAGTATCCTATTAGTAATTCTGCTCATTTCTTTTGAAAAGGGAGTATCTTCCTCTGAAGATGTTCCAGCAGACACTGCCAATGATACACCGAGTGAGACATTTGCAGATGAACATGCACCTGAAGATGCATCTGAGCCGAGTGCTAAGGGAGTTCCAGGAACCAAAAAGGATGTTCCTCCACCTAAAGCTGTCAGTGATGGTAAACTGGTGAAAGGTATGGGAACATGATTTATTGGGCATGAAAATATTCGATAATGTATACATAAAGAAAAAAAGAAGGAAGGGAAAAATAGGGAAAAGAATTTCATCATGCAAAAAATATTTTTTCACTGAAGGCATGAAAAAATGTCTGCAATAAGAAATTTGATTTCTTTCATATTTCTTTCTTATCAGACTATCAGGTATTTACAGTCTGACACAATAAATTGTTTTACTTCAGTTTTGTGCAAAGTTGAAGGCTTTCATCAGTGATGCCAGTAAAATCTTACTTTTGTCATTTTCAACTTCACAGTTACAAGCTTTTTGCAAGAGAGTAATCATTCATTCTGAAGAAAAGCAGTGGCCTTATTTGAAAGAATACATGTGGAGGAAGTACTCTAGGCTAGTTGCTCATTCTTCCCGTGTTGGACATTAGTCATGCTGGAAGAAAAGACCCCTTTTATGTCTAAATGAAATATTTTTGCCCTTGCAGTCATAGCAGCAGAGGGACAGAATGGGAGTATTTCTCTGGAAGTCACTCAAAGCCAGCTAGCACACTATTAGTGTCCTGAATTGGAGAATTGACTGTTTATATCTGGGAGCTGATTTATTGCCCTGTCAGGAAAAGATATGTTAAAAATTCTTGTTTTCAGTAAAAACTAAAAATGTGCATCTTTTAACTAGAACTGAAAGCCACTAAAAAAAAAAAAACCAAAACAGAAAAAGCACTCTTTAACTGGGCTTCCGTGGATGGAAACTTCCTCCCCGCCACCTTAGTGGCTTACTTAATTACTGATAAGTTTATCTACTCCCTGTGGTTCCTTGGAATTCTCTCTTCCTGATTCTCACTGCAATCCCATTTCCTCCACAACCAGCAGACACTGGGCTCTTTGCTGTGTCTGTCTGACTGACCAGACTCCGCAGTTTCCTCTCTGGGCAGCCTGAGTAGCTTCCCTGAGGAAGGAACAATCTTCCCTGCCTTCAAAGATACCCTATTAAGTGATGCAATGTACAATGTAAAGAAATATATATTGTTTCTGTTGTTCTGCTGTTAGTAAGTGGCAAACTGGAGCCCGTACTTTAATAGTAATCTGCTCAAATTTACATAATGAAATATAACCAATGACTCATTTCATGGCAATCTGATTCCTATAAACTTATTTTCATTTGCTTTAATATGGTACAAATCCCACTTTATTTTAACCTAAATACAGTACTTGCCTCCGAGACAGACATAACATCCATACTAGATTTTTCTTCTGCCTCCGAGGAAATAAAATCCCATTTTAGGATTTGTTCTATCCCATGAAAAAGTTGGAAAATCGCTGTTACCTCTTCTGTTGGATTTCCTTACCCTAGGATTATCAGAATCAAAGCCTATCTTTTATAAAGTTTGGTATGTAATTTAATTATTATATTTAATTATATTTCCCTAATTGCAATCTCATAGGACATATATGCAAAAGGCATCCTGAGGAATATAAGTATTGCAGCAGACCATATGGTACTAGGTAGTGAGAAATTCCATTCTTACACTGTTTTTTCTTACAAGTGTCATTTTGGATAAATGGGTTGGAGATTAATGCTGGTTTTTTGTTGGTTTTTTTTTTTTTTTTTGACATATTTACGCAGCAAATGAAGTGTCTAATGTTTGTTTAAAAACACAGAAAGAGAGAAAAAAGGATTATACTGTCCTTTTCACCAAAATAATTAGCATAATAGGATGTTGCAAGAGCCTTTTTTTTTTGTGGTGTAGTCTGCAGGAGTTATGCTGGAGTCAGGAAATTGAGCCTGCCTCCTACTTTAGTCTAATGATGTGTGAAATCTTACCCATTCATTCACAGCATCCTTTGCTCCAATAAGCTTTGCAATCAAGGCCAAAGAAAACGACCTTCTTCCTTTGGAGAAAAACCGTGTTAAATTAGATGATGACAGTGATGAGGAAGAAGAGGAGGGAAAGGAAGGCCAAGAGAGTGCTAACAGTGCATCAAACCATACTCCAGCAATTACCACTCCTTGTACTGCTCCTGAAGAGAAGAAGCCTCAGCTTACACAGGAGGAGTTGGAAGCTAAACAAGGTATTCCATGTGGCACTGAAAACAAAATGAAGGATTGAGTCCTTCACGCAAACTGCAAAACTGACATGTGTGACATTTTAGGTATTTTGAATATTTTCTGTGTCATGTTAACAAGAATCAGATTCTTTTCCCACCGTTTCCTCCTTATTTTTAAGAATGAAATCTTCATTGGTTGCTCAGACAAAATGAAACTTACAACACACTGAGGTGGTTGAGTGCTTTGTCCTAATGCCTGATCTTTCTGAATTTTGTTTTGGTTTTCCATTACAACCTTCTAGTAAAGCACTGCCTTGGTAGTTTCCAGATTGCATTAACAAAGCCCAGCAAGGACATACCTGTTTGTCGTTTTCTTCAGGGAACAGTGAATTGCTTCAAGCTATTTTTCATTTATATAGCACTCCCATATAGACTCATATCGCCTTGTTGCTGTTTTGTTGCTCTTATAATGCAATGCCATTAAATCTTTGTGTGCATTTTTTCTGTTACTGTGTTAATGTGCAGAAGGGCAGAAGGGTGAATTTGAATGAAATGCTGGTTTAAAGGAGTCCAGTTTCACCCATTCCTCCCCAAGGCAGTTTCACAGCAGAGTATGCTTATTAAAGTGGATGTTCTGTCAGTATTTACCGGCTTAAAAACTCAGTATTTCTCACAACTATGAGTATGCCACAGGAATTTAGTTTTTCATATTCAAAATGGTGGTTTTTTGCTTCTAGGTAGCAGTTGCTTTGTAAACTGCAGTAGCACAAACTATGCTATGGTGTTACATATCTAAAACAATAAGTGTTTTGTATGATAATAAAAATGAAGTGTAAAACACACTTAGAAAAAGCTTTTTGTTGAAAAATCTGTGGAACTGAACAAAAAAATCCAGTTGTTTTGTACGTATACAGAACATAAAAATGAAAGTTGTAAGATGAAAAACATTACACAAAGTAGCGGTTAAGTGCATAATTAAATCTATTGGTTTATTCTCTTCATGTAACCACATACAACATGTAATCACACGCACCAAAATCTATTGGTTGTAACAATGATGAAACAGTTTCTGAAAATTTCTGAAGGAGCTCTTTCTATAAACAAATCAACATATATTTAAATAGGGATGGAAACTCTGAAGATCACATCAGTGGAAAGAGCAAACTGGAGAGTTTGCATCCCTTTAAGACTTAAAAGGAAAAGCTTCTGAATTTACAGAGCTACTTTCTTTAGGTAGCTTTTATAAATGGAAAAGTACATGTACCCCGAATAACCAGGATTGGATTTTCTTGTCATTTTAAGTGAGAAGTTTTTACTTCACCTGTATTGCTTTACATTTGCTTTACACTTAGCAAATGATGAATTAAGATGCTTGGAATGTCTTAATTTCAAGCTGATGTCCTTATCACGTCATTGAATAGTTATACTGGAAAGGCTTGGGAATGGCAGAAGGGGCTGTTTGCTTGTTTGTGGTGGGGAGGGATGTTTGTTTTTAGGAGGCCTGAGTTCTTCAAGCATGGCTCACTCTAAACTTAATGCTTAATTATCTTTCTCAGCAAAGCAGAAACTGGAGGATAGATTAGCAGCTGCAGCAAGGGAGAAGCTTGCACAGGCCTCCAAAGAATCAAAGGAGAAGCAGCTACAAGCAGAACGCAAAAGGAAAGCTGCCTTGTTCTTGCAGACCCTGAAAAACCCTCTGGCAGAGGCAGAAACTGAGAAAATTGAAGAGAATTCCTTCAGTATTGAGGTAAGCAAGAAATAAATTTCTCTTTCCCATAAAGCTGGCAGAAAACTTACCTCTAGGATGTGAATATGACAGTGTGTTATGAACTTGACTGAAGAAATGACAGCTTTTCTAAATGGGGAGAAATCTGAGTTTTAAACACTGTTAATATTGTCCCATTATCTTACATATGTCTTTCATCTGTCATTAAAGAACTAGTAGGGAAGTAGGCTACACAATTCCTAGGTCAGTTAGAGAGGTACAGAAAGGAAAAGGACCTTCCATGTTTTAACTCTGTACTAGTGATCCAAGTGTTGGAACGCTCACCTTGCAAGAGTATTGGGATGACTTACTTAAGTTGTGATAATTTCTTATTTGATGTGTATATTGATGGTTTTGCTGTACATTACAAATACAAGTATTGTTAGGAAGTAGAATCTTGCTTTCCTGGGTTTGGAATTACATTGCTTTCAGAAAAGCCAGTTAAATCACTCTTGGTTGCACTAGTCAAGCAAAACGTAATGTCTGGATACTGATGGAAAATTTAAGATATTGATTGTGACAGACTGGGTACAAGAAAGAATGACTTGGCTTTCCATTGTTTCCTTTCCCTCAGAAAGAATTCTAGTACCTAGCAAGTAGCTCATTGCCCAGTTCTTGATTTTTCCAAATATATCATGGATTACCCCTCAAAACACTTTCAGGAGAACAGTTGAAAGAAGCATACCTGCAGTTTAGATTATCCATACCAGCAGAGAGTAGCAGATATGTGAATTAAGTGTGGTCACATCCCAAACGAGATCCTGTTTGGGTTTTTCATTGCTACTGCTAACAAATTTTCCCTGACACAAGTGTTCAGTACTTCTCTTTTCGGTTGTATATCGAAGAGTGAATGCAAAGAGGCAGTGACAATGCAAAACTACCCACATTCACGGTTCTGCTCTTTTTCTCAAGGGAATTTCTCAAGGACAGAGATATTTCTGAGCTAAGGTTCCTTTGATATTTTTCTTTAAGAGAATGCCTGAAATAACCAGTGACAGCTGTCTCTTTTTCAGAAGAAGAGATGAATGTTCTTGCTCACATCTGAACTTACTAAAGTTCTAAGTTGAACTTGCTAGTGAACTTCTCAACAAAAAAACACACCCTATTGCACTTCTCAGTAAACTGATTTTCTAGAAACTTCTTTTTCTTCTTCCACAGAAGTACAATTTCAGAGAAGGCATATATTTTTTCTTATACAAAGAATTCCAGTGTATTTGAGAATTTTGAAGTAACCAGTTTCACTTTCTTACCAATAGAAATGGTTTGAAGGTGCTTTCATTAATAAAAGCTTTATTTAGAATTTCAAATATGTGTTTAAATGTTTTCTGATGTGACCTTGCTTTTCAAAAATAAAATTGGCTATTGCATTGAGAGTGCTTGTACTGTTTTAATGAATAGTCAAAAATGCCGTAATGTCTTTGAAAGTAATACTCCTGCTAAGTGTGGTTTGCTTAGTGACAAACTTATATAGATACATGCATATAGACTTCCGTAGATAAAAGCTTATTTTGAAACATGAATGTTTTTCAAGCTGTTGTTGCATTTGCCATATTCAAAAAAGCATCCATTTCCATTCATTCCAAATAATCTGCCTTTTACTCTCCTTGCCTGTTTTGCCTGTTTTTAGCAGCCCATTTGAGTCAAGAAATTGTATTAGAGAAAGATGAGTGAAATCATATTGCAGATTTATTAAACCCTGTTCTATATACCCTGAGAATCCAGTATGCTGCATTATGATGTCTAAATCAGCTTGTAAATAAATATGTAGCACGGGCACGCTTTTTTAAGCTTTTTCAGTTGTGTTTCAGACTAAAGATGCATTTAAAAATACTGATTGCAAAAGTAGTAGGAGTAACAGGAGATAACTACAGTGGCTGTAATAAAGTAAAGTATGTTAAAAAGTTGAGAGAGAAAGATGTGTAAAATTAGTTTTGTAGTTTGGTCAGTGGAACTAATTTGGAGTAATTAAATCAGAAAACTAATTAATCAGAAAACAAAAAAATTAAATATTTGTGTCCACCAAAAACATCACTAAATGTATTTCATTTCTTGTTTTGGGGGTAGGAGCATCCAGTGAGGAGTCCAGGAAACAAAGACTGATATACACTGGTCAGAGTTAATGTAGTGAAATGCTTTTTGTAGCTTAAAATTTGTCTCAGAAATGGAGTAATGGCTGAGTTGTATAATAAAGCATGCAGAGGAGTTGAGAATATCTATGGGAGATGCGTAATCTCCATTACACTGCCCTAGCCTAATGAGTGTATAAAAACAGTAATGCTATTTATGTGTACATACAGCGTATGTTTGTGCTGAAAACCTGTTTATCACAATGTGCAGAAATACATTAAATGCACAAAGCTTTTGTGACCTCTGTCAGATTTTCCTGATACCTTGTATTTATTGAAAGGATCACTGGTACTGAGTGTACATTACATCTTTGAATGGAATCAATTCTGCTAACTGCAGGTAAAGGACAGTCAATACCATGGAACAGAGCACTTCTAAGCTGGTTTGGCTTCAGCTGAATCTTAAAAATAGTCAGTTCTGTGTTTTCCATGGCTGAATTATTTCTTTTATATGGCTTCCTGTTTTTCTTCAAAGTGAAATCAAGCAAGACAAACAAAGGCTGAAAAAGCTTGAGCAGTGTAGCAGCACAGCATTTCACAAATTGTTCCTTACCTTTCTTGCATGCATTACAACAGTTATGCATAATATTCCCTCAAACCAGTACTTGGAAAGCGTGGAGCTCATCTCAGTTTCCAAAACCGATGAGCTTCCAGCGATGCCGTGGCCAGTGAAGTCCGTGCCCTTGTTCAGGACATGGACTAACAACAACTGAATGATGTTTACATGTGTAATTCATGTAGACTCTTGGTACACACAGACTTTGTATAGACTCTCCGGCATTTCTGTCAGTCGCTGAGAAGTTGCCTTCACTCTGCAGTGAATGTAGGTTCCTTGTCATGGAGCAGCAAGCAGCTTGTAGTTTTAACAACTGCAGTTCTTCCATGCTGAGCTGGAATACACCAGGTTATATGGAGTACTTCACTGAACTGCCTTTTTTACTTTAGAACAAATAAAGTAAGGTTTTCCATGATCTGAAATGCAAATCTCATTCCAGAATTATTTAAATGAATTCAAATTTTTTGAAACAAGATTATATATCCTCAGTAGTGGGACTTGGCATGGATTATTCTGCAAATGTTGTGTTTCACTCCCTGTCAGAAATGTTTTAGTGGTGATAGTGCTTTGATAGGCATGTAAAAGCCATTTGGTTATACCCAAACTGTTACCTGTATAAATGTTAGTATCTGATTCAAAGAGAAATCCGCAGTCATTATGTTGCAAAACCAGACAAGCACATGATTTGGAAATGGTGCTGTTTTAATGGCTTGTCCCAAATGTCATCTGCTGTTATGCCACCGAATATAAAGATTCTGTAGCACAAAGCAAAACTTTCCTTCTTTTGGCTCTTTCATCTTCCCAGGTTTTGAAGCCCTGTTTTATCATTTGTTTCTTTAGATGGCTTGTCCTTACTTTTGTCCTGTATGTAAGAATTATTTTTTTCTTGTGGAAAGTAGTCTTATTTAAGAGTGAAATATTTTAAAAATGAGATGCTCTTCTAGTTTTGTCAAGCATAACAGGGTTATAAACAGCTGTAGATAGTGTATGTCCTTCACACTGCTGTAGTTTATCCTACTTTTTTTAGCAATGGACTGTAGATATTCCTGCATGCCTCTTTGGAATAATAATAATGTATAACATAATTTTAAGTTTACATATTTTCTTTGTTAACTTTTGAGCAAAATGTAATTGTCTAGTAAAAACCATCCCACACGTATTTAAAGAAAAAAATTCTTTAGAATATTTTGGAGCCATTCACTTCTTTCTTTACTTTTTTTTCAGACTATAAGTACCTACATCTGGTTAGCATGGGAGGGGAGGTTGGGTTTGCTTGTAAATTTATCTGTAAATTTATCCTTTTGAAAAAGCGAGATAAAGGAAAAACACAAATGTCACATATTAATGTGGCATTTAGGGGGTGGATAACTTGCTGGCAAGTTATAAGTTGGATAAATTGTAACTTTTTTTTTTAATTGCAATTACCCTACTATCAAAAATTACATGAGAGTTGTAATTCCTTATAGCATAAATACTTTAGTCATTATTTACCAGGGGGAAAAAAGGTAAATATTAGGATCTGCCATTTTAATTAGGATAGGTGAGGAGGCAAGAATGTTTATGCGTTGATTTTTAGTCTTCAAAGCCCTCAAAGTAAAAAGGCATATTGATCCACACAGCAAACAGATTCACAGCCACTGAGTTCTTTGCAGTTGGCCCTGTCAAAATTTTGTCTGTTTTTGAAGACCTTACCATGGTCAGTGTACTGTTAATAGCTGGTTTTTAGTGCAGCAGGGTAACCCTGATGAAACTGTTGAGTCTTTGAGTTCCTGTAGAACAAATTCTGAAGGATCTTACTCTATAGGAAATACTTTTATCTCTTCAAATTAATAATTTGGGCCTGTTTATAAATACTAGGACTGACAAACTTCTAAATAGAAGTAACTGCTTGCTTTGTTCCACAGAGCGATGAATATGCAAATAATACACTTCCATTGCTGGTAGACAGTTGCTGATTAATTCTCAGTCAGGGAATACTTCACCATAAGCTTTGGGGAACCTGGAGTAAAACAGATGGTGAAAAAGAATCTGGAGTATTTTTGGATTTTAGTAAAGTAAAAGAATTGTTGATTAACTCCTTACCATTCTGACATTCTTCACTCTTTGCAGTTTTGATCTAACATAGGATTCCAATTGCTGTAAAAGAAGTATAAGCTGTTTGTAATGTTATTGATAATGTCCTTTGCCGGTTGATTTTGTTTGAGCCAGACACAGCACTAGTGGTTTGTTCTGTTGCAGTAAGCACGTTCTGGTTCATTTCTAATTTTGACTTTGTGTATTGAGTAAGTAGTGTAACCCCAGAATAACTAATGTGTATTCTGGGCTCATGAATATTGCAAATATGCAAATGAACTGAAGTACTCATTTCTGTTCTGATATGGCTATAAATTCTCCCTATTTACAGAGCTCTTTCCTAATCCATTCCTGCTAAACAAGAGTTGTTGAATCATGTTTTGGCATTACGTTCGTCAGATTTGCTTCAGTCATGCAAATAAAATGCTGAAGAACAACTCTGCCAGAGAATTTGTCTGACAGTGTAGCATTTAGTAAAGGCCAAAAAAATGTCCTTGTTACCCAAAACAGACAAAGAAGTGAGATTCAGTGAATGCTATCTGAATGTTTGCAGTTTAACTTCTTAGAAGAGCTCTCAGACAATGTAAATCTCTAATCCCTTGAGCTGAATAGTAAAATTCATCAGGTAACAAGTTTGTTTCCATGCTCTCCGAAACTGTTTTACTGGCCTGCATATTGGCAGAGCCTGATCAGTTGAAGCAGAGTTCTTTGTAATCTCCCAGTTCTGTGCTTACTGTGATTTATTTTATTTTATTTTATTTTATTTTATTTTATTTTATTTTATTTTATTTTATTTTATTTTATTTTATTTTATTTTATTTTATTTTATTTTATTTTATTTTATTTTATTTTATTTTATTTTATTTTATTTTATTTTATTTTATTTTATTTTATTTTATTATTATTTTCTGCATTCATGCCTCCAGTTTTGGTTCCCATTACCTTATTTTCCAAGACAGTTTATTTGTTTCCAAGTATTTGTACACCTAGAAATTTTATTTGTGGCCTAGCAATTTGCTGACTGCTTTCACTGAGCTCTGTGTTCTGCTTGGTGGTGAATGAAGTCGTTTTGCTGGTGCTGTTTTTCTTAAAGGCAACTGGAGTTGCCACTGAGGGAAGTGATTGTCATAAGGACATGACATCTGTCACCAGAGCATCTGGGCACGGTGGTGGATGGGTGGGTGACTTTTCCCTGTGTGTTACCTGTTGTATTTCATTGAAGAACCTGCATATTTCATCTGGGAGTAGCTAAAGTGACTTCTGTGTGCCTCTCCAAATGTGGTTCATCAGTAGCCTGAAGCAGTAGTGATTCGATCCACCAGGCAGCCAGCCTGCATCTGTGCTTCCCAGAGAACTGGGCAGCACTGTCACTCCTTGGTGTCAGCTTCCTGAAAGTCAAGGAGAAGAGCCCAGTGTCAGCAGAGGATGCTTTTGGTGGAAGCACAGTTGGTCTTGGCATTGTGTGGTTCTTTGTTCAGGTGGCTAAGAGAATCTCGACATGTGAGCTAAAAGTATTAACTTCCTTCTTGGCAGTGATAGGAGAGCTTGTGTTTTATGTGGCCAAATGAACCTGAGCAGTGAAACCATTGGGTTTTTCTTCTCTCTCTGATTTTCCTCTTAACACTACTTTGCCTACAGCTTTTTCGTTTCAAGCTATTAGAGGTGTCTACTTCAGGGCAGACTGAGCTATTCCATATTCAGTAGTGTTCAAAGCAAAGGCTCAGGTACTGTATAAAGAGATGAATAATGTTGTCAAAGGAACAAAAGTCAACTCTGGTGGCATCTTCGGAAACTGGAGATGCAGTGTCTGTGAGGTGTCCGCAGTTACACATGGAGTTTGTGAAATTGGAAATAGGCCTCTGGTAAACCAGTCACTCAAATGATCATGCTGTAAAATGTTTATAATCTTTGAAGCAAGCTCCTTGAGTACTGCTTTGCTGCTGGTTTTGTAAATATTGTGATAGCAGTTATCAGTTAAAGCATGAAAAAGTGTCATGTGTCTTAACTTGAAGCAGAGCTGCCTTTTTGATTATTCAAATGTGATTAGTTACTCTATGTATTCATGGTAGGAGAAGGGTAAAAAGAAGGGGAAAGATCACCTGTTTCTGATTTGGTTATTTCAGGTTTTAATGTATTAATTTTTATTCCCATCATGGTAAGTATCCTTGTATCAAACAGTGAAGGTGTCAGAGGAGGTGGAGCAGAAGTGTGAAGGAACTGATTTCTCCAGTTGCCTCGAAATGGCAGCTGGGGGACTGACAAGCTTTGAAATGAGGAGCATATCTATAGTACCTAACTTGAATTATTCTAAAGAAGGCATTGAGCAGAATTCTCTGGAACTCAAGCTGATAATTTGAAAACGTTGTGGTATGATTTTGTTTAATCTCCTTCAGCTGGAATTATTCACTGAACATTACTTGTGTATGGACCTGTTCTGTCTTTGAGATTAATAAATTTTGTGATCTTCCCAATCCTTTACATTTAAAACATTTATTTTGTGAAGTTCGGACATAATTTCTATCAGCACTAATTTATTTTGCAGTTTTTTGTGAAGTTGTCATCCGAACAGCACAGTTCGTGGAGAGGAATGACACTGAAGCTTAGCTTTGAATGTCAGTAGTTTGTGATTGTATTTCCAGGTTTTAAGTAAAACGTGTAAATATACTAAAAGATACCTGATAGTACCCATTTTTTTAGAACACATTTCTTCTAAAAACTAAAGATGAAAACATCAGAACTATGTCCTGATTAAGCTGACATTTCGCATGCATATACTAACTTGCATGTGTATCTTTGGGGAACTGTACAGGCCTCCATTAAGTTTTGCTGGATGCCTGTGTTTGAAGAGGTCAGTCTTACTTCTGCACACTTTACGTAATCCCAATGCAGCGCTAACTAACTTTGACTAACTTTGGAAGCTGAACACTGTTCTTTGTTTATCTTTGATTTCAGAGTGTCAGTAGTATACCATGTCCTGTGACTCCAGTCAGAACTTTACCCACCTTAGAAGTTAAACAAGCAGAAAGGCCTTCAAGCAGAAGCAGAGATCCTCCTAGGGATGAAGAAAAGGAAAAGAAAAGGAAAAAACACAAGAAAAGATCGCGGTCAAGATCTCGATCACCGTTCAAGTATCATTCATCATCTAAGTCCAGGTCTAGATCACATTCAAAAGCAAAACACTCACTTCCCACTGCCTATAGGACTGTCAGGCATTCAAGGTGGGTATGGAAATCAAACATATTCTTTAGCGTTCTATATGGGTTAACATCTGTTAAAACATCTTTGCACTTCTTCCATTACATGGGTGTTTTTATACCCATTACAGAGGTTACTGTCACCTTGAAGGCAGTATGTAGCATATCCAGATCAAATGTGGCAGGTCTTTTGAAAATCATTTCAGTGAAATAATGAATCATTAGTTTCTGATTACATAGTGCAAAACTTTCACCAGTCAATGCTTTTTCTTGATATTCTTTGAAATACCTAGTGATAATATGTAGGAATGTGATGATAGCAGGAAGAGAACTTGCTAATAAATCTGTGGCTGTTACTGGAGCAAAGTAACTTAGGCAATATTCAGATAAGAAACAGAGGTAGAGAACTACGTGGTTGAGCAGCAAAGCTTAGAAGAAAACAAAGCAGTTGAGTGACAAGTGAAAAAATATGATGGATTAAATGCAGGAGAGGTATAACAGGAATCCAAGAAGAGTAAAAACAGGTGAAAGACCACAGAGGAATGTAGCCCAGTGCTGTTAACTCTGTACTTAATTATTAATGAGATTAAATACACCATGCTAATTATCCCAGCTGTAAGATGATGTATGTTGTGCTTTACTGATACCGTTAATTCCATCAAAGATGGAATATTTGGATATTTGGGTCTAGGCACCTTCCAAGTTTACCGTCTGTAAAATTTGTCATATCTGAATGCTCTGCCGCAGTGGTGCTACTGTGGTCAGTAGAGGAAGGGCTTTGAGGGTACGTTCTGTGGATCAGGCTGCAGAGCAGTGTAGCTACTGAAGTGGCTTGTAGTTGAAGCAAATTGTGCATATAAATACTGCCATAGCTGTACAAGTATGTGATGCATGTGACCATACACTGCTTCTTCTTTGTGTCTCTGCCTACGGCTCATGCCTGAAAAGAGCTTCTAGCCCCTGATGACAGTGTGCCAAAACTTCTTCAAGTTTATTTGTGCTTTTTTGTTTAATGAAGTGTCTTAACTACACTAACAGGAGTGTTAACATGTTACTGGTTTATACTTGATTTTTGAGTTTAAGAACAATACTTTGCTGCAGAAATCTCTTCTATTCAGAGATGCCAAGAATTAAATGGGCTCCACTTGGACTGAAACAATCGGTCTGACAAGCTGCTTATTTGATGACCCTTGGCAGTAAGTTGTCATGACCAAAAGTCATCAAGAATAGGTATCTACAAGAGTTAATCTGTGTTTGCTGTCTTGAGTTTGTCTCCTGGCACAAATCAAATGACAAGCACATAACAGCATGAAAATCATGGATCACCACAACACCTGATTAAATCTGGTTAGATATTTCCTTGATGAGCTGTTGAAATCTAAAACCTCAGAAGTCAAATAAGCTTGATGCTGGCTGGCTGAATTTTAAAATTATGCAGAAAAAGAGCACCAGATTTTGCACTGAAAACATTTTGCATGTTTCAGCTTCACAAAAGTTAGAGCTGAACAGGAAAGGCCTTGTACAAGAAATGGTGATGATTGAAAGGTGCTTTATTGAAGGTGTTTGCTATGCCTTAACATACTGTGCTTGCAAAGTTAGAGCTCTTGCTTCTGAAACAGACGAATTGTAGAATAATCAAGAGCAAGAGGCTGATTCATAACTCTGTCAGATACTGATGTGTTTTGATTCTCAGATGTTTAGGCAAAAATAGTACCTTGCCTTTGTAATTGCCAAAAAAAGGCAAGTGTTGTTGCCTAGCTAGAAGGTATTACTGGGTTTTGTCTTTCTTTTTATTATTATTATTTGTTTGTATTTTAGTGTTGTTTCAGATAAAATCATTTCAGTGCATTGTGTTGCTTCATTCAGAGCTTGGCAAGTTTCACCTCTCTTTGCTCATCAGTTTTCCCTAGAACAGTATTCTTCAGCTTCACTTAGAACAGTGTTTTTTCCTAGCTTCCCCAAGCACTGGATATTACAGCTTCCAGCTAAATGAATAGTTACGTAAAGAGCCATACCCTCCTGGAATAAAGTGTAAACTCTTTCTGGATGTTAATGTGTTCATTTTGCATTAACTGGTAAACACGTAGAGACAGTCACTACTGTGTGGACTGTGATGCTAAATTACTTTGGAACAGCCCTATTTTGAGTGTGCACTATTTGAATGCTCCAGTCTGGTGGTGTATTGTTGCCTTATTTTAATCTGTTCAAAATGTAGATTAAAAATCACCTTTACCATATAACTTATTGTAACAATTGTGTTAATGGGGAGTAAAATGTGGGAAGTGTAGATAAACATCAAAATTTGCAGTAACATTCTTTGCTCTTTATTCAAGGAATCTTCAGGATACTTTGCAAGGTCTTCCTTTTTGGTTTGTCACCTTACTCTTTTTTCCCAAAATGCATATTGTGCTTAGAAGTTCCACAAGTGAACTTTGCAGTGTACTTCTCTGTATATCATTTTACATCAGTTGCTTATCATTTATTTTTGTGTTGTTAGAGGTTTAGAGGCTCTGCTGCATTTAAGAATAGTCTTTGGTGATAAGATATGATTTTGATACTGTTGTATTTTTTATGTTTTCTTATGCATCTTCAGCAGTAATAAACTTGGAAAGTTCTGTTCCAATAGCATGAGGTTGATTCAGAGCATGTTTTGCATATTTATTTCTCTGGTTAACAACCAAACCTATTTTAAAGAAACAAGTTATTAACAGGTTACTTTGCAGTAAGTTTGGATAGGGTGCACCTGTGTGAGACTTTGTGTGACAATTTTTGCCTCAGCTGTTCTTTGCTAAAAAAGATTGTTTGGAGGTGGGGTTTTTTCTCCTCCAAAAGTGATTTTCTTATTGCTGAGGCAGTGTCTAGTCACATAATTGTAATTCCAGTTTTGTAATGAGACATGCCAAGCTTCATAACCCTTTGAACTTTTGGGACCTTTCTAAGCATAAGTCATAAAGGAATAAAGTGCCTTCTGGAATTACAGTCTAATGGAGGTTACAATTTGATATATTGCAGTAAAACTGATTTGCTGTTTTTTAATTGTTTGAAGCAAATGGCCAAAGTTCTTAATATTTGATGATTGGAAGAATGCTGTAGAACAATAAGTGTCAGTTCATAAAAATGAAGCTAATGTCTTTTTCTTTCTGATTGTTTGGACTTTTTTTAGGCTGGCCCATACAGGCGTGTTTCACTAAGGTTCAGCTTTTGGTTAAGGGACTAAGCCTTTTCAGGATTCTAGTTAATACCAAAACTAGGACATTTTAGTCTGAATGTGAAGTGTGTGCCTCCATATCACAGACTCACAGCATCCACAGCGACACTGAGCATGGAGCCGAGTCTGAGCAGCTCATCAGTGGCAGCAGCAACAGAGTGGAAAAATTATCAGGCAGCTTGGGCAATGAAAAGATTTGACTGCTGGAGCTCTTTTGAGGGAAATCCTGGTAAAATGTCAAGGTGTCTGACTGAACCCAAGTTTTATAATCTCTTGGTTTTTCCTTTTTTTTAATCCTTCTGAATGGCTTGATAAAGATCAGATTTTTAAGTGTCAAATCAGTTAATTTGTATCAATTATCTGCCATTGTGATGCTTTCTTTTCAGTTGGGCTTTTTTGTTGTAGGTGTAACAGAAATGGCTCAGGACTTCGTAGGTGTGTATATATTATCTATATTGTGTGAACCTGAAGATCTCTGATCTTAACTGGGCGTGCTTTTTATTTTCCCTTCTTGGTCTCCTTCTCACTTTTCTAGGAAAGAAATATTTCAAGTCAAAGTGCTAGTGCCAAACAACACTGATAATGGGTTGTTGGTCACTTAACACTGGTGAAAATATTGGCTGTGCTAGGATTATTCTGCACCATCCCGTACATTTCCTGGACTTGTCAGATAGGCACTGCATCAAGAACGTGTATTTATCTCTGTGAGAGAACAGTTTTAAAAGCACACCACTAATTTGGGAAGACAAGGTCAGGCCTGCCAATCCCAGGCTTTGCACAAACTGGATTTCTGCATACCAGATTTAGTAAACTATGTTGCCACAAAAGACTAAAAAGAAATTTTTTCCATCAAATAATACAGAAGTTGTCATAGCAGGAAAGACCAAAAAATAATTCCTGTTTTTAGCCCCCTATTGGGAGTGAAAAGCAATGGATAACTTCATCTCCAGTGTCTTGGATAGGCAAGAAATTTTTACGTAGCTGACAAGTCTTGGAGCCTAAATGTACCGTGTTGGTATAAAATAGGTGTTTGAAAGATGGTGTGTTTCTATTTGGTGAAACACAATTCCACAATTCCAAGTAAAAGTTTTGAAATAAGTAACAAAAAGCAAACTTTTGGATATTTTTTCTCTGCTCAGGTCACGATCAAGGTCTCCGCGGAGAAGGGCTCACAGCCCCGAGCGGCGGAGAGACGAGAGGAGCGTTCCCACAGCGTATCGCATCAGCAACAGCCCCGGCAACAGCCGCAAACGGCCCCGCTCCAAGTAAGGGCCCTGCACGGCGCGGGCTGGGCTCCTGTCAGAGTTCATGCCTGATGGCTTGTACACTCCGTGGCTAGAACTTAAGATTTGTATATTCTGGAGATTCATTTTGATAGAAAAATATTTTTTTCAGGGTAAAAAAAAATAATGGATGCACTTGTTGTCCTTCCCTGTTCTTGCATATGTTTGAACAGCAGCTGCCCAGTCAGATGGGTGGATGTTGATACACTGCTGTCTGCTGGCCATGAGAGTTCAGATTTCACTGGGAGTTTCATATTTCCTTCTTGTTGGGTTGTTTTCTTACGCTGTGCTTGTGCAAGCTGTATGACCTCTGCACAGGTCATAGTGCAACTATGATGTCAACTTCCTCAACATTGCATCATATTTGCATAAATAAGGGCAACTCTGATTTAGCAAACGGGTATTTGGCAGTTATTTTACTGGCAGACTGGAATGCGAAGTTTGAATCAGGTTGTCATCTTGAGAGCACCCTGCATATAATATCTCTTGAACTATTATAATCAAAATGGCATTTAGTCTTCAATTTCTTTCTGTGTATATCTTGTGGAATAAGAAAGAAAGAGATCATTTTCAGCTTCATGAAAAAAATTCTGTTGTTTCATATGACAATATCTCTTGATAGCCTGTAATTAATTGATGTGTGGCAGGTATAATTAAGAACTTCCTAAGCACACTTCAACTGATTTAGTTTCTAACATTTGTCAAATGAAGATAATAGAGGCTCCTGTGGAATTCATGCAAATTTGGTTAAGCAGAAAAGATGTGAAAGCTTAAAATGTTTGTTTTCCTATAAATGCACAAAAGAATCATTTTTCACATCCCCATGCTGTTTTTAATGCTGCATTGGTGTGTCTGCCACTTGACCATTCAGCATTTTAAAATAAAGTATTTTTAGAATTGTGCCACTCCAAGTTGTAAATTATAATGGCAATTGTGAAACAAACTACATTCCTCTGGGAATAATATTGCTTATATAGGTCAAAATTTTAAACTGTTACGCCTCAAACGGGAAAGCAGAAAGTGGCACAATAAAATATGGCAATAAGTACAGAAGATGTAGACTGAAAGAGTATTGTAGTTAAACATAGATAAGGATATTTTGCAGCTCTGATTGCAGAAATTAAATCAAAAACTCTTTCAGCCCTGATGTGTTAAATTTTCAAGCAAAAACGTGATGGACCAGTTTCTGTGTTCAATTAGGGAACAGATTCTTCATCATTCAGCTGTTATCTTTGTTTATCATAATCTGAGATGAAAAATAGTGAACAAGCTTAGAGTAAAATACTTCTCTTGCATGGCAAATGTTTGCCAAGATTTTCAAGATTTAAATATGAAATCTGTTCACAGCTTGGTTTCATGATGATGTTTTAAGAAATTAAGCAATTAAAGTACATAGCTAGTCAAGGAATAACTGACTTTGTAGCCGATGGGTTTGTGTAGTCATGAAAATGTTAAAGGCTGTGGGGCTTTTTGTCTGCCACTTAATCATGATTTATGCAAGAAAAGTGTAAGGAAGTTTTCCAATTTTAAGTCTTGAATGTTAAATTCTATATAAAAATGTGGGGTAAACTCTAAGCATCAGAGCTGTATGCTATTTATATGGAAATTCAATGCGATACAGCATAGCACCTTTTAAAGTAGAAAATTCCCATGAAAAATCAAAGTAAAGGAAAGAATAATGTGATATTTAAAAGGTGGCTAAAAGTTTTAGTGTTTTAAGATGTTCTAGAAGTTTCAACAGCATTCTTCTGAAGAGATTTCTAGGAGTGCGTACTAGAGAGATGCCTACAATGAGGTATTGCCCATCTCTAATTAAGGCATCACTAGTTATTCTAATTATAGTTATATCAATACTAGTATGTAAATCATACAGACATAAGTTCATAACCAGGTAAAAAAATTTGATAGTTTCATCTTTAATATATTACTAATTGAGTTCTCTTTGAGCTTAATATTGTCTATGAGGTGACTATCTCTGTTCCCTTCTGTCAGTAATGAACACATCGGGTACCCCAAAGTCCCTCGTTTCAGCTTTCATTCTGACAAACATTTGTGAATCTAATTTCCAGGTCGCAAAGAGTTTGCACTTAGGTACACTGCTAGATCCAGATTAGTCTTAGTGCAATACAACAGCTCATTTAAAATTTTGATCCTGCGGTTTGTTGTATTGCAGGTTGGATCACAAGGAAAGAGGTTTTTCTTTTAAAAAACAAACAAACTGTGGATTTGCCTTGTAGATATTTTACATAGCCATAATTCCATGTTTTGTTTGTTTTATGAGCTAGGAAAATTGTCAGGAATATAAACTCTTATATTTCTTATTGCATTCTAAGTGTCTGATGTTGTTTGGGAAGGAACTTCCCTCTAGCAAAGTTATTCTGCAAATCTCCGATGAAAGGCTTTTTGTTGTCATCCTGCAAACTTGTTAAACACTTGCAAATAATTGCTGTGCACCCGTGAAGATTCTCACAGCATTCCAAGTGAGAACCTCAGGAGCCAGTAGTTGCGTAATGTAATATATTAAAAAGAGCTTCTGAGAAAGTATTTTGTACAACCGTAAATGTGTTGGGTAAGACTAATGCATGCTGAATGCACGAGAAACATCCTGTGGAAGAGGGTACATAAGCTTTCAGAAGTGTGAAAAGTAACTTCAGCTTAGCTGGTGTAATACTGCTTTAAATATTCTTCAATAAAATATTTTCTTCTCACAGAAGTCCCCATGAAAAGAAGAAGAAGAGGCGGTCTAGATCACGTACTAAATCCAGAGCTAGGTCTCCCTCACCATCCATGTCACCAGGCAAACCATCCACACACAAAAATTCTGTACATTCAACTAGTGTCTCTCCTGTGGAGAGCAGGGAATCCAGCCAGGAACGCTCCAGGTACCGTGCTCTGTTACTGTCCTACTGCAGTGCTGCTGCTCTGGGCTCTCAGGGTGGCTGTGACCAGAGTGGGATGAGGAACCCTGTGTGCGTGCAATGTGTGCTTATCAAAAGTAAAAGTCACTGGCAGCACAGCACTGTCCACATCCGTCTGATGAAGGTGTTGGATCTCCTTTGCTTTCTGGAGTAAACATCTCAACCTACTCTAACAGGAAAACTGGTGCAGAAAATTCTGCAAAGTATTTCTCAGTTGGAAATTGGAAGCTTTTATGAAATGGGGTAATTCTTTGAAGTAGAACTTTAATAGAGTGATCTGAATTGTAACATGTGTCAAGATGCATGATTAAGTTATTTCTAGAATATAGAACAGTCCTGTTAAAAATTCTCAGGCTGCTGTTCAGATTTGTCTGAGCAGTTGTAGAAGTGATTTTTCTGACCCTGACTTACATCCTCTAGTTGACTGAGACAACTGTTGACTAACATATGAGAGACATGTTCAATAAAACCCAAATCAAGATGGTGAGTGAAATGCATTTTCAAAACTTCTACTATAAATTTCTAATTTTATTTTTAGGGGAGTTTCTCAGGAAAAAGATGGCCAAATCTCTTCAGCAATTGTTTCATCAGTGCAGAGCAAAATCACTCAGGTAAAAATAGGCAAATTCAGAATATGTTTCCTAATTAAATATGTCCAGCATATTGTTTTCTTCTTTTACCACCATTTCTTTAAAGATACGGTCATAGTTTTTTCATGTCAGTTGATGTGATTTCTGTACTTTGTTGTATACAAACTGCTTAAAATATTTATGCAGAGGACTTCATTGCATTTTGGTTAAACCAGACTTCAGTTTCTCTCACAGGAACTTTCTCCAAATTATTTGACTCATTTAGCCTAGGAACAAACATTTGATGTCATGACTCCAGGTATCCCTTGTGACTGGAATGCACACTAACCCTTTCATGCGGGTCTTTGCAGTTAGGTGTTTTAGCTTTATTCAAAGCTCAGACATGTCTGATCATTTTCCTTTTATTTTCTACAGGATCTTATGGCCAAAGTGAGAGCAATGCTTGCAGCTTCCAAAAACATCCAAACCAGTGCCTCCTGAGACCTGCTGGATCTGACCATCAAGAAATTGTGTGAAAAGGACGGTTGGAAAAGAACTGCCTCATCTCAAATGTACAGCTGAGCTTGGCTCACTTGGTTCACAACTCGCCTAATTTACCAGAACTCAAGAAGCTAAAACCTATCTTTCTGTACAGAAGCATCTCCTTGAAATTTCATTAAATTTTTTCAGCCAGAATATCTTTGAAAAGTTTTTGGGTTTTGTAAATTGATTTTTTGACTAATTCTTCAATAACATTTTATGATCAGCAGTCTAAATGTGTATATTTGTAAATACTATGTTTCTGTGAAAAGTATTACACAATAATAAAGAAGGAAACATCTTTCATTAGCTAGAGTTTTTGTGGAGTCCTTAATTGTTTGCAGTTGGGTTTTGTTACAAATTAATGGGTTATTTGTTTATTATTTTCTGCTTTTTGACAACTGTCTTGCCGGCTGACCACCTTAAGCTGAGAAACACTGTTTATCTTCATGCACAGGATGATCTCAGAAGAATGCTTGTTTACGTGGATGTCAGTAGTAGACAGTTTTTGAACAAGGGATGTGTTTTTCTATCCATGAGTTAGAAAGATCTGAGAGCCTTCATGTGAAGAGTTGACCCTTTAAAGTCAATAACTAATGGTGAGTAGCCCCATTGTCTTAGTGTACCTTGTTCTCTCTACTTAGCTACAGAAAAGAGGATATTTTTGGACATTCATCAGGCATCCTGTATAGAAATCCAGCATTTTTCTGATTTAACATCTTTCATACAGGTACCCGAAAAAGATAGTTACGAACTTGTGTTTTACTGACATAGACCTATTAACTTTTTTTCAGAAAGTTTGTGGCCTCAGAAAAAATTGCACATTTGTTTGTTATGCATTCTTTGTTCTACACTGAGACTATTTTAATGTTTTACTTTAAATGCTTTTAAAATGAGTACAAAAAATGTGTGGGTTTTTACCAAAGTCTGCTTTAACAATGAGAGGATTTTGTAGTGGTTGGTTATATTCAAAGGTGCCCTTACTGGGAATTACCTAATTCCATAAAGAATGGGATCATGGCTTTTACTGATTCCTGAAAGTCTGTGATCTATAGTCAGAAAGATTGTGGGTTTAGTGGCTCAGGGTCCTGATTTTCTCAGATTTCGTGAAGAGCAGGCAGAGGTTGGCAATGGATTAGAGAAACTAAAGTTCACACTTCCTCATAGACCAGTTGGTAGATTATTTCTATAGAATGACACAGATAAACAACCCCAGAGCAAAAATCTTCTTGTTCAAAGCAAGGGGAGCAGAAACAGTATTTATATAATTTAAACTTTAGGTAACATGATGGTCAAAATTGTCCCTTGTGTGCCACTTGCTCCCTTGGAATGCAAGCACAGTATTTAAACCATCGGAAACAGTAATTGATCAGGTTTCTTTTCAATTTTTGGTTAATAATTAGCAGAATTCACTCATATAAACAGTATAAAATGCTGGGTCTGATGCAAAGAAATTTCATTGTGCACATAACTTGTGAAACAGAGTCATCTAAATGGTCATGTAGAATTGGTATCCAATACTTACCTAATTATTTTAAAGTTATTTGCAGTGTTTTGACTAGGGCAAAAATAACTTTCAACCAGTACCAGATAGGCACCATTTCCCCTGCACCAGTTGTTGAAACAGTATTAGTTGAGACAGATAAAAAAGGACTGATAATAAAGTAGATTTCAAGACAGCCGTTGTAAATTCTTGTGCAGCATTAGAATTTACAGTAGCTATATTTTTCTCCTCTAAATGGAGTTAAAAGTCCCACCATGGTTAAATAATTGGCAGCTTGGATGCCAGTTATTTGTCAAGTAATAGAAAAAAAACCTAGCTCTTTGATAAAATAGACTGGGCAGCTTGTTTGGCTGCTGCTTTGCAGATTTATTCTCTGTGGGAAGTTTGTTGCTTTAATGACTTCTTAAAATATTTTCTCTTCCTATGAGCAAGTCTTCCAGTCTTCTCTTTTTTCTTTTCCTTACTCCCTTTTGTGATATGTAGGGATATGGAGTGTTAAGCTCCAGAAAAATGTAGATGAAACTGCATTTTTATACAATCTTTATTTTTTACTGAGGTTTGTTTGCATTTAGCACTCTCTCATGGGGAGTTGTATTCTCTAAAATGTAGTAGTGTTTTCATTATGCTATTTTTTTTCTCTTTCCAGCCAGAATTGACATTTTTAGCATATTAAAAGGGCTTGAACTGCTTTACCAGAATATTTTCACATTTGGAAATCAATGCTGCTTTTTTTGCTCTCTTCACAGGCACCAGCTGTGTTGTAAATACAGCATGGAACTTGCGATACAGTGAGTGCCATTTCAGGTGTCTAGTATATCAGGAGAATGTGTGACCAATATCAGGAAAGTGTCTTAAAAATTTCAAATTAGGAAATTTTCAAATGTCTGTTTTCCAGGTATGAATTTGCAGCACAATCCCTAAGCGTCTGGGACCACAGGCCTGGTTCTGGATCAGATGGCACCTCACAGCCCAACTCCCATCCACAAAACTGTATGTACTCAATTCCTTGCCATGTCTCCATGCACCAATGGGCCTAAAAAGGCCCTGGATCATCTGGCTGTATTGCCAGAATTTTTTTCTGGTGAGAAATACACAGGATTGCTGCAAAAGGGAGTTTAAAAATGAGGAGCACTTCAGTTGGAGGAAAGCAGGCTCTGAGTAGCCATGAGGAAAGCACTGTGGCAGCTCTTGAGTTGTCAGCAACTAGTCTTGGCTTTCCAATTTTTTTTTCCATTTGTGATTACTAATATGTTCTGAATATCTTGTTTTGCTTTTAGACAGATCCTTTCCGCATAGAAGGGTAGTTCAGTGAAGTGTTACATGTAAAAGGAAAGGCTTTATTGGAGCATTTGGTTGGAAGCTAAAATCTGCCTGCACACTGATGAGCTTTTTGTCTTTCTGGTAGCAGCTGGAGTGGTATTGCTGTTGTTACTCTGTTTGAACCATCAAAGGATTCCTGATAAATCTTGATGCAAACCATGTCTTTGCATTTTGCCTTAATTTTCCCTGCTCTGGATTACACAGGAGGTATATTCACCCTACTGTATTCTGTGAAATATTAAAGCAAGTTGTGAGTATTTGCAACAAAACCACTTTTACCTTTCAGGGTACTTGAAACTTCCCTGGTATTAATTTAATATCTTCAATTTGGTTGAAGATGATAATCTCTTGGCAACAATTAATCCTGAACATGCAGCATGACAAACATTTCTAAAAAGCTCTGCCAGACCATTTTAAAAGTGGTGGTGATTATCTGCTGTCTCTGGCTTGCTGCCACGCTTTCCTCACGAGATGTGCTAGGACTTTTCTCTGATAAGGACAAAATGGCTCCGCATGCGATGGTTGCCTGCTGACAAACTCATTTTTCTCTTTACAATGACTGTTAAACTGATGATCTCTGCATAGAAAATAAGATGTGTTCTTGTTGATATTTGACAGTGTTACAGGTACAGCTGCCTGCTTGAGTAAAAGCAGTCCCAGTATGCAAGGCTGGAGGAGGGCAGGTGCTGATCTCCCCAGAGAGCACAGAGTGGCAGATATGAGGCCTCATTGCAGGGAAATTTGTGTTCTCCGGGGATCTCAGGTTTTTCTTCTCCTGTTTCCTGTAAAATAAATTCTAAGGATGTATTTTTCTAAGGAGAAGCTCCATGTATGTTTAAATTTCCTCTATTAAAACGTAGGAGGATTTGGGGTTTCTCATTTCAAAATGCAATCCAAAGATGTGTATCTGCAATATTATTTATTAGGATATGGCACCTGGGGTGATTGTGGCACTGTCAATTAACTTACTGGCTTGTTGTCGCAGCTTTACTCCTCCAAAAATGCTAAAGCTTGGAAAAAACCTACCCTTAAGTGATCAAGAAATAGGTCAGAGGGTTTGCTACAACAAGAAAGGAAACAAAATCTGAACCTTAGCTCCTCCTTTCTGAAATTCTACTTTATTTTCTAAGAAAAATGGAAAGGAAAAATGCATATTGTAAGGACTGATGGAAAAATGAGCATTTTTCCACCTTGAGTCAAGTAAGTCAGAGGTGATATTTCAGCCTTAAGCTGTTAAGGCAATCAAAAGTACACCATCTGCAGGTCTTTGAGATTTTAGCTTATGCACAGTGAAGATTATAAATCAACACATGCAATGATTGAAAGGTTTTTATCAAAATTATAATGCATTGCTTTAAAAAAAAATGGTGTGCTGGGTGAAGTCTGTGATACAATGGTATCACTGCAGTCCTTTTTCAGTAAGATGTCTGTGCTTCAAGAGAAATCAGAGACCTTCATCACCTTGACCTCACCTGGAAACCTTCTCACAGTGGATACTCAACACTGAGTGAAAAGCTACTCCAGAGAGACAGTTCTAACTGTAAACTTCTTATTCCCTTGGATTTTTATGGTAAATTATGCAGGATTTAGGTGTAACAGTGTAACAATGACAGAGGAATATAGGTCCTTTAGATGTCCCACTGTATTGTTTTATATTCCCAGAAAAAAACAACGTATTTGCATAAAAGAAGCCGCCAGTTTACTCAGTTTAATCATGAGTTATGAAAGCCTGTGAGTTAGTAAGTTAATCGTTTTCTCGGAATTGCTGTTGCAAGCAATAGATGATCTTGTGTGGCTCCCTTCTGTGGTTTCGCACTGGCCCTGAGAGTTGTGCTGCTGTTTATCAGTGGGGAATTATTTCCAGCTCGTTTGTGTTCTCTCTGTCAGGGCCCTGGATGCGGGAATAGACCTTAACAGTTCTGACCCAGACTCTGTGAGACCTTCAGCCAGCGGCCCCAGGTTCCGTTCCTGGGTTCACAGGGCTGTGCTCATGCTCAGAGGTCCCTGCCCTGCCTCTGCATCGCTGTGCTGAGCTCCCAGCTCCCTCCTCCAGGGACCTCATGACCTTGTTGCTTGAGTCGAGTTCACTGGCTGCTGTCATTTTCCACTGAGGTCTGTTTGCCTCCACTTGTGTATCCTCGCTGAAGCTGTCCCCATGTCTTTGGACGAGCTTTGCAGGGATATGTTAAGTCCCAAGCTGAATGCCCTGTGTCTTACCACAACAGGCAGTAGTAATTGTCTGGACAAAACCAGTAAACTTAAGTAGCTTTTATTGAAGTCATTTCCCTTCATAAAAGTTATATTTAAAAATAATATCCAGTGTAATCGGTGAAATCTCTTAGCTGAGTATTGGCAGCTTCATGATCCAGTTAAAACACTCCCTGAGTCCACACATCCCACTGCAAAAAATTTCCTATGCTTTAAAGCTTTGTACATCACGCAACAAATTGTCTTCAGTTGCATCTTCTATTTGTACTTCTGAAATAGGTGTAAGCTTGCCTGACATTTTTTAATCAGGAAATGGTATAAATTGACAGCCTCAAGCTGTCAGTGCACACAGAAACACTGAGACATGCATCTATTAATTCTGCAGAAGGAGCACGTTGAGTTCCCACTGTTCATAATCTCCTGTTGGAACCAATACTGGCTAATGGCTTTAATGGTATCACACTTGGCAAAAATTAAACACATCTTTCATCCTTTCCTAAAGCTATTTCTGGTTTAAAGCATTGTAGATAAGGAGACAAAGTGGACAAAGAGTGATATAATGTGTTGAATTTAAGAGAATACAGCAAAAATGAGTGAACTACGCTGGCAAATCTGATGGAGGTTGTCCAGGTTTTTTTTCACTGGCAAAAAGTTGTTCACTCAAGTCTGACAACCTAATGGTTTTGATGACACCGTGATAGTTTTTTGAGCTGTATTCTTCAGCCTACATTCTCCATGGATGAAGGAAGACATGAAGTCAGTGTGTCCTTGTGGGTGTGCTGCTCCTGGCTGGAAGGATTCTTGTGAAGCCACAGGCAAAAACAGGGATGCAGAAATGACAAGCGAAGCCACGAAGAAGGGTTGTTTATTGGTGTGCTGTTGCTTCTGTGTTGGCTGCTACAAAATTTAGAAGTATTTCAGCTTTTTGAGTTAAAGCAAAAAGAAAAATAACAAAGCAATCCTCTCACAACCAAAATATAACCTGAACTCTGTCAGCACACAGCTCTGTGTCCCCAAATGCTCCTGGTCAGAGAAATTTGCAAGTGCCTTTAGAAATCTGTGTTATAGCTTAAGTTTTAATTTATATTCATTACAATTTTTATCTGGGCACAGTTTAGCCTAGTATTGTAAGTGTTATTAGCTGCTAGCTTTAATTGTCAGGATTTGGACAAAAATGTTGCTGTTTCACTAATTAAACTCTGTCCAAGCACACAGCATCAGACCTTAGGCACTTCTGCTAATTGCACTGAGCTTTCTACCTCTGTGTTAGTTTATTTGGATAAATAGTATCAAAATGACTATGCTTTGATAATTAGCAACTGTTCACAAAATGTGCTTGTCATCTGTCGCTATCCTCTCAGACTGCATGTTTACTGACCAGGAGGCTGAAGTGTTATTCTTTATAACAGCATATTAACATGCCAAAAAGGACAACTGAAAGTGGGGAAAAAAGAAGGTGAAGATTTTGGAACTCTAGAAGTAAAGCAGAACCATGGCATAGCCAGAGGACTAGGCTGCCTCTGGGTAGGAGTGTGTTCAGATCTCAGCTCTCCAGCTGTGTCCTCATGTGATGGATGGATCACTTTGTAGCAGTGTTTTAGGGTTCCCACATCACTTTAGTTTCTGTGTAAGAAAAATCAAGGTATTTTCACTTCTTTGCTTTGTTCAGTGGTGCAGAACCAAGGGCTTAAGGACAGTGTGTTATTTCTGAGACCTTTGAGCATAGCTCAGGGGTGACAAGAAAGAAAAGCTTAAACTGAGACCAAGAGAGATAGCAGAGTGTGATGCTGGGGTGTAATGTATGGATGCAGATTGCTACTCTCAACTCTGAGGCCATATATTTGTTTTACTGTGCAATGAGGTTAAGAACTGTAGACTGCACTGGAATGCAAGTACAATCCTACACCGAGGTGTCTGCACCCCTGTTGTGTGATCACGACATTCTACATACTCAGCATTTGATAAGAAATGCATGTCCTGTAGTGTAGATGTGGACTGAGGTTTCCCACTGCCAGAGATTCTGTATAAGACTTTTCTAACCTCTTCTAGAGCTTAGCTTACCCAATTTTCAGCTGTATTCTACAACTAAAATTGCCTTTGGACTTATTTTTAAATAGATTAAATTCTTGCCTGTTGAAATCTGAACAGCAAATACACATAATATGGCACAGCAGGTTTTTTTGGCTCTGCATCTTGAATACCTTCACATAGATAAGGAACTAAGTTTATACTTTGTTTAACAAAACAAGCTCCGTGCTGATGAATGACAAAATTTTTCCTGCCTAATTCCTTCTGATCTTTTCTTCTTCCAAACACCGCGAGTGCTGAAGGCTTCCTTGACTGATGGGTTCATTTAGGACATCTCAGAGATAGGTAGGAGAAATAACTATTGACTTAACAGATGATGGCAGTGAACCAAAAAGATGCATGCATAGCAAAAAAATGACATCTCAGATCTTGAAACATGGAGTTTTCTGGGCTGTAAATAGTGTCTGTTTAATATAAAAAAAAAAAAGTGAAAGCTGACCCTGGTAATCATTCTTTCTTCAGCAGCAATTGGTCTGTGCTGGGATATTTTTACAATCCTACTTCTTGATCTTCTGAAGAGCTGTTGTGTTTGAAATAATTATTTCAAAGGAAGATGGAAGAAAAAGCAAGATCATCTTTGCACAAGGGTTTTTTTCATCACCTAAATATATTCATTATAGAAACATCTCCCTCAAAAGAGGTAAAGATCCTGGGCTCCTGGTTTCCTACTCCATCTGCCAAAAGTTTTGCAGCTGGCACTATTCATTAATTGTGTTCAACTTGTGTTCTCTCAAACCAGCAATGAATTTGACGATCAGCGTGCTGGGCTTTAAGCATACAGTTTTCTTTTTATTCTGAGCTACTCGCTGAGGAACACAACAGCTTTTTCCAAGGCTTTCTCCAAAGAGACACAGCTGCATATGGATGATACGATGGAATTTCCATCTCCTTGGTAGTAAACTGGTTAGGGCTGGAGCTTGTTGGAATATGGCTCAGCGTTTAGCCATTATTATGAACATCAGCACTATATCTCTGCTTGTACCCTGTGGTGCAAGGCCACCAGGAAAGTCAGCATGAGCAACAGTGCTCTGTATTCAGAGACTCTTCAGTCATAAGAAGCCTGTTAACATCCAGAAAGCTGATACTGGGAGATACTGGCCCTAACTGGTGATAAGAGGGTGCTGTGCTTGAGACACCTTTTGAGCAAGAATTTGAGTGTCCCAGCTTTATTCTTGGCTACTCAATTGGAATTTTGTTGATCAAGTAGCACTAAGAAGGTGCAATTCTATAACCTCCTTGAAGGTTTTACACACTTCAAGATAGCCCAGAGCAGACAGGGAAAGAGATCAAAAGTAGGGAAGAATTTGTAACAGGGAACACAGACGGGGTGCAGCGATGAGGACATGATGGTGATGCTCAAAGGCAACTGCTGCTCATGCCAGCAGTCAGAGCTGAGCTAAGGGACTTGGCGTGGCAAGGGGGCAAGGACACTGAGTGCATGGGCAGTCTAGCCCAGTGTGTGAAGGCAGGGAGGGGGGAACTGTGGTGATGCCTAATGGATTGTCCTTCAGAAATGCAACATTTGCCTCTGGGAATGACACACTTGCACTGAACCAGGAGTGCTTGAAGTGAATTAGGCTGTATAATTTCAGGTTGCCTGTGAGTCAAAGAAAGTTTTTGGAAATTCATTCTTTACTGATGTGTTTTCTTTTGCTTCAGAGAAAGAAAAGGAAATTTCCTGCAAGATGAATGAAAAAAAAAACCCACCCACTTTCCTTCTTGCTTGTAAAAAGTGCCTCAAGATTTTTATGAATTCTTTGTTGCAGATTGCAAACAAAGTTAATTGAAAGACTGGACAAAACCTCAGATTTTTCTTTCTTTTTTTTTTTTCTTTATCTGAATTCTTGCCTGTGCTTTGCCTAAGAGCACTCAGTGCCTGCACTATTGAATGTGTCCATGTGCAAAATGAAAATGGATTGCTGCTGGAAAGCTGAAAAAAAAGGCAACAAAAACTAACCTTTACTTGCTCAAAATAATTCTTGTATTATATCTTGTTAGCTTAAAGCTGACAGTACCTCAGATGTACAAAACCAACAATGCAGCCCTTCTTTCTCTGATAAATCGGAGAAGTGAAGAGAAGCTTTTGTTGTGCCCTGAGCCCTGCCTGGCACTGAACGTGCCCAATGTTCTGTGCTTCCCTGTTGCTAATTGGGGTGGCCTCTTCCTGCTGGGGATCTGTTCCACACCAGCAACGGGAAGCTCTGAGCCTTTGAGAGACTTCCATGCGAGTTTGTGCCTACATCTCCTCACAGCAGAGTCGCAGATTTATGTAACACCTCTGCTGGGAAACCACTGGCTTTTCTTTTGGTCTGACTCTTGCAGTGCTGGAAGGAGCAATGATCCGTATTGAGAACAAACAGAAGGGAACAGCTTCCAACATGCTTTACTGCATGGGAATGACAGTGGCACAGCAGCTATTATCATTCACTGAGGGCACAGAGGCCGGCTCTGTGGAGGGACGCCACTGAGGTGAAATCTGCTCCATTGTTTTCAGTATGAGATGTGCAGAGCATAAACAGGTTGGTATCTTTGACATGATCAGCAAAGCAGTGCTGGAATAACTCCTGTGTAATGCCCTGCTCTATTTACAGCAGCTCTGGCTGTGTGCTCGTTTGTCCCCGGGTTTGACAAGTGTCCCCACCTGCAGCATGGCCAGTGGCCCTGACCTGCTCTCGCTGCGGCTGGAGAATCGCAGGTACGGCAGTAAACCGGCATCAGTCCTGGGCTCCTCTCTTGGCTCAGCCCACGGTTTGTGCAATTGATGTCATCCTTTGTCAAACAGCTTCCACCAATAAACCAGAGCAAAAATAACTCCTATCTCCTGCCTGATTAAGGTTTTTAGGGTCAGGATTCTCTCTCAGTAGCTGTCCTGTAACTGCTACAGTACAGTCTCAGTCAAGCTCTTTCAGGGCTGTTTTTGTATCAGTGAGTACAATTCAGGTTGGTTTGGGGCTGGACGTTACCATTATATCCCAGTCACATTCCTGACTGGCAGCCAAGGTTCCCTGCCTGGTAAGGAAAATATATAGCAGCAAGTTTTATGGTTTACTGAGGCTACAGATAGAATGCAAGGTGGCAAGTCTTTCTTAAGGTACATTCGTTTTCATCAGAGTGCACTGCATTTTGAAGTAAAAAAGTTGTCAATTTTCCTTATGTGCTGGAAAGCACAGAGAATCAGAGAATATCTGAGTTGGAAGGGACCCATCAGGATCATTGAGTGCTACTCCTGAGCTTATACAGGACACCCCAAAAATCCCACAATGTGCCTGAGAGCGTTATCCAAATGCTTCTTGAACTCAGGCTTGGTGCTTTGGGCACTTACCTGGGGTCCGTGTTCCAGAGGCTTCACCTCCCAGAGAGGGTGTGCTTTGTAGCATGAGGGGACCCTCCCTGGCTGCTGTGTCACTGCCAGGGCTGACAGCACACTGACTCAGACCTGCAGGTCAGCAGCCAGACCCTGTTAATGTGCCCAGCACACCCCGAGCTGCTCCTGCCAGGCAGCAATGCTGCTGGCAGGGCCTAGATGGGAGCCTGGGGCCCCCATGGAAAAACACATTTTGAGAGAGGAGGAGAAGAGGAGAACACATGAAAGGTGGAGGGCTCAGTATCACAGTCCAGCAGCCACACGATTAATGCTCAGCTGCTTTTTGTCTTGCATGAAATACCCAAGAGATGGGAGTGAAGGGAACCGAGCGGTGACTGTGAGTGAGTGGTACTGGCCCAGTGAAATCAGCTGTGTCAGTGGTTTTTGAGCATGACTGGAGCCATCAGCTGGGTGCTGGGGAAAGGGAAGGGCGAGAAACATGGGTCTGATCACACCCCTGGGGACACTGCCCTGGGCCCTGTGCTGATGTGTAGGGGACAGGGAGGCAGTGGGACGGGCACAGCCTGCCAGCACAGTGGCTTCAGAGCATAAGGGACACCAGTGCCTAAGGGCTGAAAGCCTCATGGTGGAACAAGAACCAACCTGGATCCTGCACAGTCTTAAGAGAGCAGATATCGCTGTCCTCTGGTATGGATCTGTTCCTTTACCTCTGGGCTCATAGTTTTGAGACAGCTTGGCCTGGACTGGACACACCACATGAACTGAAGTGCCTTATTTGATATTAACACAGTTGGGTCTTGAAATAACTTCTGCCAGACATTTATCATCTACGTGCCAATTGCTGATATTTGCCTCCCTTAGACCCAAGCGAGGTGTATGAAGCCCGTAATCCTTTCCTCTCAGCACATTAGTGTAAAGTCTCATGAATCTCTATTAAATTTGAGAGAGAACATGAAGCTAGTTTGCAGCTGCCTTGTTGATTTTTTATTTCCTCTCATTTCAGTGCCTTGCCATGAAGCTAATTAAATGGCTAATAAGGCACCTGCTCAGGATGGAAAGAACAGTGTGCTTGTCCTCTCTCAGCTACCCAAACACTCTTGTCTCTGTTTGCTGCATGCTCCAACTCTTCCTCTGGGCTTTTCTTCCCCCTCTCCTTGGAAAAGGAGAGCTACTAAAGTTTATAGAATTGTTTCCCGCATGTAGGACACTGTAGGATCATTTCCAGCACACTTCAGAGCAGGAGCTTCAGGTGAATTTGTTTGTCTCAAGCACCTTGGCATCAGCACCAGGCTGAGGACTTCTGCATTCAGGGCTGACCCTCCCTTCATCTTCACTTGTGACAGTCCAGTCATAACCGGACCCTCAAATGCTGCTTATGCAAATCCTCCTTTGCATAGCTAATGGCTGTTTATTGATTCTAACCTGACCAAAATAAGTCATTGCTTATTGAAACTGCATTGCCTTCCCCTGGCCTTTAATTTATCCTCAAAGTCTAACTTTAAAGGATGCTAAGAGTCCCTGAGTGACTATTGTCTTGGCTCATGGTTTTCAAAGTGGCTACAAGGAGTTTTCTCGGTGACCTGACAGTACTGTACAAGCTGCTTTTGCTGATTTTTTACTCTGAATCTCCCAGTTTTACCCATGTGAACATGCTGCCATGTTTCTCAGGCTGCTGCTATCTCCACCAGACCAGTGGCTGTCCATGTATTCTCAGTCAAGAGTCTTCGTGACGCAGTTGTGTTCTGGGAGATGGAGGCAGGTACCACATGTCTAAGACAGGTACTCACTTCACTTCCATTTTAAACATCTAATTCTACCTTCACCCCTTCCCCTTTGCTTCCATCAAGTTAGTGTTAAACACCTTCCACATCTTGTCCCTTTTGGTTTTAACATGCTCAGATTAACAATGACTGTGGTCAGTGGGTAGGAAAGAATATATATATTCCACTTGACTTTGCTAGTGCTGTTCAGGTCAATAGGAAGAAATTTTTCTTCTCCATAATTTAGCATCCTGGTGATAAAGGGAAAGGCCATTTAAAAATAAATCTGTGACAGCCTGTGCTGCTAGCACATGAACTGAAAGGATGAGTTCATTTTGGAAATGTTACCTGCCCTACTAAAACACTTCACTATCTGTTTTTAGTCACAGCAGGTACATTTGGCCCCAGCAAGCCTCGGAGAGCAGGGTGATGTTGATAGCCAAGACAAAGAGCAATGGAGAGGTTCTAAAGATCAGGACAACTCCGTTTCCAGCTCTGCCATGCCACAAAACCCTAGGCTGACATCAGTTTAGAGGAGTCTTGTGTTGTGTAGGCAATGGTCCCCAGCAGGGAACATCTGGCTGAGGGGAACACAGAGACTCCCAGAGCTGACCTTGCTGTGTGGGCAGCCAAGACAAGTCTGGGGCTGCAAAGGCTACAGGACACCTGTGGTGGGGCAAAGAGCTGAGCTGTTTTACCCTGGTAAAGATTTAGCTTGTTCTTCTACTGCCATAAACACAGGTGACAGATGATCTCACAGAGTTTAGGATCCCTTCCTTACTGCTCCTTGTAGACATTTCTCTTTCCTCATCCCCTCCCCACACTTATATTTTTGTGGGGTAGGATGCTAAATTATGGAGAAGAAAATCATGACATGGCCGGACCAGGGCAGTGACATCAGGACAAAGCTCCCACAAAGGAGCTGAAACCAGTGCACTGCTGCCTCCTGGCCTTGTGAGAACATCCTGACAGCGTCAGGTGAGGGGAGAGAATGGAGTGGGTGTGAAATCCATGTCAGGCATGGCTGAGAGCCAGAGATGGGGCTGACTTGGTCTGGGACAAAATTCTCTGTGACTGTCTGAGGAGCAGTAAAGTCAGGCAGAGGCAGAGAAATTTTTTTCAGAAGTACAAGACTGAGCTCTTTGAAACACAGTCACCCCAAATCCCTATTAAGCCCATAAAGCAAGACTAGAAGAACCCCCAACACAACTGACCTGTACAGTTAAGCTCCATTTTTGCATCACTGCCAGTGCTCAAGTTCAGCAGTTGGTTCCCACAGCTCCACACCCATTGCTCACATTGGATGTTGCAGTACCTGGAAGATGGTCAGGATAACTGAGGATAGAAGGTACTTCAGTATGGGGCCAGCTAAGAGTCCTGGAGTCATCACACAATAAAATGAGACTTGTACCTTAAGCACCTGAAAGTCTCATTAAAAAAAACCTGCTCACGAAGGATTTGGAATTTATGTTGAAGTCTCTGAATGTAGCCCTTAAACTTTTGGGGATCAGCCTGATGTACCCACTCTAAGGATGTCTCAGTGATATGTCACATACCAGCTTTACTCACTGCATTATAATAGCATTCAACAGGATTTAAATTAGCTTCAGCACTCTAATCATGTTGCTTCTATAACAGCAGGAAGATAACTCCCAGGCGTTGGTTATGTAGCCTCTGAGGGAAAGAGATTTCAGATGTGTTCAGCAGAAATGCACCATGTGAGCCATGGTTATAATTTCATTAACAGGATGCTACTCACCTCCTACTGGGAGTTGGAGGAGATTAGCATTATAATGGGGATCAGGAGCCTTTCCTTGTGTTCACCTCACTCTCCAGCCTGCAGGAGGATGAGCTATCTGAAGACTGATCCTCAGACCTCTAGCCCGGTGTTTGACACAAAGTTGAGGCTTCTTAGAACATGCTAAGCTGTGCACAGCCCCTGCCTGGGGAGGCAGTGCTGCTTCAACTGGGGGTTGGGACATTTGCTGTGCCACCGTCCAGGCTCTGGCATCCATGCTCCATGAAGGGTTATTCCCATCCTCATGAACCTCTGGCAGACTTACAGTGATGGTCAGGGCAGCTGGGGACTGTTTTCAATGGGACATAGCAGCATGCTGTGTGGGAGGTGAGGAGGCAAGTACCAGCATGATGTACCTGCCATCCTTCACTTCCTTGGAACAGCCTTTCCCATGGCAGGGGTTTGCTCCTCAAAGCCCAAGGCACACCCCCTGCGGGACAAACCTTTACTAAACACTCAGGCACATCCAGCTAGATTTGAGCTGCTTACAGAGCCAAGAAGCCTAGAGTGACTGTCCAGGCACCTCCAGCATCCTGGAAACTTCAGGTCGCCTCCTCCTTCCTAAGCATGGGGATTGAAGTGTCCAGATTTGGGGATGAACAGGTGGGTATCCATGCACTGAAAGGTCTGGATGCTTGCCAAGGGACACTTACAAGTACTGACATTTAACTCCCTGCCTGCTCTGCAGACAGGAAAATGCAGTCCCAGCATGACTGAGCTGTACAAGGCTGACATTTCCAAGAGCCCTGAACACCTCTTGCTCAGATTATTGTGCCACCCCTGGCTGTGAACACCGTGCTGAGCACTCAGCATGCATCCTGTAGGAAACCCAAAGAGCAGCTGGATGCATTGGCATCACTGACTTTGCACGTGGGAAAGAAATGCATAGGCCACGCTCAGCAGGCAGGGGAACTGGGACAGCCCAGCCAGGGTGGCCCCTTCCCACAGCCACTGGACTGGCAGCTTCCCACAGTCCCAGGTCCCAGCCTTGCCACCAGCCTGGGGAAACTGCAGACAGCAGTGGGAAGAACAGGCCTACCTATCTCCTCTAACAGAACTGCATGAAAACTGGCACACACTCGGCACAAGTTTCCACAGGTGCATTTAACCTTTTTTGTGACACAGCAGTGACAGGCACCCACCACACAACTGCAGGCAGAATGGAGGCAGGAGCTTTCCAGGAGCTTTCAGGCAGTTCCTGAGCATTTTTAGAGACCACAGCAGCCCAGTCCCAGCACAGGCTGTGCACATTTACACGCAACTCCCATGGGAGCAGCAGGACGCTGGGAGGGGACAGGGACATGCAAGAACAGCAGCAGGCCCAGAGCACAAAGCTCTCTCTTCCCATTGCTTTTTTAAGTAGTCCAGGTTTAAACAAGGTTTCTCTGGGATTTCTCCTGGAACTCCACAGTTTCTCCATCACTATGGCACCATCCAAGTCCTTTCATGTACAGGAGGCCCCAAGGCAGTTGGTTTTGCTGAGCAGATTTCTCACCTTATCACTTACTCCCAGAGTTCATTTTCAGCTCCTTTTATGCATTTCAGCTCAAAACACAACATTTAATTCAACCTTCATTGTCAGGATCAGACCTAGTAGGTTCAGCCCAGCTTGGGACTCTCACTGGGAGCCATTACCCCAGGAAAGAGCTGGCACAGCCCTGCACCAACTGGAACACCAGGGCTGAGATGTCCTTGGAGGCATTTCCTATCTTTCAGCAGTGCTGGGCATGATGTGATTCTTGAATTGGTCTTTGCATTTGAGATATTCAACTTTTTTCCCAGCTGCTTCTCCCTCTGGCTGCCCTGCACCTGATGGATGAGATCCCATCACGGCTGCTGCCCCAGGTGCTGACCTCTCCAGCCTTCCCCTGCTTGGGAGGTGATTCTTTCCCAAATGAAATAATTTTGAAAGCCAAACTTTAAAAGGAAAGTGATAGTTCAACTCTTATTTTAAAAAAAAAAAAAAATTAAATATATATGTGCTCAGCATCTCAGAGTTTGTATGCTCTGGCCCTATCTGTGCAGCTGGGGCTGGAAGTTCAGAGATCATGATGGAATTCAGCTGCTCTGGGGCAGAGGGTGGTTTTATTATGTCCACCACCGTAATAAAAGTTCGGTTTATGTAACAGCTTTGAATGTATATGATGCACTTTAGACTGTGGTGTAGACACAGAGCTGAGCTGTGCTGTGAGTGACAGGAGCTGTGGTAATCTGTTATTCTTAGGACACAAGGGGCAAATAACAGCTTTTCTGTAAAACAGAGAAACTTTTCGGTAAGACTTTTAATACAGCAGTGAGATTTTGTGCTGTATATAACTGGCCATCATTGCAAACAGGGATATCTACTGGTAGCTTCAAGCCAGAAGGTTCATGAGCAATGTACTTCCAAAGCACTGTGCTACTGCATGTCCTTGGGAAAACCATTCAGAGGTTTATTTTTTTCTCTTGTCGTGCTGCCATTCTGCCTGCTGCAGCTTCAGCTTCTAATGCAACACGACACTAGTAGCTGCTTAAGATCCACGGAGTAGAGAGGAGTCATAATTAAGTTCCCATGGTTGCTCCACAAATTATGCTGTTTATTTCACATGACTTTGACATACAGAAGCATAATCCTTCCAGTCCAAATGGAGCTTTTGTTCCTCACATTCATGAGTCCACAGGAGAGCAAAGTAAGGGAATGATGTTCCTCCCGGGACTTGGTCTCAAATTTCCAGTAGTGAATCCTTCCTCTTCCAAGAGAGTCCACTTAACTTTCAAGCTTAGTGGAAACTGCCATGGGTGAGAATAACTGCAAAGGCAAAATGAGTTTTGCCACCAAGAATAGTTTTCAGCTCTATTTGACTAATAATCTTCCTTCAGGATTCAAGCAGAGAGGACTGATCAAGGGTGTGAAACTTTCCTTTGGTTGTAGCTTTGCTGAGAAGTTCTAGAAAATGTTGTGGAGCAAGAAGTCTTGCAGGTAATGATTTGTTTGGATTTGATGCATTAAAATATCTTTGCTTGAGAAATGCAGGGTTTTCCCATTAGGGCATTAGCAGGGAAGCTGAGCAGCACCGGCAGCTGTCCTTAGACAGTGCTTAGCTCTTCCAAGGGCCACATTAACTTTGTGGGCACTGTATTTCCAATACATGAATTGTTTACAGCAAGAAAAAGCCCTGAATTTTCAACACTAGCTCCAAAATGGCCCTGGTTTTTGCTGATGTTTCAAAACAGGTTCCATAGTTGCCAACTGGGCTTTGTAAGCAACTGGTCTGGGAAAAACACCTGAACATGTAATTTGGTAAGTCTGAATCCAGACCTGTGGTTCAAACATACCCTAAAGGTTGTTTGCTTACTGAAGAAAAAGTTGAATTTGTAAACTTGGGCTCCAAAATCCCATTATATGGGGGGAGCAGCTTGGTCTGTATTTGTATGAGTGCAGCAATGGCTTTAGGCTAATGGCTGATTTTCCTCAGCTTTTGAATTTCTTCATGAAGATATTAAAGGCAAGAAGATCTAGGTCAGATGAAGAACAGAAGAAATTAAATGTAAAACAAGATTAGGAAGGCCATTGGGAGACTCTTCTCCATCCTCCTGCACCAGATTTCCCTGAGCTGGTCCTGAGTCTCTTGATCTGGTGATGGGGATCCCACAGCCCTTCCAGGCAATTTGGTTAAATACTTTACTAGTTTTACAGCTTTCCATAACATTTATCTCATATCTTCTGTTTTAATCTCCTTTCTGCTTCCCATCTTCATGAATGATTTATGCCCCTTTTCTGGTACTGTCTTCCCTAAGAAAGCTGGGTATGGTCAGCCTGAAGTTCTTTCCCATAAAGTGTCTGAATGCTTTTTGTTGCTTTCTGTTAACACCAAGTGATCCTTGGCTCAGAGAGATTCACAGAACTGGGAAGGTGAAGGACACCAGAATTTAGCCATAGTTCAAACCCAGGGCTCTCAACACCCTAAAGTGTTGTTACCGTCCAAAAAATCTGAACTCAGTGGGGAGCAGGGTATGGTCAAAAACCATTTAAGAGGGACTTCACAGAACTGGTAGGATATATATAAGAAGGGCTGGGCAGAGGAAGATTTTGGAGGTCAAGCAGGAACAGCAGAGCAAGGAGCCAAGGCCAGGGGTGTGCTGTTTGCATGAGGGTCCCACAGCAGAGAGCACAGGTGAGGTCTGTTAACATGTCCCTGAGGGCTCCGTGATGGAAATTGCATTGCAGGAGAAGCTTTCCTGACCTTGCTAGCAAAATCCCCCAGTTGTCTGAGCCAGGCCTCTGGACAGGTTGTCAATCAACATGTCACAAGCTGAAGATGATATATGGCCAGATTTAACTAACGCGCGGTTCTGACATTGCTAAAGTGGGTATCTGCCTCTGTAGGGCACAGAGGATGTGCCCATATAACAGATTGCTGGCTTTGATGTAGGCCACATAATTTGGTGTCTTCCTGACTGACAGAAAGCACAAACATATATTAAAGCATTATAAAAAACAGGTCAGAGGACTTGTGGTTCTCCCTGGCCAAAGGACAGTCTGTAGTGTCTAAATAGTGTTAAAATTAGTACTATTTTCCACTGGAAATGGTAATCTAATGACACCTGATAGCTTTAAAAATTGTTGTTTGTTTTTTTTTCTTGGACTTTTTCTCGGTAAAGTGACTGTGTTCTACTTCTCATTATTTAACCTTTGAACTCATCATTTCTTAACAAGACATCAACATCCTTTCATGGACTGGTATTGAAAAGCAATGGGAACAAGGATAGGAAAGGCGCTAGTGAAGAGAAAATTACACTTTGGTTTGCATTAATATGGCAGTTCTGACCCATCCTTCTGCCTGGCTCATTATTACAAGACCTTGATGGAGGCTTTTCTGTGTGGGGGACACTGCAGCAAAGCTAAGCCTGCAGAACATGAGCTTCTTTTGCATTGTTTTGTAATTCATGGGTGTCAATGCCTTAAACACTGTTCTGTGAGAAGAACACCATGCAGAAGGGAGGCAGAAGTGGCCAGTGCTGTTCCAGATGGTCTGTGCTGATGTCTGCTCAGTAGCAACGTGGTCTTGAGCCGAGTCTGTGGGTGTTGTTGGATTGCTACCAATGTTCCTGAAATGCCAAGGGATTCCTGCAGCAGACTGAGATGACCTCGTGTTGGGTGCATCATAAACCTAGAATAAAGAGAAGAAGATGGAAAACGAGACATGTCTGCAAGCAAGGGAGATAAAGGAAATTACAAAAAAGTTCAAATTCTCGGAGTAAGGTTGTACTGGAGAAAATATAGTGAGATTGGGTGGTGATGTGCTGGTGTTACAGTATATTTCTAAGAGGCAAAGGGAGGATAGCATGGCTGCCTTGGGCTTGCTTAGAAGGAAATATGCCCATGCAGAAGGGGCAGCATGGAAGAATGTTAGCGTGGGTGTTTGAGCAAAGGAAGGAAGAGGTGGATTTCATAGCCAGGTGGACAAAGGAGCTGATTTCTTGGTTCTAAATGAGTAATAAAAGACCAAACAGGATTATCTGTGAAAATATTTGAAATAAAGAGGAGCAGTTAATTTATCTGATATAAAGAATTCCACAGAGAGCTGCTTGAGAGTAGTGCTGACAGATCAGAGTGTTAGACTTGGAAAAAGATCTCTGAAACAGGATTTGCTATGGGTACCTGCAGGAATGTGGCTGGCAGGGGGATAAAAGGGTTTTCCAGCAGAGGAGAAGCAGGCTAGGAAGAGCTGCAGGGGAAGCCAGGAAGGCTGCCTTTTTCAGGTGTTACGTGAGAGAAATGTGCAAGATTTAGCCATGAGAGTGAGTTAGAGAGGACTGAGCTGTACTGATAGTGGGCACTGGTGGAATAATGGTCAGTGCTGTCTCAGCCTGTGAAGCTGGAGCTGGCAGATGGATGTGCATGAGGTGCTGGAGGTTCTTTGTGCCAGTGTGTCACTACACAGAGAATGAAAGTCCTGTCGCTAAGAGCACAGTGAGCATCTCTGCAGGGTCACTCTGGAGAGATTTCCTGGCCTGCAGGAAAATACTGGTTTCCACGCCCCTTCTAACTTTGATTTCCCTCCTTTAGTATAAGCTATGAAAAAATGTCAGGTTGATTTTTCAGTTAGAGGACAAGGAAGCAAAAACAGTGTGTACTCCTAAGCCATCTGTAAATGCCCTGATCCACTTTGGCTTTACTCAGGGAAAAGAAAAATTTGTAAACTTCCCATGAGTAATACTTAACATATGTGCAACTAGGTGTCTACCACTGGTCTTGGAAAAATAATTGCTAGCTTTTCCAATTTTATTGGTCACCCATCAGTCTTGAAAGTAGGAACACAAATGAATAGTTTCTGGATTATATTAATTACAAGAAAGCAAATTATACTCCAGCAACTGTTTTATCCCATGGCTACCAAAGCTTCCAGGGAACAGCAGGATAATATCCCAAATGTCCTCATTCTCAGACTTTCCAGGCTGTGAGATTCACCACTTGGAGGAAGTCCTTGCTGCCCCTTGGGAATTCCATGTGTACTGTTGGAGCAGCAGCTCACAGAGAGGAACAATGGCAGCAGCCTGGCCCCTCCTCTGCACAGCAGTTTCTGTCTCCCTGGTTGATAGGGCAGAAAATTCTAATTTCTCAACCTGCCAAAATATCAGCATCTGCAGTGATGTAACGGCAGAAAAAGTTGTATAGTATCTCCTGATAAGATCTCCTGTATATTTAATGCAAAAGATACTTTCCATATAGCTGTGTAATTAGGAAATTAAATTGTCTGGATGTTGTCATACATGGTAATTATGCTAAAAACACTGAGAAAAAAAATCATCTTCTACATGAAATGTATAGCTAGAAGATAAAGACATTTTAGATTCATACTTGTCATACTTGGGCAGATCAAGGAAATATGAACTTGCAAATCAGCTTTACTAGCATTTCTTGTTTAGCACAAAAGTTTTGGGCTAAAACATACCATAGGCATCACCACAAATAGCTCTCTGCTCTGGGTGTTTATTTGCTTGCTCTTATTTACAGCTTCTTGCATTTATCTCTATTTTATTGCTATGCAAAGCAAATATTTTGGCTAAAACATGTTGAAATGCTGTTTTAACTGAGTCATTAATTTGCAATAAAAGAAGTATAAAGAATACATTTTGGAAACTATGCTTAACAAAATTAAAATCATTACACTGTTCCTTCCTTAAATAAACTCTATTCAGCAACTCACTCACTAATGAATGGCATGAAAACTCCACTTACCCTCATACAGTTCTTATGACATCAGCACAGAGCTAAATCTGTGCAATTCAGGTGAGTTTTTTTGTTTATGGAAAAAGAAATAGAGGAAAAATAGTCACAGTTCAGTTTGTTATAACCAGCTCCTTTTTATTGCCCAGCTCTGGTTTCTGTAGCTGTAAAGAGCTGATGGCATCCACACAATCTACCTCATTATTTTGGGCACAGCTTCCACATTCCCAAGGAGAGCTGCTCTTCTATTACATTCGTTATGGTAAAGTGAAGTTAGTGTGATTAAATTTAATGCTTAAATTTAATATATATACTATGTATATTCAAATACAGGGTTTAGAGCCTCTCTGATATTTCTTTGGGCCTTGATGGTCAAGCAGTGTTTTATTAAAGGAGGAAAACTCATGCAGTAAGATTAAACTACTAAAGATTCTCTCCTGGCTTTTTGCACTTGGCATGGCTGTGGACACTTTTGGTCTTATAATTTATGGCAGAAATCTGCCATCTTGTAAGTGCTTGCTAAAAATGTTTATAAACATGTTGACAATTACTTTCAACAGAGTATGGACAAATCAACTACTCATCCAGTGTAATCATTCACATTGCAGGTTCTTGTGGTGCAAGACAGATTGAGGTGCTGACACAGCACAGGTGCTAATAACTAACACCTGAGCAGACAGGGAAACGGCATTGAGATCTACAGAGGTCAGAGATTGGGAAATTCAGTGACATTTGGTCCCCTAAAAACTCTGAGGCTTTTGTGGGGTGAGAAACAACTGTGGAAAAAATGTTCTCTGGCAATATGCAAGTTTAGCACATTCGACATTTGGTGAAAATGGGTATGCTCTTGCATTTAATGCCACAGGAAGAAATCTAAAAAAATTAAAGCAAATTTGACATGGACCAGTATCTTCCATTTTTCCTGCTGTCAATTTGCTTAAAACACCTGCTCTGGTAGAAACTGTGAAGACTTTTGTCCCTGATGTGCTGCTGGAGGAGGATGACCTAGGAGGGGAATATAAAATGGTAGCATGTGCCCTAAAATCTTGACCTCTTGAAGTTAAGAGCAAAATTCTTCCAGCTGGAATGAGCTCAAGCCTTTATCTTTGGTCCATCAGCTCAGTGGCTGCCCAAAATGAACGTTTATTTTTCATTGCCCACTTTTGAAAGATGGGATGAAAGGTCAGTGTGGATCATGCAGCATGTTTCAGAACTGCAAGGAAGGCAGCTGAGGTAACCTTCCTGCTACAGCCTGATGTAGCCAGCACAGGAGAAGGGGGCACTGTGGATGTGGGATAGGGCCAAGCCCTGGAGCTCCAGGCTGCCCAGCACAAGGGTCTGTCTGCCAGACACACTGTGCCCTGCAGAGAGGCAGAGCATGCTGGGTCTGTGCTGAGCAGTTTCCAGAGGACCCAAAATCCCTGGAAAGCATTTTAAGGTGCTGCTGAAGCCTTTGTCAGTGATAACCTCCAGCCCATGACATGTCAGAGAATTTGTGCTGTCAGATTTCACCCTGCCAAGACTGCCAGCACAGAAACTGCTCATCCGGGGAGGGCTGCAGGTTTGTCCCAAACTTGGAGGGTCTGACACACTGCTGTGCACTCCTCCCAGCCCTGTCCAGCTGTGCTCCCTCTGCCTTCCTCCCGAGGATGGCTCTGATCTGCCCACAGTCATGTCAACTGTGGAAAGAAATGATTCCTAATAAGAAGAGATTCCAGAGCTGCTTAGCAGGAAATTACTACGTGTGATGTTGCTAAGCAATCTTGGACTGGCTTGACTGCCTGGAAAAATGCTTCTCTGTTGGAAAACCTGGAAAAAGGTGAGGGGTGGTCAGTGGCTGCTGCTTTCTGCTCAGAGCAGAGGAGTCAGGAATAGAGCAAATAATAGTTCTTGTCCTGTTGAGGCTAGTGTGATGGTTATTGAAAGTGAGAAAGAGCTCTCCCTCGAGAGCAGCGGCAGCTGCGGGGTGGAGGGGAGGAGGCAGCAGGCAATGCATAGGTTGGAGTGAGTCCTGCAGACTGGAGGGGGATGTACAGAGATGGAGAACCATTCACATGAGACATAGGCTTTATGGCAAGGTGGCCATGAACGGTGAATTTAAATAGCTGTTGGAAATGATTCCAAGTTTAACATTTTTTATATAACTTTAGTCAGGGGTTTTGTTCGCCTTTGCCCAGGGGGAAAGGAATTGAAGTTTCTTTTCAAAGGACTGTTTCACCAGTCAAGGTCTGATGACCTTAACATTTTAACAAGACTGGGAATAGCACAAAACGATAACAACCATTAACAAACATCAGCTCCAAACATCATCCCTGGCATGGGCAAAGACACCTGTTCTGGGAAAAAAGAGAGAACAAAAAAGGAGAACCTAATTATCATCGAAGGCAAAGGGATCAATAACCAGTCGGAAACCAAATACTAAGAACTGTGTAACTTGGGACCAATGAACACTGAACCGACTAATTTCTCTGGGTTTTGACTGTATAATTATGTGAAAAACCTAGTAATGGAATGATTTTCTCTTCACAACCCGGGCAATGTATGGATGAAATTATTTCTGTTGCACATCCTGGCCAGACTAAAGTAATACCTTAATTCTCTAACACAAAAAATGTTGTTGGAGAGCTTTTGTTTTTCCCACAGTTTTGGTGACATGGTGAGTGGGAGCTGTCAGCCCCACAGTTTGGAAACCCTCTCTCTGTGCCCGTGGAACCCGAGGCTGGGCTTCGCTGGCCTGTTAAGGAATGCTGAACTTTTTTTTTAATATGGAGCAAAGCTCTCGAGATAACAGCTCTTGAGCTACAACAGGACGGTGTTGGTGAGGCTCTGAACCATGTAACTCAAGTGTTTCCCCCCTGATTTCTCTGGTGCTGGATCAGTAACTTCGGTCCAACTTACAGGGATACCGGGTAGGGCAAACTCACCCACAGGAAGTGAGGTTTCTCTGCCAATTCTCTTTAACCAATTTCTTTTGGACAAAGATTTCTTCTTCCCTTATCCACTCATTTTCTCTGGTCCTGTCTGATATTAAATATCTCCAGAAGCAGCTACAGTTCATGGCTGGATTAATCTGTTTGTGCAGAAGAATTCATATCAGTGACCATTACAATTTTGCCTGAGCAGCACCTAGAAGCAATTTTTCATCTCTCTCCATTCTTTATTATCTTCACTTATTATTTAATCTTAAAACAGAAACTCCAATTTTATTTTAAAAACCCCCAAACTGAAAAATCACTTGCAAAGCTGTTGAGTGTATTAACATGCCAATAGGAACTGGGAAGGCAGATGCTGAGTAGGAAGTACATGTTCATCCTGACCTAGCAGGAGCTAGAGCTGTCAGGGTGTCCCCTGCCATCTGGCCTGTCGGAGCATGTGGTAGATTCACAGCTCTCGAGGGAGGACACGGTGCAGAGGCCATAGGATCCCATTATGCTGTTCATGGGGAGAAGCCAGACATTTGTCTGAGACGGGATGTCAGTCGGCGATGCTACGACCACGCGGTCTTTTCCATAGTCCCTTAAAAACACAGAGATGGAGCTGATACTTACAGAAATGTTGATGTTTACAAAAAAAAATACCCGTGTCGGAATCCTGAGGGATTTCAGCCAGACACAGATATCAAAACGGGAGGGGACGGGGCCCGCTCCTTCCCGCGCGGCGCAGCGGCAGCTGGCGGGGATTGCTACCGGCGCCGCGCCGCGACCACACCGCGCTTGCGAGCCCCCCGACGCCGGCGGAGCCCTGACTCCGCCTTCCTCATTAGCATCCCTTCCTCCTCCTCCTCCTCCGCCGGCCGGCCGCGCAGGGGTGCACGGCAGCGGCGCCGGAGCCGCGGCGGCTCCCGGCAGCAGCAGCTGCTGCCGCTGCCGAGCCGCGCTCTGCTCCGCGCCAGCGCCCGCAGCAACTTTGCCGCTCCGCGGGCTGTAGAAGCGGGGCGATGTGACGGCGCACCCGGCGGCGGAGCCTCCCCGGCAGCGAAGCAGCGCGGAGCGGGGTCCCCCTAGCCTCCCTTCCCGGTGGCGCGGAGCGGAGCCCCCTCCTCCTCCATCCTCGGCGGAGCAGCGCGGAACGGAGTGGAGCCCCCCGCCTCTCCTCCTCCTTCCCCGCCTCCTTCCCTCCCCGGCGGCGGCCGCAGCCCGGGGCGGGCGCGCGGATGCGGCGCGGAGCCCTGCGGAGCCCATCGCGGGGCCGGGGCTGGGGCCGGGCGCCGCGAAGAGCGGGGGGATGCTGAGCCCCGCCGCCCGGCACCGCGCCCGCCGTCGAGAGATGCTCCTCGTGCTCGCTCTGTGGCTGGTGTGGCAAGAAGCGCCCGCGGCGCCGACCCCCGCGGCGGAGGACATCACCCGGGGAGTTGTGAGTTACCCGGGGCCCCGGCTCCTCTCCGCTCCCTCTTCCCCCGCCACCCGCCTCGCCGGGTACTCCCCCACCGTCGGGTGTCGCCGGCCCACGCGGCGCTAGGCGAGCTTCGGCGGCCGGAAACGCTCCCTGGCGAGCCCCGCTGCCCCCGCGGTACCCCCTTTGCCGCCAGTGCCCTCCATCAGGCCCTTCTACACCCGGCGACCCCGCCGGCATTATCTGCGTGGTGCCGCACTTTGCAGCTGGTGCCCCCCGCGCAGATGGAAGGGTCTGTTTATCCCCTCGGCACCCAGCGCCCCTCACACCATACCCTCTGCACCGAGCCCCTTGGAAGCCAGAGTCCCCCCCTCCCTACCATCTAGTGCATCCCGCCGCACCCGGTGCATGGTGCCTCTCCTGCACCCCAGCCTGGTGACCCAACTTTCCCCCAGCCCAGCATCGGGGGGCAATGGCCTCACCAGTTTTCACACATGGATGCTGATTTCTCAGCCGCTAGGAAAGGGCTGGCCTGTCTCGAGGGCTCCCTGCCTGCCGTGGAGCCACACAAACTCCAACAGCAATCAGGGTAAAACGGCACGTTTGGAGTCAGAGCGGTCCCTTAGGACTGAGACGTGCCTCGGGGGTGTGCTAAGGGCTGCTCTGTGCCTGCAGCAGGTGTTGGCTCCATGGCAGGGGTTCTGCACAGCGCAGGCATCCCTGTAGTCCTGCTTCTCCCCTCACAGGTTAGTCTGCTTAGTCTGCAGGGATGTAACAGGTTTTTGCAGGCATGGAGAGCTTAGGTCATGTCTCTGCCAGGTCACAGTGCCAGTAGGTCTATACAGCTTCACCCCTCTGAGAGGGAAGAAATTAAGGGATTTTTTTTTTCTGGAGAAGAAAAGTTCGTTGTAGCTTATACCAGTTGTAGCTAAGAGACGCCCCATGACTATAACAAACCTGAGTGTCATAAAGCCTGCTGTGGCTGGGTGTGAATGGGCAGTCCTGGGGTTGGACCCACCGGTTTGGAGAAATACCCTGAAATTCAGTGAATTTCAAAATGCTGCCAGTGCACTGCTGTGAAGGTGGGAGGGAGGAAGGGTTTGCAGCACGGCAGGGTTATCTAATGAGCAGGGCTGGCTCAGAGCAGTGCGCCAGGACGCTGCCTCTGCCGCCCAGGCTCTGGCTCCAAGCGTGTGCTTCAGCTCACAGGCTCCGGCTCAGACACCTGCCAGGGAAGACAAAGCCTATCGTTCCCCATCTGTTCCTAGGAGAATAGAAAATGTGGTGAATATAAAGTATACCTGCATTATTATGGTGCATTCACTTTCCTCTGTAACCAGATGTTAAAGCTGGAATTAATATTTCATGCAAACAGCACATGAATTGATGTATTCTGCCCCAATCAATTTAACTCAAACTTTCTCTTTGACCTGCTTTTACCCTCGCTACCGAATATGCTGCGCTCAGCTTTTACTGGGTAAATGTTAATACTTGAGGGGCTTATTAGTTGCTGATGACAACTTTCAGGCATTAAGGTACTTTTTTAGTTGTGGAGTAGATTTGAGCACTCTCTTCCAACCCTACTGAAGAGCTGGGGCTGTCTGGCAAAGCGGAAGGTGCTGGGGCTGACAGTAATAGAACAGAAGTGAACTGCAGGAGAGGGGAGTTACATTAAACCAAGACTTATTTAGGCTGGGAATCTGACATTAAGGATGTATGATTGGTGTCAGGTGCTGTCTCCCTCCTGTGGATGTGCTTGCTGGGGCAAAGAATCTCTCCAGCTTGAGACAGCATTGGTGGGTTTCCAAAGGGGTTGAATGTAAATCTGGTTTATGCTTATGCCCTCTACTGTGCAGCAGGGAGCAGAGAAGCCAGATATTTTCAGAGGTTTTGTTAGAAAACTACCACTCTCTGGGAAGTGAGTGCTCAAGAATTGACATCCACTTTACAAAGCAACTACGAAATTAAAGATCTGTGAGGCTTTTCAATCAAATATTTGAAATCTAGGAAGCATGACACCATGGCAATAGAAAGCTCTGCTAACCTTGGAAAACTATATCCAGCAATTCTCTGCAGTAAACAGAGTACAATGTCAACAGAGCTTTTATATCCCAAATGCTCACCCCTTGCAACCTAGAGATTTTCAGTGCTGAGCTGGACTGTGCCCCTGAGCTCTGTCCTCTGCCCGACTCCTGCCTGAAGCTTGTTTTAAATGAAACAGTGACGCTGGGCCAAATTAAAGTTCAGCAAAATGGAAGAGGTGTGTAATTCAAAGGCAGTGCTTGTTAGCGTGCTGCCCAAAGCGATATAACATGGAGTGATTCTCCAGATTTCATTACTAGTGGAACATCCTGCCCAGTTTATAAATTTAACTTGATTATTAATGTTTTTCTTGTTCTCCATTACCTGCCCTGACAAAGAGAACATAAAATAGCAGATGGAACAGAGCTTTACTTGAGTGACTCCATTGAATTTTAGTACGCTGCTTTTGAGATTTATGACTTTGCATTTTTGCACTACTGCCTTTACTGAACCCCTCCTCACCACAGAATTGACAAATTGCATCTTTTTATGGCTGTTGAGCTTGGACATCTCAGGGGTGCAGGCAGCAAAAACTTCTTATATGCTAGTAGCGACTTGGTAGTGAGAGCTCTCACTTCACTGGGCTTTGTACCAGGTCTGGGGGGAGGTCTACCTTCAAGCTACTCAGAACAGCTGGCATGTGGAGTCTGAACACCAAAGGTGTTGACCTGGAGACTGGCTGGTTTGTAAGGGAGCCAGCTGTCCCTGCAGGCAGCTCCTGCCCAAAGGGCGGCATTGCTGCTGTTGTGGGGACATGACTATGAAGGGCAAAACCTGCGGCTTGGAGATGGACTGGTGCCTGAGGCTGGGCAGGCTTAGCCCCAGGGGAGATGCTTTGCCTGGCACAGAGGTTGCCGGACAGGGGTTGACAGAGGGCTGGTGGTAGTGGCGTCACTGAGATCATCCTGTGCGGACATGGGCTCTGGCATCAGCGGCTGAGGGATGTAGGAGTGCCAGGAAAGTTTTAGTTAGTTACAAGAGCATGGGTGGAAAAAAAGAAGACTGTGAGCGACTTTTTCTTGACTTTGTGGCCAGGGGTGAGAGGGAAGTGTGCCCCCAGGGCGTTTCTCCAGCTGGGGATCGCTGGGCATTCCTGGGAGCTTGCGTATGCACAGCCTCCTGCTCACAAAGCCCGGTCTGTGTTGTTCTCAGAGAAGTTGCTCCCAGGGGTTGGAGGCATTTGCATTCATCGGTGGAGACCAGGGACCCTCGTCCCTCTCTGCCGTTATCCCAAGTGGCTCTTTGTTTAGGGCAGGGCCCCCCCGCCATTGTGGACGCTTCTCATTTGAATGACAAGGATGCATTTGTGGGCAAAGGGAGGTGGCACGGAGCCTTTCGAGGCTGTGTCTCCTCCCCATCCCCCGTCCTTCCTCCCGGCTGGCTGTGGTGGGCCAGGGGAGAGACAGAGGTTCCTCTGTGTCCCCACGTCAGAGAGCAGAGGGACAGGAGGAGCAGCAGTTTCCTATGGGTGTGTGCCCTGCATCTCCCAAGTGCCAAATTTCAGTGTACATGCCAGCCCAAGACTCATCCTTGCTGTTTCTGCGGTGCTTTCCCAGCCCTAGGCAGGGTAGGACCATGCTGCTGCCGTCACTGCCGGCTGTCCACATGCCACATTCTGGTCCAGCTGCCCTCCTGCTCCCATCTGCCCAGAGTCAGCCAAGAACTCCCCTAAACTTCTGCATTTAAGTACCCAGTGGGGCATGTCCCTGAGACATAGCTTAGGTCCTGGTTCAAGGCTTGGGGTAATCAGCCTCTTAAAGTAAAATCCTCGTACAAATGTAGGCTGTTCCCTGTATCAGGAGAAAGTACCCTACTTCTTTTGTTTCTGCTAATGGGGAAATTAAAAATTGATAATTCCAGTTGGAGCTTCATTCAGCCTTCTAAAATTGCGAGTCTTTAAGGATAGAATGCTTAATGGATTGCCTGAACAGCCTTGGAGAGAGGAGCTTTGCTTGGCCCCTCTGCCATTAAAGCACTTCATGCCTTCCCATATGGAGCAGTGCCCATCCTGGGTCCATGAATTCCCTTCAAGAAAGCTAAGCTACCATATTAAAAAAATAATAAAATAAAGTTGCTTACATTTTAAAGTACTTCTTGAAACCAGAGTACAATGCAAACTGAGTTGACAAAAGGCTGTCTGGAAGCTTTCAAACAACCGGGCTGCTGTAAAAGCACTTAATCTGGTATTAAAGCCCTGGTTGGTGTGAACCGCTCCTTCCCTTTCAGATTTGAGACCTTCACATACGGTAATGCAATTTCTTCCTGGGCTTGGCTGCTATTGTGCTCCCAGCCATGGGAACTAGCCAGGGTAGTCAAGCTAAATTACTCGCTTTAATGAAATTCTGTCTTTGGGAAGTGTTCAGAGCCAGTGGGTGAAACCCTGCTGTCACCAGGGACTTCCCCACAGTTGGTGCTGGGGATGGAGCAGTGAGCTCCTGCACTGGCCTCACTCTTCATCCTTGGTGCTATGTTGGGGGTAAAAGTTCCTGGCTAGCAGCCCCCCCCTTCCCTGGGGGCAGCTTGTAGTGGGGCTGTACCTCCATCCTTTCCTTTTGCTGCTAAAATCTCCTGGGGCAAAGGGAGATTGCTGCCTTCGTGACTCAGCCTGGATATTTCATTATTCTTCCTCATTAAATTAGATGTGCAAAGAGGCAACACTAAATGCAATGCATTCCCATCCCTGCCCAGCGTGGTCCAGGGCTCTCCTGGTTTGGTGTTGGGTGTGACTCACCAGTGGGACCGTGTGTGTTGGCTCTGCAGAGAACAAGGGGTGACATGGGTGTGACATAGGTGAGGTAGTCGTGAGACTGGAGAACTTGGCTGTCTGTGACAGCCTGTTTGTCCAGGCAGGTTCATAACTGCCAGCAGCCACTCACTGTGACTCATCAGCAGGGCCATGCACTAATTTCTCATTATTTACTCATTGGTAAAAGTGCTGCAGGAATGGGGCTCTCTGGCTCCGGGAAAGGTCATGCTGTGGTTGAGAGAACCTTTATTTCTGGACGCTGTGGGAGCAGCTGCGTACCCTGTGTGGGTCTCATGTCCTGGCTGGCCCTGTGGAGGTGACAATGTGAACGGGAAAACCCGTCACATCTCGGCTGGTGATGAGCACGGGCCACCGCATTGTCACTTTTAAAGGGTCTTGCTCAGACTAGGGCACCACTTGAAAGCTTAGGATTTGCTTTCAAAATAACCTGAAATCTGACAGCAGCAGTTCTCAAGATTCTTTTTTTAATCAAAATCACTTAAAATGGGTAGATTTGGGAGTTTCAGAATCTCTTGCTGCTGCACATGTGCCAGCTGCATCTTCTTTGTCCCAGATTTTTACGAGGATTGTCTCTGTTTTCTGGGTCAGAGAATTAGGAGATTTGATGTTATATTAAAAAAACCCACACCAAACCACATAATGCAAAGTTAAATCCAGTGCAAAACAAAGCAGACATGCAGGGATGAGGGGAAGGAGCTGCTGAAGGACCAGAGAGTTTTAGATTGGAATGAAAAACTGCCTTTGACAACAGGTTTGTTCTGAGGGAAGACCTGACATGGAGAAAATGCCGACATTCACTGAGGAGTGTGGTCTTCAGACAGGATTCCAGCTTTTTAATTAGTCATGATGATTTAATAGAAAGGAAGCCAATTAAATCTGAGGAGCTTCCTGCATCAGAATACACTGTGAGCTCAGAAAATTGTTCTTCCAAGAAATCTAGCGATGACCTATAGCCCCTGGTGACAACAGTCCAAATACAGTGACTTGGGAAGTGGCAGTATATTCAGGATTTTTTAATATTGTATTTACAAGAGGGAGTTTCTGCCTGTTTCTGATGGTCAGCGATCAGTCAGAATTCTTCACACCGGCTTACATACTATTTTGTCCTGACAATATTGATCTTTCGAGTGAACAGAAGCAATTTTACTTGTGTCACAGGGCGGTTGCTCAAAGGTGGTGTACATCTTTAGATTATATTGTCTTGTCATTTAACAAACCCCAGCTGCATCTCCGTAGTTCAGCTCCCAGCTGCTGAAGACCATCCAACAGCCCAGTGCTGCTGTTATAACCTGGGTTTGCTCTGAAATCCAAGTGTGTTCTGCACAGCCTGCTACACACATCCTTCTTTAAGGATATAGGGCAATAGTCTTCCTCATCCAAAACAGAAGTCGGAGATGAGTGGACTGCTTTCCTCATAGGTTTGTCTTCTTTTGTGGAGGTTGCCTGTCATGCACCGTAGTGAGGGCATTTAACCGCCATGCATCTTCCCCTGGGCTCACATCCAAAACCACCTGGCTCTGGATTTTTTTCGCTTTCCACAAAATGCCTCTGGCTTGAGATGGCAGACTACCAAGGGATCAACAAGAAACTTCAGGGGCTGTTTGCAGACCTGAGGGATTTCACTGTCCGAGGGCTGAGGAAACAGATCAGAGGATGGTGTTAGAAACAAGGGAGCAGCTGAACCCTGGAGGGGACCCAAATGGGGTAAAAAGATGAAAAAAAAACAGTGTATGAGGAAAGGGTTCTCATGGGATCTCTTTTGAGAGGAAAACCTGGAAATACTCTTCTGAGGAAGCATCCACTTGATTGGCAGCTGTAGACTTCCCAAAATATTCAAGTTCTAGGCTATATTGCTTGTTCTTGACTGTCTACAGTCTACATATAATATGTCTACATATCAGTCAAATCTTCATGAAGATTTGCATTCCTCAGCGAGATGCTGTCATGCAGAAGTGCTTCTGCTGATAGTGTGGCTGAAGTACATCTCAGGGGACAGATTCTCCTGTTTTCCTCAAAACAGAAGCCATGACTTCTCTGAGCTGCTGGGTGATTCTGCTGGGCTCCTCCACAGCTATAATTACCAAAAACTTGGATGACTGCTGGGATTAAAGGTGTAACACAAGATAATGCTCCTTTGGTCTTTCTGTAGCTAATGGGAAGTTTAGTTACAGGATTCCAACAAAAGCATAAGGAGCAAAATGATACCGTGACTGCTAGAGACAATCCCACCATGACTCCAGATCTAATTACCCACAGCACTGGAGTTGATGTATTTAGTCTTTTGGCAAGGGTGTCAGGTCTCATTTATCACCGAGCAAGAAAAAACAGCAGTCTCTTGTGTTTTTCCTGAGTCCACCACATGCTATCTCCTCTGGAGATACCACATCCATTCCACATTAGTCATGTCCTGGCTGGTGCTTGGTCAAGGTTGTCTTTGACAAGGCTTGTGGTGGGGAGCATGGGAGCTCCCACCAGCCCTTAGGCTTGTTCCTACCTTGTTACTCGTGTTTACTTTGTCGTTTCTGTCCCTCCGTCATGCTCCAGTGTCTCTCTGCATATCTGCCACAGCAGGACAATCAGTGATGGTGCTCAAAAAGCATTTTTCTCCTTTGATAAACTCTCTGCATCAAACTGGCTTTTATTTTTCTTGTTTGTTCTCCATTTTGATGCTGCTTGGCAAATTCCCTATTGCTTTGTACCAAGCCATGCTGTCTCTACCTTTGCATCTTTCACATCAGAGATGCATTTTTGTTCAAAAGTTAGAGGAAATTGGATTCACAAAAGGGAAGTTCCTCACAGACACACCTGTGAAATGGCAACATGTTTTATATGAAAGCACAGCTAAAGAGAGGTAGGTGGTTTGGGACTTTTGCCACATTTTTTTTTTTATGCTGCATCACTGTATCCTTCAGGTCTGATCATCGAGACTCTGAAATGAGGAATCTTGCCTGGCCTCAGCCGGCACTGAAGTGTACAGCAATCCAGTCCTTCCTCCCAGGAGGGGTGCATGTCACATTTCGTGACAAAATGACAGGCCTGTCAGACAATCTGTTTCTGTTTTGGCATTTCTGATATACCTCGTGCTTTGGTACACACTCAGTGTCCATCCAGAAAGATCAAGATAATCTAGAGGAAATCAACTGACATGCTCCAGGATCCTGTATAGGCAGCAAAGAGGCCAACACTGATCTGAGCAGCCTTCTACATGCTCACCTGGGTTAAAAACTCACCCAAGAAGATACTGAAATTTTCTTTCTCTGCCTAAAGTCCACAGCATCAATCATTCCTGATCTGCCAGGTTCTGTGGCATGAGGTGTAGTTCCTGATCAAGCAGCTTCATCACTCCCTGGAAGGTGACTTGAGCTCTGAGCTTTAGGTCTCAGAGTCAAAAGCTTCCCTTGTGAAGGGTATCCAGTCCAGACCGGAGTTGGATGGCTTTTGTGTGTTTCTCATTCACATTTTTGTTACTGGGGGCGGGAACAGGGGGTTGCTTTCACTGCTTATCTCTTCCCAGCGAAGTCTTTGCAGGCATCAGGGTTTGCCGGGAGCCCAGCACACCCTTCAGACAAAGCGCTTTCACCAGAGGAATAGCTCCCGAGAGTTCATGCTCCCTGCCTGGTCTGTGCACGGGGCTGTGGAGGCTGAATAAAACAGGTGCCAGTGGGAGCTTCTGCAAACCCCGAGGAACGCCTGCTCGCTCCCTGCAGCCCCTTGGTATTGGCAGAGTATTCCAGAAAATAGCTTTTTTGAGCAAAAGAAGTTTATTTCTGCAACAGCGAACGTCGTGGTGACTCACGGCTCCAGAGTCGAGGTCTCCTGGGAGATGTGCATCGGCTGCTTTCATCTGCAGACAAAGCCCTGGGCGAGACCCCGGGCCCGGCTCCCGCCGCCGCGGGGACTGGCCCGGGCGGCGCCGCTCGGGGGATAAGGGAGCGTCTCGTCGGTGTCGTGCCGGTGCCCCCTTGTGGAAACTGGGAAAATATCCGAGAAAATACGCCTGGGCTGGGCATGGAGAGGTGGTTAGAAGCTCACCCGTGGGAGCAGGGAGAAGTGCTGGGCGCTCCCCTGGGGCTGCACCATGCCCCCTCCAGCTGCAGCCCGAGAGCCTTTGTCACTGCTGTCAATGGTATTGACCCTGTGGGAGATGCTGTTAACTGAACCTGGAGGCAGGGGATCCCAGGTCTCAAATCCTGCACTTTGTGCACATCTTTGGTGGCTGAATCCCTGTATGGTGACAGCTGTCTGTACTTCAAATGGGTAAAGTTCCCCAAGTGCCTCTGCATCTCTTTGCTGTTGTTCTGCAGTAATTCCTATTTCCCTCATAGCAAACGTCTTTATCAACAGCAGTACGAACTTTCATCTTGAACAAGCGCTGAGCCTGCCAGGTGTCCCCTGTAGCTGCAGGGCAGGCCCAGACCCCAACTGCAGCAGTTCTGCTGCTTTTCTTGAGAAGACATCGCACTGCTTTGGTCATCTTCTGAAAATGTTGGTGGATGAATGTGCCCAGGGGAACACAGGGCCAACGTGCTGGCTCTTGCCTTCACAGACCCCAGCCCTGAGTCATATGCAGAAGCTCTGGCTGCAGAGGGTAGTGATGAACAGCAGCTCTGGAGCAAACCTGCAGATGCCAAGTGGCTTCTGACTCTGCCACCCACCTCACTCCCAAGCCTCTTTGTAAGAGCTGGCAGAAATGGTGCTGTGCTTGATAGGAAACACCAGCCCAGCACCATCAGTCTGTTTTCCATTCTCTTTCTGGATTTCCAAGCCCTGTGGTGAGCTATGTACCGTCTCCTATCGCCACTGCAGAACAGCCCTGCAGCAGATCTGGCTCTGCTGCCCAGGACCCCCATTCCCACAGCTCCCCTGAGTTCAAGTTCTCCTGATCTTCTCTGCATTTCTCTTCTATTTAATTTATTAATATCCTGTAAAAGCTGCCTCTTTTAAATGTCTAAAGAATTTTATCTGTTAAAAACAAACTTGTTCCCTGTATTTTTCAGACTTGGAAGCTCCTCTCCCTTCCATGCTTTCCTGGAAAGCAGTGTCTATAAAAGCCCATCTGTGTGGGGTGTGTTACAAGTGCCAGCCCAGGAAGGGGCTGTCATCAGAAGTGAAAGGGAGCCAGAGTGTGGAATTGTGTGGAACTCATCCAGACTCTTTGTGGTGACTTGCTGTCCCTCCTGCATCCTGTCTATCTGTGTGATCACAGATACTCATTTTTGCTTATGTGTTTAGAGGAATCAGTTCTTTGGGCAAGGACATCTGCTTTTTTTTGTTGTTGTTGCTCTGCAATCGTCTCTCAGCCTGTAAGTTATGTAGACTAATACTGTGTCTGAACCCTTACAGTATTGAATTCATTTCCTTTTGTGGAGGAACAGTAATATAATTCTGATGTTGTGTTGAGGGAATTCAGTGTTGGGAGCCAGACTTGTTCAGAGCCAGGCTTGAATGGGGACAAGGAGCTGAGCTCACATGTCCAGAGAGGCTTGGATCTTATTCAGAGCCAAGAGATACAACTGCAGAAATTTAATTAATATTGCAAACCCCTTCAAAGCAGAGTTTCTGGCAAAATTGCCAGTTCTGCTGTGCAGCAGGTAGGATGCTTGAACAGCCTCCACAGGGATCTGTTACAGAATAACAAATGTTTCATTACCTGTGGTGGTTGCAGGAGCAGCAGCCAGAGAAAATCAATATGGCATGCTCCCCCTCCTCAGGATAGCCTTGAACTCTAAACTAATTGGCATCCAGGTCCCCAGTATCACTTTGGGATGTTCCAAAGAACTGGAAGTCGCTGGTTAGTGGCTGGGAGTGAGGTGATGTATTGGCTTGGCCAACCTGGGGAAGGGTTCAGGGTCTCACTGCCATGTGTGGATGATGAAGCTGGGCTGGTGGGCAGTCCTGAGCATGGGCTGGTGCAGAGGAGGACATCTCAGTTTGCAAATTGACCACAGATAGTTTATTGCCAAAAAAAAAAAAAAAAAAAAGTGACTGCTGCAGCCATGACTGAGCCTGGAGAAATTGTAGAAATAAAGTCAGTGGCAGCTGGAGTAAAATGTGACCCAGCTGGTTCCCCTATGAGGATGAGGGCAGGGGCAATTGCTCTGTTGAGAAAATCCAAATACCGCAATTTTTCAAGGGCTTTAGATCTCTATCAACATTGTTCTAGAGAAGGCACTCATTCCTGGGGCACTCTGCTGTGGGAGCAACAGCACTTTCTGCTGTCACTGTATTGTCACAGTCCAGACAGGACATGCTCAAACCATCCTAAAAGGTGGTGACCAGAACTGGCCTGTCTTTGGTGAATGTGCAGAAGCAGAGCTGCTCAACTGAGGAACCACTGCTGGTTCTCAATTTACCTTATTTTCATGGGGCATAAGGGCCTATTGGCCAGCGAAAAGGGTGATTCTGCTCCTAATTAGGAAACATAAGAGAAATTAGTTGTTTCCATAACATCAAAACAGCAGAGGGAAGCTGGACTCCAATCTCCCCAAGCCTGACTTGCTGGCAATGCAGCAGGGCAGGCAGTAACCTCAGCACGAGCAGCAACTGAGGCAGCAGCAAACAAATCCTTTAAGGACATTCTTGACATAAATAAACATGGAAAATAAATTCTGTCCCTGGCACTCTGCCCTCAACTGATGGGAAGCAAGCTGCATTAACAAAATAGTTCAATAACCTGGAAGAGCTTCAGAAGAAACTAGCTCACCAGCCCCAGGAAAAGGGGGAGTGCTGCCTGCAAACATGCAAAGGAGGTTATGAAATGTGGTAGAGCATGAAGCCATACAGTGTGAAAGTACTCACAAATTGAATTATGAGTGATAATGGTTTTCCTGTGAGAAAGAGCAGAAAGGAGGGGTGGTATGTACTGCTGCTGGTGGATGTGAAAGGGTGAGGGCAAGGGTGCCAGGTTTGCATTCTGAACTTTGGAGCTGTGACTTGGGGAAGCCATCTGTGCTCTCACTTTGTCGTATGAGCAGTGATCATTTTGTGTAGGGGAATATGCCTACAATTAGATATTAAGATATAAAGTCTCCTGGGAGACTTGGTGATGTAAATGCCATCCCCAGAGATGCAGCAGTAGGTGCCTGCACAGAGGGGCTGCAGGGGCAGCTGCTCCTACCATCATGGGCAGCTGTCCTGGCTCTTTGTGGCACAGAAAACCTTGAAATTCAGCCCCAGCCCACCCTGCTCCTTCTTGCTTCCCACTGCTCCAGCTATCTCCTGCTTCATCTTTTAATTAGACAGGATTGGGCATTACCCAGTATTCAGAGCTCCCTAAAAGTTTCTCTCTTACAGCAATCTTTGCATGCATTGGAGCAGTTACTGTTTCTTTTATTCAGTATTGCATTTCTCCAGCTTCACTAAAAAATTCCTTTTGGTCATTAAGTGACCTAGCTGTTAGGGCCCAGATGGCTGCTTTTCTCTCAGCTTTAGAAATGGCCTCCATAATTTCTCTGGTAGCATGCCAACCCTGTGCTGGGGAGGGAGAAGGGGAGGGGGAAGGACGGTGCCTGGCATGGCATGCATGGACATGCCCTGGCTGAGAGGCTCTCCTAGGGCTTCCCCGGCACTGTCCTTGTCTGCAGGGACAGCTCTGAGTGGACGGGAGGACCAAAAATGGCTGCAGTTTGTGGAGTGATGGCTGGAGAACACTTTCCACTCTCATAGGGTATCCTGGTGATCCCACTGAAGGAGGAGGTTCAGCAGTGGTCTGATGCTGCTGCACACCTCTAGTTCACCTCCACTGGGCATGGTTGCCCTTCTTGGTGGTACCACCTGCTCTTCATGATTAAGAAAGAATGCAGAAAATTATCTTATCTTGAACACATCTTGATTCAGTCATGCTAAATTTAAAGCTCACCGTGGTGGGGTGGCCCAGTGCATGAGTCCATTTGTTCATTTTTTGTCTGAGCATTCCTTGGTGACACTCAGGTTTGGATTAGCCTCCTTCATTCTCACTCCACCCTTTTTGATTCACATATTTGTGCCATTTTTCCTATGAGAGGAGAGGAGAGGAGGTCTGACTGACTGCCCCAAAAAGGCCCTTGATGGTAACATTCCATTGACAGGTAGTGAGTGCACTTACTTGAATTCCTTTCCCCTTATTCTAAGGCAATTGCAGGGCAAAAGCCTCTCACGAGAGCGCTTGGCTGCCGCATGGGGGCTCTAACACCCTGCTGGGCTATAGCCCCTACGCTCAGTCCAGCTCCATGTGTGCTGTATTTGTCACTGTTGAAAATCCCCTTTGAGTGCAGACACCTGAGAGAAGGTGTCCGTAGGAGTGAGGTTGCTGTCTGCACCCTCAAAAACAAGGCGTCCAGATCCAGTGAGCAGCTCCCTCAATAACACCAAGACAACATGGGCTTGCTCTGCTGGTGTCCCTGACCCAACCTAGTGATCTACACTGGAAGGAGCATTCAATATGTGATGCCCTATCTTTAGCAGAAGATGGAAGCCACAGCCAGCTCCAGGCAGTTTTGGCTGGGAATGGATAATTTTTCCTCATTGTGTGTTAAAAAATATTTCAACCATTTAAAAAGAAAGGGAAAAATGAAGCAATTAAGTTTCCAAAGTACTGAATAGCAAGATCTCACAAACAAGATGTAGTAAGTCAGAGGAATATGTAATTTTGATGTTGAAGTAAATGCCTTTTCCTGGATTTATTTCCTCTGTAAAGGGTGAAGTTATTTCCAAACAGCATAGGGACTGCTTTCCTGGAAAGCGGAAGCTGTGGTGCAAGTATCTATGCAGAAGGCAGCAGGGAAAGGCAGAAGGTAGCCAGAGCATCTGGGAAGAAGGGGTTGGATCCAGCTCAAAAAAAAACTGCAAAAGAGGCAGATGTGAGTGGGTCCAGAGCCTGAAGACATCACTCCCAATTTCCCTGGGCTTCATTACTGGAAGAGCAGAGCATAGCAATGACAGAAAGCCAAGCTGAGGTGGAACTCAGAGACAGAGAAGCTCTGATAGGGAAAGCATCACTGCTTGGGAAACAACTGTGTGTTGGAAACTATTAACTTTGCTGTTGTTGTTGTTGTTATTATCTCTTCTTGCTGTTCCTTGATATGGTTGGGCATTTTCCAAATCATTCTCATGTGGGTAGAGAGCTCAGGGGGCTATATTTACATTTCATAATCTGTGTGACTTGATTAATTCATCCATATGTACAAACATCATGAAATTAGCCAATTTTGCTGAGGTTTAAAATAGACTATATCCATCTCCTACCATCAGTTTTGCAAATAACCACTTGTTGGCTTCTGAAAGTGTTACAGACAGAGAACAGGTTGTGCACTGCCAAGGAGAAGTCATATATAAAAGAGACAATATGCCTTCTGTGTGAGCTCAAATGAGAAAATGGATGTTTGTGAAGCTCTTTAAAGCATGGTTATGTCAACAGCAAGATCACTTTTGTTTTTCATTTGTATGCAAGGTGGAGAAAGGACAAGACATTTTTTTCTCCTCCTCTGAACTCTTACAGTCTTCCACTGCAGAAATTGGTGATAATTGCTGCAAGATGACCCAACTGGGTCAAGGTGTAATTTTGAATCTTGAGTATCTTTCACTCTGCGAGCAATTTGAATGATTTGACTTTAACACCTTGGCAACCTATCACTGGAACACATAGAAAACTGTCGAGCAGATGCCAGTGCAGAGCAGCGTCGATCCATGCTGTGGGAAAGGCCAGCTGCCACCTCCCCCACACCCAAGGGCCTTTTCCATTGATTCACCTCTGTTTGGGTAATTGGCTTTTGCACATCAGATTGAGAAGTGCTCTACAAGCTGCTCCTTTTCTTCCCCCACTTCTTCCTTCTGGGAATTTTTTTTTAGGTTTGAAGAAAGAAAAGGGTGAGTTGTGAGTTGCAGGGTGAAGATGAACTTGGAACAGCAGGGTGAGGGTTCTCAGACTGCGCTGGTACGTAGGAGTGGGGACAGGGCTCAGCAGCCTGCTCCTGGCACCAGCCACAGCCCTGGCGTGCTGTGGAGTGGGATGAGATTTCCTGCTATACGTGTACAGTCCCTAGTGTCCCTGCTCACAACTACTGCTCTGCCAACCACCTCTCTGGGACAGAAGAAACGCCTGTTTAATTATTGTGCCTTTCATTTTGACAGCACAAATTTCCCTCGCTGCCTTCTAACCTTCACGGTTTCCTGCCAGCAAAGATAAAGCCCCTTTGCAGAGGCTGGTTGCTCCCACACCAGATAAAAGCAGGGCGAGGAGCAGAGAGTGATGCCTGCCACGGCCATGGGACTTTTGCCTGAAAGTCCTGAGGATTCCAAAGCCAGGAGTTAGCCCAACCTGCAGCAACACCTGCTAGTTGTGTATAGATGGGGCTGGAAAGATGGGGGCTGTGATTTGGGATATCCTTGGCAAAACCAGCCAGCCCTTTGTTTTTTGCCACTGGGAAGTTTTCAGCAGGTAGGGGCAGAGCCTGCCCACAGCACCTAGAGCAGGATCCTGCCTGCAGGGTGCAGAATGGGGCCATCATGGAGCAGGCTGGCACAGGCAGTGCCAGGGTGATCCCAGAGCATTCCCCCCTTACTGGCATTAGCAAATGCTCTGGGATTGTCTGTGGGAGAGATTTGGAGGAAACTCATCATCCAGGTGGTCATCAGATGAAGTTTTGCCTGTAGTTTATTTGACACCACTAGCTGCAAATGTTTTGTCACCAACAGTTTAGACTGTTTTCTGCACTGTTTAATGCCAGCTGTGGTTTCATTAGGATTACTGGCAAAACCCAATGGTGCTTTGGAATATGTCCTAATTTCCCACCTTACTGTAGAGCAGAAGGCTTGCCATGCTCCTTGGATCACACACATGGAAAAGCAGCAAATCCAGAGCAATCCCACAGCAGGTGGATGCACTTACCTCCCCTTTGCAGTGCTACAGAGCTGTCTCAGGAGTTCCTTTTACATCTGCCCCTTACCTGAACCCAAGGCAGAGCACAGGGGCCTAGTGGAAGGATTGGTGGAAGCAGGGGCTCAGAGAAGCCCTCCACATCCCTCACCTTCCACTGAGTAATGCAAAAATTATCAGTTTAGGGAGGTCTTGGCTCAGTGATGGAGAAGTAAAAAGGTTCTTTGTGATGGCAATTGGGCTGATCCAATTTGGTAGCTTGAAAGCTCTGATTCAGCAATCAGTAAAGTACGTACTCTCTTTGATAACAGCTAATATATTCACACGCATAAAACTTAACCACCTGCTTATTCCCATTGACCTCACCGAGCTTTAGACACAAATGCTCACTGTAGCAGGACCAAGAGAGAAGAAAATAACCCAACAAAACACAGCACAGACTTCCATCTCCAGGTATCTGTTGTTTTAACCATTACATTTTTAATACAGATTCACTGGGGGGAATAAATGCAATGAAAAAGTGAAATGTAAAAGCTGGGCTGCATGGATACCTGTGGTGAAGGTCTGACTTCCACTGGAGTAGAGGCTGTATGGATGAATTTGTTTTTAATCTCATTCTATTGGAAGGAAAAAACCGAGGCAGATACATGAAAAATTAAGGTGTTGTGCTTCATATCTTGTGTAATTAGCAAAGCTGACAAACATAATTAGAAAAATTTGTCTGTTAAGCAAACACTGATTGTGGGTGAGGATAACTAGCTGTGTTACCTCCAGAAGAGCTGGGAGGTTAGGGTCCCACTTCAGCTCTCCTGGGTTTATTTTGCAGGGATGCTGGTACTCAGCAGCTGCTCTCAAGTGCTCAAGAACTTCTTTGGTTGCTGTCGTTTGATGTGCTTTAACAACTTCTCCATCCTAAGTACGGTGCTGTGGTGCCAGAGAACTCTGATAGGGGAATGTTCCTGCCCAGCCCAATCTGTGTAGCTGGTTGTGGGTCTCCAGGGCAGAGAGGACTCTGCAGCTGGAGGTTTCTTTCCTTTCTCTCTGTGCAGCTCACAAGCTGGTGTTACAAACTCAGTGGCAGGCTCTCCTTGCCTTGGTGCATGCCAAGGGCTTCTCTTGTATTTTGATGATCACCAAGAGATGTTTTTCTTGCACAGGCTTCTCAGCTGCAGCTTTCTAAATGAGCCTGTATAGCTTGGAGGAGCTGTATATTGTTACCCTCTGGGTACAATACTGGTGGTATGACATTAAAGTATCAGATGCTGAGAGAGTTTTCAGTGGCCTCATTCCAAGACTGCTGCTTTTAGAAGAATTGGTGTCTTGTTGTGCATTAAATTATTTATAAAATGTTCCGTTGGTGACTGGATTTGAGAATTAAAATGTATACGAGAGAAAAGGTTTTCAATAATGAAGTAAGGTAACAAAAAGATAAAGCCATTATATGCATAATTAAAATGATACATAACTGTATCTTCTTTATGTAGCTGCTTCAGCATCTCAACTAACTTATTAGGCTGAGTAATCAGCCCCTGAATCCTCCCCCTGTCTGAGTTTGGCTCCTGCTGGTGCTAAAGATGCTGCTGATCTGCCCTGAGTAGGGCCCTGGCTGGTGCCTTGGGGACAGTGGTCCCATCTTCCTCCTTTTCCCCAATTTCTGGTCTTGGAGTGGGACCTCATATGACAAGGCAGAAAGACAGTCCTAAATTTGCTTAATAAGCTGTTTTTATCATATCCCTTCTTTAGTGTGTTCCTGTTTCAGGTGTCAAGGTGCTCAGAGCCTTCTGAGGGTGCACTAAACAGTTCAGACATCCCCTTATGAGAAGCAGTAAATCTTTTCTCCTTGTCTATTTCTTGGCATGATGTAGAGCTCAGACACTGAACTGCAGGAGGCTAGCGTGGGAGTAATTTTCTTAGGATAGGCAGCTCTCCCTGCAGGCATATAGTTGATGGGCAGTGGCTGTTGAAAGAAGCTAGACCAAAAACCTCCTTACTCACTGCTCTGGAGCATCCTGTACCTGTAATGGAAAATGCAATGTCCTGCTCCTGTGGGGCAGGTTTTCTGCGAGTGGTGAGGGAGGGATCATGGCCCCACAGGTGCCTTCCTTGGGTACAGACCCCCAGGGAGTGTCTGGCCACACTGGACCTGCTCAGTCCCTCTTAACAAAACAAGGGCACAGGGAAGGGCAATGCCTGACAATGCTGCTTTGATTTGCCCTGAGCTGTCTTGGAGACTCATGGATACTTGGGAGGCTTGGAGATTTTAAGTAAGGATCCAAACATCTGTGTGCTGACAAAGCCTCCCCACTGTGTGCAGGGCAGGGGTCCTCACTCCAGTGATTGAGAGGGCTCAAGGAGCCTTCTGATGCTGGAATTCCCTTGGACATGGGCCACAGCAGCTGCTCTCCCTGCTGTATGGATGGGACAGGGTGGAGGACCATGGAGACAGGAAGGTCAAGGCACATTCTGTTCCCTCGTTCCATCTCCAGCAGATGTTTCCTGAGGAGCACTGTCCAGCTGGCTCTGCTCACAGCAGCCCCCAGGCAGCTTTGGACTCTGATGACCCTTGTACAAAATTCTCCAGGAAAACACGGGTAGTCCGGTCCTGTGCCCAGAAAACCCCGAATTTACAAAGTCTTGGCTTTCTCTTTTCTCATACAGAGAGGATGTGATCTCATGGATCACTCACTGTGATTTATTGTGCCGTGTCAGGCAGGGAAACCTCTTCCCTGGCTGCAGGTGGATTGCAGCTGGGCACACGGGGAGAGAAGTTCTGGGCTTGCAAATGCTGTCAGAAGTGGATCTGGTAACATTTAATTTAGCCCTGTCACGGCAGATTAGATTTGATCCTGTCATACCTGCTCAGAGCACAACAGAGGGTGATGCTGGTAGAGAAGGCATATGCCAGGGGTCTGAGCACATGCTGGCTGCTGGTCTCCAGCACAGAAGGAGCCAGCATCCAGAACTGCCTGTCCTGGGGTTTTGTGTGAGTTGTGAACATCACAGATCATCATCTGTGGCTGTTTCAAGAGTGGTGACTAACAGGTCTTGTAGATTGCTGTTGCTCTCTCTTAACACTGGAGTTAAGTTTTCGTCTACTTAGCCACTGTCCATCCTACCTGGATTTGTCAATCAATAGCATACTCATGGTTCATCCTGTGTAAATGGTGCTGGAGCAAGCCTTTGAATTAATCAAACACCTAGCCCACTGAAGGATTCAAAGCCAGGCACAACCTCGGTACCAGCAGCACACATGCTCTAAAGTGGGTTTGAAAGCACATCCAAACTGATGCCAGTATTTATGAGCCATATGTTACAATGGTAGTTACTTATTGTGCTTCTCAATGGAATAGAGCACAGAGGTTGTTTAGCTCCCCTCCAGTGATGTTACTGGCCTCTGTGCCCACCAGAGGACTGGAACTCATTGTGGTTTTATTTTCCATGCAAGTTCTGGCATTTTCCTTCGTAGTGAGTGGTGCTGAGGGTACTCAGGGAGAGCCAAGGCCCAAAGGTTGCTGTTCAGCACAGGATCTGACCACAGGCATTTGTCACTGAGACATGGCGCTGACAGGTGAGAGCCTCCCATGCTTGCCACAAGCAGCCTCCAACTGCACCTGCACAGTGTAGCGGGGCTATTTTCGTAAACCCGGCCATGAGTTGCGTGGTTTAGAGCTGTTTCTGTAGCAAGATAAAGGGATGCTAATTTGGTCATTTACCTAACTTACAGTCAGAGTTCAAGAGATTATTATAAACCAAGTATTTCTTCTTTTCCTTCCTAGATAATTCAGTGTTGACAAAGGATGCTTCACCATGACAGGCAGCATCATGCAAAACTAGAACTGATGTAGAAACAGAAAAGTGTTACTGTTGAAACTGCTTTTTGATGTTTGTGTGGAATTTCAGTTACACACAGATTTTTTTTTTTGCACTATTCATTGACTTCAAGTGGAAATTTTTAGGATGTGCTGGAAAACATCCAGTGATTGAAGGATTCCCTAAAGCCCTGGTGTATTAAATCTCCAACAAGAAAAATACACATTTATGTTTAAAATGCAGAATAAGCTGTATCTTGTTTATGTTTTGTCACTCTTTGGCACTCTGAAAAGAAATCTAAGCCATCTGTAGTAAACACTGTGCTATGCTGCACTGCTCTGCTGCCTTCTATGGATGGGAATTGGTTCTTTGATCTTCAGTTCAAAGGGGTTGATAAGTCTGTTTCTGCGGTCTGCAGAGAATTTCCTTTTGCTTCTACAACATCTCTTGACTGAGTCTGTGTTTCTGGGAAGGCTCTGAGTATCCATCCAGCCAAAGAGATGCTTACATCTTGTGTAACATCTCTTGCATGGTGGATGAAGCTTGTCTCCAAATCACCACAGCCCTCTTCTGTGTCCACCTTGCCGGGCAAAGGACGTCCTCCCCCAACCCCCAGGACAGTGGAAACGTGAGCAGAACTGTTCAAATGAGCATAAAGTTACATTCTAGACCTGACCATGTCTGACAGCACTCACAGGCAGCCAAGTTAGCATCCAGTTGCTGGCTGTTCCACCGGTGGAACATTTAAAGCAAGGGTTAGGGAGAGGAAGTCATTAGCAGCTGTATTAACTTCCATCCTGGATTCTGTGCAGAACATTTGCTCAATTTAAAGAGCTGTTTGGATTCAAGCAACTCCTCTGACGGCAGCTAATGAAACTAGTCCCGCAGTTCAGCCCTGGCATCAGCCAAAATCCTGGTTCTAATCCAAACTGCAGGTTTTTTCTCCTAATGAGTTAATCAGTTGATTGCATGTGTGAGATAGCTCATTAGAGGGGTGCATGGCAACCTTTGGAAAGGAAGTGCTGGCTCTGTGGGGCCCGGAGGCCGTTCCAGTGCAGGAACACGCTCCTCTGAGTATTGCTGCACCGTATGTGTTGCTCTAATTAACGGGTGTTGTTCCTGGGGTCTTTTGATCTCAGGAAAATGACTGTAAAAATTGTAATACTGTAAACCTTCAATATTGGATACTGTAAACATTCGGTTTTGGAATAAAACCTCAAACAGCTCAAAGCAATTTCCTTTAATCTAGCTTCTGGTGTTGGGGAATTTTATTATTATTAGTATTATTTTAAAAGCTTCCACCCTATTTAATGGTAGCTGCAGAGATAAAGCAAAGTGTAATTTGGAAATTAGTTCCAGATGTTTGAGTTGTAGCTTTATTTTACTAATCTGGGTCATTAATTTTGTTGAACAGTATGTTTGGATTTTCTTCACTTGCGTGTGTGAAGCATGACTGCAGGGTATATAATGAGACTTCTGGCAGAAAAGGGAGCTTTCAAAATCCTCTCACCCCTGGGTGGGTCCACCAAAACAAAGCCTGTTTCTGTGTGGTTATCCAGCATGGAAGGCAGGATATGAGCCGTGGAGAATAGAGGTGGGGTGGTTTGTGCTCCTGCTGGAGCCCGGGGCATGGGGCACGGTGGGTAGGGACCAGGGTGCCCCTGCCAGAAAGCCAAAGGCCAGTTTCAGGTCAGGGTAAGGGTTTAACCTCCCAGCCACGACAGCACCCTTTTTAAATTAATAAAACCAACTTGTCACTTGATTAATGAGAAAAGATGCAGTTTGGTAAAGCATTTCAAAGACTATTAATGAAAGGAATCTTTTCAATGGAAAAATGGCTTCTGCTCAAGCCTTGGACTGCCCCAAATATCTGGAAATTGGGACATCCTGGGATCCTTGCAATGTATATTGCACATCCAGATTGTCTCTGGAGGTGTGTCAGTCACTGGCTGCAAGGAAGTGCCTGGAGAAATGTTGGTGGCCATGACATGGACCAGGGAGAAGAGCCCATGGGTATCACCACCAACACCCTCAGGCAGAGCAGTGGGGGCGCTGCTTGTGCCCCTGCCAGCAGAGTCCTCAATTTAACCCCAGTTTCTTCATTCAGCTTTGATGGGATGGATATGGAGACAGTCTGGGTTAGTGGTGCAAAGCTCAGGGTCCAATCCATAAATCTGCCAAGGAGCCGGGGACTGTGATAAAGCTCTGCTCTTCTCTCAGCTTGGCAATAGGCTGGCTGCATTGAGGATAACAATTTCCATCCCTGAGCAAAAGGAAAGTTACGACCTCTACAGGGTTAAGGCTGTTTTTCTCCAAGAGAGAAAAATATCCTGATTGTTTGGGCCTAAACTTTAGATAGATGGTCATTTTAATACTACAAGAGCAGGCAGAATAGTGGAGCTAGCTTGAGTACAATTTTCCTGATAATCCTGATTTCTGTTTTGCTGTTTATCCTGTTTATCCTCTCCTTGTTACCCTGAACTAGATTGTCTTCTTGTAAACACCAACCTACCACCCCTAAAAAGAAATCATCAGGAAGAAAACTTGCTGACTGAGTCCTTCCTTTGCCTGTGGCATTTGAGTAAGCCCATCATCTTATATAATATTAATATTTGTAAAAGCAAGCCTACAGAGCTCATAAATCTTCCATAAAAGAGGGGCAATAACTACGTCTATTTTAAAATGAAGCAGGTAAGTAAGTTCTAGGACAAAAGGATATTGATACGAAGGAAGTGGAGAGATGAGAGAAATTAAATTGCCATTTTAATCTGAAAATTGTCACTGCATAAGTAATACTAGAGGCTTCACTACTGCAGGAGCCAGTGCTTTGCTCTGGGTGATCACTTGACCCTGGAAAGCTCCAGTCCCTGGCTGCTCCCTGGTATTCCATTCAAGTGGCTTTAGGAGAAAAAAAAAGTCCAAAATTGAAGCAGAACTTGTTTGCAGAGGGGAGGACTGTATTACCATTTCTCTTAACTTTGTGCGTCTCCAAATAGAAAAAATAAAAGTGAAAAACATCAGTAGTTTTTTATTTTGTTAGGCTTTTTTAAAGGCAAGAAGCAGGCTTTCCCCCATTATGGATGGGAACCCAGATGAGAAAAAAAATTACAGTTTATTTTTAGCCAGCCAAGTGAGTAATCTTTCTCCAAAAACTCATGTGGAGCTGCTCCATGAAGGAATGACACTGGCATTGCTAACAGGCTCCCTTTGCAAAGGCAAACTCTGCTTTGGAGCAGCTGGTTTAAGACTTTGTAAATCTTTTATTGCGTAATGCCCCTGGATGGTAAAATAAAACTGTTTGAAAATTGTAGAGACAGGGGAAATGGAAAAAAATTAATTTTTTCTTTTTTTTTTTTTTTTTTCACTTTTCCTAGTGCCACTGGCCTGAGAGACTTGCGATGACTTTTTCCCACTGCTGAGGGCACAGTGCAACTCCCACTATCTGCAGTGGGGCAAGGGGACCCTCCAGCCCCCAGAAGGGACACTGTTTTGTCCATAAACATCCCAGCTGTGGTTTGTAGGCAATGTGTGTGCTGCTGCTCTGCACTGAACAGCACCAGGTCTCTTTCTGGAAGCTGTGTTTAGCTGGCAGAGAGGAGGGGCAGATGAGTGGGTGGTTTTGGACCTTTCTGCCAGGCATACAGTTCTTCCTTTTTGCTTTTTTTATTTTTTTCCCCTGGACCTGAGCCAGTGCAGAGCCTTTCATTCTGTATTGCTCAGTGGTGGAGCTGGATCAGAAGATCCATTTTGGACTTGGTTCTCAGACCCATCTTTGCTGGTGGTGATTCCCACAAAAATCTAGCCAGGATCATGTGAGCCCCAGACCAAGGTACCTACCGTGGGGCATGGCATGAGTCATGTAGTGCAGCCTCACTTGTTCCCAGCTCTTCTTGGAACCAGAAGGTGGTTAGACATTGGCTTAATCTGATTTTCATGATGAAGCAATTTTTTTTAAATTTTGAAATAGTTATTGAAGCTGAATCATCTCATGGGATTAGGTCAATTCATTTAGCACAGTACACTTATAAGGCATAGTTTTTATTGTGCCAGCTCAGGCAAGAAATATGCATAGAATTTTAGCATTCATCTGAAATCACTATTTCATTTAAACATTTGTAGGTAATGAGAGTTGGCAAAAAAGGTGCTTTTTATTACAGTGGAAATAAGAAGGGGATGTGTTGAAGTTATGTCAATGGAAAATGTTTTCATATTCTTATTTATGGAAGTATGTAAGTTTAGCCTTTGTCATTATTAAGGACAAGAAAATATCTGAGAAGTTTTCATGGGACACACAGATAGTTAGCCATACAATTTCTGCTGTTCTCTCTCCAAGCCAGCTTCAGTCTCTCATGAAATTTTCTGCCACAGCGAAGGTGGAATGTTAAAGTTCAATGTTACGAATCAGCTTTGCTTACAAGGAGAGAGGCAACTAGCCAGAACCGTTACATGGAAAAGAGCTGAATGAGAGCAGTATCAAAAAAGTCTATAAAACTAAGGAGGATCTGAGTAAAGCAGAATAAACTTGATGGTCTAGATGAAGAATCACACAAAGGGAAATTGATGCTTGCAAGGTAGATCAGGTGAAGGATTTGTGATCTCTGACCACTCATTCCATCTTTTATATAGAGAGCCCCCGATTGGCTTTGGGGTGTCCATTTGTTTTTGTGCTTTCTCTGTCCCTTGGAGTTAGAAAGGAAAGAAGATCTGCACAACTTTTGTTGGATATCCCGCTGCTGTTGCTTTCCCCAACCTTTTTCTGCTGCCTTTATCCCCAGGAGCCCCCAAAGACAGCCGAGTTGTGTCTGTCTCCGGTGTGACAGTATCTCCACCGTCATTAGAGGATAAATGACATTGTCTCCATGGCCAGGGAAGAAACCACATTGAACTCCACCATCCTCAGCAATTGATGGGCCAGCTACTGACCTCCATGTCACAGCCAATTTCTCATGAAGAATCAAAGATGAATTTTATCTTCTGTCACAAATGGCTTGGCTATGAGAAGAGACAAATAGTAGCCGGGGATAAGAGGGGATGGCTCTGAGCCTGGCCATCAGCCTGATGGCAAGGAAGGGCTGTGACAATGCTCACACATTCCCAGCGAGGTGGTGGCTAATGGAGTTTCATTAAGCAACAAGAAATAGCCAGACAATCTGGTTCCCGAGCACACCATCCCACTGAAATGAGGCAACTGTGAAGGAGAGGGGGGAGGGAAGTGAATTTCTGGTGAGAAACCCAGCACAGCAGGCCATACTCCCCAATGGAGAGTGACACCGAACCTGGGGAAATCTGTCATAAAGCTCTGTAAGTGTGAATCTGTTTAATTGGACTTTGAAGAGAGGGGCTGGGAGTTCTGTGGCATTCAGTGTGGCAGCTGCAGGTGACACCAAACTATGAGAAATTCAGAATGCAGTGATAAGCAGCTACTGGCTACTGGCACTAATCTTGCTACTATAAATTTGTGGTGTATTGACTGCAGTGGAAGTCTGGATCAATATCAGTCTTCAAGAGGCTCAACAGATCAATGTTTGATACAGATAAAGAAAATAGAGGGCAGGCATTTATAGCATCCCCTGCATATGGTATTATTATTCCTTACTCATCCTTCTGCTGAGGGAAGGGAGGGAGAGAGGAGGAAGGTAAGAAAGAATTTAGAAAGGTAATTCATGAGACATTTAAAAAGCAGTTGTAAGAAGGAGATTTGTAGCATTTCTTTCCCATCAGTTTTAGCCTGAAGAGAGAAAGAGAAAAATCTTCATAAAGTAATATTGTCCTTTGAGAGACAAATTCCGATTGAACAGTGGGTTTGGGTTTAATGAGATGCCTGTGGCAAGGAGATCAATGGCATGTGGCTGTGCTTGCCTAGGCTTTGGGAAAAAGGGATGTCTAGGCGTTCCACAGGTCCCTGCTGCTTTCTGGTGGTAGAGAGACGCACACCTGGTTGTAAATAATTTGGGGCAGCTGGCAGGAAGATGATTAAACCAGGGAGTGTGGAAATGCTGGAGAGGAGGGCTCTGTTTTGTGTCAGTGCTGAGGTCATCTGCCTCAGGTCTTGGATGACTGTGTGGCACAAGTGGCTCAGAGACTTCATCGCTGAGCTTATTTCCAAACAAAATCCTGGTGTTGTGAAGGTCAAGGTAAAACAAGCCACCCCTACAGAATCATTTTAGTTGGAAAAAATCCTTGAGATCATCAAGTCCAACTATTAAGCTAATGCCCTCAAACCATTAGGGTGCATCGAAGGGACAGGACCTTCAGAGTGTCTTCCCCTGTGTCTATATTTCCTTCCTTTTCTTTTCTCATTTCCCCTTCGCCTTGTTTCACAGGACTGGCTGACAAAATTTGGGTATCTGCCTCCTCCGGACCCTGTCACGGGGCAGCTGCAGACACGGGAGGAGCTCACCAAGGCCATCACTGCCATGCAGAGGTTCGGGGGGCTTGAGGCCACAGGAGTCCTAGGTCAGTGGCTCATGACCCCTCCTCTCCTTGGTGCAGAGCAAGGCAGGGATGGCTTCTTGTAGGTCCATGGGGGAGAAGGGACATGGTATTGTGTTCTGGAGCAGCATCAGGAAAAGCTCCACAAAAAGATCACCTGGGTGGAGCATATGGCCCAGTTTGCAGCTGTAAGAGTAATTACATGGCTCAGGTGCTCTGTTGCCTTGTGTTTTCAAGAATCTGAGGCAAGCAATTATTTCAACAGACCCACAGACCCTCGGGGTTCTCAGTGTGCTTAAAATAGTTCTTGGTGTGTTCAAAAAAAAGTAAACCAACAAAAAGAATTTAAAAAGACAAGGGGAAAAAAGGGAGAAAGTTGTCATGTTCAAAGCCTTACTTGTAGCCTCAAACTGAATTGAACAAAAATCCTGATTAAGCCTCCCAGTTTGTATACATTGATATTTTGGGTTCTTTGCTGCTGGAGCACACCCAGGGAAGGGAGAAAGATGGTATTGCATCACCCCAACTCTGTTTGCTCTTGCCCACAGCACATAAGAGCCAGGAGGCTCCTTGGGGCTTTCCTGGGATCTCACCGAGCCACAGCAGCTCTAGGTACTCCCCAGTCATGCCCAGCCAGCCAGGAGCCCATCATCTGCTCCAGCAGCTCCGTTGGCCAGCAGTGCCATCTGTGTGGCAGGCACATCTGCCTGGGAGGGAGCAGTCCAAGGGCAGGCTGAAGCAGCAGAGTTCACCAGCGTGGTCAGGGTCATTCCTCTCAATGCCTTCACTGAGGGAAGGAGAAAGCCAGCATTATCCCAGCCTGCAGAATCTCTGCTCTCCTTCCCTCTGTGACCCTCCCACCTTGGGTCCAGCGTGCTTCTGCTGCTCAGGACACAATTAAGGAGAAGCAGCTAATTAGCAGGCGGGGTCTCTATCCATCCCAACACCCCAGCATCCCTCTGTTGGTCCCCTGAAGCTGCGGCTGCGTCCCAAACCTGGGACTTCCTTTCTCTGGTCTTAACTGAGCGTGTGCAATAGTTTCTCTTCCACTGCATCACAAGCTGCAGGAGACCCCAGAACAGGAGGGGCCATTCAAATTGCATTGTCAGAGGGGCTGTTCAAAATGGGCTGGGGTGAGAGGGATGGTTGCCCTGGGCAGGTCATGGTTGTGGGTTTGCTCATGAAAACAGAGTTTAAGAGGTAAAGTCAGCAGGGAAATGAGTGAATGAAAGAACTTTTCTGCATTTCAGCTGATGAGAAGAGACACTTGAAGCTTCCATTCATTTAAAAAATTAATAAGAAGGAATAGGGACATTCTTCAAATGAGCTCCTAGCTGAACAGAGATGGAGTTTATTTACATGTGAATGTTCTCCTTGACAGAGGAATACTGGGAAATTCATCAAGAGAGAACAGAACAGAATATTTAAAAAAATGTGGTTTAAAACATAATCAAAGCTGGCTACGGGTGGGCTTCCAGCAGGAATTGCTGTCCAGTGGTGGGAGCAGCAGTGGGACGTAGGAGGCTGAGTGTTCAGTGGGTGTCATCACAACATATTGGGGCTGGTGCCAGGCCCCAGTGGGCTCCTAAGTATCCACTTTTGCTCTTCTGGTTCATTCTTAACATTTCATTTCCCATCTCTTTGTCCCCCTGGGATCTCTTAACCCACCATTCCCGTGATTTCTTGTTTTTTCTCTAACCCTAGATGAAGCCACCCTGGAGCTGATGAAGACCCCTCGCTGCTCTCTGCCTGACCTCACCATTGAAGAGACCCGGAGGAAGCGATTTGCCCAGGCTGTCACCAAGTGGAGTAAAAGGAACTTGTCCTGGAGGTAAGAATTCGTCTATTTCTGCTGAAATCTTGCAGTAAAAGACCAGTTCTGCAGTCACCTTTGGTAAGTATGGCTTTGAGATGAGTTTTAGGGTGATGGTTAAAACATGTCCCTCTGGGCTCCCAGGACCCCATGGACTATTTATTTTAACTGTTCTCCTGACAGTCTCATCAGTGACTTCTTGGACCCACTTGGTACTCCCTGGGAATGGTGCAGATTTGGCTGGCAAATTAGCTGGGAGATTTTTGCTGGGTTGCAGTGGTTGTTAGAGCATCTTTTTTCTTGAGTTCGTTAGGACTCTGTGCTTTCTCAGGCAGCTGCCAAGCCTGGAGCTTCTTCTCTTGCCACACCCAAGTCCGAGGGTAGGAGCATTTTCTGGGTAATGAAGTCACCTTTTTTCTCCTAATCTTGCCACAGGCGTGTATTTTTCCCTCAATGTCAGGAAGCGAAATGTGTGGGTCCCTCTGCACCTGTGACACAGAAGTTCAGGTGCCGCTTTCAGAAATATGCTGCAGATCAGGGTTGGCAAGCAAACTGATCCCTGTCACACCAAGTTTTGTGCTCTTTGGGACTCATTTTTCCTCCCTCAAATAACATGTGCTGCAGTGATTTTTCTTCTAAGAATAGTGTGCAGCATGAGGTGCTTGTACTGTCCTGAAAACACATGTAGATCTGATGGAGAGTTCTCCTTATTAATAATAAGTTTCTCATTGATCCTGGCATAGTCCCTAGAGACAGTCCTATTCCCACTGCAGTAAAAAATCTCAGCTTGGCTATTGCTGTTGACACATGTTGAAACTATGGCCTTAGCAGAGATTTGGTCTATATTCCAGCAGATTCATTTGAGACTTTTATTTTGAGAAAAGATAAACATAATTCAGCTTCAGTTAGAAACAATTTTGGTTCATAGAGGGCTTCATGTCATGAAGTGACCCATGTTATAAAAACTCAGCCTGTCTCCCTGATGCCCAACACCGACTTGATGGGGAAAGGGTAATAAACTTCTTTCCCATTCTCTTGGAAACTGTGATGCTGCAGCAAGAATTGCCATAAAAAGGGGTTTAGGTCTGAGACAATATTATATGTAAGGCACAAAAAAAAATCCATCTCCTGACAAAGTAATTCCTGCTTTTTATTCTTTGATCCTTTCCAAAATCTTGGCTTTTGTCCAAGAAAGAGCTGTATTTTACAACTGTAGTTTGTAGCCAGCAGAACGCTATAGCATTACAGAAACTCCAATGCGGTATTTACATCCAGCACTTGAGATTAAACTGGCTTTTTGGAAACTGCCATGAAAATCAGCCAATAGAACACAAAAGTTTTACTGGCTTACATTTTACACATTGCTTGAAGATTTTTAAAGATGAAAACAAAACTAGATGCTACTCTGACTTGGATTAAAAGTTGAAGAAAAACATGAACAATTGCTTGCTTGTTTATTTCAGCCTTGCAATTGTTCATTCAGGTTTCTTCCTTTTACCTTTGAGTACAACCAACCTGGAGAGCTCAGAGAGCAAAACAATACAGGCTGCATCCTGCTCAGCTCACAGTTCAGCCTCATAGCATCCTGGTACAGCCTTGTAGCATCCCATTACAGCATCAGAAATAGATGCCTTTCTGTGCCTCATCTCCATGTAGAGTTTTCAGGATATTGCAGCATATGCATTTTCTTTCCACAGAATTGCATTTTTATTATTTTATTTTCCCTGCGCTCTCCCCAGGTGCCAAGGCAGCTGCTGAGAGAGTGGCATACTGTGGATGCCCTCTGCCGGCATCGCACCAGAGCTGCCCGCAGCCACTTCCTCCTCATGTTTGCAGCCTTATTTTTCACTTGATGATTTTGCTTTATTGCTTCTGCTAACATCCCACTGAAGGGGAGTTCATAGCTGGCATATCCATTTCTTCCCAGAGCTCACTGTCTCCCAGCAGTTCTGGGAAGTGCAGCAGCAGGGCCATGCCCCATCTCTGCACACTTTGAGCTCCCTGGGGCAGGGGGAGCCGTGGAAGCTCAGCTTTTAAAATTTCCCAGTTTTTTTCTTTCAGTGCTGAACTGAACTGGGTTTCATCTGTCGGTAGTTAAGGACTACTCCTTTGTGTCATCTCATCAGAGCTGCAGCCTTTGACACTGATGCTCAGGCCACGGGCTGCTGGAACGGGAGCAGACCCTACTGGCAGAGGAGCCAGTGGCACCAGTCAGTCACTGCCCACCATTGCTTTGAGTGTCCTGAGCCATCCCCCAAGGGGAGGTGCCACTGCCTGAGCTCAGGTGTGGATTTACTCGGGCATGGAGGGGTGGCAGTCAAGAGCAAGGGTGTGCAGGCCCCAGTTCTGAGCTCCCATCCCCACCACGGTCCTGACCCTCCTGCTTTCCTCCTTTAATCAGTGGCATCCTGCCATGGGGACTTCCCATCCAAAGGCCAGACTGCTTTGTCCCTCATGTCTGGGGGAGACAGGTGCCCAAGGGGGACAGACTGTAACCTCTCAGTGTCAAGCTGCCTTAGGTTATTGTAATGCTCCTGTCACAGGCAACTGGGACCCTCCTAGGAAAATCCCCGAGGAGCTGAAGCAGAGAGCAGGCAGGTGTGTGGAGGCACACTGGCTCAGGGGTGACTGGCGTTCTGTGTGATAAAGGGCAGGAAAACAAAAATAATGAGCAATTCTGGGTGATAGTCTAAGTGCTAAAGGGGGTGACGGAGGGTTCAAGCACCCAATGCTTTCCTCCTGCAGAAAAGGGCAGTGTTGCAGCACTACCAGGGTACCACTGGATCAAGGCTGCTGTGCCATGGATGGCTCTGGACAGCTGCAAAAGCACCTTTGCCAAATCAGCGTCTACCCTTTCAACCATTCCCTCTTCATTCCCCTTCCAAGAAAAATCAGGCTAGGTTTATCAAGCAGTCCTTAGCCTGCTGTGTTTGGTACTTCTCTGCATTTGTTTTTTTTGTCTGTGGTTTCAGGGCTGGGAAAGTGAAAGAACACTTTCATTAACAAGCTATTGATTTCTCATCCATCACTGATACTCTCCCATTTTTGTCTTTTGGAGGACAAAAACCAATAAGGAACCCAGAAATCAAAATAGGTGTGGGTGCCTCTCAATGGCAAACAGAGGCAGATCAGTCCTCTCTAATCTCTGCTTAACCATCCTAGACACAAAATCTGTTTGGGATGGGTCAGGCAAAGGAGGTGACCCAGGACACATGAAGGACTGGCAGGACTTTGTGAGAGTCAGCATTCGTCTGCATAGCAATGCTGCTACCTGACAGCTCTAAATGCAGAGGGGAGATTTTCTCCTTGGCATCCAGTTGTGCCCCTCAACACCACATCCTGCTTGGCAGCTGCAAGTTCCAGTGCTGTGGCTGACGCTCCCTCCTGCAGCCCCATCCGCCACAGGGATGGACACTCCTCAGGGTGTCCCAGAGTGTGATTTGCAGAGGGATATGACTGACCCTGCAGCTAAGGACAGTGTTGGTCGGCTGGCTGGAAGGACTGAGCCGCCTAGTCCTTATCACCCTCCCTCTGGCTGGCAGAGGCTGTCTGGAGCAAAGAATTTTCTCTCCAATTACTTCTATCAGGAACATAAGATCCGAGTTGTGTAAGAGAAGAGATTTACATCCAAGAAGAAGGAGTGTTTCTCTCCACTGGAAATCTAAATGCCATTTATTACTACTAAGAATACTAATACTAATACTAATACTAATAAATTACGGTAGGAGGAAGCTTATTTATCTGAATGCTGTTAGAAATGTGCCTCCTTTTCAGTAGACTTGGGTGATGCAAGGCCAACAAACATCCTATCAGCATAATAGTCTTTTCCTAATCTTGTTGAAAACAATTAGCAGAGCTCCAGCAATCAAATCAGATGGTGAATTGAAAAACCCTGATAGTATTCTCTTGAAAATGACAGTGATAATGAATAAAGGATAAGGGGCTTTTCACTTACACCTGCAGCATATTAATAAAACGTAGGTCAGCTCAGAGGTGTAGGACTTTTTGTAAGAAGTAGAATAGGTATTGATACTGTTTCTGCCTTAATCTAATGCTTCTAGAGTCTGGAGATGAATATTAATAATATTTGTTTCTTTAGACAGGGCTTTTTATCCACCATCCTTGTGCAAAGGAGATCTGATTTATTATCCTCATTCTACAGCTGGAAAGAAAAGGAAAGGAAAAGAGCTCACATGGTGAGCAGAGCTTGAGGAGGAAAGAGCAGATAGGGTCTCCAAATGTGATTCTGTGCCTTAGGCACCATGATCCTGGAGAAGGGTCATAATTCCTGAGCTAAATATGGTGTGTGTTACATGTATAATGACTTATTCAGTAGAAATTAAAACAGCAAAGGGTTTACCTAAGTCCCGAGGAGGGTTATGAAAGATGAGGACAGCTAGTTAATGAGTATGTGGAATCCATGTGGCCTTTTTCTCTGTACTGTAGAGGATTAGATCCAGACACAGTCACTTCTATAAATGAGAAATCGCCTGAAAATTGTGTTTTCTAATCCCCTACTCATACTTTTGTACCTCTGTGCTGTCTCCTTTACAAATGTGTTTTCTTTGAAGTCCTACAATCATCTGGTGTCGCATACATGTAAGTCATTTAGATTAGTCAATAAGGTTTTTCTTTCCCCAAACAGTCAAGGGATAGCAAAGGCAAAGATATGAATGATTTTTGCTCATTTAGCTGTGATGTGTTTTGCCTGATTCACCCCTCATTCCCACCATCTCTAGGATGAGCTTCCCAAGTGCTTCAGAGGAACTGTTAGTGAGATTTCTTCTTATTCTCGTGAGTCCTTTTTTGCTCTATCCAAGATTTAACGCTGACTAGTTTTGCCCTGGCCCAAAGGTGATGCATACTTTGGGCTGCCTGTCTCTTGAGGGTGTGGGATGTGTTCCCAACCTCAGCAAGCACGTTATTCCTACTCCCCTTTTCACACCCATGGTATCTCCCAGCACTCAAATTGCTACTTGTGAAGAGCTTGAGTGGTGTGACAACCCCTTCTGATGGCTGCAATTACCTCTTGAAGTTTAGTCAGGTCATCACCGCCCATTGGCGACGGGAAGTGGTGTGGTACCAAATAATGCTGCCACAACCGTATGAATGCAGGAGGGTAAGTGATGTGATCATAATTGTTGCTTCAGCCTTTAAAAATCTGTCAAACTACGAAAACACTTTGGCTGGTGTGCTAGTGCACAAAAAATAAAGTATCTGTTATTACTGGTGTAGAGCTGGCCAGAAGTTATCCATCAGAGTAGGCTTTTGTCAATAATTACTCAGTTAACAGTACATTTGCTTGGAAAGCGTGTATATTTTTGTCAAAATTGTCAACAAAAGATTATCTAAATATACTCCTTTGGAAGCCAAGGTGCCTTGTTGCATCTTTGTCTTTTCATCTCCTCTATTAAATCAACAATATTTGGAATTCTTTTTCAAAGTTGGGTTATACAGGAGACAGTGACTTTTCTTCCACTCCAGCTCAGCCAAAAATGCAAAAAGCTCTGAAGGCCTCACTGCAGCTCTTATGCACCAGGCACCTGCAGAGCCAGTACTGGTGATTCTTGGAGATCTTGCGTGCTACTGATGCATCCTCTTTTTGCCCTCTTTATTTCAGAGTTCGCACCTTTCCAAAAGAGTCCCACCTGGGCCATGACACTGTCCGAGCCCTGATGTACTATGCCCTGAAGGTCTGGAGTGACATCACCCCACTGAATTTCCATGAAGTGGCAGGAAACAATGCTGACATCCAGATAGACTTCTCCAAGGCAGATCACAATGATGGCTATCCCTTTGACGGGCCTGGTGGGACAGTGGCACATGCTTTTTTCCCTGGAGACCATCACACAGCAGGGGACACTCATTTTGATGATGATGAATATTGGACCTTCCGATCATCAGGTAGGTCAGAGTGGGAGAGTTGCAGCCAAGCACAAGGCCTCACAATTTCTCTCTTCTGCTCTGGTGGCTGGAGTGGTTTAGCTTCTGCCACACCTTTACCCCAGGCTTCAGGATCCCTGAAGTCTTCTGATTCCTTTCTCAGCCTTGCTAGCGAAATCAACCCAGGCAGTGTTGACGATGCTCTTATGTTCCTGGAAGCCTCAGTGGCATCTCCATATTTCTCCTTATCCTGCCAGCAATTGCAGAGCTCCCCATCTCCCAACCGCAGTCTCCATCTCTTCTGTCACCTGGAAGGTTGCAGGTTGGGTATGCGGCTGCTGGAGTTCTTGGATGGAGACTGCATTCTCTGACTTTGACATCTTTTGGGTGCCTTCACTGCCACATGTCCTAGTTTTCTATTCTTAAAGTATACTATTAGCTGACCTACCTATAAAGGGCTCTGTGTTGTGCTGGGAAAAAGGCCTATTTTTTCTTGCCATCTCCTGTCTATTACCTGACACCAGGATGGTTACAAGCTGCAGTTCTGTTATTTTTTTTCTTCATCTCACCTGGCTAAAGTAGAGTTTTAATAAGCGGAGGGAGTATCAGAAGCAAGTGTTCCTCAGTTCCAAACCATCTGTGGGGATCACATCCCCAGCCTTCATCTCAGGCGTGTTTTGACAGAAAGTCTTCTCTGCAGCCACCAGCTGCTAATTTTCTTGTCATGCCACCTCGTCCACCAGCCTCCTAGTGGGATCCTGCTGCCTCAGCTCAATGACTTTGTTGAAACCTAACTGTCTTCTCTGAAACAAGCTAATACCTTCCTCCTGCCCACCAGTTGACTTCTATCTATCCCCTCGAGTGTTCGTGGGCAGGAGTGCAGGAGTGTTCACCAGGGGTGCTGGAGGAGGTCTTGAGGGGAAGATTAAAGGTCTGGACAGGCTGATCCTTCAGAATTACACCAGCTCCTTGTTTCATGCTAGTGTGCAGCCCCAACTGTGGTTCTTATCAGGAAGGAACAAAAAAGCAGCAGTTTTGATCTGCAGACATACAGGGCAGAAGCAAGTGCTGCAGTCAGTAGCTTGCCACAGTGAATGTGTTAGTACTGGAGTCAGTTTTGCAGCTAGTGGTTGAGAGTGCATTGTGAAACAAACTCCAGGGAAGGACCAAGCTCAGAGCCAGCGATCCTGCAGGGAGTGCCCCTCCAAGCACCACCGAGGGATGAGGGGCTGAGCCTGCCAGCCTGCCCTCTGTTTTGATGATCTTGGAGCTGTCTGAGCTTCATCTTTTATTTATTTTGTTCTCTCTACTGATTCAAAAACAACCACTTGGTAGGTGATATAAAAATATCCCCAAGGTTGTCAGTCTGGCATTAAAATGTCAGACAGCATATGTCTTGTTCTCTCTTAGTGCCAGGGAAAACAGCACAGGTTGTAAAAATCTCGCCTGGTTACAGACACTGTAAATAATAATCATGAAGGAAAAGGCAAAATTCAGCAAAGGATATCCCCCTGCTCCAACACCCCACACCTGGCAAGGAGCACTAAGGACTGGGCAGGATCAGCCCTGGCTACTTTTGTGCAAAAAAGTAGCCATCTCAGATGGCAAAGAAGCCAACTCCTTCCTCTCCAGTCATTCTAAGGGAATGTGACATGCCCCAGAGCTCCACAGGGATCTTTCCAATCTCATTGGTTCTTCATTGCAATACTCAACATCACGATCTTTTTAAGAACCACACTTAAAATCACTGCTGCTCGCTGGTACTGCTCTGCAGGACATTGCTGTGCAGAGAGGGGCAGAAATTGCACAGACATGTGAACCAGCCTGTCTGGAGCTGGGTGGTGGAAATGCACCAAGCAGATTCAGTCCCGTACGGCTCCTGGGAGCAGCTTCTCCTTTGCTTTGGTAGCAGTGACGTATGTTTGGAAATGAGCAATAATTCCTTACATGAGTGTCTCAGGCCCTGGAGAGGATAGGATTGGTTTGTATATGGGTGTGGTGTGAGGCACTGGGAGTTGGATTGCAAATAAGGAAATTTGGAGAAAGTGAATATAGTAGAGATAGCCCAGACTGAAGGAAAAAAATCACCAAAGGAGGTATTGATGTTCAACAATGTCTCCCTAATGCCCATTGTGATGTGTGAGGATCAAAGTGCCAAAGGCAGCAGACACAAGAGCTGCAGCCCTGTCAGCACAAGCTGTGTAACAGGAGAAGACGGTAAATCCTCTGAAAACAAACTGGACATGGTCACCCACCACTGTTGTGTCAGGGCAACAGTGAGAGGAGGTTGGTGGCCAATAATGAACATTCCAGTGTTTGTGTGCATACAGGAAGGTTGAGAGATGGATTTGGCCAGGGCAGCAGCGTGTCAGATCAGTCAAGGAAAGCCCCACAGAGCGCTGTGGGCAGGCGGGCACTGCTGACACTCCCCGGCTCCTTGGCACATGGCTTGGCTCATTGTCACAGGATGTGACAAGCTCCTGGCTGATGGCTGCAGAAACCTGGTATTCTGGGCTGTGTCTGGAGCTGCAGCAGGCATGAGTGCAGGGAGTGACTGTTCTGGCCCAGCTTCTGCAGTGCCACTCAGCAGATGGTTGTGATGTGATTGCTGTCTCAGCCCTTTGTCCAGCTTTTTTCAGGTGCCAACAGTGATCTGGAAATAAGAGGGGTGATACCCAGACTGGTGTAGGCTGAAGTCTGGCTTGCTTTCCATTTTCATATGGTACACTCCAGTCTCCAACTGGAAAAAAATGTCTTTTTCAAACTTTACCTATTCCAAAAATCTTTTTTCCAGTTTATCCAACATAAACCTGCACTTTCTCTTACAGCTCTTGCAACCCCCAATTACTATCAATACTTAGTGATTTTTATTTCAATGTTGTCCTTATCTCCAGACACTCATGGGATGGACCTATTTGCTGTAGCTGTCCATGAGTTTGGCCATGCCATTGGCCTGACCCACATCTCTGCCATAGAGTCTATCATGAGACCCTACTACCAAGGTCCAGTGGGTGATCCTCTGAAGTACGACCTGCCTTACGAGGACAAAGTCCGGATCTGGCAACTCTATGGTGAGTTTGTGTCTCTGACATGGCTACAGCCTGTTCCTGCCATGGCAGGACACACTGGAATAGCTGTTTTTTGGGGTGAATGGAGATGGTAGGGAGGATGGTGCTCCCCATTACTGCTTCTTTTCTACACAGGGGTCAGGGAGTCTGTGTCCCCCACAGCCAAGCCCAAAGTAAGCAAAACAGATGACCACCCAATCCTGCCAGAGCTGCCAGAGAACCGCTCCACTGTCCCGTAAGTCAAATTTCTTTCTTTCCTGCAAATGATGTGCAGTAGTGAAGCCCTGCTTCATCAGTATCTTGCCTCCTCACTCTGGCTTTGGTATTTCTCTCTGGATCTCTGGATATTTCACAAAAACTCAATATTTTTAGTCATATTAGTGGACAGCTGTCACCATCACCCTTACGTAAATTCATCCTCGCTGGAATTTTAATCAAACTTCCTCAGCAGTATCCTGAACTGCACAAGCATAACTTACCTAAATCATTCCACAGTGAGCAACAGCCTTATGTACCTGAGGGAGTGGATATTGGAACAAGTGGACTGATGGTCTGACTCCAATGCAGGTTAGCACTGGCAAAGGGCTGCTTACACTGAGTGTCATCAAGTATGGCCTCATTGAGGGAAGTGCAGGATATAGCTCATTAATAAATGTTGACCAGGGCAGCAGGGCAGTTATGAGAAGAAGAGACACTGAACAAAAAAGGGAGGAGGTGATGGTCACACATATTTTTGCCAGACACCAAGAGCGCCTCAAGTGAGAGCAGCAGAGATGGAGCAGGTCACCTTCACCTCATGCTCCTTTTGTTTTAACATGCTGAATCCCATTAGTTACGTTTCTCAGTGCGTAGCTTCTAAAGGCACTAATCTGCCAGGCTCCTTATGGCCATGTTTGGACCTTGAAATATGAGAGTCTTTGTCCCTGCAGGTGTGGAAGGCCGCCATCTCACACCAGCAGCAGGAGCAGCAGAAAACTTGCACATGCCATCCCCTTGTTCCTGCCTTGTATGCACGGAGGGTGGATGGGATTTGCCTCCACATCTGTCATTTTGTGGCCAAAGAGGGCAGTGAAACTGGTGCTGGCAGCTCAACACAATTTTTTCTATCAGCAGAGTAGATTTATGCTTCCCTATCACCCGCAGCAGCTTTTCTGTGCATGTTCCTGGCATCCTCTCCTTGTTCCTCCATCAGTCATAATTTCTTGTGTGGGCTTTATGGCTCTGTCCTTCCTACTCCGTGCCTTCCCCACCCACCTTGTTAAAGCAGCTCAGTATCTTAGTTGCCACTTGCCAGGTGGCTTTCACCAGGTATCTTTCACTGAGTATCACACAACTCCTCCAGGTCCCTCGTTTTAGTCTCAGGTACTTTCTGCTTTGCAGCTCTGTCACCTCTCATTGGCACTTTGGAGCTCAACCCTGGAGCAGCAGCATCCTGAGCTGCCAGAGCGAGAGGCTGCTTGGCTGTTTTCCAGGTCCTGCTGCCCTGGGGCAGCTCGCCAAGCCACACTCTGCCAGTAGGAGTGGAAAACCAGCTCAGCCCTCCCTAGCCACACAAGCTGGTGAATGTAGAGCATGTCCCCTCTCGACTCTCAGCAATGGTGTCTGGTGGCTCAAGGTTGTCAGCCTAAGGTGGCTTCAGGCTGAGGTTTGCCTTGGAAATCCCTGTGGACGTGGCTGGGCTTGAGCATCATGAGTGACAGACGGGCACAGCCCGTAGTGTTGTTCAGGAGCAGGGGTGATTCAGTCCGTGGGATAGGAGGCATCGGGGGTTCCCTCACTGCCTGTCTGGGCCCTGCTCACCTGGGCATCTCTCCACAGGCTCAGGCGGGATGTGCCCAACAGGTGTAACACGCACTTTGATGCAGTGGCCCAGATCCGGGGAGAGGCTTTCTTCTTCAAAGGTGAGCGCCAGGGGTCTGTGCCTGTGTCACTCTGCAGTGGCTTTGGTGTGGCAGCACCACAGGCAGTGCAGTGTGGGACAGGTTGGGGTGGGTGGTGAGGATGAGCTGTGGGGTTTGTGGGCTGCTCCCACAGACTCTGGGAGGCATCTCACATACCTGAGTGGACAGACTGGTGACAATCCAGCACAACAGTTTTCCCTCTGATCTGTCGCACCGGACTGCCCAGATGAAGAGCTAAAATCTGATATTTGTGCTACCAAAGTCAAAATCAAGGTCAAACCAAGGATGAGCAGAGCAGCAACAACACTCCACTGCTTTCTTCCTGGGTACCTCCAGCCTTCCTTTCCTCCCATGCTTCACCTTCCCTAATGCTGCTTGCCATGTATCTCTCAAAAGACAGCGTGTACACAATTGAGGACCATCTGTTTTTGTGCCAGCAAACACTTGCTGCCAGCGTGTTCCTGGGGTGCCCAGCTGTTGATGAGGATCCTATCAGTGCCTTCTCAGCTGTGCAGAGCCTGTGTAGGCTGGACTGTCTGGGCTTGCTTTCTCATCTTTCTAAGGTGTAAAAATGCCCATGGGCATTTCTTTGCATCCCTGGCCACCATTGGGCCACCCCAAAGCCATCCACCAGGGAAGCAGAAGAGTTTGCCCCAGGAATGAGCAGCAGCGTCCCAGCATCTGAGTATCAGTATGAGCCTTGGGTCACAGGCAAGAACAGCAAAAGGGCTCCAGAGAATTTGGTGTTGCCTGTGCCCTGAGGGAAACACAATATGGAGACTGTCCCACAGCATTATTTGTTCAGATGCCATCTCCAAAAACTCCCAGTACAGAAAGGAAACTCAGAGACATGAACTGGTGTCAGGATAAATGGGTGTCTCTCAGAGGGGAAAAATGAAGGTAAGGAGAAATCCATCTCGGTGTCTATTTTTGGATATATTTATAGCGGGCCAAAAAGCAGATGTAAAGAGCACAGGGTCACATGAGCACCAGCTGCATGTCTGCCTCCAGACCCCAGCACTTTCCTTGCAGTCCCCATTGCTGCTCCCTGAACCGTCCTGCACACGAAGGAACCGGAATGTCATCTCTGGGACAGGATTTAAATGATCTCTAGTGCTGAGCTTTGTCTCTCGATATGCATTTTGTTTTGACCTGATCCTGCTGGTTCCCTAGATGGAAAGAAACTGCTGCGAAGGCACCAGGACTGGAGGTCCCCAAAACTCACAGGCTTGTTGAGTTGAAGGCAACGGTGGGTTCTCTGCTCTTTGGAATCAGTGCTTTGATGTAGGTGCCTCACCACAGACTCCCGGAGTTTTAAACACCTTTAGCCTGTGTGTTTGTGTCTACATGGTGGGTGCAGCAGTCTTGCCAAAGACAGCCAAATTCTGAACAGCAAGGTACACAGGTGGGATCAAAATTACCTGGAATTAAAGAAAGCAATTCTTCAACCCATCATCCGCATCTTGGTGCAGCAGCACCTCACACTTGGCTTTCATCATCTTCAGTTTGCCAGCTCGGAGGAGGTTTTAAACTGAGCTTTGTAATCAAATATGGGGTTGGGATTTTATTTTTTAAATTATTTCTGCATGCCAATGGCAGCAGTTCCCCCATGGATCTGACTTTGGCTGATGATCCTCCATGCAACAGCAACACTTTGGTGAGTGGGCTGGGCCATGGCAAATCATGAGCCCAGGCAGACAGGGATCATCATTTTCAGAATTTCTTTGCTACTTAAGTGTTTTATTTTCTTTCTTTTTCGTGATAGCTTATAAAAATCCAACCAAAGTAACCAACAGCTCATGCTATTCTGGACTTGGAGGGCAGATTTAAGGTTTCCCTGCTGCAGCTGCTCACCTGCTGAGCCCATCCCTTGCAAAGGGGTGAAATGTCAAAAGTACTGAGTACTTCCCTTTGTGTCTATGATGAGCATAGGGCACTTCAAAGTTCAGATACTGATCTGCTAAAGAAGGAATTAAGTTGAGCTGTATTTCTTGCTAAAAAAGTGAAAATGTGACCTTGTCTAGTGCCTTGATAATTACAGATGCAGAGATCATCTTTATTTAATTACATATGTTTCTGTTGATGTAAAATGGTCACCAAATTTGAATCCTCGGGGTTTTTTATATTCTTAAAAAGAACCTGTAATTATGGCAATTTCCTACCATACTGGAATATATTATTCATTTATGTTTCAGTAACATAAAGCAAATATGCAAACTGGAGCAGAAGAACAAGAACATGATATAAATCCTTATAATTAGAATAAAACTCTCTCTCTGCAGATGTTAAAACGTTAGAGTTTTCTGTCCTGCATTATTAGGCTGAAATTCATTTTCCATAAAATTTTAAAAGTTGGTATCACAATCTGCCAGCTCTGGAGAAAGAGCTGAGTGTGTGGGGAATACAAATCTGAAGATGCATTTTTGCTTTCTATTGATTATTTCGTCTCAGGAATTCATGCAAATAATGTGCAGTAATTTCTAACAGGCATTAACAAATGCAAGACAAAGTTGAGAGTGGCCTCCTAAATCTTGCTCTGGCTCACATCACTCTATGGAGCTCTCTGGAGAAAACACAGCATGAAATGTGCTGCAAAAAGGCTGAGAATCCCAGATCTAACACAGAGTTGGCTTTGGAGCTGTCCCTGAAACCATTAAGATGCCTCAGGAAATCCTATATAAGGCTCTTTTCGCAGGAAAAAGTTTACCATCCTTCCTACAAAGGATAGATCTGTTTCCTTTTACATTATCCCGAATATTTCAGAAATCCCTAAAAATACTCTTTCCTGGCTGGGGCAGTGCTGCTGCAGGTATTGAAGTGCGTTTGCTGGCACCACCAGTACATTCATCCCAGAAACTCCACGGGACTGCAGTGTCTGCTTAATATCCTTCACCTCTAGATCGTACCAAAGTCCTTAACTGTGCCTCCTTCCCGACTTCAACCCTTCCAGATCTACTCAGATGTTTTTCTCCCCCTTTCTCACTCCCTGTCTTCATTGCAAAACAACCCATCTGTGTTTCGATGTAACATCCTAGACATTTCCAAACATGAAAGCAGATGGACATCTGTGTGCAGGAAGCTGTGGCTGCTTCAGGAGAGGAGGAACAGGGATGTTTTTTTGGACGCTCTTGCTTAAGGCTATTGGTACCTGGTTGCAGGAGGTCCGGTCCAGAGAGGGAGGGAGGAGATAAAAGGCTCCTCTCTCCTGCCCCAGCTCAGTGCCACAGCTCACACTCTGGGCCAGGAGTATAACTCCAGTGCAATGTCCAGAGGATTATTTTAATCCAAAAAAAAAGGTATTTCTTCTCATGACTGCCAGAAATAGAAAGCAGTCATAGCTGCTGCTGGAAAGCAGGATGGCTCTAAATCATGTCTCCCATCTCACACACTTTGCTTCCTTCTGCCACCGTCCACCCAGCACTCATCCCCCCCAGCAAAGATGGGTTGAGTGTGGTTCAGTAATGTCCAGTCTGTCCCTCCAGGCAAGTACTTCTGGAGACTGACTCGCAATAAGCACTTGGTCTCCCTCCAGCCGGCTCAGATTCACCGTTTCTGGCGGGGCTTGCCGCTCAACCTGGACAGCCTGGACGCAGTCTACGAGAGAACCAGCGACCACAAGATTGTCTTCTTCAAAGGTGAGAGTAAACATGATGCTGGAGGTATAGAATGTGGTGCTAGGCAGGAGACACCGGTGCCACATGTTAAGCATCTCGAGGGCCGGTCTGAAACCTGTTGTCCATGAGCAAGATCAGGAGAAATGAACTGGCAGGGAAGGCAAGCAAAAGGTAATGGTCATGTTCCACAGAAAATGAGGGAAATGTCAGTGAAGATAAAGTTCTGCCAAATGTAACTAAAATCTGAGCTTTTCAAGAATGAAACACAAGCTGGAACCACACACTCACAGGTGGTGTGCTCCTCCTTTGACTTTTTCTCTTCTAGTATTTGTTGCTGAGAAAAGAGAAAGTCAGAGAGAAAGTAAAAATGAATTAATAATTATATTTCTGTTGTTGTTTTTTTTTCTTTAAGTAAGTGGTATAATTCTCTCTTTTTTATTTAAAAACTTGCAAGCAATTTTTTTCAGAAGAGCTGGAGGAACAGTTTAGCTCTTGTTTTCTATACAAATGTCAGAGTCCCCCACAGACCATCCACCTGTGCTGGTTAGATGCCACCCATGCTCTCAATGTCACCCAAGATCCTGGCTGTCGGAGTCTAGAACATCCCTCTGGCCACCCAGGAGGGTTTGGAGACTGGACATGGGGGTCTGGGATCTGTAGGGGGGTCAGTTAGACCCACACAGGTCCCAGGAGGACACTGACTCTGATTCCTGTCCATGGGAGTGAACACTCACATGCAGGAAGAATCACAAATCCTAAGAATTTGAAATAAGTAGTGGATGGTTTGTTGTAGAATATAAATATAGAAATTAGGATTCTTAGCATATGGGGCTGAAGAGACAAGATGGAGGAATTGGGGAGTGGCCCCTGTCTTCCTTGTTCTTGTTCTCGTCCCCCATCTTGTGCTGAGTAGGGTTTTAGAGATTGGTTTAGAGTAGAACTGACATGTTAGTATAGGTAATAGGTATTGGTAAAATTTTGTAAATAAAAAATACGTCTCGGACAGTGGTTGGGTCAAGGGGACCGTACATAAGGTACGGGGCTCTCTGATCCGCCCAGTCTGCCGCGTGTCCTGCTCTGCGGAGACACCTTGCAGAGCTGAGAAAGAACTAAGATAAGGTACCCTGCCAGGGAAGTGCCTGGCAGAGTTGAAAAAGGACTGAGATAATGAAGAATAAACAACCTTGGAAATGTGCACCGGCGGACTCAGTTTGTCGTCTCTACCTCTGGTGTGTAACACTTAGGGCAAAGAGAAGACTGAAAACCTTATTACCTCTGGGAACAGCAACCCAGGGGAAACTCCCAGGGAACAGCAACCTTGGGGGAACCCTTATTACCTTGGGGAACACCAACCCCAAGGAGAATCTCAGGGAAACTACAACCCTGAGACCTGGCAAGCACTGACTTTTGTTTCACCGAAGTTGTGCACTTGAAGTGCTAAACACACCCCAGCCCTCCATTCTTCCTGTTTGGAAATTGCTTTTTGTCTCTCGACCATTCTGCTTGAAACATGGTGCAATTATTGGTTTCAGAAGTGCTGAACCAAACACTTCTGGAAGCAATAATTTGGTTTCCGTTCCCCCAGCCAGGCTAGAAGGATGGCTCATGTCCCACATAAAGCCCTAGGCTTCCAGAAGGCCATTTCAAGTCCAGACGAAGCCCTCTTGGACAGCCAGCATGCTGAGCCCCGCAGAGCCACAAGCCCTGCATCTTCCCTTGGAATAGCTTATGGAAGGCTCTGCCATGTGTATCCAGCTGCCTCAGGCAGCCTGCCCTGCTCTGCTTTCCCAGAGGGAATGGGGCCAACTGGAGTGTGCCACCCCTTATCGTCTGGCTCTAGACCCTCCCAGTCAGGTCTGCAGACCACAGCCGCCCTCACTCCCTTCCCTCCCTCTCATCTCTTCCTACTGGGGATGAGCAACCAGCCAGGAGCTCAGGTCCAGGGGCTCCTCCCAGCTTCTCAGGAGGCTGGAACTCCAGAGGTGTCACAGCTGACATCTTGTTCTAAGACACGCATTCTCTGTGTGTGATAGTCCTGCCTTGCTCCCAACATAAACTCAGAACTTTCTTTGCTATAAAGTACAACTCATTCTCTCCCTCCAGCTCTCTTTCATTGATCCCTGAACAGAAACCAAAGAACACAAATTACCTTGGCCTCTAAGGTCCTTCTGCTGATACATGGGCATGCATTGAAGGACCTCTTCAGACATTCAAGGGATGAAAAAGTCTGATCTTTAAAATAGGCTATGCAATACCTAAAAGGACACTGCAGGTTCCCAAAGAGATGTTGTATAAGAAGAAAGACTGTCCCAAGAATTATGAATAAATTGAGACATCTGGGTTCATTTGCTTGTTCTCACACAGACCAGGGCCCAGTCCCATCATGCTTCATTTTTATTGGGAAAAAAACATCCCGTATTGACAGTTCTCTAGTGCCCTAGGCTGGGCCAAAAGGGTGGCCGTGTAAGACCCTTGAAAAGCAGTGAGCTGCTCATATGGGATTTATCCAGTCCCTGTACATCCTCATAATCCACAGGTCTCTTGGCCCACCTGGCTCTAGAAAGTGGTGATTTCTCTTCCAAAGTGGACTATGCTTGGCTTCTCAGGAGCCAGACAGCCTGCAGAAAGTGCCAAATTTGCACACAAAAGCTGCCTGTAACTGTTTCTTTGAACATCAGGCAGAAATCCAAGGGGCAGAAAACCAAATGCCTCCATTAAATACATAAAAGTGACAGCTGTACTGATGCTGTCAGTGCATTCACATCCTGGGACAGTCATACTTTCAGCAGCAAAGTGAGGCTATGTCCATGGACAACCTGACACAAAAAAGCAGCTATTCAAAGCCAGAGGTTCCCTAATGGGCTGACCCCTTCCTATTCCTATCCTTAAATGCCCAGAGCTCAGCCCCAAAGCTCTGTCACCACAGTAGATAACAAAACACTAGCTCAGTTCATCTGTGGGGAAATACTAGTTTAGGCTGTGAAGCAAATGTGATTTTATTCAGTGCTTGTTTTCTCTCCACAGGAGACAGATACTGGGTCTTCAAAGACAACAACGTTGAGGAAGGGTACCCACGGCCCATTTCGGACTTTGGCCTGCCCCTGGGAGGAATCGATGCTGCTTTCTCCTGGGCTCACAATGACAAGACTTATTTCTTTAAGGACAATCTCTACTGGCGTTATGACGATCATGAGCGGAGGATGGATCCCGGGTATCCTTCGGAGGCCATCCTGTGGAAAGGAATACCCAGCCCTTTAGATGATGCCATGAGGTGGTCGGATGGTGAGTCCATAGGGCAGTTTAAAAAAGCACAGCAAAAAAAATCAGTGCTCTATTGAGCCCCTTCTACCTTGCCTGCCAACACAAAAGCTGAGCCCCTGATGGGATATGAAGGGGATATGATGGGACTGGAAGCCAAAGAGAGAGGTGTGATTCCTGCCAGAGTTCCCCACACTGCTCTCTAGAAGACTTTGTAATTTTAAACAGGCAACAAAAATATTATTGCACTTTATTAATAGAACACGGTTGATGCTGTTTTGCAGTGATTTTTATCCTTGTATGGGCCAATTTGCTCCTCGCAGGTTTTATTGTCACTGGATTTTTAGCTGAATATATGAGGATGCAGACAGAAAATATTTCTAAAGATGTTTTCTCAGAGTTGCAAATTATTTTCTGAGGACGAGATTTCTCAGTGGTTTCTTGCCCCTGAAAAGAACATAAAAATTTAGTCACAGGAGATACTTACAATCGGCTATTCACTCACAACAAAGTGGCGTTTCCAGGGTTTATTTACTGGTGACCTAACAGTGTATTAGCAATCATTAAACCAGGCAGCTTCCAGAGACTTCAAGCTGAATTTCCAAAGCTATTGAGAGTGACATTTCCATAAGTAGGAGTCTCCCCGAGCATGGGGCCTGCTTAGAGAATTTACAACCTCCCAGTTCAGAGTTGAAAACATGCACCTGAGCCCAGAAGGCTCCTAGGGTCCTGTCAGGCTCAGGTTATTTTTCTGAGCTGAGGGTCAACAGCACACATCGCAGGTCATTAGTGCACAATCTCCAGATTTACCATGCCCTATTACAAGAAGGAGAGTTGTGTATGGTGTGTCCAGTGGGTTCACAGGGCCTTGACCCTACACACTCACAGTACCAGGAGGTACTCAGCACAGGACACAGCTCTAGGACTCATCACAGAAGAGGCAACACCTCCCCATCCACCTCCAGCTGCTGGTGGCTCCTGGCTGATGTGAGAGATGCTGGCCATGCACATTACCTTACCCTCTGGAGCATCCCTCCTGCAGCGAGAGGGGATTTTGACAACAAGCAGTGATATCTCATTGCCTCCACTTCCCAAGGCTCAGCTGGGATGGGAACGCTCCTCTACTGCTCCAAGTGTTCCTTTGACCTTCCTCTGGGACAGCACCCACCACCACTCACCTTGTGTTTGGTTTTTGGTCTCTTTGCAGGTGCAAGTTACTTTTTCAAGGGCAAGGAGTACTGGAAGGTGCTGGACAGTGAGCTGGAGGTGCAGCCCGGGTACCCACAGCCCATCGCCAGGGACTGGCTGGTGTGCAGTGAGATGCAGGCCGACGCCCCCGAGGCAGCCGGGAGCAGCAGGACTGGGGCACGCTCCCGGCCAGGGCAGCACGATGAGAACCGCTCAAACAACGGCTATGAGGTCTGCTCCTGCACCTCAGGCACCCCATCGCCGCGCCCTCACTCCATACCCAGACTGACAGCCAGCCTCCTGCTGGCTCTGTGGACAGCAGCACTGGTCTGTGCAGCCCTATGACAGCTCATCTCATCGCCAGAACAACACCGGTGCATCGGGTTACAACTCCATCATTGCTAACTGTTGCAAGCAGGAAAAGAAACATTTCTAGAAACATGCCAGTGAAGGGTTTGAATTCTCCATGAGAAATGAACAGTGATTTTGTTTGGGGTTTTTTGGTTTTTTGGGGTTTTTGGGTTTTTGTTGGTTTTTTTTTTTAGTTTAAAGGTCTAATAATAGAGCTGAGTGAGTTGAGTTCTTATTCCCCCATCCAGTTAGAGATGAGAGCAGCCTCATGTTGAATTTAGAAATGCTCCATAGAGATGTGTTGCTCTGGATGTTTAAACACAGCAAGCAAGGGAGGAAAGAGCTCCTGGGATGGAGTAGGGACAGAAGAGATGCTGCTGAGATAGACAGCAACAGAAAGGCAGCCGACAGGAGGTCATAGCTATGTGCTGACACAATGTACACATCCCATTGGATGTACTAGAAGAAATGATGACTCCACTAAGATTAACTGCAAGGTGATCATTATTTTACTGTCTAGCCTGCTGTAGTCACTGGTATCTGGGTAATCTGTATCAGTTTCTATGGGTCTTTGCCTTTCAGAAGGCACTGCATCTTATCTTTGTATATGAGTCATTGTAATTTAACAATTTCTCTAATAAATTTTGGCCGCCTACACGGAGATCTCCCAGTCCTGTGCCAGATCAAGCCTATCATTTGCAGCAAGGTAATGGTTGCTGAGGCTCTTAGCAGCCTCGCCTCTTTATGAGGAGCACGGCAGTCAAATGAGATGCAATTACAACCACTGCCCTGACTAATCTGCGCACACAAACTCCTGGTCTTAGAATTCCTGTGTCATGTTGGCTTATGTTGTGGGAGGAATCAAGATGTATTGCATTTGTTTGTGTCTCTGCCATTCTTGGCTGTGCTGCAGAGGATGGGCTGGAGCAGGGAAAATGCTGCACAGTCAGCTCAAACCCTTTTTGATGCCTCTGACAGGAGCTTGGAGTGGCAGAAGCCAAGGTCAAGCACTGCACTGGGATGTTTCTGTTTGGGTTTAGTCCTCACTGTTTATCAATTTTCTGTGGTATGATTTGGGCATCTGAGAGTCCTTGAAAATGGTGAATGAGAACTTGGATAAGACGTCAAAGAAGCCAGGGTCCTCTAGTCTGCTGTTGTCAAGGGGTGCTACATGGGCAGAGACTACTGGAACACACTCTTCTTGTCTGCCCTGCTTCTGTACAAATGTGTTTTGCTGCTCTGCGAGGACCAGCTTCTTGGGGACACAGAGTAGCTGACAGTGTCACTGCAGGACCCAAGGCTGCTCCAGTGGCCCTGGTGCCAGGTGTAGCACAAAGCCCTCTGTGGCTCAGCAGGAAAGTCAGAAAAAGTGCACAGTTGCATCCTGAGAGAAAAAGGGGGTCACCTTGAGTTTCCCTCTGCTGTTTGTATTTTTAAGTAGTCCCAACCATTCACAGGTTGTGGCTGTTTTCAGGACAGTGTGCTACAACATGGTTTTATGGGTCATGAGTCACTGAAACCTCCCGTTAAATCATCAATTAGCCTTTAAAAACATACAAGCAAAAAATCTCAGGCATAGCAGCTCCCTCTGCTGAATAAAGCTGCCTCTTGTTCAGAGTAGTTCCTCATCCCACCTCTGCCAGCCAGGCCAAGTAGAGGGCTGGGGCTGGGGGAGACATGACATTCCTTCGGTCGATTCCCACTGCATTTCTTTCTCTTTGGTCACAAAAACATGGCTTTTAGTCCTTTAGTCTAAACATTAGCACATCCCAGGGGAGCTGCTGGTTTGGCTAGAATTGGTTTCCCAGTAAAACTGGGGGCTGTCTAGAAAACCTGAATTTGTGGGAGGCACTGGGTTTGTTTTCCCTTCGTGCAGCAGCACGAAGTTTGCACGCATTTTGCTGCCACTTTGGCTCTCAAGAACTGGAAATGCCTGGATTTCTGCGTGGTTTCCCCAGGTTCTCCTATTTAGCAGGAGCTGCACGGTGAGGTCGGTGTTCTCAGGGAGGCCCTGGCACAGCTGCCAAAGGCCGGGAATGTGGAGTGTGCAGGGAGCATCCGGGGGGGCTTCTCCCCCCTGAGTTGCTCCTGGGGCGTGCTGCCTGCACTGCTGGATGTTGGACCCAGCTTTGGGCCGTTCTTCTGCAGTCCCAGCTGCGAGTGCTGCCCCTGTGCCCAGACCTTGCCGTGTGCTGGCACCAAACCCGGGCAGCCGGGGCTGCTTTTCCAGCCCTTTGGTGCCATGGGCGGTCCCCGATTGCCGGAGCTCCCCAGCGCCCGGCCTGGACTCGCTCTGTGGGGGGGTCTGTTCCATCTGCCTCAACCGAGGACGTCCTGCCCAGGTTTGACACTTGACTCCCGTTGTTTTTCCTCTTGCAGGCAGCTGGCAAAAAAGGAGAGAGAGCCCCTGCGAGGCAAAGCCCCTGGAAGGCCCTGTCCCAGTCCGAGGTTCCCACTTTTCTCTCCGACTCCCGGGGAATTGCTTGAGCAGAACCAGAGAGTGTCCATTTCATTTCTTGCCTTTTCCAATAAACAGTGACTTTCAGCTGGAGTGTGTTCCTGGTGTCATCCTCCTCCTCTTCCCTGGATTTGTAAATAAATGTCCTGATTTTTGCCAAGTGGAATTTTGTTGTTCCAGGGATTGTGGCTAATTTTTCCCTTTTAATTTTTCACTTTTAGTTTTTCCCCTCTAATATTTCCCTTCTAATGTTTCCCTTCTGATTTTTCCTTTCTATTTTTTCCTTTCTGAATTTTCTTTCTGATTTTTCCTTTCTGATTCTATTTTTTCCTGTGTTTTACTTGAAATTTTATTTAATTTTTTTTTTCTCTTCTCTCTACTCCCTTATAGCCCAAGTATGTGGACGTTTGGCTGGTGGGAACAGAGGAGGTGACAAATGAAATCCATGTCCACTTCACATCTGGATAGAATTGAGAGTGCAGCTAGAGAAACCTCTGTATTTTCTGCTAAATTAGAAATCCTGAACAGAGAAAGTTCTAAAGACCAAGGGGCCTTCTTTTTTCTTTTTCCTTTTTACCCCTAACAATTCTCATTGTAGCCATTTACAGGATCAGGAACATTACCTTGAAGTCGAGGTGTATTTCACAGGTAGCGAGAAAACAAAGTACACTTGATTTTGTAACTCTCATTGTTTAGTAACAAAGAAATCCAAAACAAAACAAACAACATTAAAAAAATAAAAAATCCAGCAACCCCACAAAAGAACAGAGAAAGAGAAATGATACCAATATTATTTTAATTTAAAACCACTTTCCCCCTTAGAAAACCAGGCTAATGTAATTCTGCTTAATTGGGGTGCTGTCGTGTTTAGGTTACTGAATTAATAGAGTTTAAAACACATAGAAATAGACACGAATTTTAAAAACTAAGTACAAAAATATGAATATATATAATAGAAACAGAAATATAAATATGAAAAATAATATCATAAGTAAATACAATCTATAATATTTCTCATTACTTATATTATATACAGTAGTCTATATATTATATCCATAGATATTACTAGAAAAAAGACATGTTAATGATCAATATTAAAATAATAAATGTAAAGAAATAATGGAATAGAGCTTAAAACAGAGGGGTTTTTTGGTTTGAATTTGCTTGGTGGCAGGGGTTCTCTTTTAAGCGGCGGCCGGGTGTCTTTCGGGGCGTTTCTTTTAGGGGGTTTCTGTGCACCTTCTCTTCGGGGGTCCCTGTCTGCGTGTCCCCGACGCGCGGGGAGCCTCGGCCCGGGCCGCGGTGCTGCCGCCCTGTGGACACAGCTTGGTACTGCAGCTCTGCCCCGTGCCCGTCCCAGTGCTGCCGCCCTGTGGACACAGCGCGGTACTGCAGCTCTGCCCCGTGCCCGTCCCAGTGCTGCCGCCTTGTGGACACAGCGCGGTGCTGCAGCTCTGCCCCGTGCCCGTCCCAGTGCTGCCGCCCTGTGGACACAGCGCGGTACTGCAGATGTTCATCCCAGGGGAGTTGCTGGCTTGGCTAGAATTGGTTTCCCAGTAAAACTGGGGGTTGTCTAGAAAACCGGAATTTGTGGGAGGCACTGGGTTTGTTTTCCCTATCCCTGCATCACAGTCAAGAACACTCCTGGAGCTGTGTTAGGCAGTGGAAGTAGGGGAGAGCTGCATTTATTGAATTCCTTTGTTGTTGTTGTTGTATTTTTTCATGCTATTTTATTTTATTGTGTTTTAGTTTTTCATGTTTTTTTGTTTTGACTTTTAAAAAATATTTTAATGTTTCCTCAAATTTTTAATTTTTCGATTCTTGGTTTACTTTTATATTTTATAGTTATGATTTCACTTTTTATTTTATTTTCAATAACTTTTAAATTTTTATTTAGATTTATGTTTTATTTTTATGTTTGCGGTTGTTTTGTATTTTTTAATGTTTCCTTTGTAATTTTTCCTTTGTAATTTTTTCCTTTCTAATTTTTTCCTTTGTCATTTTTTCCTCTATAATTTTTTCCTTTTTAATTTTTTAATTTTTTATTTTTCTCTTTTTAATTTTTTTCCTTTTTAATTTTTTCCTTTCTAATTTCTCCTTTCTCGATTTTGTCAGGCACCCCCCTTTAAAACCGGGGGTGCCTTCGGCCGTGCCACAACAAAGATGGCGGCCCAACAGGAAATGGTTTCAGCCACAGACAAGACGGCAGCCGGAAGTATGGACAGTCACCTAATGCCCCGCTCAAGATGGCGGCTCGGCGAGCTGACTTCGACCTTCCCAAGATGGCGGCAAAAAAAAAGGCGGGAAAAACCCAAGGACCACCCATGGGCGTCTACCCAACTGCCTGCTCCCGACCCTGAAAACGGCGCCGCCCATGAACGACTTTCCGCGGCGCTTCCCGGCGCGAGGGAGCTGTGTGCCTGTTGTGCCGCGCCGCGGCGCGGCTGCAGCAGCCATTTTCGTGAGGCGCCTGAGTAACCAGCTACCCGGGGCCTTCGGGGGTGCCCCAAAAAAGATGGCGGCTACACCGGATGTGGCTTCAACACAACCAAAATGGCGGCGACGACTGGCGGAAGTCACGTGACATCACTCTCAAGATGGCGGCTCGGCGAGCTGACTTCGACCTTCGCAAGTTGGCGGCCAAAAAAAGGCGGGAAAAACACAAGGACCACTCATGGGCGTCGACCCAACTGCCTGCACCCGACCCCGAAAACGGTGCCGCCCGAGAACAACTTTCCGCGGCGCTTCCCGGCGCGAGGGAGCTGTGTGCCCGCTGTGCCGCGCCGCGGTGCAGTTGCGGCAGCCATTTTGGTGAGGTGCCTGAGTAACCCGTTACCCGGGGCCTTCGGGGGTGCCCCAAAAAAGATGGCGAATCAACCGGATGTGGCTTCACCACAACCAAGATGGCGGCGCCACTAAAAAGATGGCGGCTCAACCGGATGTGGCTTCACCACAACCAAGATGGCGGCGACGATGGGCAGAAGTTGTAGTGGTTAGGGTTAGGGTTAGGGTTAGGGTTAGGGTTAGGGTTAGGGTTAGGGTTAGGGTTAGGGTTAGGGTTAGGGTTAGGGTTAGGGTTAGGGTTACGGTTAGGGTTAGCGTTAGGGTTAGGCTTAGGGTTAGAGTTAGCGTTAGGGTTAGGGTTAGGGTTAAGGTTAGGGTTAGGGTTAGGGTTAGGTTTTAGGGTTAGCGTTAGGGTTAGGGTTAGGGTTAGCAGCCCGAGTTCCAAAATGTGGCATCTTGCATCTGGGAGAAATCTTGAATATCACGGCATTTTTGGAGGCCGAAGCCGAGGTGGCCGGATGAGGGTGGTGGACACGAACGGTGGCCCTTTTCCATGGGAAACTAAACTCACCTGGCCATGTTCCTGGTGTCAGATTGTGGGAGACATTTGGCACTCCAAAAGCAGCCCGAGTTCCAAAATGTGGCATCTTGCATCTGGGAGAAATCTTGAATATAACGGCATTTTTGCAGGCCGAAGCCGAGGTGGCCGGATGAGGGTGGTGGACACAAACGGTGGCCCTTTTCCATGGGAAACTAAACTCACCTGGCCATGTTCCTGGTGTCAGATTGTGGGAGACATTTGGCACTCTAAAATCAGCCCGAGTTCCAAAATGTGGCATCTTGCATCTGGGAGAAATCTTGAATGTCACGGCATTTTTGCAGGCCGAAGCCGATAGGGCAGGATGGGGCAGGATGAGGGTGGTGGACATGAACAGTGGCCCTTTTCCATGGGAAACTAAACTCACCTGGCCATGTTCCTGATGTCAGATTGTGGGAGACATTTGGCACTCCAAAAGCAGCCCGAGTTCCAAAATGTGGCATCTTGTATCTGGGAGAAATCTTGAATGCCACGGCATTTTTGCAGGCCGAAACCGATAGGGCAGGATGGGGCAGGATGAGGGTGGTGGACATGAACAGTGGCCCTTTTCCATGGGAAACTAAACTCACCTGGCCATGTTCCTGGTGTCAGATTGTGGGAGACATTTGGCACTCTAAAAGCAGCCCGAGTTCCAAAATGTGGCATCTTGCATCTGGGAGAAATCTTGAATGTCACGGCATTTTTGCAGGCAAAAGCCGATAGGGCAGGATGAGGGTGGTGAACATGAACAGTGGCCCTTTTCCATGGGAAACTAAACTCACCTGGCCATGTTCCTGGTGTCAGATTGTGGGAGACATTTGGCACTCCAAAAGCAGCCCGAGTTCCAAAATGTGGCATCTTGCATCTGGGAGAAATCTTGAATGTCACGGCATTTTTGCAGGCCGAAGCCGATGTGGCCGGATGAGGGTGGTGGACATGAACGGTGGCCCTTTTCCATGGGAAACTAAACTCACCTGGCCATGTTCCTGGTGTCAGATTGTGGGAGACATTTGGCACTCCAAAAGCAGCCCGAGTTCCAAAATGTGGCATCTTGCATCTGGGAGAAATCTTGAATGTCACGGCATTTTTGCAGGCAAAAGCCGATAGGGCAGGATGAGGGTGGTGGACACGAACTGTGGCCCTTTTCCATAGGAAACTAAACTCACTTGGCCATGTTCCTGATGTCAGATTGTGGGAGACATTTGGCACTCTAAAAGCAGCCTGAGTTCCAAAATGTGGCATCTTGCATCTGGGAGAAATCTTGAATGTCACGGCATTTTTGGAGGCCGAAGCCGATGTGGCCGGATGAGGGTGGTGGACACGAACAGTGGCCCTTTTCCATGGGAAACTAAACTCACCTGGCCATGTTCCTGGTGTCAGATTGTGGGAGACATTTGGCACTCCAAAAGCAGCCCAAGTTCCAAAATGTGGCATCTTGCATCTGGGAGAAATCTTGAATGTCACGGCATTTTTGCAGGCAAAAGCCGATAGGGCAAGAATGGGGCAGGATGAGGTTGGAGAACATGAACAGTGGCCCTTTTCCATGGGAAACTAAACTCACTTGGCCATGTTCCTGGTGTCAGATTGTGGGAGACATTTGGCACTCCAAAAGCAGCCCGAGTTCCAAAATGTGGCATCTTGCATGTGGGAGAAATCTTGAATGTCACGGCATTTTTGCAGGCCGAAGACGATGTGGCCGGATGAGGGTGGTGGACACGAACGGTGGCCCTTTTCCATGGGAAACTAAACTCACCTGGCCATGTTCCTGATGTCAGATTGTGGGAGACATTTGGCACTCCAAAAGCAGCCCGAGTTCCAAAATGTGGCATCTTGTATCTGGGAGAAATCTTGAATACCACGGCATTTTTGCTGGCCGAAGCCGATAGGGCAGGATGGGGCAGGAATGAGGGTTGTGGACATGAACATTGGCCCTTTTCCATGGGAAACTAAACTCACTTGGCCATGTTCCTGATGTCAGATTGTGGGAGATATTTGGCACTCCAAAAGCAGCCCGAGTTCCAAAATGTGGCATCTTGCATGAGGGAGAAATCTTGAATGTCACGGCATTTTTGCAGGCAAAAGCCGATGTGGCCGGATGAGGGTGGTGGACACGAACGGTGGCCCTTTTCCATAGGAAACTAAACTCACCTGGCCATGTTCCTGATGTCAGATTGTGGGAGACATTTGGCACTCCAAAAGCAGCCCGAGTTCCAAAATGTGGCATCTTGCATCTGGGAGAAATCTTGAATGTCACGGCATTTTTGCAGGCAAAAGCCGATAGGGCAGGATGAGGGTGGTGGACACGAACGGTGGCCCTTTTCCATGGGAAACTAAACTCACCTGGCCATGTTCCTGGTGTCAGATTGTGGGAGACATTTGGCACTCCAAAAGCAGCCCAAGTTCCAAAATGTGGCATCTTGCATCTGGGAGAAATCTTGAATGTCACGGCATTTTTGCAGGCAAAAGCCGATAGGGCAGGATGAGGGTGGTGGACACGAACTGTGGCCCTTTTCCATAGGAAACTAAACTCACTTGGCCATGTTCCTGATGTCAGATTGTGGGAGACATTTGGCACTCTAAAAGCAGCCTGAGTTCCAAAATGTGGCATCTTGCATCTGGGAGAAATCTTGAATGTCACGGCATTTTTGGAGGCCGAAGCCGATGTGGCCGGATGAGGGTGGTGGACACGAACAGTGGCCCTTTTCCATGGGAAACTAAACTCACCTGGCCATGTTCCTGGTGTCAGATTGTGGGAGACATTTGGCACTCCAAAAGCAGCCCAAGTTCCAAAATGTGGCATCTTGCATCTGGGAGAAATCTTGAATGTCACGGCATTTTTGCAGGCAAAAGCCGATAGGGCAAGAATGGGGCAGGATGAGGTTGGAGAACATGAACAGTGGCCCTTTTCCATGGGAAACTAAACTCACTTGGCCATGTTCCTGGTGTCAGATTGTGGGAGACATTTGGCACTCCAAAAGCAGCCCGAGTTCCAAAATGTGGCATCTTGCATGTGGGAGAAATCTTGAATGTCACGGCATTTTTGCAGGCCGAAGACGATGTGGCCGGATGAGGGTGGTGGACACGAACGGTGGCCCTTTTCCATGGGAAACTAAACTCACCTGGCCATGTTCCTGATGTCAGATTGTGGGAGACATTTGGCACTCCAAAAGCAGCCCGAGTTCCAAAATGTGGCATCTTGTATCTGGGAGAAATCTTGAATACCACGGCATTTTTGCTGGCCGAAGCCGATAGGGCAGGATGGGGCAGGAATGAGGGTTGTGGACATGAACATTGGCCCTTTTCCATGGGAAACTAAACTCACTTGGCCATGTTCCTGATGTCAGATTGTGGGAGATATTTGGCACTCCAAAAGCAGCCCGAGTTCCAAAATGTGGCATCTTGCATGAGGGAGAAATCTTGAATGTCACGGCATTTTTGCAGGCAAAAGCCGATGTGGCCGGATGAGGGTGGTGGACACGAACGGTGGCCCTTTTCCATAGGAAACTAAACTCACCTGGCCATGTTCCTGATGTCAGATTGTGGGAGACATTTGGCACTCCAAAAGCAGCCCGAGTTCCAAAATGTGGCATCTTGCATCTGGGAGAAATCTTGAATGTCACGGCATTTTTGCAGGCAAAAGCCGATAGGGCAGGATGAGGGTGGTGGACACGAACGGTGGCCCTTTTCCATGGGAAACTAAACTCACCTGGCCATGTTCCTGGTGTCAGATTGTGGGAGACATTTGGCACTCCAAAAGCAGCCCAAGTTCCAAAATGTGGCATCTTGCATCTGGGAGAAATCTTGAATGTCACGGCATTTTTGCAGGCAAAAGACGATAGGGCAGGATGGGGCAGGATGAGGGTGGTGAACATGAACAGTGGCCCTTTTCCATGGGAAACTAAACTCACCTGGCCATGTTCCTGGTGTCAGATTGTGGGAGACATTTGGCACTCTAAAAGCAGCCCGAGTTCCAAAATGTGGCATCTTGCATGTGGGAGAAATCTTGAATGTCACGGCATTTTTGCAGGCCGAAGCCGATGTGGCCGGATGAGGGTGGTGGACACGAACGGTGGCCCTTTTCCATGGGAAACTAAACTCACCTGGCCATGTTCCTGGTGTCAGATTGTGGGAGACATTTGGCACTCCAAAAGCAGCCCGAGTTCCAAAATGTGGCATCTTGCATCTGGGAGAAATCTTGAATGCCACGGCATTTTTGCAGGCCGAAGCCGATAGGGCAGGATGGGGCAGGATGAGGGTGGTGAACATGAACAGTGGCCCTTTTCCATGGGAAACTAAACTCACCTGGCCATGTTCCTGGTGTCAGATAGTGGGAGACATTTGGCACTCTAAAAGCAGCCCGAGTTCCAAAATGTGGCATCTTGCATGTGGGAGAAATCTTGAATGTCATGGCATTTTTGTAGGCCGAAGCCGATGTGGCCGGATGAGGGTGGTGGACACGAACGGTGGCCCTTTTCCATGGGAAACTAAACTCACCTGGCCATGTTCCTGGTGTCAGATTGTGGGAGACATTTGGCACTCCAAAAGCAGCCCAAGTTCCAAAATGTGGCATCTTGCATGTGGGAGAAATCTTGAATGTCACGGCATTTTTGCAGGCAAAAGCCGATAGGGCAGGATGGGGCAGGATGAGGGTGGTGAAGATGAACAGTGGCCCTTTTCCATGGGAAACTAAACTCACCTGGCCATGTTCCTGGTGTCAGATTGTGGGAGACATTTGGCACTCTAAAAGCAGCCCGAGTTCCAAAATGTGGCATCTTGCATCTGGGAGAAATCTTGAATGTCACGGCATTTTTGCAGGCCGAAGCCGATGTGGCCGGATGAGGGTGGTGGACACGAACGGTGGCCCTTTTCCATGGGAAACTAAACTCACCTGGCCATGTTCCTGGTGTCAGATTGTGGGAGACATTTGGCACTCCAAAAGCAGCCCGAGTTCCAAAATGTGGCATCTTGCATCTGGGAGAAATCTTGAATGTCACGGCATTTTTGCAGGCAAAAGCCGATAGGGCAGGATGAGGGTGGTGGACACGACCGGTGGCCCTTTTCCATGGGAAACTAAACTCACCTGGCCATGTTCCTGGTGTCAGATTGTGGGAGACATTTGGCACTCTAAAAGCAGCCCGAGTTCCAAAATGTGGCATCTTGCATCTGGGAGAAATCTTGAATGTCATGGCATTTTTGCAGGCAAAAGCCGATGTGGCCGGATGAGGGTGGTGGACACGAACGGTGGCCCTTTTCCATGGGAAACTAAACTCACCTGGCCATGTTCCTGGTGTCAGATTGTGGGAGACATTTGGCACTCCAAAAGCAGCCCGAGTTCCAAAATGTGGCATCTTGCATCTGGGAGAAATCTTGAATGTCACGGCATTTTTGCAGGCCGAAGCCGATGTGGCCGGATGAGGGTGGTGGACACGAACGGTGGCCCTTTTCCATGGGAAACTAAACTCACCTGGCCATGTTCCTGGTGTCAGATTGTGGGAGACATTTGGCACTCCAAAAGCAGCCCGAGTTCCAAAATGTGGCATCTTGCATCTGGGAGAAATCTTGAATGTCACGGCATTTTTGCAGGCAAAAGCCGATAGGGCAGGATGAGGGTGGTGGACATGAACAGTGGCCCTTTTCCATGGGAAACTAAACTCACTTGGCCATGTTCCTGATGTCAGATTGTGGGAGACATTTGGCACTCCAAAAGCAGCCCGAGTTCCAAAATGTGGCATCTTGCATCTGGGAGAAATCTTGAATGTCACGGCATTTTTGCAGGCAAAAGCCGATAGGGCAGGATGAGGGTGGTGGACACGACCGGTGGCCCTTTTCCATGGGAAACTAAACTCACCTGGCCATGTTCCTGGTGTCAGATTGTGGGAGACATTTGGCACTCCAAAAGCAGCCCGAGTTCCAAAATGTGGCATCTTGCATCTGGGAGAAATCTTGAATGTCACGGCATTTTTGCAGGCAAAAGCCGAGGTGGCCGGATGAGGGTGGTGGACACGAACGGTGGCCCTTTTCCATGGGAAACTAAACTCACTTGGCCATGTTCCTGATGTCAGATTGTGGGAGACATTTGGCACTCCAAAAGCAGCCCGAGTTCCAAAATGTGGCATCTTGCATCTGGGAGAAATCTTGAATGTCACGGCATTTTTGCAGGCCGAAGCCGATGTGGCCGGATGAGGGTGGTGGACATGAACGGTGGCCCTTTTCCATGGGAAACTAAACTCACCTGGCCATGTTCCTGGTGTCAGATTGTGGGAGACATTTGGCACTCCAAAAGCAGCCCGAGTTCCAAAATGTGGCATCTTGCATCTGGGAGAAATCTTGAATGTCACGGCATTTTTGCAGGCCGAAGCCGATAGGGCAGGATGTGGCTGGATGAGGGTGGTCGACATGAAGAGTTTCCATTTTCCATGGGAAACTAAACTCACCTGGCCATGTTCCTGATGTCAGATTGTGGGAGACATTTGGCACTCTAAAAGCAGCCCGAGTTCCAAAATGTGGCATCTTGCATGTGGGAGAAATCTTGAATGCCACGGCATTTTTCAGGCAAAAGCCGATGTGGCCGGATGAGGGTGGTGGACACGAACGGTGGCCCTTTTCCATGGGAAACTAAACTCACCTGGCCATGTTCCTGGTGTCAGATTGTGGGAGACATTTGGCACTCCAAAAGCAGCCCGAGTTCCAAAATGTGGCATCTTGCATCTGGGAGAAATCTTGAATGTCACGGCATTTTTGCAGGCAAAAGCCGATAGGGCAGGATGAGGGTGGTGGACACGAACAGTGGCCCTTTTCCATGGGAAACTAAACTCACCTGGCCATGTTCCTGGTGTCAGATTGTGGGAGACATTTGGCACTCCAAAAGCAGCCCAAGTTCCAAAATGTGGCATCTTGCATCTGGGAGAAATCTTGAATGTCACGGCATTTTTGCAGCCAAAAGCCGATAGGGCAAGAATGGGGCAGGATGAGGTTGGAGAACATGAACAGTGGCCCTTTTCCATGGGAAACTAAACTCACCTGGCCATGTTCCTGGTGTCAGATTGTGGGAGACATTTGGCACTCCAAAAGCAGCCCGAGTTCCAAAATGTGGCATCTTGCATGTGGGAGAAATCTTGAATGTCACGGCATTTTTGCAGGCCGAAGACGATGTGGCCGGATGAGGGTGGTGGACACGAACGGTGGCCCTTTTCCATGGGAAACTAAACTCACCTGGACATGTTCCTGATGTCAGATTGTGGGAGATATTTGGCACTCCAAAAGCAGCCCGAGTTCCAAAATGTGGCATCTTGCATGAGGGAGAAATCTTGAATGTCACGGCATTTTTGCAGGCAAAAGCCGATGTGGCCTGATGAGGGTGGTGGACACGAACGGTGGCCCTTTTCCATAGGAAACTAAACTCACTTGGCCATGTTCCTGATGTCAGATTGTGGGAGACATTTGGCACTCCAAAAGCAGCCCGAGTTCCAAAATGTGGCATCTTGCATCTGGGAGAAATCTTGAATGTCACGGCATTTTTGCAGGCCGAAGCCGATGTGGCCGGATGAGGGTGGTGGACACGAACGGTGGCCCTTTTCCATGGGAAACTAAACTCACCTGGCCATGTTCCTGGTGTCAGATTGTGGGAGACATTTGGCACTCCAAAAGCAGCCCGAGTTCCAAAATGTGGCATCTTGCATCTGGGAGAAATCTTGAATGTCACGGCATTTTTGCAGGCCGAAGCCGATAGGGCAGGATGTGGCTGGATGAGGGTGGTCGACATGAAGAGTTTCCATTTTCCATGGGAAACTAAACTCACCTGGCCATGTTCCTGATGTCAGATTGTGGGAGACATTTGGCACTCTAAAAGCAGCCCGAGTTCCAAAATGTGGCATCTTGCATCTGGGAGAAATCTTGAATGCCACGGCATTTTTTCAGGCAAAAGCCGATGTGGCCGGATGAGGGTGGTGGACACGAACGGTGGCCCTTTTCCATGGGAAACTAAACTCACCTGGCCATGTTCCTGGTGTCAGATTGTGGGAGACATTTGGCACTCCAAAAGCAGCCCGAGTTCCAAAATGTGGCATCTTGCATCTGGGAGAAATCTTGAATGTCACGGCATTTTTGCAGGCAAAAGCCGATAGGGCAGGATGAGGGTGGTGGACACGAACAGTGGCCCTTTTCCATGGGAAACTAAACTCACCTGGCCATGTTCCTGGTGTCAGATTGTGGGAGACATTTGGCACTCCAAAAGCAGCCCAAGTTCCAAAATGTGGCATCTTGCATCTGGGAGAAATCTTGAATGTCACGGCATTTTTGCAGCCAAAAGCCGATAGGGCAAGAATGGGGCAGGATGAGGTTGGAGAACATGAACAGTGGCCCTTTTCCATGGGAAACTAAACTCACCTGGCCATGTTCCTGGTGTCAGATTGTGGGAGACATTTGGCACTCCAAAAGCAGCCCGAGTTCCAAAATGTGGCATCTTGCATGTGGGAGAAATCTTGAATGTCACGGCATTTTTGCAGGCCGAAGACGATGTGGCCGGATGAGGGTGGTGGACACGAACGGTGGCCCTTTTCCATGGGAAACTAAACTCACCTGGACATGTTCCTGATGTCAGATTGTGGGAGATATTTGGCACTCCAAAAGCAGCCCGAGTTCCAAAATGTGGCATCTTGCATGAGGGAGAAATCTTGAATGTCACGGCATTTTTGCAGGCAAAAGCCGATGTGGCCTGATGAGGGTGGTGGACACGAACGGTGGCCCTTTTCCATAGGAAACTAAACTCACTTGGCCATGTTCCTGATGTCAGATTGTGGGAGACATTTGGCACTCCAAAAGCAGCCCGAGTTCCAAAATGTGGCATCTTGCATCTGGGAGAAATCTTGAATGTCACGGCATTTTTGCAGGCCGAAGCCGATGTGGCCGGATGAGGGTGGTGGACACGAACGGTGGCCCTTTTCCATGGGAAACTAAACTCACCTGGCCATGTTCCTGGTGTCAGATTGTGGGAGACATTTGGCACTCCAAAAGCAGCCCGAGTTCCAAAATGTGGCATCTTGCATCTGGGAGAAATCTTGAATGTCACGGCATTTTTGCAGGCAAAAGCCGATAGGGCAGGATGGGGCAGGATGAGGGTGGTGAAGATGATCAGTGGCCCTTTTCCATGGGAAACTAAACTCACCTGGCCATGTTCCTGGTGTCAGATTGTGGGAGACATTTGGCACTCCAAAAGCAGCCCAAGTTCCAAAATGTGGCATCTTGCATCTGGGAGAAATCTTGAATGTCACGGCATTTTTGCAGGCAAAAGCCGATAGGGCAGGATGGGGCAGGATGAGGGTGGTGAAGATGAACAGTGGCCCTTTTCCATGGGAAACTAAACTCACCTGGCCATGTTCCTGGTGTCAGATTGTGGGAGACATTTGGCACTCCAAAAGCAGCCCGAGTTCCAAAATGTGGCATCTTGCATCTGGGAGAAATCTTGAATGTCACGGCATTTTTGCAGGCCGAAGCCGATGTGGCCGGATGAGGGTGGTGGACACGAACGGTGGCCCTTTTCCATGGGAAACTAAACTCACCTGGCCATGTTCCTGGTGTCAGATTGTGGGAGACATTTGGCACTCCAAAATCAGCCCGAGTTCCAAAATGTGGCATCTTGCATCTGGGAGAAATCTTGAATGTCACGGCATTTTTGCAGGCAAAAGCCGATAGGGCAGGATGAGGGTGGTGGACACGAACGGTGGCCCTTTTCCATGGGAAACTAAACTCACCTGGCCATGTTCCTGGTGTCAGATTGTGGGAGACATTTGGCACTCCAAAAGCATCCCAAGTTCCAAAATGTGGCATCTTGCATCTGGGAGAAATCTTGAATGCCACGGCATTTTTGCAGGCCGAAGCCTATAGGGCAGGATGGGGCAGGATGAGGGTGGTGAACATGAACAGTGGCCCTTTTCCATGGGAAACTAAACTCACCTGGCCATGTTCCTGGTGTCAGATAGTGGGAGACATTTGGCACTCTAAAAGCAGCCCGAGTTCCAAAATGTGGCATCTTGCATGTGGGAGAAATCTTGAATGTCATGGCATTTTTGTAGGCCGAAGCCGATGTGGCCGGATGAGGGTGGTGGACACGAACGGTGGCCCTTTTCCATGGGAAACTAAACTCACCTGGCCATGTTCCTGGTGTCAGATTGTGGGAGACATTTGGCACTCCAAAAGCAGCCCAAGTTCCAAAATGTGGCATCTTGCATGTGGGAGAAATCTTGAATGTCACGGCATTTTTGCAGGCAAAAGCCGATAGGGCAGGATGGGGCAGGATGAGGGTGGTGAAGATGAACAGTGGCCCTTTTCCATGGGAAACTAAACTCACCTGGCCATGTTCCTGGTGTCAGATTGTGGGAGACATTTGGCACTCTAAAAGCAGCCCGAGTTCCAAAATGTGGCATCTTGCATGTGGGAGAAATCTTGAATGTCACGGCATTTTTGCAGGCCGAAGCCGATGTGGCCGGATGAGGGTGGTGGACACGAACGGTGGCCCTTTTCCATGGGAAACTAAACTCACCTGGCCATGTTCCTGGTGTCAGATTGTGGGAGACATTTGGCACTCCAAAAGCAGCCCGAGTTCCAAAATGTGGCATCTTGCATCTGGGAGAAATCTTGAATGTCACGGCATTTTTGCAGGCAAAAGCCGATGTGGCAGGATGAGGGTGGTGGACACGACCGGTGGCCCTTTTCCATGGGAAACTAAACTCACCTGGCCATGTTCCTGGTGTCAGATTGTGGGAGACATTTGGCACTCTAAAAGCAGCCCGAGTTCCAAAATGTGGCATCTTGCATCTG